>NC_140912.1:13128284-14455212 GCF_045865225.1 Trachurus japonicus
TTAATTCTTCATTTTTACACATTTTAGATTGCACAAATAACAACGAGTGTTACCTGAGTTGACGGCCCTGTCATGAGGCATGTCATGCAGGAAACTGTTCTTGTCTTTTATGTTTCTCAGGTCCCAGAGTTTCACCGTGTGGTCGACCGAGGCCGTCGCCAACAACCAGTCACATCTGGAGTTGAACTCTGCGTGGGTCACTTTGGCTTTGTGCAGCTTGTTACTAAAAATCTATGATGTAAAAATGGAACAAAGCTCTTCACAATTATAATACCCATATTATTTTTCTTGTTATTAAAATGTGTTCTGGTTGCAAACATAGAATTCATCTCTACTTCATTTAGGAGACACACACACACCTTTTGTCCATCCAAGCCGAGGAGTTCGAGCTGTCCCATATTGTCTCCTGTCACGAGCATCTGCCGGCTGACAGACACATCGACACAGCAGTACCAAAAACTGTGGGAGACAACAAGCAACAAAGTGAATCCACTAATTATGACAAATATTACGGCCGTAAAAAATTTATGAAGACAAAGTATTTCACTGTATAGAAAACGGATCATATAAAAAGAAAATCTCCTGATGAAAATCATTGAAATCTGTACTTTTGAAATAGTTTTTCAAAACAAATAACAAAAGAATATAATGGGCTAAGAATGCGCTGACATTTTGGAGAAACATTATTTTGGAATCAAATTAACAACAGGTCACAGCATCTCTCTCTGCTGAGCATCAGTCTTCTCGGCAGGTTTCTCACCAAACGTTGTGGTGATCGTGGCCACAGTCCTGAGTTCGGGACAGTATGGTTGGTGCGCGGCCATCAAAGCTCTGCGTGGTCAGTTTGCCCTCACCAGACGCCACATACACTCTGCTATGGTCCGCGGGGCAAAACTTCATCCCTCCAATAAAGTCTCCTGCACCGTTCTATGCACACAAACACAACAGCAGGCCGATGACGGGGCAGTCACTAGCACCAGCACCACACACACGTGCAAAATGAAACCAGTGGGGGGCCACCTGGTAAGAAGACTGATGCCAGACTGATGATTTTTTTTTTTTTTTAATCTTTACTTCATTCAGTCTTACTTTAGTGTGTCAGTGTTGGCAAACACTGTTAGAGTTGTCCCATTGAAATCTCGCAGTGCTGTCGTACCCCCCATAGACGAGGTGAACAGCTGAGTGGGATTTAACTGGTTAAACTTCATGTCTGTAACTGAGTCTCCAGCTCCCATCTAAGCAGAAAATCGGGGAAAGTTTGAAATCACAAACATCTAAATTGCACAGTTTATAAATGAACTACTGATTCAAAATATAATTATCCTTGGCCTCAAGTGCTAAAAAATGTAAGAGCAACATCTATGTTGATAATTCAGGTGTGAGGTCAAACAAACACCACAGGAGAACTCACCCCCTGAATGAAGGTTTTATTTGTGGGGACCTCAAAGTCCCACAGGTAAATGTCTCCACCCTTGGACCCCACAGCCATAGTGGTGCGGTGAGTGGGGTGCCACTCCAGACAGGTGATTCTGCGGTCGAAGGGGCTGGTGGCGCTGTGGAAATGGTAGGAGGACAGAGAGCGAACGAAAGGCTCCTGGAGACACTGAAATAAGAGGTAAACGTAAAACCCAAGATCACCGTCATTATCAGTGAAAATATATTTTCTGTGTAAGAGGATCAGATATGGCCTTGTACAGAACCAAGTGCTGCGAGTGCTTTTACCGCACTTCAAGTTAAGTTTCAACGTCTATCTTTTAGGATGGAACTGAAACTATAGATTGCAGTGGTGTTGAAGTGGACAGCATTAAATTACCCAACCCCAATTACAAATATCACATAAATATGACACTGTCCAGCATGTCATATCTGAATACAACCACAGTAATACATATATTAAAAAAAACACATTGTAAACTGCCTACATTTAGAATCAGCAACATGTTGCATTGCAATTGTATAACTGAATCCAAGTAAGTTAACAGTAAGTGTGTGTAAGATAGACAATTCAATGTGATTCACATATCATATTCTAAATTGAGTTGTGGTTTTCTTTCAGTTTATTATATGAAAACTGCACAGTCTCTCTCACCTGTCTCATCTGTGAGTGAAGACTTTGTCCCAGAGTGCTCTTATAGATGTAGTGCAGGATGCTCCTGCAGCCGCTCTTCTTGAGAGGAGGCCCTGCAAAACACAGACCTGTCAGTCAATCAAAGTGTATGACAGAGTGTACTAACTAACTTCACAGACTGTCCTGTCCTGTCAGGGCTGCACACCTGGTTTCGATGCTTTAGATGCTTCTCCATCTTTCTTGTCTCGTAGTTTTTTGGAGAGAGTCGCAGCAGATTTCTCCGCGGGTCTCTTCTTCACTTTAGTCTTTGATTCTGACGCGTCAGACTTTGTAGGTCTTGTTTTCATTTCTTCAGCTATAAAAGGCTATAAAAGGCAGGGAGCGTTTGACGCGGTAGCAGATCCGTCTGTTTGCATCAGTGAGGTTTAAATCCGCTTCTTGTTTTAATGCTCAGTCTTCAGTGCTGCAGAGGTAAAGCAGTAGATCCAGTGTTTGCATAACGCAGCTGTAGATACACGTGAGTCTGTGAGGTTTGTGTTTTGTAATTTGTGTGCAGCTTCTTCTATGTATTTACTAGCGGAGCGTAAACCTCTACCAGCGCCACCTACTGCACCGGAGTGTATAAGGCACTGACTAGACTGTAAAAATAAGGTCCTAATACTGTGATATAACGACTTCTGTACCCAATAATAATGATTTCAAATTACACTCGTGCTCCATCCCATCTACTATATTTCTGTCCAGAATTATATCTACTTCAACATCTTTGATCATGAGATCCTCTGTGACGACTGGTTGACAAACCTCTGAGAGCTGCTGCTGAATGAGAAAATGACTGTTGTACTTGCTGTATCACATAAAGGCCACATGTGTTGGTGTGATGATTTCTGCTGTAAATTTGTGATATATACATTAATAGTTATGTAGCTCGGTGTTGGGAGGGGGAGTGGAGCTGGTGGAGGCAGTGGTTAAGTGGAGGATGGGGTGTAAGTTGAAGGCCATCCTGGGTGACCCCGAACACCCTCTACACAGGACTCTCACAGGTCAGAGGAACAGGCGCAGTAACAGGCTCATCACCCTGACCTGCAGAACAGAAAGATTCAGAAAATCCTTCATTCCTGCTGCCATCAAGATGCACAATGCCATTTGTTAGGCTGTACGCTTACTTAGTATTTATATCATTTTAGATTATGTATTGGTCTGTGTGTTATTTTTCATGTGTCTTGTAAGCTGCTGGACCACTTGAACTCCCCCCCAGTGGGATGAATTAAGTATTTTCTATTCTATTCTCTTCTATTAAAATAAATCACACTCTCTTTCTCTCTCTCTGCAAACTAACATGCTGCACCTGGAATAACTTGGGAGGAATGGTGCTACAACACTGCTTAAACAAGGGTACACCTACATAAGAACATTTCATAAAGCAGACTTATACAATATGCACATAAGCCAGTCAGGTTTAAGTCATTTTTGGTGCAGAGATTGCTGTACATTTATCCAAGTAAAATTATGAATGGAATATTTTTACACTGTTGTATACTTTCCTCAGTACTTCTTCCAACTGAAATAATGCACTATTTATCTATCCTTTAATCTCTATTTTTAGTTTCAGTGTATTTATTTATCTCAATCAATTAACAGCACAACTTCCACTAACATTAAAGTCTTCACATATATTATTATTTCAGAAGTACTAAAACCTAAATCACCAAGGTTTTACCAAGCAAACATAACATAATAATCTCTAGCACCCAAATAATGTATTCATGTTGGCAACATTTGAAATAAACCGTCTCCTAAATGATAAAATACTCATACTATCTGTCATTATCTTCAATCAAAATGAATCCTTGTTGCTGTTTACATTTGTTTTGCTGGTTACTCTGTCAGAAATCTGTATCCGACATTTTTTCTAGTTTCCATATAAGGCCTGGACGTGCCGGCGGAAACACGTGTCTGTCGTGCTGCGCTCTGATTGGCTGTTTCCGGCCCGTTTTTGAAAACGTCGTGTGATTTGAGGCGGAGGGAAAGTTCAAACCTGTGGCGACAGAAACGGTAAAAATCATAACAAGCAGCCGGCTACAATGAACAGACAAGCGTAAGTATTGTAACTTTTAATACTTTCCGTCCATTTTAGCAAAACATATGCCGCCTTTAAGCACGTTGCTGTCTCAGAAGTTTTACACTTTACGGGCTTGTAGACCGAATCGAAACAAGTTAGGCAGCTTTAGCCGTAACGTAACGTTAGCCGGAAGCTAACAGGCTTTGAAAAATGCTAATGCTCACGGGGGGCTGCAGGTACTGTGGTCTTAAAAAGCTTTTGTTCACTCAGACAAAAAAAGGCCTTAGGCGGTATTAAAAAGTTTTGAATAACATTAAACGTGCTGTAACCATTAATTGCTATGAATATAATGGTTATATAATGTTTCTGCTTAATTGCGAAATACGTTATTCATGTAGTTATTAACTAAAAGTGGGGTTATTGTGCTACAAGAGGCATTTCAACAGACTGAATCCATCCATCTATTGTCTGAACTTATTTGTATCCAGGACACATTCATTCAATTGTACCATGAGCAGCTCTGCCAAGTACTGAAATCTAACGTCAAATAATAAATGATTAATATCGCCCTCATTATTTGTACTTTCATCATCTGACCGGCTGTTATCAGAAAACGGACAATAACACGCATTTTATGTGGTTCGAAAAAGGTTTTTGCACAACTTTAATTGAACGTAGCGAAGCGTGCAGGAAACATTTGAACTGTAATTAACGTGGATGTTTTTATTTCAGAAAGGGGAGAACACCCCGCAGGCCTCCTCCAAAAAAGCCCTCCAGTAACCAGAAAGACCCAGTTGGGGTGAGTTGTCAAAGAATTAGCTATCAACACAAATTGTGTAATTCATATTTTTGGGGGGCAGTTAAACAATCATTTGGCAAGTTGCGGTTTTAAGGTAAAACCTAACACTGAACTTCTCCAAAAGTCACAATGAGTTTTAAATGAAGCTGTAAGTTCCTTTGGAAGACATGTGACTGATGTATTTCTATTTAGGTGTACTGCCGTGTACGTCCTCTGGGCACTGAAGATGAGGAGTGCTGCATTGAGGTGATCAGCAGCAGCACCATCCAGCTGCATGCTCCCGAAGGCTTCAAAACAAACCGCAATGGAGAGTACAAAGAGGTAACTAATGTAGTGAACCAGGTGTAGTCTTGTTTTTTCCCCTTTTGTACAAGTACAGACAATTTGTGATTTACATTATCTATACAATGCAGATTTCAAGGATTAATGACAATATTCAGCATTTTTCTTGTGGCATGAAAAGACCAAAGCCAACAATGTAATAATCTGAGTACTGTCTGTGTAGCCAAAGCCTATTATAACTTAATCTCTGTGCCACTGTGCAGTGTGCACAAACTATTGACCTGACACTATTGAAAACACATGAATGAGTCACATTGTTTTGCTGCAAGACATGTTCCTTAATTATGATGATACTTTAATTTTTATCAAATCAAAATACCATCCACATTTCTGTAATTACTCAATTGAACATTCACTAACTCACTTGTGTTTCTTGGTTCCCAGAAAATCCACTAAGAAATACTGTTTTATAGTTTTTTGTTTGTTTGTTTTTTTTCTCATCCATCCACTTCAAGTCCATCCATCCATTTTCCACCACTTGACAATTTCCAGGTCATGGCAGCAGCTGGCCAACCAAGATAGCAAATATATTGTTCTTCTAATCAACATCCTCCAGCTCTTCTCAGAGGATGTTAATGTTTTCCCAGACCTGATGGGGGGATATGTAGGCAAGGAACTAAAGCACTCAAAAGGACCTCACAGTAGAGGCACTCCCTAAACTGAAAGGCTTGGTGCCTTTCAGTTTTTAGAGTTGTTTTGGTATCTCATTATTGGGTGCCTCAACACATCCAACTTAGGGTTAGAGGCTCTGTAACATAACCCCAGAAAGGCTGGAGAAGTCAAAATTATTGAGAAACACAATGGCACATTTTGGTCTCTTTATAAATCATTAACAATAAAAAAATATACATATACAATACGAGTCACATCCTTACATCCCAACCAAATATACTTCCCCTTCATTTCAAATTGCTGTTTTTCCTTTTCAGACACAATATTCCTTCAAAAAAGTCTTTGGGGTCTCAGTATCTCAGATGGAGCTGTTTGAGTATGTGGCCAAACCTCTTGTTGACGACCTCATCCATGGAAAAAATGGTAAGCACAGACAGACATGGTCAAACAGCGTGTCTTTTCTCTTTTCCTTAGCTGCATTGAGGATATGTGCAGCCTGACAGAACTGTTTAGATGTGAGAATGATATTGGTTGGTAATTCTCTCTGCTTACGGTTACAGGCCTGCTCTTTACTTATGGGGTGACGGGAAGCGGGAAGACGTTCACCATGACTGGCTCTCCAGGCCAAGGTGGACTTCTACCTCGCTCCCTCGACATGATCTTCAACAGTATAGGCCCCTACCAGGCCAAAAGATATGTAAGGGTGTAGCATCCAAGAGCAGTGTTCCTTGTAAAATCTGTACATGTCTTTATCTTATAATAATCTTATAATTTAATTCCCATGTTTCATTCAGGTTTTCAAGACGGATGATAAAAATGGTATGGATGTTCAGAGTGAAGTTGATGCTTTGTTGGAGCGCCAAAGGCGAGAAAACAACTTGCCTGCTCCTAAAGCAACCCCCTCAAGGTAAGTCCAAGTCTGAGAAAACGACTGTGATGTGTAATGTAATGTAAGCTAATTTGATGCGTGACATGTGATTCCCAAATTTGATTTCAGACAAAAGCTTGATCCTGAGATTGCTGACATGATTAGGCCAGAGGAGGCTTATAAAGCAGATGGTGTGGATGAGGACAGCAGCTTCAGCATCTTCGTCTCCTACATAGAAATCTACAACAACTACATCTATGATCTCCTGGAGGAAACCCAGGAAGATGTAATCAAACCAAAGTGAGTTCAGAAAATGTAAATTGAACGGAAGATGTAATATGAACGTGCACTCAACATCATGTTTTAACTGGGCAGCCAGTTGAAGTTATTGAAAGTATTAAATGTAGTCGTTCTTATAGAGAGTAGCAGGAACACAACATTATTATGTTTTCTCTTTACTAGGTGGAATGGTGGAGGCACACCTGTGCGCCAGAACACTGAGTTTATGTATGTGACCAGTGGATACTCGTACATCAGACATCAGAGTAGAAGCCTGACTTAGACGAACTTTCCCTGTGACACACAAATGTGCAGATTATACATGAACTGTCATTAACACTGGACACATCTTTAAACTTACACAAATGCTATGATGTATAGTTAAAGGAGCAATATGTAAGTTTTTGCTATTGCTACATAACCCACATGAACATTGACAGCTGTTTACTGTCTCGAGTTGCTGATTCGGCATCAAATGTATTCCTTTACTCACCAAGAGCTGCATCCAGTGGTATCACTTTACTTCTACATGGCAGCCAGTTAACCCCAGCCTGGCTGGACCGCTTCACGGTAGCGTCCAGGCTGCCCTGAAGAAGTAGTAAACATAACTTTGTATTATAAACACAACAGCAGAAGCTCCTAGCCATCTTGACCATCACTATCCACACACTGGCAAAAAAAAAACATGTTTTGATAAATCAGAAAACTTACATATGCCCCCCCTGAAACAGAGGGAGCTAGATATCATTTGAACTATTTGTTACCCGAATACTGACATGAAACCAGAGTTTCAGTACTGAATTTATCCTATTTATCATCGTTCCCATCGAGTTGGGAACTGGGACTGACAGAGCTGCTCATATTGATACACCAGGTGATGTCTCCAGTGTTGAAGACTGTTTCTTTAGTCCTCAAAATGATTAGATTACCCCCGCTGCTGCTTGTAGTGTTGTTATGGCAAATCTTGTGAATGTCTTTTGTCTTGCTTTGAATGTTGCTTCATGATTGTAGCTGTCTGATTACTTTCCATGGCTGTAATCACGCAAACTTAACACATTCCCCATCTCAAATGTTTCGTACCTCACATCAATTGCACGAACAATGCGGTTCCATGTCTTCAGCGTCTAACAGTTAATTGTCTCAATGTAGACCACCTCAGTCTAAAATCCTCAGAGAGGATCAGAATCACAACATGTATGTGTCCGGGTGTATGGAGGTGGAAGTGAAATCTCCTGAGGAGGCGTTTCAAGTATTCTGGAGAGGTAAGTTGCTGTGACACCTACATGTAGAAATCAACAGGACGGGTCAAATAAACAGGAGGAAGGGGGAAGCACTGCAGTGATGATTGTAGATGTGACTGACCTGGTATTGCTGGCCTCCGGGTCGGCTCTGACTGGGGAATGACCTCAGTTAATCTTCTCTCTGAGCAGCTCGTTGAAGAGTTTTGCCTGAAATAGATCAGAGTATGGTATTTGAAATGCAATGCATGCAAAGATGCTTTAAGTGAAAAACAGGGACTCTGCAGCACTCATCTCACTTTAAAGGTGTTGAAGTCCTGTGTTAAGTTAGATGTCTTAAACATATATTCTAGCACACTGCAGTAATGTTATTTATAAAAGTATTTTTGTCAGAGATCTTTAGCAAACCCCTAAGTTAGCCATCCTGCAGCTTATCCAGTAGTTATCAGTTATCCAAGTTTTATGACTGGTTAATGACATGGGATTCTCAGTACATCCAGCCTGAAAGAAATGACTTTAAATGTCAATAAATCCATGCACTTGATAAATTTAGTTTCAAGATAATGTAGATGTATTCTGTCCCCCTAAAAGACTTTTCCTTTATCTTGTTGATGCTGAGGGAAACCCTCAGTAACACGGTTAAAAAGCAGCCTGCACTGTCTTGTTCCAGGTCAGAAGAAGAGGAAGATTGCAAACACTCGGCTGAACAGAGAGTCCAGCCGCTCCCACAGTGTGTTCATTATTAAACTGGCTCAGGCTCCTCTCGATGCAGATGGTGATAACATTCTCCAGGTCAGTTTAAATTGAAAACAGATTTCTGGTCCCAGAGTGCAGCTCTATAATTCATATCTGGATGAATTATACTGTATGCACCAGTTCTGAAATTAGACTGTTTTGTTTTTTGATGTGGTTTGTCAGGATAAGAGCCAGGTGTCTGTCAGTCAGCTCTGCCTCGTAGACCTTGCAGGCAGCGAGCGCACTGGTAGGACGGGGGCAGAGGGCACTCGTATACGTGAAGCAGGTTTGTTACCCGACCATCAAGATTTGATTTTATCGTTTAAGTTCACGTGAGGTTTAATCGCAACCTCCTTTTGCAGGTAACATCAATCAGTCCTTGCTGACTCTGCGGACATGCATGGAGGTACTCCGAGAGAACCAGATGTGCGGCACAAACAAGGTATGAATCACCAAACTAAGACTGAACACTGTCATTACACAGTATTCACTGAAGAACCACATGGGTAATATGAGTTTTCTTTTCACAGATGGTCCCCTACAGAGACTCTAAAGTCACCCATCTGTTCAAGAACTACTTTGATGGAGAGGGAAAAGTCAAAATGGTTGTTTGTGTCAATCCAAAAGCTGATGACTACGAGGAAACACTGGTATGTTTATTTCACACTTTTAGCACATGTATTTGTTTTTACCAGACCAGTGTGTAGGATTTGGTGACCCCTAGTGAGGGTGAAGATTGCAACCCAGTGCCCCTCCCCTCAACCCCTTCCTGTCTAAGCACATAGAAGAACCTACAGTGGTCTTCAAGTGGTATAAAAATGCTACTGGCCCTCTTTAGAGGCAGTTTTTGGTTTGATAGGCTGTGGATATACAGGGTTCATTCTGGGCTAATGAAAACATTTATCACTCTTAGTTTGAGCTTAGTACACATGAATAAAAACAGATTGATCCTCTAAATCCTACACACTGATCCTTTTAATAAATCTGCAAGTTGTTGCTTGTTTGACTCACAAGATGCGTTCTGCTTGTGCAGCTGGTGATGAGGTTTGCAGAGATGACCCAGGAGGTGGAGGTAGCTCGGCCGGCGGACCGGCCCATCTGTGGCTTCACTCCAGGCCGCCGTAATAGAAACCAGGCCTTTAAAGAGGAACTGTCTCGTAAACTTGAGGAGCGTGGTGGCCCAGTAGACAGGGGTAAGATACAGGACAGGGTACACCATATAGGACAAATCTGCCAAGCAAGACTCTGAATAATTATGTTAATCACCCTTCTAACTTACAATGTTGTTTTAGTCAAATGTAAGTTGAGCCTGATTTATTTTTACACTTAAGACACAGGCAGATTTAATTAAAGTTTAAATACATTTTCATATTTTAATAAAAGATGTAGTAGAAACATGAAAATGATAAAAAAAAATATATATATATTAATTTGAGTATTTTCATTAAAACACAGCAAATGTAATTATTTTTTAATAACTTCACTTCAGGTTATATCTTAGTATTGTGCTCACTCGTATCAAAGCTCTTATACGCTATGTACAATACCATTTGCCCTCAAATATGACAAAAACATACAGGATTGTTGTTTTTTTTTGTAAACTTTATGCTTCCACTTAAACTTTGGAAATGCTTCATCCTCAGAACATTTTATATGCTCATCAAAATACAAAAATGGCTTTTCTCCATTTCTGCAGATGTGTCCTCCGTTATAAACCAGCTGGTGCACAGCCTCCCACCTCTACCCTCCTCTGAGCTGACCGACCCTCACGATGACATCACCCTGCCCCGGCTGATTGAGGCTCTGCAGAACAGACACAGGATCAGGCAGATGATGATTGACGAGTACAACAAAGCAGGTGCCTCCTCATTTTAGCTCAGCTCTCACTTTGTAGCTTTGACCGTTCAACCTACCTGAATTTGATTTCTTACCCGGCCTCTTGGCACATCTTGTCTCCGGTTTTTAGCCAACATGATGAGGTCCATGCTTCAGGACCTGGACAACAACCTCATTTCGAAAGACAACTTCATTCACGAACAAAATGGCAAGTTGTTTGAGAAAGACAAAATCATCCAGACCAACAAGGCAGAGCTTGAGCGCTTGGAGAAGAAAACCAAGATGCAAGAACACAAGGTGGGCACCAAAGATATTTCAAGATATTCCTCAATAATGCTGTATGTGGATTTTTTTTTTTTAGTTTCTCAAATGTCTCACGTGGTTTTGTTCCAGATCGACATCCTGCAGAAAACAACTAAAATCTATGAGGACGACAAACGTTCACTGCGACACGAGCTGGAAACCAGAGAGCAGAGGCTGCAGAGGGAGCTGTCTGAGAAGAGACGCATGGAGCAGCGCATGCATGGCGTGGTCTCTGACACTCAGTACAAGTGGGAGAAAGAATGTGTGAGTTATTTCTCCTGTAACACAGATTATTATTATTGAATTAGTTAGCCTTCTGTCTCATGCCTGTTAGAGTAGCCCAATCTTTGGCTGTTTTTGTCATGCCTCAGCTTTGCCAGCAATCTGGAGATGTTTCGGTTCAACTGTTATACTGTATCTCTTCATCTGCAGGACAGACGTGTTAATGCGATGCAGCTAGAGATGCAGAACAAGCTCTGGGTGAAAGACGAGAAGCTGAAGCAGCTCAAGGCCATAGTGACGGAGACCAAGACTCCAGGTCGTCCTGATCCTCCACCTCGTCAGACTCAGCCTCAGTCGCAGCCTAAGCGGCCTTCAAGAGAGGAACAACGCCTTCCTGCAAAGAGATCGGCCTCACCCTCACCTGTCCCTGTATGTTGTTTTGATCATCACTATTATTACAAAGCAGTGTTAGTTTATACAGAGGCGTTAAACTACATTAGTTCTCATCTAATACAGTTCTGACCAGACAAACATTACTAATCCTACTACAGTGGCAGTTGACACATTATCATCAACACCTCTACGTTATAGCACAATCCAGTGGCACCAATCTTCCACATGATCTCGGTTGGACTTTAATCTTCATGTGGTTCTTTTGTCTATTACTAACTGTGTACGTTGCACTTTGCTTCCCAGTGCCCTGTTGAATCGCCCCACACTGAGCCAGAGCCAGAGTCAGGGTCACAGCCATTCAGTGTCACTAGCGTTGAGGAAGTTGAGACAAGCCCCAGCCCAAGGCCTGCCAGTCCAGTCCCCAGCACCACTAGCTCTCTGTCTGTGGCGTGCTGCATCTCTCCGAGGGGACAGCAGACAGCTCAGGATAGCCGTTCTGATTACCACTCATCTACTACGCCCACCAGAACTCGGTCCCCAGCAGCCATTGCAACCAGTCGGGCCAGGAGGAGAGCTCTGTGTTATGCTAGAGAGGAGGAAGAAAGTCGCCTGCCATCCCCAACGTTTGATCTAGACCTAATAGAGAGAATCTACAGGGTCAGTGAGTTAGAGCTAGGCAGCAGTATTACGTTGTAAAGTGAAAACTTGTGTCTAGTTAGGTGCTATTCATTGGTTGTTGTTTTTTTACTGTATCCTGTGATCAAGTGGACTAGATTACATGGTTTTCTGTTTTTGTGTGTGTAATCATTTGACCAAGTTTACTTCTTTGGCTTGTTTTCTCCTCTTTGCTGCTGCTTCCTTACCCTGCTGATCTGAGCAGACGGCCACACCAGTGCGCCCGTTGCACCGTCGCTCCAGGTCTGCTGGCGGAGAGAAGTGGGTGGACCATAAACCTGCCTCCAGTCTGGACTTGGGTACAGTTTTGCAGCCCGTCATCCCCAATGCCATCCAGGTGTCTGCACCCAGCGAGAAGGCTCTGTCCAAGTGTGACAGATACGTGTTGACGCACCAGGAGGTCGCCTCTGATGGAGAGATACAAACCAAACTTATTAAGGTCAGAAAGCTGTGACAGGAATATGAGAAAATTCAGCAAATAGAAAATGCTTTGCTGTTTGATTTTATTCAATTACATTCTGTGACTTTTTTTTTTTTTAATCAGGGTGAGGTGATTAAAACCAGGGGAGGAGGACAAGCTGTCCAGTTCACTGACATTGAGACTCTGAAACAGGAGCTCACCACAGCCTCCAGGTAGATGACCACTGTAGTTTAATGGCTGCTGGCATAACATGTTGTTTTTTAAATTGATTTAACATCTCTTTGTCTCTACACATTTGTATCTGAAGCCGCAAGAGGAAATCTTCAGAAGGTGCTCAAGCCAATGGAGATCGCACAGACGGGGCTTGGACTGATGTGGAGACAAGGGTAACATTACAATATTATTAGTCCATTATTATTAAAGGGATAGTTCAACATTTTGACAAATTGGCCCATTGCCATAATCGATACGAAACGGAGCCGTTTTAGAGGTAAATTCATACAAAACCGCTGATGCACGTTGCGTTCAGGGACAGTTTTTCAGCAAGCAGTCTCCGTATTTACCCTGTATTTACCTCGAAAACGGCTCCGTTTCGTATCGTTCCGTCATTATCTCATAGCGTGGTGGTTGTGCAGCTCACAACTTGTCTACAAAAGCGCTGTGGAGTTTTGGGATGTTGAATTTGATGAGTTTAATGAGGGAAACCAAGAAATTCCGTTAGCCTCCATAGCGTAGCTCTGAGCAGCCAGCCGCTGCGCTCCGCCGTACTGAAAATAGCTTACACCTACAATTAAAGGTAATGAACCTACTGCTATGACTATAGCGATTATGGCAATGGGCCAATTTGCCAAAATGTTGAACTATCCCTTTAACATTGCATGTGTTATGGTTTAGAAAGATGGATTGTGTGATAAACCAAACTTTGCAAGAGGTTTGGAAGGTGAAGGTGACCAGGCTTAAACATGTTCAACCATATGCCTGCTGCTACGGTTTTAAAATCATAACTGGACAAAATGTGAGGCACGACGACGAACAATATATTTTTTTAATATACAAATTATTTGGCATTCTTCTTCCACTTATCAATGCAAAATTTGTAACATGTGATGGCTTTTTGTTTGCATGCCAATTTATGTATCACTTTCACCTTGATACAAACACTACAAGCGTAGACAAATGTGAAACAACAAAATGTTCATCACTGTGTTCTGGCTAATGATTGCCTTCTCATTTAGACTCATGTACTTTTTTAATGTCTTAGGTACATTTTATTTTATGTATTAATTTTTTTCCAGTGCTCTGTGGCTGTGGAGATGAGGGCTGGATCAAACATGGGCCCTGGTTATGAGCATCACGGGATCACTAAGTAAGCTGTCATCTTTGCAGATTTCATCTGAGCCTACTTTCTTTCACAGTGGGGGGTTTCTGATTAACTCTGTTCTCCTTCACAGGCGCAGAAAACCATAAAAGCAGTCGTCAGCTGCTCCAGTGCTCACTCCCCTCCTTGCTATCCCCACCTGGCTGTCGTGCAATAGTCCAACTTTTTTATTATTAGCTCTAGTGATATTTAAACATTTTTTCCACACTTTTTTATATATGCATAAGTGTATATACATGGGTCACCAAAGCTTTTTTGTAAAAAATATTTTATATGTTGTATTTGAGCAAATAGAAAAAAAAATAGAAGTGTTACTTGATTTGGTTGTGGATGGGGGGGAAACATTTGCTTATTGTGATCCTCCTGCTGAAAAGAGTCTCTGCACATTTGTGTGTAACGTAGTCACATTGTTACCTGGCACATGAGGAATTGTGAACCTGCAACAACTGATTTTTGTCTTCCACATACTGTTTCTGTCTCAATCAGTGAATTACATCGAGCTTCAAGTAGAGTTTGAAAGATCCAGTTCTTGTAAATGTCATTCTTTACATATAAAACTGAATTCTCCTGATGTACCTGCAGGAATAAAATTCCTTTTAAGCACCACTTTGTTTTATGTTTTGTGTGCAGGAGATGAAGTGACTGACTCTAGGGGTGAATTCCAATTCTCCCCTTAGCCCTAGCCCTTGGCCCTAACCCTTCGTTTTGCGCGTTCACATTAAGTGGTAGGGGTGTCCCAGTTCTGGTTCAGACGAGTTTTAATATTTTTTCATGCGAGAAAGTAGCTGTTGAGATCCCCAATGTGCGGTCGGTTTATCCAAATGACGGCTGTTTAGACGTTTGCTCCGATGTTTTTCGGAGAAGTGAAGCTCCACAGTGGAGCCTCCACCTGTGTTTTACAATGAACCGATCAGTCTTCATTAAATTTTATTTTATTAAAGCAGATAACAGCGGCACGGCCGTTTCGGCTAATGCTGTGTTCAAGGCAGGCTTTTGAAACCGTAAGTTACAGCTTCAAGTCACAACTACGACTTGGTAGCGTTCCAGGTAACCCGTAGCTCGTGTTTTTACCGTCCTGTTGTCTGTGAAAGTTCCCTATAACGGCCACTCGTAACTTCCGACCCGTGAACTCGTACCAGATCGAACTGGTATGACTTCACAGGAAGGAAAAACACAAAGTACGAGTTTCCTTGAACGCACCATGAGTTAGCAGCCCCCGCCCTTGTCAGGCATCAATTGGTCCTCGTGCTACGTCACCACATTCACGCGCATCCCTTGGCTGCACACACAGCCCTTCATGCCGTTCTCTCCCCTCATTGGATAACACTTGTATCCCACAAGGAAAATTTTCTCCTCGGGTTACAGCAGAGCAGAGTGACGGAGAGACTCGTGTTTAGGCTGAAATACTTCATGTAAGTGATTGCTGACGGAAAATAGGACTATTTAGGACTTATATTAACAAAAACATTCCACTGATATCTGCTTTAAGTTAACGTGGTTTTGAATAGAGGATTTGTGGCAAAAGCTCGTCACGTCTGCTTATGTGAAAGCCAGCAGAGACTACTGATGACGTATGTGATTGTTGAAGTGGTGTCCCAATTCGTAGGGGTTGACTTTCAACCCTACTCCATGTAGCTCCGTTTCAAGGTTAAGGGCTAGGGGTAGGGGTAGGGATGAAAAATAGAATTGGGATTGGGCCTAGGATTACCTGTGAACACTAGATGGCAGCACAGTACAACAATACTTTATGAATCATCAGTTTCTCAACAGCACTCAGAGGCACTGGATGCCTGACAGTCATAAGGATTCCCTCATGCTCCACTATCCTCTATGCATGTTAACAGTAAGAAATGTTAATGTAAGATGGGCCCAGATTTAAGTGTTTGTAGCACAGATCATTTCTGTGATGTGTAAACAACAATCCTGAGCTGTCAACAACACTGTTTAACAGTTTGTAAGGAGAGAGAGAGACACCCTCGCTCTGTTAAAAATGATGCTTGAAAGAAGATTTAATGTCGAGTTAGAGCTCTCCTGTGCCAAGAGTGTAGCAATACTCTCTGTCATATAAACAAAGTCTGCTTTCAATTACTTTGCTGAAATTGCTTTCCTGTACTCATGCTTGATTAGATATTCATTATGTTAAACAAGACACCTTGTATATAAATCCATATTAAATTAGGCTGGTCGGCTGCCTTGAGTCCAAGTCAACTCCAGGAATTAAAATCTGGCCTTTACTGTTCTGTGGTCAGTTTGTGACTCACTATGGTCATAGCAGGGTTTTTTTTTCTTTTTCTTGAAAGAATATCTAATATTTTGACAGTTGTCTGCAAACAAAGGGCTAACGCTAACGTTGCAGTGTTTCAAAAAATAAAATAAAAATGCAACCCTTAATACTGAAATTAAATGTGGCAGTACTATTCTTAAACACAGTGTTCATAATTAATTGGAAGTAAATGTAGGAAGTAAAATAAAAGCACTCATTAGGTGAGAAGAACCCCCCTGTGTTGTAGGGTTTGTATTTGATGACTAATTAATAAGTAGTAATTTGTTTCTGGTGGATCTCATTTTCACATCTCTGTATACTGATGTGAAGAATCCACATCAATCTATGGGATGTAAATCTTTAACTTCACTGGAAATGGATAATTATTTCACATGGAGTTTAAACTAAAAAGAAAAACGGAAAATTAAAAGATAAAATTGCTTCGTAACTAATATAGTAGCACCCAGTTGGGCAACGGTTAAATGTGGCATTGGATGGTGAAATCTGTGACATGAAGAATTTGAGAAATTACAATTTGAATATAAAGTTTACTTAAAGTATTAAAGGACAATTCCGGGCGAATTCAACTCAGGGGTGTATTTTCATATCATTTTAGGTCTAAAAGAATGAATCTGAAGATTTTCAGTTTAATCGCTCCTGTTTTGCGGTAGTTGCATCTGTCCCCGCGTCCCCACGGCAGCAATGAATGGGAGTGGATGTAAGTTCCGCTGTTTAGGCTGTTTCCAGTCCTCAAAGCCGCAATTTTTTTCCACAGACAGCATCAGATGGCTACTCAAACATGCACCGAGAAGTTTATTTACTTCAAGCAAGCCGACATGTTTGTAAAACTAGATCTAATTCAAAGTCTCCCGGAGTCTCGCGCGAGACCCAGTTGCCGTGCTCGGTGTGTTCACATGCAGTGGGAAAAGCTACCGTTTGTGTCATAAACACAGGAATACCAACTCTTTACTTGCTTCAAGTAAAAAAAACTTCTCGGCGCATGTTTGAGTAGCCACCTGACGCTGTCTGTGGAAAAAAATGTACACTTCAAGCAAGTAAAGAGTTGATATTCCTGTGTTTATGACACAAATGGTAGCTCCGACTGCGCCTGAATACACCAGCACTGCAACTTCGGGCTCGCGCGAGACTCCGGGAGACTTTGAATTAGATCTAGTTTTACAAACATGTCGGCTTGCTTGAAGTAAATAAACTTCTCGGTGCATGTTTGAGTAGCCATCTGACGCTGTCTGTGGAAAAAAAATGCGGCTTTGAGGGCTGGAAACAGCCTAAACAGCGGAACTTACATCCACTCCCATTCATTGCTGCCGTGGCGATGCACGGACAGACGCAACTACCGCAAAACAGGAGCAATTAAACTGAAAATCTTCAGATTCATTCTTTTAGACCTAAAATGATATGAAAATACACCCCAGAGTTGAATTCGCCCGGAATTGTCCTTTAAGTATGAACTTAGGTTAGTGAAGTATCTCAGACTTACTTACCGGTAGATGTAATTAATTACAGTACTGGAGAAAAGCCTCACTATTTGTATCTTTGGTTATCATTAAAATAAAACAATTTTTATTTTTTTTTATCATTTCACATAAAATACTATCTTATTACATACATACAGTATATTACACTATGTTATTGGTTGAATTACAATGTGCAAAGCATTTCAAACTGCAGAAACACAGCAGACAGACCGAGTGTGAGAAAGTCCTATTCTTGAAAACTAATCTAGCAGAACTCCACCTTTCTAAAGTGTCAATGTCCAGTTGCACCGTCTCTTATCAGCTGAGCATCACCAGTGTAATGACCAACTAAAGCTAGTGGTACAGTCATCCAGGCTTTGAGTAGACAGTTGAAATCTCATCTACTAGCAGTCTGACTGGCTTTCAATTGGAAAGCGCTGGAGAGTGACTAACATGGAGCCTCTTGGAGAGGGTCAAGAGTCCAGAGCAACCAGTGGCCATTAAATTCCCTCCTATGAGATATTGAGTGCTTTGCTTTTTGACCAGGCTCTGTTTGATGTGCTGCACCACACTATTATCCCCAGCTCCTCACTGCAAACCCTCCACAACCAAGTGGCAGGAGCATTATAAAGATGTTATCGCGAAACTCCTGTTGAGCCTCTGATCAACATTAGCAGTTTCAAAGAGACACTTGAGGAAAATAAATGGAAACTACACACAAAGGCAGGCGCTGAGCGTAAGCCCAGTCTTAACGACAACAGTGTTCATCCAACTGTATGGTAAGAATACAACATTCTACATTTCAGGGCTCTGAGCTCATGATTATACAGCGTGCTGCTTATCAGTGTTATTAAACTTGCTGGAGGGAATTCTGATGTTCTACTTGAATACACACAGTCAATTAGACCATCTCACATTTTAAAAGAGCAAGCCTAATTGCAATGTTTTATTGACTCTTTGCTTGAATGACTCCCATAAAGAGGTCTTAAGCTGCCTTTTGGCACAGGCAGGATGAAATAATTTTCACACCAATCTATGACGCTGATGAGGGCCATTCATAACTCAGTGGTTCAAAATAGCATTGTCATGTGTCATCCAGTCATTTCACAAGTTTTTATCTGATCTGAATTTACATT
The DNA here is from genome assembly GCF_045865225.1 of Trachurus japonicus. Lineage (NCBI taxonomy): Eukaryota > Metazoa > Chordata > Actinopteri > Carangiformes > Carangidae > Trachurus > Trachurus japonicus. Next base: position 13,147,390 of record NC_140912.1, read on the forward strand.
TTCTACTTTCATGACATCATTTTACTCACTGTCACGCCTATTCAGATGTGCAATAATTGATTTTGTGGTCACTTGAGGCCACATAAAACAACCTTTGAACACCACACTCTGACATACCACATGATATCAAGTTGATATGAGGGCCTTAAAAATAGTTTCCTATGTACACATCCTGCAGACGGTGAGTCATCATTCTGTGTTGTATTTGTGTTCACCTGATTTATGTGAGCGCAATATTCTTCTACTTTTAGCTCTGTTTTTTCTCTATCAACTTCTAAGTGAAATAAGTGTTACACTTTTCAACCATTATTGATACAGAAATATTGATTCTTGCAGCTTATTATTATTGCAGTTGCCATTTTGTTTTGGTAAATTTGAGTTGAGCAGCCGGTTCATGACCTCTTCCTGCTTACATGATTAACATGGTGTACTGAATCAGGCTGTGAAAAGTGGGCATGAGTTTAAATAGGTGTGATGAACATGTAACCCCATCCAGCCACACTCTATACTTGGCCGTGTGGGGCATGTGAGGTATGACAGGGGTTTCGGTTGCCTCCAAAGTTGTATCATAACATCTGAATGGTTGCTGATTGGGAGGGCATGTTGAAGCGAGTACCTCAATCACAGCTACGGCTGTCCTTTAAACCAGAACTCATCACAAGGTTTTCTGCCTTCATTTAGTGTAGAGGATAACAATCCTTGACAATACAAGTCAATTAGTGGGAGACACGAGTAAATACTGCATGAGAGCAGAGCTTTCTAAAGTAAAGCTCTGAGCTCTGAGCAGAGTCTGCCCACTACATCTTCGTATGTCAAAGCTGTGGCTGTCTGCCAGCTAAACGTGTTGGGCCAGAAAGACATGTGAATGTAGATGAGTGTTGACGGCCAGTCAATTGTCATTCAGCCCATCTCCCAGCCTTTTGGGACTCATCTGGCTTTTCTTTTTTTCCCTTTTTTTTTGTAGGGCTCCTCTTTACTGCTTTGCTCACCTCACACTCCTCTGCCCTTAATGCATACTAACTTGCACAGTGGAGGCACCGTGTTCAGTGTTAATAAGAGGTAAAAGCTCCCACGCTCTCTTCTGCTGGTGCGGCTGTGACGAGCAGATGGGTCAAAGAGTCACAAACTCTGATGCAGAAGCACCCAGAGGTAAAGTTTGGTTTTTTCAGCTGTTTAGAAGCACATTGGATGAGAATTGCTCTGACCCTTAAGCGCATGTGGTTAGTGGTTCAGAACACCTCATCCCATCTGCTCCCTCCTCATCCTCCTCCTCCTCCTCCTTCTCCACCTCCTCCTCCCGCTCTGCTTTTTATGTCACTTAGCTGCTCCATTCAGAGTCTGTCAGACTGGATACATCTCGCCAATCTGATTTCTTACTCTAAGCAGTTGATAAATGTCTCCCAAAGATGACTACAACAGATGTTAAGTCTGTCTGTATTTTATTTCATCGCATCCAAGTTATCATTTCTAGCTCAAGTTGTAATGAGGAATCCATTTGTCCTTGTGCTTGTTGTGGTTACACATCGACACAGAGAGAGTTGACCTCTGACAAATGCAATTCAAGTCATGACTGACTTCTTATTGAAAATATTGGAAGCCATTGTTGTGTAGGCTCATTATGTCCAAATTGGGCTGAATAGTGTTTTTTCCTGCCTGTCTTTGTTCTTGGCAGCCCACTAAGTGCTTGCAGCTGTCAGTTGAGTATATTCTCCTTGCCCAGTATATGTGGCTTGGCTGCATGTTAAGCTGGCTGTGTCCTCGCTCAGATGACAGTATGCCATGACTGATTTCCGTTGACTCACTTTCATTGTAACCACAATGTGTCCCTCATAGAAAAATCTGACTGCTTTTTTACAAGTGGTTGATCTCATCTAGTTAACGCTGCGGCGTAACCAGGCTTTGCGTGCAGTTGGCTGATTATTTAAGCAGCGCTCCAAGCAGTTTGCTGATGAAATGAGAGGAGAAGAGATGCCAGAAATGGTTGTACTGACAATGTTACAATGCCACGTGAGGTACAATGACTAAATGGTTATTGGATGTGGAGGGCATTGCCTCAACTTTCTCACATCACATGAATCTTTTAGATTCACTCCTGTGAGTCTCGGGAATAAATGAGCTTTAATAACACCTCCTATTAACTGATATCCTGAGTCTGTGTTTGCTCCAGAAAGAGCGAGAATGGCATTTCAAACCTTTGTCCTGCCAATGCTTTCATGCAAATTACTCACACTGGAACTGGCTTATCCTGTGAACAATCATAGGTGGCATTTGGAGGAGGGTGAAATAGCACCCCATGATTTTCATATCTGCATAACGCTCAGTCAGGTCTCTACACAAACACACCGCCCCACGCAAAAACAAACACAAAAGCCTCTTTGAACGCACACATCAGCTGTTTATCTTAAAATAGTCTGCCACACTACTTCTCTAATCCAGTACCTTACGTGGTGCACTTTGTAAATGGAGGGCGATTATACATGGTGCATTAAGGAGTCGTTATTTAATTCATTAGATATGGCTAAGTTGCAAAGTTCATTCGCTCTAATAAAGCAGCAACTTTTATCGCACGAGCCCAGGTACGAGGCCAGGATATCAGGGCTGAGATTACAGCATCCATGTGCACAAATAAGATTAAAGCACCGGCTGCGAGTGCTGTTGACAAGGTGAACGGGACAGTTGTTCCAAGAAGCAAAAAAAAACACTGGATGACTGTGGGTTCATGTAAATCTTAAAGCATGCTGCTATTTTCACGGCGTGTTTATCCACATGATTAATGGCTGTTCAGATGTGCATTTGAACATTACCTGAGGAACACATCTGCATCGGCCTTACTGGATGCTAATGATCCAGCGCATGCCTAATAAACTTAAGTGAGAATTCAAATGAGGCTCAACCTGCCTGCGAGGCTAGCTTAAGCAAACACCAGGACAGCTGGCAGAGAAATCATTGTGACTAATGGTCTCAGTGTGAGACAGGAGCAGGGCTGTGGGTGGTTGTTTTACCATGCTTAGAAGAGCAGACTTTGTTTGTCTTTCTATAGCATACAGCGTAACTGTGTGATGCTGGAAGTCTTGGCTTTGTTTTTGTTTGCTTTGCCTGTCTTGCCACTGTATTGCGACACCAGGAACTAGCAAAAAATGTGTTTCTGTTGTATTTGTTTTTCCTGCTGGAAATGAGGCGACCTTACGCATCAATAGCGATTAGACAAACCTCCCAGTGTATATATACTGTCAGCTGGAGGTGTGGCGCTCCTCTCTGTCAACCCTCTGTTTTGACTTATTCGGATTCTGCTTGGACTCCTCCACCGTGGTAAACATAATGTGCTGTGACCTGTCCTCAGGGCAAATGATCTGATTTGCTCTTCCCTTGTCTTTTACTCCTAATCGCATCTACCTCAGAGCCAGAAAATGGTTGTGCAGCTGTCATAACTGAAGCACAGTGCGGTGTGATGGGAGTGCATGTTTTTGCTATTATCTATTCTATCTGAGCCAGAACAGAATACTAAACCTCCACTGCATCCCTCTTTCTCACAGACTGCTGCATGATCAATACCCACATCAAAGGCTCTGTGGAGATAGCAGGATTCTTTGAAGCATGTTTGTGGAGCTGGATTTGCTGAGCTAACACCGTCCACACAGAACCCCCTTGAATAAGCTTGTTTGGCTAGCATCCTCTCTGTTTGTGGAAGAACTGAGTGGATTCTAATGGAGAACAGACAAGGCCTCTCCCTTGTCTTTTTCCTCCCTTTGAGCAGCTAAATGCATCCATAGTGCCAGTGCTTTTTGCTCATCTGACATACGCTTCATTGCATGCCAGCTCAAATATTTATCTAATATCAAATTGGCTGTAACATTTTGGAAGCAGTGAAATGCCAGAAAATATTTCTCATCGAGGACACAAAATAACTTGCATCATGTTTCGCTGTGCCAAGTGCAAATATGCCGGGTAATTACTGATTGAAATGAGATGGAGTGCAGACAGCAGCAGAGCTGTTATGTGGTTACCTTGTGTTGTGACCTGAACAGGCAGACAAGAATTTCCAGCAGTAATTATTCTGCACTCAAAACACAACCTGTGTGCTTTCTGTTTGCTAAATGGAAAATGGTGCATCTGGGACTTTTTGTGGGACAAGGAGGTAGAAGAAGTGGGACTGGAGGTTCAACCACAAAAAACACTGAAGTGCATTACTCCTGCCAACCAGTCAGGGAGAGTCAGCAACTCTGTAAATGATGGAGCAGGGGGGACTGTTGAATCATCTCTTTACATGCACATCCAAGACAAGAATGAGAAGCCCATTCATATAAATTACTGAATAAACCACATTCTGTGATGCTTTTGACTTCTTTTTTTTAAAATTCACGCATTGTTGAATCTTTTGCTAAGTAATTACACTCTTTGGTATATGCAGTGCCAAGGTTTGACTCTCCAGTCAGCTGTGGCTCATTTGAAAGTGAAATGTGGGAAAACGCTGACATCTCTTTCTCTTCCCTCCCAACACCAGGGGCACTGCTGCATTTGCATCCCTGTCTCTCTCTCAATCTCCCTCTTTCGTTCTCATTTACATTATGGATGGTTCATTTAGCTTACATGACCAAGTGAATACATAACCCACGGCAATTCAAAATACCATGAAGGCCTGCAGGGATAAAATGAAACCACATAAGCAGAAAAGACTGCTGCACAGCCATCTGCAGCAGCCTTTTATCCAGCGCCTCCTCTTTCATGTGGTTGACAAACATGCACTGCCAATGACCCACATGGCTGTGCACAACAAAGTGTTGGAGAATTGATTCCCACGTTGATTTGCTAAAACAACACCCTCAGACAGGGATTGTCCAATCACAGCTTAGCAAACATCACTAAGATGCTAAGCTATAACTTGCACAGTAGCCTACCTTGTCATGACTTGGATTCCTCCACATGTTGAAACAATGAACATGCGTTTGTAGGAAGAGACGTACTTGGTATCTAAAGTTTGGATTATCTAAACCAAAAACACAAGAGAAAAATGTAACGTCAATGTAATGCCATTTTTAACTGCTTACAGTGAGCCACAGGGCTAAAGCTAATTTCAGGTCTCTACTTTATCTTACCTACACATGAAAATGACTTATGACACACACACTCACACACACATTATATACTAACTACATTCATTTGTGGGTTTACAGGTTAATAACTAACTGTTTGGAAGCTGCTCTTGGATGCTATCAGAGAGAGACTACATAATGTTAGCAGCTGTGATCAGCCCATTATTGATCAGCTGCGATCAGCTCATAGTTTACATGCCATTAACCCCAGCCAGTGTAACCGTGTTAGGTTCACCAGACTCACTTGTTAGGTTAGTCCTCACCCTATCATCCTACACACCTCTTGTTCAAAGTGCTAGCTGTCTGGAGGTAAACAGATCTTTTACCACAACATTATAAAACAGTCAAGTGTGCATGTTAAAGAAATTGGTTGTAAATACATTCAGCTGGAAAATAAAAACTCTGCAGAATAGGCTACAACACTTTCACCTAACTCATCATGGAGGTATAACGTTGCTTACTTCGCAAGCAGCAAATAAAATATGCCATGACAGGTCAGCTGGCAAAATCAACTCTACTTTTGTTTGGTCCTTTTGCAATCACTACAGTTGTAAACTCTGTATTGTTGGCTAAGAGTCAATTTAGCTGCAGACTAAAATATGAGTAATGCTGTAACTCAGTCACCACTCCCTACTCAGATGTGTTTACTCCTCAATGAGCAATAAATTGAGATTTCAGGTTCAAACCAATCTTTTAACGTCATCGCTACCAGGTGTGAAGTCACAAAACAGTCATTTTTGAGTACATAAAATGAGACACATGTCATTGCCAAGTAGCAGATAAATGTACTCTCTCAGAATTTGTACACTTGTCAAAGGCCAAGGGTAAATATAGTGCACGACGTAGTAAATAGGGAGTGATCTCAGACACAGCCTGACATGTGAGAGTCAGAGAGATAAAGTCAGTGAGTAGGCCTGCATGTGGTGAGTAGTCGAGTAGGTTTTCTTATCTGTGTGTTCTTTTTATGTGTGTATTTCATGCTTGACTAGAGCTGTTAACATTATAGCAGCAATGTGTAACTTAAGATAAGAATTTAATACCTGTATTCAGATTAAAAACGTGCTTTGGCACACAATGCAGGCTTTTATTCCAGCTGCCAACAAGTTTGACAGCATTTTGTTTTCATCACAGAGACACAAAACGACACAATGGCTCCACTGACAAGCCCGTTTTACAACCTGGAGGACTCGATGAGCTTAATGACAGAACACTGTGCAATTTCACAAGAAGACGTTTCACAAGTGGCTGTTATTGTGCATCGGTGATAAAAGTCGCGGAGTGAGAAAACATTTGTGTAGGGAGCAGATTGCGAGCTCCACCTCTGCACCTCCAGCTCGCTCGGTGACAATCACCAGCAGCAGTTCTCCTCCGGCTCTGCTTTACATTAGCACCACAGCTCGAGCCTGGACAGGTCCATGGCTGTTATCTCAATGATGTTCTAATTCTAGTCAAACAGTTCTGTGTTTGACTCAATAGAGGCAGTGTTAGTCAGGAGAGTCAATATTAGCAGAGCACACAGAGCAGGGCTGGTGTTGGTAGAGAGACAGAGAGTTATGTGTGTGTGTGTGTGTGTGTGTGTGTGTTGGTAGGTAGGTGGGAGTGTGTGTGACAGGATACACAGTTAAGTGTGCTCTGTTAGTGAACCTTGACTGCCCGCTGCAGTAATAACAATAAAGATAATAAGAAAAAGGAAGAAAGCAAACTCCGCCTCGCTATTGCCTTAGTGGCTTCCATGTTTGAGTGAGTGACATTTCTTTTATCACTTGTCTTTTGTGTGGATGTTATTGTTAGACGTCACAGTAACTGCGGTCGGCCTCTCTTACTCCTCACTCTTCAGGCTGAGCCGGGTGCTCTGTGCATTTGAGACCAGATTTGCTGACAGTCCCACATGAGCGGCTCAACACTTGTGCTGAATGTTTCGGTCTTGAAGGAGAGTTTGTTTCAGTTTATTCAAGCTCCAACAGCTGCCAACAGCAACAGCCTGATTATGACATTGTCACTATCAGATCGCACAGCTACAACATTTATTCTTCCCTTCAATAAACGTGATGCGGATGAGTAAACGCAAACTGAAAGTCAGCACTGAAGGCCATTAGCTGTGATTTCTCCACATAAAACATGCAGTGGCATAAAGCACATGTGTGGCTGAATAAAGCTTTAATTACAGAGGGCAGCTGAATAATGTTTGAGTTTTGCCTCATTTATAATTATGAAGTAAGAGGAAATTATAAACCCATCTGCTAACAGAACCTTGTGTTTGTTCAGCGCGGTTTAATCTACAGGAGATTCTGGAAAACAAACAAGAAAAAAATCAAGCTTCAGCATCTGCCAGTCTCTGGAAAATAATAAGTATGAAGTAGTGGGCAATATTTATATATATACAATATCTATTTATAATAAACAATATTTTAGGATTGATCAGCATGCTGGTGTATTGATTATTCCTCTGTCATACTTTATTCTTAATGATGTTCTCTGGGCCCTGCAACTTTCTCAATCATTTTTTTCTCTGATAATAATAAAAACAAAACAAATACTACATATCATTTACTCGGCTTCAATCGTCAGTGATGATTTGTGTAAAACAATCCATCCATGGCACATTACGGCTAAAAACATCAAATCCCCTATTTTTAAATGCTGTAACATGAGCTGCCAGCAGTGGTGGGAACAAAATATGTTGGTGTTGATTTATTTAATCTGAGGCTTAAATCTGTTTACTTTTATCTTTGTGGGCCAGTTTGTTGTCAAGTTGATGTTATATCACATTTTCTTCAAATGGAGCATTTTGTTTTTGATACTTCTGTGATTCATCTGAGGCTCATGGGTAATGTAGTATTTAGTTCCCTCTGCAATGCCAAAATAACAGAAAAACATTGTTTATCAGGAGCAGTTGAAATAACCAAAGCTGGTTGTACTTATATAAGCCTGTATGATCTTTACATTCAGTGTAAAGCGCTTTGAGTGGTCCGAGTGACTAGAAAAGCACTATAGAAGTGCAAAACCATTTACTTTATCGAGTCCTATGTTAAACTATTTCTATGTTTAGGACAACCTTGACGGGGATAAAAATTGAGAAAGAAAGAGAGATTCCCATCATTCATTTCACTGTTTTGGTATTCTGGTCGTCAAGTTGACAACTTTTATACACTCTGACTGCTCTCATCAGTCCTGTTTCCAGCAGCAGCAGACAGATACATTCAGAAAAAAACCCTACTGTGTATACCACCTGCAGAGCATCAAGCAGAAGTAGCTACTACCTGGTGAACATACTAACAGCCAGATATTTCCCTGAAGAGACTGAAAAACCAAAACACTGCTAAAAGGACACTAAATATAATGTACTTTTTGATGATTTTTACTAATATGAGGCTGTTGAAGAGTGAAAATATGACAATTTGAAATCAATATGTAGTTGTTAACAAAAATTATGACCACAGTAGCAAAAAAATACAAAAACAGAAACCTGACAGGGAGAGAAAAACACTTCCTAAATAGGACAGACATCGCCAGTGAAGTTTTGTGAAGGGCCTTTTCATTTCATTATTGGTTATTTGTGTCTGAGATGAGAGCAGCAAGTCAGAGGCGTACAATCGAGCTCGCGGGTCACATGGGAAGCTACATTTCATCTGCACCCGTCAAGCAAGTCGGCATGAAAACGGCGAGATGGCTGTCACACAATCAACTGAGCTTCTGCAGCAGCTGTGACGGCAGCAAACAGTCAGTCATGTCTGACTGAGCCTGTGGTCTTGTTAGCGGTAATAACTAGTGTAAACAAACAGCAGCAGTGTATTTTAAGGTCATCACAAACATCAACCAAAACCTCCCAGTCAGCACAAAGCAGAGGCTCTGATGTGGCAGCGCACCCCTCCTATTTAAATCTGCTGACATGAGAAAAAGCAACATTAGCTAATGCACTACTTAAAGACCATAATCGCTCTTTCCCCTACTGTTAATGAATGCTAATTAGAAGTCTGGAGCAGTTTCTGGCGTGTGTGCTGGCTGCTCCTCTAATGTGCCGTATTGTTCCTCTCCTCGCTCCAGCTCAGCACTAATGCTGCTGCGCCAGCTATTAAAGTCAGATAAGCTATCCATCTTTAGCATTGCCAGCCAAAAAGCCACTAATAGCGTAGCCACAAAATTGTTAATTTCCATGGTTTCCCTTTCTTGTTTGAGAGTTCTCTCTCCGTGTATAAAATGGACAGATATTCCTCCTCGTCTCCACATGCAGCGTCATCCTGTCAGCTTATTGTGCTGCACATGATCAATTTTCTCATCCACATGTAACAGCCCCATCACCCCTAAACACTCGGTCAGGGAAACAGGCTGATATATTTGTGGGCGCCTCTTTGCAAATCCTGTTTCAGCACGACACCATCATGGCCACTGTCACGACAGCCTACAGGCCCCAGCTACACATCCATGATAAATGTGTCTGTTACTCCTTCAAACTAATAGGAAGTGCGTTTGAGGAAGCCATCTTACAATGTGGGCTGTAATAATGTGATCTAATCCATGAAACGACTTGGCTGTAATAAGGTTAATCATAACCACACATTTAACGGGGATTAGGAGACATATAAGCTGCCACATTATCCTCATTCCAGATTCCTGTTAATTTTACAACTGATTTTAAGATCTGGCACTTATCCATTAGCCAATTTAGGCTACATAGGCCACAGAGGATTTGAAGTGAAAGTTGGGAGTAGGCCTCTGACAGAAGTAATACACTGTCTTCTGCATAAATGCTACTGTGGCACACGTTCTTAATGTTTGTAGTTAATAAATTGATTCATATAACCCAGTTATTGCTTGTCTTTAACAGCTAAGGGCTAAGGAAACTTTTAAATTAAATGTACAGTGGATAAGGCTAACAGCACTATGAGTTTCACCCCAATTTTTTGTCATGTTTTCCAGCAGCCAACTAAAGTTAAAGGGACAACGAGGAGTTTCTATTCGGTTATAAAAAAGTCTCACGTTAATGTGGATGAATCTCCGCTACCCACACTTGTTAATGGGCCCATTTTCGATAAATATATCGTTCTGTCTCTATCGTTATTTTGTTATTATTAGTGGTGGCGGAGATGCTGGTTGAGCCGACCAGCGTTTTCTTCGTGGCGAGTCATGAGAATAACGCAGCCAAATCGCAGTTTATGGTCGGAACTACGACAGTATGTGAACCTCTTTGAACCTCTGACTTTAATTATTGATGAATGAAAACATGAGTCCGTCTTGCGCCGGTCAAATAATTTTACGGTGCGCGTGAAGGCTCATAAATGTAGTGTGAAAACGCTTCGCTTTTCCAAAACTCCTCGTTGTCCCTTTAAAGGACAATGTAGAATAGATCTGATAACTCCTGCTGACAGGTTTAAAAGCCTTTCTTTAAACCTGCTGTTTTGCTTTACTCTTTATGGTTTTAATTCCCTCACTTTCCCATTTTATCTGTTTTTATTTGACATGTTTCTAATTCTAGGCTATGACTAAAATGAATACCTTAATTTTGTTTTTGGCTTTTTTTTTTAATATATTTTTTTGGCTGTAATCTTCTTACCTTTTCTTCTCATCTCTGGAAAGCACAATGAGATTTCATCACATCACATGAGCTCTGTCAACACACACAGTGCAACCAGTTGTCATAGCATGTTGTTGTTGTTGTTGGCTTAGATGCTGAGCTTCAGTGTGTTTCTTGGCTTCAACATAATGTGATCATATGAACTAATATGAACATGTCTACCATTTAGCGTTGATCTTCTGATAACCTGACATGGCCACTCAATCACACGGAGAGTGAACTATCCAATGAGTCACTAAAACACATCCATGACCTACATTTTGTTCTGGTGAATGACAGACGACAGACTGATGTTTGCGAGACACTTTTTTGTTTCCATGTGAGGCGAGGTCTGTAAGGTCAAACACATCCTCTTCAACAAATAATGTATTCGACCGAAACAACCTCATGAGGCCTGGATGCAATTTTGTGGGGTGCTCACTCAGACACGGTGACTCAACATATGAATTTCAATATGAGAGCGTGGAAGGAGGAAGGATTGTAGCAGTTGTAACTCTCAGACTAGTCTTTTGGAGAAAGTGCCCTTTAACAGCTGCTTTTTCTCAGGAGAGCTGAGCCAAAACAACTTCCCAGCCACCCAGATGTTCAGTTTTGACACCTACAGACACCCTTGTCTAGGTCACACCCAGACACAGGTGTCTTATTTCATGAATCTGAAACTAAATCCATGGAAGTAAGTGCACAGACGAAAAGTGCCCCTATGAATGTTACAGCTCCCCCTCGAAATGTCCTTTTTTTTGGTCAACTGAGTATTGAAGAATCAGCTTATATGTGAGTGAGGGTACATTTCACAACCCCAGATTTTTAATCTACACACAGATGAAACAGTCGTGGAAACCCAGCAAGTGATTAGTTTATAGAGTGTGCATGAGTTATGGCCATGTGGTTCTGCAGACTGTGGCAGAGCGACGTGGGAAAAGCGAACTTTTAATGCCGTGTGACTTTATGGCTGTTCATCATGGTTTTTTTTTTTTTGACAAGTACAGAAGTGAGGTTTACCATTTCCCCTGACAGTCTGGTGTTACACTCACAAAGGTTGATGGATTTAGCAGATCTCAGCATCGCTCATATTTGCTCTGGGGAGGATTGTGTGAGTCAATTAACAAAGAAATACATCTCCTTTCCATATTATGCATGTAAGAGATTTATTGTATATTTTATGGCACAGCTACAAAAGTGAATTTCAGCCAAGAAAAAATTTTGTTTTACCCAGTCCTGACATAAATCAGTGTTCGTGTTACAAGTACAGACTAATCATCATTAGTATGGCTGCTGCAAGCATCTACTTTCATTTCTAATCTGCTGATTATTCTATTTCTAATTATTTATTTGATCAAACGATGTCAGAAATGTTTGTGATCTAGCACAGCTCTTGTTTTCACTGAACAATATGTAAAGTCCAAATATATTCAGTTAATTGTCACAAGGGACAATGGAATCTCCACATTTAAGAGGCTGGAAGCAGAGAATATCTAAGGATTTTGCTTTCTAACAAGTCAAAACATTGCTGATTAGTGTTCAACTAATCAATTAATTGACCAGTTATTTGAGCTGTAATCAGCAATAACACTAAGAACATAATTGGTTTTTAATTTGTTACATTTACATACCATATCTAACACCCACTGTTTGATTAGTGTAATGCATCCATTAATTATGTGATGTGTTTCTGTGTTCCTTCTTGGCTTTCGTTCCTCACACACTGAGCCATTTGAGACTGAAGTTGTGCCTTAAAATACTTGTCTTTGAAATGCCACCTTTCTCTCAGCTTCATATGTTTGGGCAGAATGCGTTTAGTTAATGTTTTACAGTTGACATTTGCGGGAGCTGCTTTACTCTCTGAACAGACTGAAATTAATCAAACTGCATTCACTCATCAAATATCTAATCAAATAAGAGTTTTTATGACACATGAAGTCTTTTGCTTGAAGAGACAAATAGTTTTTGAATTAAATCATTACTTTTGCCTCAGATGTCCCAACAACTATTGGATGGACTGTCATGAATTTCGACACAGGCACCTGTGATCCGCACGTCACTTCATCTACGTAGAATCAGGTCCAACTTCAAACCTGTAACAGCTGGAAACATCTGCATGCTAATATGGTGAAGATGGTAAACAAAACACGTTATACCTGAACACCAGCATGAAAACATTTTGAAAACACACACTGACTGTGCCGAATGTCTAGGTATGGAAACTAAGAAAAAAGTGGAGTGTGTGAGTGTGAAGCATCACATGTGGATCAGCCCCCCCCCCCACTGTCTTCCAGCGCTGCCTCAGGGCCTGCGTCCTTCTGTCACATCACTCTCTTCTTTCCTCTCTTCACATGTGTGATCATGTTACAGGCCTGGCGGCAATCACAACACAAACAAGACGGATAATGCAAACTAGTCGACTTCGCTTGTCTATATTGGTTACATATCAATAATCAGTGAAATTGATTGACATATAACCGCGATCCACTGGTTGAACCCACACACACATGAGTCTGGACCTAATGTTTTTCTCTATCATGTGGATGAGCATGCCCTCAGGCTCCTGCAGCCTTTTGTTGAGCTGTTCAGTCTTGATTATCTTCTGCAAACATGAGAGGTGTTAATAACCCCAAGCTGCTGCTGCTGCTGCTGCTGCTGCTGCAATATTTTCTCAGAGAAAACCACTCCAATCTGGATTTCATCTGCTTCTGCTGCTTGTCCTGTCACTCTCCAGCCAGGGGGAGATGACTCCTCGGAGGGGCATGTGCCTGACACTTACAGCACTTCAATTATAAAGCCGCCCCTGTGGGTCAAACACCACAGAATACTTTACTCCCCCTGTTAGAGCAACAGTATCCATCCTGTAATTGTCAGCGGTTTCCCAGTGATGTGCCTTCAGGGCAGGGTGGTAACAGTTGTGTGGATTGACAGGTGGTTGAGTGGTTAACTGTATGTCATACAGCTCTTTCCTCAATCTCAGATCAGTGGAGCTGTTGACTCACACACATATCCCTTTCTCCAACCTCACACAGCCACTAACAAACAACTTAACATGCTGTGGAATGTGGCTCTGAGAGCAAGAACAAGTCTTAATGAACCACAAACAGCCGCAGGACTCTGGGGCGCCAGCACCTCATATAACACTGACTGTTATTATTATTATTATTGTTATTATCATTCCTTCTTTTGCTCTATCATTTCTCAGATGGTCTGGTTGTTGCCAAAACAACAGCTTGTTATCTGAGGAGTGATCAGCATGTGCTAGCAGAGGCTTTGCCCGGCTGAGTTCTCACAACAGACTTCACCTTTGGGTGAAGTGCTACAGGTGTGAACATTCCCCTGCAGACTGCAGAGACCGGGGAGGGATTGAAAGATTGTCCTGAATGAGGGTAGGAAACCGCCGCACCTTTGAGGCTCAAGATTCCTGAGATAAGGATTACCTGTGAACCAAAGGTCAGACAAAAACATAATCTCCACTCCATCTATTTTATCCTTCTATAGCAACTCACAAATAGCAGAGATGCAAGTGCTTGTGATCTCTGACAAGCATAATCCTGGACCTTGTTACACCTCTTTGAGACTTAATTGCTACCTGTCACAGCGCTGGAATCTTCCCTCTTTTACAAGGTCTATAATAGCCGAGAGCATCGATCGTCTTTGTGGTGTAACTCATCAACCTAAATGGGCGGATAAGTAATCTTGCAGATGAAAGATAAGATGGCTTCAACACGACTGCCTGGAGAAGAGGCTTGTGGTAACACAAAAATTCTTTGTGTTTATCTGGGCGGTGCCACGCCGCAGCACTTTGCCTTAAGTGCAAAAGGAAGCTGTGGCGCGGCGAGGGACCTGGTGGGAGAGGGAGGCGTCCGGTGGGTCTCACTGCTGCCATGTCTGCCAGGCAGATGAGGCAGTGTCATGTCGTGGGCGTCAGACAACACACCCCCTCCCCCGCCTTCGCCTTGAACCGCTCCTCTCTTCACCCACAGAGTGACGGTGAGGGCGGCGAGCTAATCGCAGCATTTCAAAGGTGAGTGATTTATATGGCAGCTGTTCCCCCGTGTGCTGTTCCCAATGCCCATGCACCATGTTTAACAGCTGACAAACACATGCTTTTTCTGTCATGGTCGCATTTATGGCCTCACACACAATTCTATTAGTGCAACCTCGACCATACAAGGGTATAAAGAAGTTTTTATGATGCCGTTATCTCAGTCACTCATGCGGGATGACTACTTGAACAATGCACGCGCTGACACGACGACGCAGGCACCAGCACGATAACAATGACTTGAAGAGCAAACTGTTCCAACAGCTGAGCCGCTCTCAAGGACAAAACTTTTATTTGTTGTTTTATTATTGTTAACATTCAGCATATCACAAAAGTTTTTACCTTCATGTGAAGCCTGAGCTCCTTACGGCGAGAGAAGGCTCTGAAGTAGTTTGTACGATTGTCTGATATTTGAGACCTCTCCATTAACCCACAGCAGCACACTGGGAGAGTGTAACCTTATTTCACGCTGGCTCTCAAATAGTGCTGAGAATTTGTGAGGCAGTTAGTGGCCGTCATTAATAACGGCCTAGGCTGGGTTGACAGCTGCTGATTGGAATGAAGAGCCGCGCTGCAGCAGACAGCTACAAATTTCCCTGACAGCCAGGTCTCCATTACTGGGCGTCAGCTGCCAAAACAGCAGTAATAAGAGAAGGAGAGAGGAGAGAAAACACGCTTTCTCGCCACAGGCACCCTCCTTTTCCCTCTGCTGTTAGAGAACATGTACACACAAACACGTATGTACACTTATAACTTACTGTAGTCTGTCGTTGCACCAGATAATCTGCTCAAACAACTTCTGATCATCTGAGGGGTTCATCTGTCTCTGGAGGCCTGGTCTAATTTTACCTCAACTAAATTAACAAGACACACGTCAGTCACCATGGATGCCATTCATTGAGGTTTCTGTGTAATCTAGTCGCACTTAAATGTGAAAATACTTTTCTAGAAATTATGTTTACACACTTCAAATGTGCATCAGCAAATATGTGTTGAGAGAAGTGAATGAAATGAAATGAGGTAATGTATTAATGGCGCTGAATGGAGCTTTGAGCACCATTAGTGCTGTGGAGCAGTGTTTTTATGAATGAGTCACCACACAGCTGGCATGGTACACAATAGTTTCACACCATTGTCCTGATAGAGGTGACAGACTGCCTGTAAACATGGATGGAAACAACGCAAAATAAAAACTTGAATTACCACTTTGCAGTTGTATGTATGTTTTTACTAATCAGTCTATGTTCATTAGTTATAGTGAGTAACCTTGATATCAAAAAAGATATGTCAAAATTATTTTATCCTATGTGTAAAAATTATGTTATAATTATTATGGTAATTCCTGAGATGTCAGATCAAAAACTTGTTCTGAGTTTACACTGACCTTGATCTTTGACCTTTAACCATCAGAATCCAATCAGCTCAGACTTAAATCCATGTGAAGGCTGGTGTCAAATAAGAAGGGCTTCTGTCTGGGCTTTCCTGAGATATCACATGGCTCCTTGAACTTTGACCTTTGACAACCAAAAAAAACAAAACAGTTCATCCTTGTGTGCAGGTGAATAAATAATGGCACTGACCCTGAAAACATAATCAAATCAGCTTTCAGGAGGAAATAAACGTATTTGCGTTCATGAGACAGAAAAATTAGGGTTGGATGCAAAAGCCAAAAATATTTTAACAATTTTTGTCTTCTTTGTATTGATAGATTTCAAGAATATATTAATTAAAATTAATATATTATAATATATTTATACAGTTAACACCAGTGATGAAAAGGGAAAAACGTCACCTTCCTTGTCAGACGTCAATGATATGTCATGGGAAGTAAAACTGAAGGTTAACATTGTTTACAGAGGATCTGGACATGACACCTTTAAATTTGAATTTCAAGGGATTTATTCAGTTTAGGACTGAATCCTGCATGAGTCACAAGTTGTTGTAGCTCTAAGCAATGATTCATTTTTTAATCAATAATTTCACTCTCTCCATAACCAATGTGGTATAGCATTTATGCCTATTACTCATGTAAGGCTCTGCTGTTTGGATAAACCACACAGCAGTAGCAGAAAACTGAGGCAACACTGTTTTTCTGTCGTGGGACTTTACACCCAGAGTCAACTCCTTTGATTCGCTTTTGAGTCCTGGTTCTTCCGTCGTGCTAACAGACATCATGTCTTTCTCTCTTAAATGTGAAGAGGCACTTGGTGTGTCCATGCTGTGTTTTCCAGCTCTTTTCATGTCGGGTAGTGGCTGCAAGGACAGACAGAGACAACGACTGCTGCTGGGGTTTGAACTAATGTGTTTGTGACTATATGGGTGCAGTTTGGGAGTGCAGATTTTGGCTTTCTGTTATACTGAGTGGGATGGAAACTTACCAAATAAAAAGGTTGGAAAAAAGGTTTGGAGTGTTTCTTCAGCACAGGTCACCTGCATATTTTATGATGGATATTGCTCTGCTATTTATTTATCCAGCGTTAGAAATCTGAATCATTCCCAAATCACAGTCAAGCCAAGTCAGAAGTTATCTCAAGGCACTTAGTGTGAACTCTCTTTCATCATCCTGTGTTGACACGTAACTCCCTCACGGTTGCTCCTTTTCTATTTCAACAACATGTGTTTTGAGCCTCCACGTGGCCCTAGCTGTTGTAAGAGCATAAAGATAAACTAACCTGAATGTCGACCAGATATCAAAAAATGACTCATCGGTTTATCACCGTTATCAGTTGGCAAGTTTTTCATAATGTATAATAAATGTAATTATTGAGCTGATTTTATCACCCAGCAATTCCACAGTAATACTGCATAATGAATGTCTTCTTGTCTTGTTATGGTAAGACTCTCAAAGAACTTTGTAGCATTTATATATAAAAAAAGCTTGTGTTCAGAAAAATTCAGCACTGGCTTGAAGGACGAGACACACTATTTATAATTTTACAATACTGCAACAAACCCCAGTGTTTTAGAAGCCAAAATAGAACTGCACACGATGCTAAAGAGAATATGTGAGCCCTTGTCTCCAGTGTCCACCATCTGTCTCCTCGTGACTGGGAGAGAAAAATGTTCTCCCTTAACTAGGAAAAATGTTGCCAGCATCTAAACATATTTGCTAAACAACAAAAAAAAATGCTGTGTGTAAAATGTAATTTATATCAGGCAGGGCTTTAGAAGACATTTAGAGAACGTACATTGTTCTCTGTCTTTATTTTCCTGCAGAAAATGTTCAGAGACGTTTTGCCACAGGCGATGCAGCCAAGGAAGAAAATTTCATTTCTTGGAACCATAAGAGTAGAAAAGATTTAATATCTGCGTGCAAAACATCAACCAGTTGCTTCAGAGTAATACAGTAGTTTAATCAAAAATAAGCATCTGTATAATTTTCACAAGGGCAAAATTATAGATGCTGGGCAACTTTCAAACCCCATAAAGTGTTTTCCACATGAATGGCAGTCAGGCTGAGATCTACACTTACTCACACTCAATTTGCTGAAAACAAGGACCTTTTTACAGTAACGACAAGACTTACACCAATATGGTCCTTGAACTTGCGCGGTCATGTAACTGTACTTGTATATGTGAGGGAAGCAGGCGCTGCATTTTTTCAGTGGGAGGAGTAAAAAGTGAAAGTCTGTGGCCTTGAACAGTTTGATCCCTGTAATGACAGAGGGCTTTGGTATGGGTCAACCTGTCAGCGCTCTGCTTCCACTGATCCCTGCTGCAAGGCATGTGAACATGGTCACACACACACACACACACACACACACACACACACACACACACACACACACACACACACACACACACAGTGACACAGAGAGAAAGAGAGAGAGGGAGAGAGGACTTGGAAAAAATGTCCCTGGGTGTGTCCTGCTGTCCACCAGGGAGGCTGTAACTACTGATCCTGATGTTGTGGACTAACTGAGATATGAGGTGAAAAGCAAACACACTTCTTCACTGATCACTAAAACACACCACACAGCTCAAATGTTGTTTTATGGATGGGACCATTAGCTCATTGTGGGATCTGGAAAAAATATTTAGGACACTTTAATTTTAGCCAAAACTCTGTCAGCCCCAAAAACTAACACAGCAGCACATTAAAATGAGTCATTACTTAAACTGCTCGACACATAAAGTTACATGTACGGGACAGATTAGGTAGCGTAGTCGCATAGATTACAGTAACACCAGAGATAAACGAGAGCTTATTTATTCTAGGAACTCAGCTTCTCTTATACCAAATGAACAAATAAACAGGCTCACAATGCACAGCAGCCCCCCCGCATGCAAACAGAGAGCACATGAACATGCAGACCGCAGAGCTTTCACAGGAGGTGGCAGACAACCAAGAATGAGAGGCTTCATTTTATAGCTGCCTCTTCCTTGTCAGCTTTACTCCTGGCACCAATAAAACACTCCATAATAAAAGGCGGTATCCAAGAGAAGCAGCAGGACTGCAGCTATAGATAATCCACTCAGCTCACACGGCTCGCACAGCGTTTGCATTTCTTGCCCTAGAATTCATTTTGTAGGTTTACTTCAGTGTTCTCCGGGTTTCGGAGCATAATGGAAAGCAGAGAGCTTGGGCTTAGCTGCTGGATCAACACGAACAAAGCAATATCGTGACCTTAGCTACAAGTGGGAGAGCAAGCTAGTTAATTAGCACCCACTACATTATCTAAACAAGACCTTTAGAGAGAAGACGTAATTAAACCTCCAGATAAAAACTAATAAGGGAGGAAAGCTGTCGGGTAGTAAATTAATATGTGCATTTTTGTTTCAAGTAGACACTGCTTATTGCTGTTGTTCTGTGGCAGAACGAGAAAATAAAACCTGATTGTGCTTCTATGTACCACACAGCTATGTCACCGCCACCGAGAAGAAATTAAAAATAATATGTCACTCACAGGGGCATAACACATTGTCCATGTGTTTCACTCAATACTCTCGCCACCTCTAAATCACTTGCCACAGTTTATGTCTGTACTTGTAAATCGCCGGTCAAGGTTACACGGAGCAGGCATAGCAGAAATAGGCATGTGCCATTATAGCCACTACAATTCACACAATATTTATGACACAGGATGTCCCATCTGGAGGTGCTTCCTGTCTGCCGGCCCCCCCCTGAGGATGGGGCTGCTTGGAGCTAGTAGCACTTCTCTGGGACATCTGCTCTTCTCCTCTGGGTGTAATGCAATACAGTCGCCTGCAGCAAAAAAACAATTTGTCACCAGAGATGTTGATATGATGTTTTGCCGCAGCTATCGATTATTTTTCCATAGACGACCACTTCATCTGGAGCTGAAATGATTTGTTAATCACTTAATCCATCAACAAGAAAGTAATGAGCTAATATTTTGTTAACTGATTGTTAAGTAATTTCCCACGAGTCCATGCTTTCTATAAGTGCGAGGGCGTGTGGTTTAAAAGTACTCTCTACCAATAGCTCTAGCTTAATAACATGATACATCTTATTTGTTTGGAGGAGTATAGAAACAACTGGTCCTGGCCTAGAAAATATTCAGCACAACAAAGCGAATAAGCCCACATCATTTTCCCAGAGCTCATTGTTCTGCGTGTATGAGCAACAGTCCAAAACCCAAAGATATTCAATTCATAATTCACAAATTCACATTTGTGAGGCTAAAACAAGTGAAGGGTTGGCACAGATTGAGCTTGCAAAACTGCTGGCAAATTTCTGTCAGTCAGCTAAGAATTAAAATATAATATATTATTATATCACAATTATCATAGTATCATAAAAAAACTGTCTCAGTATTGATAATGTAGGGTTTCAAATGACAATTGTGTCAGTTTTCATTATTATATTAATGATTGATGTGCAGATTTCTGAATTTATCATTTGGTCTGTAAAATGTCAGAAACACAAATGTAACAAAAAAAATCAAACAAACTCAAATTGCTTGGATTGTTCAACCAACAATGCGAAATATTCAGTTTACAATAAGAGCTGGAGCCAGTTTTTGCCGTTTTTCACTGTATGATAAATGTTGCCGATTCATTTTCTATTGGACGAACAATTTCTGCTCCATATAACACAATAAAATACAAGAATACTGTTCAGCGCGCTGTCTGCCCGACCGGTGCACCGGGTTCACAGTGGCAGAATTGGCAGGTGGTGAGCTGGATCACGGCGCTGAAACATCAAGGCACAGTGGATTATTTGTGTGGTTGTGGGGATGTGTGCAGATCACACAGTCGGTAAAAATATCTGTACATTTGTCACCTTCTGATAACCATCTTTTTATGTCCTAATGCATGGGATTTGGAGGCCTGGGTATCAGATGGTAAAGGTAGGTGTGGCCTGAGGGAGCACATTCGAACAAGGCAGCAGCCCCTGATTTAACACAGCGTGAAACTGCTGTTAGTCATAGATCGCCATGACAGCAGCTCTCATTATCACTACCTGGATATGCATGGCATGGTTGTCAAAGCGACGCAGGCACAGGGGACGGCTACACATGATCGCCACAAATCAGCCGAGAAATGGGATGTCTGATCACTCTCACCAAACATGATAGAAGTAGAGAAATTCAGCCGTGGCTGTTCGACTTTATAGGTATTACAAATGGAAGTGCAGATGCAGATTATTATGGTGCAAATTGAGAGGCAGAAACCTTCAATGGAGTTTATTTTGCTGTTTCTCTTTTAAACACGCAGAATAAAGGTGGGGTAATGCAAAATGTGACGGCACTAAGCACAGGGAGCGTTTGATGAACAAAGTCCTTAGTTTTGCCGTCTCCTCGCCACTTGCAATCAGACCAGACTCTCATCCCCGTGTCCTTCTGTCAAGTGTTGCAGGGTTGCCAGTTCCCCTCTCCCCTGCCGCTCCGTGTGCTGAGGGCTCCAGGACTGCAGGTGCACAGCCTGTCTGCCCACTACAGGTGGGCCCAAGAGACAGCTCACATCTCACCCTCCTCTTGGCTCATTAAAACCTTCAGCTGTCCCCCTGCCTCCCTCCTCCTCCTCCTCCTCCTCCTCCCTCCCTCCCTCCCTCCTCCTTCGCCCTCATACGGCTGCTCACACCACGCTGATCACACCAATCAAGCTTTGATTTACAGTATTTACACCGTCCTCCTGCCCCCATTGTGGCAACGGGGAATCTGAGGAATGCCCCTCCCCTCCCTGCCCTCGGCGCAGCCAGCACGCTGCTCGGTGTGAGCCAATCAGTGGTGGTGGGTGGAGTGCCAAGCCACAGAGCACTTCTTCCCGTTGGCAGCCTTCCCTGTGGTGGCTCTGATCACAGCACAGTGTTAACAACACGTGACCTGGCCCCGCAGCCCGCAGTAATTGAGGTTACATCCCAGGCAATACCTTGATGAATAATTAAAAGGCCAGAAACAGAACTCAGAGTGACTTAGCCAGCGCCCTGGGGTCTAATAACGTGCTTGGACTGTATTAGGTAATCTATCCACTGGTGCCAGTTAGTGTCGCACACACACACACACACACACAACCACACACACACACACCAACACACACACACACACACCAACACACACAATCAGGCCCAGATAAAGGCAACACAACAGTATCAGTCATTGTCAGGGCAGAGTGGCTGGTTATGGCTCTGCAGGAACAACATGAGGAATTATTTGAGGGTGAGCGGCTGGAAGTTATCTTTCCACTGACAGCGAGTTAAACTAAAAATGCAGCAAAACTGCTGTTTGGTCTTGCCTGATAAATAAAGAGTGGAAAAACGGTATAATTTTAAGGATGCTGATAAATCATATCACACGCACAAATAAAATAAAACCTACTTCAGAAAATTCCTCATCCTCACACAAAATAAACAAATTTAAAAAGTGATTACCGTATAATATGCGTGTGTGTCGGTGCTGTGTGTACGTGCATGAGTAACAGGAACTAGTTTGTGACCTTGACTACTCTGAAACCCGAGTGTGGAAACACTAGCCCCATTTATAAGTTGCCATTAAGCCTGCAAAGGTGATAAAGATGTACCTCCATGCCAGTACCAGCCGTTAAAGCCACTAGCGTCATTCGCAGGGTAACAGAGGTCATTCGCACTATGCTAAAATATGACTTGTTTTATGGACTGCAACCCTGAGTATAAGATTAGAAACTGCACATCAAACTGAATCATTTCTGTGGTGACATCTCTACAAACAAAACTTGTCATGTAACAGCAAATGAAATAGGTGTAATATGTCATAAAGTATGTGTTGTGTGTAAATAACAAGAGAGGGTACAAAGGATACGTAATTTTACAGCCAGAGAGGTAATCGTGAGCAAAAACGCTGACTAACTGTGTTCCTCAGCATGAAGTAAGTACAAAATAATCACAGGATGAATGCCACCAGGCAGCAGAAAAGGTGCTTAATACAAATTTAAATGACAAATGTATGAAGGGAGTACAGTACATATATATAATATACGTATATAGTGGGACAAACTGTGTTTACATGATCCGTGGGTGCAGGGCGTAAGAGAGGTAAGAGAGAACAGAGAGGGCCTTTCCTCTGACAGGCCCCTGGGTGTCACAGCTTCAGCAGTGAGCAGAGGGGAGCTGCCAGTGCAGAATAATTAAGACCTCTGTGAAAGTGACAGGGTCACTAGGAGGTATGCAGCATAGCAAAGCTCCTCTTCTCAGCTGCTTCCTCTGTGAGCTGTCACGGCTGCTGCGTATTTATAGAAGCATGGCGTAGCACTCTCCTCTCCTCTCCCCTCTACCTCCCAGACAGATGTCACCTTCAAGCCACCATCTCTGGGGCTAAACACAATGCTTTCAGCCGCCTAACAAGCCCTACACACACACACACACACACACACACACACACACACACACACACACACACACACACACACACACACACACACACACACACACACACACACACACACACACACACACACACACACACACACACACACACACACACACACACACACACACACACACACACACACACACACAGTCAATCAACAGAACAACATGAGTCTGAGGACGACATCAACGTCGACTCATCCACGCTGACTTTACAAAGCGGGAAAGCAGGAGTCGGCCTCTCCCATTGGACCGGGCTTCTTTACATAACAGCAGAAGCCCGAGCTAGTCGGTTACTGTTAGTCTGCAGCATGCCGGCCCGGGGCTAGTGACACAATAACACACTGAGTCAGGAAGGAAAGTTACTATGTCTGCCACTTCAGAACAATGCTGCAGCCCGCACACAACCCCAAAAACTTGCTTTAATTATTTAACGCTGATGCTTTTGGGTACAAGTATGAGACTTTTAATTTGATTCCATCAATAAATAATATCTTTCAGAGCTTTCTAATCTTTGCGCCTTGTAAACAAGGCAAACATGGCCTCACGGCAGACAATAGAAAGATTTCAAAACTCATTTAAATTTCAACACAAAAATATATTTAGAGAATAAACACAGGGAACGGAGGAATATCTAATGTGTGTGTGTATGTGCGTATGTGCGTGTGCATAATGTAGCTGACTGTATGTCTGTGCCTCAGATAAGAGACGACTGGGTGCCTCTGTAATGTAAGCCTGGCTGACTGAATGTGTTGACATAGCTTTAATTCAGCTTGATACCAGACACCAGTAGTCTGTCTGAGCCTCTGAGCACAGGGGGTGTTAACCTCTCAGAGATTCTCAAAATACACAAACACCAAGCACGACTGGCCAGGAGGGATTAAAATAACTTTTACGAGTGCCATGCTCATATACTGCTGTTTCCACACTTGCCTTCGGTCAGCAATATAACTTATTCAAACATAGCAAAGGACCAATTTAATGATGAGCAAACCTTTTAGTTTAATGATCTTTTAGACATGTCTTTGTAGATATGATTAGAGTCACATTTAGCCGGGGACAATCGCTCTGCTCTGTGTATCAAACAGGCAATAAAGTTCAATTACAGCGTACAAACACATAAACATCTTGTACGGGGTAACAGATGCAATTTATGACCGTGGCTATGATTTGATCCTTTAACCTTAAACAGATTGCTAATGTGTCAGACTATCTGCCCAGTAGTATGTTCTCAAGGCTAGGGTGACACGGCCTGAGCCTCTGGATGAAGTGTTGGTTACTCAATATGAGCATGTCTTGCAGGTCATAAGCCTGTCACTGCCAAAGTGGGTTTCTTTTACTGCCACAGTGGCGATAATCAGCTGATGCTGGCTGTCAGTCGGCGTGGCTATGGGACAGACAGGGGACAGACTCAGAGGACACACGATCGCCCTGCTGACAAGTATCCCTAACCCCAGCTGCTCTGGCGGCTCCTCTGTCATGTGGGGGTAGCGGGAGGGGAGAGGGGGAGGGTGGTGGCAACAGGGCCCCGCTGAGAAGGGGAAAGAGGGAGAGTCTTATGACAGGACAAATTTCAGCACCCCTACACCGCCGTGCTCTCCGCCCCTCTCGGAAGGCATTTCCCCGTCCCCTTCCCGGCCCATAGTGCTTCACTAAAGCCCCCTGAGAGCAGGGAAGCGGCTGGGCGACAGTAACCACAGGCCCCATGATAAGCCAACAATCAGGTGCTACATTGTTTAAGAGCCTTAGCTCAGATTAGATCGCTATTGTGAAATGTCACAGTATGCTTCCATATGTGTGTCCTCCCTTTCGTACATACAGTACGCTGGGAATACAGTGGGGAAAGAGTACATTTACTTTGTGTCACTATAAAACCATAATGTCTGATACCAACACAGAAAAGATTTCATCCTAGACACAGACTAATTGGCACCGTAAAACAACCAAAGAGCTGTTTGACATTTAAATCACACTAATATGAGACGATGACATGATTATAATCTAAATACTCGATTATTTACATTTTGAGTCATTTTATACGTTATTGCTTTTATTATTGTTTATCTTACAACTTTATATTAACGTTATTTGTTTTATGAGTTTGACATACAATGGATTTTAAGGAGGCTTAAACAAATATCAATATCTAAGAATTGAAAAATATGGTTCTACAATTAGTTGAAGATTTTAGATTTTAAAAAAATATGATGATTTTATAAGCTATAAAAAATATTAATTAAGCTTCAGTTGAAATTCCATATTGGCCAACTATTAAATGCTGATAATAAATTAATGAATTGATAATAATATCTGAATTAAATTTTGCATATAATTTTATGCAGGGGGAAAAAATCTAGGCTCCCAATCTGTGCACTCAGGTGGCAGTTTTCATTTGGATTCAGCAAAATGAGGTGTTGGATAATGTTCCCAGCTGTAAATAACCCTGCTGCATCTAAGATTTAAATTTAGAATTGGGTCCTGCTGCTGCTGCCTGGAAAGCTATGCATTGCCTTGAAAAGTTCAGCCCCATTAATTAGTGTAAACTTAACTGAGGCCCCTTATAGACTGGGTGTGCTCGCCGGGCGCTGACCGACACAACGCCATGCTCAGATGATCCTATGTTAACACACATGCGGCAGGGTTCATCTGGAGACCCGCGGTGCATGACGAGCCGGGGGCTGTGAGAGCGTGCTGTCCCCCGCGGGGGTTGACCCCTTCACATTTGATTGGCAGGTAAATGGCTCAACCAAAATCTTCTTTCCAAGGAATGTGCTCGTGTCTGTCAGAGCAGAGAGCAGCTGGCAGGAGTAAAGACAGAAGATCAAGTCAGCTTTAAGTGTTAGAATAAGATCCTCGCGGCTCCCCCTGCCATTTAACAGCAACACCAGACTGTCTCACTTTCTCATTAGCAAACCAAGAACTTGTTATTGCAGTTCAGTGGGAATGCCTGCTCATGAACAAGACATTCCTTATCCAGCACAAGCTAATGCTGTGATTACACTGATAGACCTGCTGCTTAAAAGAACCTCTTACTGACACGCGATGAGGCATGAAACACGTTTTCCTAAACAGACCTAATTGCAATTTTGATTTCTCAACTCTTGACATCAGATATCATTCGGCATAGTAAAGCACTGAAATGTTATTCTGACGGCTCCTTGTGCGAATTCAATGCCAATGCTCTGCCGAGCTGCAGAAAGACGCACACATACACTCGCACATTCCCTCAGTCCGTGCCAATTGCGAGTGTTGAGGTGTTGAGTGTTGATGTATGCATGTCCTCTCACATACAGCAGTTAAATTACCGGTGAAGAGGCCTGAAGTGCACTGCTCTCAGGCTCTTACTGCCTCACTTCTCCGGCTGAATGAATTAACGCGCACGTCAACTCTGATTACAAAGAAAAAAAATAATTTAAAGGAAGGTTTGCCGTCATTTTTCCATAATGAGATGGAAAAGGGCACTCCCTGTATTAACCATCTGTGTACTATACCACTCACAGCGTCATTACCGCTTTACAGAGGAAGAGAGGAAGCTTGAGGGCATTCTGTGACCTTTATCTATCTGTTTAAGAATACCTAGCAGTGACACAGCTCATCGAGTCAAAATATCGCATTAGTAATGATGACTAAGGGGAATTGGTCTCAGTGAGGAACATTAAATTCACTGCATGAAAAGGTACAGAAACCCTGATAGCAGCTTTCTGCTCAGGTGACCATCGGCTGCAGCGCCAGACGAACCCTGAGTAAACCCTTTTATCGCCAAATCCCCAAACTTTCCTTTAACCCTAATCTATCACCTCAGTTGCCCTGCATGATTAATCAGGGGCTTTAAATAACCAAGGCAGGCTTGATTAATCGAAAGGGGTGAGGTGTTGAGATCTGGCCCTACGGTGAATGTGCAGAGCCAGCACCCGCCTCGTACTTCTGTGGCCACTGCCATCTGTCTCCCACTGGGACTTGCTCCTCCACAAAGCCTCACGTGATTATTCAGCTACATTACCAACATATTTCTGACACATCTAACAGAGATGTCCGGCGTCTGCCATCAGGAACTCCTGCATCGTGGAGACTTAGCAGACTGTTTGAAGTGGCAGTTCGAAAAGCTTTGACTGCAATATAATGCTTCGCTGAGTGACAACAAATAAAGCACAGCAGCATATAAATTTATATCTTGCATCATGATGAGTGCAAATCTAAAAGGAAAAAAAAAAAAAGTAGATGATATGTAACAGAACCCGATCCGGCACATGGTAACTGCCCTGCCCAGTGAGAGCTGAGAAAGTGGCGGAGAGGTCTACTAATGGTTCCTCTTGGGCAGCAGTCCTGGTGGCAGACAGACAGGTCAGACAGGTGGCACACATTTGGCTGTGGTAAATCTCTGCTCCACTGGCAGAGAGCACGCTTCCCAGCATGCTGTGGTAAATGTGAACTAATACTGTACGCCTTTCACTTTGAAGGTGAGACGAGAAATCGCTCCCTGGAGGAGCTGGGGGGAGGGGGTTTTGTTCAAACCCCCGAAAAGTGTGTGTCTGCCTGAGTCTGTGATAGTAGAGCTGTGTTCATATAGACTATATGCACATGTAGCATCTAGCATGTACTTTATGTGCATATTTCAGACTTCAGGGACAGTCGGTGCAGCAACAATAGAGCCAGACCGTGGCTGATGTCAGAGGTTTCTGCTGATAAAAAGCACACGTATGTAGGATCTGTGATGTTTACTGTAGATTACCGAATGTTTCTGCTTGTGAGGCATTATCATGAAAACACACTGTACTCACAACCCCCTTGTCATATATGTTGCACATCTATGATTTGTAAGCAGGCCAATCTAAAACTACTGAGAATATCTTCTTAGTAGTTTTAGAAGTCTGCAAAGTCTTCCTTGAGAAAAAAAAACAAAGATTAGAGAAACAAGGAAACTGCTAAAACTACGACTGGTTTGTTTGGAGTCGCTGTACTTCCCTCTATTTTTATTTTTATCTATTATTATATAGATATATAATAATAGAGGTTATAAGAGTCATGCAGAAGGTTGAGGAAAGCCTTCATTTGTTGTGATGCAGTTGAACCAATGAATGGACCAACAAACTTTGGTCATTCTCTACACAACGACATCCTCATACAGGATCCACCTGCTTGTCACATTTGAGCAAATTCTTAAACAGAACTATAAATTGTCAATAAATGTGCACACAGGGTCAATGTATACATTTCCCAGTTAATGAGAGTGGAAAACGCTTGACTCAGTAGCACCAGGCTTTCTCTATATCAAGGATTTCATGTGATCAATGACTTTGGGGGTTTAGTGAAGATCAATTTTCCTATAGAGTCAAACAGACTATAACATAGTCTAAAGGCACTGAATCACAGTGTGCTCTGTCTCTTGTCAACTATAGTATTTCTCTGGTGTTTTCAGTCTATCGTTATCAGTCGTTATTGTTTTCCAGTGTGCTGTTCTATATGTATTTCATTTTTGAGTTTGATGTATGTATTTTAAAGTACAGCCGTTGCAAATCAGTTTGGCCTGCAGATCCTGTGGTATGTAGTATTAGGCCATGTACTTTCCCCTATCCAAAGAGAGATTTAATAAAAAAAACTAACCTAAAAGGTGAAAATTTTAATTTGCACACATTTGTCGGTGAATGAACATCATCCCAAATCATGCAGAGGTCACGTCTCCATGTGGACACTGGGCCTGTTGATATGTGGTGCCGAACCCAAGATGTTAAGTGATTAATTTGTCGCTGTGAAATTTACGATCAACAGCGGAAATTCAGATACCAATTCGTAGAATTGTGACCCTTGTTCTTCTCAGTATCTGCTCTGTCATTTTTTCCACATTTGAAGGTCATGTAAACCATAAAATTGGAGATATGGACATGTAATCACTGGACTGGAGCTGTTTTGGCGACAATGTTGTATCCATATCTTGTATCTACAACTGGCTAACCAGAGCAGACAGCAAGGGTGCAAGGCCAACTCTTTGGGGGCTGTCTCATAAACTTACATAAGGCAGGAAACAGTTTATTTAATATCACAGACAAAACAACACATCATAGCTAATGGAGGCTACAGTGATTTTCATGTCATAATAATAGTTTGCTTCACACTGGACTTAAACCTCTCTGTATTATTTTAGTGCTAGATTTTCCACCCATCTGATAATGACACCACATACTGGCCTAATGATATCATAAATGCTGCTGTTTAATGCAGCTATTAATACAAGAGGAGCGTTTCGAGCCTGTCTTATTAATTACACACTGATAAAATCTGACAGCGATGCTCCTGGGTTGGACAGTAGCACATTATTGCCACTGCCTTTCACATTCCAAGACAGTAAACACAAGCCAATGCAATGCACCGAGACTTCCTCTCCGTCTCAACAGTTGCCATTTTGCCTTTTCTGCATGACTAGCTATGTAAGTTTTTTTTTCTGGTGCGGGTGGAAGGTTTTCCTTTCTTTTTTTTTGTCTTCCTCACAGGCTATGACAAGGTCAGTTTCATTTTCTGTCTAATCTCTGGTCCCTCACAATGCCAATTATGAAATGAGCCCGAGTAGATGCATAACTTGGCGCTCACACCCCGGAGGAGAGCTCAATTACTGTTAGAAAAGCAGATATGAACAGATGATTTATGAGAAGTCATACCAAACTGATTAAGATACTATTTTTACATATATAGCTTTAGTTGACACAAGGTATAGATATATTATGCAGTATCCTATCTAGCGCTTTAATTATAATATAAACATAGCAGGAACGTGCTAATAACACCTCACTTGTGCTAGCAATTAAATGTCTATATCGGGAAATCGTACAATTATCAGGGTAAGACTATTCCTCGCACAGATATAATAAAAGTTTAATATTCCCACTGCCATTATCTTATCATTATATCGATGAAGAGTGCAGCAGCTTAACACTGTTTTACTGGTCACTGTCTTCTTCTCCACTGCGGGGAGAGGCGAGGAAGTGAGAGAGGAACATTCTGTTAATTGGACATCGAGTGAGGCTGACAATAAGCTATGCGTGGTGAGATTTGCCTCGGAGAGCCGGGGTAAGGATTTGGAAGAAGAGGAGTTATAATTGGCCGTAAGATGAGGAGCTCAAGCCAGCTGTACACGTTCAAACTGTGACAGTGGACTCTTATTCCCCTCTTCTCTGTGAAAATGAGCTCAAGATTCGGAGCCTCAGGAGACATAATACATGTCACAGCCTACAATAATGGTTAATTTGAAATCATGTAGCACCACTCTCTCTTGCCGTCTCCCTCGTCTCCTCCTTTTTATTTCACTTCCCCTCTCTCTCTTTCACTCTCTCCCTGAAATAACCCATTCATCCTAAAAATGGTTTTCATCATTTTTTTTTTTCCTGCCTCCACCCCCAGCCCACCCCCCTACGCCATTAGTCCCATCCCTCCATGCTCTAACGACCAAATGCATTTCCTAGATTTTCTCTATAGCAACCCTTATTATCCTGGAGCTAATGTTTTAAATTCAATTGCAACAATCCATATCCAGGCCAATTTACTGTCTCCTTTTTAAAGGCGGCCCTCCCAACACAAGCTTTAGAGAGCACGTCTGTGGAGTGAAGATAAAAGCAGCTGGCTCACTGTATATACAAGCTTCCCATCCCAAACAACACCACGTTTGTTGGTAATGTATTCACACACAGAATGTCTCGGCAACGCACAACCGCCTCCTCCACATTTATAAAACACTAAAGCAAATGGGTTCAAAACATGCGTGCATATCTGGACATCCTGCATATACATTCATAAATGTGCTCTCACATATGCACTGTCACACACACACACACCCTCACATGACCTGCATTGCTCTCTTTCCAGCTGTAGGCAAACTGCAGCAGTGGCTATTAATGTTTCACAACATAGTGTATCTGTGTCTCTGTCTCTGTTTTTTTTTTTTTTTTTTTTTCAAGGGCACACTGCCAGAGGGAACGTGTGGGAGGGGTTTGGTGGAGGGTTGGGTGTTCAGACACAGACAATATTTCCCCCATCTCTTGTGCCTCAATGCTTCACTGCTCACCAGACTCAATCACATGTGCGGTGTGCTTTCATGAATTAATAACGGGCACTTTGGAGGCCTGGCAGGAACATGGTGACCACACGCTGATGGAAGTTTAATGAGCAGCACGGGGACCTCGCTGCCATGGCACCGGCGGGTCTCTCAGCGCACTAGCCCATGTCCCTGGCCCTCCCCACAGAGCCACACTGTTTGGGCTCTCATTACCTAGATAAATATATCTGCCCTCTGGATCAGCCCACAGGCTCTGCCTCACCCCCCCACCCCCCCACCCCCCCAAGAGATGCTATCACGGCCCTGATTACACTTCCCTGCCCTTGGGACAATAGCTGGGCCGGAATCACAAGAACACAAACATCAGTCTCAATTCGCTCCTCTGCTAAATATCAGGCCTTCTTCGCACAGTAGCAGCAGCTCAGCCGCAGCATGACACAGGTTCAGGATTGTCCAGGCAGAGATCAGTGGGAGCCGTGACTGCAGTGAGGCTCGGCGGTGTTTCCAATAGGCAATTATCTCAATCGGATCACATTTGGATTCAGGCAATAGCACAGGGTAATTACGGAGGTCAGTGGCTAAGAGTGTACCCCCCCATCCCTCCTCCCTCCTCCTTTCTCCCAATGTCTATCTCCCCCTCTCTCTGTCTTCCGTCTTCTCTGCTACTCGTGCTCTCGGGGGACTGTCCACTGATGAGTCTCTGAGATGCAACACACTCATTGATTTAAAACCCGCCACAGGCATTGATTTGAAATGGCTGAGGTACCAGAGCGCAGAGCACCCTGCCCGTCCTAATGACTAGATCAAATGCATCACACCTCCTCAACTGGCCCATCCAATACCCACCACTACATTCCAGACCAAATACAATCACACAACTAATTCCCTTTTAGACTCTCATATTTATTTTTTTGCTCCTTCTTTCCTTTAATCCATAGGAAGTGATTTGATCATTGACGGTTCACCATGAATGAAATACAGGTGAGACTCCTACAAGAAAAATAGCTCAAAACCAGTTGTTAAGATGTCAACCATGAGCCAACGCCTCTTAAATAATGGCACAAGAATGCAATGAAACATATTAATACTAATAAGAAAACCGTTTCACATTTTCACATTCTGCCACTACATTGATTTGAAAACATATAATTACTGAGCTACTTGAGTATATGATTCAGTGTTCACTATTATGCTGATGTAGGTTGTTGAAAATGTGAATAATACTTTGAAACATCGCATTGAGTATTTTACACCGTGGTATTGATACTTCCACAAAAAGCACATTACATTTTTTTTTCCATCACCACCAAAAACAAGACGTGCACAGCGCACATTAATATATTATGGTCTGTTGCTGCACTTTGTATTCAAAAAGTAACCGATGGCTTTGAAGCCAGATGTAATATGCACTTGTAATGAAATGGAAGGGCCTCCTTGAATTCCCCGGCGTGGAGGGGTCTCTTCGTTTTCTTGCCTCTTGCACCTCTTGCTCTCATGTTTATATAACAGTATAGTCTCAATCATTCTCTCCATCTGGTTGAAGGTTACCAGGGGCAAGAGGGGTAACAAATGGGCTCTGCGCACCATCTGAGAGCTAGCAGGCTGAAGGCTGGATAATGGCCTGTCATAATGGACAATATAGGCAGAACCCTCCTGAGACCAGGAAACCAAAGAACAAGTAGGCTGAATTATTCATGGTTACCATGGCGGCCCACACAGCTGCATTACATTAGGCTCTTCATTAGCCGTGCCGTATTCTACAAAAAGCTTGAAACTAAAATTTGACCAATATTTCCCATTGAGGGAAGACATTATCATAAGCTCTCAAGGGGGTTTATTCCTGCTTAAATGTGCCTGAGTGCTGACCTTCCTCACCACAGTAATAATGTGGTGGGGATTAAAATGTGATTCCATCCACGACAAGAGCTTCTCATGCTTATTCTAATGATGGCTGCACTGTGACAGCTTGGGCTCGTCTGACACTGCAGTCATTTCCCACTAATAAGACACTTAACACAGGGCCTCTCGCTCCTCTCCTCTTGTCTCTCTGAATACCGCGATGAGGTAGACACAAGTAGCTGAGGGAAAATTGTACTCTGGGTTATATTTGCTTTTCACCTATACGTACAAATCCATCTGTCATTCACTTTACATTTTGAAGATAATGCGAAGAGCGGTATAACATTTTTTCAAAAGGTTGTATGCTTTCTCTGTGCAGACAAAATGAAATCAGGTTTTTTTTTTTTGCTCTAATTTTCAAAGGGAACCAGTTCAGGGGAAAATAAATTCCTCTGCAAATTTGAAAATGAAGTTAAGCAGTGTATTTTCAATCCCAGACAGGAATTTATGCCCAGAATAAGTTTATTTGTCAAAAGATTCAGAGCTTCTCAACTGAATTCCTGAACTCAGTTACCGCATCAAAATCTGAGGACCGATTATACAACTCCATGAATTCTGTCTGTTAATGTCCCTCGAACAGTGTGTGTAGCTTTTGTAACTAGCTAATGGAGCAGGACTACCAATGTACCAGTTCCAAAAAACGTAATGTTTTGGTGTGCACATACAGTATACCAGCGCTGCCCTCGAGACTCGTGCGCCCCCACTTAATGATGAGGAAAACGGAGAGAGACATTTAGTAATTAATCTTTCAAAAGGTACAGTAATTTCTCTTCATGCTGCCACCGGGCTTGTGGTTGTTCCCATAAGCCACATAATGAAGTCACAGTAATACTTCATGTGCACCTGAGTTAACCTCAAGCATGTGGATGTAAAAGGGCAAACACCCAAACGAAGGTGCACTGCTGTTGAGATATTTCAGTGTAAATTAAACCTGCACCACGACCCATTATCTCTTGCTTATGACAGATAAGACTACACAAATATATACATCGTAACACATATAGGCTATGCTATATGACGTAAACGAATGCACATGGTCAAGGGGGGAGGGAGGAGGGTTAGCAAAAGAGCAAAAAAAAAAAAAGATCTGACTTGCATAGTTCCCCTCTAACACTGTTGCTCCACAAACTTCTCACAAACGGTAGGTAAAAGTGTGTGAAGAGCTGTTGAAACGGCAGAGAGATGATGCAGTATCAGATCAGCAGCGCTGCTATTACAGTCACTGACCACTGCACACACTGTCCATCATTTATTCATAGAGGTCAGTCTATAGAACAGGATTGTACATCTAAACCTGTAGCTCAGGACCAATGAATGGTCAAGTAGACAGACCCGACGTGGACCTACGACCTGAACAGTCCACCAGGAACCTGCAGCCAAAAATGTCACTAAATCCTGATTTCAGTTCAGCAACTGGTGAGACGTTCAACAGCAGCAAGACTGGGAGAATTAGCCAGCTCGTGTTTGATTTGATTTCACACTTCCACACACTTTTCCCTCCAGCCTCACACAGTAAGCTTATGGAAACACAATGCACACACGCTTTGTGCAGCCACTTACACACGCATGACCTCTCATACATAAACAAATGTATCCACACAAACACCACCCTTTCAGTCACATGCATTACATCATGTGGGGACACGCACGCTCACATGCATGCACGGCGAGAAAGAGAGAGAGAGAGTTAAGGATCCATTTTCAGGGGGAAGCAAAATGATTAGCACCGCTGAAACATGAGCGGTTATTAAAAAGTCAATACATTGTCATTATAAGTGAAGATTGTTCCCTCAGAGTGAAGATATTGATCCATTCATGTGCTTACTGGTCATCGACCCGACCAGTAATTTGCTACCAGACAGATTTGAGATGTGAGGTTTCTATTCCATGGTAGTCGGTGTGTTACAGCCACAGAGACAAAGGTTTCACTGAAATCCTTTCGGTAATTCAGTATTTTTTAAATATACCTCAGGTCATCATTTTACAAATTAATGAAAAAATATATATACTGAGGTCACAACTTATTTGTTTGTTAGAAAAATAACCTCACTACAATGTTGGTCTATAACTGTTCTGTAACTTTCAATCATACCATATGATTCTCCTCAGCAGCATGTTGTTGGCCTTGCTGTGATTGATTTGTAAATGTTAATCAATATTCCAAATTTACTAATTTACAACTATAGAAAACGTGTTTTTATTTATTCAACAGAAACAAAACTAGTTTCCAAATCTACAGATCCTCGTAATTCAGAATTTAGTTCCCCAGGCTTCAGTTTACATTCGATTCCCTATCAAAAGGCTAGTTAGATTATTACCACAAAAAAGAAACAAAGCTTTATCAATGTGTTATTCATATCATATAAGAAATAAGCTAATGTGTGAAACTAACCGTGGTAGTGTATAGTACTACTCTACCTGTGCATATGTATTCATATGTCTGGGAAAAGGCAGAATCATTAAGCTAGTAAACATGTATAGCTTTGTATAAAGACAGAAAGCAAATCTCTTAATTCAAATATGATTTGAAAGAATTTTCACTTATACTTTCTTGTGTTACTGCCATTGTTTAATGTTTTATAATGTTTACAAATAAGAAAAATCCCACGTATAGTGCCCATGCATAGGCATACTGTACTTGAGCACCTACCTGTATGTTTTAGTTACTTGACAGCTCTGTTTGCTTTTGTACTGACATTTTGGTGACTTAAAAATCATTTTAGTCAAGACTGTAAAAATGTTGCTATTTAAAACAAGCAAAGAAGTAACAAGTTTCTTTTGCCCTCACTGATGAGTGATCAGAAAAGTGACGTGTTCTGTTTGAGGAAACAACAGTTGTGCTGTCCTTTCAAACTCAGCAAAAAGCTCCCAAAAAGCTGTTTGATCAAATGAAACCCACTGCAAATCAAAGCATAGCGATTATCTGTGGACTTCCTGTGCTTTCACTCAGCCTCTGTGACAAGCCTGTTTGTCTGAGAAACAATGCATTATTTAATTGGATATTATTCAGAGGTAATTCAAATGCAGACCTAGTCATAAGAGAGACCTTGGAGATTTATGTTTGCCTAATCCTTTGAATTTGTGAATGCTATGTGATTCAGCAATGCACTGAAGCAAAACCCAATCATTTGAAAAGAAAAAAAAGCCCTCTTTAATATTCATAATCCCTTTTGAACTGTAAACTCCATCTGTAGTTTAAAGTGATGACTCATTCAAAGCATAATCTTAATCCTTTTTTACGCAGCTTAGTTCTGAAACCAAAGGGAACTGGGGGAAATTGAAAGCTGCCATCAATGCAATAAACCAGAATCAAATACAACCAGAAGGGCAAAATCTAATTCTCATACAAGGGCACTAATGCTGTTCATCTGTGTCCGTCACTGCAAAGCAATGTATTGTTACACGAGCTAAGAAAAAGGAAGAAACATTTGAAAACTAGTTTCAGTTGAATTGTGAATAATGGAGGAATCCGGCAGACATAAAGCACTAAAGTTTTCACCAGTAGGTCATTTTATCTTTACTTTCCCATAGACTGAATTTTTCCCAGAGTGTCATCACT
This sequence comes from Trachurus japonicus, assembly GCF_045865225.1. Classification (NCBI taxonomy): domain Eukaryota; kingdom Metazoa; phylum Chordata; class Actinopteri; order Carangiformes; family Carangidae; genus Trachurus; species Trachurus japonicus. Next base: position 13,184,384 of record NC_140912.1, read on the forward strand.
AAGTTCTCTGTTGCTGCTCCTTCCTGTATCAAAACTAAACCACTAAAATGCCCGTAAATACAATTAATACATATAAATGTAGGAGAAAAAAAAGAATAAATGTAATGAACTAAGTTTCTAAAGGTGAGGTGTCAGCTTCCTGTCCATATGAAGATCCAGTGTCTTATGTCTAAATTGAATGGGCTGCTTTACTTGATCCCATATGATGAAAGTAGGTGATATTCTTGCTATGATGACACCAACTATTTCCAGATGTGATTTGAGCAAAATGAGCCTGAATTATCCTTTTTGTGTTTTTAAATGCCTTACTTGTGTAAGAAACACCATAAACACATTTTTATGTGAATTAAAAACAATGATGACACCCCTGTTAAATAAAGTGAACACTTGTTTTCCATGAGCCCGTCTCACTTTGTTCTGACTTATCTGCAGAGACATTACATTGTGCTTATCTGTATCTGTTTTCATTAAACTTTCACTTTGTGGTGATGAATGGCGCACTGGGAGTTATGGCTGGGTTAATTAGCAGTGAGAGCTCATTTCATTAGACAGAGAACGGCATCAGTGCTATGTCTAAAACAAGCTGTCACATTCCTGCTTCATGTTTCCTGCTCTGTTTATAGACAGTGACCACCTCGCCACTGAGACACATCACCCTGCTTCTGAATAACACCACCCTAAACCTACTAAATGACCTGACGCAATCATTTCGGTGAATATTTGTGGATTTTTATCAACTTAACTTCGATAGTTATTTTGTTTTGTTGAAAGTCCTTTTCTTGTACTGACTTGAGTGAGAAAAAACAAAGTTTCAATCAGTAACACACACACAAACAGACTTACAGCCTCTTTTGTCAAAAGGTAACTCAAAAAGCCGTCATCTAATTTCTGTTATAACTCACTGTGTGCAGGAACTGTAGGTCATGAGAGGGGCATTGCTGTATCCTAACTCATTTTACAACACTGTGCTGTGTGGGGTGTATCATTTTTAAGTCACTTACTGATTGTTGAGTATGACTTTAGAGTTTAGAAATGACTGACAGTAACTTTGTGAGCTTTGGCTTCTAGTAGTTTGCAGCCTTTGATTTTACTTATTCCATGAATACAATAAGCATAAATGTTGTATGGGTCACACATGTGCACATATTTTAGTTGTTATGTAAATACACCTAAAATATAATTCTTACCTATACTAAAACAACTTGCCCCAACAACAACAACAACAACAACAACAACAGGTGTGACAATTCTTGACATTAAACTATGAGTCACTTTTTGTTGGATATCATAACAAAAACAACACAAACAGAATATTTTTAGCTGCAATTAGTCAAATGTATCACAAACTCAAAGCCTGGAGCGCAGAGTCTGATGAGCAAGTGTTTCCACTCCAGACTCTCCGTTCTTACTGACTAGTTTTATTTCCACACATAGATCCTTGCATAAATGTTTGATATCAGAGGCAAAGTGTCTTCAATTTCCAACCTAATTAAGTTTGATATAACGGAGTCATGGAGCAGGTGTGAATGCCTCCACCTCCTCACTGTCTGCTTATCTTTTGACAAGGGAAGAAATCCAGCGCCGAGCCTCTGTGACATTCCAGTGGCACCTTGCTAACAATTTACAGATCTTAATAATTTAACGATTCTGGCAATTGGACATTAAATTTTATTATTTTCTAATCACGAAATCCACAGGAGCTTTCTCCATAATGGTCAAATACAGATCATTTGACAAATCACACCCCCTCCTCCCAGCAAGCTTAATGTCTCGTGCATATTCATAGCTTTTTCAGATTTCCAATCAAAGTGGCTGGCAGGTCTCTGGTGTGAGCTGCGCCTCGCACTCCTCTATGAATCATTCATGCTGTTTAGCTCACAGTTGTTTGGGTGCATCTGGCTCGGGGAGGTTCGGGGTTGGCCAAATGGAGAGGCCACATGGCGGCTCCAGATGTTTTGCTTTTGTATATGTACAGCTCATCAAAAACAACAAGCAGTGCCACCCTGGAGTCTCTGCCATCTGGGGGAGACCAGACAACAGCTTCTCGTGTTCCCTGGTGAATTATTTGAGAGCTGTTATGAAAAGACACAAGTTATTTTCAGGCAACCTTCTAATGCCATAATCAGCAGCTATGAAGACAGGAGCCGACTGTTGTTAAATCCTGGCCAGCAGGCTGCTGATGGGAAGACGGTTATTTAACAGAAGGGGCTTGATTTAAGAGAAAGCGAGCATCCGCACAGATGAAGTGTCCTTGAGCAAGACAGGAAATCCCTGCAGGTATGAAAGATGTGCTGCTATCTGCCATGTGTCTGACCTGCCTGTGTAAAAAACAGGTAAATCAAACAGAGTTCTCTCTTAAGGGATCGATACCAAAAAAATGATTGGCCACGGTGTTTCAACAACTAACTGGTCTTTTGGTCTTTAATGAACTGCATCGCAACATAAATCAACCAAAGTAATGAGAAGAAATGAAATCTTTGCAGCTGAAGTTCACTTTTCATACAAAGTTTCTGAATATCTGTCAGGTCACATTATTCTGACGGCTATGTGCTCTGTTCTCCGCAGGCTCTTTTTGTCCGGCCCCCTGTGCACATCACAACCATCCCTAGATCCCTGCCACTCTCAGTAAAATCATTATTTAGTCCTTTTGTAAGCAAGCAAGGTCCCAGATCACAAATTAATCTTTCATATGTTTCCAAGATCTAGCCTTCTGTAATCCCATCTGTATGAGACACAACAAAGCACAGCGAGAGAGCGGCTATGAATTATTCATTCATTTCTCATGAAAGGCTTTCGTTATGTCTGTCATGTTTCACTCTTGCAAGGAAAATCCATTGATCCTTGCCTTTTCTCTGACAACAAGAACAAACAAGCGACATCACATGGCTGTACATTTTCTCACACTCCGACAAACAGATCTGAGAAAAAAATGCCTCGGCAATAAGGCAATGTATAATATGCATATGTGCATAACGTGTACACACATTACCGATGCTCACTCGCAACATAACGTATGCACACCACATTAAACACATCACCGTGCTCTTAACTAATAGCTGCGAGTGCAACCTCAGGGAAAATGTTTGAACTAGCACACAGTGAGGCACAGTGGATTAAGTCACATGTGCCTTGCCAGTAATCATTTATCGTCGGTAGTATTATAATCTAATGGGCATGTCTTCTTTCTGACAAGTTGCCTTCATAATTCAGTGCAACAGAATAGAGAAAACAGCATTGTTAACAAGAAAAGGCTTTAAATCACAAGCATGGAGTACATTTCCTGTGAAATATTAATGTGGAAAGTGTGTTTGTGTACGAGGAACAAAGGGCAGAGTGTTGTACATCAATGGGCTGACAGTGCTGCAGGCTCCACAGACCAGGCTCTGCTTACTCCAGCTATGGTGCACTGTGTATGTATAGGGGGTTGGTGCATGGAGGGGGGCTGCGGGAGGGAGGGGGGAGGGAGAGAGAGAGAGAGAGAGAGAGAGAGAGAGAGGGTCATATATAATGTATAGGCCTGCTGGAGCGTGAGGTGTTGGGTCTGCTTAGGTTAGTGTGCATAGCTCTGTGTGGCTGGTCTTCACCTCGCTCTGAGCACTTGCCTTATTTACTTTAAAAGCTTCCCTCTGGAGCCTTGTTTGGAAACTCGGGAGGCCGGATGGACGAGACAGATCCAATTCGCGAATACTTCCATTTTTACAATGATGAGCCTATCGCCTTACAAGATTGGGAGCAGGCACAAGTCTCCCTTTGAAAGTCACACAGCCTTGTAAGTCCACATTAGTGTCTTGTTACCTGCGATGTAATGAGGTTAGTCGGACGGTTGTCTGCAGGGTGCTCCAGTAATGCTCTTGGCTCTCGGGCCGGAGGAATCTGACTGGATCCTATTAAGGACAACACAGTGGCTTTATCTCCATTCATAGAGATGAAAAACTAAACATCAGACACACACACAGAAAAAAAACTGTATTAAGGGTGTAATTACCATTAATCACAGTGCACCTGTAGCTTGTTCTGCTCTTGTCACTCATGCTTATTTTATAGTACGCTGCGAGCTCTGATATGACAAGTTGCTCATGCTGATTGTGTGTACTTGACTATGTAGATTACGCAGCAGCTTGCAGGATAAGAGTGCTGTTGTTGGCCCAGGCTGCCTCCTCCCTGCCTGTCAGCGCCAAGCGGAGATGAGCTTGTGGCCCGTTCTGTCTGCTGTTAATCCTGCCTGTTCTGCTTTGACAAAGCTGCTGTTTGAACAATGGAGCTGTCTTCTTGTCTGCTAATTTAGGAACAAACATTTGCCTGCGTAGCAAACAAGCTCTCCCAGGAAGTGCTATTAATAGGATAATTAAGCAGACGGTAATGAGCAGGATTACTGCTAATTATGACAAGATTTGTTTTGGCATTTGCCTGAGAGGCAGCCGAGTGTTAAAGTCTGCACAGGAGTTCATCGCTGCACCGAGCGAGCAGGCACCTGAGTAAACAGACCGGGACTCACTGGGGGTATGGGTGTGCGGCGTGCACGTATGCGTGTGTTTGTGGGTGGATAGGTAGTGTGTGTGTGTGTGTGTGTGTGGGAGGGGGGGGGTTGCTGTGATAAACAGAGGGGAGATAATAGCAAAAATACACAGCAATGCCAGAGGTACTGCCAGACCAGTCTATCACTTTGAAACAAGGTCAATCCAACCTGCCTCGGCTGTGTTTGACTTTATGGCTGTGAGGGGATGCCAACTGACCCCGTGCACAGAGAGTCCATATCCTGAAGCAGGTGGGAAACACTCATCACAGTTTCCCAGAGTGCACAGTGTTTTTTTTTAGATGTCCTGTCTTGTCTGTCCAACAGTTAACCGACTGAAAAGCAGCAGATCCTCTCATCTGAGAAGCTGCGGAGCCGGCGAGTGTTTGACTGTTTCCTGCCATCAGAGACTGAAACAATCAATCAATTATCAAAGTGTCTATGGACTGACTAATCAATTCATCAGCTTTTTTTTCCAGTCTGATTTCTAATATTGTTTTGAATGATAAAACCCCATTAATTTAACAGCTTGAAGATATGTGCATTTTTTTCTGGTTTTACCCACTCCTCCTAACGAGGACCGGTGGAAGCAGTAACATATTATGATTTGATAATATTTGACACGCTGCAGATTAAAACAGACAACATATTTGACAAACTCATTAGGCACAGTGGTGGAACATCTGTTTCGGTTTTCCTTGTTTGTCAGGACAGCATCTGACTATAAAGGACGCCTCTAATTAAAAATGGCTGCCATAGTATATTAAAAGTAATGTGTACTGGGCACACTCACATCATCACTGTCCACTCAGAGGCCTGAATTCAGGTAGGTGACTTTACTATCTCGTCTGCAGCCACACTGTTTCAATTCCATGTGAATATTAACATTTTTAGCTCTGTGTGTGATTTTATATCATGAGTGAGCTGCAATAAAGACTAATTTTCATTTCTAGATATCAGGTGACAGGCTGTATAAACATACTGTCTCAGACTTTTCTTTCCCAGAATAAAATGTCTTTATTGAAACGAGGAAGCAAATGCCTTTTCTCAACTATATTCTGCAGTCTGGTTTTGAAAATGGTTTGTTAATTTTTTTTCCACCATTAGACACTTAGAGAAGTGATGTTTTGTTTGAAGTAAAACACGACTTTGTTCCATGAGTATAAAATGAGTGATTATTTTTTTGTACTTAAGGTTTTGCTCGTTTGCAGCTGACAAAGAGGGTGTAGAGGCAAATCTTTTGTTTTCCACTAGATTAAAGTTTGATTACTTTTCACCGTATTAGAGTCCTATTATTAGCTGAAGCGTTCTTGTCATTCTCTTATACATGATAAGAGATTAAATTAGACTGTTCCTTACCGGGAACACGGCAGTAAGAAGAATTAAACCGTGGGGTGACTTTAACCAAGATGAAACCTTAATTCACAAGATTCAATCAAAAACTGACAACAAACAAGCCTAGTTGAGGTGAAGGGGAATCTTAATGCGATTGCAGCTAAAGCTCAGACAGTGAGCCGCCTCCATTAAAGCATGCCACACGGCCCAGCAGCTCCAGATAAGACAGCTGAGTCTGGGATTTAGAGCTTTGGCTTATCGTCATCTTCACACCACTGTCTCACCGAGAGCAGAGAACATGGCCCCCAAATCCTCTTCAACAGGGAACCGAGTTCACCTTTGGGCTGTAGGTGCAGTCCAAGTCCGCCTCAGGTACGTTAATGGGTTATAACTCTCAATTAGGAGCTTGATCTCTAAGCCTCCTCAAAAACACACAGCCGCTCTGGCACGCCAACAAGACTTTTCATTCTGTAGCAGAAGCTGTGATAAGATTATAGAGAGGGAGAGCTGTGTGGAGTACTGTTTCAGAAATAAAATTGCTTTTATTCCACCCAACATGTGTTCAGTGAGATTAAGGCATAATCTTACAACGTTTAATAAGAGCCCGTTTGTGGCCTTCCGGCTGAGGCAGAAAAAGTGGAGCATGCCTGCTCTACTTTAAATCCTGTTTATTGAATTATAAAGAACCTTAAAGGATCAGGAATGTGACTCATACATTTAAATATTTTATGGCATTTTCATGTCAAAGCACGTCATCAAGTAAAGTATGCTCTGCAGTGTTTGGAAAACTTTTTATATCCAGCAATTTGAATTCCTAAATATAGCTCAAATGCATTAACATAAGAAGAGCTATATATGGAATATGTTAGGACAAAGAATAGGATTTATTCTATGTAAATTCATGCAAAGGGTAAAATATCAATTACCAAAAGATACTGGCTAGGACATGAGTAATGATCCTTTCATTAAAGATTCAACGTTGTCGAAGAGACAAAATTATAAAATGCTGAAGATTTTCCATCACAACCTACATCCAAATCCTGCTCTGTTCTCAAACATAAGGCCATATTGGAAATCCCTAACCTCAATTTATGTAATCCAAAGCCCTTGCATGAACTTCAGCTTGAGCTCTGGCTTTCAAGAGGTATTTGGAAGTTAAAGTCTCAGATCAGATTTGGACAGATTAGAATTAAGAGTTGGAAGTCTGGGAGGGGTGGATATGAGGATTTGCACTGCTCCACGAGACGGCCTTGTCAGTGATGAGTTATACTGAGCCACGGGTAAGAGGATTGCCCAGACTAATCCGAATCAAAAGACATACCATGTGAATTACATCCCGAAACAGGTTCGCTTACAGAGATTAGGAGCCTGCATGTAAATCCTGTCATACTCTACTTGGCGCGGGAAGATGAGCCAGAAAGAACAAACACAAACATGTGCTTTGTGCCCTGCTGCAACTGCTGGCACCAGGTCGGCTAACCAAAAACGCTCGGATTCCTTGATTACAGCTTTCTTTTTCGTATTCTTCAGAAGATTAGATGTCCATTGATGAGGCTATCTAGGCCAGGCACACTAATTATTCACACTACATCTAAGAAAGTGCTTATACTGAGGGTTGAGAATAACCCTCCCCTCGTGAGCTGACACCCACAGACACCCACACAGCAGCAGCAGCAGCCCGCTCACCCCTCCCTTCCTCTCCCTCGTCATTCCTCCCTCCCACCATCACTAAGCTAAGCTCTAGTTCAATGAAGCATTTATTTCTCTTCCTGTTTGACATGGGTGATTCTATCAAGGCATCTGGCAGCAAGTGCTGTAATACAAGGCTTTCTGTTGAGACGTCAAAGAATGTTACTCTCTGCCATAGTGAAAGAAAAAAATAGCTTACATTTTTTCTCTCTTTTTTTCTCTCTCTCTCTCTCCCTCTTTCTCTCTCTCTCTCCAGAAGTACTGAACAAACAAGACTTGTATCCCTGGCCCAGAAATGCTTCAAAGAGCACATGTCTGCTGGGACTGGCTGTGAAATGTAGAGCAGTGCTGGCTGCTTAGCTTTGCATTTCAGCCAGAGCAAGGCTCATAAGAGCACTGCGGAAATTTGGTCAGATCTGTAAACCAGGGAGAGGGGAATGCGAGGCACAAGCTCTCTCTCTCTCTCTCTCTCTCTCTCTCTCTGTGCAACTTCGTCAGACAGTGGAAACATGTAACTGTAATAAAAAAAACAACTGCGGCTTCATAACTTATCCTCCACTCACATATTTCATACTCTAAACTGCACGCTCACTGTTGTGGGTAATAAGACACAGTGATCCCAGAAGCCTTTGAGATATACAGAGTCATAGGTACATGCTACTGATAAAAACTGATGAATAATATCACAGCTTAAAGATGGAATGAATCTGTTGTGCTCTCATGTGTACAAGGGAGATATACTATGGTAATTACCCTACACATCAAGCCTTGTGAAAAATGCAGCAAAGCAAAGCTATTTTGTTGTAGATTGAATGGATGTAAATGCTTTAGGGCACAGTGTAAATGGAAAGCACTGAGACGAAAGCAGTAGGAGCCAGCATAAGAAAAACCATCAAGCGGTGGTGCAAAACTCTCTGCAGCGCTATGAAGCATGCCGAATAGAGGTCTCTCGCCGCAGTATAACGGCTCATAAAGCCGCAAATGGTATTTCCACTTCATTCAGTCTCAGGGCCAGGTTCCAAGCAGCTCCTCAACGATGGAATTGAACCCATTAGCAATCGATTAAAGAACCAGCAGGCAGTCACCACTCTGCCTGCGGGGAGGATGGGATCTGGCGGGGCGGGGGCCTGTCGGCCAGCAGAGCAGAGGCTCCTGGGGATTGAGGTTCAAATCTTTGTTTATGTAGAAATAGTGGCAAGCACTTTAACCTCGGATCCCGCCCCTGTGGAGCAGATTAAGACGGTCAGATTGTGAGCGGGAATGTGCTCGGAGATGCAGAGCGTGGCGGCTTTTGATTGACACATCACGTCACTAATGCGCAAGGTACAACACTTGTGTGAGATAAGACAGCACCCGAAGGACGCTAAGCTACACGTCAAGAGATGGTGGGTAAAGAATTTGACGAGCATATTCATAAGTCTTATCGAATGTTTACCCAGATCCTGAGATATGAATGATGAACAATTTGACCTTTGGAAACAGATTAGAATTTCAATCAAGTGACCACAAACCAATCCATAAAACTATATGAAAACGCAGAGTGGAGTCATGTAATTACCTCAGGCTTAAAGCATCTTACATTGATCTCGGTTCATACAAGTCCTTTTGGCACACAGTGAGCATAAGCGTAATAAGGAAATTATACAAGTTTATTAGTGGGAATTTATTCCACTTGTGTTCCCACTCTCCTTCATCCTTACACTATATATGCTCCATACATAGCAGCCTGTCAGCTTTTATTCTTGGGGGCCGACCTTTGTCTGTGCGGGCCTCATAACTGACATTTTCAATTACACTGCAAACAACTTATCAATATGCATGGATTTCCCAGCCAATATCAGAGCAAACAGAGTCGTTTGGAGAGCTGAGTCTGTCAGGGGAGAGAAACAGGGCAGACATGTCAAGGTCAGGATTTTGTTAATGAGGGACGGGCCGCTGAATAATTGAATGGGCTGAGCAGTATCGACTGTTGAAGCAGAAGCGTTTAAAGCGTTGGCGATCGTTAAGGAAAATCCTCCCAGCACTTTATGTTCCATGGCAGTAATTTATGCACGGGCATCCAAGCGGGTGCCCTATGGTTCACAGCACTGAATGCACAAAGCAATGAGTGGATTAGCACACTTTAGAAACAGCAGCCAAGCATGCAAGTCATTCCTGTGGATGAAGTGATGGCTCTGGCAGTGCAATTATTCAGCTGTGCATTTTAAATATGCAGACAAATGGCAACGAGAGAGGCGTTGAATATCTGCTCTGTGTACCTAGCAGAAACACGGAAAAATAGCTGTGTGAACAGAATGTCAAGGCTGAAAGTGATCAATTTGTAAATTATGTATTCCTGAAACCAAGCATCACTCTGGTGCAGAATAGCCGCCGCAGCAGTGACGGGTGAGGGTGAACCAGGGTAAGGGGAAACGCGCCATGTGATTCAATGCTGTGTACTTTGTAAACAGGTGCCTTGGGGAAAAACGATCTGATGGACAACTAAACTTGATGACATCAGCTCGTGACGTGTGCTGTCAGATTCCCTGGCGAACACGACCGTGATATTTGGCCACAGAAAACAAATTCTAATAATTGTGGGATCAAAAGCGGCAGATGTAAATGCGTGTAAACAAGCTAAGTAATACTTTAGCCAAATTCCCCTCCTTTGTTCTGGGTGCAATCCGAGCCATTTTTTAATCTGCACCAAGAACTGCTCAAGCTGTTGTTGTTGCAGTAACATACTCGAGCAGTTCTCAGGCCTTTAAGCCTCCACCCCTCTCTCCTCTCTCTGCAGGTCGGGAGCTTTGGGGGGCTTCTAATCCCTCTATGTAATTACTGCTGCCTGCAATGGCCAGACCATCTCTGTGTAAATCAGATTAGCTGACCTAAATCGCTCTCGTTTCTCTCTAACCCATCAAACAATTCCTTATCTACACCCAGAGAGCTAAACAACACACAGACACCAATCCTCCAACCTCCCGCCCCCAAAGACATGGCCTGTTTATTTGATCAGCGCAGGAAAGCAAACAGTTTCTCCATGATACACAAACAGGCTGGGCTGGGTCGGCCCTGCTGGGTGGCCAGAGAGCAGCGGTACAGGGCTGAGCCGCTGGCTGGGCTGAAGACATGCAGATAACCACCTCCATCACGTCCGCAACTTCCACACCGGGCCATTAAAGGCAGAGGAAGCGAGGCAGACGCATAACACGGACAACGGCGTTGCTCAACGCGCGGTAAATAAAGGTCACCGAACATGATAGAGATGTATTACTCCTCTCTGTGCTGCCTCTTCGCCTCCTTCCCATCCAATTTATTCCTCAGGTCATACATTTACAACTTTGAGAGAGGAGATGGGGGTGGGTGGGTGGGTGGGTGGGTAGGGGCGGGTGTGTGGGGAGGGAGGGGGTGTATGGAGAGGAAATGCTGCTCTTCAGTGGGAATAGAGACAGGCTAAAGGAAAGAGGGGGAACAAATGAGGTCTGTGATCCTGCCTGTCCCCTCCTCTCCCTCCCTCCCTCCCTCACACCCCCTCCCCTCCCCACCAGAGCCCCAATCAGGCTGAACCGCTGCTCTCAGCGCGACAGCCAGGCCTTTGTTGCCGTCTGAATGGAGGTTAAATATCCCTCGAAATCAGAGCTCTTTGGCTTTCTGGACGCATAGTCAGAGACCCAATGCCTTTCACATGCTAATGCCCGTGTTTTTTATTTCCTTTGTAACCATGGTTAGACAGCAGCATCATGCTAAAGGGCGATGAATAAAGCGAGTGAATTTGTTTTTTTCTCAGCTTTTTTTCCTCTCTCTTTCTCCTCTCTCTCTCTCTCTCTCACCTCTCTTTTCTCCAATCCCTCCCCCCCTTCTCCTCTCTCCCTCTTTTATCACCATCTCTTCGAGCCAGACCACATTCCATCCCCCTCCTGCAGGGGTTTAAAAAAGCACAGATGGTCTCTCCTGACCTGCTATTCATCATTGTGTCAAAAGCTTTGTCAGAATAATGCTCCCAAACAACAAGCTGAAGGATTTTATTTGTTTCTATTGATGAGGCCCGTTAATTTCACAGACGTCTCATTAGGCTTAAACCACCAATTAATTTCTTTTGTTCTCATTAAATGGCTAATTCTAAACATGAACCGCACTGACAATGAGCGCTGCTCAGAGCCAAAGCTAGACAGCGCTGCTCCCACCATGGAGCTACTAGAGCGTGAAGCAGGCAGGTAGAAGGACAAAATTGAAGAGTGGGGGGGGCGGGGCGGGGGCGCACGAGATTGGGGGGTGGGGTGGCGGGGCATGACAGAGAAAGTGGTGGCAAGAGCAGAAAAGAGCGAGGGGAGCAAAGGAGAGCCCTGACAAAAGCCTCTGTTAATTTGTAGACACCCTTAACACTAGGCATGGATGGCAACTCATTAACTGCTTGCAGATTTTTTTTTTTCCCCTGTCAGGGGATCAAGTGGCCCTCAGGAGTAAAGGTTGCAATCATCTGTTGGTGGCAGCAGCCAGCACTCATGCTCCGAATAAAAAACGAAAATAAAAACGATAGCAGAATAAATCAAAATACAAATGGGAACAAAAGGAGAGAGAAAAGAAAAGCGCAGACTGGGAACCAAGGTAGTAATCTTTCTATTGGAAGTGAGCTCACAAAAGCTATCTTGTGCCTGCACTCCATTAAAGCAGTGCAAGCTGTCATTATGGCCAAGGATATATGGAAGCCTCATAATATCCAGAGATTGGTAGTTTGTTAGACAGCACTGTACAATTTGCTGCAGCCTTGAAGGATCCTTGAGCCTCTCTTGACAATTTACCAAGGGAATTGCCGGAGCGTTGCCTTTTGTCTGCTGGAGACACAGGGGCAATTATCCAGCCTCCTGTAATGTTTCCCTGACTTTAATCTCCTGGCTGAGAGCATAAAGCAGAATGGGTAAGGTTTCAGAGTGCCTCTGGGTTCTATTAACACACAACTGCTGTTTCTGTTCAGGCCAGGCAGCCAGGAGAGGACTGCAATCTGACAGACAGGCCTCCCTTGGGCTTTTAGGGAGAAAACATGATTATGTCATAATATATTTTCAAAAAGAGATCCATTTGAAAGATTGCCCCTCTGTCTTTTCAATCTAACATGGCTCTGCTTTTGTCAGGCACAATGGGAGCACTAGGAATGACAGATGCTTCAATGAACTTAACAGGAATAGAAATAAAGTGTTTTACCAGGAAGGAGAAAAAAAAAATCACCAGAGACCGGAAGCAGAGGCCCGAAAATCCAGTTTCACTAACCATTTCATCAAACGATCCTCATTAGTCTGGTGTCAAACATTTCCTAGGTTTATTTAAATGTGTGTGTGTTTTTAAGATAATACCATGACGAGATTTAGAGAATGATTTCGAATATAAAAAGAAGATTAATCTGTGAAATAAATAATCCTTAAATCCTCATTACCTTAGAACAAATTATTGACCGCTGGATTTAATGTAATAGATCAGTCCGGACTGAAAATGCAGGCAGGCACTGTGTTTTGATGCTGAGGCAGGTGTGTCTGTCCACTCCACTAAATGATAGCAAACACATCACTTTGTGGCTGAGAATAACACTTGAGCATCACAACAGAGCATTTGGATGAGACTGAGCTCTCCAGCATAGAGATCATGCAGCCACTTCATGACTTACATGTATGAGAGCTTTCCAAAAAAGCCCAGAGACAAGGGTGTGCAATCTTGTGATCAAAGTATACGCCTTTTAGAGTGCAGGATGCACTACAGTTAGGACTATTGTGTGCTACAGCAAAAGTGAAATGAAAGCATCTGCAGTGAGGAAAGCAAAAGGTCTAGTGTTTCCTAATAGAGTAGGAGACACACACAGTGCTCAGGTATGGGCAAAAATATGCCCTTAGCCCATCTACGTTGCTGTCAGAGCAGGACAGAGATCCCTGTGTCCTGAGGAAGAATGAAGACTATACTAATCAATAATTCAAGTATTCTATCAGGAAATTAATCATTTTCATCAGGCTGTACAATCAGCAATTTTTTTTTTATGAGGGTCACTTTGTCATATTTATCTAACAACAGTTAATACAGAGCCCATCATTTTTGTGTTAATTGTAAGGCAGGAATATGTTAAATATTTACTGTTTAAAGATTAAAATAAGGGAAAATGGTGAAAAGGAAAATCTGGTGAGTGTGTTTAACTTTATGAAGTCACCTAACTGATGTGAAAACACAGACCCTCAATGTTAACACAACCACCTGCTACCATCTACTAGCATGCATTGCTATTAGCATGCATTGCTAGTAGATGGTAGGTGTGTGGGTTCAACAACCTGGAGGTTCATCTTCACAAACCTGAGCTTAGCTGTGTGCGTTAGCTTGATTTATATATCATTAGTCTCGACATAAGTTGAGTTCTTCAGAGTTTAGAGACTAAAATGAATGTGTGGTAGCAGCCTGTGAGGTGATAACAACGACTCACCAGCTGTGGGCTTGAGAGGAGAGCAGGATGAAAGGTGTTAGGTTTATAATTTCCCTCTCGGTGAGTGGAGCAGCTGCGTGTTAGCTTGACGTCCGAGTAGCTATCCCAACGGTGCTCTTTCCACGACGGAAAAACATCACTAAAACCTCCTGAAAGATGATTTAAATCCAGCCTGCGGTAAAGAAAAAAATAAATTCACTTTCTGGCTGTTCGCAGGTATGAGAAGTGCGTTGATAGCGGTCATTATTTTTGTCACGGTAAAGTTAAATAAACCACTTCCGCCGCCAACTCAAGGCACACAGGTGAGACGTAGCTAGGGCTCACTGTTGTTGTGACCCGTTTACATTAGCTGTTTTGTCGTAGTAGGCTAAATAAGTGTGTAGATAGAAAAAAAGAAGGTATTTTACTTTGTAGGCTACTACCACTAAAGACAATTACATTGTAAATATAATCTTAAATTGTGCAGTAAAGTGTAGTTTAGTTTAAAGGACAGGGCTGGAAATAATTGTTTTATTGTCAACAAATCACATAAAAAAGCATGAACACTTAACTTACTTCCCACATTCACAGCTGCTTTTGTGCTCACAATACCCTCACATTAGCCAAAATGATGAAATAGTTTTAACATTATTTTTTAAAAGAGGGAAATCAGGAAGTCGTGTGAGATAAATTAATATCCTGTTGGTTTTGGTTTTTTAAAGGAATGTGCTTACATTCTGAAAAATACAACAAACCAGATTGGTCCTTTAAGTAGATAACTGATGATTGCATGTTTTACATTAGTTCCATCCATGACGCTGGAAAAAAAAACACTGCCTAACATCCCATAAATATGTCCCACATTACATGGACATGTTACATATCACTGTAACACTTTAAACTAACATAGTCATTCCAGCTTATCCAACAATAACAACAGACAGCAAGCACCATGACGATGAAGAAGTGAAGAGTCACATGTGCAGTAAGTAATTCTATTATGGTCTAATCTGTATTGGTGATGTAGTGTTTAAGTAATTTGAATAATTATTATCATTCATAAACTGAGATGAATCCATATTTACAATGTAGGAAACCCAGGGCGGGGTGTGGGTACTGTTAAGGTGTAAACCTAACCGCAGTGGCCCAGCTTTGAGTCCAACCCCTGGCCCAAAAAATAACTTAGAAGAAAAGAGAGATAAATCTGATTGGATGCAGTTGTTATAATTGGGCATTAAACATGTCCCGGACAGCTTCAACACTTTTTGGTGTCCTCTGGAAACACTTTGGTTGTGTTGTTTATATGTGCTGAATTAAAGTGATCAGGAAGTTTTTTGAAGTTGCAGCAGATTGGCAGCACGTTTGTTTATTTGCCACGTGTTGCAGTGCGTCGAGCTCTCAGGGCCACCGTACTTTTTAACTTTGTGGTATGCGATCAAGCTGTTAATCAGCTTCACAAAAACTAAAGGATATCTTAGAAGTAAACACAGGCAGAAGAAGGGGCCAAAGGGAAATCGAGCTCCCACCACTTTACCTCAATACCACCATTTCCTCTGTAATTAGTCATGTAGCTTATACACCTCCAGCTGTGCCTTAATCAAAGAATGTGTGTGGAAATATAATTAGTATGTTAGCATAATGCACATAATAAAGAAGTACTTGTAGTTGTTTTGATCTCAACATCAAAGAGCATGTTGGGTCCTTCTCAGGGCATTAGTATCATACAAATCTAATTACTCTGGGTATTGAATTACTGGATTTTAGTGGATACTTGGAACAAATACAAGGGAATGTCCCAACAGTCCTCCGGCCTTCGGGTGGAAAACAGCCATTAAAAAAAAGGGGCATACGAGAAGATGGTGAAACAACATACTGATGATGTGTTCTCTGCTCCTCAGGACACATCAGGAGGAATTTAGGTTTTCCTCCAACTGCGGTGACACAAACCTGCCCAGCGCAGACAGTCCCTTGACCTCAATATCTAAAATAGCATCCAGTCCATTACTGTGGCCGTGTCCTCTGACTAAGCTCTGAGACTCCACACGGTGAAGTGCAACATCAAGTTCTCATGTAGAAAGTCCTCCCAACATCAGTAGTCTGAGCACAGCGGCGGCAGCAAAAGCAGCAGCAGAGGTGGTGGCGGTGGTGGTGGCGGCAGCAGCGGCGGCAACAATCCAGCCTAATCCAAATGAATCTGGGTCTCCCAGGTTTGTTCATCCTGGTTGGAGGGTGATGACTGCTCTGCTCTGCTGGGGTGCTTATCTGCTGTCAGTGGTCGGTGGCTGTACAGGCCCCGTGTTATCAGGGCTCAGCCTGCTCAGGGATTGGAGGGCCCATGGAAAGTAAACATAGAACCTGTCCTTTGCTTATCTATATCCCAGGAGAGAGTATGTGTGCGTTTGTGCATGTGTGTCTGTGTCAGAGAGAGAGAGAGATGCGCAGAGAGAAGAGGAGAGAGAGAGAGAGGCTTGTTTCCATGGCAACCTGCTTCTTTAACCCCCACCCCCCACCCCTCCCCTCTGGAGGAGAACCCTGGTGGTCTTTGTGTAATGCGATTCCACTAGAATGCACTGTGGATTAGAGCTGCACTGCCTTCGGGCCCTAGGCAGGGCAACAGTGAAGACATTATTACCCAGATCAAATGCTGTAATCACTAGGCACTGGGGGCTTTCACATCCATTGCAGATAAAACCTAGGACTGGCAATACTCAGGTGATTAGGGGATTATTATTCTGCATTTCAGCACGGTGCCAGTTCCTCGCTGTTGGAAAAAAAAGAAGAGAAAAACCCTGATTCTCTGTGTGATGGATGGGGGAGGGCAGAAAACAGAATGCCAGCTGAAAGAAGAAGCCAGGATTTGGTGGACTGTGATCAATGTCTGGCAGCTAAACCTAGAAAAAAAACAAAAAACATCCACAGTGCTTTGCATGTACAATCCCACATATTGGCATAACAGACCCCCTTTGATTTTCTGTAGGGTCTTGGCTCAAACAATTAGAGCAGAAGTGGAGAACTGGACTATTCTCCTATGTTTCGAGCCGATGTAAAACACTTAGGCCACTCTAGTTTCTTAGCCTGCACTGTAGCCCTCCTCTGCATAGAGCAGGCCAGCATGGGCTTTCGCATGAGAACCTGCTGAAAGCGCTCCATTGAGAGGCAGATCAGTGGAAGGCGAGACAATGACCCCTCAATGTCCAGCAATAGGCAATCAGAGGTACAACCTTTCATCTGCAGATATTCTACTGTTTGATTAAGTGAGGGAGAAAATTCTACTTGAGCATGGAGCTTAAGCTACAAATGCACACAGGAAGTACACACTTCAGCGACGTGGGAAAAGAAAGACTATAGCCTTTAACAAATGAGCCTGTGAGAGCGGAGCATGGCGGCTGGCTCCATGCTGAAAGCATCCGGCCCTGCTTTTGTAATCTAACAACAACATCTCTGAAGAGGCAGCCGTATGAAGGGCTCACAGCGTCACACACAGAGTCCTAGAAGAGTCTTGCTCTGGAGTGGAAGGACCGGGCCATTCACCTCATTCTACCCAAAACTACTCAACTACCAAAAGACCACTCAAGAGAGCTCAAGGGCAGTGTTTGCGTCATATATCTGAAGTGGTACTGCATGAAATCTCTGCCTCATTGAGTCGGCTGTGCTGTTTCAGTGCTAACACTTTTAGCACAACCTTATATACAACACTTGAATAAGGTGGTGGATTACAGCGACCACAGTCAGTTACAGCACACCATGACTTTGAAAGCAGTACCAAGTTGATCCTTCAAATATTAATGCAAGCTCAGTAATTCTCTGAGTTACAGCCATCACCAGAAGTCCCCAGCAGCCTCTCTGACAGCACCCGGGACGTCCTCCTCTCATGACTGCCGTTCTCCTGAGACAGTTGTCAACTCCTGTCTCGATGCATTTACAGCCATTTACCGACAGACGTCCATTTACTGTCAAGGAAAGCCTGTCAGTTAAGTTTGTACGTATACTGCAGATGCTGACAAGAACAAGAGAGAGCCCTCACTAGCACCACATAGAGCAACAGACTTTAGAGGTTTTCAAAACTAGAGCCAGGCCACAGCAGCCACTCCACAACAGCTGCTGCTTCATGCTCCCGCAAATAATAATCTGCAACTATAAATCTTAAACCGCCTTACTCAAAGACATAGCTTGACCTTTTGGGAAATGTGCTTATTTGCTTTCTTGTAGAGAGTTAGATGAGAAGATCAAGACGGCTGTAACGTCTGTACAGTGAACATGAAGCTGCAGATGATATTCAACTAGCACAGCATAGCATAAAGACTGAAGACGGACGGGAAATAGCTAGCCTGGCCCTATCCAGAGGTAACAAAGTTCACCTACTGTCGTATCTAAAGTGCAGCGATAAACACATTATTGTTGTTTGTTTTACTTGGACAAAAACCAAAGTGTAAAAACAACACATTATGATTTAGCAGATTATTTCATGGTGAACACAATAACTCTCTGGAGGCTTGTCAACCAGCAGTCAACCAACCGAGAAAGCAGGAAGTTACAGGCCAAGTGAAAAAACATGAGTAATGATATTTCAAACTAACGAGAAATTGTTAGTTGTGTCAAGTTGCCGTTTTCTGTTGTGTATGTGGGTTTCTCGTACAGAGCAGCATTGACCTTATCATCTACCTCTCAACAAAAACGCAAAAGCAAATTATCCAAAGCATCAAACTGACTTTAAAATGTGCAACAGCAGTAAGGCACCAGCTCTATAGAAATCCAGTCAAGATGATTTTATATAAAAACAGTTTATTGATTTATCAACAACTGTCAACTGTACAATCCTCAGGGATGATGACACGTGTATGCTACACAGTCTAACGAGTGTTTCTGCAAAGAACAGTCTTGTTGTGTATGAGAAGACTGTGGTGGAATATGATGAATTACTGAAGAAAGCAAACAGAGCATACCCAAAATGTCAAATGTGGTAATGGCTTTGCCCGCCACCTTTATAAGTAACCATGTAAGTCTTGCATATCAGTCACAGAGAGTCAAACAAGAGAGGAAATAATTAACTCTTACAGACTGATGACTAAACTTTGCTGAGTGGGAAAAATTAAGATTCATACAATAGTCGAGTCACCAGACTGAACTCAAGTCACAGCTGCTTCTCCATAAAACCCATCAGTCCTCCAGTTGATAATTATCCACTTTAATGTCACTGAAAGCAGCCAGTGTTCAAGGATAGGTCTTCATTTCAAAGCTGAATTTCTTCTGATCAGGGCCAAAGGGTAGAAGTAATTGGAAACCATGATTTTCTTCTTCTTCCAGTCTGAAAAAAGGGCATTTCCAGAATTCTCCACCGCTAAAATCCATTGGACAAACGTCTGTGTTCTGTGTTACAGCAAATAGCGAGAAAAAAAAAAAAAAAAAATCCGTTGTCAGGGAGAAAAAAAATCCAAATTAGATTTCCGAAAAGGTCATTCTGGACAACGAACATGAAAAAAAGCAGAGGAGGGAAAAACTGAAATAGAATATCCTCTTACAAAGTCCTAATCTAATTTCCATCCCCAGAGGGGACAGAAAATCACGGAGAGAACAAGAAAGAACCATCACAAGCGTAACTGGACACCAAAATATAAATCTATAAAAGGCCTTTTATTACTCCATTATGTACACTTTTCACAGGACCTCCAAGGAGAAGCTCCAAAGTGAAGCGCCGCTTCTAGTTGCGTCATGGAACTTTATCTCCACATTAAAAAGGACGAATAAAAAAGAAATATCCAACAAACAGAAAAACAGCAAGACATTATTTTCTTCTTAGTGCCTTGGGGAACTGCACTCACTGTACAAGTGTTAGCCGTATGAGTGAGGAAGGGCAGAGCTGAAGGACACGGCATCCAGGGCCACAACAGCACCAACGTCCATTTCAGTCTGGCACTGCCAAACTTCCTGCCCATCCACCCCGGGGCTGCAGGCAACATCCATGCTGTCTGTGTGAGGGAAGGTAGATGGAGGAAGAGTTTGTTGTTCATGAGCATGAACGCGCTCCGATCCAAAGCAGTCCGCTCTAGTAGATGACTTCATATACAGTGGCCTTCTTATCACCAGAGCCTGTCACAATATACTTGTCGTCCGTCGAGATGTCGCAGCTCAGGACAGATGAAGATTCCTTGGACTGAGAAAAGAAAAAAGAAAAAACACATTTTAGTCCAGGAGGGAGTTAACATGCTCAACTACATTTGAAGTTAAGTGGAGAAGATTAGCTGACTACAGGACAAGATTAGATTGCAGTGACATCAAGTTCTGGCCTGATGCCCCTCAAAAAGACTTCTTTGTCAGGTCAATAATTCAGGTTCAGTTTTCACTGATAGGAG
Source organism: Trachurus japonicus (assembly GCF_045865225.1). NCBI lineage: Eukaryota > Metazoa > Chordata > Actinopteri > Carangiformes > Carangidae > Trachurus > Trachurus japonicus. The sequence goes on from NC_140912.1 coordinate 13,204,683, forward strand.
AGTCCTGTCAGGCAGCGGTCGCTGTGCCCTTCCTCCCAGAGACAACTGTGCATACTTTTGGACTGGCTGCAGACAGCGTGTATTGATCTGCATACCTGGAATATGCTGGCGCCATAAGGAGTCCTCCAAGCATTCAACAGATTGTCCTTCCCAGTGCTTACGAACCATTTACCTGCAAAGAAAACAACGGTGCAATCAGACCTCCTTGAGCTGAGAAGTGTCGGAGAAAGAAATTGCACTTGCACTTGCAAATGAAGGGTTGCCAGGTCTGTAACCTTCAGAACACAATAGGCATTCAGACTGTAAAAAGGACATTGTGGTTTTAGCACTTAATAAAAATAGGTGAGACTAAGGCCACTCTGTGGTTAAGTACAGCCAGCATTGTCACCCCCTTGTTTTATGTGCGTTCATACCACAGTAGGCGAACTTGAGCGAGAGGACGCAGCTCTCGTGCAGGTGGAGCTGGTACTTGTCAGGCTTTGAGTGGTGGAGCACCTCCACATTGCTGCTCTCCATGCCCACAGCAAGCCACTCTCCAGTTGGACAGTAACCCAAGGAGAAGATCTGGAAATGGGACAGAACAGTAATTACTGACAGTGTTAGGGGCTAAAAGCAAGCCACCCTCCACAGTAGGTCTGTAGATGTGGGTGTTATTTGTCTCTTTTCGGGTTAACTCTGTGTTGCTGATATTTTCTCTGTGTTGTACCTGTGAAGTGAAGTCATGCTGCTGCAGCTGTCGACCCTCCCTCAGATCCCAGGAGCGAACAGTGTTGTCGAGACCGCCTGTCCACAGCTTAGTGCCATCGTGGGATATGTCAATACAGCTAGCACCATCCGTATGACCCTGGAACTGCCTTCAATCAAAGTCAGAGAGTGCACAAACATTTATTGACATCCCCCTTTTAAAATCATTCGCGCACACAGCAGCAAACTCTGTCGTGGGGCATTGGCCCACACAGAGCGGAAAGTGTTTTCTCCCTACCTAACAAGAGTCTGGTTGTGCAGGTCCCACACGGCGATGTTTCCGTCACTGCAGCAGGAGAAGCAGACTTTGGCGTCGGGGCTGATGGCCAAGGCATAGCATGCTGGGGCTGAGGAGGTGAGCTCGGCCTTGATGCGCGGTGTCTGAGAGGCCAGATCCCAGATGGTCAATGTGCTGGCCTCGCCTCCGACAATCAATGTGCGGCCATCAGGCAGTAGCTTACAGGAGCGGATGTAGTTATCCCTGTTCTGTTGCACAGAGGACAAAGCGAATCAATTCATGTTCAGGGCAGTGGAGCTAGAGATAGATTTAGGAAGAAGTCAGTGGGAAGGAGGATGAAAATGCTTCTGTTACAGTAAACCACCCTGAGGGTATTCTCAAACCTGGACAAGTTTTTTATTTCACTGCATTTATTCGGTTAGTTTAACATTTCAGATGTCATTTTTTAGACAATATTGTGTGATGTTGTGTGATATCATTTTCTTCCTCGCTTGTTAGCAAAACTTTCTTGAATTTAATACAAACAGTGAATAAAAAGCATCAGCTGCAATTGCATGCAAGCTAATTTGTTGTCAAACTGTCAGTGGGATGTGTGCCTGGTGTGGTCCTCGTGTATACCAAAGGCTTATCCTACTATTATGGCATGATGTTGCATATAAACAGTGCATAACCTTTAAGAATAGCAGGAGAAAAGCACAAAGTGTAAAAAAAAAAAAGAGTCAAATGTAAATCAGCAGCCTCCTCACCAGACAGTCCAGTTGGGACACGGGACTTTTGCTGCCGGGTTGGCTAATGTCCCAGATTTTGACGCAGCCTTTGCCACCAGTGTAGACATGGCGTGTGGGGTTGCTAATTGTAACAGCGCAGACCACCTCGCCGTGGCTTAGTGTGTTGATCTGACGTGCGTGGCGGGGAATACCAGGGCCAATCAGGGCATCCGGAGGGAAGGGCACAGGCTGCATCTGACCATCTGCACTGACGTGGAAGGAGTAGGCGCTGTTGGAAAATATGGAGTTGTGTTAGTGTCTTACATCTATACCGTTTTAAAAAATGTATGAGCATAGCACCTTTGGTGAGACACTCACGGTTTGCCGCCAGAAATGGATGTGAGGCTGGCTGGAAGGCCTGGGGCTCTCATGTGGGTGTGAGGATCAAACCCCTGAAAGGCGACAAGAAAGATTTGAATAATGGATCTGGACCTGAGCAGCAGTCATCACAGCAAAAATCCACACTGAACTCTGTGTGCTAGGTGATCCTAAAGTATGGCTAAATAAAAAGGGCAGGAAAGGGTTCTACCATAGGGGCACGACCATAGGCTGCAGCTGCTGCGGCGCTCATCTGAGGGGAGATGTGCAGACCCGCATACACACCAGGACTAGTCAGGCCTCCATTCATTTCATGATGGCCCATCATGGCAAAAGGGGAAGGGTAAGAGCCTGCGATGGACAGAGGGGTACGCAAAGCTGGGGCTGCTACAGACAAAGAAGGGAGAAGGGTATCGGCATGTTAGCATAACAGTACATTGGGAAAGGATTCGAAAAAGATTATCTCCGTTGCCATAGAGGAGAGAGAATGGTACCAACCAAGAGCCTCCATGCCTGGTGGTTTGCCCAGGATGGGTCTGAGCCCGGGAGTGGAGCTGGTGCCCGGGGTGGGGGCATCGTTGCGGGGGGTGGGGGTGTTGGACTTGAGGCCAGGCGTGGAGGATTTGTCATTCTGCGAAGGGAACGAGAGAGCAGGCGCATTCACAATCCCGGAAACCAGGCACTGTGCAGACTGACAATTTGAGAGCAAACTGAACTTAATCCAATCTAATTCTGACAACCCTCATAGTCCTGCAGAGCCATAAACTGCTATTTATTCTAAAACCTATTATGACCACAATGGAGATGGGGCCGTTTTTATCCCCTTACTGCTTTGGCTTTAATCTTTTAGTGAAGCAGAGGGGGAAAAATCCTGGAATAGTTAAATACATTGAGCTATTAACAGAGAAGACCTAACTGATCCTGATGCGGGACAATATTATCCCTGACGTTTAGTCATGCACTTAAAGCACCGACAGCCATTCCTAATCCACTGCAGAAAACGTCCCAGATTTATTTGCATATATCCCTTTGCTCTCTCTCTCTCAAATTCTCGTTTAAACCTCTTTCTGTCCTAATTTGTTGGTAACTCTCTTGGTGTCTTACATGACTGAGCTCCTTGGCCTTGGATGATGGGGTGCTTCCAGAGGACGCCACTGACGCAGGACTGTTGGGTGTGTCTTTCTTTGGGGGGCGGGGCTTATCGATACCATTTTCGGGGGGCGAGTGTGCTGGGCTTGCTCGTGGAGTCGCAGGATCCTGCAACAACACGGCAGAAAGAGTTTGACATTGATGCAACGGCCTCATACTTCCACACGTCAACATGGCAATTATGATTTTCCACTGCACTGCTCACCTCATTAGACACATCCACCACCAGGTCATCACTTTTCTCTCCATCGCTGTCCTATAAGGATACAAATAGTGGCAGGTTAGTCACCTTGGCAAATATTTTTCATGAGACCTTTGAAACCCCACAGCACAGCTAATGGGATACTCTAGTGTATGTCCAAATATATCAAACAACTCTTTCAAAAAGACTCACATATCTGTCCTTCTCTTCCACTTTGCGCTTCTTTGAGTCCAAACTGTAGTCGGAGGAGCTGCGGTGCTTCTCACTGGCTGTGCGTAAGCTTTCTGACGGGGATATGGAGTTATTCTGCAAAGAGAAAACCCAGACCCTTTATCAACATTTCCCCTTTCAATGTAAAAGAGAGCAGTGAGTCATTAATCCATTACAAATTCACAGAGAACACACTTTGCCAATCCAAACACTACAAAAAAAAGCCTCATTCACAAAACTATGGATGCGACAGACTCTTAAAATGCAGCTGTAGGCCAGCTCCAAACAGTACCCTGACACCAGCCAAGCCCAATCTCACACACAAGCCTGTCTCTGGCCACGCAACAGAACGGGCCGTTATCTGAACTGAAAGGAAGAGGGCTTGTTTTCTGAGCTGCACTCCCTCCTCCTCATAACTGGACAACAAACAGCCTCACAGGGACATGAGCAGCGTGTTGTGGCTGAACAGAGGGCCTTTTCTCTGGAGTCAGTCAGCCCAAGCATGAGAGAGAGAAGGACGAGAGAAAGAGAATGAGAGAGAGAGAGAGAAGGGGAGAGAAAGTGTATGTTGTGGGCATTGGCCATTGATTGCTGCAGCGCGCTTAGGCACCATGTCAGCTCATGCTTTGAGCTCTGACAAAGCAAGGGAATCTATATCCTGCCAGTGGGCACGGCAGCGTGGGACTGACTGGTGCTTCTTCATGGAGCCCGCCTGCCCACACAAGCTGGGACAGCTCACTCCAGACGCCAGCAGAATGGGAGGAACTAGGCAGGTGTCCAGCAGCTTTCACAGGAGTTTGCCATTTGCCTGTAACCTGCCAAGTTCTCCCGATTCTCCCTGTCCCTTCCTCTGAGGACCAAAGCAACGACATGGACTAAGTCAGCAGCAACCCAGCGAGGTGGACAATGGCCGATGGACTAGCAGTCTGGGCAAAGAGCCACTGTCTGCATAATGGCTGACTTTTAAAGAGATGCTTAGCGTGACTCATTAACCAAAGTCACCACTCTGCTATCAGATGACCTGGGACAAGAGCACAGAAACAAAACAGGCCTGCTAATCGCCCCAGGAGTTCCATTTCTTCAGACATGACTGCACCCATTCAGCTGGCCCGGCCCACAGAAACACAATCTCACAGTCCCATCACAAGCCATCAGAGATCGCAGCCATTCAAATAAAATGCTTTAGCAGCTCCAGCCAGACGGGGTGGAGAGAAACAAAACAAAACAATCCTCCATTTTTGTTCATAAATATTCATCACATGCCAAGGAGGAGAAAGAGTGAGATGGTAAACAAGGGAGACAGTAGAAGGGATCAAACAAATCCTTTAAGAAGGGGAAGTCCAAGTCTTTCTTTAAACGTGATGAAATTACAAGGCCTCTAATCTCTCCAGCATGATACCAGTCATTTCCCTTCTGGATTAAACACACAGGACTTATATTGCAAACTTCCTTTCTAATTAATAATTTTACAGAAAGCAGATTAAAACAGGCCACGGAAATACCACAGTAGCATGCAGTTAGCGAGAACTTTTACTTGATATTTGCAGCAGAGACAAAAAAACAAAAAACGAGTTGAATTATAAAACCTAGAGGTCATGCAGAAAATTAAAATAAATAAAACAATCGTGGGTTCAGACACTCACCGTGCTCTCTGTGTTGCAGACATAACAATAGTGGCCAAGGCGATGAGGAAACCAAGTGGAGCAAGAAGAGAAAAACAAGTCAGTTAGCATATCATAACAGATGCTTCTGGCTGAATGTGTGAGAATCAACTGCAGGGCACAAGGCCCCTCTTATCACCGTGTGTTAGAGCTGTTGAATAGCTTATACAGTCATGGGCTGGGAATGTACCAGCTCATTACCCAGACAGAATGTGAACAGACAGGATGTGCTCCTCACCTAAGGGCCCCGGGATTCTGCTCTAGAGAGTGAGAAGCACTCTGCACTAAATTGGTTTTTCCCTGTTTTACATCTATGTGATAATGTCAAAATTAATACACTTTTCAGTTCTTCTAAACAAACTGGTTAAGCAGCCAGTGCCTAATTGGACGGCCGTATGTCTGCGCCCCAACTGCTCACCTCTGTGTTCGAGATCATGGTGGTTTTTCTCATCCTTCACGGGGAGGTGGGCCTGGCTGCCCAAGGCGCCGAGTGCCAGCAGGCCCGATCCAGAGCCCGTCACCGGGGGGATGCCAGGTGGCTGCAGGCCTGAGGGGTGAGGTGGCAGCTGGACTGGAGGCCCGTGAGCTGCGTGGGAGAGGTGCTGCGCCTGGAGCTGCTGCTGCTGTAAGTAGACAGGGAGATAGACAGACAGACACCGAGTGGGTCGGAGGGAGAAGGCAAGGCGAAACCGCACACACACACTAAACATGAGGCTGATCAGTTAAACCCTGGATGATATTAGCACATTCACACATCTATTACTGTCAGGATCAGACAGCAATCCCCCTCAGCGCTATTTCCATACCGGGCCAGGGTGGCATAAGCTCCAGATCTCTGCTGAGGGGAGTAGAAGTTATGACTAACAATCAACTGCTCAACGCGTCTAACGCATGAGTTGCAGGGCTCAAGACACTCAGTCACACAGCATTAGTGGTGCACTATGAGTGGAAAACAAAATAAAAGAAATATTCTTCATTCCACATGAACGGGAGAGAGCGGAGCAAAGCCAGATTCGCCTGCCGCTTAACGCACAGGAAATATTTCACTTCAGGTAAACTGGCACATTTCATACTGCAGCACCACAGCACTCCACTGCCATCAGTGAGTTGAGCAATTCTCTTTAGCAACATGAAGCTGTGTAGGAATCTGTCAGCCTGTGGGCTAAACAACTACCTGCTTTTCTAAACGCGTCAAAAAACACAACCAGCGTCTATTTACTCCTCTCATATTCACGTTCCTGGATTAACACAACATGAATCATTTGCGCATCCAAACTTTAAGAGATGGAGGGAACACTAAGTGCTGGAAGCTGGCACTCCCTCCCTCTCACTATGAGCATTTGAGTGTGTGTTTCAGTGTGTGTGCGTCCGGAAAGGCTGCTCCGGGAGCCAGGACCAGGGGTCCCATGCTGGCACTCAGTCAACCCTCCAATATTCACCATCAATATTTGAAAGGCACGGGGAAATGGATGGGAGTTAAAAGGCACTCAGCATGGAAGTAAGCAGTTTAAAGCAAGGTTAAATAATACTTAGCTGAGACACCAATAAAAACATCAGCAATTTATTACCCGTCTACAAGCCAGCTGAATAATTCAGCAGCTGTTACAGCATGCACCTCCTCTCTTTTACAAGACAGACTTCAATCAGTGACCATTTATAGCCATTTCAGGCATATTAGGCACTTTGTAATGGCTGGGTAGTGGTAGCGGTACAACACATAAGCACTTCAGCTACATTATCCATCTAACACATACTTAGGGATACACTGACTTAGGAGGAATGTGCTTTTACAATTCATTTTTATTTTTTAACCGTTGGTACACAAGGCTCAAATATGTCTCCAAAAATCATATCTGCGGGGCAATTTTAATTGCTTCTTGCCTCCTAGATGATCTACCCTGGGGCTAGACTGGACTAGATGGGAAACTAGTTAGGTTTTTAACTTGCAACCTCGTCTTTTGCTCCACAGGACAGTTGTCAATCCAATTACAACATATACCCAGGGCAGAAAGAGTGAGGGAGAGAGTAGAGAGCAAGAGAGAGAGCGAGTGTGTTATAATATTGTGTCCATGAGGGAAATTAAGGAGCCAGTTCATTGGCAAGGGAGAGCCATCCTTGCTCATTGTGTTTAATGAGGCACTGATGGGTAATATGCATGGTTGATCAGCAAGAGCCCTCATTAGAGGGCCATAAATGAAGACAATAATAAATAAAGAAAAGAGTCTGGCCTATTTCCTCTAATTTAATATTCCATGATAAAGACCGACTCTTTGCCCCTTTTTTCTCAGACTGAGTGTAACTACAGGAGAAACACACACACACATACACACAAGCAAAACTGAGCAAATGTATTGTGGCGATCTCCTGTGTACTAACTAACTCAAGTGAAATGCACTTGGGCAGGAGAAGTGCCATACACCACGAACAAGACCTTCAAGCCCAGATGTAAGTACAAACCAAGTCCAGTAACAACAGCATGCCACTGACCATGAGAGCAGGGCAGACAGCCTGCTGCTGCTGCTGAAAGGAGGACAGAAAACACCCAGAGCTTCAGCTGCTCTACCTGCCCTCTGTGCATTACTAGAAACTGAAATGGATGGGGTTAAAGACAAAGGCCTTTTGCACTCATTGTCCGATGCCCTTTTAAAACAAAGCCATGGAGTGGGTTCATCCAGGTGGCTGCTAGCTGGGCGAAAGGTGGGCTTATCTGAATATTTCTGTGTGTTTTCTAGTCAAACATGAAACACCACCAGTCAGGCTCATCTCAACGCAAGCAGCTGCCCTAGTTGCATCCTATTAATGGCCCTCAGCCCCATCAATAAGGCATGCAGCTGGCTCCTGGATGCTGCCTGTCTGCCTGGCACGCTCTTTCACCCCACCTTGCTTTACAATATGCATGAGGATTTTGGCATGCCTACAGAGCTTCTCCTCAATGAATAACTAATGGAGGGGTATTCGTAAAACATACAGTAGCTACATTTCCACCTCCTCCGACATGAGCAACCTGCGTGACTTGGGTGGCTGGACTGCTTCATAAAACAGGCCAAGTGCCAAATAGGACCATATACTAAAATCATGAATGGGCTTCTGTGATACTTAATAAAATGTAGATCTTTTAATGCTATTAGTTTTAAATTATGGATGAGGACCAACAGACGGCAGAAAGGATCACAGCCACCACTTTGTAAGTACGGCAATATTCTACATTATATTGTTCCAAGTGTGAAAACACACATAATCAGGAAGGAGCCACAAATCAAATTTGCTTTTCTTTGGGAACAACTGCCGTTTGCAGCTGCTCTGCTCTGGTGAAAGTGTAATAAAGCATCTGCTTCAGTCCAGCAGATAAAAAACAAACAGCTCTCCATCACCTCAAGACACCTACTCAGACAAATTCTAGGGAGCAATTATCCTGAAACAAAAGGTCACCAAGGGGTCATTAATTGAATTCCAATATGTGCCCCCAGTCATCTAGTCAGCCTTTTGGGCCAGGCCTCTTATGCATGCTAAAGACTCTGCAAGATTCAACTGTAGTAACGAGATCACTGATATCTTGAACTCTGTACCGAGAGAGTGAAACCAATCACTTCTCTTTTGGCGCGGCGGGATGAGTGCAGCTGATCAATGAGGAGCAGATGGTGTTTGGAAGCAGTGATGAACGCCATGCATTACTGCTCAGTGCTGTGGTGTGCAAAGAGAGCCATGCAGCTGAGCTGCGACTGCTGACTGCTGTCTGTACTCTCTCAGCGAGCTTGCAGCGCTGGCTGTGTTCTGCTCACCCTCAGCCTCCTAATTCCCACAGCTATCCAGGTCAGCAGTGAGGGATGAGGCTCCTCGTTAAAACCTTAGCCAATTAAAGCAATACAGGCTGCGAAGGGGATCTCAAGAGCTCTCAGGCTCGCATTTATAAACACACAACAAGGCAGTGAAGATGCCACAGAGACCAAAGCTGGAGCAACGGACCAGCTCTTGAGGGCTACACTTGCTGTGTATACGGTCTAAATATATTGGTGAAGAATGTATTGCTGAGCTGGAAAGAATATATTAATACATTTGAACAAGAAGAGGCAAACCTGCACTGTGACTTTAGCAGGCGATGTATTAGATTAAATCACAGTTCAGACTACTTGGTGAATGAAGAAGACATGTGATGCGGAAAAGTACTATTTATAGTTAGTGATTGTCTTATGTGCAGGTTTGCCCCTAGCCAAGGTCAAATAAAAGAATAAAAGGGGGTATACACACGGTGAGAGGCAGATTGGGAAGTCCACGTACCCCGATGATGGCATTGAGCTCGGTCATAGTAACCTGCTTAGCCCTCTCCACTGCCTGAGCAACCTGCTGTTGGTGCTGTGGGAAGACATTAACAAACAAAAAAAGAATGATTGGGACAAGCCAACATTTATCACAGACCAACATCCACTCAGCCCATCACACTTATCTGTGAATTTCACACTTCATTTTCATAGTGCTGCTGCAATTTCAAAATCGAGGGCAAATGCCACACACAATTACTCTCAATTGCTTAACCTGAGCATTATTTTGAAGTATCTTTAAAATAGAGGCAACAATAAATAACTTTCCTTTAGGACTAAAAATGGTGACACTGCTTAGGAGCCACATTCAAAAACTCACCTCTTGTGACAGGAAAGGCATAATTTGAGCTAAAATTGCGTTGAGACGTTTGGCAATCTCCGTCTGCAAAACAAAAGAGGGTGAAAATGAGACGGCGAAGTATGAAACTGACAGTGACTTCATATAACCCCGCCTTTAATGTTTACACCGATTAAGTCAATTGCTGCGGCAATCAGAACTGCTTGACTCAACATCCTCTAAACAGCGTGATATTGACATTTGAAATATTTAAAACATTAGGAGAGCCCAGGGGGATGGAGCACAGCTGTGCTGAGAGTGCACTCCATGCTAAACGGATATGAGCAGGCAGAGTGCTGCTGTGTTGAGAGGATCCTCTCTCACTCTGCCTTCCTTCCCCTCATCTGCAACTGCTCTGTCCTGCAGTTAACCTCCGAGTTAAACCATACAACCACACCCCAGGAAGTGAGGCCCGCTAGCCAGACTGCACTGTTTACTTACATGTGACAAGTGTAGGCAATTTACATTAGGGGTTACAGCTGCAGATTGAGCAAAGACTACAAACCATAATGACCTCGAGGCCAGGGCAACGCACCTCAAATCTATGATCAATACCACCAGAAGACAAGTGCACGCCTGTAAACGTTAAGAGTGCAGTGCTAGACCTCGGCCTTTCCGACACTGAAAGCCAGGCCATTTCTCACTGCAATCAGCTGCCCGGCCCACCACCACCCTCCCAACCTCCCATCCACCCAGAGTCCTGCCTCCATTCTTCTGCTTGTCTACCGACTGCCATGGCAACGGCTGCAACCCAATCTTGCTGGGATCATTATGCAAATGGCACCTCTGCTTGACCGTAACAGGCTTTAAAATCATATTACGTGCTTGGAGGCAGGTCATTAAATTGAATTTTCAGCCTGTCGATCACATGAACATAGCAAATGAATGGTGGCTAAAAAGAGCAAGGGGAGGAGGTGAGCAGAGGGGGTGTGATCCAACCCCCACCACCACCTCCCCTGTAAAAACACAGCACAGCCAGCTCGCTCTGCCTCCTTCTTCTTCCAAGGATGGGAGATGAGACTCTCAGGTTCAAGCTCAGCACTGGGAGCAGAAAAATAACAGTGCCAAAGCTACATCATCTATGGAATTTATGAGCTGCAGTTCAACCCAGGGCCACTGCGGAACACAAACACATCACAGGGATTTTCTCCGATTTTTCATTTGGAGCTGCACACACAATGTACTTTGCAGACTGCCAGCTTATTTATTACACATGGCAGAAATGCCAGGCAGTTTTGGCAGCCAGACATATTACCTCTGAGCAGAGCCGGAGAGATTGGAGAGTAATGTCCGACAGAACAAGACCTGCTGACCCAAGCCACAACATGGATAGCCACTTAGCCGGGCAAGCCAGCAGGACAAACAACAGGCTAAAGATGAAATATCAGATGATATAAAGTAAACCCTGGGATCAGAGGCAATAATGTGAAACAAATATGTTGTAGCATGTGTTACAGAAAGTACAATAGTCCATAAGATAATACTGATTATAACTTGATTACTTTCTGCAGAAAAGAAACTGAACTCCAGTCTCTTATGACACACAATAAATGTGATCTACAACCAGCAAAGCAATGAAAGGGTTAGATAAAGGTTTTATGGGCATTAGTATTAATGCAATGTAGTAAGTGCTCTCGCAAGAGCTCAAGAAGGCCCTCAGAAATAGTTGAAAAGCTACAGAGCCTGTATAATCCATGTTTGTTGAGATAAGCCATGTCAATAGCAGTCGAACATTTGACAGGATTTGTGAAAGCGCACAGTCCATTCCTCTGTAGCTTAGTGTCATGGTGACAGCTGGCTAGGAAAGGTCAGGAGGTGGCTGATCCACTGTGCCCTAAACAACTGGCAGCCTCGACAGTCTCACAACACAACATTTAAATACACGGAAAAGGCATCAACTCAGCTCACCACTGCTGTCAAAATAGATACAGCGCAGTGCTGGGAGTTTTTTTTTTTTTCTGTTCTGCTGGCAGATAAAAATGGGGCTGTTGCCACTTTAAGTAGATGACAGCTTGGCCCTTGAGAGGCCAGCTTTGCGCTGCTGCTACACAATTACAGGTACTCGGACCTGTGTAGCACCACTTTAAGAGCACTCTCAGGCAGGCTTGTCAATGGTGTGCAGAAAGGTATTCGCCTGTTGCTATCAGCGGTGGTAAAATGGAGTCGAGACACTGATGAGTATTAAATACGCAGGGAAACAATGGGTGGCTCTGGTCACAGGGTCCATCCATAAACAATACTTGACTAAGTCAGATTTAAAGGACCTCCACTTTGTCCAAGATGACAGCAACTCGTGTTTCCATTAAACTGAGATGTTGCAAACAGTCTTAAAGCTGTTGTTAATGTGAGGAAAATCCAGAATACATTTCTATTTGGCATTTGACACTATCAATATTGGATCTCACTCATGCCAAAAGTCTGCCTAAATGGACGCATGAGTCATTAGTATGATTAACCTTGTCAGCTGCAGCAGTCAGTCAGCTGATTTCACGGCCAAAAGATTACTTCAATCTTAAAATAATACACTTTCTAACAAAAACAGCGTAAACCATGACCTTCTTCATTATGCCACATCTTAAAATGTAATAACTTTACGTTTATGTAAGTGGATCTGACACCCGACAGTTCACACCCTGCAATCATTAAACTCCAGCTCCGGTCACGTGACATGACAGACTGGGGCTCTGGGAGCGCTGACGGTTTGGAGTCCAATGTTTCTCCAACTACTTTTTCACCGCACGCCTCCTTTGTATGAGCACTGCTGACAGTCCGCTGGCTGACCATGTTTGCTTTGACCCCGAGCATGGCAGATAGTTTGCTACTTAGCAAATGCTTCCCACAGCCATGGGCCTCATGTCTGTGTTACGACTGCAGATAACGGCCAAATCTGATTGAGCCTCACCAACACCCAGGCCTGTAAACCCTGTGCAGCTCTTGGAAACAAGCACCAGATGATGGTAATTACTGGCTGACATCACGCAGCAGAAATTAGCCGTTTGCATCTACGGACTGTCACGTCTGATAGAGAGGGATCAGATAACACTGCCACATCGGTCCATCTGAGCCGTGTCAGTGTGTGCATTCTGAAATGTGAATTATGTCCCTGCACGGTAATGAAAAAGGCACATTTAGAGGAATGGATTTCCTCACTATGGAATAAATCTCCTGGCAGGAAAATAATATGCCTATGTGCATCCAATAATCCATCCCAACCCTGGCTGTTAACCACTCCCCCGTCCTCTCCTCCTCCCCCGCCTGAGCCGTAAGCCGGGGGAGTCTGCATGGAGGGGCCCACACTGTTTGCTCACAAACACTCCGTTCAGCAGGTTAGGGCCCCACTGATGAATTATTCAAGCGCTTCCATCAGCTCTGTTGAGGTTCCTGATAAAAGTCAGGCGCTAAAATGGATCAGTCGATTAACCTGTTTACACAGAGCTGGGCTGTTGCCCCTCCCCCCAGCTCTATTCTCCAACTTGTCTCCGGCTCCCACCTCCCCCATCCCCCCGCTCCTCGTTCCTCTGGTTGGCGATAAGTGCCTGACAGAAGCTATCAGAGCGGCCCGAGCCCTGACAGACATGTGGCGGTGTGACACACGGCCCCAGACACTGATAGATCACCCGACCACACCAATCCGCCATTCCTCCAGTGCTGTCATTAACCAACGCTCGGCTGTGGCAGGAAGGAGGACAGCCTCAGCGGTTTAAGAGCAGCGTGCATGGCAACCTCAGGATTACTCATTCATACCATCTTTATCTCTCACAGCATCAGTGTGATTGATCTGTGAAGCAATGCGTGATATGATCTTTTGATGAAGATAAGGGCACAATAAATGACAAAAGGACTTTTGCACCCGTCTTGTAATTACAGTTCCTCTTCAAATAAAAGAAAAAGACGTACTGACCTATCAGCAGTCCTCTCCATTTAATCATTATGAGTCAAAGGCCGAGCCTGCCAAAGTCTACCTGTAATCTTATCAAAAGGCTGAGACAAATCCTGTCTTTACACCACTTGTAAATTTAAAAAAAAGTGTCACACCAATTATATGGCGATACAAGCTTGCTGCCTTGTTTGTTTGCAGTGGATCCCTCTGCTTCCAGCCAACTGCCCCTAAATCAATTCAGTTCACAGGTTAAAGCAACTCCTCCTGGGTCCGACATCCCCTGACACCGAGGAAAACCAGTGATCTGAAAAATATGAAGAACGTGATGGTACCTACCTGTTTGTGCATCTCTATGTTCAGCCCGTAGGACATCTCGTAATACTGGAAACGAAAGCAAAGATTTGGTTCAGATTAACAAAGTTGATAAAGTTGCATTACAATCAAGTTCTGCAAAATGTAAACAACAAACAAAGTAGTTCTTACCGAAGTAACTTTTGTTTTTATTTTTAAGTCATAATAATAATTCCAAATTAAAACAAACACAGCATGGAGCCACTAATCAATATTTCAGTTGATCACAATACTAATCACATCATCACATGGACGCTGTGACTGAAGCCAGATATAATCCATCTTGTGTGGGCAAAGGTGATAAACTATAATCACACACACACACAAAATAAGTTTTTTGGGGCAGCTGACAGCAAATATCGAATAAATCAAGATTTTGCTGTTTGTAGTATGAGCACAGAGAATAGAGGGCTTAGATTTATTGATCACCATCTGAAACTCTCAGATCTCCAGGATGTCTGTTTACTTAGCGTAACACGATTGCTCAACACTCTTGATATTTCAAGCCAGGTCAGTCTGTCTGGCTGAAATGTAATCCGTGGAGCCCACAAGTGGCAGCCAGGGCAGAAATGGCTTTCCAGTCAGCGTCTATTTGATGAGGCCAATGCATTATTCAGTCCATTAGCTTCTTTGAAAATTACTCTCAAACAAGAGAGCCATTCTGTCTGAGATCAGAGCCCCACAGCCGTGGCGTAACCTGACACCCAGTGCTGGCTGTGGTATACTTCTCTTCATGTTTACCTAACCTCCTCCCTGTCAGGCTGACATGTTGTTTTCCTGTGAAAAGAATGTTTAACTTAAGCCTGCATGTATTGGTTTAAGTCATCCCCGGTGTGTTTACCTGGGACAACAGAGCGGCTACACTGCCACAGCCGAACTTTCAGATTGTGTCATGTCTGAACTAAATTCCTGCATCACAGGCACACCTATGTTTTTCTAAAAACGGTTGCCAAATTAAAAGCCAATAATTAAGGTTTACAGAAAACTAAGATCGGCTTATTGCTAAAGCAAACTGCAGCATGTTCCGCGTCCTCCATTTTGTTTGCCGTGGTGCATTTTTCCCACACACAGCTCCGGCCCCTCCACCGTCAGCTCACACCTAATTTATGGCCGTGCATATGTCTGAGCGTGGAGTCTCCTAGGAGAATAATCAGATCAGCACACACAGAGGGCAACGCTGCAGTCGACCCTTGGAGATCAGGGGCACGTTATAATGGAGCCTCAGCACACTGCCGCCTGCCTGCCTGCCTGTCAGGAGGAGCTCCTCCGTAACAACCAGCTACATCCAACCCCCCTGGGGGGTTTCACAGGCCTGTACCTGACACTCAACCCGCCCTAACCACCACACAGGTGATCACAATAGCCTGTCTCGCTCCACCCCAACTAGATCCCCAACAAGCCTTGCAATTTGGAACCATAATTGCT
The DNA here is from genome assembly GCF_045865225.1 of Trachurus japonicus. NCBI lineage: Eukaryota > Metazoa > Chordata > Actinopteri > Carangiformes > Carangidae > Trachurus > Trachurus japonicus. The sequence continues at coordinate 13,220,281 of NC_140912.1, forward strand.
CCCTATTGTAACATAATCTTACCATGACATAGTGGCGCTGCATCTCCGTCTTCTCATTGGCCAGTTTGTCATACTCCACCTTAAGACTAAAATAGAAGACAAGGTGTCAATTTCAGGCGTCTCTATCACTTCAATAACACACTCACACTTAACCAGTTGGCAGAAGTGTATGGAGGACACACACACACACACAAAAAAAAAAGCTTTCCTTTTTCCCATGCTTGCAGAAGTCAACAACCAAATATTAGCCTTAACCTTTACTATTCAATAGAGAGTAAATGTTGACTCTGCCACACTTTGGCGATATTCTTTGTATTCATTACCTGTGATATTGGGCCTGCAGGAACTGAAATTCGTCTTTAATCCTGTCACAAGACTCTGCTACGGTGAATTTGAAGCCAGGCTGACCAGGCTGATGTGGAGGCTGAAAGAGGGTTAAAAAAAAAGGAAGAAAGAAGAAATCATGTCAGTAAAAGTAACTGGAGAAGGATTTATTCATCATTTTCTGCATTATGTCCCATGCTGCCGAATAGTTTGCACATCATCAGACTACTTTCAAGATCATATCTCCTCTGCAGCGAGTAAGACATGACCACACTATAAGCAGGTGGGTCTGCCTCACACCCCCAGAAGCTAATAAAAAAATAACACAAAAAAGGGGCTTCCACTCTGAAAATGAAATCCAGTCTCAAAAATGAATTAACACCACCACCTGTCCTCATATTCAGCAGAGTCATATGTTAGTGCATGGCTGAGTAAACATCTCCAGGCATGCAAACCATCTGCATCCATTTACCACTAAGTGCACGTTCTGATGTAGCATAAATGCATTGTAATATGACCATAAAGAAATTTGATGAGCTGCATTAAAAAGGTGGAAAACGCTTTGCAGGGCAGATTCAGGAGAGAGAAAGAGGTGGAGAAGAAGAGGGGTGGGGGGGGGGGGGATCAGCACAGTCAGGAATCATGTCAACATCAGCACAGTCACATAAATATGTAAAGCTATATAGTGAGTAGAGAGGAAGCGCTTCTTACCGGATGTCGGCCTTGTGGATACATCTTGAAATGTATCCTTTGTTTATCTCTCCAGTGTGCTGGTCCTTTGGCAAAATGGTTCAAATTTGCTCACAAGCCACACCAGCCTCAGCAGACAGGGGTGGGGGGAGGAGGTGGTGGAGGGGGGGAGAGGAGGAGGTCGTGCAAACCCTGTGTAGGGAAAAATGACGCGGTTTAATCTATAGACGAAAAAAAAAAATACAATAAAACATAACAATACACTTCACGTTGCTTTGCCAAGAAGTAGCCGGAACATGAAACTATATAGTTCCTGTTATCGCAGGTAGGTACGGCCATTAAAAAAAAAAGAAAAGAAAAAAAGAGCACCACTAGTCCCGCGCTTCTGTCTTCTTGATGACCTTATTCGGTCAGTGGTCAGCGGTTCAGTCAATACACAACAACACGTCTGTTTATGATTCAAACTGGTGCAAACACAACACGGGTTTTAATAACCGGGCTACTTTTTTTCCTCCGTGGAATTGACACGTTTGCACCAAATCCGCTTGTTGTTGCCTCTAATCTTGACTGGTGTTCGTCAATTCACCAAACCACCACCACCACCACCACCACCGGCAGCAGCAGCAGCAGCGGCAGCGGCGGCAGCTGCCCCCAGTTACAGGACGTCTCCAGGCCGGTCACAGCCGACGGCAGCCGGCTTCCACCTACTGTGTGACTCCGCTGGAAAGCGACTGAAGAAGCAGAAGCCGTGCGCTGGTTGAAGCGTACGCCCCGACACACACACATACACACTCACTCAAACACACACTCATACTCGCAGTGGGGAAAAAAGAAAAGAAAAAGAAACAGCTCAAAATACATACCCGTGCTAACCGTCCGTCCGACTTTTGTTCCTGAAGAAAAAAAAACAAGAGCGGACTGTAATTCATGCGTTTAATCCCTCCTAATGTAAGCGTGGTGGACGCAGATCTCGACAAGCATCCCCCCTCTCTCTCTGTGTCTCTGTGTCTCTCCCTCTCTCTCCGGAGCGCACCCAGCCAGACTGGGGGAGCAGTTGGGAGAAATTTTGGTGCGGTCGGGCACGATTAAACTACTTTATTCTCCGCCGCGAATCTCCGAGGAATGTGCGCCTTTTGTGGCTGGTTTAATCCCCAGAAAAAGAGAAGAAAAATATATGAGCTGTGAATATGTATAAATATGGCTCCAAAATCTGTCTTCCGACTCGAGTAGGTTGAAGATTCTTTAAAAGCGTAACATGGTACTCTCCACAATCTCGCATTTCCCCCAGTTGTCCAGCTTAGCCCGGTTGCCACACACAGGCAGCAGGGCTGAACTGCCGTGAAAGCGCCTATCTGTCCAATCGGATTACTCGGAAGGAATACGGTCACATCTGCCTATCGGAGAGCGACAGCCCCCACGTGGGGTGCAGGCAGCGATACATGACATCATTCCTCGCGGATCCACAAGGCATCATCCGTCCGTCCCCACCGTGTACAACAACAACAACAGCAGCGGCGGCGGCAGCAGCAGCGGGCGGCATTGATGTGCCGACGGTGATATCCACATTTGACAGAGACAGCACAAATTCCACATCCGCGCTTCATTAGCCAAATAAAGTTGATGATTTTTTGGGGGGGGTGAGACCACCACCAGCGGGACGGGGGTGGTGGGGGTGCAAGTGTGTGTGGGGTGGGGTGGGGGGGTGCAGTGCAACAAGCATTATTGAATTTTTTTCCCCCCATACAAGGAAGGAAGGGGCTTGTTTTTACAACACGGTTATAAAACGTGAAGCGGTGTTAATGTGAAATATCTAGAGTCCACCAAAAGTAGAAATACCCCTTCCTCCTCCCCCTCTCTCTGACTCGCACACGTCCACCGTGAAGGACACAATAATGACCAATCGATCGACGATACCCACCGAACTGAAGCAACCGGGGTGGTGGTGGGGGGGTGACACACGTTTTTTTGTTGTTGTTTTTTTAAAAGTTTCTCGTGATTCTTGCACAACACTTCCGCGCGCCTACCTATCAGCATCTGGGTGCTAGTTGCACTGCGGGGAGAGAGGAGATGATTGCCTTTGTCTGATATGAGCATCAGCCATGTCTGAGCGGTGCGCCTCTCCGCCTTGTTTTGAAGGTTCAACTCCGGCCCCACGTGGGACTCCTCTGCGGCTTTAAGGCGTCTCGGCCAATGGCGGCGCGGTGCACTTACTCGCCGGCTTCCCATTGGCCCAGCGGCGGCGGGTCTGTCATTCACGGAGCTGCGTGTCAATCAATACCACGCGGGGTCAAGCGCTGACAAATGCCTGTGCTCCTCGGTCCTCTGCCGGTGAATAGAGCCGGGAATGGCTGCTTAATTAGCTCCGAATGGCTTTTCTCTCCAGTTCAAACAATCTGTTACCACCACGTGGTAATGAGAGCCTACATTAAACAAAGGAAGAAAGGAAGCATGCAAACAGTTGTAACATTACAACCTGTAGTTTTCCTTTACATATGGGCCTATGCAACGAGCACACAAAAGGAGCTTGTGCACCTTTATCACACGCCAATCGACTTTATTTAACATTGTGAACACAAACCGAATATTAATGGAAAAATAAATAGATGGATGCATTAGGTCCACAGCCAAAAAATAAATAAAATATAAAACAAAACAAAAAACAAAATAAGACCTCAAAATGAGATATAGTCTTGTTGTTTTCACGATGGACATGGAGACACAAAATACACTATTTAAATTAGTTGTATGTTGCCAGCTGTGACAGCAAGGCTGTGAAATGAAAAAAACAACAACAACAAACAACACCAGATGCATAAAAATGGCAGACCAATTATATTATCTCCACCAGTCTTTTAATAGGCTATGTAACACGCAATCAAAGCAGGTAAATTAACAAAAGACAAGATGTGTCTCTACACATGTATAACATGTAATCTTATACAACGCTAAACCTAATTATGTCAATTATAGCAAATTTAAATCAGTGGAAGTCTGAGCTGTACATGGTTGGATATGATGCAATCAAGCAGCCTGCTGTATGTACAAATTACATCAAATACAGTGATTTGTTGCGGCTTTGATTGTAATGGAGAAACATGTTTACTACACATAAGAATGGGTGAACATTTTACACAGTGTTCAGTCCGGCAGAAAGTCATGTATATCAATGTCTAAGACTGAGTAGCTATTCTCAGGGGTTTGTGCTGTTAGTAGATAAAAGGCTACAAATTCAGCACAAAATCAAAGACATGGTGCTTATGGATTTAAATCTTCTCTTTGCTTTGTTTTGCATAGTATTTCTTAATATAAGGACTAACGTAAAATATTCTCTTCAGAATTTTTGTGCCTGTAAATTTCTTATAATCTTGTGCAGGTTGTCTTATGATAAAGTATAATAACTATAGCAGCCAGCCACGTCTCCCACTGAGAATGGCGGCAGCTTTTTGGGAATGCTAAGGTCACTTTGTCATGTTAAGGTCTGAGATTGCCCAGCAGTCGTCTTACTTGTCATTCTTGTCAGCCACCTTGAGGATGTGGGATAACTGTGTTATTTCCAAAAGTATGGAGGCAGTCTGTGAGAAACTCAAGCACACACAAGAGCTGGCGGGCTAATCTCAGCCAGGCACCCCCTCATGCTTTTCAATAGAGAGTGCTTGGATTAAAGGCAACAAAAGGCCAGGCCAAACCCCAGGGAGAGGGGGCCCTCCGCCCACTGAGACCCCCACACTGTTTATTTACACGGAAACCCCAGCCTCAGTGAAACTCCCACCCTCAGGCATTACACACTGGCCTATTTGCAGAGGTGGCTCTAATTCTTGACAGAGCAGGGATTGTCCTCCTCCTGCCACTTTGAACGGAGTAGCAACTCACTTTCCACATAGCTCAGATACGGCTAGTGAGCAAATATTATCCTTCTTCCACAGAACAATTACTGTGGGGTCATATTGTCCAAAGGTAACTATAACTGCCATACACTGCATGCATTTCTGTGCAAAAAATTGCAGTGCTCTACTAGGGCATACAGTTTGAAATTGCGGTTTCGCAGCCAGAGGATCAATGCTATGGTGGAACTATCTATCCTGAACCTCTATTGGATATATTTGGAGTCGCTCAGTATTGGCTCATTAATGTGACTTCCAGTTAATAAATGACTTGGGTATTTTTCTCTCTCATGCAGCCTTACTTTCCTGTTCATGAGGCAGAAAATGAGTGCTCTGTTACTGCGAAGGCTCCGGTTAGTGTTGCAATGACTTACACGCCACTGTGCTGGCATGCTGTATGTATGTATGGAGATGCACATGCACACAGACTTAACACACTACACATTTACAAACAAACACACACACAATCACGTTCGTGTAACCCAGGCACGTCATTCACAGGAAGGAGGTAGAAATTCACAAAAACACACGCGCACACACACACGCACACACATTCCATGCAACAAAGGGCCTAGTGTGTGGTGGAAAGATGAATTGCCGGTACTGTATTATCAGGATGACTCATCAGACAGTAATCAATGCAAACAGGATGAAAGTCCTTATCAAAGGAGAAAAAGTCTCAAAACAAAAAGACGAGGTTTGCGGCAGGAATCTGGAGGAGGACATGGAGCCGAAGGCGACTCTAAAATTATCATCCGCAGCCTGACACTGATAGAAATAAACACAGAAATTAATAACAATACACAAATCTTTGCCTGATATATTGAGAATTGGTAAAATATACACAATACTCAGGAGAATGTCTTCTTATACTCACATTTACAAATCTGTAAACAATAACCTGATAGTAGGTTAAATATAGACAAAATATATATAGCTCAAATTTTTACATCAGATACATTCTCCAAACTGTCTGAATGCTATCACTCTCCTCCTGGAGGATCAGTTTCACACTTATTTCTTGTCGTAGTAGATGACTGTGTTATGTTTAATAAATGGAAAACATATTTTTTAGTTGGAGTGATTTTCATTTTCACAACGTATTCCAGGCTTTTCTATTGAAGTTCACAGTTAATTACATTCTGCTGGTTCAATTATAACGCACTAAAATTAGACACATTGTATAGAATCAGGAAAAAATAATGATTAAAAACACACATGTAATGTCATGTCATCTGCCAACACTCTTTTCCTCTGTGGCTTCATGTGAGGTGTAAATTTTGTCATATCCAAAGTTAATCAGAGAAAAGAATTATTGCCAAAATGCCAACACGCTTGGAGATAAAGTAATGATAAAAAGAGAAACCAAAAGTGAAAGCAATCCTCAACTTTGTGCATTCATCTGATACAACTGCCAGAAAACTAGCTGATGAAATCAACAGCGCATTGTTAATATCCACAAAGTTCACAAAGCAATTTAATAAGAAAAGTCTCTGGGTAACAATAAAACTGTCTTTAGCATTCACCTGCTGCGTTTGTTAACCTGTGCGACTAGAAACCGTGACATCCTCATCTTTCAATTAAAGTTCAGTCATGTAAATCACAGTTTTATAATTCTGCACACTGCTCTTAATATTCACTAATCTCCATCTTTACAACGCGACTCCACACAGATACAGAAAACCCCTGAAATTCTGCTCTGCATCTAGTCCGTAGCACTGAAGCAGCACGACTCACATGACTAGTAAGTGAACACTTCCTCACAGCCTCATCCTCATACACAATGTTGTTGTGTGTTTGCGCTGTTATTGTCTGCACTCAGCAGAGCTGGAGGTTTGCCACATATATTCTTATCCACTTCAATTCAGTGGCCTGCTTTCGGCGAGGCAACGGTGGCACACAGTAGCCGTTCTGAGCTTCATTTTAAACTTTATTTTTATTTTTTCAGCATAATCAAGAATCAGGGCTTGTTCAACATCCTCTCAGCCCGGGAAATGCGTGGCTGCATCATTTTTATTTTGACAACAAACTGCAGATTATAGCGAGTTATAGTCAGGAGGCTCACAGCTAGTGTGTGTACTGAATCATTTTCTGCTGACAATCTCCCTCTGGAGGTGCGCCATCATTCAGGGCACAAGTACTATGAAAAGAGTCAACATTAAACTGATCAGAGGATCAAGTGGTACCAGTTGATTGAAAAGGCCTTGAGCTGCTCAACAAAGATTTTGTTACTCTAATCCAGTTTGCTAAATGGCTAATGTGATTAAAAAGATTCTTTGGGCCTAAATTCAGTTATGGTTCGTGATTACATTCACATGGCATGGGAATGACTTCACATGACTGTCTAGAAAGAAAATATGTTGTCAAGGTAACAGCCCATGCAAGAAAAGTGCAATTGCTCCTGAGGTCAGAGTCTGTAAAACAGTTTGAATGAGTGTCTCCCGAGGGTGAACATTACATTCACTTATGAAACAGAGACGTACCAGTGGGGGAAATCTCAACAGTGAGAAACGTGATGAAGCAACTTCATAAATGCTGAGCTGAATTTACCACAGACTGTAACAAATGGTAAACAGAGCCTTTTAACTGGTTCCATGATGACAATGTGAGCTGTGTAGTATCTCAGACCCGTCGTTAGAAGCCCCACAGACTTCTGTCCTCATGTGCTGCATTTCACCACTTCTACCCCACTGAGGAGCATTTCATATTCCCTACCACACAGTGATATAGCTCTACTCCTCCATGCCAAATTGACTCCACAAGTGCTCCTATACCTGCTGACTGACACATGCTCGCTGAAAATGATTCCTTCACCAGCAGCCAGCATTGCTGCTTGCTCTGGAGGGGTACTTGATTCCATTATTAAGTTGAAAAAGAGAGACAGAGGGAGAGGGGTATGGTGGGATGAGAGAGAGAGAGAGAGGGAGAAAAAAGAAGCTCGACTGGGTAGAGGAGAATAATAGAGAGCTGAGGAAGTTATCAGGGCAGGGGAGAGTGAGCCTGCCGTCTGACAGCAGATCAGAGAGCTCCTCCAGCTGGAACCTCTGCTCATGAGCCTGGCAGCAGAGCAGAGCCCAGCAGTCGACAGGGATGATGAGCTCTGCTGTACAGGACAGGTCGGAGCAGAAGCACCTATGTACCTACTGTGGCAAATATCAACTCCACATCTACACTACAACACATCACTGCATCAGCGGTGGAGGGATAGAGGCATTCTCGTTAGCAATACAAAACATACTTTATTCGTTGGTTCTGGTTTTACACAAAAATATATGGATGTGCCTCATAAAATAATACAACACACTGTCAAATATTAAACCGGTCGGTGCGAAGTGAGTTCCTTCAGATGTCTGAGTTGTTACACCTCCACCAGAGAGGGATCTCCTCCAACCGTATCCAGTGGTTTCATGTAAATAGCTGTCTATGGTCAAGTTACATAAGGCACAATAAAAACCTAGTAAACACTACATGAAGTATTTAAAACAGCTCCACTTGATGCATCAGTGTTAATTTCCACACCTTGTCGCAGTTATTTTTACATATTTGAATGCTGCACCTTTAATAACATTAGTATTTGCATAGTGATACTGCCATATGATATTATCATTACTGATGCATTAACCCTTAAGCAGCAATTTACTGTTGCAAGCGGTTGAGTTGGAGATAGCTTTATTGGCCAGTTTGACCTATAACAGTGTGTTGTATCTTACACACTGGTGAAACTTTTTGTATGTAAATTCTGAATTGACAAGTAATCCCAGTTGTCAAGCAGATGTAGTGGAGTAGAAAAACATCTCCCAATGAGATTTAACAGAACAGATGTTTAAAGTAGCAGAGAATAGATTGTATTTAAGTGTTATTCATTAGTCACATCCCACCACTGCTCACAATTAAGCAGTTGTCATGTCAGTTAATAGTGTGGGAATCACGTATCATTAGGTGATTGATTTTACAGGTGTGTTTGGTCCCCAGAATAGAGCTCTCAGTATATTTTTGTGCCCTAAATAAGGGCACAGAAGGGTTAAAGAATTATGGAGACAGAAGCCCTGAGAGAGAAAGCGAGACCAAATCAACAAATTAATGCTTGTCCTATGAGAGGCTAAGCCTCTTATTTTTATTTCAAATGAGGATAGAAATTGACTTCCTTATTAAATCTAATTATTAGCCGGTGCCCTCCAAAAGTCTTCTGAAATCGCCTGGAGCAGCCAGGCTATTAGCATAAACACCACCACTGGCAAGCTTAAAACAAATGGTATATTTAGTCAGTGTTAATGGGATTAAAGTGTGCTGGATTCAGGAGCAGTTCTACTAACAGTGAGCATCACATCTTCATTATGGATGCCCTGACTTCTCCATTTCCACTCTGGTTGTTTGCATTTCATTCCACTCTGCTGCCTCCCACTTCTCTCAGTTATTCAACAGATTGTGTTCAATCTTGATCCAAAAATCCCAGACAATCATAAATAATAAAGGATTACACCAATCTCTGAAAAGCTGGTGGCTCACCAGTGGCAATGCACACACAGAGAAATAATTGTTGGCCATCTGTGCACCATATTGGTAAGAGAAAGGGTAAACAAAGAGCACAGTGTACCTGCTGAAGCTTTCCCCCCTTCCCTGTCTCTCGCCTTTAGCCTGGGAACATGAAAGGCTTTGATGACGCTCACGCCTGCAGAATCCACTGGCTCACTCCAAAAGATTTTTTGATTAGGGAGGTTTCAGAACCGCAGACTGACAAGCAGCGCCTGTCAGGAGTCTAACAAGGCTTGGGGTTATCTCTCTATCAGCAGCCAAACAGTGCTGAAACACCACACAGTGCCAGCCAAATAGAGTTAGGATAGAGGATAATTGACCAGGCAAATGATCACATTTACATGTCACATACACAGCTCTCCAGAAAAGAAAGTGAAGTCATGAAAGCTTACCCTGTGCAGTCTCATAAATCACTCCTCTGTGGGCTGAGATTGGATTTACTGGCCCAGTTTTACTTCAATACTACACTGCCAGACCCACGGTTGTGGATGCATATACCTACGCAGAGCATCACAGATCCTTATTAGTGAAAATTGATCTTGTTGCTAAAGATTGAGCAGGGGTCAGTCAATGCATTTTGATGCGAGCTGTAAAGTTAATAGTGGTATGCTTTAGATTTATGGGTCAGGGGATAAATCAATATGAGATGGGTTTCACACACATGATGGATTTCCACTATCTATTCAGCAGCCTGATTGACTCCAATTTACTGTCTCATGATTAAGACTCATTTGATATGAACCATCACATTCACTCTGTGGATAATAACTGCCAAATGTTGGATTTTCCACACACCAGATCACAGCCGTTTCCACCTTTTAATGGGGAAACTAAAACAAAGGCCTGTGTTTTGCATGCTTTTTGCTGCTTCGCTGTCGGCGCAGGGAGTGAAAAATGACCTCACTGTTCACCATCCATCCAAACTGGAGGACCCTCATTATGGTGTGAGATTTATATATGTATATGAAGAGAGAGAGAGAGAGAGAGAGAGAGAGAGAGAGAGAGAAAGAAAGAGAGAGAGATAAATAGCGTTGGATTCTGGAGCAGGGAGGAGACAAAAGATAGGGCAGAGTCATAATGAGCTGTGTTTATGTGCAGCGTTGCTTGGCCTGTTGACAGCGGTTAATGAAGTTAGTGGGGGGATCTGCTGGCACTAATTAAACTCACTGTCATTAGCAGCGTTGGAAAGAGGAGGCGCTGCAGCAGGAATGGGAGGAGCAGACACAAGCAGATCCATCAGAGCAGCAACACACACACACACACACACACACAACACAAGCTATATGTGACGAGGGGGGATTAGATATAACTTTATTGCATGCCGGGAACTCCTGACTTTGCATTTAAGTTTTATACGATGATACAAACTCTCTTAAAGCTGACATAGTCAAAAACAGCGGCTACTTTCTTTTAAAGAAAAAGATTAACAATATTTCTACTACCCGAAAGAACCGTGATATGAGGATATAAGGTTTAGGATTAAACACAATATACAGTACTCTATTAAGTGTGCAAAGAAATAAAGTCAACACAGTTTATATTAAACAGCAGATGCAGGAAATATTTTACACCTAACTGAGCCTACAGTGTGGATTGGCCCCTGCAGAAGCCACAACTCTGACATCTGGAAATGCTGCAGCCACCACTGAACTGTTCCGGAGAGAGCTCGATTGACTGTCACAGAGTCTGAGTGGAGCTCAGTGTGTGCCATCTTAACCACAGCTCCATCGTAGCCTGTAATCCAACTCACCACCAAAGCCACTGCTGTTGGCTGCCTGCGCAGACCAAGCCTCACTGTTTGTTTATGCAGCATGTAGACCCGGCCATTAAAAGTGGGAAGCCTGTCAAAAATAAAAAGAGACTTTTCATGTTTGAGGGCTGCAATTGTGGCTCTTGTGTGATGTTTTTCCTCCACACTGACCCCTTGCTTTGAGGTCGGGAAGCTGCTTAACCCTGGGCCGTGGAGCTAGCCGATTGGCTGAGCCAAACACAGTATTTTTGAATGTGGTGGCGTAGTGGGTGCCTCCGGCAGAGGTACTGTGGTTGCGTGCAGTGACTATGGCTGTGTAACCAAGACAGCCTACACATCATTATAATGGCTCCTCAGGCAAAGAAGCCAAAGATCCTTCATAAATGTGCACATCATTTCCCTCATTATGTCCTAGTTACCTTTCCTCATGTTCCCAAAACCTCCCTGCAAGGTAAAGCTAACATGCAACAAGCTGAGCAAATGCTACATGGAACGTACCGTTGCCACAATGAAGGTACAGCAACAGTCCTGAGCCAAAACACAATCCGCGTAAATACCTCTAAACAACATGACCCTCCCGCCCATACAGAAGCTGGTTACAAATGATATGAGCTGTTTAAAATAGCCATTCCCGACTCACAGCCATTCAAATACTAAGGCAGAACAGGGAGAATGTGGAAATTTGCTATGTAGTTAACTTGCGACAGCCACCAATTAGGTTTACGATTCGGGCGCCTTTGGGCCACTGTCGCCAGGCCTCAGTCTCCCTCTGATGTCATTACACAAATCTGCTGCAGTCTGACAGAGCAACAGGGCTGTAGGACACAGGGGGAGAAGGAGAAGGAGAGTTGGCTCGGCTCCTCTCCTCTGATAGCAGCAGATAAGCCGGCCTTGGGGCCTCTTATCTCATCTGTGGATCCTGTGTAAATGTAAGTTTTAGTCTGGCAGATTACATCAGCAGAGCCTGCTGGGGACAGAGGCCGGCCGCCGGAGGACCATGATGACTCCCCTCATGCGACAAATGCATCCTCTCCACCCTTCATGGACTAACAAAGCAGGACCGGGGTGTACTGTGGGAGACAGCTCCTCTCAGCCAGTTAAAGTGAGTCCCCAGAGAAACTGGAATTAAAACTGTCAACTTCCATTTAGTACAAAACATTCACCCCATAGCATTTGTTTTCACTGTCAGCTGCACACTGTGTGCACTGATAGTGATACTAGTGGACAGCATGCTTCACTTTGGATAAACAGCTGTGTGGAGGTGTGTGTCCTGACAGGGGAAGAACAAGACCAGCTGACGTGGGACAGGCCCGCTGTGGTCCAGAGGCCACAAAGGTGCCATGTGACTGAGAGGTTCATTTTAGGATACATAAACACACCCTCCCTGTTTGTCTAAACGTCTCTCTATCTGTCTACTGTACGTACAGTACATTCCAGCGAGACAGACAGGCCACATCTGGGGAGCAACCAATGGAGGGCCAACCCCCTCCCTTCTTCCCTCCCAGCTCCCTGCGCCTGTCATCCCACCCAGAGAGGGGAAGTGGTGAGGTTGGAGTGGTTGGCCAGACAGGGCCAGCTGTGTGACCACAGACCTCTGAGTGTGTGTATGTGGGAGGGAGGGAGGGATCCACAGTCCTTATTACAGACCCAACTACACACTGGGCCTCACAAACAGCTACTTTACAGCAAGCAGCAGCAACACTGCAGGATTTGTACTGTGACAGCATGAGAGCGAACGTCTGTGTGTTACTATCAATCACAAGCATATCTAGTATCTGCTGTTTTTTAATGCGTTCTTAACTGGATGGCTGGTTCATTTCTGCAAGGAAAAAAATAAAAATAAACTTTAACTTTGCTGTTTCATCGACAAATTAAACAGATTACATCACCGAAATGACAAACTGACTAAAACGATACAGATGTTAAATAACTCTGGACGTTTTGGATGGAATGTGTTTTACCAGAGTCTGCTGCCAGCTCCTATCAGCTGAGAGCGACTGTTGCCGACTGCACGGTCAGCTGGATCACAGGACGCAGGGTCTCAGAGTGATGATGTCACTGTTTTGCCTCAGTCCCCAGGGCAGTGATTTATGAGCTAATCTGGGTCTGTCTCCGCAGATTCCAGGTCTTTGTCTCCCTGGGGAGTTGCTAATGGGACAGCGGGACGGAGCCACCATGCAGCAGAAGTCCTCTCAGCTCACAGGACCTGACATCCATCTTCATGATCACACACCAAAGGAAGAAAAAAAAAGTAGAACAACATTGACTTCATTTTTGCTGCACACATTCATGTACACTTTCCGACATGCACACAGACTAATACACACACACGCACAAGCTCGCACAGGAGCAAATACAGAATAAATTAAGTATTGCATATATAACCTTGGCTATTTGCAATTTGTCATGCAGCCCATGAAAGATAATTGAGGCAACCTCCCAGTATGCAAATAGAATGATAATCAGCCAGCACCACTCTACCAAACACATATGCACAGAAAAAACAGTTAGATTGTTAGCAATTTCTAATAGAGGACACCTATTGACCCATTTTCTCTTGGAAAGCAATTTGTCCCTCCAAAATAAAACTAATAGGTGGCAAGATGAATGGATTAGAGTGGGCTAGGCTGGGTGCACCGTGCCACGAGGCACTAAATCACCAGATTATTAGTTTTATGAGCCAAGCCCATGAGAGAATAATTGCTAATGTTCCCAGAGTAACCAAGGGAAATAAAGGTAATGGAGCAATTTATAAATTCTGATTGGTATACATAAGGAACTTCCAGCCCATCTCCTTTGTTATTTTACTGCTCTCGATAAAATACGCCCTAAGCCACACAAACACTAGGGCCAGCTATCAAAATCAATACAATCAGAGAACCGCGAGTGCTGCTCCTGCTCCTTTGTTATTTTTAGAGCAATGCATTGCAGCCTGACTCGCAGTTATAAATCAAAATAATGTGGAAAGAAAAAAACCCCACCGACATCAACTTCCATTTCTTAACTTCATTTAGCCTGTCGGAGAGACACATGGATGATGATTCACCCCTGACACTCTCAAGATAGGTGTGTGTTACTGGCGACAATGACAAGCCCTGTCTATAATCATACGTTGTTAAGAGACAAGCACGGGAATGACAGGCTGCTGACGTGGGCAGGTGTTGTGTTTAACCCACCCAGTCCAGATGAATACCCGTCCCTCACTCATCCTGTTTGTGTAGCCACACAACTTTCCATCATACAGACCCAAATCCCTAATTTCCACATCTCTGATGTTTAAATTGTAAGTTGCACTAAGTCCAAACGTAGTCTGAAATGTTCTGCAGATGTAGATCCTTCTGATGTGGTTCATGAGAGCAGAGATTTATCTGGTTAGACAGGGCTCGTTGCTTTGTGGCCACAGCCTGCCTCATATTCAGGTCGAAGTGGGTGGTCTCAGCGGCTTCTCATGCCCATTTCTGGGGAGGATAAACAGCAAGTATCCCGCAACAATCAACTCCTGTTGTTATGTTTTAAGCAAACCACCCTATTATAATTTCATTAAAATCGAAACAAGCCAGTTCGCTGTTTAAACCAGACATGCAGAGCTATAGCTTCTGCAGTAATTCGATCCGCTTGTGTATTGGATTACACATTGGAGTCAAGGTGAGAGATGGTAAAACAAATTATGTGGAGAAAACAACACAGCTATATGCAGGCAGGGCTAGACAGTCATATCATCTCCCCGCCCCGAGCTGCTTGTCTGTTGGTGCATCTGTGAAAGATTTGCTCTACTGGAGTGTTTGCAGCCGAGACGAGCTGATGCCTTACCATATGCAGACACACAACACACACCCTACTTGACCTTTCAACAGCTTAGCAACAGCAGTTATGACAGCTCACAAACTCTTCTTGTAACTGAAATTCTCATCATCGTATACTTTCCACCCACTTCTTGTTTTTTTTTTCTTTTTTTGTGTGTGTGGTGAAACAGTGTTGCTCACTTGTGTTTTCACTTCCTTGTCTTACAGGTATGAAGTAACACTGTGAACCACGACAGCACTATCTGCTCAGACTTGTTGACTTAAGGTAAGTGTCGTTTTTGTGGATGTAACATTCATTCCTCAGAGGGTGATTCAGTGGAGACAATTTCACTGCTGTCCTCAGGCCAATATGTATACATTTCTCAAATCCAGACTCCCACATATCTGCACTGTGTCATCCCATCTGCACTCCTGTAGTCCCACAGAGAGGGTGTTTGTGGGTCAGATCGTTGGTTCATCATCACCTCACATTTCCTGTTGTGAAATAGCATGACACCCGGCACAGTGTAAAACAGATCTTAACAAACCGTGAGAGTGGAAACTACGAAGGAAGGAAGTTTATCTCAAAAGTGTGACTGTGGTGCATTTCATTTTCTTCTCCTTTTTTTCTCCTTCATACTGACACTAAAGCATTTTACTCTGGCTTTATGGTATCATTTGAATCGAAGCAGGTTTAAAAGTAATTCACCATCAACCTCAAATGTCAATTTAATTCCACACACAGCTTTCAAGAACCACTGACAGCAGGACGAAAGCTCAGACATGGAAATTGATTTTCCAAGGGATTGATTCTACCCCGGATCTTGTGCCACAGAGAAAGAAGCAGTAATGACACATTCTGTGATCCCACAATTTCTATACGATGTGGTTAGGTTTTATCCAAATGCGACAAGGCCTGTAATAAATCTTGTCTTCTTTCCATCAGCTTGCCAGCAGCTGGGAGCCGTCAAGGGAAGCCACCCCAAGGAAAATGTTATTCCAGCTTGTTAGTGTTTGAAGTCACAGCAAGCTGGTCTGCAGAAGCTGCTGCCTGCGGTTTATGGCTTGTAGGGTTGCTCAAGATATGGAGTCTCACTTTCCAAGTCAGGATGTCTCACAGCCATTGAAGCCACAACTGTAGCTGTGAGATAACGCAGGCACGTTGAGAAGAAAGGACTTTAGAGCAGACATGTGGTCTTGACTCAGTGAGTGACAACACTACAGTGAATGTGTATGTGTGAGTGTGTGCGTACATGTGTCTCTGTTCATGTTGTTTTTCCACATCCGCCCACTGATGCAGCACTGCAAGCTCTTGCTGAAACATTATTGCTTCCTCTTCTTTCTACTTGCTTTTATCCAAAAACATGCTGATTTCTATGAGTTTATACACTTGCCAGGTTCTTGTATGGCAAAATATTCTTTTATCCTCTACTTCCTTGTGACAAAAAATTAATTAGCCGGTGCTGACAAACTGGAGAAATGCTTTTTTTTTTGTACTCACACAAACACAATGAATAATGAATATAAAAATGGATATGCAATTGTGCTCCCGTGCAACAGATGAGCGAATCTTCATATTCCACCACCACAAGGCCACTAAGCCTTCTTTGATGACTGAAATTCAATTTTGTCTTCGTATAGATCAGTGTTTCGCTGATTAGAGTGGTTGTGTTTCAACCACAAAAGGTCAAAGGTTGTCAGACAGCCACCCAGTGTATCCGCTGGTCCAGTCTGGTGTGTTTTTTTCTGTAATCCCTCATTGTTGTACTGTTGGGACTAATCCCTTAGATCCCCCCGCAGTCACAGCGAGGACCCTCAGAGAGCGTGTGCGATCAAACAAACAACTTGTTTAACTTCTTACAACCCCAAGCACTCCTTCCCATGTACACACAGAAAAATAGCAATCCACAAAGATCCTACATTCAAAGTTATGACCAAAATATAAATTATAAGTACAAGTAATAAATGAGTAAATGTACCAATTAAACTGAAGTTCCCTTTCAGCCTAGTATTATAAATATATTACTGATGCAGTAATGTGTAAGCACCATTTTAGTCCGTATTGAGTTGGGGTGGAACTCATTTTAACTAATTTATACATTGGCGGGTTATTAAATCTTAGGACAAATCAACACATCATATTAAGCTGAAAAGAGTTTTAAAAATGCCAAATTAAATCAAATTAAATTAAACTGACTATCAGAATAGTTTAATTACAATAAGATGGCTAATTGTTTCAGCTGTTTGTTAGAGAAACAATCACCACCAGTGCTTTCACAAGGGGAGAGTTTAGGAGTGTAGGACAGAGGCAGCAGGTAGACAGCGTGCAGTGAGGATGACAGGGGAGGATGTGAAAATGTCTCCCATGTACTACTATGAATAAACCATTAGAGCTTAAGTGAAGGACATGCAGATACTAATTTAATATGCTTGGTTGATTCTATTACACTATGAAGATAAGGTTAGGCAGAAAGGTCAAGAGGGCAATGTGATGCTCCATCTGATTCAGTGATTTCTCCCAAACCTGTCTCACACTCTCTCACTCACACACACACACACACCTATACACACACACATAGACACATGACCTGTGGGTCAGCTGTCGTGGATGCTCCTCCTGCTTGTCCCTTGGGGACAGCAGGCGGACAGGCTATTGATCAGCCAGACTATTATCAGAGCTGAAGCTGTTTATCATGCTGTCTGCCCTCAGGAGGGAGCCTCTGTCTCTAATGGACCGTGCTACGGCGCTCCCCTGCACCTGTCCTTGTCACCCCCACACCTTAAGCACCATCGATCCAGGCGTCACCCGTCCTTGTCCCACTGGTGCCCCGCTCTCTGGGGGAGGGGTGGCTCCTCCTGTCTCTGCTCCAGAAATTACCCTGTATCCTAGGGAGACACTGATGAGCATATCATCATACTCTGACCTATGACACATTCATACTAATCATACTTTGGTAAGAGACATAAAGCTTCCCTTATAAAGGTTACTCATTATGTTCCTGCAGCTGTTGACTTTGTCAGACTTTGAATCTCTCTCCCCAGATCCTCAAAAGACATCATCCAACTGTTCTCACAGGTTGAGCTGGACTATCTACTGTATATAACCAGTCAGCTGGTCTCCACATGGAGTGTCCCTTTAAGTTTTGCCATCATACTGTAAGCAAATCAGTGTTCAATAAGCTTGTAATCCATTTTCAACTTTTCTCCTGATGACAAATAGAGAGACGCAGCTCGTGTTTGCTGACAAAGCTCGGGTGAATTTTCCATTGACGTCGGGTCAGCCACCTACTATATGTGCTCACTTGATGGGTTAAAACCACATTCAGTCACATGCTATGAGGCACTGGTCAATATCAGTTGTGTGTACAGCATAGCCGTTACACTGGCCTATTAAAAAAGAGGCAGTAAATGTCTGCTACCAGAAGCCGGGACCATAAACAAGCCAGTGGACAGTTGTTATTTAGAGGTCACGCAGAGTGCTCAGTCATGTGTGGCGGCTGGCCGAGGGAAACAAAGTGATGAGGATTTAATGATATCCAGCTTTGTGGCTATTGATAGCCGAGTCAATGGGCTGCACTGTGGGTGTCTCTCTGATACACAGCAGATTAGCAGCTCTGTGCCAGATGAAAACGTCAGAGATCAATAGGACACAGGGGAGAATCAATAATCGTCCCACTGCTCTGTGGCTTTCATTTGGTGGATTGCTCTGGTCCTTTATGGCCTGCCATGCTGTCGCCGTGCCACTAACTGCATTCATAAAACATGCATCACATATCTGTCACGGGCATCATATGTTAATGCCTGCTGCTAATGAATATGAATGCTCTGTTCATAAGCCAAGTCTCTCTCTCATTACATTGCTTTACACCTCGCTGAGCCCAGAGAGCTCGCCTTGGATGAAATGTAAATCACTGCTTTATTGAGGTAAAACGCATGACTATCATACTAAAACAGCAGACAGAGCAGGTGAGAACAAAATACACTCACTTCGCCGTATAGTTTGAATGCTTTGACACCAATAGTCTTGTAAAAGTGTGAGGAATGAGTGGGCTAATTGCAGCATCATCACTGTGCCCAGAAAGAGGAAATAACAGAGAATGTTCAGTCATGTCCTAAATACTATAATCAGCATTACCTGGCTTGTCGCGCTTCATTATAGTCCAGAGATCTTAGATTAATTAGCATTATTGTGCACAGTGAGTGAGAGAATTGGACAGTAATTACATTAACCTTCGGGATCACACCTTGTCTTTTTACAAGACGTGTCTGAGCAATAAAAGATTGCTACTGCATAGATGATTACTCTTATCCTTGACAGTGTCTGCCTTCCAAATTGATCCAATTAGCCATTCAGGGCTAATTTAATTACTTGGGGCTGCTATAGCCTCTCTATCTTTCTGTCCTTGCCACCAGGATAATCATAACTCTGAGCACTGGAACAGATTACCTTTAGCACATGCATGAAGAAAGCAAATTTAATCTGATATGGGAAAACATGAATTAACAGTTCCTCTTACGGCAACTGGATGTGAGCAAAAAAAAAAACGCCTCTCTTTGTCCCCAGTTCTCATGTTAATAATGTGCTCTGAGCTTATTCTTCAGCACTGACAGACAGAGGCAGGAGAAGATAGTGAGTCTGGCTTTGTCACAGTTATCAGTCTCACGAGTCTCTCACTTGGTAAACTTCTCCAGAATATCAATCACGTAAAAAAAAAAAGAAAAAAAGTATGTTTCATTTTAGACACTAATGAAGGTGAGAGCTATAAGTCGTACCCATGCGATTAGTATGCATGGGGCAGGCTCTAGTTGATATTAGGTGAAACCATCTTAATGCACACAGAGTAATCTCATCTGCTTCATTGTGAGCACAGCAGCGGGACACCAGGCACGTACCAATCTTCTCTGCTCCAGGGACAATATGGGTTTGAGAAATGAGAGGTGGAAGCCACTGCGTTGCCAGCCACATCCATAATTGGCAGACTGAACAAGATGAGAATGAACTCTGGGCTTGGCTCGTCTTTGTTGTAATTAAGATGAAATTCGCCAATCATTTAAACTCACAAATGGAGGTTTGACAGGAGGCCAAGAGCCCACTGAAATGCCATTGGCTTGCAGTTTAGGTATTTATCTGCTACTGCAGAGCAGAGGAGCCAGTATTTAAGTTTCTTCAGTCAGCATTCAGGATTGGGATTCTAGTAAACCTCTGAGTAAAAGGTCAAGCAGTAATACATCAGAGAAAGCAGAAAACATGTTCGCTATAATTGAATTTGAAATTAGATGCAGGAAGAGATATGCATTTGTACAAATGTGAGATAAGCGCTTGTCTTCCTGCACTGTACATGCGAAGAGAAACTAATTTACAAACCATATCTTGTATCATCTGTTGAGCAGTTTGCATACGGTATATGAAAAAGACGACATGGAGATCCACAGGAAACAAATCTGTTGAATATCGCAGAAAATGTTTCTTTCTATTTTTGTTTCTGTTCTATCTCCTCATCTCTCTGTGGATTCGATTCATAAGCATGACATGTTAGATTCAGGCCAAGTTTGGGAGCTAATGAGTTGAAACAGATCCAGAGACTTGGTGTTCACAATAGCCGGTGGGAGCCACATTAAAGACTGTGTGTTCGCAGCTCTGCTCATCCTACAGGGGCTCTCTTCAATGCCTGTGTGTGAATCTCACTTGGTCATGAGGGGAGCGTATAAACAGAGCTTAAATCAGGGAATTGTTTGGGGAGAGTTCTTTTAATCTGTGATATATATTATAACACCAGATCAATGAGGATTCCTGCTTTGAGCCGTGTCAACGATAAAAAAGAGGATTTACATTAAATATTCATAGCCCAGCTTTCCCAGAGGATTCACCACCACAGACAACCACTGACTTTTATTCTATACAGAGCAGATGGAAAACAAAACCACCAAGTGAATTCTCTGTAAAGAGAGAGCTGCTCCAAATTGGGTCTTATGTAAGGAAAGTTGCAAACTGCAGTAATTATCTACAAAGTGCTGCTTTATGTAACTTTAAACAGAAAAAAATGGGGCTCTCTTGCCTTCCTCCGCCTGCAACCAGCGTGAGGATGGCAAGCCAACAACATGTTAAACATGGTTACACAACAGTATTATACAGTCAATGAAAGCAGTCTCCTGAGACAGACTCAGCCCTGTCATCACAAAGTGTTTGGTCTCCGCTTCACGATTCCCACCAAAGAACTGAGGCGTAACTTAAGAGTGGACACAGTCTTTTAAGTGCAACAGCACAATGAATAATACATGATCGCTGTATTACCAAAGTGAAGCAATAAGAAAGTTTTAGAGATTAGAGTGGGAGATTTCTCTTGCTGGTTCTTCATGTGCTATCAACACATTACAGAGGCATTTTAGACAAACACCAAAGTGTTTTCACTGATTTTGCCTTTTTACTCACAAAACAATACACAAACAAGAGGAACACCTGTTCCATTTATACGTTCACATATTTCTTCATTATCTATTATTAATTAATGCATCAAACTACAGCTGTTTTGTAAATGGCCCAGACTTTTTTCATTATTCTCCCACACAATCATTCACACAACACATGGTGTTTCCTTAGAGACACAGTTGGATGCGAACACATCTGAGCCGTAACATGCCCATTTATTACAAAATAGAACTTAGAGAATCAATACAAGCCCATAGCAATTCAAACCAGTTTAATCTTTTTTAATGTTTGATGGTATTTGCTTGAAAGCGAAAGCAACAAGTACATAATTATCTGTCTAATTAAGCTGCCAAAAAACAAGCACAGTGCTAGAGCACCTCTGAAACAGTGAGTGCACCATTCATTAGCATGTGCTATAAGCTTATTAATCATCTAACAGCCAATTAGCACACTGTTACCATTTGCAGTGGGTGTGTAAATAAATTCCTGGGTTAATTTCTTCCTCTGATAATAAAGGGAACATTATGAAAATGAGCTCTGTGACTATGTAAATGATCTATGTCGTTAATTGCATAGCAGCGATAGATGTTTGCCATGAACCGGGCTGGTGATGCAACAAATATTTCCCGGGCTGTTAGAGAAATTAAACGGGTAGCTGCTGATTCCCTGGAGGAATCCACAAGCTACAATAATGACATTTACCCAGCCCTCTGGCACACTGATAATGACAATGTCGCTGCTTGGCAGCAGGCCAGTGGGAGGTGAGGGCGATGGTGTGGGGCTGGCAATCATCTCTGAGAAAGACAGCACGGACACACACATACACACAACTATGCACACACACACACACACACACACACACACACACACACACACACACACACACACTGGTCACACTGGCAGTGAAACATTGGGCTTTAAGGACTAAATCAGCTCTTGTATCACCCACTGGTAATTAATAATAATTGCTTTCTAATAAGGGCCATGCCATTAGCAAATTACCTCTCTACTGAAATGCAACCACAGCAGAACGTGCTGTTATTGGAAAGGGAATCTAATGGGATTCACTTGACCAAAATAAACGCACACACATACACACATGCACTGAATTCATTGAAAACAAGCGATGACCACTCACCACTAATGGAATTAGATGCATAATGCATTATGTCAAAAATAATGTCATCACTTCCACAGACACTGAGCTAAGGCTGAATCATTGCACAGCTTTGACAGCAGGCAGAAAAAGTGAGGGACAATTTCACCGTTGACGTTTTACTGACAAGTGCGAATAGCGAGAGATGTTTGGTTTTTGGAGGAACAAAAACCAAGGTGGGCTCGGTTTCCTTTTGCTTGAACTCCAACACCCCACCGCCCGCCCCCCCCATGTTCTGGTCTTGTGATAAATGCTTCAAGCTGGTCTTAATCATGCATGTGACAGAGGAGGAAATGGAGGCCAGTGCAGACAGACAGGATGAATGGAGCATTTACTTCGGTTGGTTTCCATAAAACAGCCCTCCATGCAATACTGCCCCCGTACTGCTGACAAAGTCTGGCTACTGACTGTGCAGCACAGACACTTCAGCAAATACACACAGCATGACTGGCTGGGAAAAGTTAGGCCACACGAACACCAACAAAATAATGATATAATTGGATCCACACAGAAATCATGACTAATAACCTTTCAGGTTTGCATTGGATGCAAGATGAGTCTTCTTCATGAATGGATTATTGTGTTTTAATTATTATTATTCATGTTATTCAAAGGTGAAAGTCCCGAGTCACTGTTTATTTATCAGCTGCTTAGCCTTGAATTCTCAGTGCAGTCAGTTTCTCCCTCCTTCTGCTGCCCAATCAATTAACACACGGGTAATACCAAGCCTATTAGAGCCAGGCGAAACCTTCCCAGCCCTGTCATCTGCTGTTGGAACAATTGCTTAATATAACACCAGACTCAAAGGAGCACTTACCGGGACCCAATCTTCTGGAATCAATAACAACGGGCAGGCTATATTGTTTCAAACAAGGAAACAGTGGGGGATGAGAGTAGGAGAGGAGAAAGATGGGAGGTGGGTCAATACAAGTGGTTGGGTTTAAGAGACGCTGGCTCAGCCGTAAAAAAAAAAAAAAAAAAAAAGCACATTGTGCCCTAAAGTGCTGCTGTTCTCTGACATGGATATAAGCACCATTTCCTGGGCAGAGGGGAGGGCAGAGGGTCTGTGTTGTTGTCGAGGTCTGAGAAAGGACGCGGCCTCTCACCAGGCCCCCTTCACGACTATGAGAAAAGTCATAAGGTTTAACCCCTGAGCAACAACACAACAGCTAAAGGGCAGCAGCCTGGAGGGAGGCGCTGTGCGACCGTCTACAGCTTTTGTCACCGGCACAGTGGGACACCGTCAGGGAGTGGCAGCCACCGTGGCATTTAGGGTCAGGGAAGATTTCATTTTCTTGATGATAATTCTCCAGGAGCTGTCCATCAAAGCTGATGAAAATTCAAATTGCGCTTATACGAGCAGATGATTAGAAAGGCATTTGCTATCCACATAACACAAATGTCACCGCCTAGCATAACAATGACAGGGCAGAGCCACCCGGCAGAGCTAATCGAGAGCATTTTTCTAGTAAGTGAAGCTGTCGCCTCTCTGGGGCCTGTCAATGTCAGAGCCACATGGATCGCATCATTTCCTGTGCCAGCAGGGTGAGCTGGCTGGGGACACCACAAGGTATCGATCTGTCTGTAATCACACGAGCAGTTTGGGCTTCAGAAACTTCATCCTGAAGTACTTAGCTTTAAGGGCAGGATCCAATTTCTTTGAACAGGGCAGAAGAGGACTGAAGGAAGGAGGGAGAGAGATAAGGTGTCAGTGATCTTTACTACAGGCCTGAAACAGAAGAGCAGAAAGATATCGACAGCATGCTGTCTATAATCAGCACTGGAGGCCTGACTCTGCCCCTGTGTGACCCAGTGGAAACTTGTGTGAGACCTCATCACAGCAGGAATCCAGAAACCTATCCAGGCCACTATAACCGATCCTTACACTTGGTTCAATCAGTGAAGTGAAGAAATAGAACTTCATGCTAAAACATGTGTTTTCAGTTGAAGCATCAATCGGTGGTGAATTTAAAAAAAACACTTGGCAAATGGAACACCGCATTCCTCAAATTCTGTATCTCTTGTTTTTCAAAAAGCGAAACTGCTTCCTCGCTGTGCGCTCGTACATTTCTATTAAAAAAATAGAAAGAGAAAAAAGGTTTACTGATGATGGAAATTTGAATAACTGTCTATTTCGGGAGCAGAAGAGGTGGTTTTTGACTAACAACGAACGGGTGAATGATCACACCTGCACCTTTAGATGAAGACAGCCTTGAACCACGACGGACAGAAAAAGGATGAGGGGTGAGGAAACAGGTGAAGGGGAGGTGTGAACTGTAGCATCCTCCCAGGAGGAGTGTGATCATTTCTGCCCCTCTCACTTCTCTTTGAAGTATTCACATGAAAGCATCAAGTGAGACTCAGAGACTCCAAATGATGGCTGAATGGAAACTGATTGTGATACGGAAGAGGGCTTATTGTTTCACAAATATACGATGAGAAATGTACATTTTTTCTTTAAAAAAAAATACACAAAATAAAAATAGAATGGGGAAAGTTAGAAAGAAATATCCAATTGCTATAATATCAGGGTTGTCAGAAACTTAAATCAGACAAGATGTAAGGCGTTTTATTCATCACAAGATGGATTTGAGTGAATATTTAGCCTGCTGCCTCAACATATTGTGGGAGAAGCAGTGTGCAGAGGGCTATCTGCCTGCTGACAGACAGAGCAGAGAGAGCCGTCTGCTGCTGTATGGCTGCTATCAAACAGCACACCATGACTTCCTCCAGCTTACAGCACGCTACCTGCATACACCCCCCCACCCCCAGTTGCCATGGTAATAGCGGCTGGCGTAAGTAGTG
This sequence comes from Trachurus japonicus, assembly GCF_045865225.1. NCBI lineage: Eukaryota > Metazoa > Chordata > Actinopteri > Carangiformes > Carangidae > Trachurus > Trachurus japonicus. The sequence goes on from NC_140912.1 coordinate 13,245,629, forward strand.
ACGGGCGATTCCACAGACATCAGAGCGGCTCTTAAGCTGAAACATCAGACGTCTGCAGGCGGAGGTGATTTATTAAGTCTGTGTTCAAAGTCCATCTGAACCATAACAAGGCTATGAGCATGCAACGGATCGAATACATTAAACTGGTTGAGAAAGCCCTCTCCCTCTTCATTATGGTGTTCATATTACATTCCACCATGCATGAAAGGCTGAATGAAAGGACAAACAATAATCTGAATAAAAGATACTGGAGTGGGCTGAAAATGAACCTCACAATCTTATTTGGAGCATATCATGTTTATGCACAGAGTGAGCCATAATTTGCTCCTAAATAATTGACTTCTCCAGTGTTAAGATCTCAGGAGACCCTTTTGGTTTATTCAGAGAATGGCCTTTGCGGCATGCGCAGCATATTAGCCTTTCACAAATGTCTTGTCAGACCTGCCACCAGGCTGTACATAGAAGCTCTTCTCCACTACGCCTTTCCCCCGAATAATAACCTTCAACTAACCTTTAAACCACAGTGAATAATTTCAATCCTATTTTCATATCAATGGCTGAGTCAAGCCAGGCAATTATCTTTTATCCGTATACTTTGCTGTCAGTAGAGGGAATAATAAAGTTTTCCCTTGTGAAGAGCTGGAGAGGGAAGAAAAGAGAGGGAGCCAAAAAAGCAGAGCAAGATGCTGGAGATGCTATCTAAAGACATTAATGCAGCGATGAATTATTCAGTAATGACTACAAGATCTGTCAAAAAAAAAAAGCTCTGCTAACATCTGCACTGTGTTCTGAGGGGGCTGAGCAGAGCAGGGCATTGACGCCAGAACGCCTCTGAAGATAAACATGACAAATTGGCAGATCATCTGTTCAATTAGGATAGCAGAGCAGGTGTGCCGGTGAGGCGCCTGTGCCACAGGATGACACACTTACCAAGCCAAACCAGAGGCATGATGGGAAATACCTTGTTTGTGTGACAGTGATTTAGAGCGATGCACCAGAAGGATACCCCACGAAAAAAAAAAAAGGATATTCCCCTTGGTACTCATTAAAATTCAACTGCAGACGGCACCCTGCCCCCCCCCCACCCCCCGTTTCATCGCTTCATCCTTCTGCTTTTGGCTCCTCAACTGGCTGACTGGACCTTTCAGGATCATTTCTTATTAATCCATAAAGCATACTGCACTGGTGATTGGATTGAACGGAGCACTGGAGCAGCAAAACATAAGATATGGAAAAAAAGAGAAAAAAAAAAATCACACATTTCGGCGAGCAAGCAGGCAGGTTTGAGAGGTGGGGGGTGGGGGTGTTGAGGGGGGGGAGTAGAAAGGAGAATAAGTGGTGAACAGGGAATGGGCTGTGTGTGAGAGAGATGATGTTGGGGGGGGAGGAGAAATGTGGGGGCAAAAGGAGGGAGGGGGGGTTATAGAGGAGACGGGAGGTGGTGGTGGTGGTGGTGGTGAAGGAGGGGGGCAAGCAAGAAACATGTTTTGAAATATTAATCCGTGGTTGTGGCCGTGGGCTGGTGCACAGAGATGAAAAAAAAAAGGAGGGGAACCTTTGAAGCGAGGGAATATTCCCCGCACTGGTGAAGCAGGCGCTGCACAGACGGCCATGTTGGTGGAGAACAACTGGAGCAGGTGCTATGTGTTTCTCCCTCACATCTGAGAGCTCTCCTCTCCACTCTGCCCCATACGGCTTATTGGTGCAACATGTATTTAGAGCGCTCCCTTTTCCCAGCCCTGACACAAATGAGATGAGTGTGGTACAGTCTCTTAATCCCCAGTGCCTTGTAAAGCCTTTGAAAGGAATACTTACTGCAGCATAAACTATCGTTCACAGTCTTAAAGCAAGCACACAAGGCTCTGTGTGCTCTGAGGGAGAGACAACATCCTGCACGCAGCATCCACCGGCTGTAGCATCATCAGATTTAGGTGAAGAGGAAAAGTGTATAACAGGATATCACAGGATCTTATTGAACCTTAATGACCTGCTGAAACCCCGGTGAGGGACTAATGGATTCAGCACTCTGTTGTGACTGCGTTGTGTGTGCCCATTATAACCACGGCCCACTTTACTCACAGCTCTGTGTAGCTGAATGCTCGGGCCAGTCAGGCAGCCAGCCGCATCACCTCTCAGCCATGTCTCAGTGGTATCACACATGATCTCACTACACGCACAACACTCGCCCATTCTCCTCACACACAGCCGAACGGGAGCTGCGACCACGGTGCACACGGAGGAGCATGAAGACATCTGCACAAAAAGTGGCGAAAAGTGAAGGCTCATTAAACATGAAAGCAAAAACTCATTTAGGTGGATAACTTAATATGCTGTCCTCGAATTTACCACGGCAAACACATCCGCTATGAAGACAATACATTAAAACACTTTGAAAAATCACATTGGGAAAAGTCATCATCATTAAAGCGTACTCAGGCTAAGTATCTTAGATGAATTATGCTCCCTGCATCAAAAGACAGCAGGAATAACATTGAGAGTGTGTCCTTTTCTCTTCTATTTTCTGGCAGCACCCTGCTGGGAAACTTGAAATTACCCTCTGTCTAGCTATTCTCCACTAATAATAATGATAAAGTTTTTTCTCCCTAATTATGCAAAGAACTCTCAATTAGCATAACTCGTCCTCTGTGTCAGTACAAACAGTAGAACACCCTGCGGGCCCATGATGGTTTCATTCTCAGCCTGTTGTTTTGGTTTTTTTTCCCCTTTTATTTTTTTCTGACTCCTCTAGTGAGTTAATGAAGATGTATGTTAATAAAGATAGCTGTGGTGGTGCAGGTGTAAAGAAGCTGCTGGAGGAGGTGTTGCTGTGTTCAGTATGCTGCCCTCTGCAGGCCCCCCAGAGGGGCTGCAGGGCTGTGAGAGCCGGGCCTGGAGCCTCAGAGGAGAGGCAGTGACACACTCCCTTTCTCGCAGCCTGCAGCAAAGATTAAAGATGTATGTTTAGGGCAGATCAAATAGAATGCAGAATCCACAGGCCTACAGAGAGAAAACAACACATTAAAAAAGATTTTAAATAAAACCATACATACTGTATGCTGGAGGCTTTGTTTGAGCCTGGAGTCTGGCGGCCGATAACGTCCATCAAGCCTGCTATCATCAAAAGAAACAGGCATCCTGAGAAACCAAAGCTAGTGGCTGTGATTTGTTGCATTTTAACGACAATGCCTTCCTGAGGGGAAACCATGAAAGAAGCGACGAGCAAATGACGGCTACAGTAAGATTATTGTCTTCATGTAAATGAGTGTATAATGGCACTGTGTTGCCGAGCCACCATGAGATGGCAATCAAGTCCTCACAGACACAGATAAGTGACGCCTGGGACTCAAAGGTGTCATACATAGTTTTTTTCTTTTAATGCACAGGAGTGTGAGAAACAAAATAAGACATTAAAAGCTGAGGGAACACAGGCGGCGAAGTGTGTACCATGTACTACTGAGTGCTGATGAAAGTGCCTGTAAGTCCTTAAGGGTTTGGCAGTAAACACTACAAACAGACAATCCCTAGAGAGCCCCATCACTTCCCTCCTCCTCTTCCTCCTCCTCCGTCTGTCTCAGAGGAAGTCCTCTTTGAGTGGGAACACCATTAAGACCACACCGAGGGCTGAGACACAGCATTTCTTCCAGATGCCACCTCGAATAGATCCACCAGAGTTCTGCTGACTTGCGCTCTATCAAGTATCCTCAACACTGGAAAAAGTCACAGCTGAAGGTGTGAAGTGGACACCCATCCACCACATGACACAGCGATATCCAATCAGCGAACAAGGTTTCGACACATCAGCAGCACTCCAGAGGGCCTGTGTCGACTCAAGTGTCCACATTCCTGCACAGTGGGCGCTCAGTCGGGCCAGGAACACACACTCTCTCTCACACACACACACACACACACACACACACACACACACACACACACACACACACACACACATATAAACTGACACAGGCATGTACAATGAGAAGGGTGGAGCACTGTTTCCTGTGAGAAGTGAAGATGAAAGGTCACATTATGGTGTCAGATTAGACGTGGCTCTGAGTCCGGTCTTCTCAGTGCTCGGTCAGACACATTAGAGGGACATGTTTTCCCACTGCTTCACTTGAGGTGCGCTTGCGAGCTTCATAAAACCCTCTCCCCTCCTTACATCCCACTTCCACCGCCTCGGGCGCTCACAGAGAAAGAGAGGCGAGAGTGAGAAAGAGAAAGAGAAAGAGAGAAAGTGTGTGTGTGTGTGTGCGTACGTGTGTGTGTGTACGTGCCTGTGTGTGGGTGTGTGTGTATGTGTGAAAGAAGAGAGAGAGAGAGAGAGAGGATTTCACGAATGCCTTCATCATTTAAACGGCTGTGCTGTCGCTGGAGTGCAGCATGAATAATTCATTGAGACTGCTCCTTCTTCAAACAGACAAATAGAACAGGATTACGCCTCCACAAAGCAAACGGTAAACACCACAATCAAAACAACAGAATTAATTAGGTAATTAGGGAGACAAAATAAATGTGAAATAATGATAAACTCTTCTGAGACCACAGCTGTAACTCTGTTACAGTATTCAAATATGCAGATACAAGAGTTCAGAATACATAACAGGCTCAGAGGATTGTTTGGGATGAATGGCATTGGCAACCATTTTTAAAATGATGAGATTCAACACATAATCCACATCCAAGCACAGTGCTGAGGAGGAATTTCAAAAGTGTATTTGCGAGACAGCCTTGCATAAATCTATATGACGCCAATCAATCAATAGAGATAAATATTCAAAGCCCCTTTTCAGGAGATCATCAGCAGAGAATGTATTGCTTACTTGATGTTTGTATTGCTAAAATAACATGGGCAGTACGGACTCCTACTCTTATTAATGCTTGTATTTGAGAGAGATTATAAATCTTGTCTGTGGAGAATATATTTGTATATACACACTGACACTGCCGAGTAGAAAAAAAAACACAGATGGAGGCTTACATAATTGAAGAATGAACAGCAATCCAGCTCAAGGATTTGTAGTTCATTTGCAGTCTAGAGTTAAGAGGGCATTTATCTCCTCCTCATTCCAGCTGGAGTATTTCACTGCTCTATAGCCGATTAAAAGTGTAAGCAAAGAGAATCCTTCTCATCTCTGAGAAATCCAACCATGAAGAACAAGTGACAAAAGCATGTGGAGAAGCAGACCTACGGAGAATTTTGTTTGCCTTGTGATCTGGAAAGGTCAGGGCTAAACCCTCTGCTAGCAGCAATTAATGTCTTCAACTCACGGCGCAGGAAGTACAGTGATCATCAGCCGACATCCTCGGCTTTCATCGCATGACAGAGCCTGGCATGGGGGGCTTAGGTGAATATGAGCTATCCATTTCAAGCAATATTTAAATCACATTTCCAATTTGCAGCCCTTGAACAGCAGTTTAGAGCGGGATGAGGAGGTTGAGGCATAATGACAGCTTCTCCAGGGTTTATTGAAAGTGATGAATGCTTAGAAGAGGGGATTGCTCAATGTGAATTCATGAATTTGAAAGAGATTATTTAAGCAGAGATCAGTTTGAAAGTCCTACAGCTCAACATTGATGCAATGTTTCAAGGGCACAAAAAAATACCGAGCATGACCAAGTGAAAAAAAAAAAGAAAGATGCCCATTCAACAGTCTGAAAAGCTCTTTTGCTGCTGGAACAAATTAGCTCTCTAAATCTGATAATGCGTCCATCCAAACCAGTTTCATCAGCAATATCGGGGCGAGGGTTACACTACATGACACACTAGAGTGAAGAGACACTGTGCAGATACTGTGCAGCCAAATCTACCCACTGTATATGCAGCAGCATGTAATGATGGATGAGTAAGAGGATAAAGAAGAAGCCTTGGTGTGGACCAACGCAGCAGGGGTCACAAAAATAAGGAACAATCAGTGGCCTTATAGAGTGAGTACAAATTCATGGGCGAACTGGCTCTAAACTGCAGGGACTAACCGTATTAGCCATTGCTGGATACAAACCCCCAAAGACAGCATTAAAGGCTTTACAAGACAGACTGGAATACAGTGTTGCTATCAAAAGGACCACAGAAACAGATCCCCCGTGTCGGAGGAAAGAAAAGAAAATACATCACTAATAAATGAACATGAGACACAAAGAAAAAGGAAAATCTGGAACAAAAAGAATGAGGCGCTCGTATTTTGTGCGAGTCAAATGGAATAGGGAATGAGGAGCTGCTGCTGCTGCTGTCCTGCAGGGGCAGGGTGGCTGTTTTTCTACAGCAGCACATCCCCGTCTCTGCCAGCACTCATTTACTGATCTCATTAATATCCCTGCTCTGAGGAGGAGAGAGACAGCAGCCGTGAAACAGCCTCCCCCATCTCCTCCTCCTCCTCCCTCCATCCTCCATGTGCCTGTTCCACTGGGTCCCCCTCCCTCTCCTCTCATCTCCGCCTCTCTGTAGTTCAGTAATTGGGCTCAGCTCATTGTTATTCAAAACCCTGTAGAACCAATTAGCTGCAGACCTCCTGACCCTGGGTTGCTATGTAATGGTGCAAGCTAAAGACTCTAAGTGAGGAAGCCAAGAGCAAAGGTTTTAAATTCCTTTAGTTCCTGATTAATAATCCTGTCAGGGCGATCAGAGACATTAAAGAGAGACTCTGGTTCGGCTCCTGCTTTTATGGCTTCTCCCTCATTTCTAGGCTGTCCATTAAAGCTTAATGATGCCGGGGGTTGCTCTCTCTCCTCTGTCTTGTCAGATAAATGTACAGTTAACAGGATAATGAGGAATCCTGATCCTCCAGCAATCTGGGACAAAGCAGCCCTGTGACCCCGATGGGAAGAAGTAGGGCAGCAGGGGAGGAAAGAGCGGACGGCAGAGAGGACAGCAGTGGTGGCGTGGATGGTGGAGAGAGACCAAGATGTCCGGCTGCCCTGGAGGATAGAGATGAAAGAGCCGGGGCAGATAAAACCTGGGGTGGAAGGCAGAGATGAGAGGGATGCAGATAACACCTCATGCAACATTGATGAGGAGACTGAAGGTAAAAGAAGAGTAGTGGTGGAGGCTGCCTAGACAGCCTGGTGCTACAAGTGATTTGTTTAGCTGGGATACAAGAGTACAGATGTTACAGTGCAGCATTAGATTACCACGGGGGAAATAATAACGAATCAGCAACCCAAGAGGAATGTTGATTGAAACCTGTTATGTAAGCTGGTATTATAGGAGCATATGTCCATAAATTGATTCATTTTGAATAACAGATCACCATGCCACATGCTGCATCAACATTTAAATATTAAACAGCTCATCAAGGCTTAAAGCGATTGTTCAACATTTTGGGAAATATGCTAATTCACTTTTTTTGCAGAGATTTAGAGGAGAGATCAAGTCCATTTTAACATGTCAGTCAAATATCAATGTGGGAGAGTGTTTGTCTGAGAGGATTGAAAACACCGGTTGGTTTAGCAAATCCCGCATAACAGTTTACATTCAGGTGGCAAAGCCCTCTAGTGGACGTAAGAGATATGACTCTCATCAGTGAAACGTTGCTATAAGACCCACAAAAGGAGGATGTTGGAGAGGTTGGATGGGTAAAAAAAAAACCTGGACATTGTCAATAGTTTTCAATTTTTCATTGTTTCTCTACTTCCAACTGTGTCCCAGTGGTCATAATTGTAATCATGATAAGAAAGGTTGCCTAACCTTCACCACCTCCAAAAAATTGATTTGGTTTTTAAATGCTGTCATCCTGGTGGTAAATGCTTGTTATTTGATTAGGAAATTGCTGCTGACAGTTGGCTGCTCATCTTAGCATAGCATTAAAACAGGAAATGAGTGAAACAGCTAGATTGACTCATAGCCTCCATATTAAGATGGACTTCTCTGGGGCGGTGTTTAGCTCAGTTGGTAGAGATAGTCCTCACTGCAGGCGGCCCCTGTTCAATTCCCGCATCGAGCGGCCCTATCCTGCGTGTCATTCCCCCTCTCTCTGCCTCCCCATTTCCTGTCTCTCTCAACTGTCCTATCAAATAAAGGCATGAAAAGCCAAAAAATATACAAAAAAAAAAAAAGATGGACTTCTCCGCAGCTACACCCACAGGATTATGAAGATCATTTCTGAAGCTCATCATGATGGGCAGCTCCGTCATCGTCATGTTGACACTAGCTGACTCCACCAAAACTCCTGGCTAATCATAAAAAGGGTCAAGGGGGAGGGAGCATGTTGGGCTGCGACTTCAGTGCACGTTGCCTTATGGTCATGAAGGAGGAAATTAGGAGGAAACCAAAACCTTTTTTGTACCAGTCTGTACTTTTTTAATTTTATTTCTGCTGCTGTAAAGTTGGACATTTTAATATGAGAGTCTATGGGTATTAGCTCACTTTTGGAGCCAGCTCCTTGTGGCCAGTGGAAGAAGTGCAGTATTTGGTAAATTCTGTACTTGACTTCTCGGCCTCTGAGGTTATTCCTTGGTTTGGCATTGTACGAAGATAATAAAGCTCACAAGGCAGGCATTTTTTTAGCTTTCCACAGAGCCAAGATGCATTTTCCACTGCATGTCTCTACCCAGTCTTTAAGTTAAGCTAAGCTAAGCTACGCTAAGAGAAAGTGAATACGTGTGTTTTCCTCAAATGTCAGACTTTTTCTTGAGAGTACACAGCTGGACAATCTTTAACGGTAATTCATGCCAAATCTATTTATAAGTCCAGATGTATCTATTACAAGCTTGTCAACTGTCTTTCTAGTTGTTAGTTTCAGTTTTATAGAGCGAATAATTGTATCTTATCCTCTGGATACACAACAGCAACACTCCCGAATCGGCCCATATAAGGCCACTGACTTGTTTTGTTTATGATTCATCTCTGCAGGCGATTATAATTTTCGAGCCAAGAGGACACAGCGCTCACACCTGTTTTCTGAAACCTGTTTGGGAAAGTTGTGGTGTTTGCATTCCTAACGCTGAAGTGCTTATTTGGTTCAGCTCTCCAGGCTTGGCCGAGAGGTGTGGGAGGATTCACATGCAATGCTGTAAACACTGGCTGCTTCAAGCCCTCTGACACTGATGCATCGCCTACCAGGCTGCTATAAATCCTTTTACAACAAACTCCATAAAGCTCTTTGGTGCCTAAATATTTATGGTTGCCTGAGTTTCCCTTGAGGGTTGTTTTCTGTCAAAGTACCAACAGCACTAAGTCATATGGAGCGTCTCCAGACATCTTATCTGGAAGTCACGGTAAAGGGCCTGGTGGTCTGGACATCTCCAACCAGAAGAGGAACACACAGGAAGGAGGGGCTTTTAATGAGCGCTTCTCCCTCCGTCACTTCTCCTCGCCGACCTCCTCTGTCAGCGGACTCAATTGACCCAGCAAACAAACATCCTGCGGCCTGACCTCTGCTGCCCAGACAGACAAACAAACAAACTTTTCCATGTCAAAACAGCCAAGCCGGCCTCTGTCAGGGACCACAGTGCACTCCGTGTAGGACAAACATGCTGGAAATACCAATAGACAGAAGACAATACTGGACATGACGGGCTGTAACCTCACCTGGCTGCTGCGTGACTCACAGATCAGGAGGTCAAATGGTGTTATCATTGCAGTACATGCCATCAGTGTGTGGATATGAGACAGCTGTGGAGTAAACACAGGGGTAATGGCTTTGGATCTCATAGGTGGATGCCTGCCTTCCTGAAACATCTCATTTTGCCCATCGCGGTGGTGCTGTCAGCTGCTAAACACGGTGGCTCCTTGAAACAAGTGTCTCTAAAAAAGCAGCAGCGGGCCTGATGAGTCCTCAAGCATCCTCCCAGTGCTGTGATTACTGACGTTTACCCTCTTTAATATGTGTAATTCCCATTTTCTCTGATTCATGAGTAAGAGCCCTCAGGGGGACCACACTAAGTGGCAGTCTGCCAAAGCCCTCCTGTAGGAAAGGCTCTAAGTCACTTCTCCCTCAGCAGTTAGACAGAGCGTGACAGTTACAGGTTGTCTCACTCTACCTTTATTATTGTTATTAGCATCTTGAAGCCCTGATGATAGCTTGATTATACAATGCCACTCGTTAAGTGCTCACATACAGGTGTGACACAATTTAAGTTCATGACTGCATGCCTATAAAAAGGCACAGAAAAGTAGTAGCTAACAGTGTTTCACAAACACTGGCTAATGTATTGTAAATTGCACATTAGAGTCCATTTAATAACCACTGCTTAGTATAGCCAGCATGAATGACCACAGCTAAGACAGGTATTTTCTTTCATGCATTTTCCAATACAGCCATATATAGAGACTTTAAGTCATAAACATGTGTGCTGTCTAATTCCATACACTACAACAGCCCAGCACTAATATTACATCTAAAAGAGGCTTATAATACCCTGTTGAAAAAAGTGTTAATCTAACTTGAACATGCAGTCATCAAACAACACTGAACAGTTTTTGGCAGACACTATAAATGTGGTAAATGAAGAAAACATGAACTGCTTTTCTATAATTCAACAGTTCTCTTACAGGGGTTGGCCACCCACCCCTCGGTTGAATAGGTGTACTTTTAATAAACAAGAGTTTGCTGATGCCATCGTGTTGGCCTTTATTCCAATAGAATTAAACATGGACCTTTTTTTTGGGGGGGGGGGGGTTAAGAGAGCATTATATTATGGTTAGGGTTATTATTTTGTCTACACCCCTCCTCTTTACTGACTTGATGGTGGTCAGCTACGACCTGACCTGAAACAGTAGCACATCTGCTTGCAACACCCAAGGAAAGACATGCGGCCTGTTGCCAAAATAACAATCTCAACTTCTGTTAAACAGCGGAACAGAAACGAGAGGAATTCAGAGACAAGTCAATATAATATTGGATTTCTCCCACTTCTTGGCAGGAGCTAGTCCTCATCTTCACCAGCAGAGAGGATGTGAGAGGTAGTGGTTACATTTAATGTCTGGTTAGTGTATTCTTTTCATCTCTGGGTTACAGAGTGTGCTACAGGCCAAACACAGAAGGCCCACTGTTGGAGAACAGCTACATGATGACAGACCCACCAAGAATGTTGCCCTGACCGCCATATGTAATACAGCACCAGAGTTCCCTTATTAAGGAGTGAAATAATTTCCACCAAAGTGGTTGGTGGTGCTGACAGCTCAGATTAATGCTCTCTGTAAAACAGCCAGAATAACAACTGCTCCTGCACGCATCGTGAAAACCAGTACGTTTGGCTGAGGGAAGCCTGCCAGCTCTACAAATTCATGCATATTTGGGTCTGTGAACATCTGCCAGCGCAAATAATTTATGCTGTTCTCTCAGCTAAGGGGCAGTGGATCCCCTCTGAAAAGTTTTCTCCAACTTCTACAGTAAGCCTGTGCCTCCCCCCTCCTCCCTCCCTGGTGTGAAGTGGTGCAGACACACGCTCCAACCACAGACCAGGCTGAATGAGGAGGATCCTGAGGCGTGTGGGAAAGTCCCAGGCACCACTTCAGTCGACCGAGAGCCAACTGTTTCCTGTCCCTCTTCAGGCTTCAGGGTTAGAGCGCGCTGTCAAGGCCATATCCATAACATCCTCCATGCTGCAGCATGAATGAAGCCTTGCCTTGGGTGGGATCTCCGCAGCAGCCCCAGACACAGAGCAGATATCTGCATGCACGCCTCACTGTTGGGACCCTGTAGACATGTTTCTCCGCTGGAGCGGTGAATTTCTTATGAGCATCGTGGAGGTGGATCAAAACATTTGAGCTCGCTGCCACTTCTGCACTTCCAACAGCTCGGTTGTTGTGTTCCAACACAATGGTATCAGGTGATTAAACATCCGATGGGAGACGTATTGATATTCAAAGCGCCACCTCCAACAGATGGCGTATTAATCATTAATTGATTCTCTGCCATTTCTGTTTGATCTAAAGCACAAAATTCTGGGCTAATTTAGCTGCTTGGTGGTGATAGCTCAACTGTTTATGAGCATAGAGGGAACCTATCATTTTCCTCTAAAATTATAATAACACACTGCTCTGCTCAGTCCCTGCAGTCAACAAACCATGGTGGACGCCAAGCCAACTCATACTCTATTATATCAGCTTGCAATTTAAATAACATCTGTCAAAATATTTGTGTTATTATATATTTGACAGCTAATCATATTGCTTTAAAAGGTACCTGGAAGTGGAAAGAAAGTAATAATTTAAGAAATGAACACTTTGCCCTTTGACTCACACAGTATTAGTGTTTGGGAGGAAGGCCTAGAAAAACCTCACATTAACTCTGCCAAAGTGTATGTGTATGTGTATGTGTGTGTGTGTGTGTGTTTGTGTGCATCAGGCGAGGCAAAAAGCTGTCAAGAAACTGTCCTCCCCTCCTCATTACTCCTCTCGTCTTCACCCTCTTCTCCCAGTCCAAACCGCTCTCCTGCTCTCCTCCAGCAGACTGGCAGGAGGTCAGCATCAGGCCAATCCCCAGCAGCCCCAGACGGGAGCTGCTGTCAACAAGCAACATGGATAGTTTGAACACCGAGGGCAACGCTGTGGCATGCCGAGGTCAGGAGGAATCACTCAACCCAGAACTGACCAACAGCACAGTTGGAGGAGATGCAACTGTCATGGTTCAGGACTCCTAATGAGATATCACCATTACATTCCTACAAATCTAAAGAATGCTGCTCGCCGTCCTGTTGAGAGACTCGTTTAGAAAGGAGGGTTTTAATGAAACTGCTATCACACTGTGTGCTTCCGTCTATTTCAGCTCTGATCTTTAACTTGAATCTAGCATGTAATGGTAAATCATATTTTGTTACATCATTGCCGATGCAACTACATGTGAATCACAGACTTTATTACACATACATAGCTAATCTGTCTAATGCATCAGTCTTTGCTTCATGAACATTATAATATTAATAGTGTTGAAAATATTTGGTGATTCAACTTTAGGGAGCTGTATAGGTATATTTTGTGTTATGTTTATAATATTTAGTCTACCTTGAAAATCAGTTGGGTGAACATTAATCAGAACATTACAACTGTCATGAAATTTAATGAACTTCAATTTATTGCTTAGATTGACTTCCTTTTAGCTTATAGTGTAGCTTCTCTTGCTGCCTGTTCTCAGCACAACAGTTTATTTCTCAGCTAAGTCTGCCCTCTGCAGGTTACAACGTGAAAACTGTGTGTTTTGACAGATATATTTGTATTGTGCATTATTTTCATAAAAATATCAGAATATAAAAAAGACAAGAGTAGAGGTGCATTAAATTCGAGTAAGTTCAGTCCATCTTACTCCATTGTTCTGAAATTAACTCAAACAACACCATTTCACATTGTTGCAGCTCAGCAGGCCTCTGGCTGTACCCAAATATCTCTGATCAATGATCACAAGAAAACTACCAGAAATGGTCATTTATCCCATTGTTGCACTATTTGGAGACAATTTTAACTAAAAGTGTTCTCCTCAAGCTTCTTGTATGAATCCAACCAATGAAATATGAGGGCAATATTAGAAAAGTGGAGCGATGGAGCTAAATTATGGATGAATTACTCGTTAAACCTGTTGGCAGACGAAAGATTAGACTGTGATTGCAACATAAAAGAAAGTGTGATTCATCTTCTTTCCAGAGTGAGTTTGGGTCTTTTTGGTCCAGGTGTATCTTTCTTACTCTATTTTACTGGTTTATATTGCACTAAATACCTGCACTTTAAATATTTATAGCACAGTGTTAGACTTATAACAATTTACTTGAATGTGTTGTATTTGTAAGCGGTATATAAACATTTCAGCAGTGGTTGATAATACCACACACTAAACTGCATGTGTAAGCAGATACAAGTGTTCATGTATTTGTCAATAAATATAAGTCATTCTGTGGACATCCATGAGTGGGAGCTATCTGAAGAGCTATCTGTATACGCATAATAAATGCCACTAAACACAACAGTATAAAATATGTCTTCATAGGAGTTATAATATCAGAGAAATTACAAATATTAATATTACATATTTTTTAAACAGCTGGTTATGAAAATTATGTTTAAAACGATCTTATGAATTCTTAAATTAGAAAACTTTAAGTAATTGAACCTTCATGTTATATTGAATTATTTTATTTGGTATAATTACAGATTGAAAAGCAGAAAAAAATGGATAACATTTTAGTAAGTTGGAGGAGTAAAAACTTCAGAACTTGAGGCTGAAGATCCATTCCTCTTGAGAGGTGACAAAGGTTAAATGATACTTCTACACTGCATTTATTTTTGTAGAGAGGGAGATGGCTCATCAGAAAAATTTACATAGAGACAAAAATCTACAGCACAGAGATGCAATCATACCCAGACACTCAGGAGCGATCAAAGCTGCGGGCAGACGTGGGGGAACAGCAGATGAAAGAGCTACACATTAAGCTGTTTACTAAGGTGACATGAAAAGGTGTTTTAACTCAGTATTCAGCCTAATGAGGGACAGAGATGGGGGGTTATCTTATTAGATATTCAGAGCTGCCAGTTCCCATCCTCTTACATCCCTGCTCCACATCAAAAGGAAACTCAATTTTCTGGCAAGGTGATGTCTAATAATAGTGAGGTCCCTCTTGATTAAATTAACATTTAGCTATTTCATTAACACGCTCACTTGCACTCTGGTGCCTCGTAGCTGAGGTGACGTCTCAGCGGTTTCACACATAGTGGTGTGTATTGTGACTCTAGGACCGTGGGGATCAGGTCATCTACTAATTCTGATTGACTCGAACAAAAGACGGTAAAAGCACCAACCACATAGAGTCAAGCTCAGACTGTCCTCAATTAAACCCAAAGTCAAATGACCACACTCAGGGAAAAAGACAATGCTTCGTCAAACAGTAAAAGACTAAATGTGAAAACTACGTGAAGGCATCAGGCCTTCATTCTCTCATTCATTCAGAAAAGTCAGAGAACAGTGAATAAATATTTTATAAAAAGGTATTTCCTTCTGGATTTTATTTCGGAAGAGAACAGAAGAGGTATCTAAAATGTTTTTTAGTAATTTATGAGTTACTCTTAATTAGTTAAGCTTAATAAAGAATTACAGATAATAAAAATAATGTTATTTATCAAATTGTGAACCTGCAAAGTAACTAACAGTTACAGCTTCAGTTTATTTCACTCCTGCTCAATGCATGTGGAATAAAAGCATAGAGGAGCACTGAAATTGTAAATGAACTATGCACTGGGGTGGGTTGTGTTTCAGCTGCATCGGGGACTCATCACACACATGATAAACCCAGAGTGTAAATTGAGTAAAGGCCCCTCCATGCTCTGAAGCCTCCACTATTTCTTAAGTCTCCCACTGAGCTGGGATCCTGTGTGCAAAACCACTACTACGCCGCATTGAAAACAGATGGATCAAACAGTCCTTCCCCTTTATTTGGACTGCTCTGTGTTATTGGAAAGAATTTCACTAAGAATTACCAAATCTGGCTGCCTTTCAGGAAAACAAATGGACACAGATGTAGTTTTCCATTTTACAGGCTGTTTATGTCTTGCAAATTCCTTCTCCAGAAGAGCGGGGTATGTTCTTTCATGTTTTAATGGCTCCAAGTGACCGCAGCCCTTTGTGGCAAATACTCTTTTCCAATACTAATGACATACAGTCACACAAGGCTCTTGGCAGCAGTGTGCTACTGAGGCTGCGTGCCCACTGTGTAATTAGTCTACCACTAACTCCTAGTCTGGGGAAACATTCACAACCACATTAAACACTGACGGTTTTTCACCTCAGAGAGCCCAAAGCAGATGGATACACTCTGGAGGAGTCATATAGAGCACAAATGGCTTTCATCAGTCAGTTAAACTGATAACATTTGTTGTCTAATAGGAGGGGGGTTCTCAGCGGTCCCTGTTGGAGTTTGTCTCGAGTTTGGAGTCTGAGAGAAGCTGGAAGACCGAGAAGGATCGGATGACAGTCTTTTTTATTGGCATTACATCGCTACAGGAACTTAATCTTTCCTTGGAGTGACTGTCTCTCATGTGCTTCTGTTAGAAGAAAAATTACTGTGGAAAAAATCTAAGGAGCCAACAGTGTCAGTGACAAGACTGTAAACTTCCCAGCACCTCACAGAGATATCACTGTACACAGAGAACCACAGCGCTCACATTTGTAACTGTGTGGTTTTACAGCTGCTCTGTACAATCCTGCCACCTGATGGCTCTCACATAATACTACACCACATCAAGCATTTTATATTCAGTGGCAGAGGGGTAACTAAAAAGTTACTATAGCCGATAAGGAGTACAATATCCTTCTTTCTAATGTAGTGCAGAAAACACATATAGCGATGACTGAAAAACTCAAAGTACCTTAAACTGTTTGTGACTGAACTGAATGTATTTTCCAGCATATTTGCTCTAATACATAAAACAGAACCACATATAGATGCTAAAATATTCTGTTATATCCTGTGTAGATCATCCCCAAAGGAAACCAAGGACATTTCTGAGACCTGGTCCAAGCGGTTCCTGCAGACCCGTCTTAAGTGTGTCGGTTGGTTGGCAGATCAGAACAGACACAAGGCGGAGGAAAACCTGCTCAAACCATCACCCTGACTTCAGCCAGTCTCATTAACCAGCGCTGTATCATGTATACGTCTCTCTCATCTACAGGGTAATGACAGCTCTAAGGCCCCATGACGGGCAGGGTCACATGAAAGGCATCGCACCGGAGGAAGAACCTCCAGGTGACCCAGCCTCCAACACGGGGTATGAAGTGTCGATTGCAGCGGTAAACGGGGCCAAGAAAGGCTCTGAGGTGTCTCCCCGAACGAATCTGCAGAGATGTCCTGTGTGTGTCAGTCTTTCTGATGGGCTGTTAAAAGCTATTGGGGCGCTGTGATCTGAGAGCACACTCCAGTGAAAACGCATCTGGTCCTGGTTAAGGCAGGGGGAAATTGGATTAAAGACATTCTTCTCGAAACAGTCTGAATTGTACTTGCCATAACAACTGTGAGCGGCTGACACAGATGAAACCACAAATCAGCCTGAAACTAATATTTAGCTTCTCTTTTTCATGTCAAGTAAGCCACAACAGAGGAGAGGACGCCAGCTGGAGGGGATTCTGCTGAACACATTGTGGAGTCGAGAGGTGAGAGGAGGAGGAGGAGGAGGAGGAGGAAGGTGCTCTGGCCTGGCTTCAATAGCCTATTACGTTTCTCTCCTCCTCAACAAAACCCTGCACCACATGCTTTCCATCACCGCAATGTTATTCCACCACTGGCACCGACTCCACCTTGTTCAAATCATCGGAGCAGGAAAATGATTTCAGCCAGTGTGAGACCAAAAAAGGCTCACAGGTGTCTATGTAACCCCAGAGACTGATCACATTCACCAATTTGCTTGAAATTATTTTTAAATGGAGTAATAAAAGCTTTGAGGCAGAGCTATAGCACAGGTCCAAGATTGTGCCTCGTAAATGTTTAAATTACGACCACATGTCCCACTCAAACTAAATAAGTCATAAGTTACAGTAAATGTTTTATGTTAAAGACGGATTCTTGGCGGCAGTCACAAAGCCACAATTAGCTGAAATAAAGTGGGCTATAGTCTCTCATTACGATGCTACTCAAGCATCAGGTTAACTAAACAAACCAGACAGACAAGGGCACATGAGCAGATAATCTGGACAATTAGTCAAATACCAGTTAAAATTGAGCAGAGAAGTGGATCAAGAAGCAGAGGACAGGAAACTATGAAGCAAACTGCTCAACTAAAGTAAACTGTTAAAGATATCAAATAATGAGTAAGGCCCAAGGCCACAGGTGTTTTCACTTGACTGATTAGACCTCTTCACACGACCATGCAGGGTTTCCCTCGGGGGTTTCCAGGGGCAAGCGCTACTTCACCTCCACCAGTGTCAGAAGAATCTATAACATATTAATACAGTTCAGGAGTAACTTAGTTTGTCCCCTACTTTGTCCTGGACTATGCATCTAAACTGCATATAAAACTATAGGTCACATCTATCTATCTATCTATCTATCTATCTATCTATCTATCTATCTATCTATCTATCCATCCATAGGCCATATAAGTAAGATGAGTCAAGGGGTCATTGTAGACTGATGATTTTGTCAGTTTTGCAATTGTTAAATCAAGCAGCACCTGGCAAAGTAAGGGGAATAAAAAGAGGAAACTTTTTATAAGTGAATAAAAGTGCTTCCAAGCACTCTGGTCAGATGGCATAAGGAAAGCTGCAGCTTCTCTTTAAGTAAATTATCTTTAATAAAAAGAAAAGAAAAAGAAAGAACAAAAAAGTACCAACAAACCGCAACACACCCAACTTCAGTTGTTACTCACATCTGTCCCAGATAGCCTAGATGTTTCACGTTAGATATCAGTAGAAAACCTTTATGTTAGACCAAGACAACCACGGTGCCGCAACTGCTAAAAACAAACAAACAAAAAAAAAAACAGGCCATGTAGTATTCGTTTACCTCCGATGAAAATCTAGTTTTTAATTTTGTCCATAATGTAGTTCTTGTTTCACAAATACAGATTCAGGGGTAGTCGGTAGTCACATACCTGAGTACAGTGGTGTGAGGGGACTTTTACAGGGAGACGAGCAGAGCCGGGCAGCCATTGTAGTGGGTCTCAGGAACTGTAGCATTTATTTACCAACAACCCGCCTCGGCTGCACATGGCCTAGCTACAGCACAACGAGCATCTTAGCTTCTCTGCTAACCAAGAAGCTATCGCGCTGCAGTCAATGTCACTGCTTTATCTCTGTCCTACTTGATGCGCGCTCTACACCAGCTGCTCCCAGGAGGAGCTGCCCAATGCTGCTGCAGTGTCACAACTGACCTCAGAACAGTAGAAGCTCAGTCATTGATAACATGTTTCTAGTAAGCTACGTGCCAACACAATACAGTCAGATAAAAAGTAGTGTATTTGGTCCACCTACAACCTAATGTAATTGATGACCTGTAGACTATGCATATAAAACTATCTAGATGAATAATGACCTCTGTAATTCTCATCATGGACTGTTGTATGAGAGTTGACATTCATTCTTGAGATTTGGAAACTGTATGTGGTAAAACAATGTTATTTCAATGGTTTTTGGAGCATTCAACTACATCTCATCTTTTTTTTTAAGCATCTACCATCTATTTTGAATTTCTGAATATAACTTTCAATATTAAAACTAGACCCACAGGTGTTTGTTTAAAGCCAGCAGCAGCTGTGCCTGAGTTAAAGAGCCTGGAGTTTGTGCAACCACCTACAAACCACTGATGTGAATGCACACATATATTTTTACATGGGTATCATGTTTGCATGAATCTGGAAGTACAAATAAACAGTATGGTAAAAAAAAAAAAAAAGAGGAGAGAGGACTTGAATATAGAGGATTTAAATAGGATTGGACACAGTGAAGCTGGAGGCCTTAGTCCAAGGGTCAGCCAGCATGGTGGCAATCAGTGAAATGTCTCTTTCCCGGTTTTAAAACTTGTCGTCAGCATTATAAAACTCCTGGTCGAGCTTTGGGAACCCCTCCCTGTTTGGCTGCATGTTGTCTAGCAGTGCAGACGTCAGAAACCGGGAGGTACAGGAACCGAATTTCAAACAGGAAATGTATAACAACATTCAAGTTTGTACATTCATGACTGCAATAGATGACGTTGGAGGTAAGAATAGTTTTCTTTTGTTCTTTGCAGAACGAACTGTAAGATAACAGTCATATAGTCACAGATAAAGAGTACAAGTATTTAGTAATGCACGCGATTTTTAGGAATTACTATTTCTCTAATGACAACACCTTTTATAATATTTAATGTGTGTTATCATGTTGCTATTTGTTCTGTTTATAGAGCAGCTTCCACTTCTACAGTAGGTTACACTTCCACATGAACACAGATAGTAGGGCCTAAAAGTATGAGACCACTCCAGGTACTGGTAAGTGCTTTCTTACTTTTGGAATTCACTCTACGGTGTATCTGCTTACAATTACACTGCACCACACATGCTGAACAGGGGGAATCAAAGTCTTACTCTTTAACTACCTGCAGCATCGATGTCATCTGTTCTTACACTGTGATCAGTTGTGGAAGACGAAGTAGTAGGAAACATATGAAATCTGAAACTCTTTTGTTAGAAATGTTCAGTTAATGATTCAAATTGATGAGTAACAGGAAATTGCCACTGTGTTAACATTTCTCATGGTTCTATCCAAACATGGTTAATCTTTGAAATACTTGACCTAAGTACCCCTGAAGCAAAAACAGATCAATAACTAGAGAATGAAAGACTTTTATTAGAAAATGATGACAGCCTACAAGACAAATTTAGCCAGCATCTGAACCAAAACAAAAAAAAAAGATGAAATTCCTTTTCAAGAGATCTTGGAAAATATCGGACAAAACAAGTATCTTAGAAACTAAAAGGTGGTACTGAAAAACATACCAATACAGGAAGAGCGTACTCAGCAGCTTTCCACATGAAAGAAAATTAAATTTGTCCAGGGATTAGTGTGACATCGTGCTCTGGTTCTTCCTTAATAAAAAGCAACAGATCTCGCACAATCCGTTCTCCAAAGGCTTTTTGTGAAATCCCATCCTCTCGACAGGTAAAAATGTCACCTCCAAACGTCAACATACAAAGGCTCCTAAAATTAAAAAAAAAACTTAAACTGCCTTGCGGTGGTACTCTGGAGGGGCAACTTCATAGTCACTGGCATTGAAGAGCGACGCAGAGTTCTTTACAAGATACCTGAAATGGAGCAACACTTCACTCATTTCTGCTGCAGAGGAATCAATACATGTTTTATTAACAGCTTTGTCAGGTTTTGAATACTCACTTGAGGAAGTCTTGTAAATAACTGAGCAGCAGTGCAAGGCTCTTCTCATCCAGCGGAGTGTACGCCAGCATGGCTCCGATTCTCACTTTGAAAACCAAACAAAGACAGATTTCTAAATGCTGCACAACCACTAACCTTGTCTTCATGTATAATGCCTCTACAAACACTTCAATATTTCCACTTAACCGGCACAATTCAAGCTTATAAAGCGGGTGGTCAATAAAGAGGAGGGCTGATCTTTACAAAGAGAGTTAAAAGCGGCTGCAGCAGAGAGCACTCTTATAACTCAACTATTATGTGCAGCACTTTTTATATATATATATATAAAAAATTATGTATTAACAGATTAGGGAGTTATGTTGGCTTGATTTGTGCACCAGTTCATAGATTTTCTGTTTTAAGCCAAAAACACCTCTCCAAATGTCATCAGACTCTTTTTATTTTAAGGATATTAAAGAGCATGACTAAAAAAAACTGTTACAATATGTACCCTGTGTCAAAAGAGGATGAAGTCTGTTTGCAGATCTGGCACACAGAAGCTACAGTTCAGTGTTAATTAAATGTTTTCACAGCCTTCAAAAAAGGCTTTTCTTGTAGATAAGGAGAGACATTTTGGGGTATATTTCTTCATTTTATCTTTTAATCATCATCATCGTCATTTTTGAGGCCGATATTAATATTAATACTGAAAAATGTAAAAATCAGACAGTTATATATCAGCAAACTTTTTTTCCCACTTAAACACACAACATAAAACAATATTTTGACAGGAATCTGGGAAATAATCTTTTTAACTATGTAATGGCATTAATGTTTCTAGCCAGTAAAGTCAACGCTGCTCATCTCAGCAGTAAATAATGCAACAATGTGATGTTGTGCGAGTGTGTGTACCAAAGAGCCTGAGTAGGTGAGGGGCGCCATAGATCTGAGACATCGATGTATCTGGGTGGTTGGCCAGGATGTCTGCGTACTGCGGCCTCTCAAATTTGTAGAGAAGTTGTGTCCCCAGCATGACGTTGAAATATTCCCGGATACCAGCGACCACCTCATTCACAGCAAACTCCCTAAATGGTGAAGAGGAAAGAAAGTTATGCCTTTACAACACACAGAGCTGGAAAAGTGGATAAAAAAAGCATGTCATGTTTTGGATGGCCGTGTGAGACAAGTAACGGTGTGTATTTTTACTTGCTGTCAGAGTTTCCTCTTGATTTCTTGTAGTTTGCATAATCTTCAAGGACCGTGTCGACGTTCTTTTTGGCAGGTAGGTGGAAAAGCTGAAGGCAGAACACAAAAAAGACCAAACACACATGGCATGACAAAACGTAAGAACAAAATGCTGAGTGATTGGTTCAAGTTCATTTTTTAATGTCTCTTTGTTACTAACTTGTTTTTGCCGTGTAATCAGGTCCCAGTCGTCCACAAGCCACGGTTTCAACTCCTCAGGGATCTTTACTTTCACCTCCACTCGATTTATGAAGGTCTCCTCCTGAGCAGACAGGATGAGATTAAAAAATAAGATAAAGTAAATAAACTAAAATGAACCAAGCTACCAACCAGAACAATAATTCACAAACTTACACTTTCAACTGTTGGGTCAACACGTGCCCTCTTCTTTCGTGGAGGGTGTGTTGGGTCTCCTCCTGAACTTGTACCTTCACCTGGTCCAGGAGCTGCACAAACAGAAACATGCTCACCTGTTACCTTATTCATAAAAGTGATAAACTATCACTGTGATATTATTGCGACAGCCTCGAGCAATGCCGACGATGGAAACACATTTGTGCAAAACCTGTAGAATAATATTTAAATGGCGTTGCATACTTACTCTTCTGTTTGTTCTTTTTGGTTTTCCTAGAGGGGAAAACAAACAACACAAAATGATTAACAGCTATAACACCCCTAAAGCAGTTTAGAGGCAAAATCACAGCAGGTGACAGGTAGAATGACAGATGATTTGCACTCACACATCATTTTTCTGCGATGCAGCAGGTATCTTCTTATTCGGCGCAGCACCCCTCATTCTTCCTTCTACATAATGGTCTCTAAAGTAAGAAAATAAAACAAACCCATTAAATGAGAATACATTATTCATATTAAAGTCAGTTAATCTGTTTGACTTCACAACACAATGAGCAGCAGTACATTTATTATATTAGTAAGTATTTTGTGAACCTCATCTGTATTTTGTTTTGGCTGTGCTGTCTATCAAGTGGCAGGAAATTTTAATATTCTCCATTGTGCTACCAAAAGTAGATGCTCTTCTCGTCACTGCTCATTACTATGGGCTTTATAATGAGTGATAGTGTGAAGTTAGTTGCTAAGATTAAGTAAAAAGAGAGAGTGGACTTACTGATTTGCCCTCTGAAGCTCTTTCTGTTTCTGCAGATTACTGTCCACATACTTAAGCACTCTGCTTTCAGGAACCCATTCGTCCCAGCTGAAAGAGAAAACACCAAGACAGACATCAGGCACCTGTGAAATCTTCCCACTATTAATGTTAAAATTTTGATTTATCTGAACGAAAGAACTTACTTCTTATTCCACCCACTGTAATGAATAAAATATTTGATTTGTTTGTCCTTGATGTTTATTTTAACACACTGCAAAGAGAGACAGGATTCACTGTCAAAAAAAAAAAAATGACAGAGACATAGAGGATGATCACAAGATCAGAGAACTCCGGCAGCCTACCTTAGCTTCGTAGAGCAATGGCCCATGAAAACACAGCACTCTTTCACCTGAACAGAGTGGTGGTCAATAAAGTCAGCATGAGTGCAGTCCAAGTACAACAAAATGAAACTGTGAAGCCATCTGAACTACTTGCACACACACGCACGCTGAGAGTTCGTAACTAGGGTCAGGGTAGACTGAAGTGAAACAATTAGTACATCTTAAATTTAAATTTAAAATTTTAAATCCTAAGCACTTTGATCATAGACTAACACCAATCTCATTCAAAGCCCTGAGAACAGCAATTACCAAGCAACTGCTCAAAATTTAAAGTGATCACACATGTGTAGAGTCTATGAATTAGACTACACACTACAGTAAGACTTTAATAAAAGACTAGACTCGATCTGTGAAGGGTAGGCTTTTTGATTAACTCAATTATAATTTTACATGTTTAATATTTCACTAAATGGAATTATTATGGCTTTAAAATACAAAGACACTAATTGAATAATTGTGCACATCAGACAAAATCCTCACACTGCAGAAGACAGATTTTTTTAGTGATCAGTAAATCACTTACAATAGATCTCACTCAGTAATTGCTTGACTGCTCTTTTCTCTAAATTGCATCCAGTTAATTTACTCAGTTAAGCGTCAATTAAGACAGCCATAGTCATTTTTCTAATTTATATGACAGACATAACGTTATCAAAACAGTCAAAAATACTGTGTGGCATATACTTTGGTCCTAATAACAATAACGGGTGCTATTCTACTCTATATAATTCACGAACTCAGTGATTATGAGTAAATATATACCTCAATTGGTAACTAAAATAAAAATATCTATAATGTACTTCTTTCACTTGACTGACCACCACACAAAGTCCATTGCAGTACGGACAGTATCCTGACCTCTGTACACATTAAAGCGAGCTGCAGAGAGCGGAGCGTTAGTGAGGGAGCAGCAGGTTATTCATGGCTGACGAGGAGGCTGTGGAGGCGGCGGTGAGTCACTGAGCTGCATGAATGAAGCTGCTGCTGCTACTGCTCTCTGCTAACGACCGACCGACAGCATCCTGAAATTAAAGCCATACACTGTGCTACGGGTGGGCTACTGGTACTGTAGGAAAACTACCCAACGACGGACTAAAGTGGCGCCTTAAGCCGGCCGAGGTGTGTTTTGTGTGTGTTCGTAGCAACAACAATGAAAGCTAACGGCGCTAGTTGCTCGACGGCGCCAGTGTCTGTGTCCGACCGTCGACCAGCTAACATTTCAAACAGCGCTGACTGACCGAGACCACTCATCTCTCGGAGGAGAAACAGGCAGCTAGTTACCTTCTTGAAATTTGGGCTTCGGGTCCTGTTTCGGCGCCATTCAAGGATTAAACTATCAAAATATGGGAAAAATTGCCAGCTCCCATTCCAGTCAGAAACGGCGCCGCTCTCTAAAACCGTCATGTCCAACGCGATGACGCATTAATGCCGCGACCTAAGATGGACGTCGAGATGAAACCAAACGGAACTACGTGCGCAGACTGCGTAAATGGTAAATACGTGAAACGTGAAATTAAAATAGACTTTCTTTGATATTATTTCTACTTTACATTTCTCTTATTTTCTATTTATTTTTATTTATTTATGTATTTATTTAATTAAAAAGTGCCGAATTTCTTCTTGTTTAGAGGTCTCTTGTCTCCTACTCTCAGGTCAGGTAACTGCTGAGATGCTTATCAATCAACCAATCAATGCTTATCAAAGAGTAGAATTGATGACTTTCCAGAATGTTGAAGCTCCTCAGAATGTAATTTTATAGACAATATTGAAGCCATCTACAGAGTTACTTACCTCCTGCCCCCCATGCCTCTTCTTCAGGATAGATGTTTTAAAAAAAAAGATGCAAATGCAAAGTTGCAAATTCATTTCCACTTTTCTGAGTGTTTGAATATCCATGCATGCATCATTGATAATGTAAAGAAGAAGAAGAAGAAGAAGAAGAAGAAATGAACAAAAACAGCTGAAATACAGATTATTCACACTGTTATTACAAAATAGCCTAATATATAGACAATATAGACACAATCCTTTATCATAGTAGGTAACCTGGAAGTAAGAATTGTCCCTGGGGTTAGGATTAGGGCTATGCTTATATTGTATCTTTTACATGTGAAATAAAGAATACAAATACAACATGATGACTATTAATTACTCATATGGTCAGTTAAACAGTAGGTCATGTGGTCAGTTAGCTATACCTGACTAATGTATGCATTAGTTTATGGTACACTCACCACCATAGGGACAGTGGTTACGCTTAGAAAATTCAAAGGTGCACTATGGTATGAAAACAAACACAACTACATCCCTGCATGGAACCAAAAGTTGACAAATTAACAGCCTGTATAGAGCAACCATCAAACCTAATGTGCAAATCCAGCACAGTGTTTCAAAGTTCCCCCATCTATACACCTGTCTACACCTTCCACACCGTCACATGATAGAAAAAAACAAAACAATGTGTTACTAATAACATTAATAATGGCTGTGTTCCAGTGCATGGCACAAGTATTGTGCAGATTCACTGACAGTCCTGAATGGAACTGAGCCGCCCATCACTAACACAATTACTACACAGCAGTTAAGATCTAAGGCAGCTTGTTATGGAGCCAGGAGTATGCCACTGGAAATCATCAATTTTTATAGTGTTTAATTAGTAAAAATTTATAATACATTCACTATAAACTGAAATTAAATGTGCATTTGAATGATCAATTGAAGTCAAATAACTAAAAAATTATTAATTTGCCAAATTAATGATTGTACAGCATTTAATTATGTCAGTAATTATAAATGAGTACCGGTAATTCAATTTTAAAATTAAATCACTAAATTAATCTGGAAAGTATACTCTTTGCTATTCCATTCATGTGTATTCACAAGAGCTCCTGCTAAAAGCCCCTTTTAAATGTGTTTACAGATGCTGTTCCAAAATTCAGGTAATCCCCATATTTTAAAGAGAAAATTGGGAAATTGATTTATTAATTGACTAATTACTAACTTTTATTCCAGAGGGAGGACATGTAAAGCTCCTTTTATATTTTGCCAATCTCAGGACTGAATCCAACACCGGCTGAGCCACCATGTCACAATTGATCGTCCAACATGTGGTCAACAGCTGGGAATAATAGCAGTCAATACATCTAATATAATTTTTAAGCTGCTTTACTATCTACTATTATACTATCCCACCTAATTTACATGTTAAGCTCGTATTTCTTGTCAAACAACCAGAATTAAAATAAATTGGCCCCTAGACCAACTACAACGATGCACTTTCTTAATATCTGTTTAATTCTTACAAATATCAAACAGCACAGTAGACCTTGTAGCGGTTCAAAATGATCAAAGCCTCTACTGAGTTATTGACATCATCTGATAGTAAAACGGACAGAGAAACAAAAAAATGTTACAATGCATGTCAAGCAACAATGACATCTTTAAATAGCATTAATTATATAATTACAAAAGAAATATCACATACAATGACAGCAATGCATATCCACGAATCAAACAAATGCTGGAAATATATATGATAATAAATAATCCTAATTGTAAGCACAAGTCAAGAAAAATAAAGGGAGGGGAGGCGTCTATAATAACTTCAATAGTTTTAACTTCTGGGCCAAAATGCATGTTGTGATACACTCAAAGACTAAGCTATCACAGTTATCTTAAAGGCTGTTGTAAATACACTAAACAACAAAATAAAGGGCTATGCTTCCCATGGACTCACTAAGAACCAGCATAGCACTCGAACAGGTGAGCTTCCAGGTAATTTCGCAAAGACATGCAAAGCTGAAAACTACTCTTGACGTTTTTACTGCAACTGTGAACGCTTCACTGCTCCACGCAACCTTTATGTAAAAATGCAAGTGCTAAAAATCATATCAACACAAAGATACCATGAAATGTCATTGAACCACTTGCACTCACTGAACACTTTTTAATCCTTTCAATTAAATAAATACTTCAAGTGGACCAGAAACTAGCCTTGTCTTCAAAGTGGAGCAGAAATTTGTTGACGTTGCCCGGCCACTTCACTGTAGTCTTCTGTGCATATTCTAATAAGTCTAATATGCAAATTTAAATAGCTGTTCCTTAAAAGAAAGTACATGATATTTTGCAAATCTTAGTTGTGTATAGAGGTCAAATTATATCACATAATAGGAGGAAAGCCACTTGTTGGACTGGTTCCATTCATTCACAATGAAAATGTCTGATCATACAAAACTGAGTGACTCCTAATTTATATTTGAATACAGTCTGAACTCTGTGACTGTACCTTCAATGTTCATATCTCAATTGAGTGAAAGGAGAGGGAGGAGAGTGCAGATTTTTGACAACAGAGGGATGTAGCGTTTGCTTTTGCAATTCTAGTGGCAACAGTTTCTAGAGGCATAGGGAATGCTTCCTTAAAAAAAACAGCATACATCCAACATAACTTACATCATAAATAATTCCTTAAAAATAATATGACCACAGCATGAATGTCGTACAGAAAAATCTACAGTGATGGCAAAAACGGCCAGATCTTTCTGCTGTCAAAACACTTTTGACAGAAATGATGCCATTTAGAAAATAAAGAAAGTGTTACACATTTTCCTGTTTTTCTGTGACTTGCCTTTTGTACATCTATAACAATGCCCATTTTCTTTATATTCTAAATATCATGTTCCATAAGGTGTCAGCTCCTTGGGTTCTGTGCACGTAACATACTGAAATAATGCCATTGACATGGAATATCGAAACAAAACTGTAAAAACCAGGTACAAAAGGTACAATATAATCAAAGGACCACATGAAGAGGTGTGAAAAAGTCTTCAGTATTCACAGAAAAATATCAACTGAAGTAACTCACCGGACCAGAAGCGTCCTAAGTTTATATACATATGATAAGTAAAATTGAAAATAGATTTTCCTCTCTGTACATAGGACTGTATTCTTTCATCTTCCTCTTCCTTATTTACAGAGAACTCCTGTTCTCGAGGTCTCCCTTGTCTTTCAGTTCTTTGTTGATCTAGTCAAGAGAGATAACGTCAGATATTGAGCCATAAATGGCCGCTGCCGCCGCCGCCGCTTCTACCGAGGACCTTGACAATCCTGAGATGCTGTGGCTGTCCCTGTCTCTGTCCCGCTCTCTGTCTTTGTCACGGTCTCGCAGACTGCTGGAAGACACCAAACTACTGGTGCTGCCACTGTTGCTGCCTCCGTTGGTGGCTGCTAGCGTGCTGCTCCCGGGGGTGCCCGGCTGCTCCCGTAGCATCTGAGAGGAGCCGTAGGGTAGGAAACGGTTGAGGAGCACGTCGTGGTCCTCTGAGGCGGACGCCGATGCAGCTGCTGCGGCAGCCATCACCATGTTGTAATGCTAACAGAACAGAAAACATGACTGTTCAACAACTCAACAAGCAAGCTTAAACAGTATAGGAGTATATGTTGCTGCCCATTGACACTGTCCTCTGCTTCATTCATCTGCTCAAATAAATCATTTAATAAAAATGTGTGTACTTCAGACCATCCTTTGTTATTTTTCTTTTTTAATTTGAGTCAGTGAGGATAGAGTGAATGACATGACAACGGCAGCGATGAGCCTGGACCAGATTTGAACCCCGCCAGCAAGGACTCCTGACAGCCTGACATCTTATTGTGCTTTAAATACCAATAGGAATTAAATATTAATCTCCTAAATCAATACATTCCAACATAAAGCTATCTACACTGGTGCTGCATATTGATTTATCACACACATCGATGAAGGTTTGGTTTGCTGGAAAATAACATCACATCACAATATCAATATACAGATGGTGTGTGATGATTTTAACCTGTGAAGCACTTTGTCTTACATTTTTTGTATGACAGATGAAGTAAGTAAAGTTGAAGTTGAAGTGATAACAGAGACAATGTGCTTGACAAGGTTACTTAGAAATCCTTTTACATAATTTATAAATCTCAAATATTTGTTAATGAATCTGAAGTCTACTGTATCTGTATATAAATCAAAGTAAACCAGCTCTATAAAGCTCTGTGAATGGAGAAGAAACTATTTGTTAAGAACTTTAGGTCAGACAATTTCTGAATATCGCTCAGCTCTCACATAAACTGTACCTGATTGTCGCCTTGGAGGAAGGAGAAGAAGTTTAGATCTGCAAGAGAGAAGAAGACCTGATTCAGAATACACATCAATCACATTGTAGTTATAGGTATTTGAAAAAGCAACAAATGATGCATTTAAAAAAAAAAATCAAATCTGTCTCAATAAAAACTACGTACAGTGAGAGAATGATTATCATGATCATTCCCTCTCCTCTGCCATACTGGCTGTGAAGTGATTCAGTGATCTCAGACGTTTTATTTGCACAGATAAGTGATGTAGTTGCACCAAGAGAGGTAATTACATCTCAGCCAGCATGGACAGAGAGAATATTTACTGTGATCAAGATTTTCTGTTTGAAATAATATGACCATGTGGTAATTGCAGCTACTAAACAGACGACTGTATGTCAGATGACAGGTCTACCTGGCAGGTCACTAGCTGTGTGATAATAGTGGCGGTAGTCCTGGATAAGAGGCGGAGGAGGAGGAATGTAGCTGGTTTCCATAGGGGGCATGCTGGGAGCTCTGGCCACAGGTGAGGTCTGGTTGTGTAGGTTCAGTACTCTGACAGAAAACAAGGCACATCAGGTTAGAGACAAAGGTAACACAACCCAGATTATCTCACCGACTGTTAGGACTGTGATGACAGGTAATGATCTTGGTGATGTCAGGATGAGATAAGGCTTGTTTTTCCATTAATGTAATAATTTATTATTATTACTGTTAGTAGCAGTATTAAAACATGTAGGCGGGCAAACACACACACACGCCAGCCAACTGTCACTGAACCTGAGAGAGAACCGTTGCCTATATGCTTCACCTTGCTGTTTTTGAATAAATACTGTAAATGCTCTGATTATTAAATGAAATAATCTGTACTTTGAAGTGTCAAAATTGTTTAACACAATAAGCAATAATAAAATAAGTTAAATATATTCCTAATTCTGCTGTCATCACTCATTATTCAAGGAAGACCAAGCAAGAGAGTGATTAGCTACACTGTATAAGGTCACACTTCCCTTCCCTGTAGCTGTTTGGAGACTCACCCCTTGGTTGGAGGTGGAGAGACGGGTGACAGTGAGGGACAGGGCCTTTTCGGAGGTGGCTCATCGTCTAGTTCGTCCTCTGAAGAGCTGTCCAGTGTCAGGTCAATCACATCAACCTGCTTGCTGTTGTCATGAGATCGTTTCTGATCATGCGAGTCTTTCCGAGATGAATCTAAAAAGAAACAGTGAAGTTACACACTGCCTGCAATCAAACGTGCACTTGAATGATCTGAAAGCTGCGTGCTACATACCGCTGTCTACGCCATTGTACGAGGCAGACACCTCCTGCACCTCTTTCTTTGATCTCATAGGCGCCCATGACCCATCTTCTTTGAACTGGATTTCATCACAGTCAGAACAGCTATTCAAGATTTCCATGAACAACCTGTGAAAAAGAGCATGACATTTGTGAAAACTAAATTTAATACTTCACTACTTGGAACTTTTTCAGGCTGCAGTTTATGCCGAGGCAGTCAGACTGGACACAGCACCGTCTTAAAAAATGTGAGGGACTCTGTTAGTTGGGGCACATTACATTGGCTGACCATGAGACATAAAAATTCAAGTATGTTTAAATTAGTAGATCCACGTGTTTGAATACTCATGAGACTTGACAGTGCTTTATATAGAATTTAGGATTCTGCGGCTCTAGGGAGATTTTACAGCAGCAATTATTTTATTCTCCAAGCTAACTGCAAAGTGACCCTGTTCAAATTATATCCACCAGCAAATGTGTGATATCGAATAACACTGCATGAAAAATATGAATGAGGTTGAACTTTTTAGCCAACGACCTTGTGTCTTTTGGCTGGATCACTGTGGTTACCTCCCCAGCTGTGCCAGCATGGGGGCTCAGTGAAACTAATGAAGGTTGTGTAGTTCAGTGTTGGTCTAACATTATGTTAGGCTCTGACCACACAGATGGATACAACAAACAATACACTAATTACAGTTTTCAGCGAAAGATCAAGCAGTACATACAACTGTATATGCAGTTTGTTTCATTCATTACAAGACAATTCATCAAAGTGGAACGGTCCAGTTAAGTAGATGCAATGTTGTGCTCACCCATCAATAATGAGGTGCTCATACGGCGCCTTCTTGTCACAGACTGGGCACACCCAGGTCGGTTTCTTCTCATTCATTTGGATATAAAGTGTAGCATCAAAGCACTGAAGGTGTGAGCATGTGAGCGCTCTGCAAGGGATTGTCAGCCTCATCTTCCCCAGCTTTAAAACAAAACACAAAGGACACACAAAATGCATCACTTCTCATACTGCATAAAACACCACTGTGTAACTCTTCAATTCTTTTTATTTTCATCGTTTTGTCTCTTTTCACAAAACAGAATTTGCTTTACAAGGCTTTTCTATTGAGCAGTATAGTGGAGACTAGAAATACTTACGGGACAAAGGAGAGAGACTCTTAGACTGGTGGTGGCAATCTCACTCTCTGGATCAGCGGTCAGCTTTTCTTTGACTGTGAAAAAGAATGAGCAAAACAGAAACACTGAATAAAACAATAAAGGCCATTTGATTTAAAAACAGTTACAACTTAACAACCCCACATACAAAAACATGATAGAGGAGAAATATAACACCTACATGATTGTGTTCATTTGACAAAAAAAAAATCTTTTTCAAAAGGATTTAATATTTCCTGGGAGCTTTGTGTGTTAAAGGGTACAAATATCAGAAGTTATGATATATGAACTCAGTTACTTGTTGTAATGGTCTTTTCCATTTCCCACTAATCACTCAAACATGCAGTTGCAATTTCCATGTTCTTATATTATATATATATCATTATTATATAATCAAGTCATGACTTACTCAGGGCTCTTGAGTGATCGGGGTTCCTAATTCCTTTGGCCCGTAGTCTTTGCAACAACACTGCAGACGACTGCTGTCTTACTAAATAAACAGCCATGGAAAAACTCTGACAAAAGAAATAAAAACAGTGAACAAAAAAAAGAAGAAGACCTCTGTTCATGCAATGAAAACTGTTTCATAAAACTTTGCCTGTGTTGATCGATTTAAATATTCTTACCCTCCCAATTTCCGAAGTCCATGACACCACAATTGTGTTGGGGACAGTGGTGGACAGTCGCACAAGAGATGTTATGTTAATGGGACGGCTGGGCCTTTTTGGTTCAACTCCGTTTTTGGTAGGAGGAAGATATCCCTGCAGACAAAACATCAGACATCAGTGAATGTGACTGTCAGTAACTGGTGGTGCGATACACTCAAAATATGACAAGTCAGATTATAAACAGGCTGTCCAGACTCACCGGGAGATTACACGGTTTTCCATTCACCTTCACACACAGATTAGGGGGGAAATGATCCTCCTGGGGACAGCTTGTCTCTGATAAACAAAATCTGAAAATGAAGAACATAGATTACATAAGGTGATAAGTTAAAAAGTTGAGAGACTAATGTCAAAGTAATTTGTTTCTGTTGCCACTTTCACAAAAAGGTTGGCTTGCTTGCTTATTTTACCATTTCAGTTGTGTCAAGTACAGCCATCTCCATCTATGATATAGGAGAGCACTTCTTAAAGGATGGCATTCATCCAAACAGTGAATATTTAATTCTGCAACTTAGAAAAATGTCAGTTTTTAAGTCATTAAAGGTATTCTTTCTCATTTAAAAATAAAGCCAACAAAGTGTGTCTTGTTCAATGTAAGGTTTGACCTGAGGTAACGGACATAACTTGCACTTGCTTGCTTGTAATCTATCAAACAACTAGTCCCCTGGAATTGAATCACTGATGTTCATGGATATTGTCCCGTTTACTTATGTGTCAACATCCAAATATATCTTGTATCTTCATATTGTTTATATTTGAAAATGGCTCAAGTTCAAAGTGATTTAAAACTTTAAGCAGGAGACAAGAGCCCCCCACATCCCTCAGTCCACAGCTCAGAACCTCTTCTCATGGCAAATCTTGATTTTTAAGTCTTAATGTGAAAGCCAGACTAGAACAAAGCAACATTTCTACAATGTTCAGATATGTCTTACAACTAAAGAAAGAATGAAATCAAAGCATCTACAAGTGAACAATTTCTGGTTGATTCAAAACTATAAGCGACTAAACACCCAATCACTATTCACTTAACTTCCAATTACAAAGGAAAGTTTGTGCTCACAAGAAAACTATGTTTGTTAGACATACCTTAACTGGACTTGAACAGTAAAGTCACATTTGTTCCCAGATATGTCCCTAAAGAATAAAAAAGAGAAGTCAGATCAGAGTGGTCAGAGCAGCTCACACACCATTTAATAACTACTTAGTATTTGATTGTAGAAGAGTCAGGTAGTTGCACTGTTTTCACTCTGTCCTTTCTTCATCTCCTTTGACAGGTGAAAACGGTTTACACCTGAGAGCTTTCCCACTTACATGGAGCTGCTGATCTGTTGAACTTGCTGTGGTGTTAATGCGAAGGCATAACATGCCTCCTGGAACCGCTGACTGTTGTCTGAAGCTACGAAAAGAAATCAGAGACAGGCCATGACATTCAGAAAGCAAACCTAAAGTACTCATCATCACTAGTGTTGTCTCATATTGAACATCTACAAGTTATTGTCGCTTGTCACTAAGCACACGAGCTTGGATTTAGATTATTTTAAATCCCCGCTGGCTGCTGTACTGTGGCAACAAAACAGGAGGAAGAAGCTTCATCACAAGACACAGAGCTGAGGACGTGGACTCACCCAGGCTGGTTGGCTTAATGAGCTCATCCAGCACATCGTAGAACGGCAGTCTCTGGAGCTTGACATCGGGGTGTACGGGGTGCAGGCCGGTGGGGAGGTGAGGCAGACTCAACTCGTGCTTTGGCCCAAGTAAAGAAACAGGCAGCAGAGGCGAAGGGGAACCGTGGCTGTCGAATCCCAGCTGGGCAAGACCAGCGGGCAGGCTGGAGGCAGAATGAACGCCAGGTAGAGCCAAGTCCACTGGCGAAACCATTTTGGTTGGGAAGCGCCGTCTGTAGAGCTCTTTGATCTTCATCTGCACTGCAGGACTGCAACCGGCCTTGAGTAGGTGGAGGGCTTTGGTCAAAAGTTCATGTTTGCGTCCGTGCTTATTCCGCCCCGCATACCCCAACAACACCTGGAGCTCCGAAACTCGAAGGCTCATTACCATTTGCTGGTGAGAAATGAAGAGTGGGAAAATGGTCTATTACACCCTGGAAAACACATTTTCCTACTCTAATGCAACATCTGACTATTTAAGTCTTAAATGATGTGAAATGAGAAAAGAAAAACTGATGTAAGTCATTCATATCTTTCACTATCTTGCAAATTGTCCAAACAATTACGTTATCATTTTTGACGTATGCTTGGAGGAGGAATATTACTTCAAATTCTCTGACCTTTGTCCCACTACAACTCTAGAAAAGACCAACATTATGAACTTCATCATACAATGTATTTAACAAACACAACCACTCATAGACAGCCCACTGGAAACGCAGAAACCACACTTTTCTTAAACGCAATCTAGGTTTAAAAGCCTCGATTTACAAAGCCCAACCACATGCTTACGAGTAAAAACACCAGTAGGGACACACTATCACATGAGTATCTATGCAAAACAATGATTTCTACTACAGAAGAGACTTTTTCTTGAATCATGTGTGTTATTAAGTGTGTAAGATGATCTTGTAAAGATCATCTATATAAAATCTGATAACAGAGTTTGACTTATTCACAACAAACATACATGCATCCTACAGTGATCACATTGTCACAGTGAAATTGAGAAACACTGCAACTCTGATTAATGTAAAATTAATATTATATTACACAAGTAAACACATATTCAAGTACACCTTGGAAATGATAATAATCTCTTCCCCTTCATTCAAACACAGTGTGTTTAAAGCTGCAATGTTAGCAACAACCACACTCGTTTTATAAATCAAGGGTATTTCTTTATTAGTTATCACTGAACGTCCAAGAGGTTAATTTTTGAACGAACATAAACATCCTGGTGACGCTTAAAATCTGGCTGCATACTACCAGGTATACGTGGTGCATATTATGTAGATTGTAGATTTATATTGATGCATTTTTTTTTTACTGTGCAACAAAGAGTGTTTTCTATCATAATAAATAAATGGCAGCATCAAAATAGTAGCAGGTGAAGGAGAAAGCATGAACGAGCTAACAGTGCCTGACTGATGCTAGTGTCATCTGACTGATTCAGACTCATAATTTCACAGTGTTTACTGTAACCCATATGTTTGGACAGTCAGCACCATTATGGACCAGTATGTTATTCAGCCTGGCTATGGACAGTGACTATATCTGTAGGATTAATGTCACAGCTGGTCAGAAATAACGCTAACGTTGGTGGAAGCTAAAACTGGGCTTGCCATCCAGGGAATAGACAGAGCCCGTTTTTAACAGACACTGCGCTCCGCCGGGCCAACTACTGATACTGTCAGGGAGTTAACACTTACAGCACCACTGGGTTAGAAAACACTGACATGACTGTGGCGGCCGTCCACTCCTGACAAGAGATATGTGGCCTTATGTGCAGGTGAGCCGCTCAGCAGGGACAGACTAACGCAGCGTCGGCAACAATAACAAAGCTAATGCTAATGAGCTAGCCAGCCAGCTAACAGCCTGTCTGGCCTAGTCTGCTTTGCTGTTTTGTTGTTATACGCTTTAATAACAGCACGTGTCGGGTCTCTAGTGTCGACTACCATTGGTGCTATGGTTTTAAATTCAAATCTCGCTGTGTGAAACGTCTATTTGTCAAGCTAATGTAGGGCTTCGCTTTACCTTCAGTTCCGCACTCTCCGCCATCTTGTTTCACTGGCTGCGCATGCGCAGAGCTCCGTCCTCCAGGGACCGAGAGGAGTCATAACAGGCCGTCACCTGCGGGCACCAGGCAGCAGGGGGCGCTGCAGCTGCACCACAGATAAACAACTGGAGGAGGGTGAACGTCCCAACTTCATGGTACACACCACTGACATCCCACTGCATTTGTTTGAGTGATTTTGTTGGGCTCGTACAAATAGATAGGCCTACAGATGCAAAAAAAAATAGATGATCTAAGGCAGCAGCAACTAATAATTGATTATTTGATTAGCAGTGGTGTAATGAAATTGCTGGCAACATTAGGCTACTGAAGCACTATTTAGCCTGTTATCAATCAATCAAGATTTATGTGTATAGTCATTTAAAACAGCCCAAAGAATGACCAAAGTGCTTTACAATAAAATAACAACCAACAGTAAAAAACAACAACAACAACAATAATAATAATGATAAACACACACACACACACACACACACACACACACACACAGAATAAACATGGTAGCTAATTTGCTTTTGGTAGCTCCTTCTTGAATTGAGCAGCTCCTTGTTCTCTTCATGCCAGAAGTATGTGGCTACTTTTTTACTTCTTGGTGTTTATCAAATTTTTCAAATCTAAGAGTCAAAATACAACACAAATCTTATTTTCCAAGACATAGGCCTATTAGGAGGATTTTATGACTATTTGCTTTTGATTTCTTACATACTGTTCCTTTAAACTAAAGCATGGCCTGTTTGCAACCTTCCTGGCTCTTACCCCCTTACAAAAAACAAGTAAAAAGCCATTTCCATATTCCAGATATGAGTCGTTGCAGTTCAACCCGTAGACGTCTCTAAAAATGTGAGAAAATGTGAAAAATTAGCAAATAAATAGCCTACACCAAAGATTACAGAGAAGCTCAAAAACTTATCATAACTTTTGTCCGTCTTCTTTCCTCTCAAATTTGCTGTGGCACGACCTTTTGGGTGGGCAGGGGGCCACTCCTATCCATAGGCCTGTATTTATATAGCAGTCTAGCTACGAACAGCATAAAAAGTAATTAATCCGGCTCCACCTCGATGCAACAGTGGCTAAATGCTGATTACACCTTGATCTAATTAACCATCTATTCATGCACTGTAGGCTATGACAATGGGTTATGTCAGTTCACTTGTTAATGCAGAATAGACTATAGTTACAGTGACGGTGGTAGGCTATTTTACACTTCTACTTCAGTGGGATTTTGAAGTCTCATAAACTCTGGTAGTGTTACTTTTATTTGATCTTATTCTTTCAGCACTGTTGATTAGTCTGGCAGAAATGTAATGGTTAATCAGGCACAAATGACAAAAGTTTGCCGGTTCTGCCATCATTAGTTGAATTATTTATTTTCTGTGGTGCAGCCAATGAAAGTGAAAGTCTATTTTCGCATGGATACCATCTTCCTCTTGGTGCGAATCCATATAGTCCAACACGCAAAAGGTGAAGACCACACTCATAAATTCATAGACTTTTGCCACTGGATGAATTGATGTAATAGCCTACGGTATGTTGTTGGTCGTCTGGTGAATAAATCGTTTGGAGCCTGTTGAGGCAGCTCAGGGCAAGAATCCACATTTCTTTTAATAAAATGATTTATTCATTAGCGATGAAAACAAATACATGAACAAATAAGCTACTCTTAATAGAATATGTCGCTACTTACAAGGTCGCGGATGAACTAATTTAGCCTACTAACTTTGTTAAGTCTTCAAAAAACAAATAGGCATATGGGTTGACGGCAACAAAAAATTATTTTTTGAGGGCCTATTTGAATACACAGGCTTTTTTATGTACAATTTCTCATCACTCGTTTAAAGTGCATATCATCCAAAGTAAGCTAATGGCCTGCAGAGAAGAACAAAGCAAGAGTAGGCTAATTCACAATACTGTGAGGATAAGGAGCAATGAATTGGCTAGTCAAAGCTGCTATTATTGACAACAAAAAACCGAAATAACAACCTATAACTAATATAACGTACATACATTGTCATTGCACTTTGCCACAAATAATAAATAGCATCAATTGTATCATTTCAGGGGAAACAAACTTCACCATATGCAAGATGGTTACATAAATGCTGAGAGTGTAGCCTATAGATACACATTTTTTTCTTTTTCAATATTACAAGTAATTACAAGTTAGTCTGCTTTCGACTTGATTCCTCGGAGTGTCTCTGGAGGTTTTCTATGGTTTGCTGTTTGACAGAAGCATGTGAATGTGTCCAGTGTTTCTCTGTCATATAAACGTGGAGTGATCCGGTTCAAGGTGGCAGAAGAGGAGATTTGAAGGAGCAGGACCCGGTGCAGTGACGAGGAGTCAACATCTTACAGGAGAAATGGTGCAAAGCGTCGTGAGCTTCTATGAGGAAGGAGATAAACCCATCAACAGTGCACGTGCATGTAAGTGTAAATCCTATTTAACATTACATAATACAATTTAACATAGTTGCACGATACGCATGTGTGTTTAACATGAGCACAATAGGATCAGCAGATTCACGGCCACGAACAAGTTTGGATCGACCTCGTGCAGTCTGGATGTAGCCTACTCTAATCATGTGTCTGTGGACCTTGGTCTGGGTGCAAAAATATGATAAAGTGTTTGCAAATACAAGTCCAGTGGCCTACGATTCAATTTGCCCTGAAAAGAACGATGATCTGGATGAATGAAAATATTCATAGACAAGTGTTTGCAAGAAAGACATAAAGGCGCGTGTGAGACGCACACTGGGCGCGCAAACCTTGTTTTTTTTTCATTGTCAATCTCTTTAGGCTGCATGATTAATATGAGGAAATGGCAAAACTGATCATGGGTAAAAGTAAGAAAAACCAAGCTCAAGTTTATGGGTTCTCTGCACGAAGGCAACTGAAACGGTGTAAGAAAAAATCTATCTGTAAATGAGGATGGAAAGTGAAGCCATGTTCTGTATCCGCTCCCTTTGCTTTATTTGTCTCACCTCTGACGATGTGAAGCTGCTGGACCATCTCCTCCCTGTAGGAAAGCTCCCGTTTCATTTGATCCTGAAAATTATCTGCAGAACAAACAGCAAGCACAGATTTCAGTTGGAGCCTCTATTAGAAATACACAACAACAACAAAACATACCATCGCCCTAAAACACCGAGAGTGTAGGAGATTGTATATTTGACATTTGTCATTAATATTCATATGAATCTGAGGATTAAACATGAGTGTGACAGGATGAAGGTCCAAAGCGCTGATAATAACACAATGCAGTGAAGTGGTCGCCTCTACAGGGCGCTGTTCTCAAGCTAAAGCAACAAACACCGGCTCCAACCAGAAACCCCCAGGCCTCATGAGCAGCACTGCGATGTGCAAACACACAAAGAGGAGATCAGATTTTGGTGATTTTGATTTTTTTTCTTCAAGAGGTTTTACAGAAAAACTGAATAGATTAAATAATTATTTCTATAGCAGCTAAGTGTGATAAAAGATACTGACTTTAAATCAAACTAAATTCACAAAGAAAAACCCAGTGTTAACATTTATGTTGATGCTGCCTCATGTGCTTTTGTCAGTTATTTCAATATAGTCTTATTTGGTGACAATTAGATTTGACTTGATCCTTTGTTGTTTTATCACTGAATTATACTTTGTGTCCTACAAACTCTCAAAAGCTGTATCCAAATACTTCCAATAAATCCAAAGAGAAAACACATATCCAGATATCCAAAACCTCCTAAATTCGACTTTAAGAGTCTGGAGTGTTAAATCACTTTTTGCTGATCTGCATTTCACACTCAATGATGTGCAAAGATTACAATGACTTTATCTTCCTGAAGTATTACTCCAGCATTTCACAAGCGTGCATGAGAGACAAATGTAGTTTTAAAAACCTGCAGTTCTAACAGTTCAGTTTTGAAATATTTTTCCAGACAAATCCAACCGCAGGAAAATGATGTTTATTTAGACTCAGACCTGATGAAGACGGATCTGGAGCTGGTCTTAAATAATGTGACCCCTACCTGTCTGAACAGAATACTTTTAAATAACTTTGTTTGTGTCAAATTATTGGTCTCATTCTGGGGATCTGACAATTAGTGCAACATCAGCCAACAACTTTTTCAGTAAATGCCGTTGGTGTCTATTCACCATTTTCCCTCAAAGCGAATCTCTGAGAGGGTGAGACATTTTCAAGCATTTTGGGGAGAAACTGGAGTCTGTGGAGGAATTACTGTCAAAAAAAAACAACAACAAAAACTGCAGCAGTTGGAGAGTGAGTGGTACTTTATCTAGAGAACCACATGATGCACTCAGTTGCTTTTTCTGGACATGGGTTCAATTTCATGTGAAGAAGCATCATCTGTGCAGCAGCACTTATAAATCCAGATGTTTTGACTGAACTGCGGATGGAAATTGTCCGTCACAGTTTTCATTGTGAGGCATTCAAAACACCTCAATATCAACTCTGATGTTTAAGTTGAACAAAACTGATAGTCAGAACAGTTAAAGATTTGTAAATGGTCTTATATGCACATATCTCAACTGATTTGTGTATATCTGTTATTACACTTGGCTCCACGCAGAAAGAGAACCACTTTCTAAGCATGCATGGGTATTTTTGGATAAGGTTGAAATCATAATCCTCTCAAGTCAGTGTTAAAAGGGGTTTTGAACACATATTTTTCCCAGGGGAGTGTCCCTGAACCACTTAGCATTTTTGGAAGAATGGTGCCCTTTAACAGATTTCAGCTCTGCAGAGAGAGCTGGTGCATGCCGGCGCTGAGGTGGGTTTTGGTCATGACATGACAAAGGTCACATTTTTGGCCTTCATCACAGACATGACAGGAGAGTAACATTTTAACATGCACCAGAAAGACTTTGGGGTCTCTCTCTATGAAATTGCTGCTATGTGCAGTGACAAAAGCCAAATCAGTCGGAATAACACTGTGGCAGAATTTAGCTTACCTTTTAAGTTCTGAAATTCTCGTTCCAGCTTTTTCCTCAGCTCAACTTGCTCTAACAGCTGCTTCTGTAGTTCCTCTAAAAAAGCAGACAAGAATAGAGGAGGTTTGAGGAGGAAAGGTACAAAAGGCTTTTGTATCAGCTTCCTTCTAGGACGCTTTTCTATTTTTAATGACAGTGACGGGGACATCATCAGCATTTACACTGACTATTCAGAGCAGGTCTTCCTGGGCCTGCAGTTTAAAAAAAAATCCCTCATGTTTTTTTGGGACAAATCCCTCAGCATCTGCCTCAGGGCAAAAACACATAAAGAGGAAAAAGTCTCATTTAGTTTAAATTCCACAAGAAATTGTGACGTTTTTCCAAGTGACTCTTAATTAAAGGTGGGTCCAGATCAGAAATACAGAGGGGTTTGTTTTGCAAGTGTTTGGCCCCAAGGCCTTAACAGTGAATGGAGATGGAGATGAGCAAGGAGATGCTGCCGAAATTAATTTTATATGTACAATTATTATGAGAAGATTTAACCCTGTGGGCTTATTATCCTTCCTTTGTTATTATGTGAAATAGGATAATTCATATAGAAATAAGTGAATTCTTATACAGGTAGTCTACTTGAAAAATAATAATAATAGCCTAATAAAAATAATAATAATAAAAAAATAATAATAATAATTGAAGAGCCTTTTAAATCTTTGCATCTACCATCTTACCTTTTGCCAGAGTTTCTATGTTTCTTTGTGATGGTAGAGCTCTGGCTGGCGCGTCCTCGCCTGAATACACAGAAAATAAATTATATTCCTATCTGGTAAAAAAATAAATAAAAAAATAAAAATAAAAAAGAGAGGAAGTCCCTCTCTGTTAAAACAGATTTTAATAACAGGGAGAAACCCTCCTGGCTGACCTCGGGGTGACTTACCTTCGTCTGGCTCTCGCTGGTTCTCCTCGCTGCTTTGTTCATTAAAAGATTTCGTTTCGATCTCCTCCACTGTGGAAGACGGCTCCTCTTTACTCGTACTCTCATCTTAAGAGAAAATAAATCGATGTGATTTCCCCGCTTTTCGATTTTTTTTTAAACAGCTAAATGTTTTTAACAAAAGAAAAAGCAGGAAAAAAATGTCTAACCATTTGTTGTGAGTACTCCAGTCTGGTAATTCGCAGGTCTGAACTGATGGGGACTGCTCCTTTGTTGCAGCTCACCCCTCTCCGGTGTGTAAACCTAAAGAAGAAAGAATCACCACTTCTTTCAGCTCTTAACATTACAAAAGGCTCTGTTATATAATAATGAATTTCCTAAAAATCTAAAATTAGTCATTAAAAATATACTCTAAGTCCAAGTGTGTATATTTTTATTTTTAAGAAATGATGTATCATTTTCTTTTTCCTAAATGTTGTGGACATGCTGTTTGGACATTCAAGACAAATTTCTGCAGTAGGACACAAAGATTTATCTGCTTAAAAACACACACACACAGTGCAAGAAAAAACAAAACCCACTCGCAGGGAAACTTTAGTGAAATATTACAGCTTGTGTGATCGCCAGTGTTTCTCAGCTAGAAGTCACTCACTTCAGTAAAGGACGCGGCTATGTGGGGCTCTGATATCTGCTTGCTGTGCAGTTCTCTGTCAGAGGACTGGGCCACGTGGAGGCTCATTTTCTGGGAGTCAGCCACGCTGCCCTCCTGCGTGGCC
The DNA here is from genome assembly GCF_045865225.1 of Trachurus japonicus. Taxonomy (NCBI): domain Eukaryota; kingdom Metazoa; phylum Chordata; class Actinopteri; order Carangiformes; family Carangidae; genus Trachurus; species Trachurus japonicus. The sequence continues at coordinate 13,288,743 of NC_140912.1, forward strand.
TTACAGTCTGAACCGGTTGGTGAAACGCTGTGCGCCAGGCCGGGAGGAGTCCGAGCTGGACACACCGACGACAGAGGCCGGGAGTCCTCCTCCTCCTCCTCCTCCTCCTCGTCCGGTGTTTTGTTCGTCTCCACATCCACGTCCGGATCGCCCTCACTGTCCACGCAGGGAGACATGGACCGGTAGCTTGAGCTCTCGCTTAAAAAATCGGGCGACAAATAGCCGGTGCGACAGCCGTTGTACGCGCTCCTGTTGCCGTACAGCTTGGCGATGCAGTCCGCGTCTTTAATAACGGGTCTGAACGCGGAGACGTAGCTGATTTTCCGCGGCACCGGCGTCATCCCCTCCAGCGGCCTGGCCTCGTCCCCGGATTTGTCGTCCTCATTACGCGCGGACTGCGTGCTGGAGCAGCGGTCGTTTTCAACCATGCTGTCTTTGGACGTGTTGGTGCTCCGGTCGCTGTGCTCGGATATGTCCATGTCGGTCTGTCTGGGGGGGCACAGCAGCTCTGGTGCGGGTTTGTGCTGGGTCTGCGGGTAGGGAGCGATGGGCAGCGCGCCCGCCGCGGGCCAGAACATGGGGAAGGAGTGGTAGGTGCTCTCCTTGGTGCTGGGCCACAGGACGCCCGGGAGGCCCGCCTTGCTCTGCTCTCCCAGTAGACTGTCCTCTTTCTTCTGGCACAGGCCGAAAGCTGGGAATCCGTACGGATGTGGGAAGAGCGGCGGTGGGATCTTCTGCAGCATCCCAAAGCTTTTACTGGGCACCGGGATGACGGGGTAGCTGCGCGTACTCGCCATGGCGCCGCGGTTGTCCTCGCAGCTGAGGATTTTTGCAGGTATCTCGGGTGTTTCTCGGGGACGGCTGGGTCCATGCGATTTCAACGAGGAGCTGGACTCGGACCCACAGCCCGGCAGCGTCCTCTTACGACTGCCCCCGTTGAACATGGCCTTCACGTCTTCCCAAGCGTGTAATATGTCAGTCGCGGAGCCTTTATCTGATAATTTCAGATGCCGCCTCCAAGAATTAAAATTCGCTGCATCCGGCTGCGTGTACTTGGACTCCGGAGTGCGATGCGAGTGAAATATGAATTTATTTGGAGAGAAATACATGTTGCAATAGGAGCACTTGATGCACTTGGCCCTGGAGCTGTTGTACCTGGCCGGGATGAAGCTGCCTCGACTCCCCCAGGCGCACTCGTGAGACACGTCAAAGGCGAAATTTTCTGGAAGTTTAGGGGGCGAATGAGCTCCTAGAAACGACTTACAGAGTCTTTCGGCCTCGCGTTTAGTGATCATCCCGCAGCGCCTGGAGGAGATCGGCATGGCCCCGGCTCTCCGCAGGATCTCCAGCTGGACAGGAGTGCACTGGACGCAGGTGATGCCCAGCGCCACGCGCCGGTTGTGTATCTCGTTGTAGCTGTAATTCTTCAACAGGGTGTTGGATATCTGCGCAAGGCAAAGTCTCTCCTGGCCATCTATCACCAAAGACACGATAGGTATTCCGTACAGCACCGTCTCTCCCACCTGGTTGGGCTTCAGGTTGGTGCTCGGGTAGGAAAGTTCCTGTTTGGAGCTCGGCGAGGAGCTGGAGTCTCGCCCCGCGGGTATGGAGTCCATCCTGGGAGGCCTGGAGGCTGCAGAAATTATATTTGACGTGACCATGTGAGTTTTAAAAATCAAACAGAGGCCTCAAGCACAACTTTACAATAACTAATTACTAGCTACACAAGTAGAGGACAAGGCAGTCACAGGCCTGTGTTTGCATCAAGTTGTGTGAACTCAGTGGGGCATTTTAGAGACAAATCTTCACTAAGCAATATGTTTATGACATAATGCTGATGGATTAATTGTAGCTCAGCCCGCATGCATTCAAAACTCATTTAAATACAACTTCATCCTTTGTTGACAATCACACACAAACTGTCTGCAGGTTTAAATTCTAGATAATTTCATGCTTTCAACAAACCGTGCGTAAAAACAACAACAACGTTGCACTGTAGTTGACACTAAAGCAGCCAGTGTTAAATGCTGTCTGATCAGTTTCTAAGTCTCACCTTCAACGTGCGCGCGGCTTCCCCTTGCGTCGTCAACGACCAAAGCTGCGATCAAGTGAGTGTCGGAGCGATGAGAAGTGTGTGTGTATGTGTATGTGTATGTATGTATGTGTGAGTGAGTGTGTGTGTGTGTGAGAGAGAGAAGATGTAAAGATGTTTGCTTTAGGAGTGGGACGCTGTTGTCCGTGCAGCGCCGCCTCCTTCCTGCTCACTGTCCTCCCCTCTCTCTTCTCTCTCCTCCCTCTCTCTCTCTGCTCCACTGTCAGCGTGTGCGCAGGGTTTGTGTTGCAGCAGCAGCAGCAGCAGCAGCATCAGTGGCCACATGGCCTGCAGACTGTGGTGGTACAGCCCCCCTCCCTCCACGACACCGACAGCAATCAAGTGACGGCAAAACTTATGGCAAGGCACTCCCACTCACACAGGCGGTCTGCATTAACTATGGATTCATGACCAATGAAGATGCTTTGTAGTGTTTGGTCTTACAGCAGCCTGCAGGTCTACACATGTGGAGAAGGCGCTGTCTGCAAAACGTTATTATATAATGATAATAATAAAAAAAAAAAACTCCTAAAGGTTTGATCCAATGCAGCCTATAGGCCTCTGTGTTTAAATAAATTCTCAATTAAAACAAGAAAACATTCACATTAATCTTTCATTACTCTGTAGCTCATTGTGTGGACCATAATGCGTTTAATTAATTCTTTTGCGCTTTCCTATTTGAAATAAGACGCTATGTTATTGACATTATGAATGGAGGAGGCTGCGGTGGGATTTGGCTTTCCGCTAAAAACAGCAGGGACCCACCGACACATTGTTGTGTGTGCTGGAGTCAGGACGTGCAGGCCAGCATCATGTGCTGGGTTCCCACGGATTCACCGTGTACAAGCCGCACACCTCGCCTACACGCGTTTTGACAATAACCAGCTGCTCCAAAGGTCACTCTCTGTGATCAACGCTTAGTCGCCCCCCTCCTCACCTCCTCATCCCACCCTCCCAAACCAACCCACCCCCTAAACTCCCCTTTCTCTCACTGTGTTTTGCACCATAACGTGCATCCAACTTTTAAAAGTCAACAAGAGGTTTGGGTTAATCATTTACATGTGGCACACGCGCGGCGCCGAGCACTGATGTAATATTGATGAAGGTAACAGGACACGCTCCTGTTGGTCCTATTGTCTCCGGAGGGACGGAGCTGTGCAGCGACAACAGTTTGTCCATAATTATTGCAAAGCAATGCAATGTTGATTTGAACATATAGGCAGCCTCCATTTGAATTTAGCGACTATAAGTCTGAAATAATAATAATAATAATAATAGGCCTAATAATAATAATAATGAATAACTGGGAAGTAAATTTGCAACCAATGCAAATAAAAAAAACACAATAGGCCACTACATTTTTTAACATTACATGTATTTTATTATATTTTCATAAGATCGGACTATAATACAGAATTTAAAAATATTTACACACCACAGACACAACGAGGCCATATGGCTTTGTAATTCAACTAATTCTGTCTTGTCTTAATGATCTTTCTTTCTTTTTTTTTTTTTTTTTTTTTAACAATTTCACAAAAATATGCCACTGAAATTAAAGACCATGCCAAAAATTAAAAAAAAAAAACCTCATTAAAAAAAAACCTCAAATGAAAATGCATTTAGATTTAAGATCAGTGAACAGACACTGGTCCTACTAGAAGCATCTCCTCACGTCAAAGCAGCTACCAAATTCAAATTAAAACAGAAATCACCCCCATCTGTCTGTTCATTGATTATTGAACGGGTATGGCCTGTTAAACCCAGTCACCAAAACAAACCTCTTAATTAAAAGTCTGTTACTATCAGATAAATTCAGAGTGATATTGCCATGGGTAAAACATTCCTGAAATTAAATGAATTAAAACGTCTTTTCAAAATTTTAAAAGGCTGCAAAACAATCCATTTAAAGCCTTAACCGCGTCCTATCATCACCACACATGTACAAGAAACCCTCATTTCAAACCAAATGTAACATCCACAGACTCATTCATTGCAGGCCTTGATGTGTGATGAGTCTGATTCAACCAAACCTGAGCAAGGAAATGGGAAAAGTAGCCGAAAAGTCAGTGAGGTCATTATCAGACTCATACACACTCTACCTTTTTGTGCAAGAGAGAACAGCTCATTTAAAAGTGTGTCTGCATTAATCACAGTGCTGCATCAAAGTATGATAATCACCTGAACACTCTATTAAAATAAAAGTGCCAGCCCAGGGGAAATCTTACCTTACTCTTTAATTGTTTTGAGGCTTTGATAGGCTTTTTAATCTAAGATTAATTTATGCATTCTTAAATAACTCTACATATGATTAATAAGCTTGAAAATTAAAAGGAGACTGAAGCAATTATAACAAGTGGTTGGTCATCACCTCATTAGATGGTATGAGAAAGATGCAGTTTGTGTGTGTGTGTGTGTGTGTGTGTGTGTGTGTGTGTGTGTGTGTGTGTGTGTTTTGGTCTCACAAAAATGTGGGGAGACTGTTTGATGACAATCAGTGGGTAAAAAAAAAAGAGCTGCTGGCTAATTATTCTGAATTATTTCTGGTGCATGCTCTGAGTGGTTGAGTCACAGTCAGTTATTAGAAACTTGATTTAATACATGATTTATTGCCAGTTTTAACAGCAAATATCCCAGACAAGAATCAGCTGAGACTGTTCAGATCGCTCACCGTTGACCACCGTGTTGATCCTGAACGCATCCCGAGTTGAAAGGACAACAAAAGAGAAAGATCAGCTGTTTGAGAGGCCACCGGAGAGACGCAGTGAAAACACCGAGACTTGCTAAATGGTCGCTAATGTGTAAACAAGACATCACTCCTCTCCTGCTCTGATGTTTATTTGTCTCCTAAAAGCCCACCCCTGGGTCCTGACCCCCACATCCTCCACCGCTAAACGGAACATTTCTTCTCGCAGGAGGTGGTGTGCAATGTGTGTGTGTGTGTGTGTTTGTGTGAGTAAAGGGGGGGGGGGAGTTGGGGGAGTTCATCACTGCATCAAATGAGGCTGAGCGCAGGGACCCTTTTGTCACAGACAGGGACTCATCTGCCAATGGTGAGCTGTGAGGTCCTAAGGGAAGGGAGGAACAAAGGTGCTAAAAGGCTGTGTGACAATGAGGGTGCTCCGAGGAGAGCCTTCAAGTGTGGGGACACAGGCTGCACGGGACAAGCTGTGCCAATCACTCCGCAATTACTTTTTTGTGCAATCCAGAGGCCTTGCGAGGGCATTCATGGAGAGACACAAGGACACGAGCAGCCACGGCGAGGTCCACGTCTCGCTGTGCTTTCCTTCTTATATCGAGCTGACCCCAAGACTCATCACGGCAGAAATGTATAGTAAATCACCTGCTACTCTGTTGAAAATCTGACCAGAACACCACGAGTACGTTTTTACACCGTGAACCCATCAGAGAAGATGAAGGCGATTAAATTTAACATAAAAGACTAAAAGGTTTTGTCTCATACACAAATAACGCCGAGTGAAAGTAATGGAAGACAAGTATGAAACAACAGGGTCAGTAAAATACTGAACTGAACTGAAGATTCAACATGAAACATTGTGTAAAATGAAGAGAAAAGAAAACATACACAAACATACATACACAAGTGCAAAAAGGGCAGCGCAAAGGATCAAGAGGACGTTGTCCCACATGACCAATGATACACAGAGGTCAGAGGACAGTTCAACATCCTCATGGCCTGAGGAAAGATTTTTTCCTCTGTGTCTTAAAACAAAGCATCAAATTATTGTAAAACTATTGAACTTCAATCAGAGATCTTGAATATCAAGGTGTATCCACTGTAATGCCTGCGTTAAATGGCCGAGATCAATATCACAGTAATAATATTTTTCTCATGTTGTCGTAGTGACCTTTGGTTCACACTGTGTTACATTAGATGAGACTCTTCATAAATGTTATATGAATACCTCAGTTACTGATTTTGGCCATGTTTTAAGTACATTTTTTTGTACAATTTGCTTGAAAATATGAATAAGGACGACACAGTCTGGTTAAAACAACATGATATAATCACATCATCATGATGTCATTACACCAAAAGTCAATGATGAAACTAACTTATTATTCAGCCCTGCCTACAAACAAATAACAGCAGTGCACAGGCCTCTGCTAATTCACAATGACAACTCTTACACTTAATTGCCATTGCACTGACTGACTCACTATGTTTACAGAGTATTTAGGGAGTTTAAGTTTTGTGTATCAACACTGTGAATGCTACAGTGTAATAAAGAAAGATGCAGGAATTTGTCTATATCCAACCCCGAGCAGTTTCAATGGTGTAATGAGGAGTCAAGTGAGAATGGGAATTATCGTAATGATAACAAAGGTCTATGCACCATAGCTTGGGGCTGTATTGTAGGGCATTACCATAAAGATGCAATGTGCTTGTATTGCAGGGTTTTTGTGAGGGAGCAGGCCAAAGAGATAATAACTATTAGTAGATGACAGTGCTTTGTGGGATTCCAGCTGTGGAGCCCAAATTTCCATACAGATAGAATGGCTCTGGGTGGATGATATGCGTATGTGGGGGAAGGGCTGGGTGACTCTGTGGACTCATACACACACACACCCATGTATGCACGCAAGCACACACACACACACACAGGTCTAGAAGTGGGAAATCTCAGTGTTGGACTCTGTCTTGGTGTCCCCAGTCAAACTCTGGAGTGAGGCGAGAGGCTCCAGTTAGAGCACTGCAGGTCTCTGAGGAGGAACTGTCCAGAGTACTGAAGCAGCCTGCTGTTGCTCTGCTGACAGCTTTCAAAGTCAGGAAGTGCAAATAGCTAGGACTCCCTCCTTGTGTGTGTGTGTGTGTACAGAGGACCAGAGATTTCCATCAAGATCACACGCAGGTGAGAGGGTGTGCAACAGACTTGTCAGCACCACAGATTGGGGAAAACCTTGCCGGACAAACAAATAAGAGGGAAACAAAAATCTGTACTTTTCAAGGTTGCAAACTTCCACAAGTGCACACATCCCATAAATACAAAGTGTATCCAACATGTATGGGAGTAAAAGTGCTCCTTGAAGAAATAAGAAGAAGTTTAGTCTTCGAATGTGCTTATATTTGCTTAGCAAGATGAGGAGGTTCATACCACTTTCACTCTGCGCGGTGAATACATCTCGCTGGTGGTGGTACAATGGACCTATTTCAGCAGGAATTTATATTTGAAAATGGAGTTCAAGAGTTTGATGTAAAACATTCTGAATGAAGCTCAAGGGAGTTTTTACTGGGCTATTGAGCGCCTTGGTTACAAAAACCAAAGTGTAAACACAATGCATTGTGGTTTTCCTTGAGGGCAATGTCATTGTGCCCTTCTGAGATTTATTCTGCACACTAACACACAAAAACACCACAAATGCTGTATGTAGATTAAAAAAAAAATCTAATTTGGACAGAGTCTTGTTAGTTGTTACCATCCATTTTTTTTTAGGTTTTGTGCAAAAAGAAGCAGCTGCTGGTTGTAGCTTCATATTCATAATCAAAACGACAAACATAAGAGTTAATTTGCTCTCCTCAGCTATTTCTAAGATAACAGTGAACATGGGCATTTCCCAAAATGTCAAACTATACCTTTTTAAGGGTCAAAATTGGAACCGGTTTTACATAGTAATTAATTCAACTGGTGTTCCCTCTATGTGAACTTGAGCAGCAGCTAGCGAGAGTCTGTCATTATGACCCAGAAAGGACATGTAGATGTGAGGATTCAGGGCTGAGTGAGACAGAACAAGTGTGGGATTGGAAGGCGACTGAGATGAATTATCTATGGGAGGAGGTTAAGTTAATAATAGCAATAGCTGTGGTGGCGGTGGTGGAGTGTTAAACTCTGCTGTCTCCTGTGTTCCACTCAATCCGCTAGTGTAAATAAGTCCACAAACATCTGTAAACAATGGTGCACACATTTTCTATCAAACAAACACAGCTGTTTAAAACAGGGCCCCGGAGATCGAACAGGTAAGAGGGCCAGGATCCCGGGACTGAGCAGCTTATTTGGTCGACTTCCAGTGCCAGACATGCTGAGCGCATTTATGTAAGGACGAGGCTAACAGAGAGGAGACAAAGATAGTGAGAGCAGAGAGCGTGAGGACACCAATCATCCTGTAATTATCCCCCCGGTGTGTGAACTGTCCAACTCTCCGTCCTTGATAGATTCACCTGACCCAATAACACAACACACAGTCACACAATGGACTGGAGGCGGGATAAAGACAACACCATAGATCAGCCAGGGATCAGCAATGAGACAAAGACCTAACATCTGGGAGCTGCGGTGAAATTAAAGAACCGAAAGACTGAACCAATCCTGTTACAGCTCTCCATTAATAGCCTGGGAGCTGCTTGAGAAACGGCACGAGTGAGGTAATGCAGGATTCAATTTCATTCGATATTAAAGAAACACCCCTTGGCATCACTCTCCGTCTCTCTCACACTCTTTTCCTCTGCCGTTCAAATCACTCTCTTACCTTAGAGTGATGTATTAAGCCATTTAAATTAACAATGGAATGACTTATTCTAATACGCCCGTCCCGAGGAGAGCCTGGGATGATGCTTGCTGGAGTGGGACATCAACACCACACACACCACCTCTGAACCTCAGGCTGGGCAGCGAAGCGTGGCGCTCTTTTCCAGATAGCCCAAACAATCTGGCCAGCACTCCATCCAAAAGCAGACATTCATACTGTCATTATGATGTGGAGAGGGTGAATAACACCACTAAGCCTGCCATTACTGCACACAAAAACTACATCTCCCAAAAGCGATGTTCTTTTCTGAAGCGGAAACAAAGGGAGAAGGAGAATCAGTAAATACACCAAAGTCACACAACTGAAATAACTTCTTTAGGAGTTTGAGGCAGCAAATGCTGAAGCTGTAGTCTTTATGAACTTCAGCAGCAGCTTGTAAAATCTCATTACTCCCTCTCATGCAGTCTATGTCTGATACAGACTTCTAAATCATTCATGCCAAGGCCTTGGTCAGCTGAATACAAATGAGGATACAGTGGGTGCTCCATCTGTCCCTGAGGGGTTTGCAAAAATAGATCTGAGAAAAGCACAGTTTGATTGATGCTTCTACACTCTGAATAATGATCGGTTCAGAGGTCAAACTACTTCAGTGACATGCATTATATCATTAATTACAGACATCAATAAACAATAGGACACTGTCCATATGTTTTAAGTGTGCTTATGCCTCCTCTTCTCCCTGCTGGATCATTTCACAATTAGTAACTGTTACACAGTGACCTTAAAAATACAGGGGGAAAAAAAGACTCTCCTCAGCTATTGATTGCATTCTCAGAACAGCACACCAGAAAAATGTGGCGTAGTAATTACAAGTGATGAGAGAAGCACATTTCGATCTCACAGTTACATATGCAATTAAAATATTATTCATTACCTCTTAAATAAAAGCCTGGTTCTGAAATCCCATTAAATTTGGGATAATTGTGTGTGTTTAATTATAATCCCTGGCAGGATGGAAGGATGGGAGGAAGCAAGTTTCGGAGAAAGTAACAGAATGTGCTCTGACCTAGATAGTGGAGGAGACATTTTGTTTTAAAAGTGACCTTGCTGTGAAACCTCAGCTCAGAATAGCTTTCTGTGGACTCTCGGTGCACACACCTATTACTTCAGCTTCTGGTTAAGCAGAGCTTTACACAGAGAACGGGGACATCAAATCCTCCATTTTTTGCTGATTAAAAGCTGATCATTTTAGTGAGAGCATGACATTATCATACTATGATACAGTCAGACTGGTCACAGCTACAGTGCTGCTTATTACGGTTTGAGGAGATGATACGGACACAACGCAGAACTACTGATCATGAGTTTTCATTTGTGAGTAACCGAGGACATTTACTCCGGTAATTTACTCAAGAACAAATCAGCGATAACCGTATACTTTACTTGGACACTTTTGTTTCCTGACAGCTGATAGCTACTAGTTACACTGCAGATAGAAGGAACAGCTCGGCATTGTGGGAAATGTGCTGGCAAGCTTTCTTGCTGAGAGATAGATGAGAAGATTGAAGCCGCTCTAATCCACCACAGTTCTAGAAATAAAGTTAAAATTGGTGTAAGTGCAAGCTTGTCTGCTAAGCTAATTTGTGTGTAATTCTTACACATGTGTGCATGGTCTTTTGTTGATTTTATTGCGGATGATACGCTCTGCATCTGTGATGAGTTTGATGTTAGTACAATGTATAGATTCACCCTGCATCAATGCTGTTTTGTTTTTTTTTACATTAAGGACCACGGTGATAAGATGTCTTGGACCTTGTTGTGTGTTATCCTTGACATTTATGAGATATACGTGACCCGGCATCCTCTCATTTTCACTGTGTCAACTACTGTAAACTGAACTGAACTAACTCTGAGAGGCAGAAGGACGAAAGCAAAGGTATGAGCCAGACTGACAAGATACACAGTACAGCCCCCACACACAGCCTCCAATAGCTGCATTTTTTTCTTCTTTTTTGGGGGGGGGCGCATATTAAAACTATCATGATGTAACACTAATTTACAGTCTTTATGCTGAGCTAGTTGGCTGTAGCTTCACATTTACTGTAGAGACGCATGACATTACTATGATTGATAGTGGTCCATCCATCACAGTATCAAGTGAACATGTATTTCCCAAATATTAACACGTCAAACCGTTCCTTTAAAATTGTATACAAAGCATCAGTTTACAAAATGTTATTACAGCTTGAACTCCTGCAAACTACTGAGCTACATTAAAATGTGTCAGTCACTAGGGGCCACTCTGCTGCATCATGGGCACTTTTACTTTTCATACTTTAAGAGCACTTTGCTGATGATACTTAAGCACTTTTATTAAAGTATATTTTGAAATGTATGACTCAAATTTGTTATGGGGAGACTACAAAATGCTGTATTGCTACTTTTACTTAAGTAACATAACTGAGTGCCTCCTACACCACTGCATTTTTATCATTTATTTAGATTTTTGTCCACAGATTTACTACAGCCTGTGTGTAAGTTCATGTTTAAGCTGTCTGCTGCCCCGGCCCAACATCCCCTGCTGGCTCCCCCAGAGCAGCTTGGCTCGGGCCGGTGGCTTCAACCTGCAGGCAGCCGTAGGACAGCCCAAGCGGAGCTGTCTGCCACTCCTGTGCTTCATTAGGAAACAAAATATAAGGTTTCCACTCCATTAGGAATGACTTTAGGAGTGAAAGCACATAAGACGCCGACTCACCTCATCAACAATGCATTGCAATAACGGCTGAGGATGAATGAGAGTGAGCAGAGAAGGGAGGGAGGGGGGAAGAAAACAGCATTAGCCAGTATACAATGTCTTTACAGCAGAGTGGAAAGGAAAAAAAATCATTAATGCAATAAAATGTGGTCAGATTAATCAAATGCCTCAAACTCTTATGAAAATATTACAGGGAGAGAATTTTCTATTACATCTAATGGTATCTAATCTAATACTGGCAGTTAAAGGCTTGGGCATCTATTTATTGTGAAACACAATTTAGGAAGTTTAAAGGGAAGCAGTGAAGCATGCGTGCAGCATAGCCGTCAGGAACATAGGCAGAGATCTTTCCCTGCCATTTTCTTTCCTCCAACTCATAAAAGCTTACCATTAAAGACTGTAGGTTCCTCTGAGTTTGGGGGGGGAAATACACAGGGAGGAAAGGCAATATGTAATTAGCGTGTCATAATCAAAATGACCCACTCGGACACTTTATGATCAGCAAGACAAAATTACTGCACCACTGGTGGCAATCTGTGGGCATGTGTTAACACCATTAACATAATGAAAATACACAAATGTTAATAGCCCGCCTCTTCATACGGGTGAGGAGCTGAAGCACAATGTTAATTTCACAGTGCATTTTCACTAACCTGCAGGTTGGGGGGTGGAGGGGTGGAGGGGTGGAGGGGTGGGGGATGCTGGGCTGAGAAAACATACAATCTTTTTGTAAATGGCTTGGAAGAAGAAGAAAAAACTCTCCTTGTCTCTTAAAACAATCTGTGAAAAGTATCATTCCCCAGTCGCACATCTCCAGTGAGAGACTCTGTGGAAGATCTCATTTTCAATTAAAATCTCATTTGCTTGGAAGTTGAAATGAAATCATGTTGTGAATTAGCACATGAATTTACATACTGGGACGGCTGCCAGTGTGCAGGGAGACTAATTTACCTTAAAGACCGAATTTTTTCCCCCAAAAAGGATCTCAGTGATGGCGTGAGAGCAATGATGCGTGTGTGAAAAACTGGATTGTAAGATGTAACTAGTGAGGAAAAACAAATTTTGCTGGTATTCCTGTACAGTTGAAGAGCTTTTGTTACAGAGGAAAAGAGTTTCTGCGAACTTACAAATAAAACAAGGGGGGGGGGGAGAAGAATCACTTTGCAAACTTTTGCAAACCCACGCAAAAATAGAAGGGTAGCTTGTTGCTGCGACGTTAATGGGTGGATCAGATTAGAGCGCAAAGGACTTGTCAAACTATTGCTCTTAATTATGGATTTCAAGTTACAATAGAAGACAAAGAAGCATCCAGTGTTTTTGCAATCATCTAGTGAGAAGAAAAGACAGTATTGACATTTTATTTCTTTTCACCCATCAGCATGAGAGGTAACCATCCATGGAAAAGCTAAAGCTCGCTCTTCTAATTTGTTAAGTTTTTACCTGCATCTATCCATACTTGATGCTCTTACACCCAGAATACACGCCTTCAATCAGCTATCCACTGGGCCTCAGATTGTCCACAGTAAATTACTTGCTCATTTCGCAAGGCCTTCTCTGACAAAGCACTATAGCTGTTATTGATTCATTCTTTCAATTAAATAAAGCTTTGCTCTCTCTCCACTGCTTGTAAATACCTAGAGACCCCCTATCCAACACAATATCCATTCTTTTTACACCGCTAACATTATCAGTCTGCACGCAAAATTAATTCCCCCACTATTGCAGAAATAACTATAATTGCAAACTACACAGAGAGAGAAATTGGAAAGGGGTTTTAATATACATTTCCAGGTGTATTCTCCATTTGTTCAAGTCAATAACATTTTTCATTAACATTTGTAATAAAAAAAAATGCAAGTTCTGTCCCCTGCTCATTTCCTTCTTAATTCAGAGATAAATTCACAGCACACTTTCCAAACTGCCATGCACTAGACTTTCTCATTTAATTTGGTTTAAGACATCCAAATGAGATTAATGTTGGCTATCAACAATAAAACATTTTAATTTACATATTTATCAGCTGAATGAGCCATGACTCACAATAGGTAAGACGTATTAACATGATTGCATGTTGATGCAACATTTTAATATAATAGAAAATCAATGGATAAAAATGGATAGCAAAGTGTAAGAGTGCACTTCTTGTCATTTTAGATATTTTTTGAGTTATTTCTCTGACAGACTACATATTTGTAAGGATGCCTTGAAAATTCCATTTGCTACTTCAAAAGCAGCACACTGCTACATGAACAGCTGTATCTTTTGAGGAGGAACGAAGGAAAAAAGCAGAGGCGGTCAGCGTGCAAGGACAGTCAGGTGTCTCCATAGACAGGCCAAGAAGAAAGGGAGAGAAAAGGAGGGAGAGAGACCCCCTGTATGTCCCCTCGCCTTCATTGTTATCCCACTGATGATCCTGCAGGTGGGCAGAAATCAGTGTGGCTTGGCCTCAGCTGTACTGAGGTCAGCTCTCTGCTCGTCTGCGCAGGAATTATGGGCTAGCCTTTTGCCCGCGGCACACAGATTTAGCTGTGACCCTGAACACGGCCTCCCCCAGAGGTTGACAAATTTTATCCACATTTTCCCAACTTTGCTCAGAAAACCAACCTGACTCGTCAACCCAGAGCCAATCCTGCTCCACCAGTAGCTTCCCTAACCTCATATCTCATCTCAGACATAATGGGAAAATCAGACCTCTGCGAGCAGGAATCTTTTAAGATTCATGGAAAATAAGGGAATGTGCTGGAGTGATGAGGGACGGTGAGTGTTCACAGCCTTTACTGCTGGAAATTATTGGACGGAGCTGTTGTTACCAAATTGCCACCTCTATCAGAAAGGGATGTTTACAAATTTCTTAAAACATTTTAACTATTAATAATTTCATATTGAACAATAATTAATATATCTTTATGTACACATACTATTCTTTTTTTCATAAGTATCATTTACTTGGACTTAAATGTTACACTAGACACGTGATTCTAAAATGACCACAGATTATACAGAATGTGTCTAAATGTCGTATAGGACTATAGTATATGCTCTGAGCGTGAGGTTCTGTTGAACTGTAAGGTGAATAGAAAATTACACTACATTTCCTTTACAAATACATATCTCAGTTCTGGATGTAACTCTAGTCTCTCCAAAAAGAATAAGAGCCAACACACAAGACATAATAAATCAGAAAGCTCTTTGCTGGCGGCTGCATGCACATTAGACCACATCTTCAAGATTTTCAGAGCAAACCGTAGAGCAAAACTCCATTACCTCCTGACACAGAATGCAAATGAATCACAACATGGGGTGGGATGGAATTAAAGACCCTTCTCTAATCAATGACAAGCCAGGATGAAACCCTCTCTTCCATGGCTCTGCCATAGGCAAACTTCAAGCCCCCTGAAAACACACACACGCATACACACTTGTGTGCACACATGCATGCACGTACTCAAAGACAGACTGACAGACGACACACATGCACACGTTTTGGAATGATATCTCTGGCTATTTTCCAGCTTGTCTTTTCCGAACTGGTACAGCGAGGACGTGAGCTCATTGCATGAGTGGAGTCTTGTCTTAACCTGCTACTGTCTTTCTGTTTCACAGGGTTTTTTCAGAAATAGCATGTGAGTTTGTCAGGTGGATGGTGCTGGACTCAGGCTGTGAGGTGAAGGGAAGAGCTGTCTCTGTTCTGTTGTGCTCTGTTCTGCTCAGACAGATGCACAGGCCTGTGTAAATGACAGCCTGAGCCCGAGGATGTCTGCTGGCTGCCGCGCGGCCTGCTACAGCCTGCAGGTGAAGTGTCTGTGGCGCCATATGGAGCAGGGAAAATTAACAACGAGAGGAAATTCTCCACAACAGCGGGAGGTCTTGCTAGTCTCTCCTCCAAACAAAATTTAAAGACGTAGAGAAACAAGAGAGGGGGAGTGATAAAATTAATGGGGTTCAACATTTTAACACAACACCGACGGCAATGTTTGCACAGAAAAACAAGAATTCCCTTTACAGTTTAGTCACATTGCACTCCTCTATTATAAATCAGTGCCTGGCTTAAGTAGTTTGACCTGTTCTATAAATGTACATTAACCCTGCTGGTGCTCCCTCGCAGGTTCGAGTCTGCTCCACAAGCCCAGCACAGTGGCTGTTAGTGCAGGTGAGCTGCCTCTGTCTCTGGTGGCTCCTTATGCTTGCTGCCATCATAGCGAAGGCGCCCCATGTGGAGCCTCTCTTGGTTTGGGTCATTGATTACAAAGAGCCTCCTGGTTTTGTCTGACAGATGTGAATCCATGCTATTTAATTTGGAGAGTTACCCTCAAAGGGACTACCATTAGCTATCCAATCTGACCACAAATAGTGTTCCATTAAGCAAAGAGTTTGAGAAGCTCTGGTGGTGCGTCTCCTGACAGCATGGAGGAAGCCTTGGCATATTACACTGAATGTTAAATGCTTGGTTGTTTAAACAAAAGGGAGATCTTACTTTAAAGAACGTCTTTGTTTTAGAGATACATAAAGAGTCCCCTCAGCGGGATTCTACAGGCATATTAGAGCTGAAACTGTCCTTGTTTAGTGTCTAAAGAGGGTGGGGTTGGTAGTTAAAATGTTAATAAGTGCAATTCAGTTTTAATTTAACAGCCCTCTGCATTCCTAATTACTCCACTAGCTGTGAATAAATGAGGAAGAGAGCTCATCTCTTGCCCTCTGCTTCAACACAAAACACATTCTTACCATTTCCGATATGGAGCTAAAGAGGACTGTGAGGAAAGTGATCAACTCATCGTCTCCTCATGAACAAAGCAGCATGGCTCAGTTAGTGATTTTAGCTATTATTTTCTCAGTAGGCACAGTCCTTCAAATCTTTGTGAGTGCTTTTACGGATTTTGTTGATAGAGTATAAAAGGAGAAGTGTGAAAAGTGCAAGAAAGCAAAGCAGAAAAGATTCAAAGAGGGAGAGGAAATAAAGGGAATCTGATGATCGCAAATTGTTCTTTTTAAAACATTCAACAACAGGAGCACGCATCCCTGTGCAGCCATGGAATAGAACTGTGCATAAATTACTTTATGTAATCATACAATGTAGATTAGCATGATAATGGTGGGTGTTAATAGATGCCAGGAAGCAGGGAGTGACAGCACTTTGAAATGAGACATGCTTGGGGCAGTGGGCTCACACACACTCATGCATACACACAGCATTGGGGAATAGCCAGTGAGGCTCTCGTGCCATTACGACAAATGTGAGTGACGGGGAAGAAAGCCACATCTAGCCAGCTGCCTGAAGGCTGCTACAGTATTTCCACAAGTCTATAGGCTCCTGGTCTCTTGGGGAGCCCTATTAATTGTGAACAAAATGGTCCACCATTAGATCTAATGCTTTTAGAGACCAGAGGATATCTTACCCAGCCACTAGGGCCAGATTCAAAATCTTGCTGAGACGATGCCTCCTAGATCAGCCCAAAAAATGTTTTACCTACAATTTTTAATCTTTTTCAAAACACATGGATTAAACCCTAGGCATAGACGACCAGATCCATTAAGTTGATGCTTCCAGTGCAGTGTAGAGCTGGGTGGTAGAACCAGGGAAGAATGTAAAATAAAAGTAAAAAGGACATGATGAAAAAACATCTTGTATAGCATCAGTGAGATGTAAGTGAGCAGATCAGGTGGACTGCGGGACTAATCTCTTCCTGGAAAGCCAAGGTGAAGAGCAACCAGCAGGGTGACAGCACTTTGAAGACAGCTCTGCCCAAACCCCCTAATTTCTAACATCATTGTACCCATTAGTTAATCAGACTAAATTTAGCCCCCTATGGAGACAAAAGAGGGCTGACAAGGAGACTGGGATAAACCTAAGAATAGGTCAAGGGCACTTATTAAAAAAGCCCCCTTGAACACAGTTGGTACATTCAACAAAAATAACAAAATCCCACTTCCTTTCATCCTCCAAAGCCCAGGCAGATCACAAAGCCTGGCGGGGGGTGCAAGGTGGAGACATAAGGACATATAGATTTACAGAGCAAGCGGGTGTGACCACTCCTGTGGATTAATCCAAATCAGAATGCCTTGAAGACAACAGCAATTTGATCAACGCTGATCCGGCTTATCCACAGGCTGCCCAGATTTGTGCCCATGCATGGAGAGCAAGAGCGACACTAAAACTCCTCACTGTGGAGTCTTAATGTAACTTGATAGTGTGACAATATATTGCGTCTTTCTGAACCTTAATAGGTTGTTTACTTTGACAGTTTTGCCAATAACCGATACAGTCACAACAGCAATTACCATCGCAACTGCCACATTAAGAGCTACACACAAAGCAAACACTACTCAGAAGCTTTGACATCCAGAATCAGTCCTGTGTTTATCAGATTTAGCATGCGATTACACAAGTCTGACTGAATTTGCGTGCCGACCCCTGACACAGATATTCATACATACATATTCTAGACAGAAAAAGGGGCTCCTGCTCAGGGAGCCTGCAATGCTGACCTTCTGACAGCCAGGGCTGAGGAGAAAGCAACATTCATGAGCAGATCTGGGGGTCAACATCACCACACAAGCACCCCGAGGAGAGCTGACTGAAAATTAATTAAAAACGCTAGTGTGCAGTGAATGACGGGCCGCTTTTGTTGGTCGTCTGCATTGACGGAGGAGGCAGGACGGTCCCATGTCCCTGGTGCTGGTGAGCCCCTGGTGGCCTCAGCCATTGTCTCGCTGCCAAGCTCTTGCCTTATCAGCGGCAACAAATCAATGAAGCTGCTGTCTTGTTTGTGCAAATGGTAATTACACCATCCACATTTTTGTGCATTAAAACAATCACATCTTAGTCAGGAGTAAGAGGGGCTGGAGGAACATGGTGGACATTTACACAGACTTGTGGGATGCGTGCCAAGGTAAACAAAGGAAGCTCATTTTTGTTTTCATCCAAGCATTCAGTAAAATAAATAGACAAAAGTCGTTGTCTATTGTTAACCCACATATCAACCGAATATACACCAAATGACACCCCAACAATCTCGCGGATAAATCTTCCACAGCCTGTGGTCTTCTCACAGTGATATAGCGGAAAAGATTTAGAGTGCAAAAGCATTTAAGCAGGATGAAGCTCAGAGTTTAATGTGGTCCATCAATCCCATTCACACAGGGTTGTAGCCTCTACATGTGTCCTGTGAGACCATCAGAGTAGTTTAGTGGCATGTTGCAGTTTAAAGGTGCAACAGAAGAGTCAGGTAACAAGGGACAAAATAGTCTCGCCAACTCTCAGTTTTAACTACCCAGGTTCCCTTTGGCCCACACTCATTAAATGCAGAATGCATTTGTCCTTGTAGCTTTTCACACACACTCTCTCTCCCTCTCTCTCTCTCTCACACACACACACACACAGTTGTTCACAACTCACCACATCCAAAGGCAATAGCCATTAGGTGTAAATGGATGGTGTTCTGTCCAAGTCTCAGCTGAGCGCATGTTTCAGGAGCAAAGCAAATGCAAAGGCCAACAGATCCATTAAACCCCATCCAATAACACCGGAGCCCGTCTCCAACACACTGACTACTACTTTTGCAGAAAACACCGGTGTGAGGGAGGCTCAGCCAAAATATCTCAGCAGATGAAGGTAAGAGCTGTTTGGTGTACCACTGCTGCAACACTGATCTAGCAAGTATGTCGCTGGATTTTACACAACAGGAAGAAGCACGCATGTGGAAGAAGTGGATGATCGATGAGAAATTCATGATGGTGTCAAACAGCTTTTTGATCCGCAACTACAACCGATCATTTTTTTACTTTTTACTTTAAACAAAAATTTGCTGTTGCAAATACTGGCTGATTTATATCATTGACGCTATTTGTAAACTGTTTATTGGAGTCATTTGAAGACACCACCTTAGCATCTTGGAAATGGGTTTCTTATTTATCAATACACTAAATAGGAGACTATTTAGAAACTACTGAAGTCAAACACACTTTAATTCAACATTCACATTGCCCATAAGTGCACAAAAACAAAAATCAATCTTCAGAGGATATCCATGTGATTTGAATAAGATGTAACATTATCTTCATCTGAAGCAATTAAAGGGAGGATGATAACAGTGACCAGTCATCTTTTAAGATTTCCAGCAATACCATAAATCAAAGACTTCTGACACACTACGAGAGCATGTGCATTCTTTTCCCACAAGCAACAATATTCAGTAGATACTGATAATGTTAATGCTCCCTGATGCAACAGCTCAACAACAAGGCAAACAAATCCTTTTTTTGTTCAGACTGCTTTCCTGGAGTTACTCTAATGATAACACTGCAGCACTTAGAGATCCATAAACCTATCTCTAACAACTTGTGCTGTGCACAAAGACACTAATAAACAACAGAATATCTTTTGAATGGCATAATAAAAACAGAAGGAGCCAAGTGCTCTGTTGTAGACTTCAGGGGCAGGCTACAGGGTCAAAAGAGCCATGGTAAGCTCTATAGCCACAGTCAAGTGACTCAATTACCACATTTGCTCTTTGTGTTGACCCCTCAATTAGTGTGGAACTGTAACAATCTGCCCACCAAATACACTCATTCATCACCAACTGCCCAAACCACCAGCCTGCTTCTCTGAGCCACCTCACAAGAGAAGAGGGCAGGCAGAGGTCAAATTAAAGTCTGGCCTTTGTAACTACCCTCCTTAATATCCTCAGTTCAACGGGATAAGCTCTGATAGCTCCACACTCATTACACAAGCGGTGCAACAAGCCACTAGGCATTAAGGTAACAATGAGAAGACATGACTGCATGACTCTACATGGCTAAAGCGGCGTTTGTCGAAGGTTGGGGGATTCAAGATCATCCACTCTGACGGTAATACAACGATATAGACAGGTTTTAGAAAGTGCAGGTAATCTGCAGGTAAACAACTATATCTGCACCCTCTTTGTCAAAGGGAATGAATAATGTTTAAAAGGAGTGCGGTAAGTAAGGCTAATGTAGGAGTAACTAAGGGAGTGATAGCACAGATATCCAGATAAGGTCTAAGTGGGTGTTAGGGGGGTGGCTGTTGCCCCACCACATCCTGCCATGCAAGGCCATTCAGGGAAGCTCTCAGCTCTTAGTTTCACTGTCATCACCAGCCAGCACAGCCAGGCTCCTCTTACCCCTCTCCTGCTGTGGTTTGGGTTGCAGGCACAGTAAAAGGCGAAGCAGTGATGATTTAATTATGATATTGGTTCATTCAGTCACCGAGGTTAGGTTTCCAGACAAAGGTGAACTGATATGAGCCGGGTTTGGTTGAGGCTTATACAGAAGCACATGCTGGTTCCCAAGCAGATAACACTTAATCTCCCAGGAAGACTGGTCAGAGGGTGTGGGGTCTCTGAGGGGAAACGGTCCCACTGTGGAGTCCCACTCTGGAGTCCCACTCCGTGCTGCTGCTCTGCTCTCAGAGGTCTAGTTTATTCATGATAGATAACTATCCACTGTCTTGCTACCTGCACCAGCTCATCTCCTGCCTGGCAAACTGAGTGATGCACCTCACTCTGGGGGATTCAGTTACTCTTAAAACTCCTTCACAGGTTACTGACTGACTGCTTTGATTAATGGCCATAGTCTGAGTGGTAACTATCATAATTGATAATCAACTCAACCTTGTCGGCTATAGTGCCACTTAACCTTACTTAACTTTATCTTATGTCAGACAAAGCGATGTAGCCAACCAGCGAGCAGCTGCCTGGCTTGTGTTTGTCTGAGCAAATCCCTCCCAGCACACAACTGTTCAGCCTGTTATGACTCGAGGGTCCTTTCTTTACTTTTTGGTTTGACAGCTTACTCTTCCTTTAAACTGCAATCAATACCTTTTAAGCAAAAATTGCATTGCTTAATTAAAGCAAGAGGGCGATATCAATCTGGAGCCATTATGCACCAGGCCTTATGGTGTCTGACATTTAGTTGTGATTACACCAGTGCCTGTATACTGTCATGGAAGTCATTAGACTGCTGTCATCTCAACATGTTTTCCTGGCCTCATTAACACTGCTTTCAGATTGAAACATGGCTGCTACCTCTAAGTCTAAACTTGTAGGAGTGGTTACTTTTTCTATTAGCATTTTTACTGAGGGATTGTTTTAAGACTAGACAGTAGTGAGAGGATGGGTAACGTGCTTCACCACTTTGTTCCAGGCTGAATTAAATCTAACTGTTGGATGCATTGCCATGAAACTGTGTGTAAACATTCATGGTCTCTGCATGATGAATCCTACTCATCAAGAAAAAAAAGAAAAACAGTAGCCTACGACAACTTGGTCAATATCTGAAAAACGACTGGCATCCCAATCAGCCTCAACTTAGCTTTATGTCTCATCAGGAATGTTAGCATGGCAGCATTGGCATGCTAGTCCTGAGTACAGCCTCTCGGAGATACTAGCATGGGCATAGATTCTTGACTAAAGTGGGGGAAGTGTGTTGCTTCAGGGACCACTAAGGCCTGATATTCAAAACAGGACGTGATTTGACTACCAGATAATCTAGTTTAAAGGTTTCTACGTCCCCAAAATCAGTGCACAGGTTATAACCCCATGAGACAGGCTTTTACAACTCTTTGACGTGAAAATAAAAACGATCTTTTCTTGCAATGATTGCAAGGTAAACAACATAACAAAAAAGTAAAGTAATAATAAAATAAAGAAACTACCAGGAATATGTATGTATGTATGAGATTGGTCATGCCAGATGACATTACACTGTGTTTTGTCAAAAGTCGAGCCAGGTGATGCATTTTTGCTGGATGACCCTGTGTTGTTTGCTTCCCAGACTGGCTCACTTCAAATGAATGAGACTGTTTTATTTATGTTTTTTTTTTAAAAATGTGGTGCTATTGCTGGTCTGAACGTAGTCTTATTCTTGTTTCCAAAGGGCCCACCAATGCACAAATAGCAAAGCCATATGAAACAGAGCTGTGGTGAGCCTGACCCTTGAAATAGTGTCCCAGTCACCTGCATCTTATTTACATTCACAGCGGGGCCGTAGTGAACGCTCTGACATCAACTATTCATGGTGCTTTCTAAAGCACCCATCAGATGACAGTCATGACCCTTAGTGAGAACAAGGGGCTGTGTTACAAATACTGATGCTCCAGTTCACCAGGACCAAGACCAGAATCTTTTATCTTTTATTCTAATCTCAACTTTTTTTTTCTTTTGCTTTACATGCCAACTCTCTTCAACTTTTCCTTTTGTGAAGCCCTTTTAGGCATAGTTGGAATCTTGGACAAAAAATAAATAAAACCTGACATGTCTTCATTTGAAGGGAACACCATCTGCTGAACATTTAAGGACCACGCACTATTCAGTTAAGTGCCACATCCCAAATAGCTGTTGTACCACACTAACCTGTGAATCAGAAAACATAATACATACATCAAGAACTTGACACAAGGGGCAGACGGGGAAATTACTTTAAAGTAGTTGTGTGGTTCTTGAATGATTGAATTTACTTTAACATGGATAAAATGTTTATTTGAACACAGCTTGTAATATAAAGAAACATATTTCTTTCATCATCTAAGGTGCAGCCTGAAATAGTACATATTCTTCTGCAAGCACTAGTACTCCCTTAGCTGTTTTTTGTTGTTGTTTTAATTAAAAAGACAGATGGGTGAGTAAAAAAAAAAGGGTGTATTTGTGTGTATTCAAACAGTTCTCTTTCTCTGTGCAACTGCATGCGATCCTGCCTGACAGATACACAGAGTAAAGCCCAATAGACCACCTGGCAGAATTATTTTCTGGGAAAGCAATCTAATGTAATATCCCTCATGACCTGCTCCACACAAATAACCCAGGCGTAGCGGTCAGCCTGGTTGGGTTTTTACAGGAGTCGCTGCATGTACATGAGGTGGAGCACAAAACAAATTATAAAGCAGGTAAATGGCCACAAGGCTCGGCCTCTCATGCTATACTGAGCACAATGTCACACACCAGCTCCAAACAGAGGAAACATCCCACGCAACATCTATTCTGTGGAGGCTGCTGGAAACTAAATGATATCGTCGGTGTTAATAATCAATTCTGTGGGATTAGTTAAAAGTGGAGGGCAAAACACTAACAAATCAGGTGGCTTCTGCTAAAACAGCGCCATAAAGACATAGAGCAGCAGAGCATATAGATTTTCCACAGGGCTCAATTGTGTGAGAAGTTGTTGGGCTTGCATTATTGACTTTCTCAGTATGGTGGAACCGTGGTAGTTAGGTGCCTTTCCTCAACTCTAATTATGGTGTCATAAACAGGAGAGACCATTAATGAAACCCACTCATGGCTTTAAAACCGCAGATAGGATTTAGAGAGGAAAGAGGAGGGGGGGTCTGAGAGAGGTCTTAGAGTAGTCATGGTATCAATCACAGCAAACTACTCCTCTGTTGAGTAACGAGCATGAGAGCTGGTCAATAAGTCAGCCAAAGAGCCAACAGACTGTAATAGAGACACAACGGAGGATGGGAGACAGAGGTATTTGACCTGAGACTGCCTGTCATGTTCACAGGGCCACAGCTGTGCATCATCGAGGAGAAAAAGTCACTCCGCTACGTGCTGCAAAAAATCAGTCTAGAAAAATCAATAGCATACAATATCAGTGCATGTCATATATTTCCCATCTCTGTTAGAAAAAAAAGGCCTCGGAATAATCTGCGTTTAATTTTCATCGTTTGGCTGGTAGAGTAATATAATCAGCTTTTACAGAAATAGAGAAGTAACTAACTAACAAAGGAAATCTGCAAAGGTCAAGCAGTTTGATTGAAAAGCCAAGGGTGCATCTCCCCACCTCTAAACATACAAGCAGCAAAGCAGGTCATCTCAAGTTCAGCAGCTACAAGAGGTAGGAGATCAATATAACACTTGATGTACAATAAAACCTTAATACCAGGGTGAAGAAGTTGATGGACAAATCTAATGACAAATTTGTTTCATCAGACTTTGATAAAAGCTGTCAGAAGAGAAATGCAGAAACAAGATTCTCAAACCGACATTATGGGACAAGACAAATACAGTGAAATAGCTCAGAGATAGGGTTTCTTTAACTTCCTTTATATCATCACGGCTGTCACCGGGAGACAGTGTCTGTGGTGAGTTTGTCAGGCTTTGGCCAAAGGAAAGAGTAACAACTCTTGTGTCTCACTGACGCAAAGTAGCAAAAATAAATGGCAGTGATATAGTGCATTTCAAGCTCTGTGCTTCATGTAGGCCTACAGCTTTGATAAAAGGCGCCAATTTCTCTTAATCAAGTTAGGTCAGTTTTATTCAAATAGAGCAATATCAAAAATCCTAAATATTCCTTCAGTAAATTCAATAGATGTTGTGTTAGAATGGACTCTGTTTATCCAAATGACAGTATGGTGGGTCAGAACGAGAAAGAAGAAAAAAAAGAAAGAGAGACAAAAGTTGAAGCCACATTTCACACATTACTTAAAGAGAAGCAGTGGCACTAGAGCATTTATACCTGATAACCGGCCATGAAACTTTTTATACGCAGTTGACTTTCAGCTGCTTTTTTCCATTTATGTAATGGTACATGCAGTATTATAATGTTGACAGCTGTATAATATAGACAGGGATCTTATCTCATCTTTTATCTCCAAAGCTTTAATTTGTGTAGAGGCTTTCTGTAGAAATTAACTACAATGCTTGTAAAAACTAAAAGATAATATATTTAACTATAAAAATGTCTCAACATAGAGTTTTCAGTAAAAGGTTGAATACATGATTACCGCATTAACTGGAGTAACAGTCCATTAAGGTTTTTCTTGTGTTTGAGGGTTTAACTACCTCCTCCAGTGATGGTGTGACACGTGGACACGTCCACAACATGATGGCCTCAGTAAAGCCATTTTCAGTTTCTAGAGTGAGAGGCTATAAAATATAATTACAACATGTTTTTACTATTAACTTCAACAGCCAAAGCAATTTCATGCTGCCTGTAAAAACAGTATTCAACAAGAGGGAAAGGCAGAGTCATGGTTGAGTGGCAGAGGAGCGTGAGCGAGGTGTTGATAGCCCTCTGTGGGTTAACCATAGACCAAACCAGACACATGCACTGTATACCTTAACTAGACAAATCTATTTCAGACACATATTAGATAAATATTTATATGCCATAAACTGTATCAATAAATCCCTAGGGGAGGGGAGGCTATTCCACAGCATGTCAATAACTGATTTCAGCAGCAGATAATCATTTTTCTCTCAATGGTGCAGCTTGATATGACGTCGATACAGGCTGTCAGGGTTCATTTTGGCCATAGCAGTTACAAAGAGCGTCACTGAGAGGATATGGCACCCCTCTATTCAGCTTCATTGATTGGTAGGCAGCGTGTTAGTGGGGGGAGAAGAACCGACTGTCATGTCTTATGTCTTATGTTGTGCACTGTATTAAGCTGGAGGGAGACTATGGGCCATGTTGAGGGTCTACAGCTCCATTTGACCGCAGTGTTACAGAGGACACAAGGGACTTGGGACTTTTAATTGTCTCATTGAGACCTGGCTGCATACAAGTAGCCATGATACACAGGAGGGGGAGAGCAGAGGAGGGTTCATGGGTCTGAAATGGCAATTGCACAACAGTGCTCTGATACGAGGAACATATACAATCAGTCAGGATAAAGATCTCACCCTTGGCGGTGTGAAAGGGGGAAGTGAGCAGCGCTCAGGAAAAATCAATACGGAACCGCTCATTTTGGAGGGACATGTGTGTCACAGTCAATAGGAGTTAATAGGCTGGGTTGTTCAGTGAAGACAGGCGGCTTGGGAGAGCAGCCCACTCTGACAGCTTAATACATACTGAATGGCAAGCTGGTTGCATGTAACAGTCACTATGGACACATCAAGTGTGGAATGGAACCTGATGGGCGCAGGCAAAAGTTAATTATAGAATAGAGCTGAAGGTCTTACACACAGAAGTACAGAATTACCCATCCAGTAATCAGAACAGACGCAAGCAGCTGACCCACAGACGCACGCACACACACACACAAACACACACACTCTGTTATTGACTATGACTACAATATGCACTGCGGAGGAAACTTTGTTTAATGTTGCTTTTACGATTCATATTACAAACCAGTTATTTGGTCATTTCTTTAAGGACTTTTACTGTCATTTAATGACAAAGGTTTTCTTGTGTATTAGTACTTAAAGAGAAAACGATAGAGTTAATCAAGATAAAAGTAAATAAATTTAAAAAAAAACATTAAAAAAAAGTACAACCAATTGGCCAAAATTAAAAGAACACATCTACTGAACATTTTTGTGAACAAAGACATCAAACACGATTAGTTTTTATTATATCAAAAAGTAATCTCCTATTTTCCCTCACATTAAAAAGACCAAACACAAAAAAAACATTTCACCCCATATAATAAATAAGTATATACTTATATAATTTTTCTATTTTTCAGTTTAAAGCTACATGGCGAGAGAGATTTAGTGGCCTCAATGCTTTAAATGGCAAAAGAAAAGCTATCAATCAGTAATGTCTTATTGATTGAAATATTGCATACTAACATACTTGCATGTTTACCCTGAGATCTGACATTCATAAAGATTTTTAAATTTCAGAGGTTAGTTTTTCTAACCACGGTGACGATTGAGTATTCTGCAAACACCTGAACCACTTGAAGTTTATAAAAATGTATACCTGAAATGCTGCAATTAAGTGGTGACAGTTTGTTCAACATATTTTCTGACTGTGATGGAAATATGTCAATTATAAAATGCACACACACCAGAGAAATCTGATAATATATTTTTTTTTAAAAAAGGCTAAAAAAAGACACTGCATCTATATTATGCGATATCAGAGACATTTTTCCCATTCATCCAAATAGCTTCTTAATTTCTAACCTGCATTATAACGTCTGGATGATGAAGATGACTCCACATGAGCAATTCACTGAGTACTTCCATGTGTTTCGGTGCACACATGAAGGGGGGCCGAAGCAAGAGATAACAGCTAAATTGTACTCACCTGAGGGCTTTTTCACATCATGTGTAGATCTCTTCCCTGCTCTAATTAATCAGCGTTGTACCAACAGGCTCATCACAGGTTAATTGGCTCAGAGGACGGGTGAGGGACCTTGTGGCAAAACAAACAGAAACACATTTTTCAGAGTTTTGAAACATATTTTGCCTTCATCTGAACAAGATCCAGATCAGCCAAACACAGGGAAATGGCTAATAATATCTTAATTAATTGGGGTCTGCGGGTCACACTGTTTGGTTCCATAAAGAAGGATTCTCCTCTTAATTAGTACCCATTAAGACCTAATTTGGATTATCATCATCTCTTAATTTTATCCAGCTAATTAATAATTAATTACAATTTCAGTATACAGTAGAGTTCAAATGATCTGCTACATTTTATTTTACAAATGACAGGACATGTCAAGGGTTAATTCAGACATTCAGAAGTGAGTCTAAACTCAGCTACTCAAGTCTGTTGAGTTTGTCGTAAATGATGCCTATTAGAAGAGTTGTTGTAAGAACAC
Organism: Trachurus japonicus; assembly: GCF_045865225.1. Taxonomy (NCBI): domain Eukaryota; kingdom Metazoa; phylum Chordata; class Actinopteri; order Carangiformes; family Carangidae; genus Trachurus; species Trachurus japonicus. The sequence goes on from NC_140912.1 coordinate 13,316,586, forward strand.
AGGGTTCAGCATTAAAAATGAGGAAATATCAAATTCAGCACGACTCTTTTAGCAATGGTTAGGACTCAGGGAAGGAGAGGTGAAGCAGGCAGGAAGAGTAAGAAGAGAAGTAAAAGGGTCCTGGCTCCAATTGACATTTCAATAAGTGGAACAGAGCGTTAGCAATCCATTCCCAACTTTTCTGAAACAATTATTGAGATGGCACCTCCAGGCGATGTATGTTCCTGGTCCCCGGAGTCCTGCTGGCTGAAACAGTAATTGACTAAATTGTAGAACACATCGGGGCCATTTACAAATTTGCCAAAAATGAATCGTTTAAAATGAAATGAGGGTGACTCTCAAATTAGCAAGGAGTATGATTGAGATGTGGCTCTGGGAATTAAGAAGCATGATTTAGAGTTCTGCAGAAAGGAGCATCTGTGAATAGTCCAGTGTTACTCACCACCCTGCTCTGACTCGTATTTAAATATCACTGTGGTTTAACAGATGCTCAGTAAAACGCTACAATTCATATTTAAATGATTGACAATTCATATAGATGGACAGATAGATAGATAGACACAGAGAGGGGGGATAGATAGATAGATAGATAGATAGATAGATAGATAGATAGATAGATAGATAGATAGATAGATAGATAGATAGATAGATAGATAGATAGATAGATAGATAGATAGATAGATAGATAGATAGATCTGCTCTTTTAAATAAACATGTATATGTATTAATAAATGTCTTCTTTCTCTCGTATACGTTTTATGTATTTTGATTGTTGCTAGAAAGTGTAATAGAAGTGGGTAGATTGACTAGACATTAAAGTGAAAAACATCGCAAAACAAATAATGAAAACTGCTGAGCTGTATAACACTGAGCCAAAACACTGTGAAGAAATGTAACATTCAACCACACAGTACACTGTATTGTAAGAGGAAGTGACTTCAGGCTTGAGTGGAGTAATTGGAGCCCATGAAACAGTTCCTTAGCTAAAAATAATATATTTTTTTCTAAGAGCAGTGTGATAAATTACACAACACAGATCTTATTGGTTTAAACATATTGTGCTGCAAGGTGTTTGGGAAACTGATCTTAGCTACATTTTATAAGGTGTACTCATTTCTGAAAAACACCAGCAAATTACTCTGACTGTTAAGGGCCTGACAGTTTTGATTGATTGTTGTGCAGACACTGTGTTGATTGTTGCCTGTTGTGCCATTCCTGTGGCTCCCAGCAGCCACTGCTTTCATCTCACCCAGGCTAAACTCTTCCAGCCAGTGATGAGTAATTACTAAGTTCATTAGCCACGCTAGTGGCCTAGAGATTTATTAAAACAAGATTTGCCATCAACTCTCTCGACTGCTTTTGAATATCTTAACTGACTACATTTGGCACTGGGCAATTATACCTTTTCTGTTAATGACTTTACAGGTGAAAGAGTCAAAATAACAAATCTAGAAAAAAAAGCGCTGATAGTTAAGGTTAAATTGGATCCCTTAAACTCTTGGAAACTAATTTTCATAATTGTATTAGACAGTCCCTGTGAAACATGAGCTGGCATTCAAATATTCTGGTCAGATCAGGATCTGATTTTATTATGCGCCATAAGAGACATGTCATTGTATTGCCTCAGCTAATTTACCACCAGGTGTAACATATCTTTGATAACAGATTAATCTGTTGAATTGTTTTGTTATCTCTACCAGGAGGTCATCTGTTTGTTTATTCTGCAAGATAATGTAAAAAGCACTGTATGACGATTTGCACCACAGTGGAATACATGCACTAGGGAGGAACCCTTTCAATTGTGATGTGGATCCAGTTGAAAGGGTACGTCCAGGAAATTATCTTACATTTTTATCAGATTGTGAAATACAGCAATTTAAAATGTAAATTTCTTCAGAAAACATTGGTGTAATTTTAATTGTAACTCATGGTGCTGATATCTATGGGTTTGCAAAGGATTTGCAAAGGTAAAATGTTGTATCCAGATTACACACAGAGTTGTATTATAATATACATATATAATATAATAATAAGTAGCACTTAGGTAAGCTTAGATTACAATTTCCTTCATCATAACAAATAAAAATACACAAAAACAACAAGACGATTCCCGTTCACATACTTCCTCGTTCCAAAGTTTCCATCAAATGATCATAAAATCTTTAAATTCAGAGTCAGGTCAAGTACAGTCAGATCACACTCACACGAAAAAAATGTTTAGGATTTAGACACAGTCAGTTACAGACTCTAGTCTGTTATTGTGTGATTTGAAAACATCAAAAAACTGAAAAGATCAGTACTATCTGTTTGTTGTCATGACTTGTTTTAACATGAAATCCTAATTTGAATTCAAGTTCAGGTTCCTTTCTCCTAAAACGAATGGGGATGGGGACCATCAGCACCACGTTTTTTCAAACCAACACACTAAGAAATATTATTGATGAGTACTAGAGTGACTGAAAAACAAATAACGTCTCAGTAAAGGCAAAATTACCCAAACCGTCTTTCAGCAAGGGACCGTTCCTCCACAACTGGTCTGAAGTGAAAGAGCCACAAGCTATCTTAGTGCAATGTCCAAGTAATTTTTCTTTAATAGGAAAATTGTTACTTATTGATCTGTACTTTGTAAAGCCTTCCAGCAATGCTCCAATCAACACAGCTGTCAAAACCATGGAAATACACTCTGTTCCTTTGCGATTTGATGGCACAGTGGTTCCCATTACTGGCACATTTCCAGTGTTAATTACCGTCAACATAACATCCTCTCCTTCAAAAGAGTCTCGCCCAGACCACTAGTGTCCCAACAAAGGACAGCGGGGGGCAAGAGTGATGGGGCAAGTGTGGCGATACCGTGCTTTGCCTGTCTAGAGCTCGTGTTGAATCTGTGCACCACTGAGTCTGGCCATTAGGCAGCATGATGGGCTTTTCTTTTCCAGACCATTTCCCTTGGTCAAAATAGCATAAAAACACCATTTTGGTTCAATAGCAAAGACTTCAACTGAATAATCACAAGGGTGAAACTGTAACTATTACAGAGGCACCTCTGGGATAACCATACATAACAGGGGTGTCAAAAACACTGTAGGTTTTCTGGAGGGCAAAGTGTTTAAAGTGTACGCTGTTGGCTCTTGCTCCAACATCTGCTTTTAATTACTCAATTAGCGCAATCATTTAGTCTCCTTGACATTCATCCAAATGGCAAATCATAGCCGGAAGTTGTTCAGTTCAAACAGAGCGTTAAGAAGAGTCATGAAAAATGCATACACAATAATGTATATGGATACTTAACTAATTGAACCAATTAAAGGGAGGGGAAGTGGTTCGAGTGAGAACAGTGCCGACATCGCCCTCCGGGAAGAAGCTTTGACACCTCTGATCTACAGCCTCCCCTCTCCCTATTCACAGACCCCGGCCTGAGGTCATATTTCAGCAGACAAAAGGTTTTTGATTCCAGTCAAACAGCAACAATGAACCAAAAATGTAAAAGCCATGCAGATTGAAGGTGCTCAGATGAGCCATTATAGCATTAAGTAATAGCATTTCTAGATACCCAAGAAGAATTGCATGGTATTTAAAGAGCTGAATGTGGCCTCAGATGAGGCAGAAAAACACTTGCAGGATTTCTAAATGTATTAAGTTCAAATCTGGCCTTAGTCTCTGTGGAATCTCATGCTTTTGCTGCAATTGTACTGAGATCCCAAAACTCATTACTTTGATTAAAAGTATAAATTTCTCGTTGTTTGTACTTTCAGGACTTTTGTTTGTTCTTTAAGTAACAAAAAGAGACCTCTCTGAGATGGGAATATTTGAATATTTCAGCACAAACATACCAACAGATCAACCTCAGGGTTAAATGAATATCTGCTCGGTTTAAGACGAGCCGGCCCACCTCCTTCCAAAGTTAAACCAATGCAATCCCCCCACCACAAAAAAGAATGATTGTACCCCTGCGGTGGTGATTTCCTGCATGCTATGGATGCATAAATAAACATAGGCATAAATACACAGAGGACACTGACTGAGACTAGCTGGCCAAGTGGGGCAGCTGTTATTAAAAGGGCTATTTATCACTGTCACCCCTCTCAGGTTCCATCCCTCTCTGCCCTCCAGCGATGTCACTAGGCCGCACAGGAACAATGTGGCTCATCCAACCAAACCCACCCCCTCCATCATACATACACAAACACATGCAAACGCACACACGCTCATGGTCACAGATACATGTACACAAAGTAAATATGTACCGCTATACCAGCTTGCATACGTATAATGTGTGCAGGAACCGGAAATAAACCTCTCTTTTGATGACTTGGCTGAAACAAACACAAAAACAGGAAGCCTTGTTCCTTTTCGATTTCTGTCAAATATCTACAACACAGCTTCACTGCACACACCGTTCATTTTCCGCTCTGTTACTTTATTGATTGTGGCCACAATTATCCACTTTTCTGAAACACTGCATTAAGTGAATTCCCCCTTTGTTGGACAATAAGTACAGAAGGTTGGCTAAGTCATGCTATTCCTCAGCCTAAGGGGACAGACTACTTCTCCTGTACCCTCATCATCATTAGCAAGCCCAGATAAAAACACACCTCAATTAGTCCACCTCTACTGGGGGAGCCACGTCAAGTAAGGCAGTTGCTTCCAAATGACCTATGCCATAACTTCACTTACAGCAGCTAATGCCATGTCCAAAGTGAAGGCCAAAGATTACACTATTGAACACTCACCCAGTGGTTAATGGATGCAGCATTCGAAGATAGCTTTTAATTAAATTAAACCCCTAAATTTTCAGTCGCTGCCTTGCAGTAAAAGTTAGAAAATACTATATGTATACAAAAGTCTCTCAGCCTTCGACATATAGATGTGCTATCTGCGAGGGTGGGAATGAATGCGCTACAAGCGTTTTACTTTCCCATTGACTAAATGCATAATACAACGCATAACAATAATAAAGTCACATTAGAAAATAGATTGCATCTTTGACAGTCTTGTGTGGTGTGACTGAAAGTAAGAGAAGCAGCAAATGCTTTCATTTGAAGAGCTAGAACCAGAAGGGTTACAGTGCCTTTTTACTGTTTATTCATAAATTACTTTGACCATAAATCAATTTTAACATGTATTGCATTTTTTTCTGTTGATCAACTAATCAATAAATATACATATATGGGATTTCTTGTCTACACATGCCAAGCACCAACCAGCTTTTAAATTCAGAACTTCCTCTTTTTCTTTCATCGAAGCACAAGCAGTCTACACCATCTATAAACCCCCTCACACACAGCAATCCAGTCACAATTAATGAAGTGCTTACTTAACCAATTTAAATCCTTAATTCCGATTAATTCAACATAATAGCCACCCTCTCTGCCTGAATTAACAACACTCTGGCAGAAACCTGCAAATCTCTGAAGGCCAGAAAGAGTTAACCCAGCAAATTCCATATTCTTTGATAAATATGTAACAGTATGTATATCACTGTTAAAATGCATAACCCTCGTGTAAGACCCCTATCAAGTCTGCTTTACACCTGTATTACATTTCCCCCTCAATCAGCAGCTTTTCTGAGACACCGGCCTCCCACGAGGAGCAGAAACCATTACAAGGGACTGCAGCTCATTTGCAGAAAGATTGGAGATCACACTGCATCAAAAAGTATGTGAAGCATTTCTGAGAACAAAATTGATTTATTCCATTTCTGTGTTTGTATGCAGCATCAGTATTAGTGTATTTAATGTAAATCTCCAGTCTGGAATTGAGTTGCTGTGTAGGCTGCTGCTTATCGTGCAAGTAAGAAGCACGGAAATCGAATGACACAAGGAGCCTGTTCTGGTGCAAAATTTGGATGTATGCAGTATTTCTTAACATATAAGAAATTCTGTCATGCAGTATATGAAATGTAGCCAATTATATCAATCAAACAAAAGCATGCATTATGCACCCCGTTCAGATCCACTGATGCTGCTTGTTTAAGTTGCAAAGACATTAGGGCTGTTCTTTGGTAAAAGGAAAAAGCATAAACAAATAAATAAATATTTCAGAGTATTTCAATTTTGACTTAGGAAAAACAGATCAAGCGGTGCCTGTGGCTAGAGGAGCCTGACTGCATGCTCATGGGGGGTAAAAGACAGCCTGGGGGGTGTGGAGGGCGTCTGTTTTTTAATGAGCTGAAACTTTAAATACTGCATAATATATAATAAAAATGGATAGTTCATTTAACTCTCCCGATAAGTCGTGGAAAAACTATTAAAATCCATTACTCTCTTAATGTCAACAGAGTAAGCATTAAGTATGAATGAAGTGAACATGATGCCACATCATCAACGAGAAAGAAAAACAAAGCAATAATCAACTTGAACTGGAAGAAAAAAGGGATTTGGGTATCAAGTTAAATGCACAAGCTTAAGGGCATCAACTAAACACAGTATAAGCGCTGACAATGATATATTAAACTATATAAATTTAGATCTTCTACTCCATGAATACAAAATTAGCATTTTTATCACACTTTTAACACGGAGAGACCTTGGTGAAATTGTCCAGCACTTCTGTTCTTTGAAACTCAGCCCTAATGTCAGTTGGGAGTGGTCTTTGGCAAAGAAGAGCAAGAAAATATGAGTGACAGACAGTTCAGCCACCCACTGACAGTAGCTTTGGCAACACTGATTGGCACAGCAGGCATAGTCTTTCAACACTTCCCTCCCCCTATACATACATTCATACAAGATGTCATTAAGATAAAGAAGCAAAGGGAGATGTAAAGAAAAGAGTTACAATGGCCCTCGTCATCCCTTGGGTGAAGGAATATACCTTAATAGATTTTTAATGGCTTCACAACCCTATCCCCCACCCAAAAGAAAAATATCCCATATGTCACTGACAAGAGGTCAGCAATTACCAACTATTCAAAACATCTTTTCACAATTATAAAACAAAATGTCTGATGTACCTAACACTGCCTAATTAACATATATAAGTATTTCTTGAATAATACTCTCTGTGCGCATATGTCTGCAACCTGAGATGTTTCTAGTTGAAAAGTAATGAGCTACACGTTTCAGTTGTCACATTACAATTTTAAGGAAATTGGCATTTCACAAAGAGGGTTGTGACAATGCTGGCTGACACCTCTGCATTAAGATACAATTCCAGCGTGATCCTTAAAGTGATCTGAGTGATGGCTCTTGTACCCCTGCTGCTCATGGAGCAAGCACAGAGACGGAGCTGGTGGCCAATCCAGAGGCTTAATAACGATAACCTCACCAGCATTAGCTGCAGGGGTTGTTCACACAATAATTGTTTCTGCCAAGCCATATATCTATATGACAGAGGAAAAACTGCTGTGACTTTCCTGTTTAATAATTGATTTAACAATCGTCTACATCAACTGTTTCAAGGATATCAACATGGTTTGCACTATTTTTTTTTTAAACTGAAGAAACTGAGAACGTATTAGCTAATTAGAAGATAATTACAAGTCTCTGCAAGTTGATTAGCAATTTCACTGTTGAACATTAACAATTTACAGCCAGACTACACTCAATTTCAGCACTTGTTTTGCTTTACTTACCTAAATTCTAAACAGTACAAGTATTTAAAGATTTCACCTTGACAAAACTTATTACCAGCTCTAGCATGCAATTAAACTCACCAAACAGGCAGTAATTCTTTGTTCATTACCACATTAGATATGTGTTGGGTAATTTACATTCTTCAATATGGGACTAGACTATCAAGCCTATTAAAAGGCATCAATCTCGCATCAATAGCAGATATATTTTGTTGATTTACATAAGCTCATTTACTGTCCCGATAACCGCAGACCCGCACTGGTGGTGAAAGCGGTTTGATGTGTAATGCTAAGCCTTTGCCCGAGCTGAAGGGGTGCCCTCCCCTGCAGTTTAGAGTGACTCAAAGGTGAAGCCCTGAAAACAAATACAATGTACTCGCCTGCTCCACAGTTTAGATTTCACTGATTCGCATCATCCTGTAATAGCCACACACAAAGCTGCAGTCAGCTGCAACCCCATGCAATTGTGTCTGGCTGTACGGTGGTATCAATGCATCTCGTGGGTCAAAGGGTCAATGAGTAATTAAGACATGGTTGCCTGAGCATTCCCCATGCACACTTTCAGTCCTGATGAAAGGTTGGAAATGAAAGGAGGAGGATTTAAGTGCAGCCTGATACTATGGATCAGATTTCCATAAGTGTGTCTAAATGTTCCTTGTTCAAAGCAATTAGCATGATTACGAGATAGTGTGGTGTCATCACGCTGTTTAAGGGGATTTTACACATGAATTCTGCATGAGGTTTAAAAATTTTGAGGATACATCAAAAATTACATTGATTATGAAAAACAAAACAGTGTGTAAGAGTTACTTTTTGAAATGGGATGTGCAAATTGTTGTACTTTTGGGTTTTTTTTTAACATGTGTTAAATGTCTGAGTTGGCAATTGAGACCAATTTGGGGGTTGATGTGATGGTGCTATCAAAGTGTTATTAGAGCTACAAATGTACGCAGATTACCATCTTAACACTGTGTTTAAGAATTTTTGATAGTCTTTTATATCAAATTGTCCGTTGAAATTGAATTGTTCTTGCGTAGAGGGCGCAAGTGTTGGGAAACATGACATTCATGGGAAGCTGTACATCACAAACAGCATGTAGGTGGATCTCATAGCCTTCAAGTGCAAATAAGGTCAAAAGGTGCATTGATTAACATGTACAACAAGAAATTATTCGTTCAGTTTCATTGTTGCTAAAAATGAAGGGGCCAAGGCCAGAAAATTGAGGTCGCTGATAAATGCTATTAGTAGGAGATGCTGAGGGGTGAAGAAATCAATATGGCAGTTTGTCAAGCCGTTTCTCTTAAGGAGCAGGACTCTGCAGAAGAGGTAAGTGTGCCCTGTCAGCAAAGCACATTACTAGAAATCAAAGGCTAGAGAAGGCCTGAAGGAAGGGATGTAGATGTCTCTTCACAAAGGCCACACTTTTGTAATTAAAACCTATTTTATCAGACCTGTCTTGTCACTGTTTTTTTCCTCTAACACTATTGACTATCTGTTGCATGGAGAGTGATCACTAATTCACCTTCAAGTAAATGAGCTGTGGTAATTTAGGTTCCCATTTGTCACATAAAATGAAGCAAAATACATTGTAATGCAGAACGAATATTTCCTCCTAATGTCATTTATAAGACCTTGACCATCTTAAATCATCATTCTCTCCTACACTGTCATCCCATTTGTTGCAATAAAAAACTTAAAACACATTAAGTGTAAAAACACACATTTACCGCAGGCAGTAAATGAAAGAGGGAGTGTGTCATACAGTCCATTCTTTGAGAAATCCTAAACTTTCCATTAAATTTTAATGGAAAGTTAGCTTTCTGAATAAACACTGCCAGTATTGTATGTCAGTGCAATAACAGGCATAACTGACTCCTCCATTGCAACTTTAAATCTTTAATAATTAAACACAAAAGAACACAATAGGGGCAGGAGGGACACTGGATGGCACTTTTGTCAACAGATCATCACCTGGGAGACATGTTGTAAATACACCCGCTACGTATTTTGCACTCTCTTCAAGGTGCATTCAAAACATTGTTTAATACTGTGCGTTTTCGTCTTCTTTGTAGGCGAAATATACTGTGACAGGTCCAACACTTGTCTGCACAGTCTCTGCAGCTCCCACAACCATCCAGCAACCAATGCCATAGGCCAAACAGGGGATGCCTGCAAAACAAAGTACACAGAGATTATGCTGTGTCTGCAGTGTTTATAATGGAAATTGTAATGAGCAAATGAGTGGATATTAAATATATATACACTGACCCAGATTAATGACTTTCAGCATGGTGAAAAACCTGTCCTCAAAGTCCAAGTTCTGTGGAGGTGCTTTGGTACAGTGGTATTTTATAAAGGGGAAACAGCCTGTTCTCAGTATCTGGTAGTTAGCTCCCTGAACTCTCCAGTTGAAGTTGGACAGTCCGAACTGGTCGTTGTGGACCGAGCTGTAGCGGACACAGTATGAGGTCCAGGGCGGAAGTTTCCGCTGCAGCAGGTGACAGGTCAGCACCTCTGAGGCAGCTGGCCGAGGAGCAGTCCGACCAAACGTGCTCGGAAACAGGGCGACCTTTAGAAAGGTGCTGTGTATCTTCTTCAGAAACCCCTTCATGAGTGGTGCAAAATGTGCTGAACGCATCGCTGCTCTTTGTATTTGTTCACCAGCGCTGCACGTAAACGCCTCACCGACAAGCCATAGTTAAAACAATCAGCTTTTATACAACTTGCCATTCATAGCTCAGTAACAAGGGAGTGTGATGCTCATATCAACACAGTGCAAACGACATAAGAAACACACGTTGAGTGTACGTTAGCAAACATGACCGCCGTGAGCTTAACACAATACGCCTTACATAGAGCTACACGTATTTGTTGAAGACACACGAAAATGTCACCTTAGCCAGCTAAGAGACGTGAGAAGACAGCGGTCTCCTTCGCTGCAGCGGTGTGCTGCTTGTCGCTGCTCTTGCTCTGACCTGGTTCTCCAGCTAAAGTCATCCGGTTGGAAACGTAGCGCTGCTGCACAGTTGTTCCTCCTTCGACAGAGTTAATCAACTACTAGCCTACCTGCATTTATACAGCGTGTCGTGTACTCACTTGTCACCAACTCCCCGTGTCTCCTGAAGTGTTCAGACTCTACACTGTCCTCAGCCCACCCTATAAAACTAGAAAGTGAAAATACAATTTAGCAATTGTTTACAGTCCCTAATTCACATGTGAACTATTTTACAAAAAAACATGTGGCTAATTAACAAATATTTCCTATTCCTACAATTATTTACCATGAAGATGCATTTAATAAAGTCCTTTGCCAAGTCAAATCACAACAAGTAGGCCTAATCCCTTTTTAAAACCTTTTTCCATGCACAGAAGCCAGCTGTAACAGTCCTCCATTGAGTACTGAGTTCTTAAGATCTGTAACCCACTGTCTAAGTATTTTGGTCCAATTGTGTATTATGCCAAAAATAACTTGCCACTTTAGATTAGCAACTGTATGCACAGATGGCTATGAAAATTAACAAATACCATTCAGTAATTTCAGTAATTACCCTGGATACACTGCATTTCAGGCACCTCCCACTCTGGATGTAGAGCTGCAGGAAGAATTGGTGAAATCCAAGTCTTTAGCTTTCCAAGCCAGAACCTTCATGAAGTAAAAATCCATGTACATCCTATTTGCAAACATTAAACTCAGTGTGTATATTTATTATAAAATATACACATGCAACTGTTGCAGTAATAACTGTAGCTACAATCTTTAAAGGAAAGAACCTGACATGAAAATTACAATGACTTTCCAGCCGGTTAAAACTCTAGTTAGTAAGCAACACAATAAGGGATATCAGAAAACAGTACTCTTCCCCACTAGAAGCTGTGTCAGAGAAGTAAAGAAATACATATGGGCAACTTAAAGAAATCCTTTGAAAATCAGATTATAGCTCAAATCAATCACTTTCCCAATGGACCAGCGTCAGGTGTGGCCACAAGTTTGCAGGTGCAATGTATTGGGGAACTTCTTAGCATCTCTAGTAGTTTTTTTTTTATCTGACCATAAAGTTAAGAGAATGTGTACTGCAAAATGAAACAGCCTTTTATGCAGAATATGTATGAGCACAGCCAGTTCACTCCCTTGTGGAATAGTGCATAGTTTACTGTATTTAAAGGACAGTGAACTCAGACTGTTAAAAGTTTTTTTTTTTTTTTTTTTTATAAAACCACATGGCAGTCTTTGACATTGTTTTTCAGGTATTTATTTGGCAATCTCTGTTTCCCCTCAAAATCAATTCATCTCCAGGGTTCACATGTTCACATTGTACTGTGGCGTTAAGACTGGCAAAGACATGATGACTTAACTTGGTGCGAGTAAGTCGAGCTTATCGCTAAAGCAGCTGTTTAAGCAGCATGTTTATCCTTCACCGCTCGCAGCTTGTTTTGAACAGTCATCTGCAGCACATCCTCTATGTCCTTGATCAGCTCCTTCGAAAAACAAACAAAACAAAGTGAATTTAAACTGCTACTACTACTCAATATTAAACCACACTCTTTCATTTGAAAATACATGCTATTGTGATAAATTTCTACAAATTAACTAGTTACACTTTCTTCAGAAGCAACATAGCTGCTTCACTGAACATGCAAGTTTCATGATGTAGATGAGGAGAGATCATTAAGTCATTAACGTGGTACCTTGAAATTGGTTTCTCCTTGCATCTTAGTGGATGATATTTCCTGATGAATGAGTGACAGATTCTGTGCAAAGGTCACTAGAGCTCCCTGGAGGTCCGCAGAGACCGTTCTATTAACGACACCCCAAACAAACGAGTTTACTAATGATCCCCATGTTGCCAGCTAAGAAACAATCACCTTGTTCATCTGACGGTGGTGGTTAAATGAAACTTTCAGCAGACAACATCTTCAGTCTTTGGGGTGTGGGGTGTGGGGTGTGGGGGGTGAGCACAGCTTGATTTAACTGTTACAGCACTGTGTAAGCTAAAGGATTTGTGTGATAAATATGTTAAATAACCCTCTGCTTAACAACTTGCAGAGTTCGTCGGAACATTTACAAAGCCAGAGGTGGCATCTTAATCCTCTGAAAGAATCGTCTTTGCTTTCAGTTCAGAGGAGTCTTTTATCCACCTAATCCTCTACGGTTTCCTCTTACCGTGGTCTATTTGAACAGCGAAAACAAAGCTTAATGTGCTCAGAATTATATCTCCTAGAGATGCAGCCAAAGTTTTATTAATTTATATCATGCAATGAAAAATACTTACATCATTCCAATGTTGCATCGCTCAGTGTTGTCATAAAATGCAAAGGTGGTTCCTTGCTTCCTCTGCAAATCAATCAAAAAAGAGCTCTCATCATGGCATAGTGTAAAATAAATGATTATCTTGTCAGTCATTGTCATGATACTCAGTATAAAGACGTAAGAATTACATAAATACCAGTGACATAAATGACATGAATAAGTTAACTGTGATGGCTTTTACCTTCTTGTTATATTTTATGCCATGAGCCTTGCAAATCATAGCAAACACATTATGGTACAACATCGAAAGGTTGGAGTGAAACAAGCGGCTCCCAATAACTGCATAACGGTGAACCACAGGAGGCTGTAAAAGTAAAAAAAAAAGAAAAAAAAGAAAAGAAACACAAGACAGAGACACTGAATGTACTGTACATGTGTAACTGTTGGCAGTGAACTGAGTATGGGGTTTGAGCAGAAGAGCTGGTGGCGTGTGTAAAATGGGTAGAGATGGCTGAACCCCATACACATGTCCTTAGGGTCACTGCTGAGTTTGGGGAGTGTGTGTGATTAGTGAACGTGATGAGTGTGGGGCATGTGTAGTAAACTGTTGGGCCTTTCTTAATTAACTGCAGGGAGGAACAATTAATGTTTAGAAAACAAGCCAAAACACAAGATGAGCTCGATTGTATGATGCCGACATTGCAAATGTTTGCACAGAATTACTAAATGCACAATGGGCTACTCAACGCATAATACATGTCACCTAATAGAGGGCATCTGAGTATGTGAGTGTCATGAGTAACGCTAGAGAGGTTGATTACTTAAAAGTGGCAGGGCTCAAGAGGATAAAAATGTTCCTGTTTCTCTGGCACCTTTGGGAGACAAAAAGCGCAGGCCTAAGCCCCTGTGAGCTCAGGAGATAGCCCATAACTCGCTGTGACGGCTGTGTGTTTGCAGTTGTCAAACACAGGACCCTCACACAACAATAAAAGTGTCCAACAGGGATTTAATTGTGTTTGTAATATGCAGGCCCCTAATGATGGCCACTGCTAAAGCCATTAACCACTGCAGAGGCTCAACTGCTGTAGTGAAGCACCAGGCCACCAACTAAATGAATGTTTGATAAAATAATACAAGTCGCAGACTAACAAGCGTAAACTCAGGCATACTGCTAATAAAAGAAGTCTATTGTTTAAGGCCTGGCACCAGGTTGATGAGGTGTTCAAGCATGCACACACATGCATAATGAAAATGGTATGAATTATTAATGTGTTGATTATTTAGGCTCATCTATCAAAATGATAATGAATTCAGCACCTAAACACCAATTGAGCTCAATGCATAATTAACAGTATTCAGTTGTATTTAACAAAAATGAGGATTAAAACTTGATCTAGCTCCAAGATTACTGTGGTGCTATAATAATATTCTCCAAAGTATCGGCGTGCTTTAGTGGTTTCTTTCTTTTATGATGACAAAAAAAAACATAATTTGGAGTGGAGAAAAACACTGCAAACGACTAAAAACATACCATTTAAAACTGATGTTCTGATCGTAAAGAAAAAAATAACACAATGAAAACGATCCAAAAGCATTATTAAATTGTACTTTGGCTGCAGTCTGGTGTTCACAGCATTTCTCTCCGCTCGGCATTGGCACTTCTAAACAGCCTGTGTGGCAATTCAGCGTTCCTCCGGTCATCATCAGAAGCATCTGGGTCATGGCCAGTTGGTCGCTATATGTGAGGTGAAGATCAGCAGCCCACACCTGTAAACAAGACATCATGAACTCCATGTCACAGCAGAGAAAAATAGACACTATAAACTTAATAATTCCAATTTAATCACAAAAATAGAACATCATAGTATTTCACCCGTCAATCCTTATAAAGAGAAGGGTCAGTACCTTTTAATCCTTACAATCTTATCCATGTTGAGAGGCAGGGGAAAGGAAAACACGGTTAATGGTGTGTGCTCGACAGATTTAGGTAATTCAGTTGTGGGGTGACACGTGCACAAAGTAGATTCTTCCCTGCGTATTTGGACTCGGCCTGCCCTGGGCTAGTTTGTTTGGCTCAGGTCTGATGAGAAGCGAAGTTCAGATATGTATGGTAAATGGCGTCATTATAAGTATATTAAGGGGTCAGGTATGGTCGTAGCCTTCTGCTTAAACAGGGCTAATTTTCTCAATAATAACCTAATAGCTATGCCCTCTCTTCAAAAGTGGCAAATAAATCACTAGTGAAGGAGTTGTTAATAACTAAGTGGCAGTCGGCTGCCTCCTTCTGCTGTTCCTATTTGTCAAAGTAAACGCTCCTGCCACTGAATGCAAATCGCTGCCTGTCTCAACCCTGCAGTCTCTGAAACCTGAGCACTTTATCTCCACTAACACATGGACATCTGACTGTACACAGTAATTGTCTTATATATTTTCGTTTGTATTGAATTTAAATATATGGTAAAACATAAAGGTCGCTGTCCAGGGTTTCAAAAAACAATTCTGTTCATTGTTAATTAATCCCACAATTATTTTCTTGATTAATACTTTTTCCAACAAAATGTCAGAAAACACTGAAATAGGCCCACAATCACATTTTCCAAGGTGACTTCTTAAGTTGATTGTTCTGTTCATCAACAGTACAAACCCCAAAGATATTTAGTTAATAGAGATTAAAACAAATGAACAAATCTTGACATTTGTTTAAAAAAAAATATATATATATATATATATATATATATATATATATATTCTATCAATAGTTGAGTGTGCTGAGTAAGCTGAGCTCACAACATTACATGCTCATACAACAAATACATAACATGAATGTCATTCATATGTTACGATGATATGAATATCATATGAATGATATTCATGTTATATAATTGTTCTATCAGCATATAATTTGTTTATACCAGGTCATCTATAAATTGCAGTAAATATTGTAATTCTAACATTTTTTTTAAAATACCCTTTAAAATTGCATAAAAGCTACATTATACTAGAATGCCATAAAAGAGAATATAATCACATAAAGTGTTTCTATTCACACCAAGACAATCACAACAATAACGATCACTCTACATTCATGAACGTCTTGCACTCAGTCACCTTTACTGTTGGTGGTACAGCAGATACCACTGGATAGATGCAAGTCTCTATGCATCAGATACCTGGGCCTGAGTGATGGACACACTCTTCCGACCGATTCACTAGACTCACTAAAAATCATACTCCAATGTCCTATTGTCGCTCTTAACAAAGCAGTGGGAAATGTAAGCCTGGATTGCACCTGTTTTCTATTGCCTTGAATTTTCATTAAAAACCCTGATGCTGCAGCTGGGGCCCCACCATTCCACAATGTGAGGAAAGACTGCAAGGGCAAACATATGTGACCCACTTCTTCCCATCAAATAAAGTAGGCAGCTTTTAGCAACAGGTTTGAATCTAAATTGATGTTTAAATCCAGACAGGTTTGCCCATGTGGCTCTCTTCTGTCTGAGCTGTGTGTGTGGGGAGATGGTTAAGAATCTGTCTTTAATGTTCCCGCTTCTATTGAAGCACATGCTGTTTATAGTCGATTCTTAATTATGCTGTCAGTGAATCACATTCAATTTCAGATCAACATTGAAACTGAAAATTAATTTTAAGGCTGTCATTATATCATTCTAAACAGTCAAGGAAAAGAGTAGCTTCTGCCCCTATTATATGTGAAATAGAACATTTTCTGATTTGAGTGTCACAGGTTTGTCCCTGGAAGGACAATTTAATTTGACTAAATGAAATCCTCAAATGTAAAAACATGTCCCTTTAATGTGAAATAAACGTGGTGAACTACATAGTCGAAATGAGGGCTGCTCTGCTTACAAGGATATATTTGGCTGCATTTAAAATAGTGAAGGGAACAAAAAATACCAGTGTATTAAATAAAAAATCAGTTGATTAAAAAATCTTTAAAGTTTCAAGACACAAATTGCATTGTCTGAGCACTGCTTTGCTCTCTGTGTTAACATCTAATCCATAAGATACTACCCTCTAGTGGCAAGTGTGCCTTTAGCTACTGTCTACCTTCATATTTTATTGGGAATCAATTATGGAAGCAAACATTAATAAAGCTTCAAAAGTGAAGGGGGAAAGAAACAAGTAGTGTAGATTTATCGAAATGTCCTGAATAAAACAAATGGTTTATATCTATCTGTTGGACGTGAACACTTTCTGTGTCCTTTTTCATGCCCTTGGTAAAACTGTGAAGTTGCAACAGAGCTTACTCCACTGTTTACAGGATTAGTATTTTATACACTACATTGTAAACAAAGCATTTCATTTTACAGCTCTGGATCAATGTGCAGTTAATGTAGCCACATGTTAGGAGCTGCGCTTAAACCCTCCATAAACCAGTCCATTTCCAATGTCATAAATCAAGAAGGCTTCAACAGAAAGTATCGTAATCCTGACGAATGAGATATGGCTTCGTTTTGCTATAAAATGACAGATTTCAGCAGACCACTGCAGGTAACCAGGCAGGGGTTAAACACTGACAGGACATCCCCGTGAAGCTGCCAAATCACTTTAGAATGACCTATTGTCTGAAAGATAGGTGCCTCTGAATTTCTCGGCGTTGTAAGGTTAAAGGGCAGGCCTTAAATGGTGGAGTCAGTGTATCGACACAATAAGACCTGACAGTTTATTAGATGGCCTTGTCACACATTTGGTCCCTGTGCCCACTGTTTGCCTTGCCTGTTTTCCAGATCCCCGGGGAGCAGTATGGGAGGCACCTATCTGCTCATATGGATCCCTGATCCAACCTAAAAATTGATCTCTTTCACCAATGTGGTGAAATAGAGAGCTTTGACACCATGTGTTGGAACAGCCCAGGTCATATTTCTTTTGGTAGCATGGGTTAAGGCCTTGTCTCGCTCTCACCTTTTGCTCCATGGTGTTGTGGTTTAAAAAGGTAGCCAGGTCCACGGAGACATAACCCGTGATACGGTGCTGCAGACAGGTCTGGCCCACTCGCATGCAGATGGAGTGTAAGGTCTCTGGGTGTACCGAGGTCTGAGGAACAGTGGAGCCTATAGCTTCAACTTGACAGGAGCCATGAAGCTGGTCTCCACACGAGAGCATGGTCACCTCACCCCCCGGCTCCAGCAGCAGATCTACTGTCAGACAGGTGACGCTGTCTGAAGTGGGGGAGGCCTCCACCACACCACCTGGACATACGGTGAGAGCAAAGGAACAGGACAGACCACTTCATTACAACATTACACATCATTCAGCATGGTCTCTCTCAACAGCTGTTTAGCAACCAACAAATGTAGCATCAAAATTATTCCAACTGTCAGATCGCAAAAGCAACATTTCCGACACTAGGAAGGAAACAGGAAATGATTGCTAGCATATTCAAACAGCTATTTCAGCAGGTGAACCGCATTTTGCTCCTGACAATAGGTACCTGACCTTGCCTGAGGAAGGTCTTCAGGAAGCAGGCCCAGCTGGGATAGCGGGAGGTTTTAGCAGGCCGGGCGTAACGGGCCAGCCACTCTGGGATTTCATCTAAATACCTGAGCTGTACAATGTCCTGCACAAAGAGAGTGAAGTTGCATACAGTGTGAATTCACAGAAAATGAAGTGGCGACAGATCTGAGCACATCATCTATGTTTGTTACTTCCAACGAAAGACAGTTAAAAAAAAAAGAGGCTACTTTATTATGTCCCGTTATCAAAGCTTTCCAGGTGTTGGCCACATTATTGGAAATGCCCTTGTGTTATACGGATGACTCCAGTGACGGCTTGTTATCCTTGAGACCTTTGGTGGCTGCTTCAATTTCTGTGCCAGTGTCTGATGGCTACTGCAGGAGGGTCTATCTGTGAGTGACAGCCTATTATCAGAAGGCCTCAGGAGTCTAATGGCTTTAACTTACAGCCACTGAGACAGCACCTGCCCTCAATAACAACTCTCTCCACTGGGCAGCTGATGAATACCTAAGCTAACCCCATCTATCTGGGGATCAATCAGGGCTTGACTGGGATCGATATCGCTCTCGTTTCTGTAACTAGGAAACGCCATAATGGTTTCACCACTTAATTACGCTGTTAATTTCAAACTTTTGTTTTAGGTGTCTCTTAAACAGTTTGGCAACTCAAGCACACTCATTCCTCTGTCAATGCTTTTGGGTTTAGCTTTACTGACAACTATCCAATTAGATTTAGTTTTTTAACATTGAAATAGAATCAGATTTGATATACCGGTAGTCAAAGTCACAACAAGGGCTTCACTAAACCTTTACTTGTAATTCTATCCATTAGAACTGAGAGCTTATGTTGACAGCCTGGTTCAAGAGCTGAGTTTTGTTTTAAATACACGGTTCAGTTTATTATAATGTTTTTATACGACTATCAGAGGGGAATTTCATTTGGACATACACAATAAAATATGTGAAATCGGTCTGAGAGTTGACTAAAGTCTGAATGGAAATGATATCTTTGTTCTTTCATTGTTCCATCCAGAGCGTTACTTTGTTTGAGTATATGCTGTCTGGCTTCGCTGGAGACAGGACTGGAGATTATGCTGTTGATATTCCAGTCATGTAACAGCCATCATCATATTCAAGTACTGAAAGAGGCGAGGTCAAATGCTACACAGTGATTCCCCCTATACAAACCATAAAGCACACAATGGTGCGGCAAAAAGTGTAAGGGAACGGTTGTCATTTTCAACGGCAGAGCAAGCTCACCCCAGGACTTTGCCTATGCAGTTCACAGAAACAGCAGGACAGGAAAGAAAGAAAGAGAGGTATTTTGCAATAAATTATTTGGACTTAAACTGCGTACAGTACCCCGTGATAGGATTCAAGCTTTACTTTGTGTCCACATAAAGCCAAGCAATCTGGTCATAAATAAAAAAGATGTTGCCCTGCCTCTGTGATTGCCATTTCATCTCTCCATTACATAGTGGAACAACTGAGAAACTACAGTACGTCTTGGGAATAGAATGATATAATCTGACTGGTCATACGTTTTCTATGAAGATTTATTTTCTGACACTGACCCACCAACGATTCAACCTCAATCTACCAGAGTTCAAGCCTAATTACATGTGTAATATTAGATAAAACATTAAGTTGTCACATAATTCTCATCATTGGTTCAATTGAATATCTTAGGAGAGAGACAGCCTCCCATTAAAAACTGCACAAAAAGCATTTATGACCTTCCATTATATGAAAGAACCGGCAAAACACACTGTTATGAAGGCAAATTCAGTTAGCTGTTAAGTTGTAGCATTATATATCCAAACTCCATGTACACACGGACTGCACAATATTTATACAGAAAACATCTGTATATAATGTCCCTCTACCTCTTCAGTTGTAGTGATTATCAAATGACCCATTTCGTTGACAAACTTAACCTAAATAAGGTGTTGCTCAAGATTTGTTTGTACACAGCATGACAAAAAGAAATACTCCATCTGTTGACGCTATTAGGTGTAATTTTTACCCTCTTGTGCCTAATGATCCATGTGCAAGCTGTGTGAGCGCTTAAGTGTCTGTATGGCCCCCTTCAGGCGTTGCATGGGTGCAGATCTACATGTCTTTAACCTCTCTCTGTGTAAATGCTAAAAGAGGCCTGAGGGCTTTCTGCGGGCTGAAACATTATGCTGGAGGCTGCGGGCCTCGCAATATTTAGAGAAGCACACTATCTCCGAGACCTCCGTGGAAGATCCTTTAGTGTGGATGTGATCCCGCCTCCTCTTTCTTTCACCCTTTTAGGCTTTCTTTTGCAAAGCCAGAAGGGATCTGATTGTTGGCATTATTCTGAAAGACCACATGGTATTCTTGTGAGTCAGGCTTCTTCATGCTGAGTCCTTCAAA
Organism: Trachurus japonicus; assembly: GCF_045865225.1. Lineage (NCBI taxonomy): Eukaryota > Metazoa > Chordata > Actinopteri > Carangiformes > Carangidae > Trachurus > Trachurus japonicus. The sequence continues at coordinate 13,337,275 of NC_140912.1, forward strand.
ACAAGCAATAATTCAAAGAATACACACAGTCTGTAGGCAACGGCCTAGCGTGCTCTCTACTTTGACATTGATAATAAAGAGTATGGGATTTGTATAATATACAATTTAATAACTACTTATTTGTTATTTTTGGTAAACAATAATCTTGGTGAAAAACTGTTGAATTAATATTTAAAATGCATCATTTGATAATTTGTACTTCATTAATAATTAATTAAAATGCTACTATTTCCATAAACATAGCTTTACACATCTATTAACTGAACGCTTAAATGCATGCAAATATTCAGCGTTGTGGGTATCTATCCTATTCACTAGCCATCATTGCAATTAGGTCCAGTTCTTTTCAGCAAAGTGCAACATTAATGAGGGTTATATCTCAAAATATACCGCCATGTTTAAACATCCATCTACAGTTTCTGCTGTGAGGAGATGACAGCAAGGAGATACTTTAATATAAAATATTCATATGTTTGAATCTAATCACCAACATTGCTCTGTAATCTTTCAGCATCTAGAGCCAAATTGCTGTCTTCAATATAAACTAGTACAACATCAGAGGGACAATGTAATACTTTTTAGGGGTTAATTCATTTAAGGGAAAACAACGTCATAACAAAAAAAATCATGCAATGAGGAGCACAGGATGTGGGCTTTGCTTTGATTAAAAGAGCAAGGTGTAGAATAAAGGCCAGTTAAAGTGTTGTGTCCATATGGCCCAGAAGCCCTGAGGCTGTCGGCCTACACTGGGGGCCTAGGCACTCTTCCCTCTCCATGGGACCCCAGCTGGTGAAACAAACCCCATTTACTTTCCTGTGCTGCCTCAGCCACCATTATGGACCTTGGCTGTGGCTCAGCCACTCTCTGCCATAATTAACAGCACCAATGCCACAACAATTACAGCCCCACATTGCACATGCACTATGAATCAAAGAACAAGCTAATAGGAACAAAACAGAGTGAGCCATAAGACGCTTGAGATGACTGCTGTTCTTTCAAATGGAATAAAAAGTAAAATCGTTGTGCTCCAAGCCCACAATCATTAGCCTGTAATTAGTCTACACAAAGCTCCGAGTTAAATGGCAAAATACGGTAATTAACACATGACAGAAAATCAAAGGCTACTATGTAAGCATATGAGAAATAAGAGCCAGGGGCTCAGGAGCTGTGTACAGATTGCATCTGTACCAAATGAATAGTTTACTAATGATTATTTACATCTTATTTGTTTTAAACAGGTCCAAGATTAAATCTGAATTTATTTTTTGAGTAAAGTACAAAATAATGTTAATATTTTATAGGATGATTACAATGCCACATTTTTACCATTAAAGACGAGGTATTTGGACAATAGTGTTTTACTGGCTTGGACCCTTCCAGTGAGTGTTACTGACAAAGATAGACAGGTCAATGCTGTAATGCTAGTAGCTAATCAAAGCATCCAACATGAGGTACAATTACACATTTAGTATAACTTGTACTTAAATATATTTTACATATATATGACATATGTAAGATATTGGATTCTTTTATGAATGTGTTGGGAATTAATTTGCAAACTAGTTTTAGAAAAACTACAAACAAACACAAGACATGTTCTTTTGACCTGAATGTCCACACTGTGATTTAAATGTCACCGCCAGGTGAATTAGGGCATTACTATCATTGGACAGGCTTTTGTCTCCCCCACCACATCGACACTGGTTGATATGTGTGCCCCAGAGAATTGATAATGGCTGTGTATATAAACAGATATTTTATGTATTGATTTAACGTTCTATGGCTCTGGGGACAATGCTCAAAATACTGTTCTACAGAGACCAGCATTGTGACTGTTACATTAAGACATCCTACTCTAAGCTAAATGATGGCATCTGTCTGACCCCACTGTGACCCATGCTTTTGTTCATTCATTGACAGAGGTGGATCCTATTCTCAGCTGTCTTAATATCTAGCTGTTACTGTAATGTTATCTGTTGAGTATCTAGTTGTTACCATGTTGACTTTAAATGGCCGATTCCTTGTTGGTATGACTGTAATAATAATAGCAATAAACTTTATTTGTATTGCACTTTTATAAAATCAGGGAGCCATAAAGACATAATAGTAAAAAACATCAATTTAGGGAGAAGCAATAATGGAAATGAATAAAAATAATAAATAAAAATACAAATCTAAAATTTAAGCTAATTCAGTGAAATATTGCATAGAAATAAAGCTATTAAATGTGCTTTAAGAAGTGGTCCTATAGTTTATGACAGGGGAGGAATGTCATCATACACAAGTTCAAATCTTTACCTGAATCCATCCTGTCTTCCATTGCTCAGGACCATAACGATGGTATTTCTGCAGGGCCCAGTTATAGCAGCCTAGATGGCATACGTCACAGTATGCTGTTCCACGGCCGCTGTGCTCAGAGTCTATCTTGAGGAGCCAGCGCTGCACATCAAAGTTTTGTGTCATAAGCTCAGCCAGTGTTTCATGAAGCTAAACCAAAAGAGAGACATTCAAATTACAAACTAAATGACATAATTAACTACAAATAAAAGTTCAGGGGAAAACAAAAATTCTTCTGTGTTATTATTTATTTATGAATCTTCTCAGGTTTTAACAGAGTCCCTCTATGCATTTGTGCTGTTGCTCTCTGACCTGGTTCAGTGTGTAGATGTCTCCTTGTCCAGGAGGTACATCAACTTCTGCCCCGGTGAAGATCCTCCGTCCTCCAGACTTGGTGCTGTAGAGCTGGGCAGTTGCTGGTTCTGGCCCCAGGATTGGCACTCCCAGCTCGTCAGCCACTGCCAGGTCATCCACATGGGCCACTCCACCCACAATATAGGCTTTCTTGCCCTGGATCAGGTTCCTGATGCGCTTCAGGGTGTGTGGACTGTACTTTAGAAGGGTAGACAGGCACATGTTACGAGTCTGGAAGAGAAGAGGGGAGAAAGATTACTGCTGGAGCTTAGAGTTGTCCGAGTCTCTTCCAAGGGTTGTTTCTTGACCTGATTTATCACTGTGTACACACAACAGATCTATTATTGTAATAGCCAGCGGGGTTTTGACCTCTCCTGTATTCCAGCAGGTTGAATTGATAAAAGCTGCCTGTGGGAGGCCTCCCCTATCCTTCACATCTTTAATGTGTGCTAGCAATGAGCTCCTTGGGAATACAACTAATTACTTCACATCTGTATTTATTTGATCCACATGGAATTATCCCTTCTGTCACTGGCAGAATGCGCTGCCAGCCGTGGGTAGCAGTGATTCATCTCAGCAACACGTCTGGCACAGTTTAACAACAAAACAGCAGGAAAATCAATAGAAAGAGATGAAGAAGACCATGTCATCTTGCACATTCAATCTAGTGCAAACAGATGTAAAAAGATGACTAGAATGGCTGGATGCAAAAAGAAAATATAACAACACTTTGATTTTTATTGTGTTGAGGTAATCAAAACAGTTCAGAATTTATAAAAATGCAGCAGTTACACGGAATGGGTAGGTAATTAAACCAACTAATATGGATTTTAATTATTTACTCAGCATCAGCCAGAGACCATGAAATAAATGTATTTTAATTAAGTATAACGTAATATAGCTCTAGTGTGTTTACTCTGAAATAACACAGATGTTTAATTTCAAAAGTAGTAAAAAGGAATGAAAAATATAAAAACCGTGTAGCTCTCACAGAACAAGTGTATACTAACAATCTCCTCTGGTACCCTCTAGAGGAGAATTCACAAACTACAAGTCCTTCTACCATCTGTACAGCACAATGCAGACTAAAGAAATGTCCTGCTGAAAACATTCATTATCAAGCTTTGTCTTTAGAGTTTAAATTTGCCCACAAAATGTGAATATGATTGACCTTACCGGGAAATAACCTACAGCCTCCGGTACAAGGATGACAAAGCGTCTGATGAAGGAAGAGGCCTCAGTAGCTTCGGCCTCAGACCCGTCCGTGGCTCCATCACACTTCAGGAGGCTGGTGTAAAAGTCCAAGATGTCCTCCCCCAGATGCTGGGGGCATATATAGATCACCTCCACGTTTTCATCTAAGAGTATACAGAGTGGACTTCACAAATCACATGCTGACAGCGGAGTACACAGAGACAAGAGGTGAGGCTGTGAGAAGCTCCTACCTCTAACATCACACAGCCTGGTTATTTGGATGTTCTGTAGGATGTCGAACGCCCTCAAGTTCAGTCGCTGGCTCTCAGAGTATCCTGTCAGAACAAGGTCATAAAAACTTACACAAGACATTTAAAGAGAAATTCATATCTTCTGTAAGTGGGTTGATTAAAAATCTTTAGCTCTGTACTGTACAACCACCCTCGGATGTGCATGATACTAGATTTGGGGGTGGGGTAGTTAAGTCTAATCACACACTAGTGCAATCCGATGATTAATTTAGCTTAATAACTAGCAGGTGCAGTGTCTGTTGTGTGCTGGGAGTCCTGTTGCACCATGTCCAGCCACCGCTGAGCTACATCCAGTGATACCTCCAGGATTTTACTCCATGTCTGTCTGGATTTCTGCCTGAGAGAGAATCCTCAACTGAATCAAGGTAATTAAATGATTGGATTCATGCTAATTAACAACAATGGGGTTCAACTTTCTAATTATCCTTGCTCACACAGCACTCTCTGTAGCCACCCCAAGTGCAAATAAAGCATTCCATCTGCTAGTAATTAGGCTTAATAATTTTAGACAATCGCTCAATGATTTACAATGCACATGCCTGATTACAGTCTAAATGTGAATGCCATGGTGAAATTAGAACAAGAACGGATCATAGCTTGCACTCTGTGTCTTGCGTGAAAACATAGCAACTCCTTCCGCTCGTGTGTGTGTGTGTGTTTTTGTTTTGCCAAGCAGTAAAATAAGACCTTTGTGTCTCTTGCAAATATTCAGCATAATGGCTTTTCATTTGCTTAATCTGCAAATTAAATGGCGATTGAGACTAAATTGTTCAGTTCCCTAGCATGGGGACTGTCATCATCCTGTGAGTGCTTTCCTGCAGAGAGTCATTTGAACGAGACAGAGTGCCTCCACCAGGGCCACAGACTGGGGCAGCAGAGTGGCGAGACATAGGATGACTGCTGCTAGATCAGATGTGTGTGTGTGTGTGTGTGTGAGTGTGTGTGTGTGTGTGTGTGTGTGTGTGTGCAGAAGGCAGAGAAAGCTACCTAATGAAGGGATGTGGATAATGGTCCTCTTGGAGGACTGGATGTGTTTCCAGTTGGCTGCCAGATGCTGGGGATGGAAAAAAGGAGTGATCAGAGAGGGGACTGCCTGAGCATGTACATACGCTCTCTCTCTCTCTCTCTCTCTCTCTCTTTTACACACACACACACACACACACATACACGCACAAACACACATGCACACCCATACACAGACAAATCATCACATCACGGCATAGCTAAAACGCATCAAGCCAATCTCTCTCTGGGCGAACAGAAGCAAACCAAGCATAAAATACCACCTTAATTAAATTAAGCGTTTACTTTAGAAACATCTTCTCACAATTAATTCACTAGGCAAGGTACATGATGCTACTGCCAGGGGAAGATTAGCAAGCTTAATTAACAGGGTATGAATGTTTATAGAGTGAGAACATACATTTAGTGCATGTATACACACACGGGGATGTTAAAACTAAATGAACTTGTAGACACTAATTAATATTGTGTCAGCGCTCTAGAAGATGTTCAGCCCAGATGACAGCACAGACACGACATCAACACCAAATGGGATAAAATTCACAGAGCATTATTCACCTAGAAAAATGTGCTGTCACACTGCCTTCTCAAGGGACTAAGTAGTAGAAACATTTATTTTCTTGAGCTTCAGACTGTTTAAGTTCTGCTATGGCTGCTATGGCAGAAAGGCGTTAAAACTGTTCGGACATGTTGGGCATAAAAGCTGTGATAACCAGGAAAAAACAGTAGTGAAATAAATTGGCTCTCATTGTTTAACAAGACACCAAGAAAATTAAAAATTAAAAATGTAATTATCTAGTCTTATTGAAGCAATATTAAACTGCATTATCAGTAAATTAACTAGTTTTGCTATGGTTTATGTTTTATCCATTTAATAATCTATAAATAAACCCCAATAAAACCAAGACCTCCACATGACCCACTGAAAAATAAATCTTTACATATGCTGCTGTGTTCACAAGATTTCTAGTTGCAAAAAAGAACTTTAAAGTCGGATTTTATTGTGGAAAATCACTACAACCACAACACATTTGTAACATTTTATATATAACATTTATATATATATATATATATATATATATATATATAATTCTGATATTAAAAGGAATAAAAGGAAAGAACCAAAAAGACTAAATGGAATCCTATACATCCAAATTTAGGGTTTGTCATATTCAATTTAGAAGCAATGAATAAAGTGCTGAATCTGAAATGGAAAAAAAAGATACATAAAGGCAAGCTTTGAAAAGGACAAGGAGAAATATTAAGTAAGAGAGAAAAGAGCATTTGGATAGAAGCTTCATCACCTGGGCTCTGCTGCGGTAATTCTCCAGCTGTCTGAACCGCCGGGCCTGCAGGGCCTTCCTGACACGACGCATCTGAGTGTGCATCAACCATGATATGGTGATGGTCCCTACCGCCCACTTGCGCCGGCAGTGGCGCAGGTAGGCTGTCCGGGCTACGTAGCGCCTCCAGCAGGACTGGATGTGGATGGCAGCCGCCTCAATGCCTCCTTCTCCCTTGTAGCGCTGACCTGGGCGTAAGACCAGACCCTGTACCTCCTCCCAGTTTTCAAGTACAGAGAGGAGGTCGTTTACTGGAAGTGCCTTTCTCCAACCTATATCCCAGCCATGGGCGAACTGCACCAACCGTTCTCCACTGACTTTGGCTAGAGGCACAGCAAAATCCCTGAGCAGCTTTACCAGGGCCTCCAGAGCATATACAACACTTCTCCAGCACAAGCTAAAGCTCTGCTTAAAGTGACGGAAATCAGCTGCCATTGGGTTGATCCTTCCCTTTGTGATGGTAAAGGGATATTTACTGGTTCTTACTGACGCAGGTTGATTCTACAAAACACAGTGAAATGACTGAGAGGCAAAGTAGACATTGAATAAATAGTTAATAGAATTCAAATATCATTGATTGTACCTGTAGACGTTTAGGGATACAATCACTGGTTGTTTGTATCAAACTCTTGTGGTCCATGCTCTTGGAGGTTGTGGAGGGGGGTGGTGTCTTGGTGGTCGAGAGCGGCGTGCATTTGCTGCTTGTTTCTTCACATGTGGATTCAGTTTCTGTTTCCCATTTCAGTGGCTTATGACATCTGGACTTCAAGGCTATCAGACCTTAAGTCACAAACAGACAGGCTGAACTATCAGTGTCACTGGCAGTCATCGCTCCTGAATCACTTGCTGTCCCTAGCTAAACAATAAAAGATACAAAAGTTACAAAATACTGTGGCAGCACAGGTTTTCAGTTTACAGGTAGAGCTTTTATACAAATTAAAGACCATGTCTTTCATTCAACATCATCATAATTTTTTTAATTTTGAAATACAGTATGTAGCATAAATATAACCTAAGATAGAAAATCATGTAAAATGTATCTTCTCTACAGCTTTTAAAGAGGCACTAACCCATTCTGGAGGAATGTGAATAGTCTCTGGGGTGAAGAGAAGCAGCCTTGTGCTGGATCGACATACGAAGCAAACTTGCATCTGGCACTAAAGAAAATACTTAATAAGAACAAAAAATCTTTCAAAACATTGTATATGTCCTTGTTTATAAAAATGTTACGCAAGGCAGGATATAAAAAAAACAAAAACATACAAACTAATGATAAAATAGTAGCATTTGTCTGGAGTGTGCCAGAAATGAGGGACTAATGATGAGAATTTCTGAGAATGTCTGTTTACCTGTCCCTGTCCCTGTCGCTGTGTCTTCTTCGGGTATTGCCAGGCTGTGACGGCCCTTTGGTTCAAAGCCTTGAAATCTCACTTTAGGGCCAGTGATAATCCTCTGATGTTTTTCCTGAGCCAAATATGTTCAGAAGATCACAGGTTATCCATCTGATACAAATAAAACCAAAGCAGTGCTATAAGGTCCTAATCATTTCCTGCTGGGGTTACAGCTGTTAGGCTGTAAAATGTCAATCTTTTCTTCTGTGGTTTTTCTAAATATCAATCAATTTACTAGCAGAATGAGTGTGAAGGAGAGGATTGATACATTATTACAAATTATATATTTCATTAATTTAATTAGAATTTGGAGAAGCAACTGCAAGGCAAAGTAGCCAAGACATATGACTCATACTAAAATATTACAACTCATAGCATACCTGCTCTGGTAACTACATTTTTATGTACACCAGTATCATAATTTTGAAATTAAACGAAGATCAAATGGCCTTATTTAAGAAAAACAGGATATGAATTTGAAGCCTCAACTATTTCCTTCAAAAAATTTGTGACATGTCTTATTATTTAAATAACAAAAAAACAAAGTTTGTGCTGTTAATCCTCCACACTTGTCTCCCAATGTCCTTTCCTTCATTCTCCTCAGACCACTGAGCTCTCTGACAGACCACAGGTAGTAGCCAGGTGTTGAGAAAATCTCCCCTCAAAGGCACACATCTGTTTCAGCTCGGGTTGGGAAAAGGTGGCACCTTTTGTTAAACTGCTAAAATGCAAAAGCTCATTCCCTGGCACGGGCACGGAGTGAAGAAGAGCTGGCCTGAGTTGCAGGAGTAGGCAGCAGGCAGAGAGCCAGTGGTTAGCAGTTGGGGAAGCTACGGCTGTCTTATTGGCATGCTGGACCAGGTACCCACTTCTGTCCTGAGACAGCTGTAAACCAGTAGCCCATAGCACAGCAATCAGGCGCCTGTTTCTTTAGAAGAATGCTGATGTGCTGCAATCTGCTGCTTTCCGCTTTCTGCAGCCAGTTCTTTCATCTCTTCCATATGAGAGTGACAGTCTTGGCCTCAATTTCTCATGTCAGATATAGATTACCAAAAACATATTGGAAAAGAAAGTGCGTAAAAATATATCTAAAACTAATGCCGACCTTTGCAAAGATTAATTTGTTTTCTGTGACAAGTGTTGGCTGTCATCACTAATCCGAGTGACCTTTATGTCATCATTCCTCAGAGCATGAGACTTGAGGAATCTTACGACTTCAACCTGTACTATCACTCTTCACTCCAGCATAAACGGTCAATTCTGGGGAATAAGGGAGGCAGTGTCAAGGAAAGGAACAATTATATCCAATTTATTTTGGCAGTTGTAGAACCTCTTGTGATACTTAATAAAATCTTTCCTGGGGCATTATTTTAAGTTACAAATAATATCAACAACAACTTGGGACTCGGAATCAATTTCTCAGTGCACAAAGCAAATAACTGGAGGACATTATTCTGATTCTAGTTTAAGACTTCATGCACTGACTGCTGTCTTTTGTGGCAAGACTTAAGTGTGATGAGAAAATCTGCTCCATAACTAAGAAGCCAGTTTCCCCAACAAATAAGTTCAAATTCTCCTGGGCGTTAAGCTTGACAAAGCCACAACAGTTGAATGAACCGATCAACCACTCTACGATTGTCACGTAGACCAATATGGCAACAAACTGCAGTGCATTATAATGGGGGAAAACAATCCACTTTCACTTCAGTTCCACAGAGAGCCTGAATGGTTGTAGCACAGTATTTTAAAGCTGAATTGCCGGACTTTTAAATATAGATTAATGACCATTACATTCATGCCCTTTCTAAACAATTTCACGCAATGCTGATTAAGCCCATCGGTGCCAGGTACATCTCTCTGTTTTCCACAGAATTGGGATACAGATGGCCCAAACAACATGCTGTATATCGGAACTATTTCTATAAACCTTATTTAACCTTTTACTTAAATAGGCAGTCTTGTTGAAATCATGATCTCTTTTTCAAGACAGAGCCGTGTAACAGTATGAACACTTTACTATAGACATGCACATAGAGTAAAATTATCCACAATCAGTGGTTGCTGTAAATTCTATAGAAAGCATGAATTGCCCCAGAAATGTAATACTATTAATTTACAACTAAAACTCAATTAACCTACATTAATAGTCGGATTACTCACTGCATTTGTGCTCCTCTTGTGGACATCAGGAAGTGTTATCCCACATTTCTTATACAAAATGGCTCTGTTATTTGGGTGAGAAGGATTGCACAGCAAACGCATGGCTACTGGCGACTTGTGCTGAATGAAACAGACAGGAAAAAATTCAGAATTTCAATTATAGCACGATGCACTGTAGAAAGGGAAATGCATGTAATCCCCAGTTGACAGCTGATTGAATATGCCTTACACTACTAAAAAACAAGGAAGTCTGGTACAACAGTACAGCTGTAAATCTTACCTACACCAAGGTTATAATGTTCAGTAAACTTTAAGAAGGTTTTTGATTAAACTGTATGACAATTTTGGAGGTTGTAGTCTGCTGAGCTGCGTTGCATTATAAAGATAAGTGTTTCTGTAGTCTACCCTCACTGATGTGATGGAATGGTGAGAATAAGACAAAGACCAATTCATATTATACAGTAATTCAACAACACAACAAACTGCATCCAGAGTGATCATAAAGTAGTGCCAATACACCCATCAAACAGTTAAAAAAAACAAACCCAGAACATTAAATCTGCAATGGAGGTAAGATTTACTGCAAGACGGTTGAACCTTATAAACTGACAACAGTTACATATGCCTAATAAAATAAGAGTATCTTTGTCGTGATAATGTTTTTTATTGTACTTCTCTATCACACCTTGTCTTCTTTTGTCTTTTGTATCTGATCTGACCATTGTAATGAGAATACTCTAGATTTGCTCCGTTTCAGTGAAACAAGCTCTTCTCTGAATAAACTCTTCTCCCCCCACAGAAGTATCTATCAGTAGTTATACAATACAGCAAATAAAGGTTAAGTAAAAAATCAGAGCTACCAGACTTTGCTGCTACCAGTTGAAGTGCATGTGGTAACCACCTGTCAACAAACCTGTCTGTTCCCAAACATAATCTCACTGCAATTTTCTTACACTTTTTCTCCATTGTGTTCAAATGAGGGGCTGTGGCTTGAAGCAGTGTCTTGTCTGTTTTAATATGTAATACCACATAATAGTTCATTTCATTTCTTGTCCTACAGTCTATATTGTACTTTTTAATCTACATCATCAAGTAAAAACAGTGTTCAGATGTGAACTTGAATCTTAATCTACCTTTTCTGGAGATGAGGATGTGAGATGATGTGAAGGGTCCTCTCTTTGTGGACGCGCATCTGTGAAAATCTCCAGAGCAGGTTTCCTGTGTAAAATCTTTGTTTCAGGCTCACAATATCCATCAGCAGATGCAATCCTAAATGTATTTGGTGAAACAGCGAAGAAAACCTTAATCTTCACCAAATTTCGATCTAATTTGTTAAACATACTCTTACCATTTGGGAATCTGCTCAGTCTTTTTTAAGTCTTCAATACTTGGAAGAACCAGTAGCTGCTCAGTCACAGTTTTAAGATAATCCTCTGCATGCTTCTGTTTACAATATAAGAACACAGAAATGGTCATTCTTTTCTGAATGTTTAATTTCATTGTGATCACATTCACTATTTAGACTTACCTTGATGTTGCTCTCTGTTCTGCGAATGGCATTGTCCAGGGCTTGAATGTCAAGTGCTTTGCCACTCTCACTGACAGCAATTTTCTCAAAACTACACTTGAGTTGTCTCAGATCATCTTGAACCTGAAATTTGCAGTATGCAACAACAGACACTTTCATTTTTAGCTTAACACTTCTGTACATGGCTAATTTAGCTAAATTTCTGAGTCTCAAAATAAGTCTAAACTTTGTCTGTGAAGCACTGTAGTAACGTTAATCATATCAATTAGCAAGCGTCGAGTATAACGTTAGCCCACGAAAGTTAGGAGTTGTTCTCCGAGCAAAGTTAGATAACAATACCTGAACTAGAACTTCTCCCAATGTATCTTCGTTTTTACGCGTATGGGACATTTTTTCCATTTGGACTTTAATAAAATTACTTTAAAATGTGCCACTTTATCATAAGGATGAGTTTGGGATAAGCTACCAATCGAAAACAGTACTCGTCATCATGACAACCAGGGACAAACACTGTAATGTATTTCTCCCCGGGTTAGGACTGTCAGGCAACTTTTGCCGCTCCCACGTCTTTCGCTACAACTGGCAGAAAAAATGTCCAACAATTGCTTGCATACTTTAAATGTGTTTCATACATTGAGGTGAGCATATATCTCTATTTAGTAGACCTTCTGGGGGAGACCTTGCTTAGCCTGAAAGGCAAAAATCAGGGCTCCCTGAACATCAAAACACAGGACACGAATTCAGCGCATCAACCAAGTGCTACTCAGGCTCAATATAATACATCCATGCTCAGGCTTTACTAAATACTAAAATGAACGCAGTGTCTTCAAGTATGCGCACTATATTTGTATGCATAAGTCCCCAGTAGAAACGTGTAAATGTATATGTACGTATAAAAAGCTTTTCGTCCGGTTTCTGCTTTGAAATGTTGCACCGGAAGTGACCGTCGCAGAGTTGAAAGGTTGTCGGAGTTGGTCAGCGCAGCGCCGCGTCAAGCTAGCAGCAGTTGGAGAAGCCTGCCCTAAATATTGTAAAAATGTCAGATACAGAAGAAGAGACCACAGAGATGATTGTCCCCTGTGTGCTCATCACCAGCTGCGACAACAGTTTTAAAGAGGAAGAGCTGATAAAACGTAAGTGTAGCAAAGGTTAACATGCATTGTGTCGCAAACAAGCTACATGTTCAGCACAGCTAACTTAACCTGCTGTTAGCCTGCATGTCGCCAATACAGGTTAATAATATGTTTGTCTGAGCCTGTCAAGCGAGTTAAGTCATTTACATTCGTGGGGCAGATACATAACTTACCGTAGGCGGCTATGCTAAGGCTCTTGAGGGAGGTTACGTACGTCTTGTTTATTTAGCTGGGCAGTGTAGCATACCGCAGTGTGTGTCTCGATTTGTTTGTGTCATTTATTATAACCGATGTGTTTTTGCCTCAGAGATCCTCAGTACCAAGACTTTGCCCGAGCCTACCAAACGAGAAGAAACAGTAGCTTGGTATCCCTGGACCATCAACAACAAATATTACACAGCAGATGTCCGGCTATGTGTTGTACCGAGCACTTTTCAAATGTCGTCAGAGATTGCCCAGTCCATGCAGGCTTTCGTCGCCTACTTTGACAGCTCAGTGGTACGTAATATAAAAAAAAACATGTATTTATTCATATTCTTTCGATCTCAGAGGAATATCCACTGATATATTTGTTAACGTGCATCATGTGTGCATCGCATATGCAGAAGGATGGTCTGGAAAAACTACATCCTTGGATATCAGTGGTGGAAGATCTCGCTCCAGAGGTGCTCATTCTGGTGTGTGACAGAGTCTGTGAACAGGGTTAGTTCTCCAGCACTGTGATGAGTGTCTGCTATTATACAACTCCTGCAAGTTGTTGCATGACACCTGAGATCTGATTCATATTCCAGGGGTCACCAGACATGAAGCACAGCAATGGTGTTTGGCTCACGCTTTTGAGCTGGTGGAGATCAATCCACAGGAGCTGCCAGATGAAGATGGTGAGTTTTTACAGGAAGCAAAAAAAAAAGGACAATACTACAAACATTTATATTTTCCCTATTCGTGTTTTTCCTCATTTTTGATTGTCCGTGTTTCCTTTATCAGATGACTTTCCAGAGTCCACAGGAGTAAAGAGAATTGTTCAGGCTCTCAATGCAAATGTGTGGTCCAGTGTGGAGATGAAGGAAGGTGAGATAAAGAAGACACATGGTACAATTACCTACAGCATGTTCCCTTGCTTTTAAATGTAATAGTATGGTGACAGTGACAGTTTGCATCTCTGTCTGAAAGGGTTCAATCAGGGGTTTGGTCTGATGAGCAGTTTGGTGGCCTCCAGACACAACAATCCACGACCCTGCCAAGATCCACCAGTCAGTAGCTTTTCTTTCTTGTAACCATTTTCAATTGCTTTGACAGTAATTTCATTTACATTTATAACTGTTGTTCTATGTTCTCACTTTCTTTGGTACATAAATCAGTCCATTTTAAATGGGATCAAATATGTTTATTTTTGAGAAATGCTAACCCAGCCTCCCTTTCTGTGGCAGTCTTCCAATTTGCCAGTAGAGGGCTCACTTGAAAATGAGGAGGCCGACCACACAGAAAGTAGTACAAATGCAGACACACAAGGGGACACAGTAGTCGGTAAGTGAGTGGCTCCTGGTGGAATCTGTTTTTTCAAATCATAAGGGATTTTGTTTCCCAACCTGGTTATGAATATCCATTTGTGTTGATTCCCTCAGATGCAATGACTGATTTGGACATTCAGGAACTTGCTAATCTGACAGCTGGAGATGCAGATGTGGATAACTTTGAACGCCTCTTTACCAAATTAAAAGAGATGAAAGGTAATGAAGAAAAACAAATGACACAACTTTTGTCAGCAAAAAACACAATTCTCCTTTTTAAAACTCACAGGATTTTATGTCCACATGTTGCTCTAATTGTTCATATTGAGGTCAAATCTGTGCAGAGCTAAGGTCGTTTATGATGATTTGGTCTCTGATTTTTAAACCTGCAGACAAAGCTTCGTCATTACCTCATGAGCAGAGAAAGGTTCATGCAGAAAAGGTAAGAAACTGTTGACTGCAGGACAACAAGCATGGACTTGTTGATTTCCATAGCTTGTGATAATGGGAGCATGGGTGTCTGTCTGTCTGTCTGTCTGTCTTGTCTGTGTGTGGTGACTGTAAACAGTGTCAACATGTGCATCAGTGGAGTAGGACACCATGGGATTGTTTGGAAGTGTGTCACAGATTGATAATAAGCTTGTCATTACATAACTTTACACCATTATCAAACTAATCAATCCATGCATAAATTATTAATGTCATGATAATCATTCATTATTAAAATAATTTAACATAGAAATGTTACCTTACAGACATATTGTTTACTCTTGATTGGCAAATACTTGACTAGTTCACTTTGTTGTTTATGTAAATGTGTTCATTATAATGTAATTATGTGTTTTTTATTACACAAAATGTCATTTACAGGTAGCAAAAGCATTTTGGATGGCCATCGGTGGTGATGTAGATGAGATAGACGGGTTGTCGTCTGGCGAGGAGAGCTAAGAGGAGCTACCTGTGACTCCGTCTCCTTTCTCCTGATCCTCCTCCTTTCCTGGGGCTCCCACCAGATCCAGCGCCCTTTGATCTGCCGCTTGCACTTGGAATGTGGAGATGCTTACAGATGGCACTGCAGGCATAGTCGTGTTTAGGAACTTTTGATTACTAAAATGAAATGATTGCAGTACTGGTGTATAGTGAGAAGCAGATGGAAATCCTTAGTAGGGAGAGAAGAGTGCCAGTGTGTGGCCCTGACCCTCAGCCTCCTCCCCAGGGTCCCTTCACTATGCTTAAAGCCCTCAGTGAACCTTCAGCACACGATGGTGTTGCAGGTGGAAAAACATGGAATTAAATTGTGTGGGCTTTGATTTGTGTATTTGTCCTTTAGGTACAGTTGTCACATATATTTTCAAGTGACATAATGTGCCTTATCCTTAGAGTTGATGTAATGCACTTTCTGTTGAATCAACATAAAGACTTGTGATTTTAAATTTGGTCTGTTCTTCTGTGAGAGTGTGGTTTATTTACTCTGTAGACAAGACTGCCCTTACACCTGCAAATACATCTTAACTCATTCAGTTTTGAACAGAAAAATATTGAACACCTGTATGCTACAATAGAGTACCTCTGTACTCAAAAGAATAATAAAAAAATCTTACAATATTCTGTCCAACAAGATACATCACAAACTTTATATTGTCTCTGTAGTAACAAGTCACTGGTTTTACTACAGTTTCCCGGTTGCAATTTATTAAATTTTCACAGATAACAAAACAATGGTAATTTGAGAACAAATATTAGGCTACATGAAATAAACATGTACATAAGACTTAGAATAGAAATCCACCAACTAAGAATATCAAGGAACACAAGTACTGATACAGATCTACCAACTACCTAATGCACTGTAGTAGACAGTATTTGAGTTTAGCACCATGTAACTATTAAAATAGATTACATGGTGACTCAGTCTTATGTACTATACATAAGTGCAGGGTTAACATGGTGGCTTCATAGACAATGACCAAGGACAGCGAGCATATTACACATGCCTTATACTGTAGCAATGTACATGTAATATACAGTATTAATTGGACAAGCAAATTACCACTAGAACTAAAGCGTTACACTGGTCAACACATTAAATATGAAGTGCATCATTTACCCACAAGGAGCATAGTGTACTACTGGCTAACAGTTGGTAATATGTGAAAAGACCTGCATTTATGTTTTCACTCCACATCGTCATTGAAGGATGAACCACAGTCACTGCTACTTAGAACCCTTCACACGGTGCATAAAGTCAATCAATCCACGATGATCACTCATACTGTATGACATATGACATGCCATATGACTTGGAATAACAGTAATCGCTGGCATAGAAATCCTGTGTTACACGTAACACCCAGCTGACCCGGGTTAGAAAAGCCTGCATCACTCAGGCCAAGTCTAGGGTCAATACAGCAAAGTCTATCTGTGAGTCTACTCATGCCAGAGGTCAGTCAGGTCCACTGTTTCAAGCAATGCATGACTACAAGAAATCACAAGCTATAAATATTTATGTACAATCATATTGAGGCAATAATAAAAATATATTCCCATGCAGGACAGTATGCAAAAATAACTTATAAAATGTCTCTTTCACTGAGCAAAATAGTTTTCATACAAGGGTTCTTCTCAAGAAACAATGGTGCTAATGTTTATATTTTGTTTAAAATAGATACCAATTAAATGATCAGATATCAGATAATTGATGCTTTCAATAATATAGATAAATCAATACGGTACAAGTACCTTGTACTTAAAATATTAATTAAATATATTCTATTTAATCACTACTCTTAATGACATTTTTCATGTTAATTCATGGTTTGGTTGATAAATAAGCCTCCCAATTCAGTGATCACAAAGAGTGAGTCTGGGACACTGACACACCAGTGATGGTAGCGCGGTCATAATTTTAGCTAATTCATAGAATCAAAAATGTTTCGAAACATGTAGATGATGATCAAGCTGAAACTGTTTAACTTCATCTTGGAAAACAAACAAAAGAAGAAAAAAAAAGAAAAGAACGTAGAGCACAAAGGACAGACATAATATCTGAGGCCCCCAGTCCTTAACCCAGCACCCCAGGGTTCATGTCTGGCCTGGGTGCACCCGCCTCTGTCTGTCCTTGCTCCCCCTGTGTCCCTCTCACTATCACTATCACAATAAAGACAATGCCCAAAAAATAACTTAAAAAAAACACTATGTCCTAATGAATAATGAAGAAAATGTGGTTATTCCTTTGAAACCTACTGCAAATACCCTGTGGTTTCCTGTTAAACACTTGAAAACAAAACAATGTACAAAAAACATAGTCCTAAAATAACCATCACATGGGGACACTAAATGGTACTAAGGAAAGTGCTATGCATTTGAGGTGAAATGTTAAGAGACAGCAAGGGAGGAGAGTGAATTGCCAATTTGACGAATGGCGTCTCTTTCCTAGTTTGAACTGACAGACGCTCGAGTTTTCCTATGTGGTTTATGTTCAAGTGTGTGGATGAAATGGCTGCTCCTACGACACACTGGAGCAATGGATGCTGGGAGAGCCCATCTGTGTGAGGACCTTGTCTAGCCACTGCAAAGGGCCATTGAGATGCAGCTCTATCCAACAGGGGGTGCTGGTCACTGTCTGACGTCTGCAGGGTGCAAAGAAAGAGAGGGGAAATGGTTTGTGAGTTTGAGGAGGAAAAAGTGTCAAACACATAAAATCCTTGTTAATAAAGCTTCCATAACACTCAACGCAAAGCTACTTATATACTGTCTTGTCTAGTATCCTAGTTGAATTGGCACCAACATGGAAGCTAACTCCACTGGTTATTTCTGAAGTTATTCAAGTATCTGTCAGAGATGTTTTTCTCCAAGGTGTTTGGTGCCAGAAACATAACACGCACCACTCAAGTCCGGTGGGAATCCCCTTTGCAAAGCGTGTCTGAAATGGTTTCATCTCCCACTCCACGTCCCCCTCACCACCGCATGCCTTCTGCATTCTTCTTCTGTTACTCAAACCTCTCTTGCCGACTCACAGCTGCATTCTCCCCCATCACCCTCTCTTCCTTTTATAAGTCTGCTACCGTCTGTGTACAGTGCCTCTTCATCTCAACGAAAACAAAATAGCTGATAGCTGAATTCAGTTTATCTATTTAATGGGGGAATGCAATTTAACAAAGTTCCAAAACCGAGAATGAAACATAATAGTTTTGTTATTATAAAACCAGAAAAAACTCTAGATATGGGAGCAAAATAAAATATATTGAAATTCTCTGATTGCACTGCAGTCTAAAAAGAGATAACAGCAAAAACAAAAGAAACATACAAATGCAATTACTGAGGGGCGCCGAGTGGCGCAGTAGGTTGAGCAGGCGCCCCATGAGTTGAGGCTACAGTCCTCGTTCAGGCGGCCCCGGTTTGAATCCCGCATCGGGCAGCCCTTTTCTGCGTGTCATTCCCCCTCTCTCTGCCTCCCCATTTCCTGTCTCTCTCGACTGTACTAATATACTTAAAATGATAAAAGACACAATAGCAAACTAAAAGAACAAAGCAAGTAGACCAAGATACACAATTATTAGCTAGAACTGAGTTCAGCTCTGCTTTGTTTTTATGCAGCACAACAATTTGGAGTTAAATGATTTGAATTGGGCTTATGTTAAAACAGGAGGTTTTTCCACCATAGAATCTGAAGTAAGATAACTGATGTAACTATGAAGTGAGTTTCTACTCAACAAGCAAGCAGTTAAAGTGTGAAGAGAAGGCAACACTGTGTGTCTGATCCTGGCTGTGAATGGCTTTTTGTGCTTTTGTGCCTGCAGCATGACATTTTCTTCAAAAAAGAGCGGCAGATTTACAGGTCCACACCAGTCCCCCTTAAACTCTCTGTCTCCTTCCCACACACTGAGCATTACTCAGACCTTCCAGCATCCCTCATCCAACCAGTGTTTATCTAAGTGGTACATATGAGAAACAAGAGGAGAGAAAAAGTGACAGCAGCAGGAGGCTTTAGTCACTTGTTGGGTTGGTTAAACATTGCTTTTTAAATCTAATTTCTGCTTGTCAAATTCTGTCTTGTCAATTCTGGACCGAGATTTATCATTATCACTCTTAAATCAATTTAATAACCCCAACAGTTCATTCAACTCTAACATTAAACATTAAGCAGCCTACTTTTTTTTAAAAAACAAAATAAAAACATGCTTACCTGTACTCTGCTCCCCAGCCTTTGACAAAGCTCATGCGGATTGTACACATCCTAGTGAGCTGGTAGACGGCCTCAAAGCCTTGGTTGACTGACTGGGCAAGCAGGGCAGCAAACTCCTGATTGTTGAAGATCTTCAGGTTGCAACCTGCCAGGCAGAAGATTTATAATTAGGCTTACTAACACCGGGAACACTGAAGATGTTGGTGTTACTTAGTCATTAGAACTCAGTTGAGCTCTGATTACCTTGCCTCTTTTAGCGTTATGCATTTGTTCATATGCTCTCATGCTAACCTGGAGGGATTTTGCAGACAGTAGCAGGATGCCAGCCGTAGCGCTGGTTGCAGTTCGGGCTCTGGACAAAGATGGCACTGTCACTAAGACACTCTGCAAACACCTCTCCGCCGATGTAGTACAATCTCACACCCCGTCCTGAGAAGCGAAGAGAGACAATTGTGGCTCAGTGCACAGTAACCTCCTGATTATGTCAAGTGCAAATATAAAAACAAAAATGAGAAATGTGAAACAAAACGAGCACCTATGTGTCTGCGTGTGAGCTCTACTGCCGAGTTGCGGTTGACGTTGGACAGCAAGCCCAGACAGAAGCGCTCAGAGTTGGAGGGGTCTGTGAATCCATCTACTGTGAGGGAGGGCTGGGAGGCGTGGAAGGTCTCTCCTACACGTTGGTTCAGTTCATAGTAGGAGATGGAGCACCAGAAGGCAGATTCACAGTACGTCACAGGCTGCAAGTCTGTGGGAGCAAAGGGCTTCAGTTAGGGCCTTGAAAGAAGAACCATTCAGGAGTGTTCATGAGAACAGGTAAATTGCTTCGTTCCAACATCCATTTGACTGAATGATGCACGGTGATGATTATGTTCCCTTTGATTTTTCTTCAACTACCTCTTTCCCACGACCTTTGTGGCCCCGGCCAGGAATAGCCAAGACATGACGTGCATATTTATTTTTTTAACAATGACCTCCTAGTGCCTCTCCACATAGATAAAATAACCTGGCAACCGGATGTTATTATTATTGCATTACCTTGAGCTGTCTGTAACTAGCCTTTCCACAGACGAGGACAGACCATAGACAATGACTCCATTCAGACCATGCCTACTCTGTTACTGCCCTGAGGCTAAGCCTCCCAGACGTAGTCCACTGCTCCTGTCTATTACTCATCAGTCTCTCACACTCATGATCTACCCTCCAAAGATATTCTAATCTGACAGTCTGTGTGACTTCATTAATCACCACTTCATTAAGCAGTTTTTAGTTGACTGGCTTTTTCCAAACTGAACAACATGGGGAAAAAACACAGATGATGATGTGTTGTCATGTCCATGATGACCAAAGTCAGAAGAATGTAATCCCACTGCAGATTAAATCCTACCTAATAAGGATGAGTCCTTTGCAGGGGGCATTTTAGATGACAGGACAGGACATGTACACTTTGGTGCAGTCAGTGGGTGCAATGGAGGTGGGGTGGGATAGAGTTACAGTTTATATGTAGAATAGTGATGGTGAGATGAGAGGGTTTGAAATTTAAAATGAGTAATGTAATATTTCGATAGTCGGTTTGTTGGAAAATTGTCATCATATAAACAGGATTATTCTTTACCTTCTTTAGGTCAACTAAAACCAAATAGTTTTTTATCTGCAAGAGCATACCCATCAACTCTGTTTATCTACAGCCACAAGGGAGAAATTAATACTTTCTAGTTCTATGAGCGTACATCTCAACTTTACATTATTTTAACCGTGTATGTAGACAGACCTTGATTTTCTGTACCTAATTAAACCTTCCACAAAGCGGTGACACCAGTTTTCTATCAGGCAGAGCAGACGGTCACAATGAACCAGACAGTAGCTGCAGACTTTGACCACAATCCTACATTAGCTTCCTAAAGTCTCTTTTAAACTTATGAACATCAACACACATCTCGTCAAGCGTCTAAGCTTATTTATGTTATTCACATATGAAGGAACAAACTGAAATTTTGCCTTATTTTGTTGGAATAAATATCTAAAAAACAACAACAAAAAACCTGTGACCAAACAAACACTCACCGTGTAAACATGCCGGAGAACACAGAACATGTCAACATATCTGCAACTGTCACTTCGGTCCATTAGCTGCTGTTGGCCATTAAAATCTAATCAGTTTGTTGCATCCTAATAAACCTTTGTGCCAGAAGTGAGGGGATTTCTCTGAGGTCTTCCTGAGATACTCTGTTCACAAGGCCAAAACCGTATTTTGTGAGGTCAATGTGACCGCGACTTTTGACCACCAAAATCTAATTAGCTCCTCCTTGAGTCCAAGTGGATGTTTGAAGAAATTCCCTCAAGGAATTGACGAAATATCACATCCACAGGGCCAAGACTGTGTTTTGTGAGGTCACTGTGACCTTTACCCACCAAAATCTAATCAGTTCATTCTTGAGACCAAGTGAGTATTTGTGCCCAATTTGAGATCAGTACTTCAAGGGGTTACTAAAGATGCTGTGTTTGCTGGGACTAAAGGCTCGGTCAGTCTGACAGAATTCTAGTCTACTTTTGATTGGTCGATTTGTGGCATTTTCCTGATTGCTCAGTTTGTAGGCATGCTGGTGTGGAGGCACAAAAACACATTATACAGTACAATATTTCACACTGCAAACGATGGCCACGTGTGATTTCAGTTGGGCTTAATGTCAACCATATGGATCCTGGGCTCTGTAAGTGAAGCTAACCCCTTTGGTTTTGCTTACCAAGATTACTGTTTGCGGGTGACACAGGATTGGGCGACAGGCTGGGTGAACCTGAAATAGAGCAGTGATGCAAGACTTGGTCATGACCTTGATAAGGCAAAATTAAAACAGTATGTGTCTGAATTGTGTGTCTCTCTGTCTCTCTCTTATGTCTCACCTGTGTCCATACTGTGGTTAAGCTGGTGATCATTTGTCTCACCATCCTCACTCAGATACCCTGGTGGGGGTGTTTCTGTAAAACATGGGCACATAAGAGGTTGTTATATACACTGTCCATCATGACCTTTCAAGTGAGATATACATTTGACACTTGGTGAAATTATGCTTTAGTTTTGGGCATGCTTTCTTGTATATTTTTAGTCTCTAATGTTGGATGCCTTCAGAATGAGAGGCGCAGATTTTCTTACCAGGAATATAGTTACTCTGGGGCTCAATGCCAGCAGGGAAGTTGGTATTCTCAGGAATGGATGGACTGTAGTCATCCAGCGGTGGGAACACTGTAGGGATATCTGTATGTCTTGGTACTAGGACAGGAGGCAAAACTGGAGACACACAGATATGTTCATGAAGGACATGTTGAGTTCTGTATACTTTATGGCACAGGCATTATTTTAAACACAGTAATTTGGATCATATAGCAATTAACTGTACTCACTTGGCGTCTCCACCCTCTGGTAGTGGTAGGGGTTGACGCACACTTCGTCCTTCTTGGTGTGGAAGGCAAATTCACAGTGGTCGACCGCTCTCAACTCATGGTGGGACTGCAGATCTGGCCAGCGCCACAAGCGGCAATAGATGACATGAGGAAGACCTTTTCTGTGGGAGACCTGGAGACGCCCATCTAAAGACCTGAAACATAACATCAGAGAAACTCATGATACACACCGACTTTATGTTGCTTTGCTCTTTGCCAGTGCAAAACGAAACTAATATTCCTTATGTAAAAAAGCAACAACTGATTATGATGTCCAACTATGAAGTGGTCAAAACTACAGTGACTGTGTATGTACACTTTTTGGCAAATAAGCTTAAGATGATGAAACCTCATATGAACAGTATGATCTACCTGTGAAGAGAGAACCATGTATATTGCCATGAAACTCAAATGACTAAAGAGGGAAAGGAAGGAGGACCGTAACAGATCCTTGATGTTTTGTCTCACATAGAGTCCAGTGTGGTTACAGTTTTTTTCCAGTTGAACTCAACAACAGTTCAGCTCATTGTTGAGCTGTCAGACAAGAAACATATGGCTTTCATTCGGTACCATGGCCTGGCCTCCTGTGAAGTATGTCAGCGAGGACTTGGGTCCAAGGTAATGTGACTAACAGCTGATCAAAAAACAGACCACTTCAGGCAACATTTATCCTATTCATTTATATAGAGTAGGTAATATAAAATGACCTTTTTATGATTTTAAATAGCAATTCTTACATAAAAAGGGACAGCCACAGCTGTGTCATCTGTCTGACATGAGCGGTAGATTTCAACGCTGAATCATAGTGTATCATCTATATTTACTGTTAGTATAGATGTATGTTTGCTGACATTATGACACAAAGAAGCGCTTTGAAAAGACTGCACAGACTGCAACAACCCTGAACAGCTCATCTTAATTCAGATGACTGCAAGTCAATCGGTTTGTTCAGGTAGCAGGCCTAATTCACTCCTCGTCTTTCTAGCTGCAAAAACTATGTTCAAATGAAACATTTTGCCATTTTGTAATTCAATGCAGCACTTCAGCTACATCAAGCAGCACATATAGTTTTAACTAGTCCGTTGAGAATTAACATCCTTTGACACGTCATAAGAGTGCATTTCTCAGCTAAAGAAGTTAATCAGACTAAGACGGACACTGTTTCCATTAAAGCAGAAGTAAGCGATCCGGTCGTTTTGGCTAATGCTGCGTTCCAGGCAGGCTTTTTAAACCGTAAGTTACAGCTTCAAGTCACGACTTACGACTTTGTAGCGTTCCAGGCAACCCGTAACTCGTGTTTTTCCGACCTGTTACCTGTGAAAGTCACTATAACGGCCACTCGTAACTTCCGACCAGTGAACTCGTACCAGCTCGAACTAGTACGACTTCACAGGTCGGAAAAACACGAGTTACGGGTTGCCTTGAACGCACCATCACTTCTTGTCAGCAGATGGAGTTAGCAGTCTCCGCCCTCGTCCCTACGTCACCACATTCACGCGCATCCCTTGGCTGCACACACAGAGAGGACTGCCCCTTTATGCCGTTCTCTCTCCTCATTGGATAAAGGTTGTAGGATACAAGGAAAATTTTCTCCTCGGCTTACAGCAGAGAAGAGTGACTGACAGACCCGTGTTTCAGACCAAACTGATTGCTGTCGGAAGATATAACTATTTAAGACTTATATTAACACAAAAATATCGCTTACTTCTGCTTTAAGTTTGATACCTTAGTAGTTGTCCACATCCTTCAAACTGCCTGCTTTAAGAAATCGGTTCAAGCTTTCACTACAACAATAAGCAGTGCCCATCAAAGGTTTTGGACTTGTGCTGTAAGTGATATGCTACAATTAAATAGAAACAAAGGGGTCTTTTGCTTTTATTTGAAACTGGCAGTAGACAGGTGGCAGGTAATGAGGCAAGGGAGAAATTAGGATTGTTTTTGCCTTTATACCAAACCAACCAAAATTAAGTTCATGCTGTTATAAATCTCTCCACATACTGCAGACACTTGATCTGCTCTAACACAATGCAGATGTATTAACACATAATTTCCTGCTGCTTGAGTCCACCCTAGGTGCAAGCACCGTAGGTCTGCATTTGACTGCTTTTAAATGCTGACAATCCCTTTCTCTCAAAGCCACATTAGAGAAGGTGAAGAAAGTACGGCACAAAGAAGTCACTGTATAGTGTATACCCAGCAGATAGCAAGACAGCTGTGATTCTGTAAACTTAACAGTCTCTGAACCCACAGAAATTGAACCGCAATCCAAACAGTGACCCACACCCTCCCCAGAGCCTCGAGCACATTCTCAAGAACTGAGAAAAGGTTTTTAATGTAGGTTACCACCCATGTTCTGGCTGCTATGTAGACCACAAGAAGACGCCCATTTTAATTGGTAATTAATCCTTCAAGTTGCCTGATGAAAAAACTTTTAACAATGATTAACATTTACTGAAGAAGTTACTGAAGGGTGTATTCATGTTCCCTCTACACTTCCTATCACCAACATGGCCACTGGCCAGGATGTTGAGCTGTCATATTTACATTACGTAGGGACAATGGGGAGAGAGACAAAGAAATCCATATGGTGCCAACACCAAAAATAGTTCACATTGTAGAAATGATCTAATGTATTACTATTAACAGTAAACGTTGTGTTGTTGTGCCTCTTTATATCTCCCTGGCTGAGTCAAAATTTCACTTATATGCTAAAGTGATGGGATGCATCACTTTATTCATCGATTTCATCCTTTTTGCCTTGAAATGAAGTTACACAACTATCCATTTCATGAATGGGAGACCTTGAAGATTAAAAAAACATTGTTGTGTTTTGTTCTACTTTGGGTAGGGGTACCTCAAAATCTGAGGGCGCCTCCTGTTATTAACTATTAATTTATTTTCACCTTAGACCAGGACAACAGGTGGAGAAAAGATCCAAGGTAAATGCTGTCTAATTTACTCAGTTACAATGCATAAACTGATATAAACTGCACAATATAACATTCACATATAACATTTGCTGACTCACTGACAACACAGCTATATGGCTGCACGTGTCTTGCATCACATCCCAAAAAAAAAAAAAAAAATCAAATTCATATGTCAAACTATACTGATGGGGGACAGATGGTTATCCCATACCGGGAACCCCACACCGGGTAGCTACTTCTTCCAGCTTTCCCACAGTGCACACACTCCAGTCTAAACATCCTCCGTGAGTCAGAGTCCTGCTGCCTCGCCAGAAAAACACCCCTTCTCGCACCGATCATCACACGTGTGAACCGTGGACACACTTGTTTATGTAGCACGAGAGGTACCGCCGGCTAACATACAGGAGATATTAGCTTAAACATGAGGCAAACGCCCAGGCTTGCCCCTCGCATGCCTCCACACCACAGCGGTGACCTGATGGTGGTGGTCGCGGGCAGCACCGGGGGAGGTGACGGCTGGTCCACCGGTGCTGCAAACTCACACCGGACTGTGACATAACAGACTTACATGTGTGGGGTTGCACTGCTTTTTTGTGCAGCAACGTTAGCTAACATCAAACACAGATGCAATGGTTTGTCATTTAGGGGGGGTAAGGCATAATGACATAGTCTTAACTGTTTACACAACACAATGAAAAACGTTTGGCAAGAAAAAGCGGGTTAAGTTTACATTGGACAGCTAATGTTAGCTCTAGCTACTATCCAGTTTGTACTGTTGCGGCTAAAGCTAACGACTGTGTAAGCAAAAAAATAAAAAAGAAAGAAAAACAACTGCAACAATTACAGTTTATCAGTCCCTTAATTAATTACTCCGATAACAAACTCACTGTAGTTAACCTTGATGTGTTATTATCAGAGCTAACTCGCCTGCTAATCGGCTAATATTAGCTGTCAATAGCAATAGCTTGCTCGGCTGGCTAACTGCGAGCAGGAGCAGGAGGCTAGTTAGTTTTTCTGCTGTCTGTGTGTGTGTGTGTTTACCTGGGTATGGTTATGCATTTCGTGTTGACATTCTGTGTTGTGATGGCTTTTTCCAACTCGTCCAGCTGTCCCGTCTTTTTCAACTTCTTCACTAGACTTTTCACAGCCTTTTCGCACCATTTCTCCTCCTGCCCGTTCTGCTCTCCTTTCTTCCAGCCGAGGAGCCGCTTCACGATCGGAGGAGTGAACGGTAATATGGACATTTTTAAATAGAAACTTAAACAACTAGTTATAACACTCTGGGTTTAATTCTGGCGTCCAGAATTGCAAACGACACGGGCTCCCCTGTCACTGTGATAATAACCACTTGGTCGGCTAGCTGAGGTTAGCTCACTAAACTCCCAGGCAGACGAGCGGCTCGGTCGCTGCCGGTGGCTCAGCAGCAGCAGCGGCGGCGGCGGCGGCGGCTGCGGCGCAGGTTCACTCCGCTCAAGTTGGAGCAGAGCAGAGCAGAGCAGCTCCTCCAGCAGCAGCAGCAGCAGCTCTGACTGCCTGCCCCTGCCCCTGCTCCTCCTCCTCCTCCTCTTGCTGCTGCTCCTGCTGCTGCTGCTGCTCCTCAGTCAGCTGTTCTGTCCTCCACCTGCATCACGCCAGCACATGTATGTTGTTAACCTCAAAATTCAAACATTGTTACATCAGATTATATTGTAGACCAGAATATTGTAGACCTGAAAATTCAAAATTAAAACAATCATATGCATTAAATGCTTTTTATATGCTTTAATAATCGATTATTGTCCATTTTGCATTTTAAAATCTAAAGGTTAACTCCCTTTTCTTTTATAGGCCTACGTCCATGCGTTTTCCCCTTGACCCCCACCCTCTTTTTTGATGCATGCACTTATTCAACATACATCCAAGTCAGGTTGCAAGAAATGGAAAAAATGTTGTAATGAGAGATATGTCAACACTGAAAAGTGATCCAACTTTTGCATTTACTGTCTCCATGAATAGAAGACCCCACAGAGTAACCCCTTTGATCCTCTCATATATAAGTGATATAATTTCACACAAATACATCTTCCCAGAAATGGTCATGCATTCATTCAGTGGTATTTGCAGGGTTTATGGTGTTATTCAGAAGTGCACCCCTAGTTGCTGCCTCCAGTAAACAGCAGTGTTCCTGTGCTATAAATATCCCAGTTCAGGACCAGCCCCTTTTCCTTCTCTCTATTTATATCCTCTATTAATGACTGCTATCTATTTTTAAGGAAGTATTTGGCATGGCGTCTTACTTCCTTTTTCTTATGTAAATATTGTAGCTATCCTGGCAGTGGCACTTAAAACAATAATAGTAGAGGACACTATGTGTATTTTAAAATGAGCCATATTCATCATAAAAATCACTGATAAACACTTCAGATTGCAATTATTATTATTAATTTCATAATGGATTAATCTAGTAATGACAGATTTAATGACAATTAATGAGATTAATTATTTGGTGTATAAAAAATACTCCTCACATTTTCCAAGCCAAAGATGACGTCCTCTTCACACTGTCTGTGTAACTGTCTGAAAGTCGAAAATATTTTGGCAGTTTATACAAAGTAAAAGCTCACAATATTAAGTGGTGATTTTCAGGGACATTTTTTGAAAAGGAAAAAAAAAAGATGATCAAACCAATCAATTATTCCACTTATTATTACACATATATTACTATAGGCCTTATATGTGACATATGACATAAAAATTGATTGCCTGTAGTGTTTATACATATCAGTCAGTCTGGCGACAGCTGTTGCATGCACCAGTTTGTGTTGACATAAGTGCATCTATCTTATTCTGTCATTACCACTGATAAATGAATCAGGATGAAGTGCGGTGTACACTTCTCCGTGTCTATTCTAACTGTTTGCCCCAGGGCCGCAGCTCTTTACTGCCAGAGGACACGAGCTGGACAGCTGGTGTGGAGAGCTTTTTGCGTGCGTGTGTGTGTGTGTGTGTGTGTGTGAGAGAGAGAAATGGGGGGCTCGTGCAGTAGACAGGGGGGCAGATGGGCGGCAGCACGCAGGAGAAGGTCTTGGGGACAGACTGAAGAATGATTTTGGACAAAAGGCATGACGGCTGGCTGAATAAGTAATGACTGCAGACAATCTGATGGATAACAATGGCATTGTGATGGACCACTCACGGGCTACGTGGGAAACAAGCAGGATGTGTTGGAAGGGGCCCGATCAGCTGGGCTGTTGTCACAAGAATACTTAGACAAGGATGGAGTGGCAATTAGAGTAAATGTGCCTTTTGTGTGTCCGTACGCACACATTGTAGTGACCTTTGTGATGCCACAAATGAAATCTCTAAAATCTTTAAAATATTCAAATTTTTCAGGGTAACTCGCATCTGGTTGTGATCATAGTTGTGATCAAAACATATATTCTCTGTGACAAATATAGCACTCCAGTGTTTCCATTGTATGAATAGGAAAAAAAAATCTAAGTAGCTCACATTTACCCTCCACAAACCTGTAATTGCCTCAGCAGCTAATTGCAGTGTGTTAGAATCAGACGTGGCTGTTCAGCACAGCCCCACAAGGGTGAGGTCCGCTCCTCCCTACAATCTCTGCCTCTTTTTTTAATCTCCCGTCACACTGCAAGCTGTTATCTGTTGCTTGCAGCCATCAATCTCTCCCCAGACAGTGGCACCTCCAAATCTGGGGCAGTAGTGACCTCGCTCCTCCCTGCATCCCTCTGGCCTGAACCAAAGCGCCCTCAAATCCTCCTCCTCTGGCTTCAGACCCATGAAGGTGATACATCATCACATCCTCCTCTCTGCCTGCTCATCAGTGCAATTCTCTCTCTTTTTCCCCCCTGTTTTTGTCCAACACATACATTTGCAGTGTCACTGTCCAATAAGCTATTTTATAAAGCACGTATAAGCTGACTGACTATTTTATTCAGTGATTAATACATAATTCACCAATGTTTGATATATTAATCTATCAGCCATTTATTAGAACCATTTGTAAGTCGTCAGGTCTGTGTTTATCCCCCTCCAGCATGACACCAAACAAACAGCACCAACACCTACCTTCTGCTGAAGGTTTGCAGAGCATCTGGAGCAGAAGCCATCTAGTTACAACATAACAGTAACATTTACAAATGCCAACATGACAGCTTATTAGAAAGTGAGAAAGCCGCCAGCTTCTATAAATGGCTCACCAACATTTGTAAGTGCATTTCTAGCAAATCGAAAAGGTCATCACCGGCAAAAGACATTTTTCAAATGGCAACCCAAATCTTTTTTTCTCATTATTGGCCTCAAACGGATTTATAACACATTACCAAATTATTTAATAACGCTATTATTGTGGAATCTCTCTGCGATTCTGTACAGAGCACCTTAAAGTGGCAAATTCTTTCCTTTACCATTCACACTTAAAATCTGCGGACATGAGCTACAATCCTATGACTCATGCATTTACACAGAATATGATCCTAATGCAAGCAAATGTGTGACATACACTGAAGCTTAGAGAAACACATGAATCCACAACATTTACAAGGTGCTGGTTCCTTTGCCTAAATACAGGTGCCAACAATATAACTCATGTATCGCCACCTACTGGTGCTCTTTTATCACTACAAGAGTAACAGAAGTATGTTTATAGGCAACACAATCGCACAAAGATCAGCTTTTGGAAACGTTTATCTATCTGTTTATCTTTTCTGTCACCATTCTCAATTTTCTGACAGAAGGTCTTTTTCATTGAATACATTTTGACATGTCACAATAAGCAGAGAACGTATGTAAACAGATGTATTTTAGCATCCTGTATCACACTATTTAATAACCTATTAATGATTGAAAAAGCATTTTCTTTGTTGTGATTTATGTGATATTGTCTGCCACTCCCAATGTCTATGTTTTTGCTTTTTTTCTTTGCCTTTGCACACACATGACTGGAGCTCACTGTGATTATAATTTATTTGTGAATCAGTGCCATTGATTTATATGCTATCGCATAAACACAATTTACATGTTTATTGTGAACAATGGCCCATAACAGCATTAAGTTGATTCAGAGGCTTTGCAAAATATCTCCTCGTCTTACATATGGATAGAATGCAGCACTTGGCCATGATTCATTAACTTCACCTCCAGGCTAAAATGGTTTTCTGTTGGGCCTGCAAGCTCTCGGCCCTGTATTTACAAAGGACCTCTTCCTCTCTGACTCTTAAATATCTATTTTATGGATGCAGACTGAGATGATGAGTGATAGACATGAAGTAATTTTGATTATTTACTGTGTCCCTTTGTGTTTGGAAAAGGAAAGTGTGGAAACTACAGCAAAGCAAATTTCCCTCGCAGTCGCCGCTCTGTTTCTCCTGAAAACACAGGGCCTCACATCGATCAGACTTTCATGTGTATAAGTTCCTTCTCAAAGCTGGTGGAACTTGTCATTTTCTAAAATCTGGTAAATACACTCTGTCACTCACACCATCACCAAAACTAATGATTGTGAAATTAGTTTCAGAGCAATCAGTAGCTCCCCTGCTAAGACCCACTGTATCCATATGCATGAAATTGCTTGTGTTAATACATGCCATGAATCGTGGGTAATGCAGTGAATAATTCTGACTGCACGCAATAATGCTATCTTCTATTAGATTGGGGACTGTTGTGAAACTGGAGCCCTGTGGCAATATGCTTGTAAATGTCCATGTATGGATAATTAAGCATTACTCTTGAACATTAAAACTTGCTTATTTCAGAGAGCTGCAGGCAGTGGAGTGCTCTTATTG
Source organism: Trachurus japonicus (assembly GCF_045865225.1). Taxonomy (NCBI): domain Eukaryota; kingdom Metazoa; phylum Chordata; class Actinopteri; order Carangiformes; family Carangidae; genus Trachurus; species Trachurus japonicus. Next base: position 13,368,899 of record NC_140912.1, read on the forward strand.
GACTCATCACTGTTTTTGGTGTTTCCTTATTATGTGTTCTCATTAGTATTAGTATGCAAGCAATTGTAAAGTATTTAATCTCTTTTACTGTATCCTGAAAACGGATTTTCATTAGCGTGAGCATATTAACAATGGTAATCATTGTGAAATAATTTTAAACATACATTTTCCATCTGTACATTCGATCTAAGTGGTTTGAAACCCAAATAATATGACTAAATGACACTAAAACAATGAACTGAGATGTGACGTGAAGGTTTGGATAAGAGGCAGCAAGTAACTGTGCCTTTTTCTTTACCTCCTGCGTCAAATGTGTTTTTGGACTAAAAAGCAGATGCACACTGGGGCTACAGATGTGGGGGGATAAAAGGAGATTAGGTCTGAAGGGGGGTAACCAGATTAGGACCAAACTGCCTTAATTATGTGTCAAATAAAATAGTGTCTTAAAAAAAAAACTCCCACACCCACCAAATCACCTCTGCCGCTTTAATTCAGTGGTTGGAGTAAAGAATGTCTGTGACACTTAGAAGCTGCCAGTAAAAATTTTTATCAGAGGATAAACAACACTTAGGTCCACTGACCTTAACCAGGTTCATTAAATGATTTTATCCTTCCTCCGTTTGGGTACACAATTAAGTCTCAAGAAGCTGTGTAGACAAGTCAAGTTATCACGCACAGTTTACAACAGAGAGCCAACAACTGACTTTCATAACATCATTTGAATTGTAAAGCAGTTTAAGTGCAGATCTTTACGGGACTGCATAAGCGTGTAAGAACAATTTAGGTACTAACAAAAATGACATTAGTCGGTTATTGATTTTGCTGTACAGAAATGAGTGCGAACAACTGATGATGGAAAAAGGAGACCCAAAAAAACTAAAATACAGCGTGTTTTACAGAAGGGATGGATGTCAAGTAAAGCAACTTGGTAAAATGGGCTAAAACACACAACATCACTGCTATAGCCTTTTGATATAATGAATGTATTTTTGATTTTAGGATATTGTTTATTAGCCTCAAGTATATCTGTTCCAAACCACTAAAACCACTCTGGTAATCTTGATTTTCATAGTTTCTACCTTTATGAGTGGATGAAGTAGCTGAATGAGCCTATAATCTATAATGTCTATGGGCTTTCTTCCAGGTATGACCTATCATTCATTAAAACTACAATCCTATTATCCTTGTAATGGGAATGGAGTTTAATGTGGCTTAGGAGATGATTTAATGTGGCTTCAGGAAAAGAAAGCAATCAGGCTAGTTGTAGTCCTCAGCAATCGCCTACATTTATCTATTATGCATTGGCACATAGCCTCTGGTCAACCCATACGTTTGCTGAGTTTAACGCAGCAGAGTTTGTTTTAGTGCTGGTAGCCGCAGAGAAGTGAAGATATTGCTGTATCAAGTTAGATACAGTCTAATTTACCAAAGGTCAAAAAGAAAGGAACGATAAAGTCCCACACTCTGTAATAGTTTTCTTTGATCCAAGCCTCTTCAAAGTGTGTTACCATTCTGAAAATTAAATGAACTTCATTTTCACAACAAATAAATAGGCATTAAAGTGTTACTTGCATGAATAACGTGATACATTTTAAGCTGAAACAGAAGTGAGTGTGAAAGAGCAGCAGCGGTGGAGAGACATGTGCTCCAGGATTACTTAGTTTCATTAAATACACAACATAGCTGTGATGCCTGTGCTCTTTCAAATCCATATGTAAACCATTTCCTCCCTCCTCTTCTCCCTCTCTTAAAACCTCCGGCTCATTAGTGTTGCCTTTATGACATGGCTTTACCTGAATGCCATGGATTTTTCCATTCCCTTTCTGGCTCTTTCTCAGGCAGCTCAGTCTCTGCTCAGTAGCTAGAGAGAGAGACCGGGAAGACGTCTCCTTGTTTGCAACATTCTTCTGCAGTGATTGCCTCCTGATAAGCAAAAACTTGCGTTTAAGCTTGGTAATGTATTTGCAGTAACTGGTGAATTTACATCACGTTGACTAGAAGTGATGGAGGCTCATTTGTTTGGCCACAGACCTTTGATCTTTGCTGCATATGATCCTCACTCGCTGCACAGTGTCACGCGATGCCACAAATGCAAATGCAGTCACTGTGATACATATTGAATGTACTTTGTCTTGACAGCAGATTTGCAGAAAGATTGTGGTAACAATGTAGAAACAAACAACTTCCAGTCTCTTTTAAAGCTCCAGCTCTCACATATTCAACAGCAGAAAGTTCATTTATTCAAGCACTGTTGTAGTAGCAGCATTGAGCTTAACAACTATTGTACTTTTTATTCCACTACTTTTTTCTGACAGTTACTTTTTTGAAGTTTAAGTTTTTCAGTTCTTTCAAGTTTTTTTTATATTAACAACACACTATTAAAAATCGGTTCACTAGTTCCAACCTTTTTGGCTTGTCCCCCTTGCAGAAAAGCCTTGCACCCTGTTTCATTTCAATAACTCAGTCCAAAAGAGGTACAACTACACATTATTTTCCAAAACAAGGGGAAAGAACCATCCAAACCAAAATGCTTTTCTTTTCTTTCTTTTTTCCCCCCAAACTATGAATCACCTCACAACCTCCCAGACTGAATAAGGCCTGACTCCTACATTGTGAGCCTGGATTAAAGTAATTAAAAACTGGTTACACCTCAGTCAGTTGCAACAGTAAAAAAAAAAGTGCTTTCATATCGATAGATCAGTATTAAAAGTCTGGTACCTTATTTGACTTTAAGTGAGTTTTTCTGACAATGCTTTTGTATTTGTGATATTATTTGTAATTAGATGTTGGACATTGTTGCTCTGGTAGTTTCATTAACTACTATAACATTACTATAAGTCTGTGCCACTCGGGACAATATAGCCCACAAGGTGGCAGTGTTTGAGTGCTGTACAAATAAAGTAAAATGAAAGTGCACACAAATTCCTTAAGCAACTGTCTTTACCATTGTCATACATCAATGTTGTTATGATGAGACATTTTCAATCATGTTAAATCTTTTAGGGCAGTCTGAGATTAAATAGCTCCCTCATAAATTATTTACAAGTGTGGGATCATCCATGATCGTTGATGACGTCCTGAAATCCCAACAAGTCTCCGATGGTGTAATTTGCAGTTAAACATATAAAGAATTGGTCGGACAGAGACAGAGACAGAGGGCAGGAGAAGCACAGGCTTAAAGCTGAGGCGGCAATGACTGAAGGCTTTGCCAGAAGGGGAGTGTATGATCCAGTTTTCCAACTGGCTCCTGTATTTTACAGAGAGTGGTTTAGAGTGAGAAGTTTTTTCCTGTTTATCCATTCAGTGGAAAATAATATCCTGTAAAAAGCCAATAAGTTTCTGTCTTTGAACTCTCTGAGAGTTTTTCTTCCCCACTGGCTCAGGCTCTTTGGGAGAAATGAGGGTGAGCCGCTTGACGAAGGACTTCCCATCAGCCGCCTCCAACCCTCCACACATGTTTCTGATAGACCTCCACAAGCCCCAGTAATCCGAGGGCAGCTCATTCAGAGAGAGAGAGGGAGAGAGAGAGAGAGAGAGAGAGAGAGAGAGAGAGAGTGATAAAAAACAGGAGTGGGTGAGAAGGAAAGGAAGGATATGTAGGAGGGAAGGATGGACTAGAGAGCAGAGTGGGAGCAGACCAAAGGGGAGGGAGGATAAAAGGAAACATTTTAGAGCATGTAGCTGTTATTTGCTTCTCCAGAGACTGCTCTGTAGACTTCTCAATTTAAAATGGCAGTTTGTTTGTTCCTCTTGGCCAAATCCTGTGTGTGAAGTTCATGCAGTGTATAGGCCTACAATATTTCACATCTCTGATTATCAGTCTCCTGTATTGCTTCATAAAGCCACCTCAGCTAATTTAACAGTGAAAAACAAATCCATGTATTCACTTTTGTTTCTTCTCTTTTTTTCATTACAAATATCCCACTTTTCCAAATAAAATAAAACAAAACATCCCCCTACTAAAAAGAATGAAACAAACAATCTCATAAACTTCCTGGTTAAAGTGCACATCAGTGCTTTTTTGCCACTTCCTTTAATAAAAGTTAACATCGCTTTGTTTATAAAGGTCTGAATACTTTACATAGATCACAACTGTTCAAGCTGCTGACCAGAGAACTCACATTTCCAGGCCAGTGACCTTTTACGACAAACACCACACACACTGCACAGGCCTTAAACAAAATGTAATCTGTCATGCTTAATTTCCTCTGGTCTGGTTTAATAAATCACACTGAAACCTGTGTGTGGACAGACAAGCAAGTGTAAACACCTGTTGTGGTGCATGTCGCTATTTTAACAGGTGAGAGTGAATGTGAGTGAGTATCAGTGAGTAGCATAGGGGTGGTAATGGAGGAGGAGGAAGTGGTAGGGGAGGTCCCATTCTGAGATACTGGGGATGGGTGGTGGTGGTGGTGGTGGGGGTATGGACTGTGAAATTAAAAACAGCCGCAGCAGGCTACAAAGAAGCCTCAGCTGGAATAACTCACTCACAAAAGTTACTCTGCTTCCCTGAGTGCAGGCTGATTGGCGCATCCCCAAACACAGGAGACCACATCCATCCAGCAGCCGTCCTCTGCTGTCTGTCAGACGCCGAGGACAGAATATGTGAGCAGGTGAGGCAGTCATTACAAACTGGGCTACAAACTATGTGCATACCCCCACGAAACATCCCCAAAACATTCAGAGTGTCTTCACGAGACAGAACAGTGCAGCCATAAAAGCACATGGAGTCCCGAGTTTAAATATTTCATTCTGTGTAAACAGAGTATCAAAGAGGAGCTGGCTCCAGTTGATATACATGATACTGTCAGACAGTGCTGTGTGTGGAAATCGTAACTTCAAAGTACTTACAAGGAAACATAGAGAGAAACTGTGAGTTAGCTCAGAGATGTTACCACGTTGCTCATATAGTGCTAAATGTCGCTTTGATAAACCAGACAAAACTGATTAAAGGGCAGTACTTTAAGTGTTTTTCCTGTTTGTTTGGTTGCTGTTGTTTTTTCCACCAATGCGGTTGAGAACCATGCTTGCTGCCAAAGACTCACACTACTGAAAATGTTATTACATTAGTGTATATTGCATACTTATGATATAACACATGCATACCATGAGAGAGGATGTCTGGTCCTACTGTGTGTTAATGTAGATGAAGTCGTTCCCTAAATTATTTGGATCAGTTTACAGAAACTGACCAAATTCAGAAAGAGGGATGGCCTCTCTCTACACTCCTACTTATTGTTCCTGAATATATCATACTGATATACACTGAGTAACCGGACAGCATTTCAATGCAATCCAACAAGACAATTATCTAATACTTGGTTAGAAAGTTAAAAAGTTAAACATGTTTGTATTGTTGTTCTGGATTCTGTTGGTGGTGGAGGAAGTATTCAGGTATAAGTAACAACACATGGATGTGAAAATCTCTAATAAGTAAAAGTCCTGCAATCAATATCTTGTAATAAAGGTACATGATATGCAGTCAAATTAAAACTGAATGTCCTTATTTTGCAACCAAGTGACTCCTCTCATTATTACATGTTTACAGATGAGTATATTGTATTGTTATAACTGACACTTTGCTGTGTAAATGGCATCCAGCTGGACAGTCAAATGTGTCAGTGCATCATGGTTTATAAGCATGTAATTGTGTTTTGGTATGACAAAAATCTGAATCTCTGCAGTGACTACAGCTGTCAGGTAAATATGTGGAGTACAAAGTACAATGTATATGAGTATAAAGTAGTTTAAAGGGGAAATACTCAAGAAAGGCCAAGGTATCTCAAACCTGGGCTTCAGTGCTTGAGCAAATGTACTTTATCACACCTCACATGTCAGCACTGGATAGGACTTTATTATTATGTACTCAATGAAAGTATGACATGCCGCAGTGTGTTACTGCAGCTCACTCTGACAGCTGCAGGTGACCCAGTGTGTATGTGTAATAAATGTATAGTAAGGCTCTAATTAAAATGCTATTGCATGCAAAGTATGTGCTGGCACAGTGAGCAGGTCAAATGTCCAATCAATGGTCAATCTCCAGCAAGTTGGAGAAGGAGAGTGAAGTCATTGACTGCAGGACAGAGTGACACTGCAAACACAGACACAGACAACACAAACAAGAGGACTGACACTGCTGCCTGAGGTGGGAAATGAAGTAAGTTATCTTGAGTGTGTTCAGATGTGCACGTGTGCACGAGGATGGAAGCGTACGTGTGCACATGGCTGTGTTTAGGGCCTAGAAGCTTGTTTAGCTGACCTCAGTGAAAGCAAACCTCATGACAGAAGGTCTGGCATTGTCTGTGTGCCCGGGCTGCTCTGGAGCCAGACGGTCTGCCGGCCGCCAGCTTTGCTTGCTTATAACGGCTGAGAACATCCGATCCCCTTGGGGAGGACAGGAGGGGAGGGGGGGGAGGGGGAAGGGGAAGGGGTGGGCGGGAGGAGGAGGGTTGCTGCAGCACTCGCCACTTTCCTCTCTGTTTTTATCTCTGCTCTTTAGACTAAGGAACAAGCATTAGCCAGGTCATCAACTAATATGTTTATTATGTATGTGTGTGTGTGTGTAAGAGAGAGAGAGAAAAGAAAACAACAAAGGGGTAGAGATGGGGGGTGGGGGGGCAAGTTTGAGTGCAAGAACTTAAAATACAAATGGAAAATGTTATCCATGAGAACAGAGAACACACACAGGGAAGAAAAACTGAGGCGATTCCTCTTCGATTTGATCTGGCCCATGGTAGAAAAACATTCCCCAAATCACCGAACATCTCAGTGTCAAAGTATTTCATTGATGAGTATGTCCCCTTTTATCTTTCTATCCAGTTCACTTCCACTAATTCATCTATCACGCAGAGAGAAGGCTGGAGCTTTGTGCTCTGACAGAAACAAATGGTCTCTAATCACCACCAGACGCCAACGTTCAACCATGACAGAACACTTCCACTCCCTCCCCAAGCTGTGTGTTTGCTGTGTCCGTCCAACAAACCCTTCACGGACTCCACACGTGGCCCTTGAGGAGTGTTTGCCATTCTTGAAAAGCCCATGAAAGAAATATGGAACATTTTTTTATGTTTATAAATTGCATAACTCCTGGGTGGAGTATTTTCCCCCCTCAGGTGTCTCAAAATAGTAAGGTTTCATTCCCTACGCGTAGTGTAAGGTGGAAAGCAAACAAGCTGGTGGGAAGGTGGAGGAGTGTTACCTCTGCTGCTTCAGGTCTCTGTTCACAAGTCAGTGTGGGAACAGGCGGCCGTCTCCGTGACTGAATGGAAAAAGGGAAAACTGAGGCAAGACGAGGACAAACTCTCCCGGAGCACAGATTCGTGTGCTGGAAGCCGGAAAAGGGAAAACCTGAAAATAGTGAAAGAGGAGATACGTTGAACAAGAAGGCCTTTTGCTCAGGGTGGAAGTCACAATATTACAGATATACACTCACAATCAGGGGTAAAAGCTGAAGGCACATTACGACAAGTCAGAAGATGAAGATAAGCTACAAAGGAATGAGAAAATTAAAGATTGATTGCTTTTTGCCGACAAAGCGAACACAAGGGGAGTAGATTGAACATGGATGATTTTGATTAACCACAGCAGTTTGGTGCAAATTGTATTCAAGTCCAGGCAGTGGCCACTTGATTTAATTCAGTGTTTTGAAACAACTGCAACAAATACCAACAAAACTGTGTAATGTGTAGTGTGAAAGGAATAGCTTGCTAGAAAATCATCCCTGCAGCTGCCATTCTGCTCCTGTTTTAGCATCTCTCAGCTCATTGTTTTGGTTTGGAGGTAGATCTTTCCCAGGTTTGTAAAAAAAAAAAAAAAAAAGGTAAAAGGACAATGAAAACTGGGCTTGTATTAATCAGGTCATGGACATATAAATGAGCTGTGCCCCAGACAGTATTGTCATATAGAGACGGTACACCAGCAAAGTCAGTTCAGACTGAGCTGAGTTGTGCCCCAGTAGGAGCTTGATGGCTAGCAACGCAACATCAACAACGCAAGATGATTGAGTTCATTTCTGCTAGTGCTATGTGTAAATACTCCATTGTTTGCTAGCATGTTTGACATGGCGTATGAGATGCTGCACTAATCAATACTGTACACCAAGGGACAAAGAACATGACTTTGTGTGCAACAGGTCACTTGTGGTGACAAACCTACAGGGAAGTCAACTCTATAATGAAAACATCAAAGAGTATTTGACATCGACTCAGTAGCTCTCAGCTCTACAAAGCTCCTCCTTTTGATCCTCTGGTTGGTTCTTTGGTTCACTCCTAACACTTTGTTTCCAGCTGCAGCAGACAGCTGCTTTCACAGAAAAAGCTCCATAAACCCACTGCACGCTGCCTGGTCAGCACCAAACAGGAGAAGGTTAAAGTCAGTGACTAACAAGTGAACATTGTGGAGCTAAGGAGGTGGAAGTATTTCCCTCAGGAGGTGGAGGAGACCAAAGCCAGAGCTAAAAGGAGAGTTAATACCACAGAGGCAGACACAAAACTCCAACTAATACTTATCAACGAAAACAGTTATAATATTTTTACGGCTTGTAGAAATTGCGGGTAAATGATCACGGTCACGGTGTGATAAGAATTCTGTGCACCACAGTGAACTCTCTGATCTGATCATTGTATTTTACTGAGGCAAACAACCATGTTCAACATGAAGACACAGACAGGCCATTGAAAATGTCTGAGGATGCTGGATTCACCTAATGAATTTGTTTCAGTTTAACATTATTAATGGACTGTTGCTCATTTCCGAATTGAAGCAGCACATATTTCCTCTTCATCACTAAACTGTACTTTTTTTCATTCTTTTTTTTATTTTTTACAATGCACATCTCTCTCTCTTTCACTAAGTAAGGATTTATTTCTCTTAATGTTTTCATTCTGTAAATCCTTAATAGCCAGCAGTTTATCTTGCACGCTGTGAACAGTGAGCCGTCATCTGCTGCCCAGATCCCTCAGTGTGTGTCCAGTAGCACAGCTCCTCACTACACTTACAACACAGGACAAGGCCCAAACAACCCTGCACATCTGGGGCTTCAGCTGGCCACCAGCCACCAGCACTCCCTTCTCCTTCTCCCTGGTGTAGGCTACATTACAGCTCACTGTAAACATACATTTTCATACCTACAGCCTGAACCACAACTCATAGAGATGCTCTTTGTGGACATGGGTCAAATAAAGTTTACACATAGCATGGGAAGAACATCTTGCCTCCGTGCAAACTCTGGTTTATTTGAAGGTGTGTTTCAGGAGAGAATAGCACTAATATCCAACAAATCTAGATTGTCACAGGTTGCATGTTGCTGATTTCAATAAATATTTCACAAAGATTGAACTCAGTCCCTTTTGCTGCGGTGGTGATATTTGGCAGGTCAACTGTCAGACAGGGCCGAATTTAAAAGAATTCACGAATGCAAAATGAATTTCTAATCGAATGCTCACTTAGTCGTGACTTCCTCCTTGACCTTTGCAACTGTGGGAACAAACTAAATATCAGTCCTCAAATCAGCACGGCAATCTTCGAGGAGCAGCACATCAAAGCCGCTACGAGGATGTTCACAAACAGAGGCATAGAAATACTGAGGAATGTCACAAGTCCTGCAGGCCATTGCGCTTTTTTTTCCCATCACAAGAGCAAACCTTAAGAAGATATCTTCAAGGTAATTCATTACTGGGTGTGATTTTTGTTGCTCTCACCCATAACTTTACTTTCAAAACAAAACTGGGCAGATTATATTCCATAATTCATCATTGCAGTATATGAGAGTTGAGAAGTATTTAAATCCTTCTTTAAGTAAAAGTGTGATCATGTGAAAATACTGATATGACTAACGATCCTACATTCAAAGTATAGCCAATGTACTTAATGTATGAAAAGGAATAGACCCATAGACTCGCTGGACTCATCAGGACAGGAAGTAAACAAACCGACAGACATACAAGGTGAGTCATTTCAAAATAAAACTTGTACTGACTAAAAAGAGGAAGGTGGGAGCAGCGCATACAATCCCAAGTTCCTCCAACGTAATTTTCACACCATGTCTTGACAAGGTGATATGATTTGAACTTAAAAAAGGGCCGTGGATGCATGCCTGCATTAGAAAGGAGCATCTCTGCACAAGCAAGTTTGACTTTGGTTATAAAATCCAAAGAAATCCTCAGGAAATGAGGCTGTGGCAAACCAAAAAGCTGTTCCGGTTTTTATTACGTAAACAGTTGGCTTCAACTACGTCCCTTCACCAGCTGTAGGTTGTGTGCACACTGATGTGGGCACTTTTTAGTTTTCTAAGTGTCTATTTATTAGGAGCATGTGTTGATTTGTGCCAATAACTGTGTGTAATTTATGGGCTGTGAGGCGTAGAGAATAAGGCGATCAGCCACTGCTGTTAGAGAGCCAGTGTAGCTGTTTCCAGGTTGTGTTGCTTCAAGGTTCTGGAGGTTATAGGTTTGAGAGGTGGGGAGGTGGAGCAATCAAGTCAGAGGCTAAACGCTATTTCCTGCATTTTAAACATTTATAGGTCATAGCTGAAAGCAAAAATGTGGGGCAACAGGAGTCAGCAAATCACTTGTTGCCTTTCAAAATGCTTCACTGCTGTGAGCACAGTAATAAATGAGAACAACTTAGACGAGCACAGCAATTTGATCAACTACTTGAGACACTAGAAAGATTTTGCTGAAAGAAAGTTAAAAAGAAGGAGATTAATTATCTTTAAAAATCTTCACCAGTGACTGAGTCAGATGCATCAGGACACTCTCATCAGGGATTTGCTGTCTGACACCTGCAGCTGGCTGAGGTAGAAGAGGTGTTGTACCTTCTTTATCTGACTGGACGGTCAATGTCATGTTCTCTGTGAGGTGCACACCAAGACACCAAAAGCTGTACACAGTCTCCACTGTAATCTAGATCTTCTCTCTGCTTCTTAAACTGCAAGAGGTCATGACAAGGCCGTCACGCATTTACATTCACTCATTTGGCAGACATTTTTACCTGAGGCTACTTTATTGTAGGACATAACTAAAACTTCACTGCAGTAGGATACCTTGTTATAAATACTATCTGTTAAACAACTATATGCGCACCATAAGTGCTGGTTAGCCATGTTAGGGTGTTGGAGGTGTTAGCAGAGGCGATGCTCTCTGACATTTCTTGAAGAGCTGGATGCCTCTGCTTTGACTCAGTAGGTCAGGTAACCACAGACAAGAACTGTATGAACTATGACTGCCTCATGCGCTGGGATGTTGTCGCTACAGATATATTTTTCAAGCGTGCAGGGCCTGTCTTGTTGGTTTGATCCGTGATAAACAACATTCTTCAAAATACACCGAAACATCGTGGAAATCTCTGCACGGCTTTGCACAACTCCAACCGGAGTGGGTCTAAGCAGCTGCAACTGAAAAAACAGGGTATACAGGGTGTTTAGTCTATAATAAGACATAGTGGAGCGGAATTATGAAGTAGCATAAATTGGAAAAACAGAGGAAAACTAAAAATTGTACTTAGGCACAGTGCTGAGTAAATGTACATAGTTACCTTCACCACTGCTGGCTTTTCATGTATGGTGATATTAGCGTAAATTCCAGGCAAACCGTAAGCATATTACATTTCCCTGGGCTGTGGTTGTCATTCTGTTTTCTGGCAGTGACACAACAGTTTTCCCTCTTTCCCACAGACGCAGACACAGATCGTGTCCTTAATGTACGTGATGATATTAGATATATGGGGAATCTGAAAAATGAATAGTGTTTTCATATCTACAGTGTGTCTGCTGCTTAATAAGCCAAAATTAAGTTATTCAGTTTCATAGCCCCTGCCAGACACCTAAATAATCTCTTTTGTACGTTGTGTAAGAGCCAATTCTGTCCCGACCCTTTTTCCCCTCTCTTCATCTTCCTTTCTAACTGAACAAGGGTTGACAAGTTCTTGTCGTTCCTGGCCGGTTGGAGGGAGACCCAACAAAAGAGCCCTTGTTTGAGACTTACCCCTGTCAGACAGCGCACTTTGATATTAAAAACTCTGCTGAAGGGAGGGGGGGGTTGGAGTAGGGAGGGAAGAGGGGGGGCAGTGAGGGAAAGATGAAAAGGATGAAAACAAACTCCTACTGTCTCCTAAGCTCATGTCTGTAGGTGTAACCTCATAATGGACTCGCAAATATTTGTCCAGTCAAAACAAAATAAAACAGCTCTTTGACTCCTCGTGTAGTAAGTCTGATCAGCCTCCACCAGTGTGTCTCTAGCTCGTCCTGCTGTAACAACCACCTGCCTATTCTCTTGTATTCTCAAACAGTGATCACATTGACACAGGGGGCCTCTCTTCAGACGTGAACAGGCCTCTTAGGCTGGACTGGAGCCATCGCCAGAGGGAAGAAATCCCCTGATACTGTACCTCTCTGACTGAGGCCGTGCCAAAGACCTGAAATACTAGCAGATGCCGGGTTGTGCCCAAAAACGCGCACGTGCCAGCAAAAATAAACCAAACGACGAGGACCAAATTTACCTTGCCCTCGGTTTAAACCGGTGCCCGAGAATTGAGAGCTTGGCATGAGAGTTCAAGACTGCAGCTCCTGGAGAAGAAGTGAACCTTAACACTGGAGTGCCACGGGACATAAAACACATTACATAAAATATGAATCTTATTACATCCCTCACAAACACATAATTTAACCAGATTCTGGCTTCCTCCTTCAATTTGCAGCCCGTTCTGGAGCGCAGGAGGAATGAACGGCAGCAACACAGATAAGTCTGTATGCTTTCCAAACAGATGTGACAAGCTGCGGCATGTCGGCCATTCAGAAAGAATGTAGAAGCAAGTGTAATGAGGATTTTCTTTTTTCTTTCTGCTTGCAAGGCGTCTGCTATTATCTCAGTTTTGAGTAGCCCTGATGGCAGTTATTACAGCATTTATATTAATTCCTCTGGATTGCTTCATTTTGTTCATACAGGCCAGAGAAAGAAAGAAAAAAAGACTCAAGCAATTAAGAGGAATGTCAGTGAAGAGAGATGATGGTACAGAGTGTTCATTGATCTGTGTGTCGTTTTTATGTTGGAGCGACGTCTTCTCCCAAACGACGATAACATCCCTGGCTGCTCTGTACCGAGGCTGACCTGGCTGCCGTAGCTCCAGGCTCATTCCTATTAGCAATTGTTTGCCATGTTAATGGCTGTAAGAACATCATCAGGCTTGTCAGCTCTGACAAGCTGCCGCCACTCGTACCTGCAGCCACAGGCGAGGGGATGGGCGTTCACATAAATCTGCAGAGGAATCTGTGGGAACCCACGGCACGGCACCCAGCAACGGGCTGACAAGAGCAGCAGAGATAACAAAGGGAAGCGTACCTGGCTTGCCTATACCACTCTGCACAGGTACGAGCCAGAGAGTTGGCGACACTCAGGCTGCAGTTATCAGAAAATTAATGCATGTCATGCACTCAGGTATTTGATATATATGATTAGCTACAGCCAGAGGAACATAAATATCACTGTAGGGGAGTTGGAAGTGAAGTGCAGCCATATGACTGGAGAGAGGGAGGGGGGGGATGAAGATGTTTCAGACAAGGCCAAACTGTCTGACAGTTTTCTTCTCTCTCTCTCACCTGCAGAACATGTGCAAAGCAAATGCAAAGTAACAAAGTCACTTAACCACAGCTCCTTGTTTTTCGACAGTTTTTTGTAGGCTACTTTACTGCATTGCAGAGGAACTACTCCACAATGTACTTTTTTTTTGCTGTTTATCTGGCAGCTGTAGTTAGTACTTTTATTTCTGATTTCAATTGTACATGATAAAACATATAATCATCTTGCAAAATACAGTGCATTTTTATAGATTAAACCATTCATTTTGACTTGTGACCGCTTCAGATAGCTCCTATGAACTCCTCAGATGACTTCACTGCAACATGATCCAATTTTTTTCTTTAAAAAAAAGAAGAGAAAAGTCCAAAAACAATTGAATTACATTTGTGAAGCAGAGCAGTTTTGTCTTTTCTCCAACCCCATTAATCATTTCACAACATCTCAGATTTATCTTGTGACCATTTGGACCGGTCTGAACCCTGAGTAGTAAAGACTCCTTAACTTCACATAAAGTAGTTAAAACTTGCTCCACATTGGCCAACTACAATATTAAACGGCTGCTTCTGAATTGATGCAGTATTACAGTTGTATAATGCAGTAATTTATCGCCATCAGGAGCCACTCTCTGCAGAATGAGCTCTTTACTTTTGATGCTTTTGCAGATTTTGCTGCTCCTACTTACGCCTGCTTTTCTCAATCTCCTCTTCTCAGTCTCTCTCCTGTCTGCTCCTCTCCCTCTCTCCACCTCTCCCCTGCCCTCTTACGGCGAGGTGCTGACAGAAGTTAGCATTCACAATCTTTCTGTTAAGGCTTTAACAGGAGCCAGATGAAAGACGGCAGCTGATTAAGATGTTAAACAGCCTCATATGGGATGGCACGGGACGAGTGAAGCGGTTGGGGCTGGAGACAAACAAAAGCCCAGGAATGTCAGATGGAGATCATGTTGCACAGCCCTCGAGGAATAAGACATGTTATTAACACGGGCTGCTCTCGTTGGCTGGGAAACCCTCAGGGGGAAGCTTATGTTCTCAGGGGACCCCACAAAAGCACAGGGCCTGGGGACCAAACACCCGTCCTCTGGGCCAAGTCACTGTCTTTTGATGATGTTTGCTGCAATCCAAATTATTGCTCAAAAGCTAACTACATAACAAAGTTTTCAGCTTTTTTTTTTTGCCATAACAATTGATGAGTTACTGCTAGGAGGCATTGTGTTCCTGATCCATGGTATTGAGCAGATGAGCCGACAGTTCCTGGCCAGAGGCCCCCTCGTCTGCTGCGGCTATATTGGCACAGAGGTGAGTATTGAATGTAAAGCAACACTATGCTGGAGTTGCCAAGCCTGACATTAATTTAAAGCACGGAATTGAGATTGAGCATCATGAGCATTGCTTTTACAGTCCGAGACGATGTCATAGCACATAAAACTTTTACACAGGGTTGGACTAATATAAGTTTTAGAGCGTTTTTAGTAGTGTTACTGTTCTCAAAACATTGCCAGGAGCAGAAACGGTACATGCACAGCGGTGAATTCAAATTTATACTGAACTATAATTGTGACAAAGACAGTATCATTTAAACTTAATTAGCGATTGACCCTCTCCTCACGTTACCCATTCGGGCCTGGTTCAATGACAGTGAAATAAACACTATTGTTAAAATAATGAAAACCATTGTGTGCGCCTGGACTGGTATTCGTTCCCATTAAAATCACAACAAAATGACTGAACAATTACAAAGACAAGTCCCTTTGTTTACCGAGGCTTTTACGTTGAAATAAAATGCTGCATGCGGCACAGCAGCCCAGTAGGCACCACGGACTGTTTAAAAGCTGCAGTGGTTTCCCCTCTCTGGATTCCTCAGCGTTTCAAGGGCACCAGCAGCTCTGCTCACATGAGACTACAAGGAGCCCTGCAGTTTTTTTTTTTTTTCTTTTGCTCTTTTGGACTCCCACCCACTCTCTGAGCTGATTGTGAATGGCATGCGTGGAGTAATGAGTGCTTGGTTTGATTGGGTGAGCCAACTCCTCTCTACATCTGTGTGTGTTTTTCCCCCTGGTATCAAACATGAACGAGAGAGAGAAGTAACTCGCTCCTTTGTTTTGCCTTGATAAGCTCCTCTTATGTATGTTTGATGATGTGTAATGGAATGTAATATGTCCATTTTCACACATTAGTTTGAATGAATAAAACGCACACTCCACCACGTGCATGTGTACACAAATACACCCCGAGCACGCACACGCATTCCTGGCCCCTCGCTGGCACTCATACACTCAGCAGGTATGTCAGTGTGGAGACAGGCGGTGGTGTGTGCCCCAGGAATGCGAAACCTGACCTCTGGGCTGGAATTTGAGCCTCCTCACTCATCTTTGCTCTTCTCAGAGATATGCTCTCATGGCTGGGCCTCACACTGTCCTGCAGAGCACTTTACCGCCTCCATAAAGTCATCCTCAACAACTGAGGGGTTTGATTTAAGCCCTGCCACCAGCTAAATGAAGATCTCACCACACATGGGAAACAAAACGAGAATCAAGGGAACCAAACTGGGGACTCTTGTGAAATAAGAGTAAGACGGTCACACTCTCATTCTCTTACTAAACTAAATTTAAAGAATGGCCAAGCACGTCACCTTATATGGTCACGAAGCAACACAATCTTACATATCGAGAGTTACTCTGAGTTCATATTTGAGCATTTTCCCCTTCAAACATTAGATACATTAGATGATTATTTACCACGCTCTATGTTTGGAACTTTGGGAAACACGCTAATTTACTTTTCTGTCCAGAGTAAGAAGAGAAGATCCACTCTCACGTCTCTGTTTGAAATATGAAGCTACAATCAGCAGCAGTTTTCTTATCTAAGCATAACGACTAGAAACCCACCTTGCTCTGCCTGAGAATAACAAAATCCACATAAAACTCACTGACTATTTGAATATATCACATCTGTTTAGTCTGTACAAAAACTGTGTAAAAACACAAAACTGCAGTTTTATGGACTGTTATATACTGCACTATTTCTGGGCC
This sequence comes from Trachurus japonicus, assembly GCF_045865225.1. NCBI lineage: Eukaryota > Metazoa > Chordata > Actinopteri > Carangiformes > Carangidae > Trachurus > Trachurus japonicus. The sequence goes on from NC_140912.1 coordinate 13,385,498, forward strand.
ACAAACTGTGACACCCTTATGTCAACAAGACTTCAAGAGACACAGTGGGGTCCAAAAGTGTAGGACCACTTTAACGGCCTGAGACTTTTGGATGCCACTGTTTGTGCGTTGTGTTAGTCAGAGTTGCTGTGGTTCCTGTCTTTATGCTTAACGTTGCTTATCTGAGCTAAAATGCTGCAGAGAAACGAGAAAGGTATCAATCTTCTCGTTTGACTCTTGACATGAAGGCTAACACAAAGATGTTAAATGATTTCTGAAAGCAGTAGTGAATAGCAAGGCGAACAAAGTGTAAGCCGGCCTGAATCAGAGTCTACATGAGATGGGGCTCCAGTGCAGGCAGAGTAACATAACAAAACAGAACCAGCGACGTGGACATCTCGGCTCCTGAGGAGAGGAGGAAGAAAGCCCACATGGCTGAGCCTAACCGCCTCGGCAGCTCCAGCCGCCCAATCAGCCCCAGTCCACAGAACCACCAGCACTGCAGGCCAAACCTCAGACTGGAAGCTTGGAAGGCAAAGCAGTGTGACTGCATTTCCTGAGTCCACCCCATTTAAACTCACAATATGGAACATATTAGGAGCCCTGCAGAAAAAAAAAGGGGGCCGCGTTCCTAGATCTCCTCTTTTACAGCCCCTCGGAAAGAAAAAAAAAAGAGTCAGATTTCTAAAAAGGACAAACTGGGCCTGTGGAAAAAAGTTGTTGAGCTCTTGGAGAGATCAATGAGCATGACATACTTTAATATATAGGATTACTTCTTAAAACACATGAGACTCAGTGTTAAGTGAATGCATTTTGCATTACTTGACACAAAGTGTAAAACTGAAGCACGACTGTTTCTCTCGAAAAGTCACCCCTACCCCCCACCCCCACCCTCAAAAAAAAGAGGAAAAAAAGAGAAAAAACACAAGGAAAACCCACAGGCAGGCACAACCACAACCATGCAGGCAAAAAAAAAAAAAAAAGTATCTCAGCGCCACTGTAGAACGCTGCATTCATGTGCTATTGCCTCACAATTTAGATAGAGGGGTCTGGAGGGATTTGATTATAGCCCATAAAGCAACTCTATTAAAGGCTGGTATAAATTATAGGGATTTTTTTTTGAGACAATATCACATAGAGCTCAGGAAATACATCTTTTCTTCTCATCAGCGAAACTCCTCATGCAGACAGCGCAAGACAAAACTCTGCTACTCCAAGAAAAATGGGATATTTAGGAGTGTCATTCTTGTGGTTTCTGCAGTGAGTCGAGCCTTGTCCCTTGGTAGAGGTTAACGCCAAGAGGAATTCTCATTTCGAGGGCAAAAATGACATTGAAAAACAGTTTAGTTTAAGTGAGAGAAAGTGAGAGGTGTCATGCCACACTCAAAGAGACACTTGTGTTCAGACAGGTTGGATGAGTTGTTGTAAAGTTTGAGTGTGACTTCACTCTTTTTATACGCAGAAGTGAGAATTGACGTCAGGATTCGGAGAAACCTCTAATTCAGATTCACAAACATTCCCAGAACATCTTTAATGTAGCAGAGCTGTGCACCACTGTGCTTCTATGATATGTGTTAGATGGGGGTGGCAGGAATAGGCTGTTGATAAATGCAGGATTGAGCCTAAGGGTGTGTGTGTGCATGTGTGTGTGTGTGCTCTCACACTGTGGCATTCTTTTAACCTCTGTGGAAACTCACTAAAATAAATCCTTTTCGTACGTCAGAGAGGCCCCTGTGCACCCTGTAATTACCGAAGGGAGGGTGGGATCTGCAAAGGAGCATCAGGACCGAGCTGCTTTTGGCTTCTGAAAAACCACCTAAATGCTTACTCAATGGTCTGTTCCAGGCTCGGTTAGAGGCCTGCAGCACAGTAGCAGAATCAGAGTTTGTCATCTGGGAGATGCAAAACAAAAAGAAAATGTCATTATGGAGGCAGAATTTAGCAGCAGAAACATCTTTAACACCCGCTTGTGATCAATGTGGAGATGCAATACAGACACGCAGTCTCATCACCTCTCATGTGCCGTGTTGTATTCGGTCTTCGAAGGTGGAAAAACACCCAAAAGCAAAGTAAAGGTTCCCTTTCCCGGCTTGCCCTGCGTGCTGGCCCATAATCCCCTCTGAGAGCATGGATCCCCTGTGCACTGGCATGTGTCAGCACGCCCAGTAAGTGGCGAGCATGGCAGCTGCAAGGAGCCGTAATTAACACCCTCAACCAAGGTGAGAAGACTTCCGTGGGCCGGCGTTCACGAGGGAGAGCAGGAGAGGGAGAGAGACAGAGAGAGAGAGAGAGAGAGAGAGAGGGAGCAGGAAGTGTTTCAGGCACTCTGTGTAATCTCTCTGCATTTCAAAAGGTGCTATTACCTCACTGTGTTTTTACTGAGGCCAGATGTGCAGGACGGGGTCATCAAACGGGTGGTAGCGGTAGTTCCACATCTGCCCAGCCGAGATGACCTACTAACTCCTCACTCCTCGGGGTTGTGAGCGTGTTTCGACTTTAATCTCTTACGAGATTATCACTCTTCACTTCACAGTTCTCCTCACGTTCAGCAGAGGGTATGTCTTTGCAGGTGAGCTGACCTTTTGTTTTAAAGGGGAGCAGATGAATTGAGCGACTTGACTGTAGTTATCAGGCCCTCAAGTCCTTTGATGCCAACTGTGAACAGGGAGAACCAGGCCTTAGCAGAAGCTCACAGACAAGAATCTACAGTCTAAGGAATGTAATGAGGCTTTGGCAGGACAGAAGCCATAATAACAGGGTTTCAAAACTCGAGAGCTTTAAAAAGCAGTTGTCCGCACACAAGCTCACAGAGAAACTCGTATGTGCGCCTGAACGCAACTGCAGATATCCACATGAAGCCTCTCTGTGTGCTTCACGTATGTGCTGCTGTGAAAAGAAAAGTAGCTACTATGTTGTTTTCTCTCTAACATCCGTTTCTAATCAATGCAACTACAGCTTGCTGTAACATAAACAGTGGAACAAAATGGCGGCTTTTTTTTTTTTTTTGGTGGGGGGGCAAGAGCCACACAGACTTCTCCAGAAAATGATTGAGGGCTGCAGCCTGCTAATCAATACCATTCCTGAGCTCATGGAGCTGCTTACAAGGCTTTCCCCCCCTTTTTTCTTTCTCCTCCATCTTTGCCCAGAGTTACAGTCGTCCTGCCACAACTATTCCGGCTCTGGAGCGCAGCGGAGCAGGCGCCTTCCCAGAGATGCAGCTTCAGTGGATGTGTATTGTCGCTTGGCCTCTCCCCAGACCTGTCTAATTAGGCCCCCCTCTCATACCCTCTGTGGTGGCTTGTGTAATCTGCCCACTATGTGTCTTAGCTCCTCGCCACCCAATATAATTGTCTGCCAGTTCCTCTCCAGTGGTGATGTGGGCCCTTTTCCCATAACAGAGACACAAATGAGCAGGATAATGGCCCCCAGTTGTAGGGGAAGAGAGCAGAGGCAGAGACAGAGGCGGAGTGGAACCACTCCTCTCTGCTGTTTGAACTCTACACAGTCTTGGCTCCAGACAGACAGCAGGCCTGGAGGAGACTGTCTGAGCCTTCACGGAGGAGGGGAAGGACAGAGACACAGCACTCAGCAGCACGGCTGATTGGAAAGTAGCATTTTCAACAGAGAAATATGACAACCTGTCATAAAAAAATAACTGCTTCTCATTGTCTTCTCTGCTCCAAACACGCCGATCACAGACTTCTCCCAAAAAAAGCTCACCCAAGCGGTTTCGGCGTCTTTAGAGAGCCCACTTTGAAAAACACATATCCTTGTAACTGCACAGTTCAGCAGCGCTCATTAAACCAGAATCAGTGTGTTACTGAATGCCTCTATTGCTGAATGTTGGCAGAGACCCCCCCCTCTCCCTCTCTCACCCCGCCCCCCCCCTCACTACCACCACCGCCAATCTGACAACCCAACACCAGCAATTATGAAGGAAGCCAGCTAAACCACATCCACCTTGGCTGTAGTTTTTAAGATTCCAGTAGGCTTGTAAAACTTCTTGGTTTCTCTGCATACATTCCAGTATCACTGTGCCGGTTTCAGGGTGCCGCATCTCTGGTCAGTTAGAACAAAGTCCATTGTGAGACACGCTGGCTGCAGAGGCCTGAGAGTCAAGACCGCGAGCCAGCGATGATGTGAAGTGGGGACACCTTCGAGAGGACGTCCTAACTGCTGAGCTGGAGCGGTTTCATCCTTTCCTCCTACACTGTCCTCTACTGCACCGTCTCCTCTCGGTCCTCATTACCGGGGCTCCTTAGGACCTCAAGGACATGTGGATAAGCTTGTCTTCAAATTCTCCTTACAGCCATAGATGTAAATGAAATCTAAACATCGTCATCTCATTAGGCCTTTTACTGTACTCCTCTATAACCAAAGAGGGCAGATACCACTCTGCTCTTCACAGCAACCATTTTGAATAAACAGTGAAATGACAGCTCTGATCATTTCCTGCTCAGTAACGTTCAGATAATGTTGAGGACAAGTTCAACTTCATATCATCTGTGCCCACGCTCTGTGGAAAATGAGCGATCTCAACCCTTGGCTTATATGTCAAATACTACATAAGAGAGTGGACCTTATTTCAGCACAAGACATGGTGCTATATTGAGATTTATCATCATTCACATCTTAGACGAATCACAACAGGCAACGTTTAGTGTACTGGTGTCCCGAGTGGATCAATATACACGCATTAAGACACCATGAAAACAAAGCCGAGTGAAATGTTAGATGTGGAAATCACCAAGAGCTAATGATACAGACCAAACAAAGAGAATTATTATGCGAATACTTTATTATCAATGTGTGAATGGTGTTAGCTTTTTGTCTGGATATTAATAGTATATGAAAACTATACACCAAATCCAGGCTCATCCTAATTTTGCTGTATAATTTCTCAAGTTGGTATTGAAAGATTCTTTATCTTTATATATATTTATATATATAATATATATAAGCCAAAGTGCATTTTCCGTTTTTTTTTCCTCTTGTCCATATACACATTGCACCATACATAAATAATTACATTGTAAAAATGACTCCGTATTTACAAGTATAATATATATTTCATATAATATATAAAACTTTATATTAAATCTAGGTAGATGATATTTGGGATAGTTTGTGGGGTCCGTCTGTGTTATCTATGGTTGTTGAGGAGGATCTCCAGCCAGCAGGGGCAGGAGGTGATGAACTGTCTTGAGTAGCAGGGGCCCCAGCCCTTAGCAAAGCTGATGCGCACACTGTTGGGGTCATAGGGTCCGTCCAGGAGGTCGGCCTCTGTCGTGTGCCTCAGGAGGCACGAACGCTCATAGTCAAACACCTTGATGGAGTAGCCCGGCATCACCTTCCGCACCACCAGAGTTCTGCTGTTAGGCATGTCCAGAGTCGGGGAGTTGACGAATATTGGATGCTCGCTACGGTTATACGCCCAGACGCCGTCCGGCTCTTTGCTGAGGAGGATGCCGTAGCCGATTTTGCCTCGTGTGCGCTGAACGGTGCTGCTGCGGTGTTCCAGATTGAGCTGGCCCAGGCAGAAGCCCGTGCCCTGAGGTAGATCATAGAAGATGCTGACGGAGTGCTCGTACACTGTGTAGAGGCGTCCCACACGTGTGCGGTGCTCCCAGTACGCCACATTACACCAGTGGCTCTGCTTGGGGGCATCAGGCGACATACTGGCATCTGGAGAGACAGAGAGAGAGAGACAACCATTAAACAAAACATAAACAAAAGTAAACAGGGCTAGTAAAATAGGAAGGCTTGAGTTTTAAAGGATTAACCACCTCTTTTTATTGTTCAGAGCAGATGGCCACACTATAAATACTGAAGGAGGCACTGTATTGAAATCTAAGCCTTGTATAAATACGGCTGTATGCACTGTCTAACACACACACACACGCACACACGCACACAGGCGACATATCCTGGGGGTGGAGGGTGTAGTGAGGTCAGTCTAGCTAAGGTTCTGCACTTCCCTGCTCGGCCTTAAGAGGGCACTGTAATGATTGAACACTGACCACCCAGCACAGCGCCAGTCTGCAGCTCACACATGCACTTTCAAAACAGATCATGTTTACTAAAACGAGTTCAGGATTACACTCAGTGTTTCCACTGAAAATTGGCAAGACACTATTTGCAGTAGTCTGCTGAGGCTACACTCAAAATGAACTTACATCCTTTTGTAAAAAAAGAAAAAAAAGAAATTGTCACTTTGTCTGTGCACATTTTAATAGGAAAAAACACCTTTTTCTTTTTACAGCGGGACAAAGTTGGCATCACATTCCTAAACATCTCTGTCCAGTAAATCAGCTTGTTAATTCAGTTTTCATGGCTGCAGCCTGTGAACTCTTTTCAGTGACAGCCCCCAGCACTCCAACGTGAGTTACTGCTCCCTAGGTAGACTTCTATCTTCACCAAACTGAACAGACACGCCACTGCTGACTGCTTTCAGAGGCTGCTTCAGTCCGCACAGTTCATAGCTGTCATACATTTATATTGCTCATAAAATCCTTGGTATGAGGAGTGGAGAGAGGCTGGTGGTGGACCAGGAAGAAAAAAAACACAGACTCCCATGATCTCACATCCGTCTCTTCACCCTTTCTTCCTGGAGAACGAGGGTGCCTCTTTCTCCTCTTCCCTCATCTTCCTCACATTCCACAAGAGTGGGGGTGATGGGAGAGGGCCAGGCAGGGGGTCTCCCTCCCCCTCCACCCAGCTCTTCCCCCTGCTGTGGGCCCAGGGACGGCATTCAGCTCCCTGACAACTTAGCACAAGCCCGTGACCCGCTGACCCCCCAGCCTTCATGCTATCAGCTCCCATTAACTCACACACAGAGTGATGCCATTATTTTGCTTCAGAGAGTCTATTGGCACAGAGGATTTAAAGCCTGGGCCTGTGGCCCCATTCCTTTCAGTCTCTCTGCTCTCAGGGCTTAATGACCGCCCGCCCCATTAACAAACGCCTTTAAGGTGGAGCATCGCAGATCCACACAGCAACAAAATGCCTCACTCACCTCCCACCCAACTAAACCTTTATGCTGAGTGACCCATACTAGTAAAGTTTATACAAAGATTAGCAAAAACGTTGACCAGACCTGCACAGACAAACGCCTGCTGGTTCAAGGCTCTCTGTGTTGTGGAGGGGGAGGAAGAGCGAGTGAGCGGGTGAGTGGGGATGTGTGGGGGTGGGGGGAAGCTGCAGACAGACTCTCTGTGTGTTTGCGCACACACTGATGGCTGAAATGACCCCCTCTCTTCAGGGGCCCCAACATGCATGTGCCATTAGTGAATTCCACACTCCAGCTCCTCCACTCTGAGCTCAGCTTTTACTGCAGTGTGGTTCGGCCACACAAAGAACTCAGCCCCAACTTGTTTATGGCCCTCTATTGTCTCAAATCGAATGGAGCCCACACATCAAGGTAAACTCACTTTGAAACTGTGCACACAAACACAAAAGACCACTTGGCTACTGTCTCCTCTTTAGATGAGAAGAATAAAGAAAAAAAACTATTTAGTCAATAGTATCCAGTTTTCACACATAGTCTGGAACGAAGGTAGCCAGTAAGACTGTGAGGACCAGGAAGAGGAATCAGCAGGACAAAGGTTAGAAATGTATCTAATGTTAAGCCTGAGCCTGAGGGAAGACAATGAGCACACCATAGGCCAGGCCTTTTCCTGTCGCTCTGTTGTGTTAAGCGTCTACGTGTGCCTGTACGCACACTGTTTGGATGGGAGAAAAAAAAAAAAAAAGCAGACATATTTGTGTTTTCGCTGTAAACTTGTGTGTTTTGGCTAGGTGGGGGTGCTGAGGTGAGTGCTCTGACAGAAGAACTCATTAGGATCTATTTAACCGAGCAGAGCTATCACCAATCGTCAGACTGTTTGGACAATATCCCCACAGCGGCTGCAGCCTCCACTCCAGAGCTCAAGCTGGCCTCTGCTCGCTCTTCTTCAAGTGCTTAGTCTTTATGCTTTTTAGGGAAGCTCTTGTTTCTTCAGCCATGTTTAGATGTTTTGTAAATGTTTACAAAGCTTTACTGAATGGATGTTAAGACGGTATGAAGGCAGGTTTAATTATCAGTGCACGACTAGAAAACTGATGCACGGACCAAAAAGTCAGACATGAGGCAATGACGCGAGCAAGCATGTCTCCCTCATTCTGACCACAGCGGAGACACCCAACTCCCTTTGACTCCATGTTGGGCTTTCAGAGGGTCTGCTCAGAGCGGAGCCATGATGGGCTGGGAGCAATTACTGGTTCTCTGCATCCATTTAACCCTGCCACCTTTTAACAGCTCCGTTTACCCATTAGAATAGTAGCGCATGTTATTATTGTTATTTTATTCTCAAAAGCCTCTTCTCTTAGTGTCAGTCTCAGAGTCAATGGATGTAGGCACAATATGGCTGCTCCTCTTCCTCTTCCTGCAGCCACAGGCTACAAGATCTGAGTGTACGAAGGAGTTAATCGACCCTAACGCCTTACGTAACCAGTCTCACAGTGCTACTATCAAAAAAGTTGAGATACATAGATCTGTGGAAGCTATTTAGTCTGCGAGTTTCCATGGCCAACAGGAAATATGCAGAAAAAAGCAGCTTCTAGTGTTCTAGCAATTTGATTAGGAGAGGCTTTGTTTGGCTTCCTTAAAGCGTCATGAAATAAGTAAACAGATTACAACATTCAGATTCTAACAGGCACACACACACACACACACACACACACACACACACACACACACACACACACACACACATTTTAGCAAATCAAAAGTAACCTTGGACGCCTGTATCTGCACGTACTACATGTCTTTGTACAATCACACAGTAAACAGAGATATTTAACAAACGCTACTTCAACAGTAGAAAGCGTTTGGAGTGCACAGTTTGATTTCCATAACAAGGCACAAGCTCCATGGAAACCATGTGAAAATGTTGATTTTTCTGTTTCCCTGTGGCTGGTCTGATTGGAGGAGTTCAGAGTATCAAATGCAGGACATCAGATCTGACAACAAACACCGACTTATATCAGCTCACTGGAACTCGGAAAGCAAACAGTGACACAAGCTGCAGCGTCTGCAAAAAGCAAATGTCAGCTACAAGTGGTCCAGGTTCAACGTAAATAACCTACTCTGGATGTGACCGCTTGGAGATAATCAATGTTCAAGATCCTTTACTTAAAAGAAAAAATAGCCATACTGGAACATAAACATAGTCCATTACAAGTAGAAACCCTGCAATTAAAATGCACACAAGTAAATCACTCCTACACTACTACATGATTCAAAGAAATGGCCCCTGTGAGTGTTGCACTGTGGTATCATTGCTAAAATTATTGATGAATTAATAATGTATCAGCATATTTTATTAATAGGTTTAATCAAATAAATCAAACAGATTATCGTATTTTACTTCACGTGTTTTGCATGTAAAATCTTTATGTGTGCAGTCACTAAAGCTGCACTCGAGTGCAATGAGAAATCGAATGCTTTAGTAAAAAAAATTGAATGAAACGGAAACACTTGTGTAAAACTAAAGCACCACAACTTTGTACAGTACTTAAGTGCATGTACTTCCAACACAGCAAAGCAAACAGTAAGAATTTATAATTCAGCTATAGAATTGGCTTTCCTCTATCGTGCCGTTAAATATGTCTTTGTTCAACACGACTTGCCCGAGCCTTTTCCACAGGTTTACATACGGAAAAAAAGCAGATCGACCTGTTACGAGTTCCTAGCACTCAAGGGCGAGTCAGGGTAATTACTACTAAGTACACAAAAATGGGGGCTTGAAAGTTTCAATGGCAATCCTTGATGATCATCCAGTAATGCTTTTAAAGACAGCATGAAAACGAGGGGGGAAAAGGGCAGAGGGAGAAGCAGAAAAGAGCTGCCCCGGGGTAAACACAGCTCCGCAGCCTTGGAGTGAGATGAATGGGAGGCCGAGTGTCAGGGACAGGCAGACAAACAACAGCTTCCCCTCCGTGCTAACATCTCCCCACCAAGCTCCGGGGCCACCTCCATTATACTTCATCTCTCCTAATCCAGAGTGGGGAGCAGAGATGAACTCATTCCTCCAAAACTTTGCTGAGGAGGAAAGAAGGGGAAAAAAAGGAAAAATACTGTTGCCAGTCCCTTTAAGCAGCGCTTTCGAGGGGAGGAGAGCAGCATGGAGAGGAGGGGGAGCAGCAGTCTCTCATCCTGTGCCAAGGATTAGATTCCCCTCCAGCTATTAGACTCTACCAATGAACTGATAGGCTGGGGGGCTGGTGGTGGGGAGTGTGTGTGTGGGGGGGTATGAGGTCTCTATGTGTGTATGTGCACTGTGGTTTGTGCATTCCTCTGGCCCTGTCCTATAATTTGTTAGATTTAACTTTCTTTTACAACTAAAACAACAAAGTGGAACTGAAGCAAACACCTCCCCCCTCCTGTTCGGAGTATGGTATGGCTTTAATTCTGTAGACAAAGGTTCCTACAGGCTGACTGTAACCCCTGAGCAGGCCACATTTAGGCTGGCGTCTGGGCTATCACTGCCATCAAAGTCGGCTTTATCAGACAGACACGCTAACTGGAGCTGCTCTTATATGTCTATGGATTTTTTTCCCCTGAGGTCTGGCCTTTCTCTGCCGAGAGAAAGAGAGCAAGAGATAGAGAGAGGAAGATAGAAAGAGAGGGAGAGAGAGATATGTGCTCAGAGAGAAAAAAAACTGTGGGAGCCAGAGAAACTGAATCCAGTCACCAAGCCTGGCTGGTCACAATGGGAATGCTTTACATTGTCATCCACTTCCTCTCTACTTTCCCTCCGTTTCTGTTTCGGGATGACCCCATGAGGGAGGAAAAGTGCTGTACCCTTGATAGCAGATAACAGAATCCATAAATTAAATCAATAAACAACAGAGGGTGTAAAAAGCACAGGAAGCTAAGGAGGCTAATACGGAGGAGCCGTCTGGCTGCGTGAGTAAGAGGCCACTGGTTCGAGGGAGAAGGCTCTATTTTTTCTGTCGGGGGGAAGAGAATGTGCTGCTCATTTCCTCCAAGTTTCCTCCAAAGCTCTGCAGTGTGTCAGAGACACAGAGCGCAAGTGATGGTGGTGATGCAAGTGAGGCCTTGTGAGAGTCCATGGGGCATGTAAGAGCTCCGTGAAAACTGTGGGGGATGTTTGTGGATGTCATATCTACAGGCAGCGTTAAAAGCCAGCGGAGTCTGCGAGAGCACAGAAAGCAAAACACTCAGTGAACATCCTGCTGGGTGGCTGTGCCCTTTCACCTCCTCATACAACCTATCCGTGTGTGTGTGTGTGTGTGTGTGTGTACGTGTGTGAGTGCGTGCACAAGTGTGTTTGTTTGTGAGTGTGCGAGGGAGGTTCGAGCCAAGTAGGCTGGAGCGTTTGAGTAGAGGAGACCCTGCACATTCCTGAACTCCCCCCTCCTCCTCTCGCTGTGCCTCCTAACTTCCTACTCTGGTTAGGACTGTGGGGGGCGGGGGTGCAGCGAGAAGGTTGCTTACTTTCTCGTCCTCTAGGAGTCTTGTTTGGAGTAAAGTTTCCCCAAATCACAGGACCTGCGAGAGGAAGCGTCGGCTGTGTGGTCCATAACTTTTACATACATTACTCGTCTCTTTAACTTCAACTTTTCTCAAAAGTTGACACTCTTGTCTTCTGGGAAAAGCAAGTCCATACAGCGACGGACTATAGCTGGCATATATATTCAAGCTATGTTGAAGGCTTGGTTTCAAATGAACAATAACAAGAAACTCTATTATTACAAGTTATATTAGTCTGACTAATTTAAGGCGAAAGGCAGGTATTTGGTTTCCACCGGGCTGGGAGGTGAAGCAGCTATGATGGACAGAGCTGCCGTTCAAACAATGGTTTCCTATTGATCGGCCCAGTGGATCAGAGTCTGTGAGGAGAATGTGTTCTGTCAGGATAATGTGGCACCAGAGTTTCTGTTTCAATCACAACACTTGCTGGGCTGTAACCCACACTGCTCCACCGCGGGCATCCAGACACCAGCTCCCCAAACAAAGACAACTGTTTCCCTCATCTCCGACAAGTCAGCCCGTTCACAACAAGCAAGACATTCATTAAAAATGCAGGAGTGAACATTTCCAATAATTCACAAAGTCCTTCCCTGTCAACATCTGCAAAAAATCTTGAAGCTAAAGGGAATGGCAGGATTTCATTAAGTAAATTATGTGCTGGCAGTCACAGAGAGGGGAAGAGGGGGAAGCTACAGCCAGACCTCTAATCTAAACCGTACCCTGAAATGCGACAGCCTGACTGCACGTACTGAGCCACACAGCCAAGACTTCAGAAATACACACAAATAAAAGATAAATAAAACACACATTGCAAAAGTAAATAGAATTTTCCTTGGTGAACATAATCAATGAGAATTTTCACATAAGCATGTTTACAACTTGTAATTACTACTTGCAAAAACCTGGTCCAAGAGTGTAATTTGTTTTGTCAAGTTGTGCTTTGTGTAGAACCTGAGGACATACATACTTGTACATGCGCGAGAAAAAAAAAAAACTCAACAGTGAGCCAAGCCGTTGTAAACAATATATTATCATGGGCGTTTTGCTAGACCATCATTCAAAATAAAGGTTCTCTGCTCAGATTTTAAAAAGCTTCGTCTTTTGGGAAAAGGATCAAAGGCTCCGAATTATGTCTATCGTACTTGGCCCCGTGTTAGGACAAGAGAGTGGAATGAAGATATAGCTGCAGCAGATCGGGTTCAAGATAAGGACAGAGAAAAAAAATCAAGTCACTGTCTCTCAGTTTTCATGTGTACACGCAAGAGAAAATGAACCAGGCCTCGATACACTGGGAGTTTACTGTTCACCCATCCACAATAAGCTCCTATCTTTCCCCGTGGCTGTTAAAAAGCTTGTGTAGAGATGTCCAATGACATGGGCCCCTACAAGTTAATCCACACACAGCATTCTGGAGGCTCAAAGAATGCGCTGGCTATTCTGAGTTTTAAAAATACTGACAGCCATAGGTTCAGGCACAACTGTCAATGCTCCTCTGGGGAGAAACGAAAAAAAAAAACTAACAAAAAAAACAACCTTAAATCTATTTTCGCCAGCAATCAAACCACAGGCCCAAAACATAGCTGGCCAAGGCCAGTGTCTGGATTTATAATTGTGGGTAAATGGTCAGAAAATAAAAACAGCATCCACAATTGGCACCTCCTTCACTTCTCTCTGCCAGGCGATGCAAGGCTAGCACATTTACAGTGGCGAGCTCAAATGGAGTATTGTTCCCCCTCCCAGCCTTGAGAGGAGGCATACTAAAACACTAAACTAACAGTTGGACATTCCATACATTTTTAATGGCATTGCACGCTCTTTATTTGTTGCTGTAACCCTGTGCCCTGAGCTGAATGAATGGAGCCATTGGTGGAGGCCGGTGCTGCGCTGTGGTGTGAAAAGAGAGAAGATGGCAACAGCAGCCCTCCCTGAGCACACGACAAGATTAGCTCACTCACTTTGTTTGCTAAGGTAGAATATGGGGCAAAAATTATAGCCTGAGCACACCTCCTGTTATTTCTACCGACTGTATTTTCTATCTGTGTGGCAGGCCTTAAAATGAAACACAGTCGCCTTTATCCTCAGAGAGCACGGTGCAGCGTGTAAAGTGAAATGACAAGCACAGCACTGTGAGCTCAGACTTATAGTCATGTATGAAGCTGTAGATGAATCTTTATCTGTGAGCCCTTCAGAAGTGAAGTCAAACACCCAGCAGCACTGGCACCACAGTGGCTTGCCAAGCGGACACAGATAAATACTAAGCTCAGCAGGTTAGTTTCTGTTGACATGTAAGGGGTTTCAAGCCTCTCTCTCAGAGGACTGCTTTAGATTAGCGTGGCTTTCACTCTGCACGACGCACGTAGAGGTCACATTACCTCACCACATCTAGGACCTGCGTTACTAGTTCTGACTGGAAATCAACTCTTAAAGAAAACAAAAAAAAACCTATACACAATAACAATAACACTGTCTGTCTACGTGACAATTTCAGAAGATAAAAAAGTGCTTACTTCGGATCCACATTTCCGCTGCTTGACACAGCTGGTCGACACTACGGAGACTTTTCAAGCATAAACCTACAGTAAAGCTTCTTGTAAGTCCTATAAATCTAGACTTGGCTCGCATCTCGAAGCCTTTACAAAGTCAAAAAGGTTTGGACTCAAAAAAAAGTAAACAACCCTAATTTAATCGCCACTATACCTCACTGAACACTGCAGGAAAGTAAACTAGACTTTAGTAAAATAAAAAATAATCTACATGTGCATACACATCCTCTCATGCACTAACACAAACACTGTTATTAATGAGCCAATAAGTCACATAGATTGTAGAGGGCTCCACTGAGGATGTTTAATGCCATAACCCCTCCCAGAAAAGTTGAAAATGGATTTCTGACACTGTACAGTCTAACAATGCTGAGAAAGGGAAAATGAAAAATGGTCTTATCGCTCTTATCAATGGCTCTTTTTTTCTACGTGTATGTGTGTTACGTAAGGGGAAATGGAAGCCAGCCTCCCAGGACAGGAACGGATACTTGAGATGAGGACTGTGGGTACGGGCCCTACACCACTACAGAGAGAACACAGAGCAAAAAAGACCCTTCAGGATGTATAGCTACAACCCTCCGCCCCCCCAGCTTAAAATGGACTCTGCAAACTGGACATGACAAACGGGTGAGGAGAGCCCCCTCACGTCCCCCGAGATGCTGGCCTTCTCTTCAACATTCCTCAGTCTCCCCCCGCTGTCAAAGGGGCAATTCACCGCCCTTCGCTGCTACAAAACCCAGGCAGCTTTTTAAAACAGGATGTTTGTCTGAGGCCTCCTTCCCCTCAAATAAACAATCCGCAAAACCTGATTTCGGGAGGCAGGGTGGAAGCACTCGAGTCACATTATTTCCACATCCCGTATCCTGGAGCATTGGGGCTCCTGAGGGAGTGTGGGCGGCCAGGCGCTGGGAAGGCTCAGGGCTGCGGTGGAAACCTGAGGCCATGTGCCAGGCTGCAGGGGGAGATGAGCCCGGGCTGCATCACTCTGGGGTCTGAGGGACGGAGGAGGGGGTTCATGACTCTAGGAGGGGAGGGGGGACATTGCTAACATGCTGATGCAGTTGTCACCCCCATCAGACCATACCTCTGTCTGCACACTGCAGAGTCACAGCTCAGCTGCTAACATCAAGACAGGTAGATGTCTCCACAGTGGGAAACAGATACTTTATATTCTCAGCAGGACACTGTGTAACAAAGTGATGCACAAAGGACTGAGGTGCAGGATTCAGCTGAATACGACGGTACCTGAGCAGTTATAAATTTATCTTTTGGCCACCAATGATGTCACCTACATTATGTCACAGTTACACTCAGGAGACAAAATGACAGACTGAGACTTCAAAGAACCAAAATACTCAACAAAATACAGAGGCCCCGGCAACAAACTGAATGCATGATCTAATACAGGAACACATAACGAGACATTTCAAAGCAAATTAGAGGTGCAATCTATCCCAAATCTTGAGTACAGTAGATATGCTATTTCATTTGTTCCAAGCAGAAGTGGAATCACATGCCTTCAAAGTCAGACCAACAAGTACGGGTCCAGTCTAATCAGCTATGATCAAGAGAAGCGTCACATGCCTTGATTAGACTGTCTAATTATTCCATGCATTTTTACTCTCTCTGACAAAAATGGAGGGAACAGTTGGATGTTGGCCTCTTCCTGACACCGACAGGCAGGTTGTGATTAGTATCGACTCCACAGCTTAAATTTGCTTAGATCATGTGTGTATGCATGTGTGTCAGGACTAACATCAAGACCCTGAGGATGCAATACAAACTTAGAAACACATAAATAAAAGCCATACACTTGCATTTTTGTGGTCCCAGCGTTGGAGTGTTGTAAACTGTAATTTTCCTGGGCAATCTATTAGGTGACTCACACGAGGTACTTCCTATCTATCTACTAACTGCCTCGTCCTGCCTGGAAGAATCAGTCAATACCAGAGAATGGGCCTGACACAGTGTCTGGCTGCAGACAAGACATCCAGAGAGACAGAGCTCTCGTCCTCCCTCCAGAGACAGAAGGAGAGCGCTGTATGATTACTGTGTGGGAACCCTGACCACCTGCTGACTACCTGCCCTTTTCCCTCCCAGCGAGCGCTGCAGCACTCTATGTGATCCACGTCTAGCAGCTTTCAATCTTTCCACTCCTCCAGTCCAACTTTCCTACGTTTTCCGGAAGGGAAAGAAAAGAAGGGAAAATAAAAAAAGGACAGTGACTCAGGTCACTCTGCATGTCCTCTGGTCACTTGACCCGGCGAATGTGAGGGAGCCCCTCCATTCACACCGGTGATCTCAACTCACACCAACATGAGCGTGTACACACAGTGTTATGCTGACAAATTCCAGCGGGTTGATTGAGGACACAACCTCCGATGACTAAAAAATGTAGGCAGACTGGAGCCATGCTCTTACAACACTCCAAAACCAGGCAAAGAGGAAAGAGTTGCATCATTTATTTGATCTAAATACTTTTAACTTGGTAATGACTACACAAAATGACATTTAGACCATATCTTCAACAACTGAAACCCCTAAGTAGCGATACAAAAACATCTTGGCACGCCTCCTCACAGTCGGAGCAAGAGCCAGCCAAAACGCTGTTGTAATGAAGAGGAGTCCCTAATGTCAGAGACAATATGAGTGAAATAATGAAGTCAATGTGTAGGGGGAAAACACCCCCTCGGACAGTCATTCAGGAAGCAATGAGACCTGCTTCAAAGAGCTTCACTCTGATGTCCACACGATGAGGCCCAGGCTGTGAGGAAACAGGTGTGCGGACAGAGCGAGAGGACGGCTCCAGCAAAGGCACATTCCCTCACACACTGAGCACTAAGGTATCCTATATGCATGAACTCCACAAGCTGAGCTCACTCACAGCATAGGCAGACACCACCCCTGGTGAGGCTGTCTGTGACACAGCCTTGTTTAAATAAACCAGTGGGATCGGTGCAAAATGTCTACGACTACACAGTAACTTAAGTCTGAGTATTAGACATTACAGACATTAATACAATAATGTGCACATGGGAAAGCTTTTTAAGAATGCATGAGTAAGAACATTTTAGCATGTTAAACAACTGCAAGAGTCAGCCAGAGGAAGCAGAGAAATGCATCTGCTCCTAAATATAACTCCAACATTAACTTAACATGAAGTGTATTGACATTTAATCGGTATTTAACACATATACTATATTAACATAGCACTAAATAATCGTAAGCAAGATGAGAACTACTTTCCAAATTTCCCTGAAAACATACACGTTGTCAATATTGGGTAAAGTGGTAGAACAAGCTTATCTCCCAAAACAACCAGTTCTAATCAGTTTCTCTGCCATTGTGAGGTGCAGAAGAATGCTCAGTCTGTATTTCTGTAGCCCTGGGCTGCAGACTGTAGTTGATTATTTGACTCGACCCCACCCACCCCAGCAGTGCCCCCCAGACCTGCTTTTAAGAGGTTTACTTGTTCCTGTGTGAGGGGTGGAGTCTGGATCCCATACAACTCCAGTTACACACAGACACTTTCTCTATGTGCTGAAGGGGGATTCACAGGGAAAGTCATCTCCAGGTCAGCAACACGGTCAGCAAAGGATAACTTGACAGTACGCACAACAGGCCCAAATGTTAATGTTAAAGCAGAACTAAGCAGGCTTTATGAGGAGGCCTTAAGGCTCTTGGATTTATGATGGAATATGCCTGGTCAAACAAGGTCAGATACTTCTGCATGACAAGATGCTAATGGTTTTGTCTTACTCAACACATGGACTCTCTAATGTATCTAACACCAAAGAACCATCATACGGTCTAAATGCAACATGATCGGTGACAAACTGTCGACACAAATTGGCTCTCAGCATGAGAAACTACCACCCTGTAGAGCACTGGTCATTCTCTTTCTCATTTCCAAGTTAGTGAGTGTGTCACAGCCAACGCAGAGTGATCTGGCCTGGCCTGTACAAGCAGCAACACAGTTGGAAGAAACCAAAGCCTAGCATGTCTAGATCCTCCCTCCTCACCACAGTCTCTGAGGAATTGTGGTGCGGGCTCTGACAAGCCCCTCATTTGTTGACTCAGGGAGTGTCGCCGGGCCATGCTGAGGTGGTGACAGTGGGAGGCGGGGGCCCTTGCTGACTGAATACTTCACTGCCAGGTAGCCATGTCAACTGCTCAGTGTCTAGGTCTCTGAACCATGGCCGAACCTCTAACAGCAATCCCCGATATGAGGGCTCCCACTCCCCGTCCGCATGCTGGCTGTGGCCCGAGCATGAAGGGGGAGGCATGCTTACTCTACGCCATGAGAAAGGAGTGTTTCATTTCAAATCAGAGGATAGGACCTTTTTCTACACACTTCCTCTGGTGTGGCCCCATTCACAGGAGCAACTCCATTTCCCTGAACCCACCCCTCCCTGCAGCCCACTTACAGCCACGCTAGATAGAGTTATACATGTGAGTGTCTGCGCACATGCATGTGCGCAACTATGTGTGCTTGTGTGTTTCTGAGCGAGCTTGGATCTTATTACAGTTTGATCCCACTCAAATATTTCTGAAAGAAAAACAGAGGAGGGGAGGCTGGCTCTGTGGCCCATGCACAGGCCCCGCTGAACATCTGCACCGTTCACAATGAAACCTTTATCTTTAAAGCTCGGACTGTTCGTAATGGCCCTTAATGAGAAGGAATAAAGTACAACATGAAAATGAAATTACCTTCATAAGTTTGCGTATTCATCCAGATACACTCAACAGCTCCGAGTACAGCTCTGAACTGTTATTTAAATACTCTCTCCCTTTTTTTTTTAACCATGTCACAGCCAGGAGAACAGGACACCGCAACTCTTGACATTAGAGCCACGAAAGCTCAGTGGTGATACAGTGATTCATACATCACACATGTAAAGCTATATATGCACAGAAATACGTGTAACCTGTTTAGAATTGAATGTGATGTGACTACCACTTTTAGTAATGGCTCAAGGAAAAGGAAAAGCCCCTGTTCTGTGAATACATGATCTTTAGCAATCTAGTTACTCTTCTTTCAAGATAGTAAATTTACCATTATACCAGCATTGCTACTTCAAACAGCTGCTCATAGATATATCCAAAGCCAAGACAATTAAAGCTGAAATTTCGCTTTCACTATACAATGTGCCCACTATACCAACAATAATATAAATGTCCCCTGCTATTATACAGCAAAGCACAAAGACAAAACAACTTTAAAGTTCCTCAGAGAGGCTGAACTGCGTGTTTGACAAATTACCTAAGTATTTACAGACAGGCTCCTCTGGGATGTCGAACTTCTGGTAATCATTAATATCTAAAATCAGTGTCAAGCGTTTCGGAAATAAACTCCTTATTTGGAGTCTGACGACAGTTGGAGTAACACACCCACCTGAGAAATCCCCTGGTGTGATGTTTGGTGAGCTGGCTGCCTCAGTTTCAGTGTAAGACAATGTGGAGTCTGACAGATCTGTGGGAATAAAACAAAAATTAGCAGAGGAACATCTCTACTACTCTGCTCTGTAACGGCTGCCGCCATGTGCCTCTTCCTTTCAGCATGAAAATGATTCTTATTTCATATCAAACTGAAAACAATTAACACCATGTTTGGCGTCGGCCCATAGTGGATAACCTGGCAACTTCACTAACGGGCTTTACCTGATGACACCCTGTAAATGCCGCCAGAAACCTCAGCTGTACTCAGGCTTGCAGTCCCAGCTAGCAGCCAGGCTCCAGAGTCCCAGCAGCCCACAGTACATACTAGCCACACCATACTACCCACACTGGCTCTGGCTGGCATGCTGACATTATGCCACATGCTGGCCTAGGTCTCATCCAAAAGCTACCATGCAGTTTGCCAGTCCAATTATAGCCATTAAAATTCTCCACATTGCTTTGTGCCTGTTTCTTTCTGTTACAACGACTCTTAGACAAAAGACTGTGCCATTGGCAATTTAATTATGATCATGTAAAAAAATATAAGAATCAAGTAATTACTGGTCGGCAAGTTATTGATTACAAGTCGTAACACTGTGAACCAAATATTAATAGCAAGATTCAGATGAGGATCAATAAGTGAGGATGAACTATAATGAATGTTTCAGGTGGCACAGAGTTTATCTGTGTGATTGTCACTTACCCAGTGGCTTGTGTTCTTCATTAGGGGAAAGCCTCGAATAAGGAGGTGGGGGTGACTCTGTAACACAAAACAATCATGTCAACAACCTTTTCTAGGCAAAACAGAGTGGCAAGACTAAGACCCTGACACATTTGCTTTAAATTCAGCATAAGACAATCATATGTTATTAAAATAAGATTCAGAAAATTCTGTTTGGATACACTTCGACAGTAGTATACAATTTGGTAGCAGTTTGCCTGTGATTAACTTGCAGTTACATTTACAGTTCTGTACTATTGACACCATGCTTTGTATAAATAAAGATCCCAGTCTATCTGTTTCATACAGTAATACAAAAGAAGTTATTGTCAAACATTTTATGAAATGTAATAAGAAAGAGGCCTAGCCAAGACAGAAGCCTCAACACACAACTCACAACAGATCCATTTCAGAGCAGACAAAAGCCTCAATCTTAACTCTGAGGCTTTGTGTCTGCACTACAAAATCTAATTATTTTGTTCAAAAACTAGTTAAAGACGCTAATAAAGTAAACAGAAAACTGCACATTTGTTGCTGTTATTCAAGGACATATTATTTAACTGAAGCAGTCATTACAACAACCACAGACTAACCATAAATTTTAGCTAGTAGTTTAATAAATCTGAGTAAATCCCTGCTTTTTAGCTCCACTGTGTCCAAAGACCTTAATTTTATCTAATAAAAAGTGGAAAAATGAAGAGAATAACTTGCACAAGGAAGAAAGCACAAAGGAAAGAAAACTTTGTGAGCACACTGTGACCTCGCCTACAGGGGAAAAGGGGAAGGAGAAAAGCATAATAGCAGCGGGTCCTTTAAGAGTGGCGGCAGTAATTGCCAGGATCTGAACTCAGTCACTCAGATACACAGCTAGTCAGTCTGGCGCCAGTAGTATGCAAACTGTATATTATCACCACTCCTTCACCTAAATAGCATGAGGGGACCTCCTTAGGACAAAAGGGCTTTTAAAGCGCAACTTGAAACTGATCTCATTCGAAAAGTATAATGCCTGACAAAATAAAAGCTAAAAGTTTTTCTCCACTACAGTCAAAGCTCTCTGTCACACATTATAGAAGGTTTTATTCTTTATAAAGTCTTATGTGAAACTAATAGCTGGATTTCAAATTTCTCTCAAATCAAACACAATTAGATTAAATTACAGATTAAAAATTCTCAACACCACTTGTTTTCAGGCATGTTTGGAGTTTGTTTTACAAAGGAGTAAAATGTTTTTCAAGTAAAATCTACTCCATGAATTGAACATCAGTCTTTTATAATTCCATACTCCTTACTTCCCCATTTGCAAACAATGTAAAATACCAGTGGTTGAGGTCTTGATTCAAAGCCCCCCCCCCCCCTTCTTGAATAGCATGAAAGAAATACCAGCTCTATCGGGCCACGCATGAGCGCATGTGAGCTATGTGTACTACGAGCCTTAGTCCCAATAAGGGGTATGTGCCCCTCTCCCTCCTCTTAATTCATCTTGCTAGTTTTAGTGGAAAGAAACACACACACACACACACACACACAGATATAGCCTGACATCCAGTTCGCCAGGGGAAACAAATTAAATACAGTTTGTATCTAACACTGTTGATTCAAACTAACAGACACCATGCAACTTTGGAGCTCTAGAAAAATCACAACTGATCAGGCCGGACAGTATGGTAGGACATGAGGGCCAAATCCATGTCAGTTTTCAACATTCGCGTGCTACGAATTCTGATATTGTTGCACATATGACTTTGAGTTGCTTGTCACAGCCAGCTGGCTCTAGTAAACATGGATGTTATGGAAAATCCACCTCCTGTGCCAGTGAGAAAACAGAAATACTGACGCTTGCATCTTTACACATGATACCACGCGTTGTCATCAGGTCAGTGGGGTCGAGTGGCCCAGCGTCTAAGGTGTGCCAAATCACAGGCCTATCCCCCTGCCAAAATTTAATCTGTTTAATGTAGGTCAGGGAGGTTCTGCCATAGATAGCTCATTGATTGTGGAAATAAAGCACACTCCTGCACCACAACACCAACTAAACTGACATATGGAACCAAGTCCAAACCTCAGTACGTGTCTATACATTCATATACATGTAATAGTCTGGCAATTGCCCTGTAAGTCAGAGCGGTAAAGACCAAGACCAACTGTATTGACACGTTGAAGGCACTGACATATTCAGACGCATATAACATGGCATGCACTATATGTTATTGGGGAATTCTAGACTTGGAGCTAGAAGAGCTTGAAGACAACCGCACAAACAAACATACTCCTTCATTGGAGACACCCAGATGTTGAAGGCCGAGTGATTATCTTCTGTAGCATCAAACTGTCCCAACACAACTTCAAAGGCAACAAAAATTACAACTGATAATCTATCAGACTGGCATATTGACATCTTTCATGCTTTATGGTATGTTTTCAAATATACTACATTTTCTCAAGGTCTAGAATAACTACAACCAACCAAGCTGGTAGAAAACTAGACTGTCTCACATCAGTCATATTGTTATTGTTCACCTTGCCAAAAGAATGGCCTTAATAATCATTAACTATTAAATCAAACGGCCTGACATTCTCTATCTCTGTGTATGAAAGTAAGCCAACGAATATCAGACCAATAAAACACAGTGATGCTGGAAGATTGTCTGTGCATATTTCAAGGTCCTTCCCAGTTTTACAACCTTGAATCATTTCTGCAATGTAATTTGGCAAAATGTGAAATGCAAATGGACCGAATAAGACAGACAGTTCAGTTCTATCTCCATGACTTACTTGCACCTTTATATGGAACATGGGAATGTTTTAAAGCATTGATGGTGTCCTAAATAAAATGCAAAGGAAGTTTAAGAAAAAGCCTGTAGTAAAAATAAAGAAATAAATAAATGCAAAAAGCGTATAGGTCCAGAAGCAGCGTGGCTATATGTTAATGTGACTTTATCCCTAAAACAACTAGATTGACCTGTGAGGTGCTTCATGTAGA
Organism: Trachurus japonicus; assembly: GCF_045865225.1. Taxonomy (NCBI): domain Eukaryota; kingdom Metazoa; phylum Chordata; class Actinopteri; order Carangiformes; family Carangidae; genus Trachurus; species Trachurus japonicus. The sequence continues at coordinate 13,408,696 of NC_140912.1, forward strand.
GAATGATGCTCTTACCTGGCCCACAGAGCCGGCTGTAGTGATAGGGGTTGCAGCATACTGCCGGACTGTCCATGGCCCCAAAACTCTTACACTCACAGAGTGGTTTGAGCTGGGCCGAGTGCTGGAGGTCGGACCAGCGGTACAGTTTACACACAAGCAGCTGTGGGGATGCCATATGGCCGCCCAGCCTCAGCTCTGTCCGGGAAATCATAACACAGTCGCTCGGCATCCCTCCTCTGGACTCCACTGCCTCTAGTAAGGTATCCAGCGCCTTTTCCTTTAGCCTTTTTAAAAGAGAGTATGTGGCTGATTTGAGCTCTTGCTCTAACACCGTGCGTGGCATCGCCTCCTGAGCCTCAGGAGAGCCGCTATCCCGTGGTCCAAGGTTCCTCAGCACGAAGTGACACGACCCTGGATCCCTGGTACCCTGAGCCGTCTCTGGACCCCTAAGCTCGGAGTGGTCCCGGTCTTTAAATAAGCAGCAAGTCACTGTCCTGCATTCGCTGTCCTGTATGGAGCGGGGGCTCCCCTGCTCCTGGACGCACACCGCACCCCCATCTTGGTCCGACGTGACCCCCAAGCCGCTGCTCTCCCCGGGGCTCCGTGTACACACACCCCCAATGTCCCCTGCGAGAGACCCACTAGGGGTCATCGGTCTGAACTCCGTTTTGGGAATTTTCTCTGGGTTGTTGCCGAACAGATCGTCCCTACAGCCCTCACTAGTGTTGCCATTTCCATCTTCCCCTTCTTTATCTGGGATCAAACGGCTTCTCCAGAGTCGCCGCACAAGACCTGAGCGTTTCGTCCTGAACATACGACAACTTGAAAATCTATAAGGGTTTTTTTTATTCTTGTACGGATATCCGAATACTACAGATACTTTTATGGTCGTTGCAAAACATTAATGTCTGTGAAATGCCGTGCAATGCATGCACAGCCGACTGACGAGCACTGGTGGCAAAACCGCAACATTAGACTGAAGGCTATTTTGTTGCATCTACAACAACAAAACCCCGCAACACATGCACTGCAGCATTCCGATCAGAAATACAGTCATTTAACAGATTACACTGGAAATAACCAAGCGGGTCAAACGGTGACTTAATGATCCTGGACCGCCGGGGAATGGACTGTGTAGACCTAGGCTATATGTTTGTCACGAACGAATACAAAAAGCAGAATAACATAACAATTTTAGTAACATAATCCAAAGCCAGCAGCCTTTTAACCCAACGCGGCGACTGGCAGCCTCAAACAGTTCTGGACTTTTAACAACCTCAGATCTACTTTCTACACCGGCTCGTAGAGCATGAGGTACTCCGAGGAGATTTAATCCCAAGGAAATGCACTGGAAGTCGGGATCCTTGTCGTCTTCTTGAGATGTCTGTGCACTTCTTTTAACGATCCCAGCAAAATATCCATGCCAGCTGAAACTACATGAGGAGGATCAATCCGGGGCTGAATCGCGCTCCTGCTTCTCCACTCAGATCTAAACCAAACTGCAGCCCAGATCTCTTTCTTTCTCAGTTTCTCTCTCTTTTTCTCCCACCCTCCACCCCCCTCCCCTCTTCCTCACACATACGCACAAACACACATACACTACACACACACACACACACACACACGGGGCCCCCGAGGAGAGCGGTGGAGCCATTGGCTGACTACCATCATGTGCTAGTCTAGACACTTTGGCGGCTGTGAGCTGCACTGATTGTTGCGCAAACAAGGTTTCAAGTTTCTTAACTCTTAAAGGCGAAACACCCACCTCTCGCTTTTAAGTTAAAGTTACCAAAACTTATTTACATCCGTGCTACATGTCGGATGTGATAGATCTGAGCAGAAAAACACAGTAGGCTAACAGAGAAGCTTTAAAGTATGGGCGTATGTTTTGTTTTTTTAAATTTCCTAACAAAAGTCAGGTTTTTTTTTTAATGGAGACATTGAAGAATAGACATCACTCGAAAATTGTTGGATGACATGGGCACTGGCCAAATTCTTTTTTTGGTGAATTGAGAGAAAGAAAGAAAGAAAGAAAGAAAGAAAGAAAGAAAGAAAGAAAGAAAGAAAGAAAGAAAGAAAGAAAGAACAAAGGTCATTAGCCACCCCTTAAAAAAATTATAAAGGCAGCAATTACATAAGATGCACTGACTCACCTGTAGTGGAAGAATTTACACAGGACACAGCTTTAACCCACTGACCTCATGACAGGACAGTGCACAGTCCCAGTGGCATGACTGGAGTATTGTTACCGCTATTACAATACCTGCTGGGTATGAAAAGGTCACTGTAGTCACAGTTACTTCCAAATCAGGAATTAGGAATAAAAAAAGTAATTTTAGCCTGAACTACTTTTTGAAATATGAAAATTCGAATAATCATGTCAAGTATACATGCAATACGAACCATGCCAAGGCATTTTTGTAAAAAGCAAGAATGTGTATTAGCTCACTGGGTTGAGCGGGTGCCCCATGTACGGAGGCGGCCCTTTGCTGCAGTGGACCCTGTGTGATTCCCCCGGCGGCCCTTTGCTCCATGTCATTCCCCTCTCTCCCCATTTCCTGTCTCTCTTGAACTGTCCTTCCATTAAAGGCATAAAAGCCCCCCAAAATATATTTTTAAAAATCAAAAATTAAAATTTTGTGATGCAGCCCCCAACATTAAAGGGATATTTCAACATTTTGGCAAATTTGTGTTTAGTCTTAGGAGTAGGTTTGTTTCCTTTAATTGTTGGTGCAAGCTGTTTTGAGACCGGCCGGGCAGAGATGCGAGCTGCTCAGCTAACGCCACGGAGGCTCATGGTATTTCTGGGAAAACAACTCTGTCTCACAAGGTTCCATTATTATTTCATAGCGTAGTGAATGTACAGGTCCCAACTTGTCCACGAAAGCATTTTGGAGCTGTTGGATTGTGTATTTGATGAGTTTTGGGGGAAAGCCTGGAAATACCATGAGCCTCCGTGGCGTTAGCTGAGCAGCTCGCATCTCTGCCCGGCCGTTCTCAAAACAGCTTAGGTAAACGCCCAGGTCTGCTGCCACGCTAATCCCACACAGCTCTGTATTGGTGTATTTTCTCATTGGTAAGTAGGAACTCTGGTTCAATTGCTTCCATTTTCCCAAATACAACGTAGGCAACCATTGTATTTATAAAGACTAGCACTTCGCTGTTTTGCCTCTAGGAGGCGAATCGACAATGATGTCACTGCATTAGTGACCTCTACTGGTTGCTTAGATGCTGCAATTACTAGTTGTTTAACTTGTTCGTTGGCAAAACAGATGTGTACGTAAACAGCGGAACTGTTTTGCCATCATTCATAAAGTGACTTATCACTCAGTCAGCCACTACTGTAACTACTACTACTATTTAAGCTTATTTTTGGCAGCTGAAGGAAAACTGCTGATGATAACATATTAAAATAAGTGGGCAGCGTAAGATATTTACATCTTTAAGTAACTACAAAGTTATCAGTGAAGGTTAAGTTTACAGTGACAGGGAAGTTACATGTGCAGAAAATGGGAGTCAAACTTTAAAAAATTATACCCAAGTCATAAAAGACACAATGTCTATACTGACGTGAAGCATTTTGGCATCAGAAAGACACTAACATGGTTACAGTAAGTATACATAGCTTTAATTGAAAAAAAAAAAGAAAAAAAAAGGGACAGGACACCACTAAATCAGAGTAAGTAAAGGTTTCCACTGGTACAAAGGACAAAGATATGGAAGAAAAAAAAACCTGTGAGTCTTTATGTAAGATAGAAAAGGAGATGAACGAAGCAATGATAATAATTATTTAATAGGGACAACACACTATTACTATGCTATTCATGCACTATTGAATAAACACATCTCTTTGCACAGTTGATCAGGAAATAGTCTAGGCTTTACAGATCTTCTCCCTCCTTACAGGAGCTTTAGGTGGCATAAAAAAAGAAATTACCCCTCTGACCTTTCACACTTTGAGAGACAACAGTCTTCATGTTGGCTGGAGACACAACAGGTGAATTCTTGCTCACTGACGTCTCTATGAGTCTGCCTCCACCTTATCTCATGTGTCTTGTTTTGTCAGGGCAAACGGTAAATAACAGGGAACTCTCGTTTGTCTTCCACAGTACTGCAGCTAAGTATATTATGGCCTTGTAAGAGTTAACGTTTCCTGGCTCAGAAATCTGCGAGGCAAAGCCACACCCCAAGGAGTATTAACATGATCCAAGAAGCAAAAGTTCAGGAGTACACACTGCTGATTGGCTGCAAAGCCCTGAAGCCCCGCCCTCTGATGAAAAAGGATACACCCAGTATTGAATTAGTAAATAGTCATGAATGAAATATATTTGTTTAATCGCTGGTGATGTGCCAAATGTATTGTTCCGCCTAAAAACTCTTCAAGTATTACTCATATGACATCTATTTCATACTAGAAATTCTTTAAATTCTTGAAGTTGTCCTAATTTCACAGCACATTTCTAACTCTCTTGTCACATCCTCAATGTATATTATACCACAGAGTTAATATTTAATTTATTGGGAAAAAAGTGTGGCAAATTTTAAATGATCTTCTAAACATACTAATACAAGTTTATAATACACACACGCTTACTCGCTGCCTTCACTAGGACATCTCTGAAGCTCTCAGGGTTGCACCAGTGGAGACTCCGAGGGCTGCAGCAGCAGAGTGTGCCAGTGTCTGAACTGGAATCAGGTTTCCCTGGCAGGCTTAGGGCTCTGGGGCAGGGGGAGGTTACTGAGGGTGGACATGGAGGCCCTCATGCCTGCACTGTGTTAGAGGCACCTGTTGCAAATGCATTCCCCTTTGTAACTCAATCACATGTCAGACAAGGAAAAGAAAACTGTTATTACAGAGCACTGCTTCATTTAAATCAGTGTCATGCAATTTTCAATTAACTCAAAGGAAAACCCAGCTGGCTCATAAGTCACTGAGGCGGTCTGCTCTGCTATCCCTGCCGCTGGAACTGATTCACGTGAGACAAATGTCTGAAAGCATCAGGAGCACGCAGACGTATTAGATGCTTTGAAACTGGTACAGCACAAGTTACAAACAGACGAACCAGTGACCCTGTGAGAGGGTCCTGACTCGGTCACTGTTACAGTGAGTTAACTGTAAACCCTGCGCATGTGAACAGGTTGACGAAACTTAGAGGAGTTAGTCGCAAAAGTAAAGTGGTAAAACAGAGCCAAATTCATTCAGAAATCTTCATAAAGCCACAAAATACCACCTCAGGCACACAGAAGTAATTGACATGACATGACATTGTCTTAGCATCTCTGTACTTCAGTTTGACCGATACTTGAAGCTGTTATGACTATAAATAATTACTATATCCTGTACTACAGATGCTCTATACTCTGCTGTTGAGGAATGTTTGTCTGTCTTCCTCTAATGTTGATGTGGCTCAAACGATACAGCGAGACAAGTAAGTATTGAACACGTCAACATTTTTCTCAGTAAATACAGTATATTTCTAATGGGGCTAATGGCATTAACTTTTCACCAGATGTTGATAACAACAACAACCCAAGTAATCCCCACATACAAAGAAATCAAAACATGAATGTCCATAAATTAAGTTATGTGTTATAATGTGAAATGACATGAAGAAAAGGAGGTGCAGAAAGGAATGGAAATACAAGAAACCAGCTGTCAGTATGAAAGGTAATCCTGTCCCCTATCAGTGCTAATTAATATCAGATGGTTTAGTCCTAATTGATGGCCTATAAAAAGGTTTCTCGTTACCAAGGTGTCACACAAGACGCATCTCATGACGGGTAAAAGCAGAGAGCTCCTTTAAGACCTTCACAATCTTATGTTGCAAAACATACATGGATTTGTTTCTAAACCTCTGAATGGATCAGTGGGGCCGGAAGTAAAAAGAACATAATTTCCAACAGAGTCAAAAGAATATTCATGGGAGTTGTTTAAAAGCCAAGGACAACTTACAGAGACCTGGAATTAGCAGGTACAGTTCTTTAAAACAACAACGAGTAATGCAATCAAACACCATGGCCTCCATGCACGCTCACCAAGACTGTTGACACATTCAATAAATGTTAAAAGAAAATACACACTTTGCTGAATCATTAATGTATCACAATTATTACAAATACAACAGTAGGAAAATAGATGCCACTTAGTTCTTGATTCTGCAGTTATCCAATAAACACAGAGGCAGCAAGATGGATTGGTAGTAGTTCCTACATTTGTCGTTATTAAGCTTTAGTTTTTTTATGTGATTTCTGTCATGCATTTGAATTCCACTCTAACGTAGTTACCACACAACTGTAAAGCCAACCGTTGCTTAAAATAGGATTGAGGCTATCTCTCTGAAATGTTGCTGTGGCAGCTCAAAATGGATGTACAATCTTTTGTACCACATGATGGCCATGGGCTCCACTGTTAGAGTGCAATGAAAACTACTATGGCTTATACATAGAACAATTTGTGGTTTTAAATTGAAGCTATACAGATTTACAGTCGGTTCCTGGTGCAGCGTAGATCAGATTTTTTTTTAATCCATCATTTTTAAAAGTGTAATTTTAAAAGCCCCCAAAAACCATCTGGCTCTTTTCTAAATTTTAAAGTTTAGGCATTTGAACTTTTCATCCTACAGCCATATCTGAGCCATACTCCACTAATGTGTGCTGCATGTGTGAAAGTGTGTAAGGAAAGACTTCTTCAAAGAGTACGAGGTAACTGAGTATGAGGATCTAAAACAGGGCACAGCTGTTCACACAGGCCTGTCCCCTTGCCTGCCCCACTCCCTGTGAAGGTCCAGGCCCATGCACCCCTGGAGACCCCTGGGTAATAATGCAGTGGTCACGCCAGCCCTGCTCCCAACTGACACTTTAGACAAAGTGGGCAAACAACTCAAATGAAACATGGCAGAGAGATACTACATGTTGCACTGACCGTCAAGTAGAAAAAGCATTATATAGGCTATAATTAAATATTTTTTCTGTCCTATTCTAGTGTAAACCTACCAAAAGACACAAAGACATAACAACACGATCTTGGACAAACCAGCTTTGTGTAGCAGTTGATGATTAATGCATCAAAAGACCAGATAAAAACTAGAACTCGCGGCCTTAACTTTTTCATCCTTGTATGTCATCAAGCTGTTTATTAAAGGGGTATGCAAGGTTGTCGACCTAATGTATCAAATGTATCATGACACAGCTGCAATGTGTGGCTCTTTTTGACACACATATCATAGGTGTAAGTAACTGTTAAGAGATGATGGCTCCAGCTATTAGAAACAGGAGCTTTGTAACAGCCCAAAAGACAAACAGTGAACAGTCATTAAAAGTTTTAACCTGTGGCTGTGACTTCTTAGCTGGATTGAATACATATTAACAACTGAAAGAATAGTATTTACTAACATACAACGACACCCATGAGCACAGTCTGTTCAGTGTCATTTATGATAATGATAAAATAGCTAAATTGATGCACCTAAATGTGACATGTAACAAATCTCAAAGTAAAATCATTTTCATATAATAAGGAAAGACTAAATCTAATTTTGTGTTTATGGCACTTGTTATTAAAGTAATTAAACAGTTTGAATTTACATTAAATTATTGTGTGACATTATTATTATTTCATATTTCTTAATTTATTTTCAAGCACAGCATGTGTGACATCCACTCTCTGTCTATTAGAAAATTAGCAAGATGAATATTGTAGTTATCATCAACCAAATATCTAAATCTAACATTCTTAATCACTTCATGGCAGCAAGTGAATATGGTTAATAAACTGTGCCAAATAGTATTAACTCATCATGGACATAGCTGATAAACCACAATCTAATCTTCTGGAAGTGACTTCAAAGTTCAGTAAATGGCAGAACTAAGTCTAATGAAACCAATGAAATAGACAGAATTAATGATTCATGCATACAAAATATTTTACAGCGTACAGTGTGCGGTGAAGATGGAGTGAACCCTGAGTGACAGGGCTCTTGAGGATCAAGGCATTGCAGAGATTGCAATGTGGTTAAAATTTCCAAAGTACTCAAACTATGGATGAGTGGCAGTTTTAGGAGTCAAGGGCACTTAAGAGAGGTGCGGTTTGGGGAAAATTAGCTTCCTTGCTGCACTATGGATGTAGAAAAATAACATCTTTCAGGTGAAAACTGAACATCTTCCAAGATAATACATTTCTTCGCACAAAGATTATGTATAAAACATATGCGACAGTAGCACTGGTGTAAAGATTACAAAGCTTAACCATCATCTCTTTTTTTTCTGCTATAGTGATGCAGTGTGTTTGTATCATGGAACTGCAGGGAGAGAAAATGGAACAGCCGACGGGAAAGAAGTATAGTTAAATCTCTAATTGGAGGCAATTTGATTCATTTAGCTGTGTTGGAGACAAGGAGTCCAAGGAGACAGTGCCTAAGGCAGTGTTTTTGTCATCTTCTTTTTGTATCAGTTAGAGTAATTCATGTCCCCAGGGGCCGGCTGTCAGTAGCAAGGCTCCATGAACACATTCCTTCTGATCCAGCCCATTATCGGCCCATTCAGCAGCACTGGAGCCTGCTTACATGGGCCTCTCTCCGGGCTGACCTCCTGGGCCCTCGCCTGGGCCTGACTCAACACTCCCACTAATCCACACCTCAAAGACTACAAACACAAACTTAGATTAAAGTCTGGGGATGGAGTCACGACCAGCCACATGAGCATAACATGATCAGCACACAATCCTGTCCACAGTCCACAGTCCACACAAGCACAAACATGCACGCACACATGCACTTGAAAAAATGAAAATAATAACTTCTGTTGTTTACAGTTAGTGTGGTCGGAACGGCAACGACTATGCTGACTACATACAGTACCATGAAGAAGGATCCTCACAGTTTTAGTTATCCTCCTGGATCAGGTGTGATGTCATGAGTTGGGAAGATTTTCTCTTTCTATCAGCATTTTATTAAACTTAATTGTCTCTGCCACATGGACTTCACCTTCATCACCATTACATTTCTCTTGGCTCAAATTAGGGGCGTGTCTAAAAGCAAAGGTAACAAGCCCTGTGGTGGGAGCCACACCCTGTCTCACCCTGCCCAACTCAACCCCCACCCTTCTTATTATTGTTTTGGAAAATCTCCATGTGGTTGGACGCTTTTATGCCAATATGAAACATAATCACTGGCTGCCATATCCAAGTGGAGGTTCTGTTGTATGGGCGCCATCTTGCCCCAAGGTTACAAACTATCCACGGGGGGACTTTCCTGTTGCACGTTGCTTCTATCAAGCCTACACCTAAGAGCACACTCATTGAAATGTATGCCATTGCTGATGCTATGTACTTTTAATTTGCTACTGTAATTTGCCCACAGTAAAGAGGAGCTGACTGCAGTTTTAACTACCACAGAATTACTATTGGCTGCATATTTGCACTCAGTTCATTTGAACTGTATACCCATGCCAAATGCATTCATAAATTTCATGTTGGACTGCCCGTGGCCCTCCATGCACACCATGTAAAAATAAAAACACTGCTCCAGAAGAAGAGCACTCGAGCCAAAACTAGCTGGCAGTACGCACATTTTCACACCTCAGGAAGATATTGTACACTTGCATTGGCATAATATTTGCATGCAAGTGCTCCGCAAAGAGTAGATTCTCTCCATCCACATTAGTCAACACCAATTATTTCCATGTCTAGGCCTGACAAAATGGAGCAGGGTGTTTTGAGCACAACAAACTCCAATCCTGCTTGAAAACACTGTTCAATGGTTTCAGTTTATATCCTGTGAGGTTTTCTTATATATCTGTTTTTGCTGCTCTGCACCAACAGTGGCAGTATATTGAAAGAAGCCAGGAGGGGGCTAGGGAAACACTACAGAGAGCACAGGCACTTAGTGTGAACCACTGTACTTTTTAATGTTTCCCGAATGCTAGTAAATCTAAACCTCCTAAAATCCACAGTGAAACACTATGCCAACTATGACATCACCCCTGCATAGACCCGTTTTATGATTTTTAACTTCATTTACAGAGACCAGGGCTGGGCAGGCCACAGAGTCCAGTTTAAAACTCGTAGTCGCCACACTTAACAGCAGAGAACGAAGTCATTCACTCCACGATCAACCAGCAAATGGAGGGGGTGGGAGAGATCAGTTGCTGTTTTCTCATCACAGTTTGATGTGCACATGTAAAACATCTGCTGGAGTTTTGGTTAAGTTCAGTTGTGGTATAGTTTTACTATTTTTACTACTTACCCAGAGTCAGACAAACTCATGAGTGCCTTTCATCTGTGTACAATTTTAGACTTAGTCTGGACATTGTTGTTGGCCTTGCTTTGCTCCACTAACAGGTTCTATGAGATCACTTGCTCACTGCACTTAGGACGGTTTAACCTGTAATCCAGAATTAACCAACATTAAGGATACTATTTTTTTAAATTATTATAATCTTTTTTTTTTACTAAGTAAGTTATTTTCATCGTCATTAAATCTGTCTTTTACATTTGTGATTAAGTGATTACAGTATTCACTTAGTCTAATAAAATATCACAAAATAGTAACAAACACAATAACTTCTCAGAGCCCACATACTGTCCCCAGGAGCTTTACAAAGGTATAAAACAGAAGAAAAAAGCTCCAAGTCCTCATATCTCACACACACACACACACACACACACACACACACACACACACACACACACACACACACACACACACACACACACACACACACACAGACCAATGTAATTTAAACTGCGTCCTTCGGTTCCTCTAAGGCCAGTGAACTCAAACATCTGTGAACTTGAGAAATTATTTACTTTTTCTCAAAGATGGTGCATTTTGTGGAGTATTTCCTGTTCTGTCAGGACCATCGATAATAGTGTTATTATTGTGCTCTGTGAGTCCCCCCCCCTCATTTCCCTGTTCAAGGATGCTCATTAGAAGACCAACACAGCTAATCTGGTGTTAGGGTCCTGATAACTGCCTTGCTTGGCGTCACTCTAGTAAATTGCCATGGCTCCCTGTTAAAAGCCGGCAGTTGATAGCGGTATCAGGAGACAGCCTGCATTGGGGAGACAGAGTGTCCGGCTCCAAATGACCTCCCAAAATAGACAAGTGCCTCAAGACCAGGGGCCACAGGCACCTCCACCCCGAGCAAAGGAGCTCAGACAAGGCCAGCTCAGGAAGAACATTTCATCAGAGCCATTGCTGTTAATGGCATGCAGATATTCAAGAGAGGCGGCAGACGCTGTGTGACCCCAACCCTTTAGTATTTAGTTCTCCCACTGAGCAGAGACTCGCCACACCACAGACAGGTCAGACATGGAGCCGCCTGTACAGAGTGGGAGCCACTCACTAACACAGAGCTGATAATGATTATGGCCAATTCGCTATCACCAACAGTGTAAGGTCTGCTCTGTCTCTCCAGCTGTGGTCAGAGGAGAGGTCACACCATGTTGCTCCCAAAGATGCTGAGAACCTCCGAGGCCTTATGGGACAAATGTCCTGAGACAGTTCCATATATTTACTTTATTATCCACATGCAGCTCAAACTCAAATATTACAGCAAGCTTCTTCAAGCAAACGACGGCCAAAGGAACATGCTGTTTTCATTATGTATCCTCCTCTGTCTCTCTTCACCCAGGGACAGTGTGATTTAAGCCGTGCTGGTGCAGCGGGGTCAGCTCTGTGACCCTGTCTTTTCCCAATGATGATTTAATTGTGCACAGAGGGCACACTTTTTACTCTGCCCCAGCACCACATTGGCTCAGGTCCTCCCTGAAGAGTCACTTGTAAGAGCCACTTGTTGAGTCCTACACAGGAAGGCTAATTACAGTCTCCGATGCTACACTTCCACTACCGGCCCCCATGAAGTAAATCAATAAGAGAGGAGAACAGGAGGCATTGAATCATGGACTGAAAACAAGGCCGCTCCAGTGTATCCTGGACCTGAGTGAGGCAGACTGGGAGGAAGTGAGCAAATGATCCCTGCGAGTCCTTTAAGCTCGAGAAGGAACACATTGTTGAGAAGGCCAAGAGCAGGTTTGAAAATTCCTGACGTACCTGTAGCTCAGTTACACATTACAGATAAGCAAAATTTAATGTTCCATGGTAAATGAGTAACTGGGCAGATCCACCGAGATTATACTGTGAACCGATTCCAAAAACATAGTGAATGCTGTGACAAAACATATGGAGTTCATTCGTCTAAATGAAGCTGCCTGCAGGGAAAGCAAAGATTAACGCTCGGATTCTGTTTTATTTGATGCAATGCACACAACAAAGGACACGAGCCTCAATTTGGGAGTCCAAGAGCACTTTTTTTGAAGATGTTCTTTACTGTTTAGAACACCACTCATCACAAACAGTTGTTAAATGTGATACTCTCACACATTCAGTGGTAAATAAGACTAAAACTCATGTGAGTATGGTAAGGTTAAAATGCAGTGCGCATTATGTAAAGACCCAAGGCTGCATGCTAACAACAAACCACTGTAATCTGGATTTAATGGGTTCAGTACACTGGACCCCTGCATGTTTGATCTGAGGTGATTATTAATCCTTGCAAGAGTGTACTCTGCCAAGGAAATTAAGTTGCAAAATGTGCAATGTTCGCTGTAGCTAGGACTCTAAGTGCTTGTTGATTTTTAGGCCTGTGGAGAGATTGGGGAAAAATAGAGCAGGATTAGGACTGAAGTCCTTTGCCTCAGATCTAACGGAGCGGCTGTGACCTCATCGCATATTGTTCATTGTGTCTAAACAGAGATTTTAGACACAATCTCTGTTCTCTTGTCCCAGCAGCAGAAGCTTTGTCCTGATCAGCAAGTTGTCATTACAATCTTGTCATTACTAGAGCTCTGGGAGATGAATCTCCGTGTGTCCATTCCAACAGGCTCCCCTGACACTGCCAACGAATTAAAATCAATTGGTTTGTCTCTTGTCTTTATAGCCCTCGGCAGCCTGTGAAAAATGGATCCTCTTAAGAGGTAACACTGTATCCATGTGGGGCATAAGTCCAGAGCATGACTAATGGAGCTCCAGTCTATATGCTAATGCTACATAACACAACACTAATACTGGCTGCATTAAGTTAGCCATGATACCAGGATGATATCATGTTTGCTGAAAGGAGAGCCAGTCGATGAAAAACGGATGATAGCACAAAATACCATCTTCATAATGCTCCACATCTCAGACATAGCTGTGTGCGGCGGGGGTAGGAGCAGTGGTCATTAGGACTCTTAAAGGGTAAAGACTTCTAACTCTGATTTACTTGATCTCCTATCTCGGAGGAAACTGTGGATCGCCTGCCAGTCTGGCGCTCGCAGACTCCCTGTGTGTGACCTCAGCTAGTAAGCTTGCTCACAATAGGTGGCCCAATGCGGCCCATGTCCCTGGTGCTTCAGTAGAAGTCGGCCTGGAGAAGGGAAGGAAATCCTGGTAGAGAGCACAGCCGGAAAGAGTGTGGCCATTTCAGTTTTCAGGTCTATCCTTAGAGGTCAAACAGAGCTTTTCCCCCAGGGGCCTCCACACTCTCTCCTACCCCTCACCCCCCCTCCTCAAAGACATTCCTTTCTCTAAACCTCCAGTTCAGATCCATCAACATCTCAATATTCCCCCTTGTATGGCCTTTTACTAAGATATTGGGAGTTATCGCACAACCACAGTAAGCATGATGGACAATGTTATTGCCAAAAGTGAGACAAACATACATGTTGTAATTGTGAGTTCTCATGAGATGGACTTCCCCCAAGAGGATGTCCTTTGGAGAGAAGCATGAAGATAAATTTGCAACGGTGAAAATATATTATTGCAATCATAGTTTAGCACACACGTATGATGGAAGCCAAACTTGAACAGTCAAACATTGTCTGATATAAGGAGGGCGGCTGGAGAGCTTAAGACAGCTGGGGGAAAAAATGGGTATGGGAAATTGATCAGTCAGCAGGGTATCCACAGTGTAACACACTATTCAATGAGAAGCTGCAACAAACTTCTCATTGCAATGTTCTCCTTAAGGCCAACTCTGGAGCCACAAACCAAGGGTTTTCCCAATGTGTCACCCACTCGAGGGGTATTAGTGTTTGTGCTACAGTGTCTCTCTGTCCTATAAACAATGTGTCTCTTGTGACAGTGAATCAGACACGGCCTGTCGGCTAGCCTCTCCGGCATCAGGCCTGCTTGGCAGAGATTGGCTGGGGGACTGCTGCAGAGCCATGCCATTTGTCATGCTGTATATTTACAGGCTGTGTCAGCACAGGGCGGGTGGAGCGAGACGTCTCCGCTCTGCGCCTGACTCCATGGACGCCAGGCCCAGAACCTCCCCTCATTCATCTGTTTACTTTCTAAATAGGCCTCTGTTTGGACTTACATCAGTGGGGAGAGAATATCTAAGAAAACGAGGAAGGAAATCTGTGGAAAACAAAGGAAAGGGAAAGAAACTCTCTGTGATAGAGACTGCCCCTCGCTGTTCCTGATTACGGCAGAGTTGCAGAGCGCTTGGCGCCATCAAAATCGGCCATCCAGGCAGCCGGGCAGGCCAGACAGGGGAGAGGAAGACTGGTAGTGACGCTTGCAAATACCAAGCAGGGGACTGTTAGGGAGCTCTTTCAGTGTTTATGTATTTTAGATGGCTGTTTTTGATTTAGTCAAGCAGGAGAAGAAAGATTGACGCCTCACCACAGCAACTAGACTTGTTTTGTGCGCAAATTATGCAATATAGGACGACTTTCTGGAGTCACATCAAGCACTAGAAGAAGCAAACAGAAGACCTTTTTATAATCTTTACCTGGTACTTCATTATATTATATTATATATATATTATTATAGCACTATGACAACATTTTTTTCATTTACTCAAGTTAACCTGGTTCATAGACAAGCTACAACGTCTTAATGTTAGTGTTACGTGACAACTGATGGGGAAAAAATAACCTTGCTGAAACAACAGACACTGGCTGTTGAGTGTTTTTTTTCCCTTGACTTTCAGTTTATGTAAAATCAATAAGTGCTGAGACCATTCACCATTTTACCAGGCCTGAAGTCAATTGTAGGTTACTGATGGCCATGAAACTTGTAAAGCACTACAAGCACAACATCCAATATCTCACAAAGCTGAGGCAAAAATGGTTTATGTGGTCATAGTCAGGGTTTTGCCTCCGAACCCACCATTTGGTTTTTTTCGACGACCATGGACTGAAAAGAAAACATTGATGGGCAACAGCAGCACAAGGGGGTTATTTTGATTCTGTTTGGCACAAACAATTCACTATACACATTACAATCCTGGTGGCTCATTATTCTCTACAGAGTAAGAGTAGGAGGTGGATCTCTTACAACCTGAACAACTTGGTTTAATGAATGAATGTTGAAAGTATTAACTGTAACTATCTACTACAAGTTGAAGTTACGTCCTTTTTGAACTTTGATCCACTATGCATATTGTAGCTGTGCATGCGCTGTTTTACAATGTTATGGGAAACTGAAGAACATGCAGGTTCATTCACCTCCAAGAGTGAGACTGGACTAAACCTGTCTGACCCCACTGTTAAAAAGCTGTGCCAAATGGAGACTCCATAATGCTATAGCGCCACTATTTATCTGCTATGTAAAACAACAGGAATGATAATTATGAAATATCAAAACGATAGCAACGTAATAAAAAACTAAATTCTCCGTCCATTTTGAAACAATGATTTAAAGTATTATTATTGGTGATAACACTTTACAGACTGAAATACCTAAAAAAAAAAAAAAAGTGAAAACTGTTACTGAAACCTGTTGTTACCCAAACATATATAGCTGCAATAAACACCTATATTCAATAATTATCGTCATGATTTGAATGCACCTGCAACATTTTCAGCATTAGTGAGAAAAAGAAAAAGCAAATGGTTCTGTTGTAGCCTGTTTTGTAACAGACTTCCCTTTTTCCATAGCTTAATTTTCAAAATTAAGGAATATGACCAGAATGATGTCTTATAAGTTTTTTTATTTAAACTTAACATATGAACCAAACAAAGACATCTCCGGATTAACTGTAATAAAAGAACTTGTTTAAAAGTCCTAAACCATGCTAATGTTTTGTTGCTTATCACTTTTCTGTATATTCAAACCAGCAGTGCTTGTGTCTCTTGTGTCGCCACAGCGGTTCTATCTAATCTCCATTAAAAAGAACAAGAACACCAAAAACAACAGGACTGGTCTGGGGCTGAGGCAAGAGTGAAGAGAAAATCAGCAGTAAAGATTTGAAACAGGAAGAGTGTGGCGTCAGTACAGGCGGGAGATAAGAGCACTGCGCTCCATACACAAACACAGGGTTTCTGTGGCTGAGTGACTCCCAGCTCTCCGGGCGCCCTCACAGTAGCTGTCCTCTCCCCCTGGCTGGCTCCGGACCACAGTCTGTCACCCAGCCTTGCACACAGCAGATTCAGGGGCCTGATACACCCTCGGTGACTCCAGGGGTTTTAAGGGGATTTGTGCAAGTCCAAAGGACTGACGGGCCCCCTCAAACAGGCAACCCTGGGAAAAAAGCAACGGACTTCTCTCCCATGCCGCATTTCAACCAGCTCCCTTGGTTAAATGTCATTACAGCTCAACTCCAAAATAACTAATTAACAACAAAGCCTTCCTATTTCTTTTATTATGTCCCCTGCTGTGTCCAGCTGAGAGAGGTATTTTCCAAAATTAATACAACGAGTCAAAGTTGAAACAAAGCCCTGTTTCCCTCATATAATCCCAAAGGATCTGTGAGAGAGTGAAATTGGCTCCTCATCTTATAATAAACATGTTGGTTCCCACATTGTCTGTTGCCGTAATGAAGAAACCAGATTAATCTGGGTAGCACCACCAGAACTAAAGCCTTGACACTGCTGTCACAAACGGCTGTTGTATTTACATACAGAAGCAGGATCGCACACACACTCCTTTCCTTCACCACAAAACCACTATCTGTTGCGAGCATGCTTCAAATCCTATTATCGGAAAATCCTGAGTCAAATATCCTCCCCAGTGAATCTCAACTGGGCCATCATTCAGCAGGCCTGTGTGTGTTATGACAGAGAGGTAAAGAGAGAGAAAAGACAAACAGCCGAGCAGTCTTTAGAGCTTCTGCATTAGACTGAAACAAGCCAAAAGTGTAATAGCACTAAGCCCCATCTTGTGCAATGTCTCATTCTCAATTAACCTTCCTTGTGAAAAGAGCTTTGCTAATTTTCTCACAGCCCGAAGACAGAGGAGAGTCTCCACGACCATCGGAGACACAGCTAGACTGCTATAGGTTCCAGACTGAACATGACAAAGTTTTACCAGACTGTGTGTGTGTGTGTGTGGATGAGAAGCGAGGAAGCCGTTTGGCACAGGGTTGAAGGCTGGGAATCCTAGCTGGGTTAATAAAAGTAGCCCGTGGGGCACTGTTTTTCCAGGCGCTCTCTGTGATGTTTGAATGTGAACTCAAACAAGCCTTCATTATGTGGCCACAGCCCTGGAGCCCCTGGTGCTGGGAGAGAGGCCCTGCCACTGACAACCATGGCCTGCTGCTGGTGGATGCAGACGCCTTCTCCTCTGCTATGTCTCATTCTCTCTTTTCACTCCCCCTGCCTCTGATCCCTTTCTCCACACTGCTCTTAGCCTCTAATCCTGCATTCCCTCTCTCCTTCCTCTCTAGCGCAGTCCTTCCACCTCACTCCTTCACCTCTCTCTCCCTCTCTCTCTCCTTCCCTTGTTCCTGCTTCGCCGCTGCCCCTCTGATTTCCCTCTTTCCACACATTTTTCCAATCATCCTCCATGAAGGACGGCTTTTAAACTGGCCCTTGTGGGACCTGGAAGACTCTAATCCACCATCTTTGTCTGTGGGTTTAGTTTGGTATGAATGTAACTTTTTACCATACAGTGACAGCTGCCAGACGTGCATGGGTGTATGCCTCCGGAGGTACTTCATCATGTTTGGTGGTCCACAAGATGTTGACCCCTGTTTGGAATAACAGCTAGTGATTTTTCATAACATACACTCGTCCATCATAGTTTAGAGTAGTACAACATAATCTCAAATTGACACTTGTGAAAACAGCCATTATCGCTTAAACACAACATTATCATTGGCTTGGTGGGCCGCTGCAGATGTTGTTTCGTGAGCAGCTTGAAGCTGAGCTTGTGCACAGAACCAACTGTCCTCTTCTGTTTCTTCTTTCTCTAAGTCTTTTCCTCTAGGATCCAGTCTACAGAATTGCAGAACTCATTAAAACTGTTTGGTGTCAGTACTCAAAATAAGCCACACAATAGCTGAAACACAGAAAAAGAAGAAGGGAGAGATCTGTAATTAGAACCATATTCTCTCCAAAAGATTGCAGCTCAGAGTTTCCCCAACCAGTGGTAAAAGATAAGCCCTCCTCCTCTCTAGACACAGAGACACCAGTCGTGTCACTCAGGCCACATTCAGACAGAAATGATGACGAGAACTGATACTGAACTTCTCTGGAGTCAAAAAGATTTAGGAAAAATATGCAGAGGCTGATAAAGTATGCTTCAAATGTAAGGCTCTGCACGATGTATCCTGGATTGGTTAATGTTTGCCTCAGAAAACAGACTTTAGTTCCTCAAAACAGGAAACTGTCCTTTTGGCTCTGCTGCAATGTTAACACCAACATACAGCACACTGGGTGATACCAGCCTTGTCCAAGGATCATATGGATGAGGTTATTTGAGGCGTTAGGGTGAAATGGTCTGTGGATACAACACGGTAGTGAGGTGTCTGCATGGTGCTGCCTCTGTAGGGAGCTCATGTAGGATTCATACTGAAATGTAGCATAATGCATGAAGCTGGAAAGCTGCTTATGCACCAGAATAATTATGTATGAGGAACACTACATTCCACCCTCTGTCCACCCTAAATGTAATATGCAATTTAGTAATAGCATGCCTCCTGGGCTAACCCTCTCTTCATAATCAGGAAAAATGGCAAAAGCAAATGACGAGCTATCCAAATACTTTCAGTGATGTAGAAGTGCTGGTTTCGGTTTTGAGCCCAGAAAAATGATTTGGCTGTCTGTCTTCTGGCATCAATGATAAAAGAAAACAAAATGGAGTGGGAAAGTGTAGTGGAAGCTGTTAATGCACCAGAATGGGGCTCTTCCTCGTACATTATGCACTTTCTCTTGAATGAGACGACAAAAATAGTTCACAGGGGTATTTGGTTTTTCACATTTCTGTGCACAACAATGCACTATTTTTTGAAATCCATACGGATGGAGGTGAAACAATGGGCCAGGAAAAAGGTGAGACGATCCAAATCTTTTCCAACTTCATACATTAGCTCATAACAACCACACAGTTTGTTAGCTGTTACTGTAGCTACATTAGGGCAAATGATTCTGGCTGCAAACTGGGCTTTGACGTTAGCCTGGTCAACTACATGGTATGGCAATTTTATACACCTGGCTGACATACACATGATGGTGTCCCACATAGCTGGCATGACGCGCCTCAAGGACGCTTGGCACGGTGATGCCAAGAAACCCACTGTGGTCAACACTTGAAAGGGAATAGGCAATGCGTGACTCTTCGCCATGTCCCTCTCAGCGTACGGTTGCAGGAGGATTGCGCTTGGAAATCTGAAACAGCTGATAAAACAGTCATCATCATGGGCCATCAAAATCAGCATGGTCTCCAAGTATCTGTTAACGTCTAATTCTGCCATCCACCATGTCCTCTAAAGAGGTCAACGCTCCCACTCTGGTCAGCGTATGGATTGCATTCTTTGGTCCATGCTTTTATGTCCACTTATTTAACTGCGTCTGAATGTGTTCTTGTTTACAATGAGGCCTATGTGTCTACGTTGCTCAAACAGAGCAGTTGTTTCAACATGTGGTCCAACAGATTTGTGAAACGATTTATAACATTAGCAGTTTTGTTGCATTCCCTCCAAGTGTCATCAACTGAGTAAAGCCTTTTGAAATGTGTGTGCTTCTGACACAAAGCTCACATGAAGGAAATTCTCACATTCATCCGACCTCTGTGAAGGATAGTGCGCACAAGTTTTTTTTGCACATATGCAACATTTCTACATGAGGCCTCAGGTAAGTATGTGATTAGTGTTAATGTTTTTTCCCTTCCTCGCTGACTTTGCATACCAGCAGCATACCAGTTCTGACATAAACCCTGTGTAAGTGTGCTTTTGTTCCTTGTTGCAACACCTGGTAGTGAACATTAATTTTTAAATTATAACTGTCACTAACTCACTTGTGCAGTTAATGTATGTGTAGGATCATTACTGCAAACATGTTCTGGAGGCAGGTTAAGTAGTGCAGCATTATTCCCTACAGTGCATTTTTGCATACCGTAGTTGCCAGTCATTTGCAAACACTAAACGTGCGTGCTGGCAGTTAGACTGAAGTGTTCTATCATCAAGCCAGGGAGACATGACTGTAGCACATTTACCAAAGGCCCATTTTTACAACAATATGATTCAGACGACATACTGTAATCTAGGCCAATTTGCTCTATTGTTAGTCAGCTCAGCCATCCTGTCACCATCCTTGAAATTTTGGCTCAATATTTCCTGTCCCCTACACTGGAGTCTCATTAAAGCCTATGTATCTCTGAGTAGGGCCTCTGTAACTTCTGTCTAGCCAGAGGCAGGGAAGAGACCCAGGCCTAATTCCCTGCATAGCTCCACAACGACAAAATGATTCATTACCATAGAAACCACTAATGTGAGTCATCTTTTGAATAATCATCAATTATTCATGGAGTAGGACTCGCAGACTGTTTTGTCTGCTTTGTAAACACAACCAACTAACTTCCCCCTCAAGATACCCAAAAATGAAACAAGTGGCTGGTTCTCATCCTGTTGTTTGTTTATGGATGGAGCGCTTAATGAAAATATATGGTGTTGTGCTTTTACACACATTTACTTCACAAACCTAAAAACCCTAATCTTACCAACTAGGGCTGGGTTTAAAAAATCGGTTTTCCAATTCATATCGATCTTCATTTAGAAGATCTGATATCGATTCATAAAATCCTTAGATCGATCTTTTAATGTATAGCCATTTCCTGTTTGTTAGTCTTGCTCGATTGCAGACGAGATCACAGAGAAGCATTACATTGTCATTTTGTTGTGTCCATTCACTGCTGAAATGTTGCACATTGATTACAGTACTTGAAGAGTTGTACTATTAACTTCTGGAGCGGGTCATGCTAAATAAATGTGCATTAACGTAACTGCTGCATCAGGTTAGTGTACCATCTTTGTACAATTTGCAGCCTTAGTTCTGTGAAAATCTCTTTCACAGTCAAGCAAAATTGGTATTAAAATTGAAATACCGGTATCGCTAAATGAAATAATATCGAATCAAATCCGAAATCGAATCAAATCGGGAACTTGTGAATCGGAATCGAATCAATTCAGTATATCTGTACCGATACCCAACAGAACAGGATGTCTCCCTCCTCCATTACAGCCATAAGTTTGAGATACGGCAGTGTCAAATTCATAGTTATGCCGGAGCTGTGAGAGTTGCGACACCTCCTGTAGTGATGAGGCTGACTGGCATGGAAACGCCAAACACTCTCCAGGAATCTCAAACGTGTGTTTCATCAAGTGGTGTTGATAAGTCAGCATATTCTGCCACTGAGGATCCTCGGAGTATCAGTGTCAAAGAGCCCCCACTGTGCTGGGTCTTACATCGCTCTATTACTAGGAATCTTGCTGATCTCTCCTGCGGTGAGCACTTGGGACAGGTCAGCTAAAATGGAGGGCGAGAACCACACCAGAGTCTGGGCAATGTTAAAGTCAACACCTCTGAACAGTTTGTCCTGTTGAGAGGTCAGCCATCCTCACTTCCCTATGACCTCTGACCTCTGACTTCTTGCCTCAAGCACTTTGCTGTCTGCTCTGCTCTACCTAGCTGTCAGTCTGTCCATGTCAATCTCAAACAGTGCCACAAGCTCAACACAGTGACTCAAATGCATTTTAATCTTAGCAGAACACTAGACTCGAGACTAGAGAAATGCTAAGCCGGCTCATCCAGAGAAAAGTCTGAATGAAATGCAACTGCTTGTGTTATGCTTCATTGATAAATGGCCTGGGACAGAGGCCAAGGCAGCATAAACCACAACAAAGACATTGTCCTTAACATGCTCAAAGGAATAAGAGGGATTTGCTCTAATACAAGACAAAAGTGTTTTTATGCTATTTTTTTCAACAAGGGTTTGTGTGTGACTAGTCTCAAGCTGAATTAACCTTTCAAAATATGTTTTTTTCACTTTTTTTTTTCCTCAGATGAGGGCCAGGATGTCTGAAGCAGATTTAATTTCTTCATGAGGAGTAGGTGATTTCCTTGTGTATACAGAGACATGGCCCAGTTAGATAGCGCTGTCTGCACAGGCTGGAGTCAGGACTCCTCAGCCTACAGATAAGAGGAGGATGGTTTTGTGTGTGCATGCTTGTGCGTGTGAGGAGTGAGAGAGTGCTTACAGATCCTGTGTATCCGAGGGGGAGGCCCAAGAGTTTTGTGAAACTAATATTTGTTGAAAAATAAGGATTTACAATTCAGCATAATTATCAGTCAGAATGTATATATCATTGTTTAGCACTTTTTATGCAAACAATTAACACAGTGCTTTACAGAATGAAAAACAACTCCACCCTGTATCAGACAGGATGTTTTTCAGTGTCATGTTTCTGTTGCTCTACCCACACAACTATAGTTTCAACATAATATATTATCAATTCCACAACTAACGCTAAAATGAACTGGTAACCAGTGAAGCACAGTTGCACCAGAGTCTGATGACCATGTCAATTCATCATTTTGCTGAGTCACGAGTGAATGAAAAAGTGAGTGGTAATGAATCGGCCACAATAATTTTGAGAGAGAGTAAACCCAGCTCATATGATAGTGTGCTGAAATTCTATAAATGCAATGTGCTGAAAGTGGATAAGTGAGGATTTTGGGAGAGGCTGGTGTGGAGAGGTGGGGTTGTTGGGTCTGCAGTGTCGGACAGAGCTGGGACACTGTCGCCTATTGATCTGTACCCCTGGCACCTCTGTGCAGACTGTTTTTGAGAGCAGGTCTGCCGTCCCTTTCTTTGCAGAGCCGGGCAGATTTGAGTGGTGCCGCAACCCAGCGGCTGGGATGTGCAATGAATACAGTCTGCACAGATAAACAGTGCCTTGTTTAGCTGTTTCTTTGCCGCTGCTGAGCCAGCTGATAACAGTGGCGGGAGGTCAGGCGGCCCTTGGCGGCAGTGGACAAGGCCTGGGGAGGCAGACACTCTGGCAACAGCAAGCTCCCTTCCCACATCCCTCACTCCCCCTCCCAGTCTGGCTAATCTCACCTCTTTTCTTTTCTGTCTCTTTTCACAGAGGAGGACTGCGCCAGTTAATTGCCAAGTAAGAATGAAAATTATCAGTCAGCACAGCAGCATAGTGAACATAAAGAACAGAAAGCAATGGAGATTCAGGAGACTATATTAGTTACTGACATATTCATGTCCACATGCGCTACCACACGTACATCAGCATGAAGCACATTCATGTGCAACGTTTTTCTGTCTCTCAACACAACTGTAGCTCATTCTGCAATGTAAGGCAGGCAAGGTTTTACTGGGTTATGATGTTTTGAAACCAACTGATCTAAATACCAGATGGAATCACATTCATTTTGGACACAGCAGGCCTCCATGTAGATGCCTGAGAAACAAAGTTGCTGTGTGGACTGCTGCGGGCCCACAGTACACAGAAGAAAGATGGGAGTTGAACTGCTCTCCCTCTCAACACCACAAGCTGTCCTCTCATTGTCTTGGCTCTGTACCAGGCTCTGGAGTAATTGCAGCAGTGTGGCATTGTGGGGAATACTTTGCATTCCTACTTTCACAAGGAAGTTTCTTCTTTCCCTCCCTCACACTGCAACCTGCGGCAGATAAAACATGTCTCAAACGCTGTTGTTTCCACTGTCGCTCTGAGACAATGCGGGTGTGTGTGTGACAGAGTATCCTTCTACAATATCGAATTCTGTGGCAGTGATGAGTGCGTGTGTGTATGTGTGTGGCCAAGGGTGGCAAAGGTGGTGGGGGGATTATAAGGAGTCATGAGTGATTAATAGAAGAAAAAAAAAGCAGCAAATGTTGGGGTGTGGCATGTAAAGGCCGTCAGAGTTTGGGCAGCCAAGCTTGGCCTGCAATCTTAATGGAAAAAGTTTAACATCAATTGCAACAAAAATTCAGGAAGTGTGTTACAACTCTTAAATTCTCATATCTTGTTAGGAACTGAACTCAGTGGTGTTTTCTATTCTCCTCTTCCCATCTACAACTTCCCCTCTCCCATTATAATTTATCATCTCAGGCCTTAGAACCCTGCTGATAGCCCAAACATACCAGAGGATCAGCAATCAATAATGGGGGAATGTTTTGCCCAGAACCCAAACCACCCCCTTCAGGACCCCCCACCCCCCACCTATTCTCAAGTTAAGAGGCCACATCTGCTTTTAATATCCTTGCCTCTGTGCCTCAGAGTTACACAATCATGATCAAGTATGCTTTCTGAAACTCAACACTCACAAATACAGACAAGGACTCATGCCAATACCAACACAAACATACAGTCTTTTATGGCACACCAAAGGAATGAAGGACAAGATGTCACTGTGATCAGTGGGCTTGGTGGATATGTTTAATAACATGTAGCTGGGATACACACATATGCCTGGAGGATATTATGGAACCAATAATCGAGCTAAGAAAGAAGAAGAGAAGAAAAAGAAGAAATATAGTGGCACTTTTAAAATGTTATGGCACCAGAATAAAACTGCTCCACTGTTTTTAACCGCAATATCCAGGACTCAACTTTAGTTTCTATGTCTGAGCAAAAATTGTTGTAAATAAAACAAAGGGCAAAACCCCATTTATCTGCCATTGATTTATCAACATAATTCACACGATTCTCACCAAAAAAATAAGGAAATGATAACTTGTTTGTTAAGGAAAGACTAGCGGCATCCTGTCGGCCTTTGCTCCAGGTGCCATTGTTGTGAATATATCTTTGTTTTCCACAATGACCACCTTTTGAAAGAACAACACTGGAATGAATCTCCCACTGAGAATTCCCCCGATATGTTACAGGACTGGAGGGATGCCATGGGCTGGTTGGTCCCGGCTTTAAGCTCCTCGTGCACAGTATGACAGCCATTATGACTTCAGATCACCTTACACTGTACTTCCCAAGTGGCTCCGGGATTCCTGCAGTTACACTTAGATGTCAAGTTATGAGCACCGTGA
Source organism: Trachurus japonicus (assembly GCF_045865225.1). Taxonomy (NCBI): domain Eukaryota; kingdom Metazoa; phylum Chordata; class Actinopteri; order Carangiformes; family Carangidae; genus Trachurus; species Trachurus japonicus. Next base: position 13,433,958 of record NC_140912.1, read on the forward strand.
AGAGACAGTGGAATTTTTCAAGAACTTGTGTACCTCGCTGGGGAGTGATGGCATGCCTTTGATTACCACAACTGTAAAATTGTAGATAAAGCTGGTTATTTATTTGTGTTTTATCATGAGAGAACATATTGAGATTTGTATATCATTGTAGGCCAACTAAGAATATACACCAACAGTAGCTGTACAATAACACTGGCCTGGCCTGGTATGTCTATACAAAGAACAGGTAAATAATATGTACGACCCAAAAACAAAGCAAAAGAAAAATAGTAAAATCACTTTTTATTAACCACTTTTTTGAATTTTCCTTTCTTCCATTGCGATCCTATGCTGGCATTCCTTTGGCTCCTTTTACGACTATGCCAGCTCAGACTGGCTCAACTCTGCCAAGCACAAGCACTGTACTGTTGGTTTATGGCATTCACTCTCTGTACAGAAAGCTCTCCATTATAATTATCAGTGCAATTAGCTGATTCACAACATTTTAACACTGCGCCTCGACATACTCAGACATCTCATCAGTCACTGTTTAAAGCCTTGTGTCTCAGTGAGAGACGCTATCCAGGATTCTCAGGAACACTCTCCCGAGCCGGATGGGTGGCGTGGCTTAAAAGTCACAATCTGGAGACTCAAATTCAGAAATTAAACCAGCTGATGGAATGCGTCACACCCTTCCATAATCCACATGACTCATTGTGTTTGCGGCGACAGGCGCGTACAGGTAGTCAATCAGAGTCACTGCATTTTGACTGCTCAAAAAGCCGCCAAGACCTGCTAACTTTATGCTTTTGTTGACAATGCAAAACGTGTTCAACTGGCATTCACATCCGGGTAACATGCAGTAGACATAGGTGTCTACCTGCTTCAGCTTTGATCAGCATTGATGTAAATACAACAACCGGGTGAACCCACCTATAAGCTTCTGTAATGTCTTTCAGAGCTCAGATGCTGTAAACACACCTGTCACCTGCCCAGCACAGTGCTGTTAAACCAGAAACTCCACAAATGCACTGCACTCTGGGATGAAAGAGTGAACGCAGACCCAAAATTAATTTTCAAGACAAATAAAAATCCAACTCAGTGACTCAGACGCTTATATAGGAGCAGCAAACCCAGCGATGAGACACAACAGAACTAGATTCATTTTACAAGTTTATGTGGCAACTATTTAGTATAAAAATCTGTCAAATAGATTGCATTCGTGAACCTCATAATGTTTTAAGCTGGTAAAAGCTATGGATTTCATACCACACCCAAGCCTGTTTGTCCACTACCAACAAGTAGGGGTGACGGCCGTGAGTCAGCCAGTGACAAAGCAAACAATGACCTGACCTTGATGATGGAGATAGAGTTAGCATGTCACCAGAGGATGGCTGGTGATAACATTTGTGACCTATGCCTCTGGCCAGCTTTGTGCCTGGCTGGCGCTCTGCTGGTGCCATTCTGTCTTCTGCGCACCAGCTGATTGAATGCTTGTCTTTTTCTCACAGCAGATTGCAAACTGTCTAGCCATCCTTGAATACCCCCCGCCCCCACCCCTCAACTCCACCCATATCGCCACGCACGACTGCACACTGTGAAGCAGTGAACGCTCCCAGTGCTATCTGCTTCATCAGACCCTGATGATAGTGTGGAGACTGGCGTCTGCGCTGGCCGATAGCCGCCGGGCGCTCTGTTCATAAATAGAGATGTGCAAGAATGGAAAATTATCATGAACCCATTCTATTCTTCCGCTCAATCTATAATGCAGTTACGTCATCCGCGCATCATTAGCACATACACCTTTATCTCAGTTTGACTCACAGATGAGCCTTATGTTTTTTTTTTTAGGAAGACAAGAAGGGCTTCTTACACAAGAGGTGCAGTGCACAGTAGACTTCCAGCCTGCTGGACTTTATCGCTCTCTAACGTCGATGTCTATAAAAAGCATCGTGTGTGCAGGAGAACGTGCCGCTCTACATGTTTCCCTCTTCCTTACTTTTCTCGTCAGTTGAAAGGTGAGGTGATTTGCAGTTCAGAGGTTGAGGACTGGACTGCTGTGCATGTGCGCTGCTGCTTCCTGTCAACTGTAAGTCTAATGGTAGTCTGGCGATGGGGTCACCACACAGGCTTTTGTATTCCAAGAGGCGAACAAACAGAGGAGACCTTGACCCCCCTCCTGCTCCCCCACCCCGTCTCCCTCCAAATATCAGCGACTAAAGGCTGTGACAATAGTCGTGTTCACATCAGGTATGTGCGTGAGCAGCGGCTGGGAAGATATTCTCACTCCGTTCCTGAATTATTAAGCTTAAAGATCAAACATTTGAGAGAATTAGGCCTCATTTCAGCTTTTTCATTAGTTTGTGAAAAGACAGCACAACATAACATGGATTTGTTGCAAAATAAATCCACAGCAACAAGGCAGTGGATCCTTAGCTTTTCCAGCTGACTGGCTGCTCTGATTGTAGCCATGCTAAGCGGGGTCAGTGGAGACTCCCAGTAAATGGCCGTGTCGCCAGTGCTCTCTGTTGCTGAGTCGACTGACGAAATAATGAACCGCACAGGCTTGTTTGATTTCCTCTGGAGACAGCTCAGCAGGAGTCTGATCCACATACAGCCCTGGCTCCCACTAACCCAATCTGCTTCACCCCGCTCTTTCTCTCTGTCTCTGACTGAGAGACGGCGTCTACGCAAGCCTTTTTAGGGTACAGCTATTCACTGTGATTTATCGTAAATTAAAAAGCTGGGAGCTCAGTTGCACGGCTAAAACGCCCTCTCTGACTGCCTGGCCCTGCTCCACACTGTCTGAGCTGGATTCCATTTCCTCTCATGTCCTTTTCGTTGCTATTGTAGCAGACCAATAATTCACATGAAATTGTGTGTTTCTAGGGAAAGGTTCATTTAGCCTGCAGTTTGCGGTGCATATACTGATCATGCTAAAATTAGATGCCTGGCATGTATGAATATTTTATATACCACATTTTATGTAGCTGTACATATAGACTCTGCTGTCAGGTACCAGAAAATCAAAATAGTGATTTTGAACGGACTGAACTGCACTATGGCCGTAACATAATTATGGGTCCATGATATTACAGTGCAAAATTCAGAGAGACTGGTAAAGGCACAGTCATGAAGGAGCACACAAATCCAGTATTTTTCTGGGAAACGAGGAGGCTGGCTCGCATGCAGGCAGTCGGTGGTGATGTGTCTTGGCAGGCACAGATAGGGGCAGTGTAGTCATGGACCCAGTCATCATCATCTGGCCGCACATTCCTACCCTATCTGTGCAGTAAACTGGATCTCCTTCTCCCTCTTATCAGCTGTCAGGAATTTTCTATCAGAGGCCCTCTTTCTCTCTCCCTCACTATCTCTTTTGCTCTCTTACTCCCTCACTCTCTTCCTCTCTTCCTGTCCCTTCCTTGAAGCTGCAGAGCTGACACAGAGCAGAAACGGTTAATGTTCATTAAGATAAGGAAGCAAGGAGATGTCAGGCGGCTCCTAGGACAGGCTGGAACCCAAACAGCCCTGGTGCCTATACTGCATCACCACAGTGGGAGGCCATCTGCCATTTACATACCGTGGCCCCATAACAAGTTATTTGGCCCTTTCCTTGAGACCTCTCATTTTGTGAACATTTTATAGACCAACTAGAATTACTGCTTCACGGTTGTATGCCTCCACCTCTGAGACTAGTTTCAGGTTACATCCCTGTTTTTGTGTCAAGTTGTCATAACTGCCGTATGAGGTTGAATAATGGTTAGAAGGAGATTTCTGACGTCACCGTGACCTTCACCTTTATCCTCCAAAATCTAATCAGTTTGAAGAAAATGCCCCGAGGTGTTACAGAAATATTGTGTTCACAATGTCAAAATCATGTTTTGTGGGGTGACCTTGACATTTGACCCTTGACCCCCCTCACACCTTCTCAGTTTATCCTTGAGTCCAAATAAATCTTTGTGAAAAAAATCTTCAGGAAGTTACTGAGATATCACATTCACAATGCCAAAACTGTGTTCTGTGATGTCACCACACCCTTGACCTTTGACACTTAAAATCTCCTCAGTTCATCTTTGAACCCCAATGAATACTTGTGCCAAATTTGAAGAAACAGATCAAGGCCAAAAAGAGGTTTCACTTTTAACAGAAACTGCTTCTCAGCTTCACATTTTTTTGTCCTTTTTTTTTTTCATCCTACCAAAATGTATTTTATTGTCATGTTCATTGCATTTCTTTTCATCATGTCAAGCTATTTAAATTGCCTTTAAAAAACATTTTGCCTCCCACTTAACTAGGAAGACAAGTAGGGCTTACTTACACAAAAGCAAATAAAATGAAATTATGTAAGCTCATGCTTTTAGTTCAAATGGTACAGCTTTTAACAGCTATAGAAATGAGTAAATAATGAAGGATTAGACCAAATGTTGATGCAAAATGGCCATCGCTTGACAGGAAAATACATCATTCGCATAATCTGATAATTCCCATTTCCTGCAGTTTCACAGTCGAGTTTTATTGAAGTTACTCTTGATTTCAGCCATTTTATTTGTATCTTTTCTGTGACACTTTTATTTTACAATGTCATTTTTATGAGAGGGGGGATAGGTCATGAGAATAAAGTTAATTATTTAACAATGCACTCTTTCATTACAGTTTATCAATATTATCTTTTTTATAGAATATTTATAGAACATCTGGCCTCCACAAAATGTGATCTGAAATATGGCCACAATTCAGACCACTATGCCCATAATCCTGTAGTGTCAAAGTACAGGCAGAGGGGTCTCTCTTTCCTCTCTCTCCCTCCCATTCGCCCCTTGTGATGACAGACCCCTGAGAGGAGCCCTTTGTTGGTAATTGAGCTTACCTCATTTTCAAAATACCAAGAGCCCTGCTGGATAATAAAATAGTGCCTATACTGGGGTACATATTTTTTGGCAGAAACTAAACAGAAAACAGAGCTGTTCTTGTTGAATTAGGCTAGGGAGAAGGAAAAGGTTTGTTTTCTTCAATCCCTGACTTTTCTTTGGTTGAGATTTTTCCCCCTGCTGCCTTAACTACAGTGGGAGAGTGGCCTTGTGTGGAGACGGGATCTTTGGGACCTTAGTAATATCTACCAGGGAGCCTGTAATTACTCAGACAGCACTGCTGCCATCAGGCCACACCCCCAGCACTCTGCAGGCCTGGCAGCCTGTAAACGTGTCAGTGACAGGATGTCTCTTCTCTCCTCTCATACACTTTCTTACAAACAAGAGGGAGGTCGAGTACACACTCTCAAAGAATACAAAGTAGAGAAGTGACCTTTAAAGTCTATCCATTTGTACCAGAAGATTGTGAATGACCAAACTGCTCTTTGCCCTTAAATTGCAAAAACCCAGTTATGTACGTTACTATGGCTCCTCGGTGAAATAATGTCACATCTTACCATTTAGGATTACAATACTGGATTTGTACCAATGTGAAAACAGCATCTGTCAGTCATGTAAATAACTTTTTTCTTTCTTTTTTTTCAAATCAGGAAATAATTAATGTCCCATTAATAACTGAAAGCCTTCACAAACCATCTCCTATAATAATCCAAATCACTACAAATGCTCAAGTTAATGCACATCCTACCACAACAAAAGAAATAAGGAATGTTCAAGATGAACTTCAGATAACTGTGCAATGTGGACAACATCGTCCATACTGTTGGTGAAGCAAGCAACACAGTTGCACGTGATCATACACAGGCATACAGGAATGCTTTTCTCCCACTAACTTGCACACAATCTCTAAGTACTGGCTATCTTACCATCAGTGTGGAGGCTGGCAGACACAAGTCTTTGAAATGTGATCCTTGTCCCAGCCAAGTCCTGCCTCCCTCGCCCTAATTGGATGATTATATCCAGAACAACATTATTTTAACTTGGAGTGAGACGTGGGAGTCCTTTAATGCTGAGTAAATTCCTCTTGACTTGCTATTTGTACCCGTGGTAAAGAGTTACCAGCTTCACACTGTTATGAGTGCCAGATTGTTTGACTGTGTTATAGACCAATTGAAGTGTAAAGTGTCTCTAAATTTATGGTGAATACAGCTCCTTGGACAGAGTCCACAATGTTACGTCAGCACAATCAAAACATGATGGATCTCAACTGCTTGGGAACATGGGAAAAAGTAGTCCATTCACAATGGTTTTCAGACAAGGCATCAACTGGCCACATAAACTGTATGAGATTATTAGTGTCCAGTTGACATTGATCTCAAATTGGCTTAAAAAATGTCTCCTGCACCCCTCAGCATCGGTCACAAGACAAACAGCTTATGAACACAGAGACAGAGATATTAGCCCAGCTGACAAAGTCACTGTGCAGTGCAGAAGGATGTGTACTGTGTAAATGATTTCGGTCAAAGGGCACTCCTTTTTCTTTACATGAGTTGGCTCTTTAGTGGTCTAGGGAAAAGTCGGATTGCAGGCCCTCTTGGTTGCTCAAACATTTCTTTGAAGGATAGGTCAGGACTGGGAACAAAGCAAGACTCCGCTTTGGCCTTGTTGGGGTTTTAGCTATTTCAGTGGTCATCCGTATATCAAAAAAATCCTAAAAACAGACAAAGCCTCTTGAATATTTGCTTAAACTTTCAATGCCCCATAATCATGCCAGTAATGATAGTGTGTTTGCTTTGTCCAAACACCAGGGGCTCTGTTACACACACACACACACACACACACACACACACACACACACACACACACACACACACACACACACACACACACACACACACACACACACACACACACACACGCACACACGCACACACACACACGCACACACACACACACACACACACACACACAAACGAGGATGATGATGATGAATGTGAAGAAATTATAGGCTATGGCCACAGAGTCTCCTTCTAGTCATTTAAATGCACAAAATATATCAACATTGCAGAACTACACTAAAATCATATCCAATTTATATTGAAACAAACTATTAGTAAAATCATAATGTTCACAACATGGGCAGCCTGTTCTTGGCAGAGAGGGGACACACTCAAAGTCAACTAGACACTAAGACTAAAGCAGAAAACACTCTAATTGTATCCTTACCTGCACTGTATTTTTTTATTTTTCCTGCAAATAATCAAATGATTTCCAAGCATTTGGTATTTTTTGTAATGAGAAACCCTCCTATGTCATATGGTCCACGAATGCAAATTGACTCAGTGGTAATATATTCCTGAGTAGTTTTGTTGGGAGACACTGAAAGCTTAAATAAAAAGTCAAACTATCAAAGGCTTTGGTTAAAAAAACACCATCTACCCGGAGGGGAAAATTGTACAATTACCTACAATGTGCCAGGCTACTTGCCAGCTGAAAACCAGGTCATGGAAAATGTACATATGCAGCTCAGAGAACAGGCAAAACCACACAGTTACATAACAAGTCCAATAGCATTGTCATTCCTCGTTTTAAAAAATAATCTTTTCTCTGTTTATAGTAAGACATTCTGCAGGCAACAGTGTATGTTTTTGCATCTAACTGCATCTGTAGATGCAAAAACTGCTTAAATTCATGCACAGCCATTCCCTCACTGTTGACTAAAGTGAGTCAGAATAAATTACAGTAAGCACATACACTTGATCAAATCCTGATGTATGCTTCACCTCCGTCACCTTTGGCCTGTACGCTGCATTAACAGTCTGAAGTCTGCCAAGTCACTAACATAGCAGCCGTCAAAAAACTGTGCTTTTGCATGGTTTTCTAAATAGAGCGCATCCTGTCACTACACTGAGTGAGTGTGAGTGAGAAAATGGGAACTTGTTTCCTGAATGCTCCTCAGAGGGAATTAGAGTTAACCTTGTCACAGGGTCAGGGTTCACATCAGGGCTATGATAGCAGGAGAGAAGTCACATGACCACCGCACTGGCAACTGATGTTTGAGGTTATTGGCTGCCAGCCCTTCAGCAGGTGAACAAACACTTAACTCTGTATTCTCCTCAACATGCAGCAGCTTCAAGTGAGTTGATGCTGTCATCGCCTCGCACAGAGCTGGAGGTAATGCTGCTTTCACAGAGACATTTTTCTCACATCCAAAACTGTCTCAGTGGGTCTGAGTCTAATTAAGATCTTCAAACCTGAACCCCAAAGCTGTAATATGTTGGCAAGAACACATTAACATGCCACTCCAGCATCACAGTGGCTCCAATTTGTGCCTTTCACTTATCACCAATGCATTTATTTCAGAGAGCTCAGCTTGTCTGGAAAATTAATTACTGTTAAGGTTCATCTGTCAAGAGTTAGCTAACACTGTTCTGAAGGCATTTCCGAAATCCTCAAAGACCTTTCTAAACAGATGAATGAAAAAACATTCCACTCACTGCATAATAAATTATTGCCCATAACCCTAACCATTTCCCATGTTGCAACTGTGTTCTAATCCAAACAAAGAAGGCAGTCAGAAATTACATCTTGTTATTCAATCTGTGCAATGTGAACCACATTTTAATTTTTCCAAGTTTTATCAAGTCCAATTTGTCTATATACCAGTGTGACCGCATTATTTTACATTTCTATTCAAAATAATCTTTATATTTTTCTTGTGTCCCATTAAACAAGCAAGAAATTTGTGACAGATAACAAACCGAGTACACAATATAATAGGATATATTTATCATGCAGTCTGTTTGAAGAGTCTGGAAATAGTTGTGGAACAGCAGTGAGTGTGCCACATGAGTTTTACAAATATAATATTTTATATTCTTCTTTAAGGAAGAAAAAAAGATGCTGGGGATGCTCTATTATAACATCTGGGATAAGAAATATATTAATTGTGATGTGGTCAAGCATAAGAAACAAATAAAGCCATCAGGGGACTTAGTTTAAATCAGCACAGTCCCGATGACGCTCTTCACTGCAGAATAAAATGAACACACTCTCCACTTGTTGGTTGAGTGAGATCATGTATGATACAAAATCACTTGCAGGCGCATGTTTACTGGACTTGGGTGGCATTTCCTCTGAATGCAGCAGTAAAAAGTTGGCTCTAGAGGCACATAATACAGAATGAAAAATAATAATGAGTGAGGGTGTGGGTGTGAGTGAGGGTGTATGTAAGACTAAAGAAAGTGTCTGTCATTCAGGGCCTTGTTTGTTTGTATGCTCTCCCTGGCTGGATTAATTAACACTTAGCCCTTGGCAGCGCCCACTTTGGCACAGGGTTAAGCTGGAGGACGACCATGGCTGTACAGTGTCCACACATGAGACCAGGAGATGAGGACATGTGGTCTCCACCCACTCACCCCACCCTGCACAGTACCCTGCTTTGGCACAGATCAGATCTCTCCATCCGTTCCCCCTCTGTAATCCGGCCTGGTCCTGAGATATGTATTTAATATTTTCATGCTTTGGTACAACAGAGGCATGCAATTAATGCAGAGCAAAGCTTGAGAAAATCAGCTGATTTAAAGTCACAAGCAGAATGGACATGGTGGATATTGGGTGGAGTGAATGGGTGGGAGTAGATAGGCAGTCCTGAGATGTTGTGTTTCCAGTCATTACTGCCTTACTTTGTCTAAACCTCCTTAGCAGGCCAGGTACTCCCCCTCCCGTCCTACAAACCCTCAGTCTCACCCACAATGCACCTGGAGCAAGGCCAGGGCTGCTGTTAATTTGGCCTCATTATTAAGTTAAATGCAGCGCGGGCGGCGGTGCTAGAGCTAATGAGCAGTGCAAAGCTGGCTGTGCTGTTCCCAGCCTCCTGTCCCAGCCATTAGAAAAATTAGAGAGTGGAAAATGAGTCAAGGGTTGTGGAGGCCTTAATTGAAGTCTTGAATGAAACTGTCTCTGATCTGAGTAAACCCTGCGCTGACTTGGAATGTCTCAACCCTCACTAAGGACCAGCACAGCTCCTGTTGGGGCAGAATTTATATTTGTGTCAACAAAATCATCACTATTTAGGAGATGGTGTTATACATTATTAACAAGGTCTCTACTTAATGTAGACCAAGTAACCATCCTACAATATCTTCTAGTGGCTGTATGTGCATATCTATATGTTGATACACTATGTATATATATATGTTAGAGAGACCCCTTATGCTTGTGTTTATGCACAAGATAGTATCTGAACTGTGTGGGTGGCAGGGTTTCTACTCAGGGGGAGCTGTGGCTGGAGTGGAGGAACTCAAAGTAGGGGCACTGCAAAAGTACACACGTGAGAGACAAACAGGACACTTAGCAATTGAAAAGACAAAGTCAAACTTAAGGCTTTTAAAGAGTGGAAAAAATGCAGATTTGGATGGCATAAACTGCTCAGTTGTTCCCTGCTCTGGGGTAGGATTCCTCTTCAGTCGTCTCAGAGGCCGTCTATCATCTGGCCACTCAGTCAAGACTGTGAGAGACTGGGAGGTTTAGGAGTCCCTATGTTTAGATGACTTTGAGGGTTTTTACTCTGCAGCCTTGCTAAATTGTCCAAACACGACCACACTGGCATTCATTTGCACTTTATCCCAACACAGCTTATCCTGACCTCACAGTGACAATGTTTTTCTGGGAGATACTTGGGAGATAGCTGGCCAAATCTTTGAAGCCAAATCAGCAGCTTACAGAGATCAGCCAGAGGCTCCAATTCGATATTAAAAGAGAGAAAGATCAGCTCTCTGTTTAGGTTTGGCTAAACTCTGCTAGGAGGAGAGAATAGCCCGAGGTTGAAGGAACATGGGAGGCAGATGATGATGATGGCATGTGTGTGGAGTTTGTGGGTGTTTCTGACAGACATCTCAGCTTAGATTTGCTGCAGGGGTTAGAGGGTGTAGTAACTGATCTGTACTCAAGTGCCTCATCCAGCCTCTTGTCTCTGTCCCGTTTGCTCCAGTGCGTGGCCGGGGACAGTGTACTGCAAATTCCTGTCACAGTATTGTCCTCCTGCAAGCCTGCTTCTGCTGGAGAGCACTTAGCCATGTTTATAGCTGTACAGGTTCAAAGAGAGGCCAGCAGCACAATGGAGCAGGGCAAGTTGGCTGCAGCACCACTGTGTGGGAAACATCATCACACACTGAGGAATCAAAACAAAGACACAGAAAGGGAAAAAACTCTGCAAGGATTAAGGAAATTGCCATATTTTCTCAATTCTATCTTGCCACCATACAGTTCTGCAGAAAACATTTCCTCCATACAACAACAGTATTAGTCAGAAGGTCCAGTGGCACAATAAAGGCACCTTTAAGAAAACTGACAACAGACATTAAGTTCATTAGGGCACCAGTCAAAAACATTTTGAATTCAGTCAAAAATATTTTCCAGGCAATGAAACAGCTCACTTTTACAAAAGCTGGCCTCTGATTGGAGAATGCCTCTTTCTCTGTGAGCTATTGGCTGAAAGAATGGGTGGAGCCCTAAGGGCCATCTATGGGGCAGTGTTGTCAAAATTATTACATCAATGTGCATGACACTACTGACTGGTTGTAACAGCTCTTACTTTATATTGACTTCCCGTCATAAGAACAGAAATCTATGCATACTTGGCGTCAGTGTAGGTGAAGGGCAGACTCGAATGCCACATTAAAAGGATAAAACTGGAGTTTGGGTTTTGAGTAAATGTTTGGCTAACTGAGCTTCATCACATGTCCGGCATTTAACTAAATAGTGTGCTGACACTGACCATCACATACAATAAAGGCAGCCAGTCTTCTCGTGGTGGCCTTCTCACCCCAACGAGCCCCTGTGACCTGTCCTTCAGCCCCCTCCCTCAAATGTTTTAATCCAGCTAACCTTGTCAAAACCACCAGACCTCATTCAGAACAAGCAGATGACTCTCTGCACGCCAGTGGCCTCTATAAATAGAAATTTCATTGAGGAGCAGCAGGCTGAATGGGAGGTATTGTAAACACTGAGCCGGCCTAAAGCCTTACACAGGGCTAACCTGGGAAAGTGATGGAAAGTGACATGCTGCAGCCATGAGGCATACGGTACAATAACAAACTGACACCACGGCACCACCGTCCACTGTCCTTCACTTCACATATAAACAGTTTCCCTCACACTGCCCAAAACCTTCTTGCAAGCAGCATACTAAGCATTCTTTGGGTTGAGCAACAAAACAATGTGGTTTATATTTATTTCTGAAGTAAGAACATTGTCTCCGTCAGGTTTCAACTTTCAAAACTGTTCTGTGACCCCGTTAAACGGTACGAAAAAAGGAAATGTTTGTGGGAAGACTAAGTGGACTGCTCACTCTGCATTTAGCGTTCAAAACAATCAGCAACATGCCATCCTGTCTGTGAGGAGACAACTTTTACAGTAAACGAGGGTTGTTATCCACTACGCGACATCAGCCTGTGTTGGGCACAGACCCAGCCTGTCTGTGAGCTTCCTGATTCACTGATCATTAATTCAGTTTACTTACCCTGTTTTATATACAAGGCAGCGTAACAAGCCCTTTCTGGCACAGGTTAAAAGCTTTGGCATGGGAATTATGTATTCCTCAGGAGAGAAAAAATATGTTGGCTGAATCAAAGGATTATTTTGTGAAAGAAACTGTGCCATTCAGTGACGTCAAAACCTGGCCGAGAGCTCATTCAGCGAGTTCAGCTGCAGAGTGATGGGTGTATTTGATGTAGTCAAATGATGCAGCAGGTGAGATAATGTGATCAGTGAGGTGAAGTACATATACATCGAGTCCGTCAGTATGGGCCTACAGTTGGTTCAGCAGAACAGCAGGGGTCTGACTCTGACTTTTAGACTTTGTGAGCAAGAAGAGTTAGGAGGCGTTCTGTAGATTATAGGTGCTTCTATTCACCCCTGGTTGCTTTTGTTCTTAAAATCTTTAGCACATGGACAAACTATAAAGGAGACTAGACAGTCACCTACCAAACCACACGAAGAGAGACAAAGAGTGAGTGAGAGAGGGTGGGGGTGTGAGAGAGGCTGAACCATTTTTAAGCCACTCATTTGATTCACAATTCACACGCAGATCCCAGCCAGGGGGCAGGGATTTTGAGGAGGAGAGATCAGTAGCCAGGCTTAACTTAAAATGTCAAATGCTTTACTTTGACTTCATGGAAAAAAGACAGTTCAGAAGAACCGACAGACCACATGCTACCATGCATTTTTCCCTCTTTACTTGAAGAAAAAAAAATCTTAGAAGCAACAGGTACAGACTGGCTCTTTCACCCAGCTGTAGCAAAACAACGAGGTGCTTCAGCCCTGAAGGCCAGTGATACCTGATCATCAAACTGCCACCAATTAGAGCATTAGGAGAAGTCATTTATTTTGCCAATGTTAAAGAAGGTGCTAAACTCCGTGAACCATTCCCACATACCCCTGCTGAAATTTCATCCAGAGCAGCCCTGGCCCCACAGAGAGAAAGAGGGATATTGAGGGGCTAAGTGAGACGAGGGCCCAGGAGACCAGGCTCACCAGAGTAGACGCTGCCAGTCCTGGGGTAGCTGCAGCAACGACAGCCCCCTTCATCATTCCTCCCCTCTCTCTCCTCACAGTCCTGCTGGGGGACTGGGTACTACAAATTCATTGTTCACGACAGAAAACATTCTGCATGCTTGGGACAATCTGTCATGCAGGGGCTACCAGGAAGGGGGATGGAGGTGGTGAATGACGCCCTACCGTTTTTCAGTTGATGACCTAATGCAGGTAGTGCAGCTTGGTGCTAGACTGCTCCCCTCTTTTCAGCCCCACACCCAATTCTCCCCATTTAGGTATTTGTTGAACCTCCTGCACTGAAACCACTGCCTGTACATGAACAGATTGGGCTTTGGGCAGCACACAAGTTTCCATGCATGGTAGGCAATGAAAGGGAAGCTCAATGAGCCTTCAGCCTACCCAGTTCCATAACTATTACTGAACATAACAAATGTTTTAAATAACTAAAACAGCGAAATAGGTGCCTCCTCATAGCACCTTAGTATAAAAATGGTAAAAAGAAAAAAGAAGTACATACACACACACACATATATAATTTCAAAATGTATATATATATATATATATATATATATATATATATATATATATACACAGTATATATATATAGACACTGCCATTTGTGAGGACAAAATGTAGAAAAATACATGATGGAAAGATTAACACAGAGCGCGTATGCTGCCTGGATGTGTCTTTCAGTGAACAGGAAATAGTGTGTTTGTATGGTGTCTCATTTGAGAGGTGTTTCCAGGTGCCGCTCAAGTGGTTTCCTTTGATTTCAGACCCTGAAGCCTGTCATGTGATACCTTAGCTGTCATGGGTTTATGCAGCTCAAATTAATACGTCACCAATCACAGTGAATGCCTTAAAGTGAATGTCTGACAGACCGGCATGAAGACAGATGTATCTAAATTGTATCTGAATTACATACACGATTAAGACCAATATTTAAAAAAACAAACAAAAAAAAACTTAAATATAACTTTTCATCATTAAACATCAACACATTTTCTATTTGTGTCTCTTGAAGTCAGTCTTACCAAACAAGCAGCCAAGTGGTTCACCCCCTCTGATAAACAGCACCCTCTGCTGCGTAGCCTCTGAATTATCCATTCATCCATTTCCTATAAAGTTTTCACTGTTGAGGATCAAGGTGGTTGAAGCAATACCAACATGCACTGGCTGAACAAGTGAACAACCCTAAACAAGTCACCGGTTCATCACATAAATTTACACTCATATTTAAACCCATCGGCTGAAGTAGCTTTTGGGTAAGTGAATGAGGGAAAAAAAAACGTGTTTTTCAAAGCAACATTGTTAAAATATACAATAATACATTTCAGCAAACTAAGAAAACACGTATATGATAGAATAACATAGTTGTTGCCTCCAAGGTCTAACTAAATAAACACATGCAATGTTTTCAAGCTTGTCATGACAAGCAAAACAAAAACACTGTTCACACTTTGTCCTCTACAGTGAACACCATCAATCTAGATTCTGGGAACAGAACAGGAAAAAACACCCAGAAAATACAGTCAGCCTATTCTTTCAATGTTGGCCAAAAAGCATTACAAAGTACCCTCGGAGTCATATAGAGTGCAAAACTGTATCATTATCAACCACTAATATTAACTGCAAGTATCCAAATCCAAGAGCAGAAACCTCCGGACCACTGTAAATCTTTATGACAGCCAACTTTTCTCTCCTTAAAAGCCAGAGAGGACATTAGAGACATGTGTCATGATTTATGGAAGAAAAACATAATGCACTTGCAAATATATTCAATAACAATAATGATAACGAGATGGGCTCTTCACTTAGCCATTGCTGTCATTTTAAGGTAAATCAGACTATATTATTTTTGTCTGCTCAAAGCAGATGATTTGGCTCAATTCCCTGTAATCAAGAGCGGTGCTCCTGTATCGAGAGTCAATCCCAAACTGGGGAAGAGGATATTTCATCCAGCGGCTCTGCAAAGAGCTCCAACAATAACACCTCCCCTCTGAAAGGAAATTCCTCTGCCTCCTCTGCTCTCGGCTGGAACACACAACTCTCTTAATCCTGCTCTGGTAATGAGGTCATTTCACAATATAATTTTCTCCCTTCTTCTTTTTTTCCATTTTAACAAAATAAAATCTGGTGTTGCTTAGTTACAGGACTAAAATGTTGTGATATATCCCTATCTTTACTGGGTTACAAAACCACATGTTAAATATAATCGAATGAGAATTACATATCAATATGAGAACCTATGATCCTTTAGATGTTCAGTCGTGTCTCTGCTGCTAAGATCAGAGGCCTTCAGTGAGCTGGGAGTGTATGAAGGAGGAGGCAAGGCAGTAATGGAACAGACAAAGATGATGTTGAGAACTATGTCCTGCCAAAACCAACTCTGATCACTGCTCTGAAACCATCTGATCGCAGAAACAGCCCGTCTGGCTTCAAGTGGAGGTGACAGTGTGTCTGAGAGACACGTTACAAGTCAGAGGAAATTGGAGATAAACAGATAAAAGAATGCAATCTCTGCTGGAAGTAGCGAGGCACAGGGGGCAGGAAATAAACCTGTATTTAAGCTGATTACCCGAGCTGTGTCCCAGCCCTTTTCAGCAGCCCTACACAGACTGGCCTCACCACTACCAACGTTGTTAATTAGAGATTTGCTAAGGGGAAAAAAGGCAGCCTTGTCAGACTTGCAGGAGTGTTAGTGATGGCTGGCTGGAGGGGGACATGCAGAGCTCTTAATTGGGTCTGTATGCTGTATCGGTGGCTGGCTGGAGCACTGGTGATGATTGCTGTGAGCAGGTGGCCGTGGTGGCAGCTCCATGCAGGCCGTCCCAGGCCAGCCTGTCTGTTCTTGTCAGGACCTGGAACACTGAGCAGACAGCTCCTGAGCCCCGCGCTCATTACGCCAAGTTGCCCACCCTGTTGCCAAGCAACGCCCTCATAGCCCCTCCACAACACTTCCTCCCTGGTCCCACAATGTAACCTGCCGTTGTGGAGCACTTCTTGCATTTAGTCCAGCTATGGGAAAAAAAGATAAATAAACTACCTCTCACTGTCCTCTCATTATACAACATATGGTGCATTAAGCCGACCACACTACATCCACTTTTCCTGTTGCAGCCAACAGTCGACAACAACTAGCATGTCAGCACTGACATGAAAACCGCCTCGTCTGTAGTGTGTTTGACACACCTCTTTACCCATTATCATTACTTTTATTATGTTAGCTGCTGCAACAGAAAAATGCCACAGAAAGTTGAAGAGATTGATAATCGCCTCCCTTTCTTTTCTAGATGTGTGTCTGGATTATAGTCAGGCAATGGCTCAGACACGTCACAGCTGGTCATACATGACATTCGTGATTACAATCTTACAACTAACAGTGCTTCAAACATATGAGCCCACAAATGCAGATATGAACATGTGCCAGATTCCACACACACACCGGAGTACTTAAGATCTCAGAAGCATTCTTGTTAAATCTGCTGCCGTCTTTTTCTGACCGTAATCTCCATTTGCACCAGTGTGTAGCAATGGAGTGGGGAGGGGACAACTTTATATAAATACTGCTTGTGACTTCAACTGCAATCACTGCAATCCAAGACTGTGGAGAGAGAAATGTGGCAGTCTAGAAAGCAGTGTTCACCGACCTACTTTTTTTTTTCTTTCATACACTCCTTCTGCCAATATGAGACTTGCTGGCAAAATGAGAATCTTATAAAATTGTTTTGAGTGATTCAACTGCCTCAGGCAAACTTTGCAGGAAAAACTGAATCCAGTATTGCATATTTCAATGCCGCATATTTGTGCTCTTTTTATTACCAAATCAGATCACTCGGGAAATCCATGTCCCAAGAGGGCCTAGCATTTCTTTTGCTGTGGTTAGATTATTTTGGACAGTAGTCAGCCAAAGTTTCATGACTCAGTGAAATTTTGATGAGTGCTACAAATGAAGTGTAAAAGAATCAATCATGTCAGGGACCAGGGTTTGACTGGTTGGGCTTTGGAGAAGGGCAAGTGGACCGGTGCCTGAGCTGGAAAATGACAGGAAACTGTAGAATGACATCAGCTATGGCATAGTACAAGTCCTGTTTAATGAAATGGAGAAATCAATGGGCTTCTATAACGGCTTTTAAAACATGGAGCACACCTCGAGACTCCAGTTGTGAATTTAAAAAGGACATATTTCATGCAACCACAGAAGAAACTGGAGTAGAGTTGGAATCCAATCAAAACCAACATCACCCCCTAATATGCAGTGACTAATCTGGCAGTAATAGATGTTATTTTCACTCCTCTCTTCTCAAAGGGTTATGGCTTGAAACTAAAATGAGACCAACTTTGTTTTGTGCTGTGCCTAGGATCTGAATTATTCAAGTTGATTTAATCCAGTCAACAGTTCACTAAATGACACAGAGTCCCCAGAGTCCTGTCCGAGCAGGCAGTGCAGTGATGAAAAGGGTCAATATTAAGTCATAGCCCCACCCTGGAGGCTCTCTGTAATATAACAATCCACAGCAGGTCATGTCCAGAGTCTGTGGTGCTGCAGCAGTTAGTGAAGCTGGAGAGAGGGGAAAACTCTCAGCCCAAGACCCTCTTCACTGTGCCAAGAAGCCCGCAGCATGCGAAAGCTAAAAAATCCAAACTGCGATCATTTGTCACAGGCGCTTTGCACATCTGGAATGTCTCAGTTTGTGCACTCAGAATATCAGACAAGATGGGTGGTGCTCCAAGAGATCAGGGCCACTCTCATGACGGCCGTTCAAAGTCAGCCGGGCTGAAGCTACAACATTCACACGCAGCTGTGTCTTCCCTGGGGTTGCACTTGGGCTGCGGGTGCTAGATCTCACTGTGGAAGCGCCTGCAAATAAATGGTTTTGTCACTGTGTTCACACATTCCTCCAACCAATGAGCCTGCTCTGCCTTATACCTCCATTAGGCTGCCATTCTCACAGCTGACTGCTGACATCACCTCATTACATACACATGGAGCGAATTGATACTCGAAACATAACATTAACATTTAGGTGACAAGGAAATGGACTACAGTAATCCCTGCTGGAGCAAATATTGGAGAAATTATCTAAAGAGGAACATTTCAAGACTTGACTGATGCTTTTGTTCAGTTGGAAACTGCAGGTTTTACTACAGCTCAACTGCTTCAGGAGGCAAATACTTGTACTGATATCTGAGAAGAGCCAATAATTATACATCTATCGATATTCATTTTTCTTTCTACAACTAATAACATAAATCAGCGTTTTTGATAATGTTCCCTTAATATGTGCTTTTTTTTTTTTGGGAGAAATGTACTGAGCATGATAGTTTAAAACATCTTTCGCAATATTTTGTTCGCTGGCATGGAGATATTTGAGATCGAAAAGGTTCACCGAGAGTGGAAAATGAGCCTGCAGATTTGCTAATTAAGAATCATTATGAAATGAATGAAACAACAGAAGAAAGGTAAACACAGCGAATTTCCCTCTGGCTGCTCTGACATTACAAGGATGTTTAACTTAGGGTACCAAGGGAGATGACTACACACACAGACCAATACACCAGGCTCAGAAAGCAAGAGAGTGAGCAGAAGAAAGAGAAAGAAGGAAAGACCGAGGGAGAGAGAGAAAGAGAAGAAACAGGAAAATGTAATTAACACTGTAGTCAGTCGGCCTGGTCTGGTGGAGGTGTTCTTGAATTCTGGGTTGGTTTGTCGGTCTCCGGAGAAAGGCCGGTGGAGCAGGAATGCTGTGTATGGGTGGTCAATTAGTTACAAATTTCAGCTGTGACAGAAGCGTTCTCCTCAGTCCTGGTCCCAAACTCCCTCCTGCCATCCCTGACCTGACCACATCGTATCAGGGCCCAAACCTCATGCTGTGATCTGAGGCATTCCCTGGGTCGCAACATAAAGAAGCTCACTCCATTTAGCCCGAGCTAAATCAACAGCCTTTTACTGTGGTTGCATTGGACTGCCTTACATCGAGGATGTGCCAGAGCTTTTAGCCACTTTTCAGTTTTCCATGCATCCGACATACTTCTGAGAACCAGAACCACTCTGCTTTTTCACTTTCTGCATTTTTGCACAAACTTCCCAGCTTGCCTGAATCCACTCTCTCACTGGACAGTCGTTTTTAACTACAGAAGCCAAACAAAAGCCATACAAGCGGGCAGAAATCAAATATGAACATGGGATAAAAAGGCTTCATTCAGAGTTTCATGAAGAGGGCACTGAAGTGAATCAAGAGTGTCTCCTTGAATGTAAGTGCTGCAGATCGTGCGGTGCTGACAACAACAATGATCAGGTTTTGCAGCTGAGCAATGCTTGACTTTTACTACACTCACTTGAGGAAAAATGAGGATGGCATCACAGCTGCAGCGGGCACCTAGCTGTACGCCTAAATACACACACGTAAACATCCAAGTGTTGAAAGACAAAAACCACGCTGTGGATCATACCATATTGCTGTCGGTAATCTGGTGATTAACACTGTTATCAATCATCCTCTGAGATCCAGTCACACTATGCCCACTGGGACTTCGACATGATTAGTGTGAGACGTTTCATGTGCCAAGAACAAAGGCACGTCAGACCTTTACTTACATCTTCACTCGCATGTGGATCATTTCTACTGACTACAATTATAACATAACATTAAAAAAACATATATTTCCTGTTTTTGGCAGTATGAGGCATGCAGGGGTGTGATAGTCTATAGGAATATTTTTTGCACGCATGACACAGAACACTTACATATGCACTTGTTCACCACCAAAATATGCATCTATATCTTTCTGGCTGTGTGTACGTGCAGACGATTGTGCTGATTACAATGAATGCGCTCCAATACATTTGTCCCACTGTGTGTGCGTGCCAATTTGCACAGCCGTGTGTGTGTGGGAGTTCAGGACAGGAAATGTAAAGGTTGAGGTAGTTCCTTGGAAACAAAGGCTCCGGCATCTCCACATGAGCCCTTTCCTTTCATAGGCGCCCGAGGCTCCTGTCCACATCACTGTAACGCTTGAGAGGGAACATCCTGGAGCTGCCACCCCCACCTTTCCCTTCACCTTCTACAGACGGCCTGACCTATAGCACATGACAGTCAGATAGCTTAGAACGTGTCCAACTTTGTGACACACAATCGGCTTTCGGAGTAAGACTCTGTCAGACTGGGTGGCTCATTTCTGAACTTGAGACTAATGATAAGAAATGCTGGCCATGATCTGGTTTTCCTCAGCTGTCACTGCACAAGAACCCATGACTCCCCAGTGTCTCACCAACCCCATCAACCTCACAAACCCCTCAGTGCTCTGTTACAATCTTATCTCTCTGGCCCTCACCTTACAATTTGTATCATCATCTTCACTCCCTCTCCCCTTCTCCATCTTTCATCTCTCCACTATTTCCGTGCTCTTGCTCTCTGTTTTACTGGCCCAAATGAAAATTGAGTCATAACTTCCTGACGGCACTGTTCAAAGGTCACCCCCCTCTTCTCTCTCTGTGGTCCCCGCCCCCTTCCCTCCTCTCCCTTTTGGGAGGCCCCTCGTCCAACACGCCTAGCAGTGCATTCCACAGACAGTGGGAGCACTTTCAAACGCTGCACAAGCATAGCAGACCACCTCTCACAGCGGCACGCAGGGCGACTGAGCCGCGGCCTCAGCTGCCACCAGGCCTCAGCACTAGGCTCAAGCCCTGCCAAGGAGAGCTTTGACTGGGACAAAATTGCAATGTAGCAGCAACAGAGTCTGTGTGATGACAAGAAGAAAGCAACTGTGGCTCTCAAGAAGCAGAGTGATAACTGTTCAGTATTAGCCACCTCCAAGCTGCTGAAACCAGCTTCAAGTAAAACCGTCGTGCCAGAGTGGGGCCTCTCCTGTCTGTGCTGGGAGGCTGGCAGCTGTGATAGTGGGGTGCAGGCCTCGGAGCACCTTTTCGTCTGACCCCCAAATCCTCGAGGTCTCCACTACGCTGATGTACAGCTCTGGTTTCAGCCTCCCAAGGCTTCCTTTGCAATTTGGCTCTCAAAACATTAATGTTTTGGTACATGGTCACATACCACAACACACCGAATGCACAATGCTGTAAGGAACAACAGGCAGCTAATCTATTACTTGACCAGCACAAATTGGGTGTTGGACTGAACTATTCCCCTTGCACGTTTCCATCAGTAAAGACATCAATTATTGTCTACACCAAGGCATTGTATTGGAAAATTTAAACATCTGTTTAAAAGCAGTCAAAAATATTTACATTTACATGCCATATACTTTTTTCTGGAAGCATTTGAATCCATCTTCTTCATTAAATATGTTTTACAATAAAACATAACATACTGTATGCAGTATACAGTACACAACACATCTCTATTTCTTTGTAAAATCATTTGTCTTGGACATCACTATGGAGTTAATTTCTTAAATTATTCTGACATAATACTAAAGAGTATACTGCAATAAATTGATTTAAAAAATAGATGTACTGTGGTAATTAAACATCAGCACATGCCTGGTTAAATCAGAAACACTTGTATTGACAGTAATGCTTGGTATCAAACCTGTATCAGAAGCACAAGGACATCTTCCCGGCCCTCTGCGAAACCTGCGTTGCTGTGGAATATCTGGGACTGGGTCTTCCGCCACTGCACTGCCATGTGCTGGACACCCCCTGTTTCTCACCAGAAACAAAAACAACACAGTATTTTTACAAAGTGAAATTATAGACACAAGGGTCAAGATAGCAGTGTGGGTCACAGGTAATGATAACAATAATGAATTTTATATAGTAGTACTACAGTGTTACAAGGTCCTTTACAAAGGAAAGCAAAAAGTTTAACAAAACAAAAACAAATCCGGAAACATGGAAAAGAAACATATTTTTATGTGATGACTAGTGATTTTAGTGATTTAGTCTTAAGCATTGAAACAAGGGGGAAAAAACAGTATTGCAGTATCAATATAAATCATGTAGAATAGCATAGGTGTACCAACCAAAACCATGCATATTCACCAAAAGGATGGGCACATATTTACAAATCTCTTGTTTGTAGGATCAGGTGCATCAACATAATTTCAAGGGTCCTGATATTTCATCAGAGTAATGACATGTACTGTTGTAATTAAGGTCTCACACCAATAGAAGGGATCTGATTTAGGAAATCTGAGGAAAGTGCTGTTTTCACGTGTGTGAGCACAGACAGGTATGTCTCTCTCCTTTTGGTAGGCCTCCATTGTTAGTCTCCAGTCGTGCCTGGGTGCTGTGATTATCAATGCACACATCTGGATGGACTTAGTCAAGGAATCCTATAAAGAACCTAATGGGCTCTTCTAACATTTTTTGAAGACTGATTAAGAGCCGTTTCAGATCTTGTTCACATCAATGAGTTCCATCTGTGATTTATTTAAATTTTCACTGAATTCTTCTATCTACGTCGCCTGCTCCCTTTCAGTGTAACAAGGTTTTGGGGAAAAGAGGAATGCTCTGCAGGTAGTGTGCAAGACTGCACAATAATTGATAATGGGGCAGGTCAGATACCTGGATAAACAGAGGGCTGCTCAGTCACGGACAAATGAAGCATGCACGATCCCTTTTTGGCTTTTTCCTCCACGTGCATGAAAACTCTTAAAGCTCCCACAGATACGGTCACAAATTCACAAATTTCCTTTAAAAAATATGTTTGCAACACTTGCCTCCAGTCGTTCTAACCATAAAATAAACCCAATTCTTGAAGTTACGCCAGCATGAAAGACAAATTCACACCTTGCTCATGAGCTCAGTTACACCCTGCACACACTGTCTGAAGTAGCAAACACAGCCTACCTCGGGTTTAAGGCCTATTTGCCTTCCAATACTGTGACCCTTATGTTTTATGAGGGAGACTAACACCATGAACTACATTTGTTACAAATTAGGCTTCCTAGTGCCGTAAAGTTGGCACCTGCCACTTCAAACCTTTGAAAAGGAGGAGGCCATTGATAAACGAGTGGGGAGGAATTATATGATTAATAGCTAAGTTAGCTACACCTGCTCAAACTGCTGACAATAAGGTATCGTAGTCACATGAAAGAGCTGCTGTGGTTTGTTAACAAATTCTAATTTTACCATTCATTGGAAGTAAACTGGTGTACATCAGAAACACGGCCAGGTTTTCTTACCGTTCAAAACCGCATTTGGTTGAAAAACGGGTCAAACTCGGTAAAACTATGTTTGTTTGTTTTCTTTTTTGTTCACTTCAGGTGAAGCAGCTGCCGTCGTTTAACCACACGATGTCGCCAGAATCAACGGTCCGCCGACGTCGGTGCTGCATTCAGGGACCCCTCGTTACATCCTCTTTCTGCGGCTACCGAAATGCACAGCTGCTCGTTACAGCTGCTCCTTGTTACAACAGTGTCTGAAACAAATACAGAATCCGAATTTATAGCAACTTTTAACCTATCCTAAATCCCTTGCATTTATCTAAAATTGTTTTATTTATTTTATATTTTAATTCCGATAGTCATGAAGATACACTAATACTCCCGGATATGACGGCATGAGCACAGGAACCAAACTTCAGCTTGTAGCTTCAACTGTAGCACAACAGCTAAATCCAAAATAAAGGCGTTCAGTGGCACGTTATCTTGTGTATTCCCGCTGTCGACGTCGATATGCAACACTAGGCAGGATTTATATACAGAGGTAACAGTCAAACTGGACTTTACTCTTACATTTGTGGAAATTAATTGTCATTTTTGCGGTTCCGCTATTCAGCCAAATTGTTTTCCTTAGCATCCAGCTAGCAGTAACAGCACAGTCTGCTTACCGATTTATATATTTAAAAAAAATTGACGCAGTATTGCATTGAAGAATTAACGCCGGTTGGATTTTAAACACATGATAAACTCACATCTATAAGCAGATTTGATTCTTTGTCATAATGAAAACAAGATGCAGTATGGCTTATAAAGGAAACAAAGTGCAAATACAATTTGACATAACACTGTATCATTGATTGCTGATGTATGTTTGATTATCAGAGGAATGGTCTGACTACAGCGGCACCAGTAAAGATGCACAGCCGTCTGCAGGAGCTGAAGAAGGAAGAGGAGACTCTCCTCAAAATCAAAGTGATGCTACAAGACCAACTGAACAGGTTGAAGGTGAATCAGGCTGCAGAACAGGGCTGCGTTTGTGTACAGGTTTGTGATACTTGTGGCTAATATATACTCTTGTGTTCATTTTGTGTTTCAGTTCGAAGAGGGAGCCTTGAGATCCATCATTAATGCTCAAACAGAAGAAGGAGCCTCTGAACGCCTCTCCCCTGAAACTGAGGTAAGGGATTAGCCTACATACCAGAGAAAACATGAGGGAACAACACTGCTAAATGTTGGAAGCTCACAATCTTTCATAAGATATCTCAGCTGAAGCTTTGCTTGTGTTTGCTGGTTATCACACTCAAGTTGTTTTTATGAAGTTGTTCATTATATAGAATTAGATGTTTGTGCTAGAGATGTTACAGTGTCCTGTAGCATCCTGTTGCTTCAGAAACCTCAGTGTACTGTTAAACTAAGATTTGCATGTTTAAGTAACGACTAAGTGAAAGGTTGTTTTTTATTCTCCTAACTGTAACTAATATTTCATGTAGGGCCTCCTACTTAGATTTAGCCTACAAGGTTTAATTTTTGTTTATGTTTTCTCATTCACTGTCATTGTTTCAGGTTCATGTTAACCTTGACGATGAGAGTGAGATCAATCAAACCAAACTGCTACTGAATGCCGCTGTAGATTATGATATGGAGGAGGAGGAGGAGGAGGAAGACGACGATGAGGAGGAAGATGAGGATGACGAAGAAGCGGATGAAGATGATCTCAGATTTGTGCCTGAGGAGGAGGAGGAGGAGGATGATTACTGAGATTCTCAGCGTTTCATTGGGCTTCTATGTTTGCACCACCGGAGAAGAACCACATGTAAAAGGACAGCTGTTTATTTCTTCACCTGTTTTGTACTATCACTTATGAAGTTTAATTTATTTAGATGGGGTTAGTAGCAGTTATAGTGTGATGACGTGTGGTGCTACCAGTATCCTCTCCTTTGCCTGAATTAAGGCCTGTCAGCAGGATTTGAGACTATGTTAGAGTTCGTGTGTCAAATTTTGTGAGATATATCTCACTGAAATGCAGTAAGACAGTGTTATTAGGTACTTCTAGCTTACTACATATATTGTGCATTTTGAAGATAAACTGAGCAGAAGTTGACGTGAGAATTACATTTTGAGATGTGTCTGATAGTATGAAAATGTATGGCTGGGCCATATAAGAATATAGTGTGTATGCACTATGTAAGAACTGATAATTGTAAGCACAAAATAAAATGTTTTGCATATGGTTCAAGGTATATAAAAAGGTTTTTTCTTTGTGCAACACTTGAAGAAAGAAACAGATTTGGTGAGCGGAAACAGGCAGGATAAGCCTTTAGATGAAGATAGATAAATGATTACATTTATGGTGATGTGTGATCTGGTGTAGAATCCAGTTATCTTGAGGATGAATACCAACATAGGCCCTTGTTTATCCATGCAGAGAATATCAGAGTGTGCCACACCAATACAGTACATCCTTCCTTCATTAAAGGAATTGGATTTTTACTGCCTGACTTTCTAACAGGTCACCTGAGTGCTCACAGTTTCAGCTGAGTCTTCATCTTTTTGAAAAGATCAAAGTGAATAAAACTAAAGGACCAGTAGAGGAACATTATCATAATGTGCAAATGAATTTTGAAGTTTTAAGATTATTCCAGCTCCTCCTAGGTCCTAGGTGAATGATTTCTAATATCCTCACATTTTCATAGGCCTAAAGCCCTGTTGACTAGGACATAAACATCACAACACAACTGGCAATTAAAACTATCAAAATTATTGGGAATGTAACTGGGCTAGCTTATGATCCACAGTAGTTTGGGTGTAAGCCTTTGAGAGGTGATGATGGAAAATTTATGCATTTGTGTGAACGTATAAACATTATGAGCTCTGTACAGAAAAATACCCACATGTAATATCACTTTTGTTGACTTCTCTTCTGTCATAATCATCTCATCAGATGAATTACTCACTAACAGACCTCAGAAAAAAGTTGTAAATGTCCAAACATCCCAATCGGTATGCAGACAAGTAAATATTAAAAAAAAATCACAATCATAACTGTAAAATGTGCTGAGCAGTTAGGTAAGCCCATCGTGTAATAACCTGACAACTGTGTCACAGGTCTTTTTCTTTAGATTTCAGTGCATCCAGACCTAAAGAAACTCTTATCTCACCAAAACACAGACAATCTTCCAACAATCCTTCATGTCAAGTGTTGAAATGCTGCAGAGAGGTACCAGTAGCTGGTAACTGTCTCTGATGACAGACTCATATTTGGTGACTCAGTGGTGTCTTTACTAACTATATATATGAAAATACTATGAAGAAGATCACACACACATTAATATTGCCAAAACACAGATTCCCTGCACCTTGAAAACTTGCTTGGGACAGATAAAGTGTTTTGAAACTAAATTTTAGTATTGCACGAGCATGTTTCCAAACATGCAGTAATGTTTGTCACATATGATGAGTGTTTACGGACAATAAGAGAATACATCTTGTTTCTCAATTAAGGTAATACCTACATTAAATTGTCCTGACTTGACCCAGGCGAATGGGTAATGCAGTGCAAACACTTTCCACTCACAAACCATTCAGCATTTTCTAAACATCTAAAACAATACAGTGAGCCTCACAAAGAGGGCAGCTTTCACACTGACAGCAGGGACAGCTCTGGAGAAGGGTGGTGCTCCACCAGGCAACATACAATAGAGACTCCACCAATAGATATATACAGCTTTCTACATGGTCTGCTATGCCAGGAGAGCTCTCAGTCACCCAGGGACCTGGGCTCAGCACACACCTGTTGCAAATGAATTCTTCTTAAGGTATGTTGCCGATTGGACTTTAATTCTGTACATTTGCTGATGTGAATAAAAATGTATTATAATTATTTTCCCTTTTTGCATGAGTGATTTGAGATAAATATTTGTAGATGGAATAATACTGAAAAAGATGCAAATGAAAGAAAATTATGTAGGGGAAAAACAGACCAGAACAGAAATGAATAGTTCAATTAGTATTCACAATTTCAGGCACATTTGAAATTTATTGATATATTTCTGATTTAAAGCTTGAAATGATCATAGTATAGTGTCTTCAGTTTTGCATGCTATGATAAATTAAATGCATTACAACCATATCAGTTTTTTTTTTTAGGATGATAAGAGTAAAAATGTAATGCAAATATGCAATAAAATGGAAATTATTTGCAAAGAACTATGAGTATTTTCCACTGATAGATTAACAATGCAACATGTAGCATTCATTTTGCATATAATATACTGTATGGTCAAATAACGGGGTTATGACGTGTTCCAGTTTACATTGAATCTATATGCATGGAAAGATTCATCTGTTGTGCACCGTAAATATATCAACCTCTCCAACATCAACTTTGCTTACAGAGGTGAAACCACAGTTTGTATGGGTTCTGACTGCCTCAGCAAGATGAGCTTACACTCCATTGAGTTTGAATAGGGGTATTTGGCTCTGCATTAGGGACATGGGACCCCCACTGTGCATCACAGTGGATGCTTCCAGAGTGTATACTGTGATCATATTTAATAAAAAAAAAATTGTCCCTTGTACTATTACATATAATTTATAGAGAAGGGAGATGTAAGGATGTGTGGTTCTGGCTACAACAACCCATACTCATTACTCTTGTCTTGTCTCTTGTCTATGTGCAGGCGTCAGTGACTGGAGTAGAACCAGACAGGGACTGAGCTGCAGGTTCAGGAGTACCATGATGCCCCGCTGTGCATTCAGTGTGTGCCATGTGTTTATGTTGGTGCTGTGTCTGTCTGCGGCTGAGGACTTCGACTGGACAAAGAACGACCACGGCTCCTTCTATTATGGCACTTTTCCAGCTGGTACTTTTTTTGTTTCGTTTTGTTTTTTTGCAGTGGAGTAGGCGCAGGATATTTTAATTATAATCATTAGGAGCTGGTCAGAATTGAATGGTTGTTGCCAATGTTGTATTCATCAGGATTTTCGTGGGGTGCCGGCAGTTCAGCCTATCAAACAGAAGGAGCCTGGGACAAAGATGGAAAAGGACTGAGCATCTGGGACGTGTTCAGCCATAAGAAAGGCAAAATCCAACAAAATGAAACTGGGGATTCTTCCTGTGAGGGCTACTACAGAGTCAAGGTGGGGTGATCATCATGTGTGGTGGTTGCCTGAGAGATATGGAGAAAACAAGGGAAAAAATATTTCAATCCACTGTGTGTGTCTTTGTTGCACAGGATGATGTTTCTTTGATGAAGGAGCTGAAGCTCAACCACTATCGCTTCTCCATCTCCTGGCCGAGACTCATCCCCACTGGCATAAAGTGTGAGTAACTGTTGTTGACCGAAGTCCACTCATGTGCAACTATCTGCTAATTTCTAAATCTGAACTGTATCTACATTTTTATCACCATCCTCAGCTGACCATATAAATGAGAAAGGAATACAGTACTATGACGAACTGATCGACCATCTGCTGGAGAATAAGATCACGCCCATCGCCACTCTGTATCACTGGGATCTTCCCCAGGTTGGTCCAAAATACTTATGACCACCAACTTTAACTGCAGTGGTTTTCAATTATGGTAGCCAACTATCCTTCAAAACTAGTATTATTTAACCCTCTGCTTTTCTAGGTTTTACAAGAAAAATATGGTGGATGGCAGAATATAAGCATGGTGAACCATTTCAATGAGTTTGCCAACCTGTGCTTTGAGAGATTTGGTAACCGCATCAAGTATTGGATCACCTTCAACAATCCATGGGTAGGCTCAAAATAAACAACCACCTTGTGATATGTGAATTTACTTCTTCTTTTTTAATCATTGAACTTGGGAAAACATGTATTTACCTGAAACTGTTCTCCACTACAGTCTGTGGCAGTTGAAGGCTATGAGACGGGTGAGCATGCTCCTGGACTCAGGCTGAGGGGAACAGGGGCGTACAGAGCTGCTCACCACATAATCAAGGTATGAGAATACAACTGTGTTCTATTATAGTTTCAAAAGCACTTAGCAACATCTGTTATATATGATATATATCTGCAATTTATAAAAATATTTTTTTTTATAGGCACATGCTAAAGTTTGGCACACGTATGACACGCAATGGAGGGCAAAACAAAAAGGTAATCTCAATAGCAGCTCTGAAAGTAGCACTGATTTAATTCAGCATATGGCTCTGAACTGTAGCGTCTGTTTGAGTGTTGACAGCTGCTGTGAATATCTGCAGGTATGGTTGGCATCTCTCTGTCCGGTGATTGGGGAGAGCCTGTGGACATCAGCAACCAGAAAGACATTGAAGCAGCTGAGAGATATGTCCAATTCTACCTGGGCTGGTTTGCCACACCCGTCTTTCATGGAGACTACCCTCAAGTAATGAAAGACTTCATTGGTAGGTTGAAATGCAACAAGCAGTCAATCAGTTGAGCAGTATTAGTCATTGTTGAGTTAGCTAAAGGGCTGGTTGTTGTGACTCTGTATGCAGGGAGAAAGAGTGTCCAGCAGGGCCTGGGGACATCTCGACTGCCTACGTTTTCTCCCCAAGAGAAGAGCTACATCAAAGGGACCTGTGACTTCCTCGGCATCGGCCATTTCACCACCCGCTACATCACCCAAAAGAACAACCCATCAACCCGCAGCAGCAGCAGCTACTTCAGTGACCGCGATCTGGCCGAGCTGGTCGACCCACGGTGGCCTGACCCCGGGTCAGAGTGGCTCTACTCTGTGCCCTGGGGTTTCAGACGTCTGCTCAATTTTGTCAAGGTAACGGAAAAGGATTGACAGTAGGCTAGTTGTATCTTCTATGCAATTGCATAAAAAATTGACTGTACATCATTCTGATTGGTTCCTTTGTCAGGCTCAGTATGGAAACCCAATGATTTATGTGACTGAGAATGGAGTCTCTGAGAAGATGTTATGCACAGAGCTATGCGATGACTGGAGGATACAGTACTATAAAGACTACATCAATGAGATGCTAAAAGGTGAATGAGCTCATGCATACGGTATAGCAAAATCAAAAGAAAGTGTATCGGTCTGACCTGGTGACTAATCTAAAGTCTGTGTGTTCCCGCCATGGTGTAACGCAGCGATCAAAGATGGAGTCAATGTGAAGGGCTACACCGCATGGTCCCTGCTAGACAAATTTGAGTGGGACGAAGGCTACTCCGAGAGGTTTGGCTTGTACTATGTGGACTTCAGGAACAAAAACAAGCCTCGCTATCCCAAAGCTTCTGTTCAGTTTTACAAGCGCGTCATCACCTCCAATGGATTTCCCAATCAGAGAGAGGTGAGAGATATTGGGTGGTGCGTGGACCGACTTTCAGTCCTTCTTCTTTGAAGCATCTTTAACATTCAAAATGCAGATTAACTAATTTTCTGTGGAATAAAGACATTCAAATATTTGTTAGTACTGTATAACAAATTAAGTAAATAATGATTATAACTGCATTGTAAACCCTCACAGGTTGAGAACTGGAGGAGGAAGGCGATCGAGACCTGTTCTTCTAGCAACCAGCTCCTAGCAGCAGGTTAGTTAATCTCAAACATCCCTGACTTTGTTTACCAGAGTTCAGAGGTGAACAACTAGCTGGGGTAAACAAATAAAGATTCTGCCCTAAATATCAAAAACCTGCCATCAGAATTTACTGCAGTAGATCTATAAATTATAATTTGACTTGAATACGTGTCGCTGTTCTTTAGGCACCACAGAAAACACATGGACAAATTCTTAGTTAAATAAGAAGGCTGTAAATATCAACCAGAATGAACAAAATCTCCAACAGAGTAGTATCTGAGGTATCTTCTTTGTTTGCCCCTCCAGCTAGAAGAAAATCCAAGGAACATGCAGAAATGGCAAAGGTTTGGCCAGTGCATGATGAAGTTTAGAACTTAATGGTATATGTCTTTCTTTAATGTCACTTCTCATTTGTGTTGCTTTGTGATTTTGTGGTTTGAAATATGACTAACACAGTGTAGGCCTCTGCAGTTTAACACTAACACGTGCATTTAAAATGAGCTTGTGCTCCTTCTAAAGAGTGTGCAGCCAACTACCTCACTTAACTCCAAGTTTTACCAGTGTGCCTGAATCTCATTTGCAACCTACAACGGCCCTTTTGATTTCACAGCAGCTTCGACAACAAAAACTCAGTAAACGTAAAGCTGATGAGTGAATTTCTGCCCACAGGGGGTTTCAGAAAGCAGAACTAATAATGGCACCTGTGAAACTGCTTCTGATAAATATTAATTGACTGTAGGAAACATCTCATCATGAGCTTTTGGACTCATGCTAACAGTAAAAAACATTTCAGATGAATTTTATTTTACTTTTTTTCCAAGTTATCCGGCTGTGGCATTAATGCTGCTTTCTGCGATATCCCCCAGCAGCTGCATGCAGTTCTCAAAGGGTTAAAGTGCCGTTAATCAACTCTGAGTCATTTCTCTTTCTTTATTAGAGGAACAGCGGAGTACTGCTGCCAATATTCTAAGACTTATACATGGTAAGGAATCACTCATGCTCACTATAAATCAGATAAAAGATGATTTGATTTAGGGGGGGGAAACAATATTAACCCTTTGAGTGCTGTGCTTGAGCATTATTACACGCTTCATAAGCACTGTCTGAACTACACAATAATCCTAGTGAGTTGTTAATGTGTGTGTGTGTGTGTGTGTGTGTGTATGTGTGTGTGCTTTGCAGACCCTTTGACCAGCCACATGGAGATGGTTACTGAGATCGTTGTTCCCACTGTGTGCACCCTCTCTATTTTGCTCAGTGCCATCTTCCTAATGTTCCTGCTGCGGAGGCGGAACTAGAAAGTGTGCATGTTTACAATAACATCCCCACACATACACAAAGACACGCAAACACTCATATTCTTTCATGGCTCATGTGTGAACATAAATACTTTATTTGAACTGAATTTCTAAAGAAGTACTGATTTACTTAATTTGACGTGTAAACAGTGTTTGCCATAAAAATATTGGTTGAGCCTACAATTGTGACATAAGTACAGCCCTGCAACAATTTAGCTTTTTCTTATTAAAATATTGCTGTGGAATACTACCATTGCAAACACACCTTATGATCTACTTGATTTTGTGTTTTTATTTGGTTTAAACCAGGAGTTGCTCAGAAATAACAATGCCATCTGCTATTTAAAATATAAAAAGTAAGCAATACGATGTAATATGATAGTAAAGATATGGATAGGAAACCCCAGACAGGGTCACAGAATATATATACACAAAGAGAAAGCTATAGTATATTAACAGAAAACCCTCTAGTGCTCATTGTAGGTTTTGTGATGCAGTATATTCTATTCGGTATTTGAATACATGTTAATTACTGATGGAAAAATTACATCTATAAAATAAACATCTCCTTATGTTCAGTTGTGTTCTGTGTAATTCCATGCAAAGTAAGTCAGTAAGTAAGACTGCAGCACACCAACGTGGAGCAGAAAGCGGGATCTTCGCTGTCCCCATTCACCGTTTCATTTGCATAATCTAGAAACAGAAAAAAATAAAATAAAATAAAGATGCGCTCAACTAGGGAAATACATGGCTTGCATATTTGTGGAAGTGTACGAAGATCACCTGTTTCAAAGATGACATGATCAACCAGTGGTTTGTCACTGAGCTGTAAGGATGTCCTGACCTCACGAGGACCGTGGCCACTGGACACCTCCACTCCCCACAGAAGTGGCTGCTCTCTGGAACATTACAGATGAGACAATGGCCCATGTTAACATTTTGTAGCTGGCTCTAAAATACACATTCTGTGACCTGATTATAAGAAGGCACCGCTCAATATCGTGGTGAATTCATATTAAAAACCCACTGAAGATATAGTGGGCTTGAATCTCTAATGCTGTATTTGGATGCAGGCAGTGACATTAGAAAACAGTGTGAGAGAAGATGTGCTCCGGCCTGAGCACAACCAATCTCATGAGCACACCTGAACACTGTGGACAACTGGACTTGCTTCTTAAGTAAAATTAAAAAGTAGAAACACGTTTGAATGGGGTGTGACATCCAATCACAGAAATTCTTATTTCTATTCCACACTTTGACACTATCACAGCTGAAAAAAATCACTAGTTTGTTTTACAACATGACTGAGTGGACAAATCTCACAATTTCCTTTAGAAATTTCTTTGAACAAAATAAAGCAGTATGCATGCAAATGGTTGTATGCCTTACTTCTGGTAGAAATGGCTGATCAGGGTGGGTTTTATTTGGAGTTTGAATTCATGTTCTTCATTGTATGGGTATGTTTTGTAGTGCTGCAAACACAACCTATGAGAAAGGAAAGGGGGAAAAAAAGCCATCTAGTTGGTGTACTTTAACACCATCGATGGAAACAGTTCACACACAAACATCACAAGAAAAAGCTGAGTTCATTTACTGTGTGAGAAGGAAGAGCCGGTCGTAGGGCAAAGCCAGGAATGTGCTGCAAGTCACAATTATCTCCAGCAGATGGTGCAGTTTCCTGAGTCGGATCACTTGCTCCTGTAGATCAACCTCTGTACTCACGTAGTAATCCTGAGGAGGAAAGCATTAAAACTCAATATTTTGCCAAGAGTCATTTGAAAATAGCTCTAAGCAAACTGGTCTTAAAACTTACCAAGTGGTTTAGGGTTGTCAGTTCTTCACCTGAGGAAAAAAACAATATATTTAATTATTCACATCACATGCAGTGTGGTAATAATCAATTTGGAAACAACAGAAGAGCGGAGGGATTCAGAATGATAAGTCAGTGGTTACCAATGAGATAGTTAATGTAATCCTTCCTCATCTTGTCCACACCCATCTCTAGCAGCATCTGGATAGGGGTGACGCCTGTGAGAGACACGTGATCGATCTGCTGGTGGTAGGACTGCAGGATGAGCTTGCTGAGGGTGCTACTGCTATCTCTGTGAATCTAGAGGAAGTGACATAAAACAAAGCAAAAAAAATAAAATAAATCTGAACACACACCAAACTTCTTTTCTTAGCGATCATCTCTTTTGAGAAGCTCCATCATCCCATACCCAGGGTTTGATGTTTCCGTATCTCAGCGCTTCAGTGACCAGTTTCAGGCAGTCTCTAATGTCTTGATATGAAGTCACACCTGTGATGGAAAAGATTCAAGAACATTTTTGTCATTGCATTGTTATAATGTAACATCAAATAAAACTTTGAAAAAATAAATAAAATAGGACGCACTCTTTCTCATGCGAACCCACAACTGTTCCACAAAATCCAAATCGCCTCGTTCCAAGAGAGAGTTGAAAATGGAAGTTTCTGCGTCAGACTTCACCTTTGAGTTCTTTAAGAAAAAAAAATATGGAGAAAAGATGAAGAAGCTGGGAAGCTACCACATGTACTACATCTTTTAATTTAGACCATCTCTTGCTTTTAAGACAAGCATACCTCAGCCGTTTTTGCGGCCTGGTCCTGTGGTGTCTTTGCAGTGTTTTGAAGCTCTGAAAGAAGAAAATAACCCTCTTCATTAACAATGAGTGGCAACTGGTAAGTCATAGACAAGGTACATTTGTGAAACAGAACTGAAACCTTCAAGGTAGGCCTTGGTGAGATCCACAGGCGACGTGCTTTCCAAAGGTTCCATCCATTCAGTCTCACCAGTTTTCAAACCATCAGCAAGAGTCTGACATAACAGGAATCTGATATAATTACTTGTTTATTTGTATTAATGCTCAGGGTCGTTCATCTCAGATTACCATGGGACACAAACCTGAAGAAACTCTAGCTCCCTGTACACCTCGAACAATGGGCTTCTCATATCTCCACTTGCAACTTTGATATTCTGCAATTGAACAAATATAAAGCACAGCAAGAATCATCATTTGTGCAAAATGATGAAGGTTATTTTCTCTTGCTGAACAACAACTGCACTGTGATTATGTCTTATTATTATGTCTAGATTTTATGTTTGTTTGGAGACTGCTGTATGTGAAACTGAAGCTTACCAGTGTGGCTGTAGAAGACAGGGGTGGGGTTTCAAGGATACTCTCCACGTGACTCCATTTGAAATCCACTGTCACAGAACTCTGTGACTCAATCATGGTGTTTTCAACGACAGTGGAGCCAAACAAGTTGAACCTGGCACTGCCTTTTATCACCATCTGGAAGCGCAGGCAGTTGGTAAGTGAAGGCATATTCATTTATACCGACATTAAAGAGAGGATGCACACTAACTTACCGAGGATGGGTGATGCCTTTTCTTGTGCTCTTGTTTAAGATCATCTAAGGTTAGGATAGATTTTTTGTCCACTGATGAGCCTAGAAACATTGAAATTGGAATATAACAAAATGTACAAAAGCACACAGGAATTCATGATCATATATTATATACATTTAAAATTCAAAGAGGTATGGAGTATTTGAGCTGTACCTTTGCAGGTAACTGAGTATAATTTTACACCAGATACTTTGTTGCCCACGCAGACTGTTTCAGCTCCAAACCAGGTTGTTCTAGCAGGATCAGACATGTCACATCGTACCCACAGGGGGTGTAAGGCAGGGTTGTTGTCCACAGTGTCCACATTAGCATTTTGAGATAACGTGTACCAAGACAGCAATTGCCTATTTAAGAGAGAGAGAGAGAGAGAGAGAGAGAGAGAGAGAGAGAGAGAGAGAGAGAGAGAGAGAGAGAGAGAGAGAGAGAGAAAATACCACATCTTAATATGTCAGCTACATAGCTTAACTACCAGCATTTGCTGCACTTGAATAAAAATAAGCTTCTTGGTGCTGCCTACCTTGCTTTCATCAGTGTGAGCGGCTGTGGTCCCAGTTCTGTCTTGAGTACACTGGCATCAGCATCAGCATCGCCATCAGCATCAGCATCATCACCAGCATCATCACCAGCACAGTTTGAATACTCAGCTATTCGTTGATCATCATCAGGTTCATTTATTTTCGGCACCTTGTGAAATCCAGAGATAAAATAATAATACATTTTATTTATAGGCGCCTTTCTAAACACTCAAGGACACCGTACATTTGTTAAAAACAGCGCAACACAAACAATAATAAAAAACAAAATTATCAAATCGGGTTAATAAACAACGACACAGTGCAAATGAGGTCAAAGGGAAAAGGCGGTCTTGAACAGATGGGTTTTCAGTTGGGATTTGAAGTGAGGGAGTGAGGTAGTGTTCCTGAGTCCTGGTGGTAGGCTGTTCCAGAGACGGGGAGCAGAGCGGCTGAATGCTCTGCTCCCCATGGTGGTGAGACGGGCAGGTGGGACAGTCAGGTGGATGGAGGAGGAGGATCTGAGAGTGCGGGAGGGCGTGGCAACGTGGAGGAGGTCAGACAGGTAGGGAGGGGCAAGCATGGTCCAGTGGGAAGCATTAGTGAAGGGCTTGAAAAGACTGAAAAGAGCCTTTGTATTTTATTTATTAAGTTACATCTGTTGGTTTGGTAGTGGTGCGTGGCTTGTAATACAGAATGGTGAGAACCGAACAGAAATGCAGGGCTCGTTGAGTATACTATAGCATGTCAAAAAATCTTAAGCAACTGGTGATGCATCGGAATAACCATGCAAAACCATAGATCATACAAGATAAGATCCTCATGCTAGTTTACACATTTCCCTGTCATGTGTGTCTAGTTTCTTAAGACACCCTGTTATGTTTATATTCAGTCACAGCATTTACATTACTCACAGCTTTTTGACAGATGAAGACCGGCTGGTTGCCACAATACATGTTCACCACACCGATTCTGTCTCCATTTGTCTTTAATATTTGGATGTCCTCCTGTAATCAAGCAGATGCCATATCAGAATTGGAGATGAAATTATGGTTTATTTTCATCATGGATTATTCAGATTTCTTTCACAATATCCTTGAGCACAAAGTTACGTCATTTAACTTCTTATTTTTTCTGATCAAGAGTGCAAAAGATAAGGAAAAGCAGCCAATTCTCACTTTTGACAATGTGGAGTGAATTAAAGTTTGACTGTTGCTTTTAAAACATATGTAAAACTCTAGTACATTTCTTGACATCAAACACGACAGCTACATACTGTACGTTACGTTAGTAGCTTATTAGTTATAAAAACTGATGCAGGTTTTACATTAGACAAAATAGACTTACCTCGTATGTGCATGTATCGTTGCTTTCTCCTTCTTGAAGCGATCTGCGGCACAACACAGCTCAAATTATCCAACAAATTAACTGAGCAAGATATGTCGTGGTTGAGGTTGCTAAGTTTTTATCAGGTATTTCACGTTAACGTTAGCCAAAAGGACAAAGAAATTAACATGATATAATCGAAACTCACCGAAGAACATTGAAAAACTCCTTAGCTCGTGATATCGTCTTTAAACCCATCGCACAATCGCACAGTGGTTGTTATGTTACAGAGCCAACTGTGTAGACGACAAAGGGAAAAGAATTTAACAAGTTTTTCTCTGCTACTGTTGACGTTTTGACGGCCCCGCGCTCACTTAAATATCGACGTCATGAGGTCACAGGTTACCGTTCTGTCGTCATAAGTTTTAAATAAGATAAAATAAATATATAAAATATAAATAAAGTCATAAAGTGTGTATATTGTGGTGTATATACACGAGCAAACAAGTGTAAGCAAGTTAAAACAAAAAAATAAATTTAATAAAAAAATATTTTGAAAGTAGTTCGGTCTTTACGCGTATTCTTCGCCAACATGGAGTGAAGAAATAGTCCCCACCATGGCAAGTAATTTTAAAAGTGTTGTGTTTAGTTCTGGGAATTTGCCTGAAACTAGTAACTGAATAGTTTTTACGCCGATATATGTTATTTTTGTTGTCTTTTTCTATTATAAACAAACGTATCGTTGTAATAACGATCTGGACGGAAGTAGTATGCTCCTGGGCGGATGCATAAAACATTCAAGCTGCTTCGCCAACTTCCTTTTTACTGTGGCCGCCATACCGTCAGGAGCGTGGTTCCCGGCGAGCCGAAAAAATATTTACGAAAATGGTGAGAAATGACATCCATATCTTTGGTAATATGCTAGGAAACACACGAGAGTTGTCTATTAGTTCGTTCTGAACAATCGTGGCCGCGTCTTATGTTTCTGGGAAGATACGTTTTACGTTTACCGGAGTAGTGAGTCAAAAGAGCTCCCGGCTAGCGGAGCTAACACGAGGAGCCATTTTGGATGAGCAGCCTCAGTTCAGCAGTTACACGTGTGTCGTCGCCTCGGTGGCAAATACTCACTAATCGGCAGCTAAGATATGTCGCGTGTTGCTAATGCGTCCGTAGCAGATTTCATGTTGAAAACCCCCGTAACGACATTAGGCTCCTCATCCCTTTTAAAATGGCAACCGTAATTATAAATGAGAGAACGAGTCAACTTTACGGGTAGCTTGCTAGGCCACGTTAGCAGAGCCGAGCTAAGCTAAGGCCAACAGACGCAGACTTACCAGTGGTTTTGGCAAAAGACGCGTTACTTCAGAGGCCATGCAGTAACTTCAAGCATGGACGTTAAATGCGAGGTGTTTGTGAGTTTAAGTAGTGATAATTAATCCTCAGCGTTTCCTCAGGAGGATTTAATGTTGGCAAAGTTTAGAGACTTTGCCCACACACGTCGATAGGCACGATGGCCCTCTCATAACACGTTATTTGAAGTGAGTCGTTTAAAGAAGCCATAGATCTTACAGGATAAGCATAACAAATCCACCACCATGCATCTGTCTGAGCACCTTTCATTTCCCTTCACAGGCCTGTGCCCGACCTCTGATCTCGGTGTATTCCGAGAAAGGCGAATCATCAGGCAAAAATGTTGTCATGCCTGCTGTGTTCAAGGCCCCAATTCGCCCTGATGTTGTGAATTTTGTGCACACCAACATGCGCAAGAACAGCCGCCAGCCCTATGCAGTCAGCGAACTGGCAGGTGAGTGCACATGCCAGTCTTGAGCTGTGATGTTGACACTGCTTCCATCCACATTTATCTCTAGCTCTGACTTGCTGTAATAAGGAAATGACATGTGATGTACAATGTGTTTTTCAGGTCACCAGACCAGTGCTGAGTCCTGGGGTACAGGAAGAGCTGTGGCCCGTATCCCTCGTGTGAGGGGTGGTGGTACTCATCGCTCTGGCCAGGGTGCTTTTGGAAACGTATCCTTTTGATTGTAAATTGCATTTCAACTTCAGTCTCACATGTAACAACACTATGTATTACCTAAAGTGCAAGATTTGCTGTGATGGTGTAATTTGCGTCCGACTCTGTGATCAGTGACAGATGCCTACTGTCATATGCTGGCACAGTTGATTGACGAACATTGAGTCTGAGCAGATTTGATAGTCCACTATTAGACGTTCCTCTGCAGTTGTCCACCTTGACTCTGACCTAGATGTGTCGTGGAGGTCGCATGTTTGCCCCAACCAAGACTTGGCGCCGCTGGCACCGCAGGATCAACACCACCCAGAAGCGCTATGCCATCTGCTCCGCCCTTGCTGCCTCAGCCATTCCTGCACTTGTGATGTCCAAAGGTAAGATCCAATAATCCATATTTTGTAGTGCAATGTAATGGGCATAATTAGAAGAGCCACCAAAAAACTATTCTAAATGGCGAAGTATACTTAACTTGCTATGATGGTGTAATTTGCGTCTGAGCCGGTGAACAGTGACGGTTGCCTGCTGTCATTAAGCTGTCACATGGTATTGATGAGTCTTTAAATCTGAGCAAGCACTAGTAACACTTGAATCTCCCAAAATCATGTCAAGTCTTTTGTGGACATCTTCGGTTTATATATATATGATTGCATATGTTAGGACACCGTATTGAGGAAATCCCTGAGGTCCCACTGGTGGTTGATGACAAAGTTGAGGGCTACAAGAAGACCAAGGAGGCCGTGCTGCTGCTGAAGAAGCTCAAGGCCTGGAATGACATCAAGAAGGTAATTGAGTTCAACCATTGTTTGGCAGAACGGGAACAAAATTAAAAAGTTTTGCTTTAAGTAACGGTGTAGAAATTGTTGCTCTTTTGTATACTAAAAGTCCTCAGTTTTGGGAGTAATTTGAGCTTATTTCACTTGTCTAACTCACAAGTGTGTGCAATTTATTTGGTAATCACTTTCACTTGTTTGTTTTCTAGTTGCTGCCCATTTTGCTAACCTTTTTTGGTTCTGTTGGACTAACATTGTAATTGTTACATTCCCAGGTCTACGCCTCTCAGCGCATGCGTGCTGGTAAGGGTAAGATGAGGAACCGTCGCAGAATCCAACGCAGAGGACCATGCATCATCTACAACCAAGATGCTGGCGTCACCAAAGCCTTCAGAAATATCCCAGGTGGGTTGTCGTGTTTAATGGAGGCGTGGCATTATATTAAGATTCTTACCATCATGTGTACTTGATATGCAGCAGCAACGAGACTTGCAGGATGAAAATGTGATGTGGACAGTGAAAGTCTTTTGACATTGCATATTGTGAAGTTGTGTAATCGTTTGATTGCTTTTGCTGTTTGATGCAGGCATCACTCTGCAGAACGTGAACAAACTGAACCTCCTGAGGCTCGCCCCTGGTGGTCATGTTGGACGCTTCTGCATCTGGACCGAGAGCGCTTTCCGCAAGCTGGATGAGCTGTACGGCACCTGGCGTAAATCTGCCTCCCTGAAGGTCGACTACAAGTGAGTATTTAAGAAGCACCCACTCTGTTGCACAAGTGACACCGGTACTGATGATATTGCAGTGATGAGCTTCCACTTCAGGTCCGTGTTTTTGAATCTATGTGATATTTATCGAAGTTCTGAGTCTAAACATCACAGGACGGCTCAGTTTCCGGTTATGTCATTATAACTGTATATTAACTACATGCTTCATGTCTTTTTATTTCAGCCTGCCAATGCACAAGATGACCAACACAGACCTGAGCAGGATTCTCAAGAGTGAGGAGATCCAGAAATCTCTTCGTGCACCTAAGTAAGCACTGCTCATTTTAAGTTGATGAAGTTTGTTTTGTTAGGTCAGCTATGATGATGTTCCACTTCAGGTCCGTGTTTCTGAATCCTGATTATATGGAAGTCCTGAGCAACACAAAAGCATAATTTACAAGTATTTCTGTTTTAGCGGGTCAAATTGTTAAGACTGGATTATATTGTCATTACAGCAAGAAGATCAACCGCAGAGTACTGAAGAAGAATCCTCTGAAGAACTTGAGGATAATGCTCAAACTGAACCCATATGCCAAGACAGCAAGACGTCATGCCATCCTCCAGCATGACCCATCGGTGAGAACTGCAACAATTCAAACTAGAAGCAAAAGATTGTGGACAATTGTCAGTGATTTTAAAAAAGTTTGTTCGTTCTCTTCATAGATCAAGGCTAAGATGCTGAAACCCAAGAAGAAGCCTGGAAAGAAGGGAGCACCAGCCAAGCCCAAGGCATAAATTTATACTAAGGACTGGAGTTCAGTGACAATAAACACGAATGGTTTCAAATATAATGAGTCAGACATGTCATTGAAAATTTTAATTCACAAGACTATTGCACATTAGATAACAAAGATTCAATCTGGTGGTGCTGAAAGGACATGAGGGTAAAAAGGAGTGTCAAGCACACAGGCTGAGCAGCATTTATCATGATTAAATTAGATCATTAGAAAAAGATGGCTTTTCTGGCAGGCCTGCGATTTAGCCCAAATAATTGTTTGCTTGAGTTAATTTCACTTGGCATGTCGGATTGTTCACTAAATATATAACTATTGATTGCACAACATCTTGAGTACTTGGTATAAACATAAATTTTTGCCCATAATACAAATCCAGTCAACAGAGGACCTTGAAATATGGCGTTTGATGGCTCAGATCTCACATCGCGTTGCCATGGGTGGGCGTCCCAGGCTGATTGAGTCCAATGGTGCTGCACAACCAGCCGGCAAAGTCGACCTGCTCCGCCTCCGACTCTTTGATAAAGGGATGCACCTGGGGGAATAGAAACCGGTGTGAGCCGCCCAACGAATTACCAGTAGAGGAGAACACTTAAGTATGCACACTCACCATCAACTGTTTCAGGTCTGCCCTGTCTGCAGGGTTTTTAATCAAACTGCAAAGGAAAGCCAACACTTACAGAATGTAATGCATTTTTTACACCACTAGGTGGCATAAAGTCTGATCGTATACAGATGTTCCACTGGTGTTATTGCTAGTAAATATTTCAAACATTTCCTCTACATACCATTTATTCAC
The DNA here is from genome assembly GCF_045865225.1 of Trachurus japonicus. Taxonomy (NCBI): domain Eukaryota; kingdom Metazoa; phylum Chordata; class Actinopteri; order Carangiformes; family Carangidae; genus Trachurus; species Trachurus japonicus. The sequence goes on from NC_140912.1 coordinate 13,476,668, forward strand.
AAAGTCTTGAAATTCAGAGCTAAATATCCCAGGAAGCTTTGGTGGAGGCTGAAAGTCAGATGGACAGTAAAAAATCAAATCTCACATGATCAAGGCACAGGCGAAAGCATTAGAACGATTGACACCACAACACAAGAGTATGGGGTAATGCAGCAAGCACACTCACCTCATTTACTATATAATCAAGCAGCTCAAATATAGCCATTGGTGGTCTACTGTCAGGTCCGTATGCTATTGGAAGAAGAGACAAATATAATTCAGTCATTGCTTGACTAAGGGTAAGTGTAAGATGAGGACCATCTGCTGCAACAAGATGCTGCATCACTAAAGCCTTCAAGAAGTATTACAGGTGAGGTGTCAAGTTTTTATCATATTAAGATTCTTTACATTGTAAAATCAACATCATGTGTACTTGATATGCAGCAGCAATGAGACTTACAGGATGAAAATGTGATGTGGACAGTGAAAGTCTTTTGACATTGCATATTGTGAAGTTGTGTAATCATTTGATTGCTTTTGCTGTTTGATGCAGGCATCACTCTGCAGAATGTGAACAAACTGAACCTCCTGAGGCTCGCCCCTGGTGGTCATGTTGGACGCTTCTGCATCTGGACCGAGAGCGCTTTCCGCAAGCTGGATGAGCTGTACGGCACCTGGCGTAAATCTGCCTCCCTGAAGGTCGACTACAAGTGAGTATTTAAGAAGCACCCACTCTGTTGCACAAGTGACACCGGTACTGATGATATTGCAGTGATGAGCTTCCACTTCAGGTCCGTGTTTTTGAATCTATGTGATATTTATCGAAGTTCTGAGTCTAAACATCACAGGACGGCTCAGTTTCCGGTTATGTCATTATAACTGTATATTAACTACATGCTTCATGTCTTTTTATTTCAGCCTGCCAATGCACAAGATGACCAACACAGACCTGAGCAGGATTCTCAAGAGTGAGGAGATCCAGAAATCTCTTCGTGCACCTAAGTAAGCACTGCTCATTTTAAGTTGATGAAGTTTGTTTTGTTAGGTCAGCTATGATGATGTTCCACTTCAGGTCCGTGTTTCTGAATCCTGATTATATGGAAGTCCTGAGCAACACGAAAGCATAACTTACAAGTATTTCTGTTTTTAGCAGTTCAAATTGTTAAAACTGGATTATATTGTCATTACAGCAAGAAGATCAACCGCAGAGTACTGAAGAAGAATCCTCTCAGACTTACAGCCTGGTCGTCCAGGAGGCCGTGGCTTTGGGGAGGACTCGCCGGACGCCCCTTCCCCTTCCACCGGGAGACCAAAAATCTGTTCCAGTTCTTTAGCGTCAGGCGGTGGGATAGGGAAACGTCCAATGGCCATTTCAACCAGGGACAGACCCATACTCCAGATGTCCGACTGAACAGAGTAATGGGTGCCCTGCAAACGTTCTGGCTGCACAACACACAATTATACAATTAATACAATAAGTAAAAGTGTAAAACTGAAATATGTGATGAGTGACATGCAGATGCATGCAATATGATAAATGTTGCCCAATTATGTTCGTTCATACACACTGGATAATTGAGAGTGCTGTTTCCCATATCTGTCAGTCAAGTATGTTACTGTTTAAGCCTGAGTTTGATTAATCAGTTTCAATCAGGTAATTCTTGGATGTATTTAAAAAAAAAAAATACATAAAACAGTTACATCACTAATCATTGTGTTAATACTAATGCTTTAGATGACATATCAACAGTATGAGCTACATAGATTGCACAGATTGGCTATATGTTGGCTTATTTCATCATAGTGAAAAACGAAGATGCAGGCCACCGCTTGACTTTAAGACAATATAAAAAGTCCCAGCTGATTTGTTTATTTTTAAAATGGCGATACGAGCAGGGGAAAAGGAGCGAATCCATTTTAACTCACAGACATGTAGGAGCGTGTGCCCACAAAGGAGTTGGCCATGGAGTCGATGAGCTGTCCGCTCACACCAAAGTCACACAGCTTGATCTCACCGCGGGAATTCACAAGGATGTTGGAAGGCTTGACATCTGAGAGAGGGGCATGCAATATTTAGGAGACACAGTGGGCAATGTGTTCAGGGTAGAGCAGCATGTAGTCTGTTGACACATTTCTTCACATTATTCATCTCCATAAAACAGTGCAACAACATGTAGTCTGTACATTTGAACAGGGAGTTACTGTAACGCCAAGCTGAATACTTAAAGCCTTGAGCTATTTAGAGCAAACAGTGTTCACAGCTATTCCAACTTCAGTCAGGTGCTTGAATGAGCATTGTTATAATTTTTCCTGCTTATAGTATTAAAAGGTGATGGCAGACAAAATCTTAGTCATTGCTCCTTGTGCATCATCAGTCTGACTTCGACAAGCTTCCAAATTTGCAGCCTTTTTAGTGTTTAATACAGTTTTTTGTTGTTGTCCCTGTAATAAAAAGGCTGTAACTCTGGAAGATATCCACTTCACTAACGCAGCCTGCCAAAGCGTCATATTAGTTTCAGATAAATCTCGAATAAATATGTTATGCATTATAAACTGGGATTTGTTTTTCCCATCTGCAACAATGAAAACACACGACAAAATAATATTTTGATGGTAAGTGTAAAGAGGAGAAATCATAACTCCAACAGTGCTCATTGTTATAATCTCTTTCAGTGTGCACACTATTGTTTTAAGAAAGACTTGTAAAAACAAAAAACTATGAACCTCCCCTTCAAGTATGGCATACCAAAGGATTTTTTTTTTTGGTGTTGTTGTAAAGGCAGCCAAACCGTATTTTAGTGAATAGTGACTGACCTCTGTGCATGATCTTGTGTTTCTCCCTCAGGTAGGAGAGCCCTTTAATGACCTGAAAAGACAAATAATGCACATAAGCATAGCAAAGACAAATATTACATAAAAGTACACATGCACCAGTTAATAATGTAGAGATATATATTTATATAAACAACAATAATAGCTGTCATATGAGAGCCAGGTAGTGGGAGGGCTGTTGGAGCTACCCACAGCGATGCTGACTTTGCCAAGGATCTGCTCTGGGATCTTGCCTGCTTTCTTCAACGACTGGTCCAGGGAGCCACCGTCCTGCAGACAGCAGGGAGGGAAGAAAAAAATGTGGATGAGCATCTACTGAGGTGACTCTTTGTAATTCAAAATAGAAAGCGTGACATTAAACAAATCGAAACAAAGTTAGTTTCTTTGAAAGCCTGTTGTGTTTATTTTTACATTGAATACATTACATTATTGAAACTAATGCTGGGTGCCTCGAGTACAATCTGTAAGGCAGCACTAAAGCAGCTGTACCATGTGCTCCATGCAGATGCTGATTTCTCCATCGCTGTAGAAAGCTCCATAGAAGCCAACAATGTAGGGCGAGTTACACTCGTGTAGCACCTGCAGCTCCCTGATGATCTGGTTCCTGATGGCTGGTTTGATCTCCAGGTGAATCAGCTGGAACACAGGGGAAACTAGGTTTTATTTCACACACATCCTGGGTAGCACATTCCTTTTTGGATGTCTGAGGGCACACACAAATCAAACACAATACCCACATGTTAGGGAGAAAGAATAATTAAAACTGCATGTTTTGGTTACATTTTGAAGCTCAACATATTCTCTGGACAGACTTGTCCCAGTAACCTGTATTCCATATTGTGCAAGGAAAAGTACAAAATCTCTCTACACTCTCTGAGTGATGATGCCAGTAAAAATCAATGTCTGTCTGACACACTGGTAAAGAAAACTCAGGGGGAAAAAAATCTATTCACAGTTATGTAATACCAGTGTACACATCTCTACTAGATACAACTTGGATTGAGTGCCTTTCAGAAAGCAAAAAATGTTTGTTTTTCTCCACAGTATCTTCACTAAAGCCCTCGCGGCCTTCGCTTACCTTCCTCGCCATAATCAGACCCGAGGGTCGGTGGGAGACCTTGAAGACAACGCCTCCATTGCCTGCGCCCAGCTCACAGATCTTCTCGAAATCATCGTCCTTCAGCTCTCCCACCTTCTGCTTCTGTGTCAGAAAGGCCTCCAGGCGTTTCCGTTGCTGCTCATCCAGCTCAAGCTCCTCCAGTTTCTTCTGCAGTGCCTCCAAGTTTGTCCTAACCAAAGAGTAGGATGCAGAAAAAAAACATTTGGATTCAAAAAATGAGCTTGATAATGATAATTTGTGCATTTTTAATCCTGTGAATATTCTCATTTGTCCGGGTCATATTTATCTCAAGGAAATTTATATCGAACACAACTGGACTTGGTTATTTGTCTAGGAAGACGTTTCACCTCTCATCCAAGAGGCTTCATCAGTTCATGTTTGCATCAGTCGCACCAGTCTCAGCCTGGTCAGATGCGAACATGAACTGATGAAGCTTGGATGAGAGGTGAAACATCTTCCTAGACAAATAACCAAGTCCAGTTGCGTTCGATGCATTTTTAATGTATTCTTGGCAAAATAAAGGCTCTTGAGTTCATTCTAACAGAGCGTTTGCAGATGTTCTCTAGTGGAAGGGCTGCTGTCCCCTCAGGAGACATGAGGTAATCCTTGGTGCAGCCAGAACCACAGCACCTGTTAGATTATTGAATCCTCAGAGGAAAGACAGAGCTCGGTGTGTGACAGCTATACTGTGCTGCTGCTGCACGTGCCACCGGAAACAATGGCCATGGACCAAAGAGCCAGCAGGAAGACACAGAGACGGAGTTGTATAGGGAGTGTTTCAGCATTCCTTCCCAGATCCCAATGTGAGGAAGCTCGAACTTCCTCTGAGCACTGACGCTGCTCCCCTGGCGCTGTTGTCATGGTGATGCACTTCCTATACTATTTGATTGTGGAAGGCTCACCTGCTGCTCCTTGAACTCTCCCTCTCCTCCCACACCTCTGTATCAAAAAGCCGTATGCACTGCAACACAAAGTCAGGCTGAGCTTTTATCAGAGACTTTAGAGGAAGATCATGTAATGTGAAGAAGTCATGAGCTCATATCGACTCATTCGATGCTCAGACAGCAGCAGGTCTGTGTGCATTTTTCTTGCTATGAAGAAAAAGTAGAGATTTATGTTCATTAGAAGAGGCACAAATGAGCATCACATTGAAAACACTTTAACGGTACAAATGATCAATTCACCTAACGTGATTTTGGATGATTGTTGATTTCAGATTATGAACATTTCACATCTGCTCATGTACTGAAGGTCATCCATCCTCAGCTGCTGAGGCGTAATCATTTTCTCTATTCTCGAGTGCTCTTCCATATTTGCATCATATTATAATGCACTTATCTGGTGATAATAAAACAGTATTCATCATGTTTTTTTCCTACTTAATCACAACTCAGTGGTGAGCAAACCGAGCAGGATGGCGTTCTCTCCTCTCTCTGCTGCAGCACCTCGCAGCAAAGAGAGGGTTAAGTGGTTTTATTTTTGACAACAGGCCTGCATATCCATGGAGACGCGGTGCTGAGTTTGGGTTGGCTGTGGGTGGCGGGGGTGTTTTGTCGACAAGAGCTGGAGGTGGAGGAGGCTGGAGATACTGAGAAGAGGAACAGCCTGAAAGACCATCCACACACAATATGCGGGAGTGACTACGGTTTCTGCACACTGCAGCAGCAGCACCCCCTCCCTCCACCCACTAAGAGCAAGAAGAAGTGAGCACGACGCTGGCCTTTTGTGCCTCCATCCACACAATGTCCAAGGACAACCAGTCAAACTTGAATGCACGAGCTGAAATATTTCTACAGCTTGCTGGGGGAAGATGCATCACTGTTACATAAGTTGCATATTAGAATCAAATTTGTGATAAGCTCTTACACTGTAAGTAATTATTATTGTGGCCGCAAAATGGTATATTTCAGCATTATAACTGATTAAATCCAAAATATTTTGAACCAGATCAACTTGAGAGGCTGCGGTTCTTAGGCCTATACTGTTCTTACCTACAGGTGAGGTGATACTGGACTGTGAGATAAATGATGGATTCAGTGCAAAAATCAGGAATATTACAAATCTGGTGCTTCATTTAGTGATGAGTATCATTTATGAGGAATCCAAAGAATTTTTTTTATACATAATTCATTTTTTCGTTCAGCGAGGAAACACAACAATGTGATGAAGACTGATGCTTTAGCCACCCAGCATTCATCAAGTATAGAACAGCATCTCATACGTAACCACTGAGAAGTCAGTGCCATAAACTGTGGTTGCTCAGTGGCTTAATCGTTATCTTCATTTTCACACACTAAAATATAGAGGTGTACAGAGGAACTCTAGCAAAACATTATTCCTACAGTTATAACTGTATTCACCTAATGAATGTATAATCAACAAAACCCCTACACCGTATACAAAGGAAACAGTGGCAAACTACTTAATTCTTTAATTCTGGAATCTGGATGTGTATGTGATAGCAGGATCTTGTCCCCAGAGAGTCTTCTAGTAGCAAATCGCTTGAACAGGTCTATTCAGAACAGGTTGTTTCTGTTTGTTCTTAGATCTCCTCTGATAATATTACATGCTTGGCTGGCATTGTGTGGGCCACTCAGTGCAGTTTTCCCATGGCTGCCAGCCATTTTACACAGAGAAAGCATTTGACGGGCTGGACCTGCAATTCCTTCTCTCCAGAGTGGAAGGTGCTGGTTTCAGTAAAAGGCTCATCGATTGCATTAAGCTCATCTACATCCAATAAGCAGCATTCATGCTGCTAGTATGAGCATCCTAGCTCTTGCTTGCTGCTCCATACAATTTCTGTGTTTTGAAACATGAGCTGTTTCTCCCCTCTGTTCATAACAACTGGTAGGTTTTCTATTAATGATAATGTTTTATGAGACCAAACATCTTATAAAATCATTGCTATCTAGTGCCTTTATACATAACGCTATGCTTTTTTGAAATGGTGGATATCTCTGTCCAGTTCAGTTGTAAAAGAAACTATAACATTTTGAATCTTAGACTGGGACAGTTTGGGTTTCTCCTCTTTCCAAAATCGGCTACATTATGTGAAGCAAAGTGGCCTGGTTCTTTAAATTCAGTCGCACTATTCATTTATGTGTAAATGTTTTCCAAAGCCCATCTAATCTCAACAAATTATTGACCCTCCACTCTTGTCCATTAAAGTAAAGAAGTCAATAAAGAAACATAAATGTAAAAATAAATGTCCTTGACCTTGACAATGTGCACTTTTGGAGATTTAGATCGCAGGAGACATTTATATCATTTACATAATAATTTGTAAGTTAAATAACATTACACTGGAGTTGCAAAAAACACTGGAATTATAATGCATTTCAAAGCCCAATGACTTACTGTCATTATTATTTACTACGTATATTGTCAGCAAATTCACTCAATAAATCCTACTTGGGGAGGTTGTGGCATCCCACCATGTTGAAATGGGGCTGTTGAATGGTATTGCTATTAAACAGTATTGCATTATACATAGACATGTTTTGGATATTTTGGCTTTACCCTCACTGATATAAATAAACTGGACAAAGTTACAGATATGCCAGTTCAGTGTCTGAGGTAAACGGATGTTCATCCCCCATATCAGCGTTTCCACAGTAGATTCAGACTGTGAGCCTAGAAAATATGAAAGATCTCTGGCACCTTGGCATCTAACATACAACTGGTGCATTTTTAGGACATAAGTAACCTTTTACTTGAAATGCTGTAATTTCTGTGCAACATAACAAAATTTTGCTCCTTTTCTATTTTCCGTGTGCAGATTGCAGATGGAAGGATTTAATTATAGCCTATGTCTATGGCATATAAGGGGCAATTGTGTGCCTCAGACCGCTGAGACACACATGACACTGGCTTTTTATGGCAAAGATGACTGAGAGTAACACCGGGCTTTTCTGTCAGCAGAATGTCAGTCTGAATGTCACGGTGCACAACACAGCAGTTTTATTGGAAATGGAACACACACACACACACACACACACACACACACACACACACACACACACACACACGCACACACACACACACACACACACACACACACACACACACACACACACACTGTGGTAGCAAGAGGGATTCCTCCACAGCAGAGGCTGCCAAATCAAGCTCTTCCTGATTGTTGCTTCATCCTGACATGCTGCTCCTCAGCCCGTTCCAGCCTGCCCAACAGCAGCAGCAGCAGGAATGTGCTCGCCGCTCGCCAAACATTATGTCATTGTCAACTTCCGCTAAACAAAGCCAACACAAAATTCCTCTGTTCAACATGAGTAGCATCTTTAACCTCCAACTTAAACACATCAGGTGTTCAGATTCTTAAAAAAATTCATTTTCTGATTCAAAATGAAATGTTACAAATGTATGGTATAGTTCAGATGTTTAGTTTTTTAGTTTTTTAAAAATATTGTTTGACATAAGATTTGCAGATTACACCAATTAGTTGATTCATTGAGTAGTTAATGCCTCGAAAAATAATTTGGCAAGTAACGTTTCAAGCAAAAAATGTTAAACATTTTATGCTTCCGGCCTCTTAGATGTGAAATGAGATGTAAAATGTGCTGCCTTTCTTCTCTTAAATTGTTGCATTTCATAAGCCTTCATTCAAGAAAAGAAATTATTAAATGTATTTGAATTAAAGGCTGGGGTTGATATCAGTCTCTCTCTCTCCCTCTTTTTTTGCTTTTTACACAGTGTACTGCCAAACACACAAAAGGCCTTCAGATGCACGATCGAACAATGACAGAAATGTTCTGCCTCAACAACGCATCAGAAAAGCTGCCATCACAGGGATGACATGTTATGTAATTCTCATCTCATCTGATCCAGCTTGTTGTTGGACTGACTGGGCTTTTCTCTGTGAACTGAGATCTAGAGCACGGTGTCACAACAGTTTAATGTCCCCATTACTGTGTTTTATCAAACGGTGGTGGCCCGAGCAAAACTTCTTCCAACACAGAAATATTATTCTACACGCTACCTCCCTGCAAAGGTTGGTCTGTGACTAATCACAGTGTGCTGTTACAACAGTGATGGAGCGGCCTCCTACTCAGTGACACCATGAAGATATGACCTGAGAGCTTCACATTAGAGACAATGATATTTAGATCATTAAGATGAAGGGAAATACTGTATTAGAAAAAAAAAGCATTTATGAGAGTCAATTATGAAGCAAAAATGCCCAAAAGTTATACCTATAAAATATGAGGATTTGCTGTTTTTCTCTTTTTCATTCATATCATTTTACATTTGGGTTTTTGGCTGCTAGTTAATGCTGACAGAGATGAAGCAGATAGCTGGTTGATTATTGATTAGTTAACTGACAGAATCAATCACCTCAGGTAGCCTACCTTTCCCACTATTTTCAGATATTCTGTAGTTTTTAATTCATTGATAAAATGAACAATTATCGACTGATAGGCTACATCATTAGTGGAAGGAATCATTCTTTCTCTAATCCTGATTTCCCTTGGAAACTTAGGCTAGATCATCATCTATCCAACAAATAGAAAACAATATTGATACAGCTTAGAAAATTGTATTCAATCACTCACATGCACACACACACACACACCTGGTGCAGAGTCTCATGAGACCCAGGACAGAAGTTGACACATAGCCCACTACACAGGCACCTTTCGGTCATCTGTGTGGCATTTGGTAGTTGTCATTGGCCTTTACAGCACACTGAACATCCATCATATGATAGACGAGAAACCTGTAATCAATACACCACATGCACCAGTCTGAATACCAGCGGTATACGGACGCTGTCACTCACTCTGTGGCCCCGGTGCCGTTGATTGTGTTCCCATCTGGGATCGGGTTGAGTTGGATCGGCTCTGGCTTCCTTCTCTTCTGCATGGTACACACACAAAACACACAAACTACGGCGGTAACGATGGAAACGTTGAGAAGAAGAAAGAGAGCTCAGTAAGGTATCAAACGCAGACAAGGTGAGACGGGGACTGACAGAGTAAGACACCGAGCAGCGCTGTCATGAGCTGCAGGGACAGATGGACTGATATCCTTCTTATTAATGGGTGGACGTGAATGATCCGGGAAATGAAACGTCACAGAAATGTTTACACTCAGGCCGCCGGGACAGCATGGCAGCGACGTCCTCTGCTGGCCACGGGTGGTATTACAACAAGGCCTGGTCCCATTCACACAAACAAACCTGTGGGAGCGGGACTGGGCTGAAGGACCTGTCAGAGGAGGAGTCTCCTTTCACCAGGAGTTCATTGATTAAATGTGAGACATTTCACCCAGTCCTGACAACAATAATGTTGCTGCTAATTAGGCTCCTATACTCTGCGTAAAGAGTAATGGCCCTGAGCCTATGAGTGAAAACCTTTGGTCCATGGATTTCCACAAAACACTTGTAGACGGTTCACATGGTAACAGGCAGCGTGGTGCAGGCCTCTTTTTACAGTCTATGGGTGCAGGTGACAGCGGCGGAGCGGCCAGAAGACAGGGGACAGACAGGGGGCCGTGGAGGTGACTGGCTCTACAACTGGCTGACATGTGGACGCCTGGACGGACAAAATACCCCCCCACCCCCTTTTTTTTCTTTAAAGTTACAGCCACTACATCCCAGGCTAAATTTCTTTCCCAGTCTGACCATGGGTCCAAGTTTGTCTTTGGAGATGGAGAACCCAAGAGCAGCTAAAGGTAGGCTAGGCCTACTCAAACTTTTTAATGCTTTACTTAAACCTGCTTCTTCTACTACTACTACTACTTCTTGTACTTCTTTAAGCCCACTCTACTACTACCTTTTCCTGTGGCAACATAATGTTACATGTCTGTTTTCACCAACTATTGTGGTCGGTGGTCGTACAAACATGGTTAAGTTTGCTAACTTGCCACACATTTGTTGCAGATGTTAGCTCGCTATGGCTAGCTGGCTAATGGTTGTTGTGGGTCCATGCCTATGTTCCCACAGTTCTAAGATTTTTCTCAAAATTAGGCCCTGTGTTCCCACTGGACTCTCTATACCTATCTGGGCTCTATCTATCTGGCCTGTCTAGCCTCTACTGGGTCTTTTTACTAAACTTAACCAACTCTTTTCTTCATTGCCTAAACCCAACCAATGGTGGTGGGACCAAAGGGCTGTGGGAACATAGGGCCTAATTTTCAGTGACAACAAAAGTTAGAAATGTGGGAACATCAGGCTGTGGGAACATAGGAATGACCCCGTTGTTTGTTGCTGGGTTGTGTTTTGTTTGCTCTTTGTGTAGCTTACACATGGTGACATGATTCAGTGGGGCTTCTTCAGTGTTAGTGGCCACTTTCCCATGGTGTCTAACACTTGGCTGATTGAGGGGGAGGTTGTAGCCTCCCTCCACCTCCAGAGGTGTAATTGACCAAACATTTGTTTTGGTCAGAGATGCAGTGGCAGTGATGATGATGATGATGATACACAGATAACACAGTGGTGGTGGGTAGAGTAGAAATACGGCTGTTCATTCTGCTAGTTCCTGCTAGTTGAACAAGCACCTGGCACCAGTGGCAAGGTGTGACCAAGCAGAACCAGTCTCAGAGTGAAAGGCCATCTGCCTCAAATGACAGAGAGTTGAGAGAGACAACATGTGCTAAGAAACCCTCTACCTCTCCAAACTATTCATATCTTATTAGCTAATTTCAGCATTTTAGACTCGTTGTATTTAAAGTAGACACAGGGTGAATGGTTCTTTTCTTTTTCTTCTTTCTTTCTTTCTTTCTTTCTTTCTTTTTTTACCATCACAAAGGTGAGCAGCATTGAGACGACTTAGGAACAGCTTGAAAAACAGACTCATGGGTTCTCTTGACCAATCTGGTTTCAACCTTGAGTGGGAGCAAGTTGCTGGATTTTCATATTAAACGAAAACTTTACACCAAAGGCAAAATGTACAGTATAACTAATAGAAATAATAAATGCTGTTGATATCAGTGTACATTCAGGCTCTTATTCTCTCAAATCTTTTAATTTTCCAGGATAACAGTGATGCTTTTAGTCCTTCCAATAATCTCCACAATGAAATGTATTATGGCTGCTGTGATAGTGTTTCAGGAAATGCACCTTCTTACTAGATTGCATTACATGATGTATTCAAATCATGAGCCAAAAAGAAACTATTGAAAAATTAGTCGTGCAAGTCATGAAATGTGTGATTGATTTTATCCAAGTAGTGTGTTAGTATTATGCAAATAGGGTAAGTGCCTCTAATGCAATGAAATGAATTTGAATGAATAAAACGCTCTTCTTATTACTTATAAAGATGAAAGTACATGTATGATCAGTGTACAATAAACAGAAACCATTTTGTTACTAGAGCAGGACACTCTCATCTGAAGACAGTCCTTTCAAATAATTTAACAATTTTAGAGGTTATAAACTGCCTCTTAGAAATCCTATGAAAGCTTCTGCAGATTGTTTCCCTGTTTTATTCATTTTGGTCCAGAATAACCAAGGATTCAATGATTTATCCCACTCTTATCCCCCTTATGCATTTTGTTATCTTTTAGTATTATTGTTGACACTCTGTGGTCGAAGACGAAAAGAAGCTGTTGATTAATCTTTCTGTATTGTACAAAAAGTCTGATTATCCTTTTAGAGGCTCTTAGTTTTGTGCTCAACCTCCTTTTCATTTCCAATGAATACTAGGCTCCCAGTTTAACACTTTATTTAATTCAAATCACCCGCTTTTTGCAAATAAAATCTGAACATTGATATGGAAAAAAGCTTAGACATTTTTTTAATCAATAGTTCTGAATGTCAGGAAGAGAGAGGGAGAGGGGATGGCATGCGACAAAGGGCTACAGGTAGCCTATAGGATTCAAACCCATAAGGCAAAGAGACAAGAGTGGTGTAAACACAGGTGAGGCACATGAAGTAATCACAAGCAGGAGAATTTCAACAGTCTCATAGGGATTGGAAACATTCAATGACAGCAATTCACAGCATAATAGGGTTGCATTAACAATGCATTGTTATATTGATCTTATCATAACATGACATGAATGTTTTTTTTTTCTGTAACATAGCTTTGACCAGGATGCATTTGGTAGATACCTCTTGTGTTTGGAGTGTTTATTTTTAAAAAGCTACCACACTGTCAATGTTTTGGGTGGATTCTACTTCGGTCACCATGGAAATCATCCGTTTACATTCAAAAGTACAGAGACACCTGCAGCTCTGCATGAAGATTGCCTTCACCTGCAGGGATTGAACTACACAGTGACATTACACGGTGAGATGAAACTTCTTTAAATGTTTTACACTTGTGGTCTAGTGAACTGATGGTCAGTTTAGACGAGGGTCTTTTAGTGTTAGCCTGCAGAAATGTACATTTAATTATATGCAAACGTTACATTATGCATAAGCTGTTAGATTTAGATATGACATGTACCTACAAAATAAAAGCATTGATGTAAAAGTATATAAAACCTATCCAAAGGAACATTTTCATATATTGATAAATGTGATGTTGATGTAGAGTTCCTTTGTAGAGTTTTTTAATGGGCTTTCATATATAAATTCAATAAATATAATTTTATACCATTTAACAAAATCATCATTTAGATATTTTAGAGAAATCATTTGAATGATTTGCAAGTTTATTCTCTTGGCTCTGTTGCTGAAAGATACAGTAGAAGGACCCGGCTGTATTTCTGCAGTCATTGTCATAGTTATTGCTCTGTGGACTTTTAGTGTTGTTATTATCTTTGTCAGAGCTGACTGACGGGTGGAGGAGAATTTGGTGTAGAAGAAGAGAAACAGCAGCAGAAACATGAGCTCCACTGCAGAGGTAAGACTGAAAAATAACTATAAATTTAACACTTAAAGTCAGTCAACAGACTCCTGGTTTATCTGGAATAACTTCAAATACATCTTAGTGATATAAATTCTCTCAATTTACTCAGTTCAAATCAGCAGTTGTAACTTGCACCAGTAGAATAAATTGATTTTTCATCACACTTCTTGTAAAACATTAACTATGAATGTTTTCCAACCATCTTCATTTACAATAATAAAGATTTCATGAACGTGACCATTCAATGTCACCTGTACGTTTTTATTTATTAGAAACATATGGAGCAAAACCAAGCTGGACCTAAAGATGAAGATGAAAGGTGTTTAACCAGAGGACATGGGCCACATCAGCCAGAGTGTGTCCACACCGTGAAGAAGCCTAGTGTCTGTGACCAGTGTGGGAAGAGTTTCACTGCTAGAACCAGTCTCACCAAACATCAGCGCATCCACACTGGTGAAAGGCCGTATGTTTGTGACCAGTGTGGGAAGAGTTTCGTTACTAGAAGCAATCTCACCAGTCATCAGCGCATCCACACTGGTGAAAGGCCGTATGTTTGTGACCAGTGTGGGAAGAGTTTCACTACTAGAAACAGTCTCACCAGTCATCAGCGCATCCACACTGGAGAACGGCCGTATGTTTGTGACCAGTGTGGGAAGAGTTTCACTACTAGAAACAGTCTCACCAAACATCAGCACATCCACACTGGGGAGAGGCCGTATGTTTGTGACCAGTGTAGGAAGAGTTTCGCTACTAGAAGCAATCTCACTGAACATCAGCGCATCCACACTGGGGAGAGGCCGTATGTTTGTGACCAGTGTGGGAATAGTTTCGCTACTAGAAGCAATCTCACCAAACATCAGCACATCCACACTGGAGAAAGGCCGTATGTTTGTGACCAGTGTGGGAATAGTTTCGCTACTAGAGGCAATCTCACCAGTCATCAGCGCATCCACACTGGTGAAAGGCCGTATGTTTGTGACCAGTGCGGGAATAGTTTCGCTACTAGAACCAGTCTCACCAATCATCTGCGCATCCACACTGGAGAAAAGTTGTATCTTTGTGACCAATGTGGGAAGAGTTTCAAAAGATTATGGGAATTAACTGTCCATCAGCACATCCACACTGGGGAGAGGCCGTATGTTTGTGACCAGTGTGAGAAGAGTTTCAGAACATCGTCAAATTTGAGGAGCCATATCAAAAGCCATATGTTAGTGACCATAGGAGAAGAGTTTAAGCAAACCTCAGACTCTTCCAGCGTATTCGGTACTTGAAGTATTTAACAAATGAAATGTCTTAAAAACGTTTATTTGCATGCAACCTGAGTGGTCGTTGTTGTTGTTATTTTCAGATACAGAGTAACTTATTTTCAGTTACTTTTGAAATTGTATTACTTTTGCTCATGGACAGTCCTTGAGAACATTTTCTGGTATACAATATACTTGAGTATTTGCATATTATGGTACTTTGCTATTTACTATGCTTCATTCAAGTAGAAAATATTACAGTTTTTACTCTCCTACATTTAAATGCTGTTTTCTTTTTCATATTTTTCATGATGAAAACATGTAAGATTAAGCTTAGCTCCATATATTCTTTTGTTTGACCAATATCTAGAAATCCACTATTTAAAAACAAAAAACAGTAGACATTAGCAAATATATATCTAAAAAAGCAAACTCTTGACCAATACGATCAGGACTTTAAATCAAGACCAGACTATCTAGGGTATTTTTACATGAGAATGTCTTGTCTGACTCTTAATTCGTCAGTGAAAGAACATTTGAAATAGGGCTGCCAAGTTAAACTTAATTTATAACCCTCTTCAATATTACTGTTGACATGGGGTCAATATATGAACTCAGGTCGAGTAGCTCAGTTAGGACTAAGTCTACTCTACTAGTTGAGCAAGCCTGTTTATCAACATTTCAATTCAGATCATGCAATCTGGAGGATCTTGATTAGGTACATCATTAAATGCAAGGACTGACTGTTGTATGACTTTCTGTGTGTTAATCATATATCTCTTGAATCTCTTGACTGACTTCAAACTTGGCAGGTGTCTTGCTAATGACATGACTGGGTGCAGGGCTCAATTTGGTGTTTGGATAAGAAATGCAAGAGATATCATTAAAAGAAGCACTCTGGCGTTTGCGCATGTGACCACTCCCCCTCTAACACAGCACAGCACTGATTATCATCACTGCACTGGTTGCGTAATCAAATTTTAGTCTCATTTCTGCCCTTTAAAGCATTTTGATGTGATAGCTGCCTCCTCCTGGTTCCATATGCTGTTCTTGTACTGTATGAATCCTGGAAAAAAAAAACTATACCAATGAAGACTTTGACTTGTTAGAGAAGAGCCCATCATGTTTCCTAATGAATGATGTGAGAGCTGCCAGCCTCAGCGAACCATGCAGATTAGATATCAAGCACAACTTGAAGCTGGCTGCCATTTTTACAGTCTGTTCCAAAGTCTGTACACATTGTCTTGACAGACACAAGGCCACTGAGCCGTGCCTGGTTTACCAAAAGCGTCTTGCTGCCAAAATCACCTTTTTCTTCATAAACCAGGACTGACAGAGAGGAAAGATTGGTTGTGTCCTATCTCACGCTCGTGGACAGGAACTGTGTGAATTCTAAGTTGCCTTTGACAAATTGGTTTGTAGGCACCCGAGCATATCGGACCTGACTACAATCCTGGTTTCCCACATGGATCATAAAACATCTGCCCAGGTGGTTTTCCTCTCTGTGAGTCTTGGTGACCACAATTTCCTGCAAGATAATTATTATGGTTAGAAAATCCTGCAAAACAAAATTCATCTTCATAAAAATGTTGTATTGTTCATGTTTTGTTTTTGTTAACAACATTTTTGAAATTGATCAGAAAAACTTAAAAAGAAGCTAGTACTTTTGTTTAGAGAATTCAAAAGCAGAGAGAAAATGTTGGGAAAGAAAAATACATTAATGTTGGTTTTCACAATATGACCTATACGAGGATGCAAAGGGTTTGACAGTAATGTAAGATAATTAATTACATTTGAAGAAATGATAATATTCTGTTGGTCATGATGTTGCTAGTTTTGGTTGGTATAAAGGTTTAGAGATTTCCCCTCTTGATTGGAATTCAGTTCATTACATGTATTTACTGTGCAGAGTGTTGCTTTGCAGAGTTTGACACTATTCATTTTCTTTCTTTTTTGGGGGGAGGGGGAGAACACCTCGGAAACAAAATATTTCAAATTGAAAGCAAAGTATTTCATAACATGTCTGCATGAATTTGTCACCAAAAAAAAAGTGATAAGGGATATTCCGGCTTATGGTTAGAGTCCTACATTGACACTAGAACCGCCCCTCTAAAGTATGGTGCATCTCAATGAATTTGAATATCATGGAAAAGTCAAAAAGCCCCAACCAGGTATTAGTGCATATAGATGGACTTACTTGTCAAAAGGCCAACAGTTCCATATTAAAAGTGTTTGTTTAAATTGGTCTTTTGTAACATTAAAATTATTATGAAATATATAAAATATGAAGTTTAAGTCTTCATCAAATGTAAGCTATAATCATTACAAATTAAATAAAGAAATGTTTATTCAATGTGTAATGACCTAGGCTATATAATGTCTAATGTATAATGTCGTATATAATGTATTTAGCCTACTGACATAGGCTTAATAAACTTTTCCATGATATTCTAATCTATTGAGATGCACCATAAGCGCCACAGCGACTGTCATACCGTAAATTCTTAAATTAAAGCCGAGTCTTACACCAAATCCTGATGTACAGGAAATCTCGCGTGAAGGTGTCCTTATATGCAGTGTGACGATTTGGTCCCAAGTATATTCTATTGGTTCAGAATCAATCAAATTATTGAGGGACATAAACAAACGTCTGGTGCTATTTTTAGATTCCTGACATTTCCTGGTTGCCGTTTTCAGTCCTGGACTGAACTATTAAAATTAATTTCTCCTTGTCCATGCTTGCCAGTCGGTTGTTCTCTCTCTGCTAACTCGCTTGTCAACAGAAGGCAGGGTGTACTCTTAAACCAATAAGAAAATAACGACAGTCTCAGTACAGATCAGCGCACTCGCCGCCCTGCGTCACCTGCTCTGTCCCTTGCAGTTACAGACTGGATGGGGTGGAGTCACGTGACTACACACGCTGAACACTAGTACTACTCTTACGCCTAGGATCCACTGGCGTCAATGCGATTTCTTGCCGGACGCGACGCCTCCAAAAAAACGGACGCTTCGGTAGGCGGGAACACAGACCGGCGAGTTAACGGACAGTGGACAAACAGACCCCCGCCCCCCCGAGCTGTTCTCTATCTCGCTCCCCATTGGACAGTGACCCTGCGTCGGACGCGTTCATTTGCATAAAGTTGAGCTCCGGTCAACTTTTGGACGCGCCGCAACTGCTCGAACGGACGCACCGCCTACCCAGAATGCTTTGCGGGCGCGTCATTAACGGTTTGACGCGTCCCATAGAAAATGAACTGGCAGCCGCGTCGCGGCGGACGAAACGAACGCCAGTGGATCCCAGGCGTAAGGGACATGCACATAGCCTACCAACACACACAGCCAAAAAAGACAAAAACAACTTTTATTTTGTTTCTTTTTTTCTCTCTCTTTTTTAAAAACCGAATTTACCGACCTGGGCAAAATGACGTCGGTTATCGTCGTAAATTCTGGTATCGGTAAATTTTCGGTTTATCGCCCAGGCCTATTTTCAGGGGTGGGCATCATCCCTGGATAGAGTGATGTCGCCCGCGGCATCTCAGGACAGACTGATTGAAAAGTATGCATTCTAATCACTTTTTCTCACTCTCATCGCTGTATGTCAGGATGGGGTGTTACAGATGCCGTTCTGCTGTATTGGCCGGGTCTGGCTACAGGCAAATAAACCAGGTCTGTTTTCTGCAAGGTCTTGTGAATGTACAAAACCTCTGAAGCCCACGATCGCCTGTTTGAGCATTTGTTAAGCTTTTAAGTTTCATTGCTGCTAGAGTTCTCAAAGACCCGACCTGGTCCGATCCGACCTGGGTTATTAAATGTTTTTCGGGCATTCATGCGCGTTCATAGGACGCCTGCTTGCAGCGCTGCGGAAACCCAGACTTTACCCGGCAACAAGAAATGCTATTTTCCGAATGGCTGATTCAAGCTAGCTGTATGGATGGACTAAACGGAGCAATCTACCTTCGCATCATCCATTCATACTAAATTTGTTTTATCAACTTCTCAGAGCATGAGAAATGTCATGTGTGGCGTGTGAGCATGTGAGCTGATTGAAATGCGTGTATCTTGACTTGAGAGCCCTGAGTGACTCGAACTCCACGGGAGACATGCTTGAGTCCTGTCGGTTCCATAGTGATAGCAGCGCACCAGAGAAATTAATTGAAAAAAAAAATAATTAAAATACAATGTGTACGTGACAAAAGACTGAAAAGAGTGACTGTCACGCTCAATGCGTGAGACTTGAGAGCTCTGTATATCTACAGTATGTATGGCTATATAAGGGCGCTTGCTTTAGCAGAATGTTATGATGAAAACTTTTCAGAGTGAGGGCTGTGGTAAGGGTTAGAGTTAGGGTTAAAGAGAAATGTTATTTTTAAAACTGTGAAAACAACAGTCCTGTTTACCATCATTGTATTATAATGGCAGCACCCTTTACAATACTTATAAACCTGTCCTTTCCTGTCCCTCGAACAGAATATTACACTTGCATATGTAATTTAACTGAACCCAAGTTAATTTTGAAATGTGCAATATTTAAGAACATTATTATATAAACTGATGAAGGTATTAAGACTATAAAGTAGATTCTCTACTCTTTATAAGACAGGTACTGCTCAGTTCCCTGTTTCCAGCCCCACCACACTACTCTTCAGTCCGTCTCCTCAGACCTGTCTTCCTCCAGCTGTCCACCAGATGTCCTCAGACTGTCTCCCCTCTTCTCTCCTCATCACCTGACTGCACCACACACCTGTTCCCACTTCTCATCACCCCTACAGTCACCTGTGTTCTACACACCTGCACCTCATTCCCTAATCAACCTGTCACTGAATACACCGGTTAATTTCCCGTGCGTCATGCTTGAATGTTTTGCCATGGGCATAATGTTTGGGATCTTTGTTTCTGCCTCCTTCTCCTGCATTTTGACATTCTGCGTTTTGGTTTCCTGGCTGGATTTGTTTGTACAGCCGTCTCTTGTTTTGACCTTAGGAGCAGCTAATAACTCAGACTCCAAATAAAGCCGGTGAAAGTTACAGTAGATCAAATGACCACAAGCTAATTGCCACACAGTGACCGTGGAGGGCCCTTTCTCTTGGTCTCTAATCCTCTGGATTTTTTTTTCTCAATTTCTAAACCTGGGTGAAAGAAAAAAACACAAGTGTTGCCATGGATACCATGGAACAAAGATATCTAAAACTGAAGATTGCCATATTATTTCTATGTGTAGGCTACTTTGACTGAGCTGTTTCATTGACTGTCAGAATGGGGAAAAGCTAATTGGACAACAAAATGAATGAGAAACCACTGCTGAGCTGACAAATTTAGTTCCTTTTGAAAAGAAGATGACAACTGAGAAATGAAGCAGTCAAAGACCTGCAACCTGCAGCCCTGACACGCTGAAATGAAACTCTATTTACTGCACTTTCCAGACATCACTGTCCCACGAGTAGACGCAGACGAGACATAAAAGGAACAAGCTCAGATGCACTGATTGGGACCGAGCTGCAGCGCTGGAAAACCAGAATGCGCCATGTCTTATTTGATGCTGTGGATTTGTTGCCTCATCCACCACTACTTTGTTTGGGGAGTTGGGGATTTGTGGTCAGGGATTACAGCGGGCCACAAAGGCAGCTTCTGAAGCAACCGATAACAGTAGTCAGTTGAAGTCAGAGAAGAAAGGCCAGTCGTTGGAGTACCATACATACAAATCTGCGGCTGCCCTATGACTAAAACAGATATTTACCCATAGGATGAGACAGCTATTATATGGCAGGACTAGTGGGCATAAAATACAGATGTTTAACAAGCATAAATAAATAACTTTGTATAAAATGGTTGAGTCTCATTTGGAGTGTTTTGAAACCTCACAGTCAAGGTGATACTCACCTATCAATAAGTGTCAGTTAAATCTTTTTCCTTCAAAACCTTTGATAGTCAAGCTTTGAGTAGGTTTGTGAAGTTAATTTCCTTTTACCTTCCATCCAGATCTAACGGGTTTATCATTGATTCCAAATGTTTGTGTCAAACATTTTAAGAACTTTACATCACCATCCTTAAAGCCTTAAAGTGTGTAATATTGGGGTTAAACCGTGACATCCAGCATTCAGATTCTAGATTGCAGTGCTCACTCACTCACCCCTCCTGTCGGCAAAGTGAAAATTGTGTCATAATTGTCGTGTTGTTTCACTGAACACTTAGGAATAAACACTAGAACAGAGGAGTTGTCTCCAGCTTCGTTTACTCAGCACGAACATTATCCTTCACAACACTTCTCCTTCTCATGCATATCGTACACAACATTTCCTCAGTCCTGTAGTCAGAACAAACATAGCATCGCCACCTACTGGCCTGGCATAGCATTAACATTTAGAACACAACATTTCCCCCTTTCTTAAAAGTGTTACATCCTCTTCACTAACCAAATGGGGACTATCTTAAAGGATGTTTTCAAATGCAAGTATCGACTGTAATGAAAACCTGAAAGTCACTTCAACTGCAGTATAACCATTAACAGAACACAGTAAGAACACTGCATTACCACAGTACATTTGTTATTTGTTTTCTATCTTAAACCTTTTTTCTATGGCAGCTTATAAAGCACTCAGGTACTTTCAAGTAGCATAGTCTTTGAGCCACTCTGGCTGTTTTCTGTTCCGTTGGCTCCTGTTTGGTACACGGTTACTTGGAGCAGGCTCCTCAGGCCTTGGTTCTCCAGCTGGGAGAGTGAATGTCTCGGGCAACACTGACAGGTGAGAAGAATCCCACGTCTTACCATCAGTGAGCGTGTAGCTGTGTGGTCCTTTCCGCTGTATCACTTGATAAGGCTCACTGAACTTGGGCTTTCCTTTCTTGACATGCACTGGGTTTCTCACACGCACAAGACTCCCTGGGTGCAGGTTAGGTGCCTTGGCATGTCTCTTAGCATCAGTGTATGTTTTCATGTGTAACTGCTTCTTCTTTACTCTGTCTCTCAGTGTGAGGTCTGGAGCAGTTGTGACTTCTGGTTGAACGGAGAGTTTGGTTCTCATCTTTCTTCCATACATGAGCTGGAAGGGTGATACACCTGTAGTTGCATGTGGTGTAGCTCTATAGATTTGGAGAAACTCAGTGATATGAGCTTTCCATGGAGCTTTCTCTCTCTCTGCAGTAAGGATGCTTTCCTTCAAACACTCTATTTAACCTCTCCACTGCCCCCGTTGCCTTCTGGATGGTATATGGTGGTTCTGATGTGTTGTAATGTCTCGTTCTTTCAGGAAAGAGGACAGTTCTGAGGAGGTAAACTGAGGGCCATTTATCTGTTACCACAGTTACCACCGGGTTTCCCTTTTGGCTGAACACAGTGCTCATGAAACGAATTACTGTAGCTGTAGTGCACTGTGGAGCAAAACAAACCTCTGGCCACTTTGAATAATAATCTAACATTGTAATAGCAAATTTACAGTCAGCAGGACCCGTTTCAAATGGCCCAACAATGTCCAGTGCCAGCTTTTGCCAGGGTCCATCTGGCAGGGGTGTCATTGGTGCAGGTGCCGTCCTTGTGGATTTGTCATTCAGCTGACAGGGCATGCATGTGGCGATGACCGATTGTACCTGAACATCCATCTTAGGCCACCAATACAAGTCTCTGAGTCTTTGCTTGGTACGGACTATGCCTTGGTGGCTCTCATGTGCCAGGTGCACCATGTGTGAACGTAGCTGTACAGGCACCACTAACCTGTAGCTCCCTCTTATGATGAGTGACTCATGCATGGACAGCTCATTTTTTACCTGGTAGTAAGGCATCATGTCGGCTGGCAGGCCTTTAGAGGTTGCCGGCCACCCCTTTGTCATGTAGCTACGCAGCTGGCGTAACTCTGGGCAGGAAGAACAGACATCTGCCTTTCGGGTAGTTGACAAACTAAGGTGAAACAGTAATTTTTTTTACAAAGTACAAATTATTAATGACATTAAATGAAATTCTAATGTTCAAAGTATGAATTTTCTTGAACTGTTAGTGTTCAGCAGATATTTTTTATTTTTTCCACTTTTTCATAAGCTTTTTTCACATGCCCGGACATAAATTGTCCTGCGGTGTGACATCACATTACAGTAAAATTTACAAAAATAATAATAATATTTTCAAATATAGATTACTTTAATTGAAAGTTTAAGGATCCCTTTCTGCAAACTATCATTGATAATCTACACAGGTAACTTATTCTAGCTATTTTTCAGTTCCATTCTTTAATTGTAGCCTCTTGTATTGCTCACACTAGTGAAACTTTCTTACAAAATGTTAATATTATGATGAAAATGCTGTTTTTTTTCTTACAGTTTAAATTATGCATTGTTTAAAAACAAACACATGAGATTGGATTAACTAAATCTTCATAAAAGCCTTTTAAATTTTATTTTAAGTGGTGTCACACCGCATGACATGATGTCACACCACAGGACAAGATGAGACACTATAACGATTATTAGTAGAAATTTATTAGGTGATACTAGAACAATACATTCATTTATGTAAATCATCTGACAAAATACAAAAATATAGTTTCACATCTTGGCTCTAAATATGAATTTTAATAACAAAACTTAATATTTGTGAACAAGACATGTTAACATTTTGGAGACATCACATCAGATTCATAACTAAACAAGACACACTGTAATTAATGACAATTATTTTAACCCATAAAATCTAGGATAGTCAAGACTAAGAATTTTAACAACATTTTAAGCACATTTTCAAAACAACTTATAATTTGAACAGCTTGGACACATTTACTTTCTCCTTCTTTCCCTGAGTATCTCCACACGCCTGACCTCATCCTGGTTCAGCCTTTCACAGTACCTCCTGTCCTTTCTCTGCTCATTCCTAAAACAACAAAAAACAGTTGAAAACAATTCTCAGTGACCAATTACTTTTCATACACAGCAAAAAATGATAAAACAGGGGAACAAAGGGACCGCAGATAAAAAATTAGCTCCAAGCTAATTCAATGCATTAAATGGCAAAATGTATGCTAAATATTGTACATGGTACCTTTACAAAATACAATATAATGATAAAATGTTACAAAACAGCCTACATTTTAAAAACAACAGGCTTTTAACTCATGACACAGTTGACTAAGGTGTGTCACACCGCGGGACAATACTGTCACACCACAGGACATTTACACAATTGTGGCCATTTTGAATCGTTACTATACATTGCTGAGTGTTAGCATCTTGCTAGCTGAATAAATATAGTGTTTCTAACCTTATTAGGTGATTTTTGAAAATAAATGTCTTAATTTTCTCAAAATAGAGCTGTCACACCACAGGACTAACAAAAGTGGACACGTTAATCATTTGACACAAAGTATAAAATTTGTTAAATTAATGAGAGATTAACACTCACCTTTTAATCCTCAAATGACAGTGCAATATCTGAGGCACTTCCTGGTTCCTCTTGACAAAAGAACACCTATAGTTGTCTATAAAAAATGCCTGTTTAAAAACCCTGAGCTTTCATGTCACACCGCAGGACAGCATTTTCATTACAAAAATTAACTTACTGTGATATTTAATATAGGAGTCTTGTGCATTTTAAACCTTTCTATTAGTCAAGTAAATATGTATAAATTAATGCCAAAAGGTGTTTATGAACAATTATTTTGATGATTGTATTTATTTTATACATGTTAATTTTTCATATCTAATTTATTACGGTCACACCGCAGGACTTTTTCCATGGTTATCGTAAAATAAAGACAGAATAAAACATATCCTTAATCAAAAAGGAAAACAGTTACATTAAACATCCTATTTTGCATTATTGACATGAGTTATGTGGAGGAAGAATACATTTTAATGGATATTTTTACTTGATTACGGAAAAATCATGCGTCATGTCAACTACCCAAAGTCGGACATGGGCACTGCCATCAGGAGAACAGACACAGCAGCCACAGTCTCTGGTTCTATATCTGGGGAGCAGTCCTGGTTGCTTGGGAGTGGCAAACGAGAAAGGCAGTCTGCTGCCTGGTTCTGTTTACCAGGTCTGTAGACAATGTCATAATTGAAACAGAGTAGCCTGGCAGACCAGCGTGCTACTCTCATTCCTGCCCTTCCCATGCCTTTTGTATTCAGGAGTGTGGTTAGAGCCTGATGATCAGTTCGCAAGGTGAATTTTGTTCCCCATAAGTAAGTCCTCCAGCGTTCTGTAGCCCAGACACAAGCCAAAGCTTCTTTTTCCACCACTGAGTATTTCCTCTCAGTAGCACTCAGGGAACGAGAAGCAAATGCCACTGTTCTTTCGGAGGTGTCTGGGTGTATCTGTGTGAGAACTCCACCTACGCCATAATCAGAGGCATCTGTGGAAACTATTGTGGGAAGTGAGGGGTCAAACATGGCGAGTGCTGGACTATCAGTGATAAGTTGTTTTACTTTCTGAAACTGTTCTGTGCATCATCAGTCCATGTGAATGTAGTGTCACGTAGCACCGCTCTCATTGGCTCCACAACAGTTGCGTAGTTTTGTATGAACTTGGAGTACCACGAAGTCAGACCCAGGAAAGATCTGAGGCAAGTGGCATCCGCAGCTGCTGGAGCATCACGAATGGCTACAATATGGTCATCATTTGGCTGCAGTCCATCTTTAGTTATTGTATGACCCAGGTAAGTCAGCTTTTCCTGATAGAACTTGCATTTTTCTGTATTCAGACGTAGACCAGCTTCCTGTAGCTTGTGGAGCACAGCTTTCAGGCGTCTCTCATGTTCAGCACGGCCAGATGAGTAAACTATAATGTCATCCAAATACGCTTGAACTCCCTGTAGACCTTGCAGCACAATGGACATCATCTTCTGAAACGCTGAGGGCGCTGATGCGAGCCCATAACAAACTCGCTTGTATCTGAACAGCCCCTCATGGGTTATGAAAGCAGTCAGATCTCTACTGTCCTCGTGTAGAGGAACCTGGTGATAAGCATTTGCAAGGTCGATTGCAGAGAACATGGTTGCTCCTCTGAGCTCTGAAAAGAGCTCCTCCATGTGTGGAATGGGGTAGCTATCAGTCACTACAGCCTTGTTGGGCTCCCTGAGGTCCACACACATGCGTATTCTGGTTGAATTCTTCCGTTGAGTCACCACGATCGGTGACACCCAGGGAGACGCGTCGATTTTCTCGATGATGTCGGCATCCAGTAGGTGCTTTAACTCTGCAGGAACAGCATCTCTCACAGTAAATGGCAACCTCCTTAATTTCTGTTGTGCCGGTTGCACCTCATCTCTGACTTTAAAAACCTTGTGCACAAAATGTTTCACAACAGCCCCATGTATGCAGTGGTGGGGCTGTATTGGGCAGATGGAGGTGTGATGGTTATCTCCCTGATTTCTTGTTCTGCTGCTTTTGGCATCACTTTGTTTCCCATGATAACAATGTCCAGAGCTGTGATTAAATCCAACCCCAGCAGTAGTGAACCTGACTTCACAATGTAGAAGGAGGCGGGAGCAGAATGTCCATCATGTTGTATTTGTATGTTCAGTATACCTAGTACTGGGATTCTCTGCCCCTGAAAATGTCACCAGCGGGATCTCAGCTTTCCTCAGGGGTACGTGGCTGAATGAGTTCTCATAAACATGGGCTGGCAATATGGAGACTGACGATCCATAGTATCCACGATTAACTCACACATGACTGCATATTTGGGAATGTGCCTAATTTCACTTTACACACATTATTTTCTTCTCTACAGGTGCAGAACCTTGCAGATGTAATACAGTCAGCTCGGAATAACGACTTCCCCTACTTCATGTTTGTGACCTGATCTGCACACTTTTGCAAAGTGACCAGTCTTTCCACATGATTTGCATACTTTGTTTGTAGCCGGACATTTTGTAGAATTTGCCAGGTGTTTATCTGAGCCACATCTGTAACATTTTCGTGTGTGGTAACAGTCTTTGTTTCACCTTTGTTTTGGCCACTTGTGTTGTTGGGACGTCCACCTTCCCTCTTTGGAAACTTTTTAATCTCCCGGACTGTCGTTTCATTTTGTGAGAAAGCACTGGCATCACGTGCGGCGGACTCCACTTGGTTTGCAATCTGTATGGCTTTATTCAATGTTAGTCTGTCTTCCAATAACAAACGTTCACGTATGCGCCCAACTGTAAGCTTTTTCAAACAATTTGATCACGTAGCATATCTTCCTCGACATTTCCGAAATCACACAGTGCCAGCATCTCACGTAGCGCGGAGACTACTGCGCCATTGTTTCATCATGTCCTTTGCGCCCGTTGGCGGAACTTGTGTCTTTCAGCAATCACATTTACTTTCTGGCACAAAATGCGCCCGCAAGGCAGCAACAGCCACGGCGTATGAGGTACCTGTGTTAGGCAACGTGTAGAAAATCCTCTGTGCTTCAGTACCAACGCTGTGTAGCAGTACAGCTCGTTGTCGGGTGTCGGGCCACTCTTCTCCTTCCACGTCGATTACAAGCAGGTAATTTTCAAACATCTTTAGCCATATTTCAAACGGCATTGCAGGGTCTCCGGGACATTGGAGGAATGCAGGGGGCAAAGGAGTAGTAGCCACGGCCATTCTCGTCGCCAATTTGTCGTGTTGTTTCACTGAACACTTAGGAATAAACACTAGAACAGAGGAGTTGTCTCCAGCTTCGTTTACTCAGCACGAACATTATCCTTCACAACACTTCTCCTTCTCATGCATATCGTACACAACATTTCCTCAGTCCTGTAGTCAGAACAAACATAGCATCGCCACCTACTGGCCTGGCATAGCATTAACATTTAGAACACAACAATAATGTCTTATATATTCACGAGAATGGAACAGATATGAGGTTGCAGTGACCTTTCCATCTGGCCATCATAATCCAATCAATTCATCCTTGAGCTTGATTGATTACTTGTGCAAAATTTGAAAACTTCCAGGATGGATGGACAGCCTAAAAACATAATGGCTTCAGCCATGGACATCGTCAGCACAGAGGCACAGAAAGCACTGAAATGACCCCACCATTATTGACTGGTATTTTGTTCCAAGTGAAGTCACTCTCCGTATAGGACACTTGGAACCAAGGACCAGTCAATAAGATGCACCACTTAAGTATCTTGCTGAAGCAAAGCAAGCTTCACAAAGATTTTCTTTAAAAGGTACAAAGGTACATGTAATAAGTACAATTTCAGTACTCCATGTCTTCTGGGGACATATTGGGTCCATTTTTATTTGGGGCTGGGACGATTCATCGACGTAATAGGTTACAAGAATACGGCGATTTGCATAACATGCGTTGACATGACGCACTATAATAACATGGCGACTCCTGGTCAAAGGATGGCTGCCGAACAAGTTGAAGTTAAAAAGAAACAAACAACAAAAAAAAACTTGCTCACGATCATTTCAAGTGTGGGAGTATTTTAGGGTGTGGGTCTCGGAACGCGCCTTGAGTGTAATTGCTGTATTCACACTGATCCAAATGGACCGCACTCGGGCCCAAACTCCAGTTGGGTCGACCTAACCAGTTTGTGTGAAAACACCCGACAGACACCCGACAGACACCCAACAATGTGGTGGTCAGTAAGCGCCACTTTGCAGATTTGATGGAGGAGAAACATGAGACTGCAGTGGATACTTTGTTCCATCTTATTCTTATTTGTAAGAGAACATGATCGAATAAAATATTGAAATATTCATGAGACAAGTTTTTGATATTTGTTTTGGGTAAAATAATTGTATCATTAATCAAATAATTTAAAAAAATAAGTGTTAGAATGAGCGAGCATAGGATTATTGACTTAATGAAAAAATATTTGTTAGATTGTTTATAAAAAAAAAAAAAGAAAGTGCAGCCCTAGTTTTATTTACTCTGAACTTGTAGGAACTTAAAATTTGTTGCAGATAGATGATGCACTCTAGTTCACATTTACCATTTGTGCTGTCCTGCTTGGTCCTCTGCACAGCACTCAACCAGCAGCAATTAATATTTTAGCTTTGAGTTTAAAATCTAAGAGAAGAAAAAAAACTCTAAATGTGTTCCATCATTTAATACAGAGCAGCACTCGATGAGTTCAGGTGCCTCTTGTTTTCTTGTCTACAAGTCATAGCTTTTTTTTCTCAGGAACCAACTGCCACTTACCCTTTTCCCTCATGAAAGAGGTCCGCTCTCTTTTTAGGTCTTTTATCTTGCAACCATGCATTTAATTAAGTGGTGCTAATAGGTTGCCTCAGTGACTTTTTAGAGTGCATTATCCACTATCTCCTAGTTGTAATGTTGCAACCCCCCCCCCCTTTTTTTCTTTTTCTTTTTCCTAAAGCTGCCCTTCAGTTTTGATTTTTGAACCATGTTAGTTTTTGTCTTTTCTTCCCACCCAGGAGGAAGCAGGATTTTTCCCATGGATATGCTACATTTTTACCTTAAAGCAGAAGTAAGCGGAATATTTGTGTTAATATAAGTCTTAAATAGTTATATCTTCCGACAGCAATCACTTACATAGAGTGTTTGGTCTGAAACACGGGTCTCTCAGTCACTCTGCTCTGAGCCGAGGAGAAAACTTTTCTCGTATCCTACAGTTTTTATCCAATGAGGAGAGAGAACGGCATGCAGGGCTGTGTGTGCAGCCAAGGGATGTGAATGTGGTGACGTCGGGATGAGGATTGTTATGGTGCGTTCAAGGCAGCCCGTAACTCGTGTTTTTCCGACCTGTGAAGTCGTACCAGTTCGATCTGGTACGAGTTCACGGGTTGGAAGTTACGAGTGGCCGTTATAGTGCAGTTTCACAGGTAAAACAGGTCGGAAAAACACGAGTGGGTTGCCTGGAACGCTACAAAGTCGTAAATTGTGACTTGAAGCTGTAATTTATGGTTTCAAAAGCCTGCCTGGAACGCAGCATTAGCCGAAACGACCGGATCGCTTACTTCTGCTTTAATTAAAAAGCTCAGAGTAATGGTGATAGTTAACTACATGACTTGGGACTTGTTACAAGTGGGAATTGAGGCTCTCTGCCTTCCACCTGGCGTCTCATGGCTGAAAACCAACCTTGCAACATCAGTGTAGTAGCCTACTTGGCTGCCGACCCAGTGTCCCAGCTCTCATCTCTGCGGCAACATGCTCCGTAAACCCGTAATCTTTTGTTTATGCGAGTTAAGACTACACGGATATAGCCTACACGTCGTAACATCGTATGTTGTATAACGTTATCCACCACTCCATGGATTGATTTAAACAAATGCACATGGTCGAGAGGAGTGTTAGAAAAACAGCGGAAAAGCGAGCAGACTTGCATAGTTCCTCTTTAATGCTCTTCTCTGTTGACCTTTAGCTGCCCTGTGTTTTGTTCTGTCTGCTGACAAATTTTCCTTTTCTACAGTTTACTGATAAAACTCGGTTGCATTCCTCAGAAATCTATTTTTTTCTCTCCATTGCTATTGCTTCAAGTACAAAATGTATTGGCAGTGGCACATCATGTTTTTGTTTCAATTTACCTGTCTCACATCTTACTTTCTGTACATTTCTGTTTATTCTACTTTCTTACCCTTCTTTTTTCCCATGCTACCCCCTTTCCTATTCCTGCATTTCTGTCAGTCATTGTCGTAATAATAACTTCTATCCTGCCCCTATCCTTATCTGCCAATTTACTTTCCCCCTTTTACATCTCCCTAATACTTTCCCCTCACTTCTCTGTATTTTTCCCGACTTGTCTTTTACTGTTGTTCTTCCAGCCCCTCCTCACTCGTTGCCCTTTCTTCCCTTTTTATCTTCTGCCTCTCATATCCTTCACCATTTTGTCATTTCATCTCCCCTCTGCTCGATATACTAAATTGACTGAAAATACAGATTTAGTGCATCAAATTCTTAAACTGCTCTAAAGAATATTTAGCTCCTCTCAGTCCAGATTTGACCAGCCTCTGATGGTTCTTGATATGCACTTGTTGAGATCACTCAACCATCAATATGTCCATCACTTGAGTACCGTAGTTATATCGACATCATTATATGTCTACAGCACTGCTATCGGTTGGACCACACCAATCTTCAATCACCAGAATTATTGCAAATTATTTTCCAGGTTTCACAATCATTCCATATAGAGGGAACTCAACTCATACTGACCTCCCATTCAGAGACATAACTCTGTTAAATGTCATTATAACAGTGTTAATCAAATGGTCCAATCAGTCTTGTCTGTTCTGAACCATCAGGGTTGCTTGGTCTTTTCTTCCGCCACCACATGTAGCCCTGCCTGAACATGCAAGATTAGATGCCTCGCTCAGACTCACAACTGAAAAGACTTTCTGAGATCAATCAGTAAGTCAATTCCGCATCTAAACAGGAATATCAAGCTGTCATAGGCACATGAAGATATGTCAGAACAGAAAGGAAAACCTGACTCTATAACCTGATCTAACTGGATCTTTTTTCCTGGTTCAAGGGAGAACTGAAGTGTGCACCCTTGCAGAAAAATATAGGATCTAATTATAATGATTACACTGTTCCAGGCAATTTCCCTATTTTCACCTCATATGGTTTTGAATGTTGCAGTCAGGTATGGAAAGCAGCGATAATCCTTTATGGCATTGGGGGTGGGGGGTGAGGGGAGTTATATCAGTATGTTTTTAATGCTTTATTGCTACAGGTTATATACCTGTTCTGGTGGAGGTGAATCCTCAAGTTTGTTAGTTATGTTTAAGCAGTTAAGTTGTGTGTGTGTGTGTGTGTGTGTGTGTGTGTCTCTCTCTCTCTGTGTTTTTGTCTGTTTATAAAGGTGCAGGGTCAGGGGTGGTTGGTGGGTGGGCTATTTGGGGAGGGGGGTGGCGCAGCATCAGCATCAGCGCCCATGACGTCACCAGAGTTTAAAGTGGGCCGCGCTTCACCCAGTGAAGGAGAGGAGAGAGAAGAGGGAGGAAGCAGCGGCGGGTCCTCTCACTACACCTGACTCCTGCGCGGCGCTGTGTGTGTGTGTTTGTGTGTCTGTGTTTATGTACATACAAAGAAAAAAAAATGCACTTGAACACCAAAGAAACTACCTATTCTTGCCTACCTGCGTTTTGACTGGTTAAAGATGGAAGACGGTTTTGCATCGTGGACCAACTGAATTATGTTTTGTTGATGGGCGATAACTTTAAACCTCAAGTCTCCCGACGGGTGAGTTTAATTGCGTTTCCCTTGAAAATCGAAAGGAGTAAAAAAAAGAAAGAAAGAAAGAAAGAAAGAAAGGAGGCAGAAACAAAACAAACGGTCTTGATTTTAATCGGCAGAGGATGCTAATGATGCTGCAGCAGGCAGATCGTTACTATCGGCACTATCTGTGGTG
Organism: Trachurus japonicus; assembly: GCF_045865225.1. Lineage (NCBI taxonomy): Eukaryota > Metazoa > Chordata > Actinopteri > Carangiformes > Carangidae > Trachurus > Trachurus japonicus. Next base: position 13,508,940 of record NC_140912.1, read on the forward strand.
ATGAAGCGCTTTGCAGATGTTTCTGAAAAGAGACAAATTGGTTCTGTTGCATGTGCGTGTTTTGTGTTGTTGAGGCGGCCCCGCAGTAACTTGGGGCGCAGTCTTCTGGCATTTGGAAAGCGCTGCTGTTGGCTGCTTGATGTGACAAATTGTGCTTTCTATTTAATTAGGCTATTGGCGAGTCTATCCCATGGAAATGTGCGCGCTGTGCCAAAGAAAAGGGCTGTATCATCCCGGAGAGTTTTAGACTATAGCTGCAGTTATATGTATATTATTGTGAGCGTGTTTTTGTTTTGCCTGTCCATTCTGCCAGGGAAACTATTAGTTTGAAGATACAGTGATTTACAAGCCTGTTGTATTGCAGTGAATGCAAATGTTTCAGATTGTTGCATAAGCAGTTGGTTTAACCAGCTCCTGTGTAAAATTGGATTATTTCTCATTTGTGGAAGTGGAGTTCCCTGTTTTTTTTTTTTTTTTGACAAGTTTGATCGCTTTACCTGATCACCATCTTTCATTTCTGCTCTCCTATTATTACATTTGACATTAACATCGCTGTAAGTGTGGCCAGTCTAAATCCAATGTCACCATGTCTTTCACAGTCTCAGATTAATTCCTTGAATGAGGATTTAAGATAATGTTTTGTCCTTCAAAGTCAAGGATGGTGAGTGAATCCAGTAGCTGTGATCAACATTTTTATTCAGACCAGAGGAAAGAACACATGCAGTATATGTCATATCACACAGGAGCCACTAGATGACAACAGAGCGCAAGATAAAGCTGCTGATTAAACTTGCATTAGTCTATTAGTCAATGAGCAGATCTGCACCATGGTTTAATAATGAAATCATTACTGCTGTTGATTTCCTTTGTGGAAAAATAAACAGACCATGAAGCCCTTTTGTAAAATCAATAATTTTTATCAAATCACTGGCAGATACATTAGGTGCACACACACTCTCTCTCTCTCTCTCACACACACACACACGCTGCCATATAGGGCAAGTGGAGCCTTACAGTAGCTGCTGTTGTTCTGCCCAGCTGGAGCTGCATACATTGTAGCCCCTGCTCCGCATGGGTTCCCTGAATTATAGCAATTTGTTATGAAGTCATTTATCATAAATGCACCTTGGCACTACAGTAGTTAAGGGTTTCTTTCGAGTCCAAGACTGACAGTTGGAATATGTGACGGACTTTGAGGCTCTATGTTCTCAAAAATAAGATTTAGAGGATGAATTTATTTTTCCTTTGTTGCCTTGAATTCTTTTAAGTCTTTTTTTTTTTTAGTATATAATGGCTACACACAATCATAATCTAGCATTCCCTTTTGCCCCTCCAGGAAAAACTACACAAACACATTTATTTGCATTCACAAATAAATAATTCACATCCAATTTACAGTTGTTTGCTTTGTAGTTGGACGATCAGTTTCACAATCAAAACTGTTTAAATGAAACACCAAACAAAGCCAGCTGTGACTTTGGCCCATTATGACCCTGGAGAGTAACACCAAAAGTGGACTAACATCATCTTTCACATTTCCATTTTCCCTTTCTTATTACTTCTGTGTAGCGGTAATTTGGGTTGTAGAATGAAACTACTAATTTCACGCTGACCTGTGAAAACTGCATTTCTAAAATGCCACTTTTTTTTGGGGTCAGTTATTTTTTCAGCTCGTCCATTGAGTTTTTTTTAAATGTTTATGTTCATTAATCTGAATCTCATAATCACCAACTTTTATTAACTGCAGTGGAAAAAAATTCTGCCCTCAAATACAGTTTCTATATTAATTTGTCTAGTTTTGTTTGGAGGACTGCACATACAGTGGTTCCAGTCTGTCAGGATTTACTGCATTATGCACTTGGAGGTACGGTAACATGTTCAGTGAGCTTTAAAAAGTTATTTCTCCCCTCCAGTAAAGTGGCTGTTCATTAAAACATGTAGTCTGTAGGTTGCAGTTGTTGTATACAATCTGGTGGTCCTTCAGGGCTCGGGCTGCATCAAGCTGTGATTTCATACAACTTTTTGAGAGGTCAGGCTGCCAGAAAACAAATTGACACTCAGTTCAGCTCCAGTGGCTTCAGCTCTCAGTTAAAGCCAAGGACGACATTTACCTCTGAGACGCCGTGAAATCTGATGTTGTCTAATGAGAAGCAAGCAGACGCATCTTTGTCTCATTTTCTGAGCTGTGGCCCAAAGTGACGGATCCTTCAAGGGCACATAAGTGGGCTTGTGTATTTTTAAAGCAGTCGCTTTACAGTCTAGTAAACCTTTTCAACTGGAAATCCCAATGTTTGGCTCAATCAATACGTTTAATTAGTGCTGATTAATGAAAGTGTGTGGCTGTGGAGGGCTGACAGCTTTCTCACTTCGCAAGGACACGTTCCATTGGCAACCAGGGAGAAATAGCTTTCCAGTGTAGGAATTTGATTGTGATATCCATTCACAATGTGAATTGGACACGATGAGAGAATATTTGAGATAAGGGTGTGAGTACAATTTACATTTCTGTTTGATTCAGAGGACACACTCATTCATCCTTTAATTATTCAATAAATGCAATTAACTCCTGATAAGTTACTGGTTTGGACCCACACACTCAATAGTCTCTTAATCACATGTGAATTAAAAGATTTAGAAACTAATTAGTTTATATGCTGAGAGGTAGTTTTCCCTACTGGTCAGACATGTCATTGGCAATAGCAGTGGTCTCCAGCAGCAGCTGAATGTATTGAGTGGTTCAGAGGGGCAAATAATGATAATCAGCTCAGTTGCTTGATGCTGATTATTAGAGCCACACTGAAACACCTCAGTAGGGTGTAAAATTCAAAAGCATAGTTTCCTCTAGAGTTTGTTGCTTTTTGAACACTGTTCTCTGTCAGAGCCCCTCAAAAGTAACAGCTCCAATGACCTTTATTCTGCAAATTAAGCTGTTTTTGCTTCGCGCTGACTGATAGATCTTATTATTTCAGCAAAAGTGCATTGAGCATTGAGCAAATACCCTGGAGCCATAGAAACTACATTAACAAAAGTTAATGAAATATACGGAGGCAGGACCTGGACTTTGCTTTTACTTTTGAAAGCTGTGGCATTTACATTTTGCACGTCTTTGGAGAAGGAATGAAAACAACAGAACACAGCAAACACCCACATCTCATCTCTTACTCATCTATGTCAACATATTTATGCTGCCGTCTATAGTACGTTATTTGACTATAAACTGCAGAACCACGCCTGTTTACGTCCTTTCTCGTTGTGTATGTTCTTCTCTTTGTCTGGATTGCTGAGAAAAGCCATGGCCGCGCATGTTTTGCATTACAACAAAGTTAAACAAGTGCAAAGTGCTACTTGATTTTTAAGGCCACAAAATTTTACTCCTACAGCATAGCTAGCTGGCATTGAAAAAAAAAACAAAACAGGGAATCTGCAATTTAGATTTAGCTTCATTTCTATGTTAGCTGTCCCAAAGGTCTGGCCACGTCTGCATCTGATTATGCCTGCATGCATTTAATTAATAATTCGACAATGCACGGCATTGATGTTGGTCAGCCAGCAGTCTGCAGGGGGAATAGATTGCCTGAGCCTGATATCCAGCCACAGCCTCTTAACCGAGGAGAAGAAACGATGAGCTCAGGCAGATTTCAGATACAGGAGTTCCGGCGTGGAGCTGCGTTAATCCCCCCTCCCTCAGGTGCAGCCACTCCTGGGGAAGAAACGCCACGGACTACAGCTCACCACCGACGCTTGGCCGCGCTCTGATTAATGCACTCATCAGTTCTTTTCTTGTTTGTTTTAATGACAACCATGTCCCTTGTGGGAATCTGGTGACTTTTTGCAAATACTGCTGATGCGTCTGCTTACACCTGCCACTTTTTTTTCTCTCCTGTTTCTTCTCCCTTGTCTTGTGAAAGGACTGCTGCCATAAAGCTCGAGTCTTTTGACATGAGTAATTCTGTTAGTTTCAGCGCAGGGAACCACACGACACATTTTCCACGGGAGATACAGGAAATACACGAGCAGTGATAAGATCTCAGCGTGTTGGGATGTGTTGTGTCTTTGTTGATAAGGCTATTATTCATCATTATGCCTTAGACAGCAAAGATTCCCTCTCCATCTCAGGCATATGCTTTTTACGCATAGTTTATTCACTGCTTCACTGTTGCTGATTGTTTGAACTGGCTTTTATTACCAATTACTATGGAGTTTAGAAAGGATTTAATCATTTATTTACGAACTAGAGATATTCATTGAGCATCTTACATTTTGACTAATCTCTTCTTCCTAGAACTGAGGCTGTAGAGAACTGAAATATGGTCCAAGCATGCGCTGAAATTTAATGTTTGACGTGATTCATTTAAAAACGACCCACAAAATGTCATATAGAAGATGATTCATAGATCAAAGAATGAGACCATTTTTAATACTTGATGAATAAAAGATGTAAAAAAAAAAATCCCCTTCACTATTTAAACAGAGGTTAAACAAACTCAAATATTTCCCAGCAACCCACAGTGCAAACTTTGAACAGCTCTAAAAATTAGTTGAAACTTTGCGAGATTGTTCCCCCGGTTTCAAACAATATTTAATCAGAAATGTTCTAACAATAGAAAGTCTTAGCATGTGAGCTGCGAAGGGAAAAAAATGAATTTGGAAAAGTCTCATGAAGTTTAACACTGATCTCTTTTAAAGAACCTGTAATTATCATGAAACACTGACCTGAATACGAGCTCTCTGGAGGCCGCTCGATTGTTATGTAGGTGTTTGAATAAGCGGACACAGTTAGTCCTGTACGTCTAGGTAGGCCAGTTGACAAGGTAATTATTATTCCCATTTCATTTCATACAGTAATTCTCCAACATGATCGATGATGGATGATCATCATCCTGACAAATGCAGACAGGCAAAGTTGTGGTCATGCCACATTTGGCTGCCTGCGTGTGATTGATGATTAAAGTGGACAAATGATTCACCGTGCTCAACTGTCCACTAATGGTGTGATGCCTATTAGAGTGTGATACCTTGCCTCTGGCATCTTTCAGAGAGGGACCTCATCATAGCAACTTCTCTCTCTGTTTCTGTGTATCTCTGTATGTGTGTGTGTGTGTGTGTGTGTGCTTATCTGTGTGTATAAATATAATCACAGTGGAGCTGATTACCATGGAAGTGAAATTTGATTCAGACACAGAAATGCTTACTTGCATACACTCAGCTCCCCTGCTACATTGTATGGCTATTTGACACGACAACATATCACCGCCACATCCCCGACACACGCTGTGCTACTCCTGTTTAATAAATGTTGCCGATGCATCTTCTCTCAGCTCCTCTGATCGGTTCTCGCGAAGCAACCTTTGGACCATTTCCAGTGTCTGGTGATGGATCTTTGTGTTATCAGTGAGGCACTTTGAGCCCTATAACATAAAGCCCCTGCGCTTATTCAGCAGCACCCGGGTACCTTTGCTTGTGATCAATGGCCAGCAGTCAGGACAGTGAATGGAGCACAGATTGAACCACATCTGGGATTTGGATGCTGAATAACTGCCTACTCAACAGGGGTGACTCATGAATAATGCACCAGTCGGCATGAGTGTCCCATCTCCTTTGGCCTCTCGCATGCGATGCTTTCACACTCAGACCTGTCCAGGGACCAGAGGGTCAGGGCACAAACACTTGGCAGCTCCGTCACCAGCACCAGGCCGTCCTACCTGGCACTGCCACGGGGAGAAAGGAGAGAATAATGGAGCAGATGCGAAAAGAGTGACAAGTGAAGGTTGTGAGCGTGTAGATATGGCAAAATTTGCAGCAAAGCCAAATTTGATTCTGCGTATAAGCAGTATTTTTTCATGTATAGCACCACGTAGTGTATTCTGGCATAGCATGAGATGTTGTTGTTTTTTGCATTCAGACCAGTGGATAAAAAGCAGGCTGGACAGTCTGACATGACAGATATTATTAATGTCAAACAAGTGTATAGTACCTGTAAAATGATGTATATATTAATATTGTTTGCACTGGAGGCTAATAATTCTGTTGGAGGTATGAGCACATATTTTATTTATTTTGCATGTTGCATTACTTGGTGATATTTACCCTATTGTGATGTATGACACAATTACGTGCCAGTGTTATGGAGTGCAGGCAAACAGAGACACGGGATGAGTTTTAACAGTGTGATCCTCTAATGAAGCAGGTGATTTATAATGAATACATTTCAGTGCGTTGTTTCTCCAGCCAGCGGTTATATTCTGTGTCCTAATGATTGTACAACAACCAAAATTCCTAATGACTTTCATGGGCCTTATGTGCGTTTTGGGTTCTCGGCACCAGTTTCCACTTTGGCTGTCGCATCTCTTCCTCATGTTCATCAGGCATGCGGAACACAGCCGTGCACACTCCTCTCTTTTGTTCATTTTTTTTTAATGCATTCAGTCTAAGTAGGCGTATTTTGCTCAAGTGGATTCAAGGACATTTAAAAGGCCATGGTGGCAAAAATTGGGCATGCATCTTTAATGCAAATCCTGTTGATGGAGCTCTCATTTCACCAAATTGAGATCACCTGGTTCCACGACGGCCAGGCTTAACATGCTGCAGGAGCATATTTTCAGATTTAATAATCGTGATGGTAAGTCATTCCTCTTTCAGTCATTGACTAGTGATCCAGAAGGTTAATGTGCTACACTAGCAGAGGGAGTAAACCATTCATCTCAGGATGTGGGGGATGTAGCTTTTAGTGGGACAGAAATAATTAATATTTGATTTTAATTGGCCATTTTCATAAAAAAAATTCCACATAAATGTACACACATTCTTCCTGTGCGAGATCCCACAGCTTCTTCCATTGCAGTGAATCAGCAGTGACGTCTTCCTTACGCTCGATTGACTGAAACACCAAAGACTGGAGGACATTAGTGGTGGGATGTAACCAAGGACATTTACTGATGCTGAAACACAGGAGTACATATTTTTGTACTTCCACAACTTTTACCATGATTTCAGAAGGAAATACTGTGCTTTTGCTTCACTGCTTTACTTTTCAAACTAGGATTTTTAGGATTTAAGTAAACTAGCCTATACACACTTTGTTTTTGTTTTAGGAGTAAACCTACTATGTGTTCTACCAGGTGAACCACTGGGAAGCCCCTAGGTAAAGCACATCAAAGTATCAAGGTCATATCAACATTACTCTCTATTGCAAATATTATTCAGAGTCCATGTCATGTTTCAGATGAGGTCTTGGGTTTCCACCAAAAAGACATTTTCCCTCAAAATTTCTCACAGGGTTTAATTTCAAAAGATGTTTAAATCATGCAGTGTTTTACAATTAGTCAGAGACATGGAGCAAAGTTGGCTACATGAACACAATTTGTCTGACAGCATGTAGTGTTTTTTTTCTTCTTCTTTTCTCTCCCATTAAATCTTGTGACCCTCTGACAGAGTCTTGACCCCTTGGACGGGAAACACTGCTAAACTAATTAACTCCACCTCAATAAGCTACACCGGTAAAATGCCACTTGATGGCTCAGTATTATCAATCCAATTATGTCATGTAGAGTTATCTAGCATTTACATGGGGCCACCAGCGTGCTGAAAACACCAATGTACATTTCTTCAACTGTTACTCAATACGAGCATTTTAACGTGCATCGGGCAGCCCCCTGAACACTCGCTCCACCGCTGCACTGCATACAGCCATCAGCATTTATTCACAGTATGTGTTATGTTTCTCTGAGTGTACGCCCAATGTGTAGCTGAGCTCCTTCGCTTCAGCGTCCTGTGAGATCTCGCAGGATCGGCTGCATAGAAAGCGAGGTTCATCCAGGCGCAGTGGCTTTTCTCTTCTTTACAACGCCCACCCACCAAACCCCCCCACCCCACCCACATTCGCTTCCACGTCTGCTTCACACACCGCTTACTCTGCGACATTTGGGACGAGTTTCTCACTGCTTGGCTTCTCACATCTTGGACACTGACACAAAATAAATGAAGACACAAAGAAGACACAAGGTTCAGAGTTGGAAGGGGTTGGTGGCTGAGGTGTGAAACTATTGGGGTGTAAAATTGCCCTGGCAGCCGTGCTGTTGTTTCAGCATTTCATGGTGAGCTGCTGCGTCCCTACTTGCCTGTTCAGTGCCTTCTTCCGTCCACCTTTTTTTTTTTTTTCATTTGTTTTTTTCTGTCCACACCATACCTCAGCTGAGCTCGGCTCTGTGTGAGCTGTAACTTTATAACATACAGCGATAACCATCCGGCCTGTTTAGTATGCACTATAGTGTGATTGTGATTCCTTGACCAGAGAGCTGTAAGAGTAATAGAGTGATTCAGTTTTGTTCTCTACTAAAAATGATCCTGGTGGGAAAGAGCAGAAGGTTCAACAGGCTAATATTCACACATTAATTTGTCCTAAGACGTCCGACTGTTCTCCAGCGGCTCTCATTACTCGCCATCAGTCACAGGGTGGCTAATTTGTCTGCGTGGGGAAGGGGGGAGCCTTACTGGTGCGAGGAGGAGCTTGACTGGTGCTTCCAACTGGCGGCAGCAGGAGGCCAGAGCGAGGCCGTGGAGAGAGGACAGACGTAGCGCAGAGGGCATTGCGATGCATTTGGCTGTCAATGTGATGCCTGGGGTTTGTTATTAGAAGCATGCGGTGAAATGTAGAGACTATTCTAAGCAGCAGGCTGAGCTATGTGACATCCGGCACATTGTTATTTTGGTTCATTAAGTGGTGTTGTTTTGCTAATTAGTTTTCTTACGGAAAAATGTAGGCCTAAAGCTGGTAATTGGTGACATGCTCATGACTGTATATTCTGTGCCCTGTTATGTGAATACGGACCCAAATCCAATTAATTACCCAAAAAAAGATGTTTGACAGTAGAAAAAGCATTAAAATAAATTAGGGCAAAGTTTGTATAAACTCCATTATATTATCTATATTTGATGATCATGTTTACTCTTATTAGATTGAAATTTTCTGCTCTTTCTTTGAACCACTTCTGAACAGATGGCTCGGCCGGCTCCACTGCTCTCCTCCCTCATGTGTCTGATTCTACATTCATAAAGCTAACGTTAGACTAGATTAGTTCCTCTGATGTCCATGAAGCAATTTCTCATTATTGCCCGTGGTTGAGAGTGGGCCGACTCCTGCCTGGGAGCACACAGGACTGTGTTTGTCTGCTCCGACAAGCTGCAGAAAGTCTTTGTGCCCAGAGTGAAAGAAATAAAAGTACAAGGAGAGCCTCCCTCCAATGGGCTGTGTCTGGTGTTGGCCTGCCCTGCGGTAAGGCAAGGTTATTCAGATGAAAGATGGTGTTGAGATTAGTGAGCCCTGCCCGGGCGCGTGGACATCCAGCATGCCGCACTGCGTGATTTATGAGAGTCGTGATATCAGCGGTGGCCACATGAATAAACCATGTGGCCAGAATTAAGCTCCTGTTAAACGGCGCGCAGCATTTTTCCCAGGTGCCTCAATCTCAGAGTGGTAGTCATCACCATAGTCTCCGCTGTGTTCTAGTGGTTTCATGAGAAAACTTCATCTGAAGTGCAACCAGTTTAAAGTCTTTGAGCTTTTTCCAAATCACTGATGATTCCCATGACTTTCTCAGTGCTGTCTGCTTGGTAGGGTATAAGTTCATTCATGTTGGGTAGTGTGTCTTGAAATACAGTGCAACCAAGTTGAGAAGGTTTGAAGGCTTCACACAGAATGAAAGTCTGCTAAATAATTTCATAACAACAGTGGCTAATAAATTGATGCTATTTATAAGGCATTCTCTCTTTAAAAAGTACTTTATACCAAATATAATAAGACGGTTGTCAGTTAATTTTCTGTTGATTGATTTGAATTTCTTGTTTGTAATAGATGCGTTGTTATTACAATCAGTGTCCCCACATGATTTATTCAGTGAGAAAAGACAGCCAAGATGCAATGGAGGACATAAATCAGGTTGATCTGAAAAAGCGTGATTGCATATGAATGTACAAGCAATCCAAGTATAATTTGTAGTGGACACCCACAATACTCAGATTTGTATATATTCTTTTCTTCTTTAATACAATACATCATCAGAGGTACAGTCTATAGGAGGGTGAATACATCAGCACTTTCTCTTGGGGAACTGACGTACTCCATACATATGAATGTTGTGCATGTTAACTATATGAATATTGTGAGCCTGTCTTCGGTTCCTCCCTGTCAATCTTCGCCCTCAACTGTGGAAATCATATTCAAAGGCAAGATGAAATTTCCTCCCCGTCCTGTATAAAATAATCCAAACTCAGTATGTCCTGATTTGTCCCGTACTTTCACTCACAAATGAGTTGAACTACCAATGTCCATAACCATAACTAAGCAGAATTATGGCCAGAGTATCTGTGCTGAGATTGAGAGATTGTAAAGCTAATCCTCGGCAGGATCATGACAAGCTGGCATTCCTAATCACTGAAGTGTAATAAAAAGTAAAGCACCCACGAGTACATTTTTACTGAGATCAGGTGTAAGACATTGCTGCCTCGGCTGCACTTTATGCCGTCAGCATTACTAAAATTCCCATAAATGCAGCGCCAAACAGCCTCACGGGCTTTATGACTTCAATACACTTGATGCCCAACTCAAGTGTTGGGGCTCTTTAAAGTGACATTTATAAAGAGAAGAATAAAACAAAAAAAATCAGAGGAAATGAAGACAAAACACTAACTAGATTCTTTGTTGCACAGATGAACTTATTGCTTTTTTTCCCCAGTCAAAGGGGAAATAAATATTCAGATCCTTTCCCTCAGTAAAAGTAAAAATCTAGAAATATTAGATCAAGTGTACTAGTACTGTATCTTTAGCAAAATGTTCTCAAAGTACTGACATAGAAAGCTCCAATTTTTAATGATATATAATTATAATAGTAGTAATTATTGAAATATTATCCATTTAAGATTTTGTTTTGTCATATTATTTCATGTGTTGTGGTACACCGATCGGTCAGATAGTCAGGAGGAGGGGTACGATATTTAACTTTTGAATGTTCAGTGTATAAGCACAAAGATACTTGAATAAACCATGCCAGTACATCTTGATTGCACTTGCTCAGATGTACTTAGTGATACAATCCGAGGAGATGATACATTTTTAAAGGACCAGTTCAGGATTCAGTTTGGTGCTGCTCAGTTGCTCTGCTTGGCAGAGATCCAGCTGGTTCCCTGACATGTCATCCTGGTCTTTAACATGAGACGTTCAGCTACGTGGCTGGTGCTATAGGGGAGGCAGTGTTGACGATGCACAACATCATGGTCTCCCTAATGAGGCCTGTCTCTTAATGACTCATGGCCACCAGCAGATGACAGGGATGGCCAGTACTGGGGCTTATCTCATTGGCACTCCTTGCTGCGTGGTTACACCTGTAACCTTTAGATCACTCCAAATTAGGTTGCTCTGGGAATCCTTCAGTGGTGATTACAAAACAGATTGAGTGGCCGGAAGAATCCTCATAAAAATTGTATATGAGCCCTCAGCTTGAATTTAGAGGAGGGATAATGGGCTGATTGTGCAAAGGCATGTTACACACAAAAGCCCACAACTGATCAGGCATTCACTCTGCTGCTCCAGACAAGATTGCAATACCAAACGATGTTTCCGTTGACTGGTTTCCATTATGTAGATGTAAATTAACAAAAGCAAGACGAAAAACCGAGCGTTATGATGAATGAGTACATAGAGCAGTAAGATGAACCCGAAAAGCAGCTGGAATCCATCAGTGGGAGGTGAACCTCTGACTCGTGCCAGTCAGTCACGCCTGCTGAGCATCATTCATGGGAGACTGCAGGATCTGGTCAGCCAGGGGACGGGCTGGTTAATTGCATTGCACTTTAATAAGTCGCACGCTGAAGACACATAGCTTTAATCATGCAGATGTCTCTGCTGACATGCCGTGCAGGCGGCGCTGTCTCTTCGGTGTCTGTGTTTCTGCAGGCAGGTGTGCGACGTTAACATGTTTACTGTCAGAAGTCCTTATCCTCACATACCCTTCTATTCATCCAGCACCTTGACTATGCACTCTGCTTCTTGTACTCTTGCACTTGTGTCTCCATCGGTGGCCCTAAAAGACGTTGCTATTTCAGCAGTTTGTTGGCAGGATGAGATGCAGCGGCATGTCTATTTAGACAGTTTCCAAGTGTCAATAATCAAAGGAACAGGAGAGAAATTCATTTAGGGGTGAATACAGACTCTGGAGAACATTTTGCTTGGCGCAAAGTGAACATGTTTGAAGTGAAAACGGAAACAAAACAGTTTTCTGGGATGTCAGCAGATAGAGGGAGGAGGCTTACAGCAGCATATTGATCCGACTTGTCTGTCTTCTGCAGTGCTCTTGTTGTATGCAGAATCATCAACGAAGAGAAGCTCACGTGGACCCAATGAACCATTGTTCAAACTTTGTCTTTTTTTTTTTATCGCAAATGTTAAAATCCACACCAAGGAAATGGCAAATCTCTTCAGGCATAAAAAAAAGATGTGTTGTCCTTGACATTCAGATTTTAAAGTCACCAGGCTGTTACTGGCACATGCTGCGCTGCACGTAGATATCTACAGCGGAGGTGGTTTGTGACCAGATCTAACAGGGTGTAATCTGACATCAGATCCCTGCGTGGCTGCACAAATACTGACAACCTGGACAGAAGATTTGATTTCAGATGAACATTTTTGTTGTGTCTGGCACACTTTTGATGACATTAAACAATAAACGTGTGTGCGGCCTGCATGGGGCTTGCAGATTACAATGAATGAGGAAGTAATTGCTGCACGGCACGCAAAACACTTTGTATTCACCAGAAACAAACAAAACAACAAAGAAAAAACCCATCACATCCCAACCTGATAGGCAAATCTGAAGGGTGCTAAATATGGGTGTCGCGTCCTTTAGGAGTTATCACATAGAGATTTTAATTTGAAATTTGTTTTACTTCAGTTGAGCACTAGCAAAATATAAACAACAACTTTTGCTTTAGTATACGTTGAATGAAAATGGGTCGCAAAACAAAATGTAAAATCACGGATCCAAATACTAATTATTCTCTAGATGAATAGCCTATACATTTGTCTTGGTAGTACTATATTGTAACATCTTTGTTACAGCCAGCCATTTGTGGGATGGTTAATTTAAATCAGCTCTCTTTTTTCTTTAAAATAATCTTATTACCGCAATCGACATAATGAGTCCACCTCATGTCTGAATGTCCATCCAGCTGGGCCTTAGCAATACTTTACATACAAAAGAAAGATGTTGAATAATTTATTCAGCCGAGAACAAAAACAGCCATATTATTGTTATTATTATTTGGTTGTGCTTATGTTTACATCTTAATTCAAGATCTGCAGTAAATGAAGGGAGGAAGAATCTCAAACCTGCCCTCTGACCTCCTGGAGGAGTCATTAAGAGCAGCGTAGTGAGAGAGATGATGAACACATCAATGCTCTGTTCGTGGCTGCATTATCTCTGCAGTAACCCATGAGCAGACTTTGTTAATGAGTGCAGATAATGTGATCCTGTCACATTGTGGACAAGCCACTTGTAGTGTTTGAAGTGTGAACAGAGTTCATTGTATCGGCCCCTCTTGAGTTAATGTAGGCTTTTATTCCTGTGGGCAACTTTCGTGTGTCCGTGGATACCAGGTAGGAGGGACATTGGAAAATGGAATGAAAACTGTGTGGTCGGATGTGGAGGCTGCGCACAGTAAATTGGCCTTTCAAGAGCAGCTCTTGTGAACTATACCCCTGTTGAGATTCTTGATCCCTTAAGAAATTTATGAGTTTGTGAGCGCGCAAGTGTGCCAGAGCAAGGAAGGAAGCCTGTGTCTTCTGTGTGTCATCATAAGCTCATTATTTTTCTTCTCTCCCATAGATCTGCGACCTGTCATCACCTCTCCCAGCGAGTGTGTGCGTCTGAGCACAGCGGCGCTTCTGTCACTTTGTGCTTTCAGAGCCCCCTCAGTATCCACAGGAAAAAAAAAAAAACACCCAGGGACCACAGGCTGTAAGATTAGGTGAGTTTAAGGCCACGTGCCTCCGGCTATTAGATCTGTCAGTGTCTCTTTCTTCAAGGGCTCCGTAGCACTTACTTTGCTTGCAGCCATCACTCTAACAACTACTAAAAACTACTGATTCACTTAATCTCGCCACATATTCACGGTAATCCTAACTTTATCGCCCCTCGGTTTCTCTTTGCCTCAGGGCCTGTGGCTGAGAACGTCTGAAGTTTGACAAATATGACATGACAAGTTCGACTTGTCCAGAGCCGTACAGAGGAATGACTGAGGGCAGTGGTCTAATCACAGGAGCAATAAAAGCTTTCTAGTCAATCAAGCAGGATCCCTGTAGTATTTAACAGGATTGTCTCAGAGAGGGGCTTGAATATGAAAGCAGCTGTAGCCTGTAACACGTGTGTATCTTGATTAATCATCCTGTTAAGGAAATGAACATGACTTTAACCTCTGCCTGCTCAGACGTACTGCTACTTAGAGGAAGTGGAGGTCTGATTGATTTTCTTTCACATGTGAGTGAACTACATGCAGCTATCAATGCAGAAGATTAGCTGAACATGTGAATGCCTGTGTTATTGGATACAGTCACTCAGAAATATTGAACCCATCCCCTTTAACACCCCGGAGCACAGGCAGAGCACACACCAGCTAATGTATACATGCAGGCACGCTATCACTGCTGCATATGATCACTACGAGCTGAGCGGCAAAAGAGATACAGTACACAGACAAACTCAGGCTTCGGTTTCTCTGTATTCATTATCACATGTCGTTCGTATTACAACATACAACACTGTGTGAGGTTGCTACCCTCAGGCAGACTGCTATAACCATGATATAGTTGTATTACCGCTCATGGCATCCAGGCATTAACCTACAGCATGAGATAATGTGTGTCAGCCGTCTATCTTTTATCTTTTGGCAGTGATACGCTAAGATAAGACCCGCGCACGTGGAGAATCCATCACCGTTATGTCCGCTGATCATATGCGCTCTTGCTCTTGCCTGCGCGTAATGAAATAACCTTCTGGTCTAAACAAATCAGCATCTCCGTCACTGTCACTCACAGCCTTGATCTGTGCCGCCGCTCACTGAGCAGAACACATGTGGGTTTTGAAGGTCTTACTGAAGGAGACGGGCGCGGGAGCGATTGTTTAAAAAAGAGCAGTGGCGTATATGTTTTGACAATCCAAGCCTGCAAAGAAAGCACTTTAAGAGACCAGCTTGACATTTTGGGAAATGCAACAAAATCTGCCTACCAGCGTCTTCTAACTGTGTGTGCAGACAGAAAGCAAAGCAAATCTCCACCTTGCATCACTCCTGTGAGTTTCACTGCCAGGCCATTTGTGCGGTTTGTGTTTATTTGCCCCAAACATCCAATGCACCAACTTGTCAGAGGTTAGCTGTGAGCTGGCTATATGTACACTGCAACCGTGTGTGTGGGAGTGTATATCTGTACCGCTCAGCCTGTGACTGATCCCTGAACTCGTCATGAACTCCAGTTCTTTCCATCATTTTCCTCCAGTCTGTCTCCTGTGTACTCACAACTGTGTAGATTTAAAAAGTGAAAACATAAAGCCACCGGATAAGCGTAAACACTTTGTTCACATTTTAAAAAATTTTCCTCACATGGCCTCTGTCTAAATTTACACTGCCCTGGTTTACTATTCATGCACATTTACTCTCAGTATATGTGGTTGTGTTTTTGTCTGAACACACAGTTAAGTCTAATTAAATGTTTGAGCTTTTCAAGTGCTGGTTGGTGGATTTTGTTACACCTTTACACCACCTGTTTCCACCTGTTTTCAGTCTGTGCTGAACTAAGCTAACCAGCTGCTGACTGCAGCATGATACTCGTTGTACAAAAAACATGAGCTGAACATTGAACCTCTGATCTAACTCATGGGAAATGGTGTATAAATCTATTTCCCAAAATGTTGAGGTAATCTATTTAAAGGGATAGTTCAACATTTTGGCAAATTGGCCCATTGCCATAATGCCTATAGTTTTAGGAGTAGGTTCATTACCTTTAATTGTCGGTGCAAGCTATTTTTAGAACGGCGGAGCAGAGCCACAAGCTGCTCAGAGCTATGCTACGGAGGCTAATGGGATTTCTTGGTTTCCCTCATCAAACTCATCAAATACACAATCCAACAACTCCAAAACGCTCTGGTGGACAAGTTATGACCTGCACATTCACCACGCTATGAGATAATAACGGAACATTACGAGACAGAGTTGTTTTAGAGGTAAATTCATGCAAAACCGCTGAAGCGCCTTCCCCTTGGGGGCAGTTTTTCCGCAAGCAGTCTCTGCATTTGCCTCGAAAATAACTCTGTCTCGTAACGTTCCGTTATTATCTCATAGCGTGGTGAATGTGCAGGTCACAACTTGTCCACAAGAGCATTTTGGAGTTGCTGGATTGTGTATTTGATGAGTTTGATGAGGGAAACCAAGAAATTCCATTAGCTTCCATAGCGTGGCTCTGAGCAGCTCACGGCTCTGCTCTGCTGATCAAAAAATAGCTTGCACCGACAATTTAAAGTAATTAACCTACTCCTAAAACTATAGGTATTATGGCAATGGGCCAATTTGCCAAAATGTTGAATTATCCCTTTAAATGTTGCTTCCAAGAACAAATATTTTTTTCTTAAAAAGGCCAATATGAGAACAGATCCATTTATCTCAGTACAACATATGTATATCTTTATCTGCTCCCCTTCTCAGAGTGAAAGATGGGGTCATCGGTGGCCCTGCCGGCCGTGCTGCTTATCCTGGGCCTCGGCGCTGGCGTGTGGAGTCTGAACCCGGACGACCCAAACGTCTGCAGCCACTGGGAGAGGTGAGCATGTATCCTCTGGTGTTGACCACACTGCATTGAATTTTAGATTTGAAAGAGAAGCTGCAGTGATCTGAGAAACACTGGCTCCCAGGACCGATGCTGTCGATCCTGGAACTTTTTCAATGCACCTGCTACAGCCGCTCCTCACCAAACTTCCAGATCTATTCTCAAAGTCCATACAGCAGTATTGATCCCACACAGTGCAAGTCGCCGGGCTCTGAGAGACTGGAGGAGCTGCAGCTTCAAATGAAATACGCAGGCAAATTGATCAGTGTACTCTCATTCCAATCAATCATGACAGCCATAGGGCCTGAATAATTATTAGTTGTGCCGGCCAGTGTCACTTTTGAGAAATAAGCAGGAATAATTTCCGTCCTCAATGCAAAGGGGAGGAAAGAAATCTGTGAAGATATATTATCTGGATTATTGCTTGACCAAGGTGAGGGTACTTAAGGATTGTGGCTCCACCTTGCTGGCATCAAAATGAATTCCCTAAGTGGGCTGTCTCCATGGCTTTGTGGTCTCTCAGTATCCTCAGACTTGTGCTGCATATATCACTATAACGTGAATCACCTAAAGGCTGTTCTCACATTGTTTTTTCTGTCGTTGTTGTATTTTCTTCTCTCCCCAAGGAGCACAGAAATCTATATTGCTTGATACGTATACAACTCTCTCTCTCTCTACACAGTGTCTTTCACCAGTGTATTCATATCCTTACTTAAGTACAAATACCAGTGCAATATTGTTATTAAAAAAAAATCCCATTATAGATATAAGAGCTGCATTCAAAACGTCTGACAAAGTTTTCAGAGGAATCGTCAGAATGTACTTTTGTATTATTTGTGTTAAATTAAAAATACTAGTTCAGCAGATAAATTTTTCATGTCACTCAAGGATGATTTTACTGTTTCAATTGGATAAAAGAAAGCACATTTCAACTAGTCTAAATACATTAGGTATAAATCAGTGGTTCCAAACTGAGGGGTCGTGCTCCTTTAATAGGTCAAGAGTTAAATCTGACCTGTCGTAAGGTGTCAGAAGAAATGACAAATTTGCTACATAAATTTATCTTCTAATCTTTGCTATTTTTGTGAAATATTGTATACTCTAACTTCTTTCAAATGGTTATTTAGAGGAAACCATGCGTGGCAATGTGGAAATCACTATTGTGCCAAAGAGCAGCTAACTCAACAAGGGATTATATATAAACACTGCTGTTTAGTAGAGACTAACAGGAAGCACTGATTTCTTATTTAACACTGTGCACTTGTGATTTATTATCTCATAATGTATTTTATGTAAAGTCTACTGGTAAACTGCAGCTGTCAGATAGATGTTGTGAAGCGCACCAATTTGGAGAACTTGTTGAGAAAACAACATCTCCCTCTAAGATGTAGTGGGGCTGTGTAAAATGGAAAAAGTCAAGTAAACCTAAAATGATTTAATAAAACAGTATTTCTTCTACCACTTTTTGTGTGTGGTTTGCTGTTTTCCAGTTATGCTGTGACTGTGCAGGAATCCTACGCTCACCCTTTTGACCAGATCTATTACACCAGATGCACAGACATCCTCAACTGGTTTAAATGCACAAGGCACAGGTAGGTTTACAAGAGTCTCCTTGTTTGTCCCCGCATTTATTTCATCAGTGGCTCGCCCTCTACCGTTTCCCAAAATCCGAGCCAAGTCTCTGAAGGCCACAATAAATGTCCTTGTTAATGTGGCTGACAGTGAGGCAGTCGAAGCCTGGATCTGACTGTAATCATCTTATGGTAAACGATTTAATTACTCCATTAGGGTTTATAGTAGGCATCCAGCTAAATAAGAGCACAGAAAGTCACGTCTCAAAATACTGACTTTTATGTAGCAGGTGCTTTACACAAAATACAACTGGCTTTTAATCCTTCTTTCTCTGTTTTACTTTATGAACTCCACTCCAAGAAAATATCATGCCACAAACAACTTTTTCTATCTGTCTATATGTTTCTCTGCCCTTCAGAAAGGGTCAGTCTTTACATCACATAGCTTTCTCTGCGTGTCTGTTTTTCCAGGATCAGCTATAAGACGGCTTACCGGCGGGGAGTGAGGACCATGTATAGGCGTCGCTCGCAGTGTTGCCCTGGTTACTTTGAGAGCGGAGACTTGTGTGTTCGTGAGTGTCCTTTTTTTGTAACTCCTCTGTCTTCACTGATGACATTTCAGGTTGTGCCTGCTAGACATTAAGAGAAAAGGAGTCTCTGGTTGGCTTGCAGATAAAGCTACAACTCCTTGGCAGTCCTCCCACCCCACTCCGTCACCCCCGCACCAGGCTGATCCTTTTATTTTTTTTGTTTTATCATGATCATCCAATAACCCCACCCCCCCTACCACCACCACCACCTCCTCTGTTAGCATCCATGTGAATTTACTCAGTTTAAGATGATTGAGCGTGATTTAACACGGAGGAAAAGCATTTTACGCCATAGCCCGCGCCCTGCTTTACTCTTCCTGCAAGAGTAATTTAATTGAAGTTGTATAACAATGAGAAAAATTAACGAGCCAAAAGAGTGCCAGTTACAGACTGAGTAGGTACAGCACCCTCCATAAAACCACACTAGAGTTCAATAACATAAAAAAAGCAGAAGCCGTGAAAATTGGACCGGAGCAATATGCTGATAACAATCCTTCACTGTCATTTTTATAGCTTCATTAATGGTCATCAATTTCTATTTTTAGTTGCACACATCAAACCGCATACTTTTGCATGGTGGCCAAATAAAGACAGAACATAAAGCTGGTGAGAGCTACGTTTTTGATATTCTCTCCTTACCTAATGTTTTATTCTCTTTAAATAAGATTAGAACCACACTTTAATATTTTCCTAGATCTTTTGCAGCATGAGGGAATTACTGATAGAGTGACTGCAGTCGTGTGGGTTTGCTCTTTGACCATAGCAGAGCTTGTCCTTGTCTAGGCTTTACTAGCCTCAGGGCAGCAGAGCACCGGGAAGTCAGCCAGCCAGCCAAGGATAAGAGCTGGTGTGATTATCAGGGGGGTCTTAAACACATTGATCAATAATGTAACCATTAACCAGTTGACTGACAATGGAGCTATTTGGCGATTGACAGTCTTTCCAGGGTGTTAACCGGTCTCCAAACTGCGGAGGTGCCTCTCACGTGTGGCTTCGTCTATGTATGAACAAAAGGTTTACTTTTACTTAGATATTATGTGAAGTTGAGGGTGAAAACAGCCACTTTCCCCTTTAACCCATTCTCAGGTAAAGTGGTGAGACTGGGTTGATGGGGGCAGAGAGGGCAGCCTTTGCTTTTTGCTGCCTTTGCAAACTGTTCCACCCCTTTTAATCCTCACACTCTCACTACCAGGATTAAGAGATTTGTACTCCCCGAGCTGTTTTGCATGCAGTAACAAAAAGGGTGCCCCCTTTTGTCAGAGGAAATCGACCCAAAATTTACTCAAGTCGTCTATTTCTGGACACTTTGTTGTTTACCGAATGTAAAATATCCCTCCCCCTGTGTATTGTTAGTTTACTGTAGCATTTTCCATGAAGTCGATTTAATTAAAAGTCCGAAATGTTTGAAGAGTGTTTGCCTTTTAATCCTGCCTGTGTTTTTCTTTTTTTCTTTTTTTTCATTATGTGGCACCACATCAACACTTACATTAGCTCCAATGAAAAGCAGCTAAATGAATCATGGGGGTATAAGGACCTTGGATGAACCAAAATAATCACACAAATAAGCAAAAAGAGAATACTTCTGACAGAATCACTAACATTATCTTTAAGGTTGTTTGTTTTTGTTATTTTATTTCCTTCTGTGTTTGGATGTGATTGCTTAATTTACTCAAAGCCTCTCCACTATGAGTTGAACTTTGATCTGTTTTTCGTTAATTAGCGCTTGAAGCCTCCGACTAGAGGTCTTTATTAATTCTGTGACCTTTGATCTGTCGTAGGTTATTACCTTAATCTGTAACTGGCCTATGTGGAGGATGTGAGGAACTCATTTCCCCTCTAATAAGCATGATTATTACAGTTGTGCAAGAGGAAGTGAGAGGAGCTCGCTAATGACAACAGCTTGTAATATCTTCAGAGGCTGACACCCTCTGCAGGGCTGTGACTCCCTCTTTTCTCAGAGCATTTAGGCCAGATGACTCCTGCATGACTCTTGCCCATCCGGCGCTGTGAGACGATACTAAAAACGACGTTGGCGGCAGAATTAGTTGGGTTTTGATAAAGTTTCTGGCAGCAATATGCTAGCACATTTCATATTTGGGTTTTGATGAACGGGGAGATGATGAGATTTTTCACCAGAAAGGAAGACTGAGCCTTTGATTTCTTTTTCATTTTGGCTTTGTTGCTTTTTTTTTTTTTTAATGCTTCAAAGACGTAGTTTTAAAATAAATCATCCCACTGCTACATAGAAGCATGTGAAAGACGCTTTGGAGGAAGTTGTTTGATATGTTCTGTAGGCATCTCCCCTAGACTGATTTAACCATCAGCTACATCACATTGTTCCACGATTTTCACTTCACTTTGTACTCCAAACCACTACAACTAGAACAGAAATCATAAACAGAATAGTAAAGGTAGGTCTCCTCTGCCTGACTGCAGCTAAGCTCCTCCAAAACACATTTAGAGGAGAGACTATAAAGATCTATTTTAT
This sequence comes from Trachurus japonicus, assembly GCF_045865225.1. Classification (NCBI taxonomy): domain Eukaryota; kingdom Metazoa; phylum Chordata; class Actinopteri; order Carangiformes; family Carangidae; genus Trachurus; species Trachurus japonicus. Next base: position 13,530,450 of record NC_140912.1, read on the forward strand.
CAGACATTTTAAAAGATTGTAGTTTGACTGGGCAAGAATATTAAATTTATTAACACTGCATGACAATCACCAATTAGCTCCATTGTTCCCCGTTCTGATAACACCTCTGCATAATGAGTTAGATTAGCCTTTTATCTAGATGAAAGACTCAATTTTCCAACAGATTCCTTAGACATGAGTTAAGCAGAGTGATTCATGAATTTCAATTAAAATGAAAGACCTACCTCCTACTTTATTATGCCATCCCTTCAGTACACCGGTTCAGATCTCAGGAGAAGGGTGCGCTTTATCCTTTCTCCCATATTCAAAACTTCATTTCCATATTTCTTTTTTTTTCCTGAAGGATGTGACACATTTGCATTTCCCTGTTCTCGCTGATCAGAATTTGCTGATTGAAACTAAACGAAATCAACTCATCATGGTGACATTGAATTCGTCTCCGCTTCTCTTTGAATACTCTGCATACTGTGGACTCATTGATTACAGGTAGTCGATCTCACACCTTCGTCAGCACAAATGTTGGAGCTCCTTCCCCCCTCCTCCTCTTCTTCTTTTTTTTTTCTCCCCCGGCTTACTGCAATTAGACAGTTTCCTGCCAGAGTACTGATGCTCAGAAATCTGCCCCTGAATTATCTTTCAATCTCTGGTTTACCATTTTTGCCTTGGGAGCGTTTCTGAGATTAGCAGCGGCTTGTGGGTGTTTGGGATTCACTCCTCTTTCTCCTCTCCTGCTGCATCTCTCCCGCTGGCGGTGGATCCTAATCGAAGCCTGATTGAGTGATAATCTATAGTAGCAGTGTTCAGGCCTGCATCCAGCTCTAGCTGACCTCTCTGCCTGCAGGATATGTGCCATGGTGTTACACACAGAGCTGAAAAATCACAGCAGGGCTAATTTTGTGGGGGGGGGGGGGGAGAGAAGCTAACACAACAACTCATAGATGCCCTTTCCACTTCTGATAACAAAACTACAGAACAAAGGATGCAGAACTTGGATGAGGTGTTGGATGGACTGTCTGTTCTTCTGTCCTTGGATTATGTATCATCCCTCCACAGGCCATGTGAACTGCTGATTCCCATCAGGCAGGGTTTCTCTCCCGTTGTATTGGTCAGACTGTCTCCATCCTCAGATAAGAGCCTGTCTGTTTTAACCCTGCTGGCCAGATGACCTTGCCACGGATTTATTTATGCTAAGTGTCTATCTTTGTGATACTTTTCCTTCTTGGCTCCTCACACACACAGACGCAAAAAAAATGGTGCTATGGCAAAGGAAAAAAAAAATCCTTACAGGTCACTTTATTATCCAGCTGCACCAAACTTCCAGCTCTTGTGAACACGCTCCCAGGAATACTAATGTCGACCCAATCAATTGGGTGCCGTGTTGCTCAATATGAATGATCAAGAAAACTGCACACTTAGTAAACACTGCGGTGCCTGGACCTGCTACATTAAAGCATCACTATATGACAAAGCACTGGCTGATCAAATTAGAAGGGATTTACGGCTTGTTCCTTCATGGCTCAGCCTGCTGATAACAGCTCATTGTGGAGAGTAAAGCTATGTGATAAACCAAGATGTTGACCAAGGACTCAATCTGCTAAGAAATCATTTAGCCCAGTGTCAAGCAGTGAAGATGGATGTTAAATATGAGTGCCATGGCGAAGATTTAGTCCCTTGATGGTATTAGAGAGATATTGAGTGTTCAATTTTATGGGCCATTTTCTTTCAGCTGTTATCTCGGTGGTTTTCGTTCTGCTGTTTATTGGTGGTTTAATGATGTTTTACACTCTGTTTGTGTGTGTTAACGCCATTATGAACTGCACTGATGAGGGAACATCTGTGTGTGTGTCTCAGCTCTGTGCACGGAGGAGTGCGTCCACGGTCGCTGTGTGTCTCCCGATACTTGCCAGTGCGAGCCTGGATGGGGCGGCCTGGACTGCTCCAGTGGTGAGTGCACTTAACTTCTAAACCTTCAATCAGTCTCTTAGACTCATTTATTCCTAAAAGGCGTTCACAGCCAGATAGTCCTTAAGACTCTGCTGTGAATCTGTTTTTTGCCTCAATGTTCGTCTATCTCAAAGCTGCTCAGCTTTGTATCCTCTCTTCTTAGCAAACACAGCCAATGGAACAGGTAAGTCACAATGAATTCATTCTCATTTGCTGGAAGTGGAAGTGATTTGCTTGATGAATATAGCGGATGGATGGATGGTTGCATCCCCCTGTGTCTACCGCATTCTCTGTTATGGTCTTAATCATGATTAGACTGGTGCCTATGACTTGTTCAGTGGAAAGATGAATCAATGCCAAGCTGTAACAAACCATTGCAGTGGCCTCTCTGTTTACTGGGGTTATACTTCAGCCTCCAGAGCCGGCTGCGAGGGTGGAGTTCGGCATATCCATCCTGCAATCAGCTAAATGCTGAGTGTCGCCGGGGCCAGACAAAGAGGAAAGAATCTATTTATACCTTTGTGATGTTTATATGCCTACAGAGAAATAGTGAATGTGCATACAGAGATGGTGCTGTAGTGCCCCAGGCTCTGTCTTTCTGACCCCAAATTCTCTGCTCCCTGTAACATTTAAGTCTGGTTACCTATTGCATATTTAGGAATGAGTAATGGGAGCTAAAATCAAATCAGTAGTGTTATTGTATAGATCTATGAGTTTTCATTAGCAAGAGAGCCATTCAACTGATTAGCAACTGTGTGTAAATCAGCCGCTCTCTCTGCGCCGCCGGTCCATTGGAGGTGGATTCATGGGCATAAATGACAAGCCTGAGCTGTTTGCTGCTGCTCGCTCCCACAGACTGGTGAGGGTCCAACAGGGAGGATGTGAGGTTCAGGGCCCGCAGGGACTCTTGTCCCACTCTTGGTTGGTTAGGAGTGCAGCCGTGTGTGCCTTTCAGCCTGCAGGTGCTGGGCTAATCCACCTTATTAAAACAGACTTGATGATTGAGACAGAGGCATTATTCATAACTTTAGATTTCCATACCAGGCATGAATCCAGGCTTTTTCATTTATGAGCTTTCATCTGTAGAAATGAGGAATGCGTGCCAATTTTTAAATTAAATCTGCCCTCTTTTCCCTTCGTGTAAATGGTTCAGCATGTTTTTTTTTGTCTCCCACTGTAAATTTTACCTTCAGCCAGCAAAGATAGGTGATATGATATTTAGTAGACTTCATGTAAGTGGATGTAGCCATCATATTGTGTCCCATAGGCTGACAAGCACACTTGCTACACAGTTCCAATAGAGTCAACACCAAGGTTTATTCACTGTTTGCTGAACCACTATTATGTTTGAGTGAAGTAGTTTAGATAGCACAAGAGCCAGTTTTGTGGTACAGTAACTGGTAAGAGGGCAGAATGGGCTGGTCGCATGACAAAGAATGTGTGAATGTGATTAAAAAAAAGAAAAAAGAAAAAAGTGTGTCGCCCAGGCTTGGAGATGAAGAGCTGCCGTGGGATGCTGAGAGGCCTAAAGCTGAAGTGACAGTCTTTCAGCCAGTGATCTGGAGCTGGATCAAAGGCTTGGACCTCATTTCTGGAGCAGCACCCACCAGGAAGCAGTTTTGTATATGGGTCAGGTGGTGAAAATAAAGAGTTGGACTGTTTGTGGCCAGAGAAGAGAAGGCGATAAGGTGGGAGAGATTCAGTGAGTTGTGTTGGGGAGGGGGTGCTGAAGGCTGGAGAAAAGATATCGCCTGTTTTTCACCTGCTGGTGTCCACCTGCTGTAGCCAGAAAACATTTCATCCTCTTCCCCGGCCTGAGGCAACTGTCCCACTGAGACCAGACCGGCCTGGAGTCACCCCGGTGACCTGCCTGGAGTCCTGGGGCGTCTTCTCAAGGACACACTGCTAGATGTTACCCACAGATAAAACAGCGAAGCAGGGCGTTTGCTGTTGACTGTTGTTTGCAGATGTCTTGTTCTACATCTATCACACGTGGATTTGGATCAGTCAGAGTTGAGGTTGCGTTGTCCCGAAAGAGCGATGAATGATTAATTGCTGTTGTTGGTTTGTGTGATTGCTCTAATGTCTGTGTATTGTGTTTGTGGTACATGGTCTTGAACATGTTTCTATAATGAAATCATCATTTCCTTTTTTTTATTTCTTCATTCAACAACTCAGGGCATTTAAGTGTGGTGACATGTACACTGTACCTGTTAATGTTTATTTTGTGTCTGTTTTCCTCTGTTGTGCTTGTGTTTTCTGTCACTTTGCCTTCTGCTCTTTTTTATATTGAAATGCACTGTGCTTGTCTCCTCTGTGCCACTGTGTATACTTTGTTTTGTCAGAAGGGTTCGTCTTGAAAAACAACATTGTTCTCCGTAGGATTTGCACCATGTAAAAAGAAGAAAAAAACCAAATGATGAAAAAATATTAGGCACAATAAAACAGGGACAGCAGCAATTGTTGTGGCGCAATTCAGATAGATGGAGCTCTGCTTATCGGCCTGAGCAGCATGTCTTTAGTCATTTTAGTCAACTGAAGTACAGGGCTGTGTTAAGCCAAAGTAGTGATGTTATTGGTTGTAGTTTACAACAAATATAGTATATGTTGCTGTAAAAAGAACAACATGGTATGAGATGAAATGGGAAATCAAATCACTGTAGAAAACTATGAGTTTATTGCATGAAAACTTTATAATTTTTTCCCCTGAATCTTATGAGTTTCTTGGATTTAAAAGTAGACTTTAGTTTTTCTAAAGTTACAAAGAAATGACATTGCCTCTGTCTCTCAGCACTTGTGATTAAATCCCCTTTGATGAGCCTGTCACACGGGGTCACTATATGCTACAGTAATAACAGCTTTCAAATAAAAACACTGATAAAGATAGAGGTTGTATGTGCAAGGTATATTTAGCCATGACTGCCATCACTTGTTAAATATTATGTGCACTGAAGCACTATCATTGATTTCATGTGCTTCAGTTGGATAATGATACTGGTCCCCGGTGTTCAGGGATAAGAAATGTGCATAAATACAGAGCTTTGATTTTACAGTTACTTCTTTCTCTCTGCCTTCTTGGAGTTTCCTTTTCCTTACTGCGGTGGAAAACGTTCGCCCACTTGTGCAGAGATTCTATAAATCAATGCTACCAGGATGCATATCTGAAAAGTCCAAGGAGTAGGTTTAGCTTTGTTAACCGCAAAGCATCGTTTGTGTACTAAAAAGAAATCTATCACACTTAATAGCCAAATCTAATGTGTTTGGTCAGCCGTGGTCCATGAGGTAACATATTCCTCCCTAATGCATTCAAATAGGAAGGCAGCCACTGCTATGGGTGCCATACACATGGTTAATTGATGAATGTGGCCTATGAACGCTTGTTTATGGGATATTGCAGTAGACAGGGAGCGGCTACATGCTACTCATTTTATATAAATCGTCAAATAAAACAGTAACATTTTTCATTATTAAAGTTTTAAATCAGTGATTAGTCTTTTAACTGGCTGTGTTGAATAGTGTAGATGCAATGTGAAAGAGCCACGAGACCCAAACCATGCCTTCATTCTGGCTTGAGAAACACCCATGTGAGGACTCCCTCTGGCATCTGAGCCATATGGTTCCTCTCCAGTCTCACAGCAGCAGGACATTGACATGCATCGCTGTCAAAGACCAAGAGACTGTGAATTACACAGAAGGGAGAAGAGATGCTCACACAGATTTACTCTCACTAAACACATCACTCCAAGTGTCTCTCAATTTAACGCTTTTCTCTCAAAACTTCTCTCCCCACTAATCCCACCGATTAAACAGAATTCAATATTTGCGCGTGCGTCTACATCAGTGTAAAAGCAACAAGTCCTTTTTCTTTGAGATTGTGGGGCCACATAAAGTGGGATGTCATGTCCACACATCTTCTTTTTAAAAAGTATAAAACTATTGAATTTCTCGCATAAAGAGGTGTTTTTGAGTGATAAATATTCTGTATCATACACTGTATCATTCGGGGGGGGGGCTTGCTGCTTGTAACATCTGATGTCGACTGCCTCATTCATTTTGATAGATCAAAGTGCCCGGGCAATGGTATTTCTCGAGGGGGCAGAAGATTGACCGATCTATAGAGCCTCATGGAGCACATTTAACTGCTCCATACGAGTGTGTGCGTGCGCGCGTGTGTGTCCATGAAACCCTCCTGCGTTGACAGTTTTGTTTTTCTATAGCACACTGGGCTCCTGGGGAGCGTTGGAGCCAGTTTATATACTGCCAAGTATGTGACAGCCTTATTTATTTCGCCAAAGCACAGAGTTCATGCTCATTTCTGACTCCATATCACACTGATGAAGTGAAGCCAGTGGAAGCAGCTTTCCTTAGACTATCAAACCTAAACGAGTTATCAGTGTTGAGTCATGTTCATACAAAAAGCAGCCCTCCATAAAATAATTGAGTGGACGTATTGCTTCAGGCATTGGTGAAACATGAATTATAAAGCAGGAAGTCCAACTCGGGCAACAGAGCCATGTGTTAGATGGCTTATCAGATACCAAAACACAGCACACTGGTTTGTAATACTGTGTTGATCATTTTATCCATTATTATGAACATTGTGAGGTGAATAAGAGCAGAAATAACACTGTTCATGTTACAAAGCAAGTGAGCAGGAATGTGAGCTTGGTTTATTTTCAAGCTGAGCCTGTATGAACTTTTGTTGAACATCATTTGGCAAAGTGCATTGGATGGGGGTTTGGGTTATGACCCTTTTTTTTTTTGCCCCTGTCTTGGCACCCGCGCTGCATCACTGGCTCAGCCTCATACATATTAATGAGGAGGCTGTGTTTTTTTTTTTCATGTGGGGCTACAGTTGGTCTGAATGTGGTCTTCATGTCTAACTAAGAACTGGTTTCACCACACGGACTCATTTTTACATTAAAAATAGTTGTAATTAAATATTTACACACTGGAAGATGTAATTCTTATGTAAGACACTGAACTAACTAAAGTTAGCTTACTAACACGGTATGACCCATTAATATTCAACAACAAATGCTGTTTGATAATATGAACTGGGTGGACTTTAAATTGCATTTGTCAAACACAGTCTAACATTCCTGGGATCATGTTTGAGGTGCACTAATTAAATATTCTTTGCTTTGGTCGATGTAATAAGATATTTCCACTCACTTGAGACTCCATACAACCACATAATTCTGAAACACATTTATTTCTTCTTGTTTGAATATACAATTAAGTCATACTGTCATTTGCATTTACAAGTTTAATGTACCCAGTGGAGTCTTTGTACACTGTGCAAGCAAGAGACATTTTTATGGACCTCATATGAGCATAGAAGCAGCACAGTTCACATCCTGCTGCTGCTTTCATCATGTTTTGTTCATCATTCAATAGTTGGTGTTGTAGTAAGGAGCAACAGGTGTAGCAAATACTGTAGCAGCAGCAAAGTCAGGGAAGAACAAGGCTGCTAACTTGCAAACATGAATTAACAAAGTATTATTTAAAATATCTAATAACAAGCTTTGCAAATATTTCACAAAGATGCTTGAAAACCCTCAAAGATACATTGTATTTTGGTGAGAAAATATGAACTTGCAAAAAAAACTTTAAGTTACCGTAATAAAATTTTGGCCTTGCAAAATGTTGTTTTCTTTTTTCTTCCTTTTAAAAAAAAAAAGTTGCCTTTGACTGTAGATCAGTGGTCTTCAACGTTTTCCAGTCCAAGGAGCAGGCACCCCTACTTTATTGTACTGTATAAAATGTTTTATATTAAACTGGGCCTGGTGTATAAACATACATTGGTATTGTTCATGCAAGACTGAGCTATTCAAATAATACACAGGTTCATATATTCATGTTTTTTCTAATCGTGTAAAGGTACAGTGCGTAGGGTGGCGTGCCACTGCCATTTAAAAACATACCTTGTTTACTGATACCAAAACTGATATCTGTCAACTGCATGATAATCATGCAGACAAGTTATTCAAATTGACATTTTTATTTGTAACATAAATGCGGAAACTAAAAGATATAAAACATTGTCTACCAAAATTCCACCTGCCCCTGCAGCACCTCTGCGGACCCCCTGGGGCACGGACCCCCTGTTGAAGACCTCTGTGGTAGATATTTCCCAGTAACTGATTTACTGATTATCAAAGTGTAACTAGCTAAGGCAGCCTCAATTTAGTAAAGCACAAGTTGGAAAGTGGATGAACTTTATACACAAACTCTGCGATGGATTTATGAGTAGCTGGGGCAATGCAACGCTTGGGGAGGTGTTTTGTCATGTGCACTTTAGCAGCAGTGGCCAGTGTTGGCTGTGGAACAGGACTGAACCATGTGTGGATGTCGATGTCACTGCTAAGGCTTTGACAGAGATGCTTCAAGATGTGGCTTGGACAGCGTTTCCTCTCAGATCCTTCCCTGTATGTCCATCATGTGACTTATGTGCGGTGTAAATCACCAGCCCAGACTTGATGCCCAGCGATGGCGAGTCAACCAAATGAGTTATAGTGCACACACTGTAGCCGAGAGCCCTCTCCTTACTGCTGACCCCACACACACATACGAATGCTGATCATGAACTACTGTAAGTGCGATTAAAATATTCTTACTAAAAGCAACACAACACAATCTTTTGAAGAGGTTTTGCATTAGCATCATGCATCAGCTGGTTTGACACACGCACACACATATCTGTAACACTTTCTGTACATATAAGCCTCATTGGCCCAGTATGCAGATTGACTTTGCCCGGCTCTGAAGATTTTTTTTGTACCATCCCATTAAGCAGGATTTATTGTTCCCCAAGAGCTCACTGCTCCATTACCTTTGGGAGAATGCCTAAATGTGTGTGTGTGTGTGTGTGTGTCTGTCTGTCTGCGTCCGTGTGTGTGTGTGTGTGGGAGAATTTGAGTATGCTTTTCTTCCATGCATATAAGCCGGTGGATATCATGGCATATCATGGTGATAGTTAGCATGATTCAACATCCAGTCCCGCTGGTCATTATCACTGTGATGTTTGTCATTAGTCAGGGAAAGAGCGTTAAGAGCTCCTGGAACACACTACCCAGCTGAGAGCCTGCATAGATGGCTTGATTTAATAAGGACGTTAAAAATCCTTATCTCCTGTCCTTAAGAGAAGGTCAGTGTGTCTAAAATAGCCAAAATGCTATGATAACAGTTTAGAGAGATAAGATACCTCCAGAATACCAACATGGACCAAAGCTGGTTTAGGCTCATTTCACACATACATACATAAGTCGCACTTGATTTTGTGGTTCATTGCCATTTGTATGAAGTTTGTTTCTATAGATTTAATTGATTTTTACCGACCATTGACTTTGATGACCTTCTTACAGTTCAGTGTGTGGTCGACCCATTATCACATACCTGATATGGACTCTCATGATGTTCTGTTTCATGTTTCCCTTCATCTTCACTGTCATATTTTGAGTGGCATGTCCTTTGTGGCTTGTGACCTTTTGAAGCTGAACTGTTTCCTCCTGTGAGGAAGTTTGTCATGCAGGACTTGAAGAGGTACATTTACTCAGAATGATTTAATGAAATGAAATGATTATATAACTGTCCATTTCACTCCTTATTAATCATCTCATTCAGTTGCGTTTGATGTGACAAGTTCATCCGACGTGTGATTTTTTTTTTCTCCCTTAGTTTTATTTGAATAATTCTTAAATGCCAGAAAAGCCAAAAGTGATCCAATAATTCACAAAAAAAAGATTAGAGAAAGGTGTGAAAAGAGACAGAATATTGATTAGAAAAAACAGTTTTTTCTTCTTTTAATATCCTGGAGGACCCCTCAGTGTGACTTGTGAACCCTTGTGGGGGGTCTCGAAACCTCAGATTGGGAACAACCGATCTAGACTATGCACATGAAAAGTCTAATACATATTGTCTTTACAAAACACTTATCAGAGACACTGATATCTCCTCTAGGGACCTTGGATTTGTGATAATTTGAGTCAGAATAATGGCCCGAGGCCTGACTCAGTTCTTAGGGATCATCACAGTCCTTTGGGTGCTGTGTTGCAGTGTCCTTGGTTTGCTTTGGGATTGGGAGCATATTAGCAGTCTTTCTCAGATCCTCTGGTGCACCTGCAATCTCCTGATGTTTAACCCTGGACTTCATTGGAGTGTTGCAGTGATTACAGGCCGTCCTGAGGGACATCGATTGTCCTGCTCCTCCTAGGCAAGCCCCACACAATGCTGACGAATGAACTCGTGGCCCTGCCAAGTCCAATTAACTGTCAGTGCCGCATCGACGAGCTCCTCCGTTTGTTGAGAGTGAAGAAAAACAAACTTTTAATCAAATTTGCCTCCGGGCCCTAGGGTATTTGGGGTTGTATTTTGCATTCCACTGTGATCTGCCTCGCCTGCAGTTGTGCCACCCTCTCAGAAGGTTATATTGCATGTTGTTTGTGTGAGATAGCAGAATGCCCTGCACCTTACTTTAATGGCAGTGCTATCTTTCCACTGTCTGTGACTGATGAATCATCTGGCTCTAGCATCTTAGTATTATAAAGCCACAAAGCCGAATGACAAAAGACCAGGAAGCTAGGTCAACTCATGCAAAATTTATTTGCCCACATTGGCATTGTTTCATATTAGACACAGAAGTTTGGTCTGTGAATAGACTCAGTAGTAGAGCACTGTGTATCTTTCGTGTGAGTTTAGTGCGTTTTGTCACCACAACATGCTTTTCTTTGTGCGTGCCTGAGTGCACCTCAGTGTCTTGAATGTCTATAAGCACCTTTGACTAGTTGATCAATAAAAGCTTAGGTTACGATCTTGGAGAATAGTTTTTTCTTTGTTTTCTCTTTTTTTTTCTTCAAAACATTACCATCTCCACAAATACCCTCTGCTAATTCCACCAAGGTCGAGATAAACAACTCCCCTCTCCTCTGATTAGAGTAATGCAGACATTAAAAGCCCAGAAATTCAATTAAATTGGTGGCTTTTGCCACAGAGGAAAAAGGAAAAGGACAAAATGCAAAAAGACACTATCACATAGCTAGGGCGTACTAAGTGGAACAAAGAGATGTAGCCTGGGATCTAAACATTGACAAAGGGCATCTGGATGATAAGAATCAAAGGAAATTTTAGAGGAAATGCAATCATTACCAGACACAAGGATGCATTCATAAGGATCCAATCTGGGTTGTGCAGAAACTGATCCAAAATTAGCTGCAAAGCCAATACAAACAGCTCAAAAAATAAAACAAGGTCAATGGCACTGAAGCGTAGCAGCCAAACACGTGTCGACGTAAGGTCTTAGCAGAAAAAGCAGACCTTTAGGAGTTCATCATGTTCTGTTGTGTGCACTTCATTAAGACCTTTCAATTCAAGTTTAGATGGATAAAAGACAGGAAACGCTGACTTACTGGATCAGGCGCCCGCATCCTCAAAGTGATGAAGCCCCCCTGAGAAATTAGAGTTAGAAAGAAACTTGACACCATGTGATTCGCTCTGCTCCGCACTTTAAACATTAGCTTGAATTATGATTCTGTGACTCACTTCCATTCCAGGCGTAGGTATACTGTAGTATGAATGACAAAATCGCCCTCCGCCACAGAACAAAAAGAGGGTTAAGGTCCATGGATCAATATCACTGGTTCTTGCCTTGACTCTGAAATAAGGTTTTGGATTGAATTTTTTTTTTCCTCTTGTAGCTTCTGTTTGTCCTTAAACAAAACAACCCCACTTTAATCAAAAGTGACCACTGATTAAATCTATTGTGGTTCTTCTTTTAAATATTTTAACCACTGCTCCTTCACTCATACTGTAGTAAATGTCATGTAGACCAGATTCAGGATTTTCACCCCATGCTGACTGGAGCTGGAAACCTCCTGCTCCTCCCAGATGGCTACATTCATTTTTATGCTTCCCAATTAATGTAACTACAGTATCCTTTCCCCTTCACCCTCTATGTCACTCTCTCACTCCCCTCACTCTTTCTTTCTGTCTCTCTTTGTCTCTCTATCTCTCACATACACACACGATAGTCCCTAAGTTGCTGTTGTATACTTTTCACTTCGCTTTGACTTTGAGAGAATTGAGGAGAATAATTCATGGGCCTAGCGAGTTTCAGAGACTGGGAGAACAACACTGCTTTCAGAGCCAGCAGTTCATTTGAGATGAACTCCAGGATTTCCTTCTTTTAGGGGGTGGTGGGGTGGTGGGGTGGTGGTGGTTGGGAAATCTCCAAAGTGTCCTCCCTATCCTGGAGAAATGGCGGTATAGAAGAAAAACCCTTAATCCACAGTTTTTCTGTGTTAATCAAAGGCTAGCGCTGTTTTTCTGTCTTATATTGTAGCAGTTCTCTATCAATCCTGCACTGTTGCTAATTGACTGAAACACACTGTGGTGGATTTCAAACTTAACATATTTGAATATTTCACAAGATCCAGTGCTTATTTGCTGCGATATTTAACACACTGCTATACCACACTTTCTTTTCCCACTTTTTTTTTTTTTTTTTTGATAAATATTAGTGAAGTCAGCAGAATGTACTTCAAACTTTTCTGCAAGTTAAAACAATGCCTTCCCGGTGTTTAGGTGATTTGAATGCACGGGAGAGCACTTTATGATTGCACAGGCGAGTAGACGGAGGCCAGCGAAAGTCTTTTGCCTCCTCACTTCCCTCACACAACATAATACAGTGTGTCAGTCTGTTGGCATTACTGGTGGCCAGGCAGGTAGAAACTCCCACCAAGATTTATGGCTTCATGATGAGCATTTGCATAATGTGAGATCATTAAAAAGCAATTATCCTTGTGTTTGTGTTCGCGTATGCGTTTCTGTATTGTTGGGATTAATTTGGAAGGTGGATGGGCGCGCTGATGGTCGTCTTTAAGCTAAATCGTGTTTGTGTTTACAGTGAGGGACGTGTCCATACGCTGTGACATGTTCGATGCGTAACAGCGTTGGCTTGAGTCAACAACTGACAAGTGGCGTTTGCTTACACAACACTCCACGGATAGAAATGGTCAAAGGCGTACAAGCAGAAAAAAAATAATAACTTGCACTGCATTTGCATTCATACACCTCTCTGTGTTGAGTGATGGGTTTTAGTGCTCTTTGACTCCAATTTTATTACTTTCCTGCAGAGATACAGCTTTAGGTAATTCCAATAATCAAATGGATGGAAAACATTATTTACAACCGCACACTTTAAGGTTTTTATTTTTGTTTGTTTGTTTTTTTAAGTGACTGGTGTGCTTTTAGTCATAAACAGTAAAGATATGACTTGGAGGCATGCAACAGCTGTAATGGAAAAAGTTACAAGAGTGTGTAACTGCTCTATCAACCTGTTTCATTCATTTACTGTTGGAGCTTAGATTTGAACTTAAGTTTAATTTCAGTCTGTTGTCATTGTACATTTGCAGTTTTTCCTCTGGAAATCTATTTGTTTCCAAGAAAAGAAACTAATTGAGATTTGGCTGAGAAAAGAAAGAAGCTCAGTTGTATTTTCTACAAGCACAGACTGTTAGTGTATTGTTGGTGCCCCTCAGGTCCTGAACACATCATTGATAATTAACAAACAGTAAGGCCAAGTCCAAGTTGACAGGTAGGAAGCAAGAGGTTCACCAAAGATTTTAAACTGGTCCATTAAAGTTTACAATCGCTAAAAGCGAACACTCCACCAAGTATAGCTGCATAAACGCACACGTTCTATTTGTCCATACATGTGCACAAACATGAGTGGCTCTCGCAAAAAAAAAGACAAGAAAGCAAAAATATTTCAATTAAAACGAAAATGTACCGAGTGTAGATGTGGATGTTCAAATACATTTCTTTTCATCTAGAAAATGTATTGCACTGAAATCCAGCGCTCATGAATTCAATGTAAGCCACAGCGGCCTTTCAGGCTTATCAAGAGCAGAGTACTTAGTTCTTTTTTTTGCCACTGACCAAATGGCAGGTGGCTGCTGAGCTTTGGATAAATCATACTGAGGAACAGGTTCAGTCATGGCACATAACCCACTGTAAGTGCAGTCATTAAGAGACTTGGGGTTGGACTGTCTCAGTTCCTCCTGTGGGCATTAACTGATTTAATCAACAGAAAAGTCACTGAACTGTTGTGATAATTGGATTAAACTGTTTTAATAGTTTTCAAGCCAAATGCCAAACATTATTTTATTCCAGTAACAAGATTGAAGGTAAGCAGGTGTTTTTTTCTCCCTTATTTTGAACAAAGAGCCACATTGGACATTGGACATTGGGCAGGAATTGATGATGCACATCAGAGGAGAAAAATAGAATTTGTTTACTTTGTGGTTTTGCTAGTGTTCACGAAAACAACACTGCAGCCACTGGATACTTTATTCATTAGTGAGCTACCTACAGGTCTGTGGGAAACTATTGAAATGTAAATATCTTAAATAAACCACAAGAAAAGTATGGGCTGGGCTGCATAAACAGTGTCTGTTGTATATTTAACTGCAGGAATGCTCACTGTTGGTCACTTGTGAATTTGTGAGCGCTTTTTATGTTGTGACATTGAATATAATGTGCAGTGTGCAACTCAAAGTGACTTGACCTGACAGCTGCAGGCTCCAGGATGTCGTGTTGTGGGTACAGCGCGGCATGCTGTGCTGATGCTGATGCTAATTTTTTTGTGTGGTTGTGTTTGGTGATGCGCCAAACAAACCCTCTTTTTTTTTTAAACCTGCTATTTTCTGGCATGTACATAGATAATTGATGTTACCTAGATGTTAAAACAGACTGGTTTAAAAAATCTCTTTCAAGCTCACATCCCCTGATACCAAGTCCTAGATTCACCTGTGAGTGTGTTTGTGTCCTCTGTTTGAAGATAAACAAACTTGTATGTTCAGTGTCACATGAAACACTCCTCACGCAGTTTACATCTATAGGAAATCCTCATCCGTTAATGTGTCAAATTGTCTGTGTGGCTGGTGCAGAGCTGAGGTCACACTGTGCACAGAGAGGTGGACTAATATGAACCATGTGCAGAAGTTGAACAGCTTTCTCCAGTTTAGAGCGTTATTTATTAAGACCACTCATGCAAATCTAGTCAGCCACGGCTCTCTAATGAGGATACCTGAGACACAACAATAGACCCTCTCACCGCAGCCTTGCACTCACACAAATGAAATGCAGTGCAGGAGGGAAGAGCTCGCTGTGATTCCACTTGTGTGGCTGAGCACACCAGAGGCAGCGAGATGAAGGACTGCCATGTCGCCAAGTTTTGTTCCCCTCGTCTTGATGTTTTAGTTCACTGTGTATTTCATCTAGCAACCTTGGGAATCTCTGTTTTCATTCATTTCATCCTCTGACGTTTCACAGATAGTTCTCATCAAATGGAATCCCTGTCATTTAAAAAAGATTTTTTTTTCTTTTTCTTTTACTGCATCTACTCTACACATGAACAAATAAAAGGACAGGATCAGAAGACGTTCCTTCACTTAAATGTGCCTACTTGTGCCTCAAATTGAAACCTGATCATCTATTCAGATAATTTACACATCATCACAATGGGCTTTATGCACAGCTCTACTACTTCCTGAATTAAGCCAGCTCCTTTATTTCCTGTCTTACATTATTGGACCGACTGATTAATCCAGGTGTGTCTGACCTGCCAACAATGGTCAGACACACCTGGATTAATCAGTCGGTCCAATAATGTAAAACAGGAAATAAAGGAGCTGGCTTAATTCAGGAAGTAGTAGAGCTGTGCATAAAGCCTATTAGACGGCCAACATACTAAATAAAAAACAAAACAAAACATACGTATTGACAAATAATACATTTCAAATAGGCTAACCCTACATTTAGGCTCATAATAATTAATGCAAGATAACTACTCAATAAACCGACTAATAGTGGGGTGTTGTTTAGCTCGATGGGTGGAGCAGGCACCACATATGCAGAGGGTGTAGTCCTCGCCGCAGCGGCCCCGGTTCGATTCCCCCAGTGGCCCTTTGCTGCATGTTGTTCCCCCTCTCTTCTTTCTCCCCATTTCCTGTCTCTCTACAGCTGTCCTGTCAGTTAAAGGTCTAAAAGCCCCCCAAAATACTTTAAAGGTGTTCAGAAATGGCCGTTTGTCCTGTTTGTCGCACCTCCTTTTCCTTCTCTCTTGATTGACGGATGACGGATCCAATATCAGTGGCTGATGAATCGTGAGCAACGTGACGCATAATTTGTGCGCCTGCATTATCCAATGCGAAAAAAAACTACCCCACTTTCATCCCGAATTTACTCGAAAATAGAATTTTGCACAAAGTTTGGGCTACATTGTCTGATAGATGAGCTATTACACTAATTTTATGACCCAGAGTGGAATCAAATTCATTTTTATTTTCTGTACAGCTTTAAAAAGATAAATAAATAAACCAACTACTGTATAGTATTCGCATATACAAAAGTAGAAAAGTACCTGAAATTTGTACTTGACAATATCACTTAATTAAATGCACGTAGTTGTTTTCTACCACTGTGTATGTGCACAGAGAAGCTGAAACTCTCTCACTATCTCTCTCTCTCTCATACACACACACTCACGCTGCTGCATCAGCAGCACAGCAGACATGAATTATGACCCTGAGGACTCTTTGACTTTCTCATGGTGTTGATGGGGGATGCCCCTACTGACATTACAGGGATGTCCATCAATGTGTGACCGCTCCCCTTCATATTGACTGCTGTTGCCCCATGGCACATTCTACTTCATCCTAATTAGAATTAATAATTGAAAATAGGAAATCAATGTGTGCAAATTAAGTGTGGTAACAGTTGGTTTTATCGGGTTGACATTGTTTTTTGTTTGTTTTTTTTTTTTGAGGTGCCGTCGGTGCTCGTGACTGCTGTGTGTTATGTCTGCAATAGCTTTATTTATACTCCAGTCACTGTGTATTGGTGTGTACTGTAGATAAATGTCCACCTCAGCTGTGATTGCTTTTTTGTTGTTGTCCTGTGGCAAGAGAGCAAAGGGTTTGTTTTCTGCAGGACAGGGTGAGGGATAAATTATTAATTGGAAGGAGCAGTGGGCTGTGTAACAATTTGCTCATCCAGAAGCATGAGCCGTGTCAGGTTCTGTTGAACAAGTGACTGCTTTACTGCGCTGAAGAGAAAGCATCTTTTACAGCCTGCTTGTATTACAGCTCAACGTGGCCAGCTTTATTAGGAAGACAGGCTGCTGCGCTTTTAAGTAGCATCACTCTTAAGTGCTTGTTTAGAATAAAGCACGAATTGACCTGGCCTTGTCTGTCTCGGTCAACCACCATCCCTGTTAACCCTGTTAGAGCTGCGCTGCAGGGGAGACGGCTGGCACCTGCAGGGCTCGTATTGATCCAGGTTCACATCCTGAAGAGAACTTGGACAAATGATCAGATCCTCTATGGGATAAACAACCAGGCTAGACTTTTTAATCAGTAATGCATAGATTTAAAAGCATTAAGTTATTCCCTTATTAGGTCTGTGGTTCTAAATAGGCAACAGTCAGATCTCGTTGCTTCTTACCCGACCCCATGGTGGTATCACAGGGAGCATATGGTGCATTTCAGTCAACTGGGTCTGCTGAGGGAGTCTCTGTGTAGGTGTTGTGGGCTTGGTCCCATGCTGCCCACCACCACCACCACCACCACCACCACAGGGGATTGTGAACACACAGCGCCTCAGCTAAGATGAATTAGGGCAGGACAAACGACACGCCCAACAGCAGAAGCTGCGGCATGCTGTTATTCCAATTCAGCAGAACTGCCCCCATGACTATTGGCAGTTTTTTTTTCTGTATATTTAGAAATTCATTTGTCAAGCTCACGGGGATGTATCTAACTGTTTACTTGTCTTGCCAGGGCTTTTTGAGGACTAATAAATAACTGTGTAATAGGTGTCAGCAGAACATGGAGGGGACGGTGGGGACCGTCTCGTGGCGTCGTGGCAGCTTTTACAGCCGCAAGTTTAACAACGCTGAGAGACATTTGTCACTCAATGCAAATTTACCACTTTGCACAACAATCATCACTTTCCCTCTAGACCCCTGTACCAGTCCTGTCTGCTTTTCACTCTATTAGTCTGCGTCATTGAGTCAGGGAGCTGTGATGAATAGCTGAATGTTGAGTTGTTCTTTTATTGAATAACTCCTCTAACAAATGGCTCATACTGACTGAAGAGCAGACTATTACATACTCTTGTGTCAGCTAAATTGTAGGCCGAAATGTTTCATTGTTCCTTTTTAAAAATGATCATTCCAACGTTTAAAATCTCTAAAGAAAGCCCATCTCCCCACGCCACACTGAAGGAGTGACTCGTCTGCCTTAATTCTGGTCATGAAGTGTAATTTGAAAATTCTGATCTGTCAAGGAAAGAAAAAAAAAAAAAAAGAAAAAAGTGAGTGGTAAAAAACGGTGAAACGCACAATACAAAATTCAGAGGTGCACTCATGAGGCGATGCAGGAGACTCGTCAAGACAATGAGTCACGCTGCTTTGCTTCGCCACGAGCTCTGCTGGAGAGTAAGCAAGAAGTAAAAGGCTCTCAGGAGCCTGAGCATTTGTCTTCTAATGTCGTGTCTTGAGATAAGTTATTCCTCAAGTGTCAACAGTGTCTGTTAATAATAGTTATGTGACAGTGAGTGGCTCATGCAGTGGGGGAGTGAAGTCAGGCTGTGAGCCAAATATTCCAATAGCTATGATATGGTCTTTCCCAGTCAGAGTTGGCGAAGCAGCAAGCAAACGTCCGCACCAGCCGCGTTGACTGGCCGGCGTTTATACGAGTCCAGCCGTGATTCTAATTGAAGTTTGCTTTTGCCCTGCGTCCAGCTGAATAAATGAAGAATAAAACCAGAATCCCATTTGAATGGAGAGAGAGATATTCTGTGTTTAAAGAGCTTGACTCAGGCCCTCATTTTCAATTTGGTTTTGAGAAGCTTACGGCAGCTTTCCGTGGCACAGGCTCCCCCTCACTCACAACAGCGACAAACATTTTGCTGAAGAGGCCAAGTTCAGGAGAACTTCTGAATGCAGTCAGCTGCTGAAAGCTGTTTGGTTTTAATCCTGTTGCGGCCAGCCCCTGATCATGCAGACTCTCTTGAGCACACTTCAAAGCTCAGCACCACCATGATGGCTCACTCAGCCCATTCTTTGGACATCACCTTCAGAAGTTTACTATCTGCTGGTAGCCCTCGACGTGATCTGTTTTGTTCCAGCCAAGGGGATTAGCACCTTGGGATTGGACCTTTTTCCTGTGTGTGAGGTTGTCCACATTGCAACAGTTATGTGTTACGGTATAAGCACTGAGGCTTCAGTTCCCTGTGTCCTCCGTTGGGCTCGGTGACCTAGGCCAGACCAGTTAATGGGCTGGACTCTAGCTTCAGACTTGAGTGAGATTCGCTGCCTACACACCACAACCCACAGGCTCCCCTTCACCTTGCAGTATTTAGCCATACTCTCCAGAAGCTCACGCCTTCATGCTACAGTACATGCTACTTTCCCGTGCGGTTTCTCTCTGTTTTTGCCGGCAGCTCATCATGAACTCTGACTCCTTAATCACAGTTAAATGCTGTCAGAGCTGGGAAGTGAGAGACCACTGGGTAAAGTTTGAGAACCTCTGTGTAGGAGAGAGACAGCGAGATAATGGGCTTTGCTCTCAATGTGCTGAGGCCTCTAACTGCAAGCTAAAGAAGGTTTAAAACTTCAAATGGTAACATTTGCTGAGCTCCTAAGCACCAGAAAACTCTGCAAATTAAGCGTTGGATAGATTTTGGTTTATTTCTCTTTTTATCTGTCGCTCATGATATTTCTGACATCATATTTTGAGTTATACATGTTAGAGTATAAAAAGCACTCTGTATTAATGTGGTCAAGGTTTGAAGCTGAAACCAGAGGTGATGATGCCTCCAGTGCACTGACTGTTTTTTTTCTGCTGTGCTGAGGGAGCACTGTTGAGCTGAGGGAGCTCTGAAGAGTGCTTATAGACGGCTAAACCAAGTTGCAGCTAAACTGCTCATCCATTACCCCGGCTGCCCGCACACACCTCAGATTTAATGTGCCTGGGTCGTTTGCGTGGCAGCAGCTCAACCTTCAGGGAATTCATTCATGCCAGACTGGAGGCCTGGAGCAGATTAGATCAAATCAATGTGAGCCCTGTAATGTGGCCCCTAGTCTGTGTGACCATAGAAAGTAATACTGCTCCAGCCCAGTGTTTCGGGACCCCCTTCAGGGCAGACCTGTCTGTATCAAGGAAAGGCTGATCATCCTCCTGCTGTGTACATGGAAAAACAGGTCTCAGTGCCGACCATGAAACAGGGTTCATTAGGCTCCCACCCCGGCTGATGAGAGCTCTGGCACAGCAACCGTACGAGGAAGAGGGTGCAGTGTCTTTACATTTACAACTGAGTCTGCGATGATGTGAAAATCAATAGTGGAATATTCACTTTCCTGGTTGTTGTGCAGGTCTGGAGATCAAGCTGAGCAATACAGGTGCTGCTGCTGCTGCTGCTGATGGCGATGATGATGATGACGATGGAGAGACATAAGGCCATACCAATCAGCAGCAGATCCTCAAGAGTTGGACCCTGCTGAGAGTGAATACATCTTAAAAGTGCAGCTCAGTGATTGTTCCTCACATAAAAGCTGGTTGTTCATTTAACCTTGAAGATTAGCTATTTGCTATTTGCTATTTGAGACATATTGAGTCTTTTCTGAACAGGCCCATCCCTCGAGGAATGTTAAATTTGCTTCTTTTATATCATTCCCCTAAGGCACCACTTAGTAATGTCACAGAACTATTTACATTAAGCCATGTAAAGCAGCTAGATTATATAACTTCACCAATTTTCTTGAGAGCCAATATTACAATACAGCTGGGAAGACTAATTTCGCTGCTCATCGTTCCTGATGGATGACACCTCTGGGATATTTGCACAGTCGTCACAGAGGATGAACATTGTCTCATCCAGGTGTTATTCCATCAAATTGAAACTTCCTGCACTATTACTCCAAGTTCATTACAATTAGTCTGTTTAAAGTCGCTTTGGAAAAATTTAAAAAGTGAACATTTATTAAAAGAAGTTTGAAACTTTCACTCCCTGCAGTACCTAAGCGACAGGCCATTTTGACAGCTGACTGCAGAAGTTACACCTGCAAAAAAGGTGTTAAAAAGAAATACAAGTAATAAACTGTTCTACATGAAAAATGACTCGATCCTCATGTTCGTACTCTTTGCATCCTTTTTCGCTCTTCCCTGTAGTCGCTGAGAGGTGTGAACAGCTTGCACATTTGCGTCGCGTTTTTACAGATTAATATCAGGGTGTTATTAGGACCTTTCTCTATGATGTTTATGGTACGTCAACATCACATAGAGTCTATGTGGGACTCTTTATTTCTTTGCCAAACAAAACTCTTTTTTCACCTGTTTGTATTGCCAACAAGTTAAATAAAATGATTAGACTTTCAGACATCCTAAAGCAAGGACAAAACTAGGGTTTTAATTAAACACATATTAACACTGATAATTTAGGCTGTGTGTTATGTGTTGGCTGCTCCAGGTTTCACACACGTCTGAGTGAAAATGATAAATAGATTAATTAGTCAATTGTTATCTTAAATGCCGGAAAATCTTTTTCAGATGAAAAAATGAAAAACCCTTTTGGGTCCTTCTTTGATAGTGAAACAGAGAATACCACTGCACACTGTATAGCTACACTTACAAAAGCTTATTGATTTATTAAGAAACCCACAACATTTCGGTCCTCAGACCTTCATCAGGTAGTCTTCTCTTCTCTGTTCTTCTTCTACGGCATTTAAAAAAAAGTTGTGCATAAGTTTTGCTTTCTTTCTTTGATAGTAAAAAGAATATCTGAATAATATCTTAAAGCAATTTGAAGGGTTGTGCCCTATGAAATTGTGTTGGGCATTTTTCACTCAAAAAAAACCCGAATGAAAACGTAATTATCATTGGCCACATGGCATGCAAAGTTAGCTAGCATTAGCTGGTGAATAGGGAGAGTATAAAGCTGTTCTTAAATACACTAACTAGTTTGCAGAGAGTTACACACGAGTGAAGAGTGAATATATGAGCGTCACATTACCAGAAGAACAAGTGAGTATTAATGTATCAAGAGCAAACGTGACTAATAAGTGCAGCTATAGGAGTCAATGAAGTCTTATGCCGTTAGCATTAACAGTCTTTCTGGAGGATGTTAATATTGTTATGGAACCACCTATCTCAATATCACCATTTCTGAAAAAGAAAATGGAGTAACATCTTAAAATATACAATGATTATGTGACAGTTTTGTGGGAATTGGTGAGGTTTGTAGCCTACTCCCCACAGGATGGAAGATTAACATGTATGTGAGATGATTTTTATTGTTTCTATGTCTGATTTATTTAGTGACTCAGCCAAAAGGCAAATGTTTTGTAGAGTTAACTTGATTAAACAACCTGTCTGTAGAGCAACAGAAATGTTTGTCACCTCACTGTGTACTTGTGGCATATTTTTCAGCCAGGAGCTTTCTTCAGTCACTTGTCTGGGATATGAACAGGTTGGTTACAGCTTGATTAATGATCTGGAAGGCTCGTATTGACAGGAGATATGAATTTTGTTTTGCAATGTTGCTGGCTTTATATTTGTCTTACAGAAGCTTTACACATTCTGGTGGAGCGTTGGGAAGTGTGAAACAGAGGCTCAGTGGTCACACACACACACATACACACAGTCTCATTTGATTTCTGGCTCAGGTCTGTGCCGTGTGGAGTTGACGTGCTCTTCCTGTGTCTGTTGGTGGATGTGTGTGAGTGGCTGTCTGTCACTGGTTAGCTCTGTGATGGATAACAGCCCGTGGAAGCTGTTACTCTGCTTTTCGCTCAAGGCACGCATGAATACGCACTCGTACCCTGTGACCCTGAGTAGGCGCAAAAACGACAAATAAAAATAAAATTTAAAAGATACTGTAAGGCTGGTGATATTCTTTTATTGGGTGGGGAAATACATGAAAAGACTTACAGTACAGTGTGTTTGTCCATCTCTTAATGTCTCTTCCAATCAGTCCTTGCCACATTTTTTTATACCGAACTTGTAAATCGGGTCATAAATTTTGGCTTTTATTTAATAAAAAGGCCAGATAATTTCAGTACTTTAGCAAATATTCAAACAGTAGTAATTGGTGTATCTGATTATGCTCCACTGAGTATTTTTAGCTATAGCAGCAGGAAGGTGTCGATGGGATCGGCCCAAAATAAACCACAGTGCCCATGTTCTACGTAATGAGGTTATCGAGTGAGGCTCCATTATGTGTTTTTTAATAGTTTTTGGATGACAATGGAGCCCTGAAGAGAACAACGCTCTATCAGGCTTTGGCAGCACAGATAATACTTGTAAGATCAAGAATCAGATTATCAGGAGCCGTATCCTTTAAGACAGAAACACAATTACACCGAAGTAAATGAGCTGTGATTTTATTGAACTGATAGAAAATGATTGATACAGGCATGAGCTGAAGATGAACCTCAAGACCGTCGTGCTTATACAGCTGATGATGAACCGTCGCATGTATTAGTCAGGAGTGAATTCATAACTGAATTGCCTAATTTGACGTATTCTTTCAGAGGTATGTTTAAGGTAAATGCAGGTGCAAATTCTGCTCTGTTTTGTCGCTCTGCTCCCGTCTGATGCCGCTTCTCTCTGTGCCTGCAGGTTGTGAGAGCGACTTCTGGGGACCTCATTGCAGTAATCGGTGCCAGTGCCAAAATGGGGCAAAGTGTAATCCCATCACAGGTGCCTGCGTCTGCACTGATGGGTACCAGGGTTGGCGTTGTGAGGAGCCCTGTGAGTACGGTTACTATGGCAAGGCATGCCAGCTGCCCTGCCAGTGTCTCAATGGTGCCACCTGCAACCACGAGACAGGAGAGTGCATCTGTGCTCCGGGGTACACAGGAGCTTTGTGAGTACCAGCAACATATTTACTCTGTTGACACTTTCTTTGTGTTTCTTTAAAAAAAAAAAAGTGCCTTTTGTTGTTTGTCCGAGCATTCTTTGTCGATGCAAAGCACTGCGGGCAAACACAGGTTGTGTGTCTCCGACATCTGACTCTTGACTTGTGTGGTGACAGCTGTGGAGAGCGCTGCCCCTCCGGTAGTCACGGGCCTCAGTGTGAGCAGCGCTGCCCCTGTCAGAACGGAGGAACATGCCATCACATCACTGGAGATTGTTCCTGCCCCGCCGGGTGGACGGTAGGTCACCGTAGCAAAGGTGGGAGGGCAATGAGAGAAGAAAGGTCAGAGAGAAGAAAAGGGCTGAATATTACCGAGCTTCTGCTTTAGACCTCGAACATAGTCTTTACCGACACACAGAGACTGACATGTTGAGAACATGGACCTTAGGATCAAGATGCTGTGTTCAATTATATATGAGGAAGTGGGATCCTCTGCTCACTGCAAGGAGACGTTCCTAGTGGGGAGGCCGCCCGTGCTTTTATAAACCTTAGTTCATAAAATAAAAGTAAGTCAAGTGAACGTTGCCACCCACAGTTAACATTATAAAGTGTTACTTTAGGCACATTCATGTAGACTGGTGGTTTGCATATGAATTAACCAGATGGAAATGTCTGTTGTGGGCTCATTTGGTGAATGAGATACCTGATAATATTGGAGCACCTCATCATTTTTTCAAGAATCCAGTTGTGTTGTAAATAATTCCTGCTCATTGATTTGCCACAACATCCGCAACGACCTAGAATACATTTTAAAATGACAAATTTTGCTTTATATAAACAGTGATGATTGATTAGAATAATACATACACAGAGTGTGTCTCTTAATCTAATATAGGCAATGTAATGTCCACTTTGGATTCCCCATGTGAAAATAATCTCTTCATTAATATGAGCTTTATAAAGACAACATGTGACAACAGGGTCAAAAGGCAAACATTGTTGTTTTGGGTAATATTGTCAGTTTATTATTTTTTATTTTCTTGGATGTACTGCAACAGTTCCTGTGGCTCTGAATTGTCCAAACATCAATAAAGTGTCACTCTACAGTATGTGATCATCTTCTGTTGGCTGTTTTTCAGGGTTCAGTCTGTGCCCAGCCCTGCCCTCTTGGCAAGCACGGCATCAACTGCAGTAAAGACTGTTCCTGTCGTAATGGCGGACTGTGCGACCACGTCACAGGACAGTGCCAGTGTGCCGCTGGCTTCAGTGGACGCAGGTACGCAGCTGACTGGCAGACAGGCTGCTCAGTTATTATGCACAAAAGGCTTTTGTGAAGTACTCCATGCAAACTTTTGTACTCCTACTTTGAAAATAGGTCAGACAATGGTATGATTTATTGATATTAGTATTTAATGCCAAGGGATGGTTTCATACCGACAGTTACACATTAAACAGTCACTCATTGACCTATTCTCTTTGTTGATTTCCAAATAAGGCACAAACCTGGCTGTTCTTTTATAAAAGAGAAAGGAAATGCAGGAATAATCTCACGCTCAAGAGAAATAAGCATTTATAAATGGCCATTAGTCCATTTGAAGGTGGATTGGAAGCTTTTAATAGGGGTGTTTATGTTTAATTAATCCCGTACTTCATGCTGGTCGGCAAGGCTTCATGTCTTGAGCCTTCATCCTCCTCCAATCCCAGCCTGTCCATTGATCTCACCATGGGCTACATGCGGTTTGGATTCTGCTCATTAATTATAAGTAATGGGCTTATATTAAGGTCTCATTGAAATCCACAGATCTTTTTAGTTCCCCATGCCTGCCAGAGCAGCCCAGAGCAGCCTGGGTTTATTAGTTCAGCTAAAGCAATTGTCTCTTGGATAGAAACACTTCCTCGACAAGACCTCTCCTTTACTTTATTATTTTGTAAAATTGCCCTCATTCGTTTTGTCAGTGGCAGGTGAATTAACCTGCCAGGAATAATCTGAGATTGTGTTAGCCCCCACCGTCTCTTGTCTAGTATAATAATACTATTGTCCCCTGATAAAACTAAAGCTGGGGTAATTTAAACATGAAACATAACTCGACCATTTTATAATGTAATTGAGCTATTTGTAATAGCTTTGTTAGGCTCTTGAGATTGATGCTCTACCAGGACTGTATAGTTAAGTCAGTATATTCAAGTGAAGAGAAAATCCATTTTCTGATCTACTTCAGTGCTTCATGTGGAGAAACTCCTCAGCAATTCTAATTTCTACGGTCGTTGACGATTCTTGTCCACCTCCTACAGAGAAACTGAAGTCGTGACTGCTGACAGCAGGGCGTCGCTTTTAAGGTCCCCCTGCTTTCAGGGCTTCTCTGTCATGTAGTCATTGATATTTGACCACGTCAGCCTGTAGGATTTATGAAAATGTTGTCACATTAATTATTCATTATTTAAATAATGAAATGTAAAAAGATGATTAATAATTCAAAGTGACCATATTACGGTCGCTGCTGTAGACTTTCATATCAAAATTACTTTTTTCAAATCATTACACAAACTTTGTTTAGTTGCACCGCATATTGGTCAGTTAAATTCATCATTGGTCACACTGGAAAATGTCCATTACAGTTTCCCATAAGGTGGTTGTTGTTTCAAATTATTTGTTTTGTCCAACCAACAGCTCAACAACCTGGAGATATCTCATTTATGGTTATTTAAAATAGAGAAAATTAGCAAATCTTCCCATTTGAAGAGACCACAGAACCACTTTCTCTTGGAAATAAAATGAAGAATTAATCAATAATCGTGATTGCTGTTGTTACAGATCAAATCTTTATTTTATCATGTCTACAGAGCTACTTTGACCCTTTTTGATATCAAAATTTCATGTCACAAGTCTTGACTTAAATGTATTTAATGCACTTGAAGAGAACCAATTTAAAAGACAGACAATGTAATTTTCCCCAGGTGTCAGGATGACTGTCCCGTGGGCACCTTCGGTCCGCAGTGTAACCAGAGGTGTGAGTGTCAGAATGGAGCCAAGTGTCATCACATCACTGGGGCCTGTTTGTGTGAAACGGGGTTTAAAGGGCCTAATTGCCAAGAGAGATTCTGTCCCCCAGGCCTGTACGGCCTCATCTGTGACAAGTACTGCCCTTGTAATACCACCAACACGGTGAGGTAAGTGAAACATCAGCTCAAGGCCACACACAGCTTTACTATGACCAAGCCCTGAAGTGAAGCCGCCTATAGCTCCATATGAATAAAGACTTAAACTCTCCAACTCAATTTTGCCTCATCTCTGCTCTAAGCCAGAACTCATTCTGAAGTCTGGACACCTCTTAGCCGTGTCATCCAGTTAGCTTTTAATCGCAACCTTTGCTTCATTCATAATTTCTCAGCCGCATTCATAGTTAATGCAATGTTAATGCTCTGATTCCGGCTGGAGTCGGGCACCGACCGTAGAAGTCATTACAGAAAGAAGGAGAGAAGGGACACCTCATCTATCTGAAACAAGCACGTAGACACATCGATGAATGAATTGCTGTTGGCGCAGACTTCAAACTTTGACCCTGCTCAGGAATGAAGTGTTGATACTCTCAGTGCTGAAACTTCGCCTCACTCTTTTTCTTCCTGCTGTCGCATCTTTCTTTCTCATTATGTTGTAGCTGCCACCCACTTTCTGGAGAATGCACCTGCTCTGCAGGATGGACAGGGCTTTACTGTAATGAGACCTGCCCGCCTGGATACTTTGGAGAGGGATGCATGCTGCCTTGCAGCTGCACCAATGGAGCTGATTGCCATTCTGTCACCGGCTCCTGCATATGTGCCCCTGGGTTCATGGTAAGTTTCATGTACCCTCACTGCTCTACAGTGGCTGCTGTCATTGTCATTTTTTATTGTTATATTTGATGTTGGAGGTCTTATTATTTATTAAATTGCTACTTATTTTATTTTTATTTGATCTTCATGTGTCTCATGACATCTAACTCTGAACACAATGAAATGGCAGCACAGTTATGATAAACAATTCATCACACAGCCAACATTTACTGAAGAATAGTAAAGAAAGGAAGAAAGAGTGGAAAACTTATGATCTGTTGAACCACATAGCAAATGACAGAGGAGGGAAAGTCAAAAAGGACACACATGAAGACACTATTTCAGTCCTTAAATGTTCATGCCTTTGTGTTTAATTTTTTTAAAATTAGGTTATACTTTACTCTGTGTTTTCATTTTAATCTCTGCTGCAGTAAATGTCAACTTGTAAGTCATGTTTTTGCTTACGTTCATTTTTTCTTGAAATTTATCACAGGTTGATTGTCAGTGTAACCTTGCTGCTCGTCATCTTTGTTTTACTAAAGAGAATCTCTAATGATATATCAATAATAATATAAAGAGATTGCAGTAAGGGTATCTCATAACACTAGTGCTTCATCCCTCTACAGTATGAACTTCACTTGAAAAGGTTGTAGCGTTGATTTATATTTCATGTTATTTGTGGCCCTAGTAAAATGTTTGCGTCAGTGCAGCCATAATGTCTTGGAAGTGGTCCCAGTATTACTTTAGTGGCTTTTTATACATGGACAGCCAGAAGCAAGGTGAGACATTTTATTATTGCCTCATTATGGATGGGCTCTGTTGCACCACAGGAAATTCCTTGCTAAAAAGTGCAGTCATCAATAATTAGTTGGTGTGTATTTTACAAATGCGCTTGATATACCTGAACTCTTAGCGTCGGAAAAGACGAGCCGAGACTAGCGAGCTCGGATCAGTGCTCCTCGACCAATTGGGAGGAAATTGAATCTTTGACCTATATACAGTACGTTTCTGTCTTAGTAGTTTTTCTGCAGCCATATTGTCCCCCTTTTACAACTGTCAAATTAGTTGGGTAACTTCAATCAGTTTTCCCATTGTATTTCTTGTCTCGCAATCTGAAGTTACAGAGCAACAGCGACCGAGAGGGTACATTTCTGCCAACATTACATTTCAGTGGAAATTGCCTGTGTCTTACAGCGGGCCACTGTGGTGAATTGAGCTACCGAGCGGGGCCGCAGACTGTGTCTTAATTTGCTCCACCTGTTCTCTTTGGCGGCTGCTGGGAAGGGCTGCCAGATCCATTAAACAGACCTAGAGGGCAGGAGCTGGATAGAAAAGGAGGCAGTCAGATGGGAACAGACACACCTCATATGGTGGATTGGTCTGTTTGTGTGTGTGTGTGTGTGTGTGTGTGTGTGCGAGCAAGAGAGAGAGAAAAAGAGAGGGGTGAGCAATCGCGTTTTTTTTGTTCTTTTAACAAAGCTGCTGCTGTGCAAACAACACAGATGGTTTGTTAGAAAGGTAGGGCTGTGATCGTCTTGAGTGTGTAACTTTTTGTCATGTGCGTGGCATATGATCATTATCGCTTAGTGGGATTTTAAAATGCGGCTAATGATGGCGTTGGGGATGTGATTGGTGGTGAAGTCATTTCTCTAGGGGGCTGCTGATAGGACTAAGCCTCCCCGCTGCATCTTTGTTCTGGAGTCCCATCTGGGGGCAAACTAAGCAAAGTGTTGGAGCAGACTGAGCTCCTGCACGCTTGATTTAGCTCTAGTAATTGGACATGCTCTTTCTGACTGGGACAAAGTGATTACATGTTACCTATTCAGGCATTGTCCTTTGCAATCTGCAGCATGTACTCCATAGCAACATTTCTCCCCTATGTCTACAGTTTGTAGAGATTCTGTTGACACTGCGGTATTTGAGATATGAATGCATTAGAAATGGCTTCCAGTCTGCATTTGTAGGTGGTGAAAACAAATCATTTTCCCATCTCTGAGGGCTTTCTAGCCTCATCAAAAGGTTCAGCGGTTCATTTTCTGTCTTGCTGCATGAATTTTAAACCGCAGTCACTCATCCTGCAGTCAGATGAACTGTTAAGGAGTGAGACTGATTGGTAATTAGTGCTGCCATTTGCATCAAGTCTCAGTGGGTACCAAGCTGATCAATGTCATGTCAGCGAGAGACTTTCTGTAAATAAATAAATAAATAAAAACTCTCCAATTACATTAAGATACTAATAGGTATGAATTTGGTGCCTGGGGATGACCTGGCTGCTTCTTAGTGGGCTCAGGTCTGGTTGCTGCCTTCGTTGACTGCGTAGTTATGTAAGGTCGTCCTGCTCTCATGCGATGGACTGACAGCCCGTGTATTAATAATGATTCTCCACATACAGACTTCTATTCTTCACAGCTCAGAAGGAATATGAATCAGTCGACTAATGAGAGAGCTGCCTTTCCCCCTCTTGAGAGCGGACCAACCGATGGTCTCTGCACCTTGAGGGTTAAACCATGTGGAATCTGACGCAGCCATGGATGCAACAAAATCCATGTGGTCATTTGTGGCTGCATGACGTTTTATCCATGAGTCCAGTCACCAGTAAATTGCCTCTGCTCTGAAGACAGGCTGAACACCCACCCACCCCCCACCCCCACCCCCCTCACCCCCGCCAACACCCCCTGGCGGGTCGAACTCCTCTCCCCACTTAACAACTGTAACTGAACTGCTATTGTTAGCAGTCTTGAAGCTGTCATTTTCAGTAGAACAAAGGTTATTGCAACCGATTGATAAAAATTTCATTCACAGACAGGCGCTTTTATGTGGTGTACAGGGAGGAGAGATGTTTTAAGATGTGTGTCCTGCCCCTGGCGTCCACTGGCACATCTCCTCCTGCCTCCTGTTTAAACTGAGTTCAAAATGATAATGAGAGCAGCGAGCAGCCAGCAGTCCGCCAGTGCTCTGGTGAGCGAAGCAAGAGCCACTCAGGACTCCTCTGGGCCACTAATTGGAACTCTAAATCATCGTGTCACCTGTCACTCAAGATCGGGGGTTGGAAGGGAAGGTGTGGGAATCCATAGACTGGCTGTGATCTCAGGCTTAGGGAGGGACGAGACCCGTGGAGGTGGGCTGTGCTCGGCTTTTTAAAGCAGAGAAATTCTAATGACCGAAGGCTGCAGAAGGACATAGGGAAGGAATACTCCATGTTCTCTACCCGATAGCTTCGCGCTAATGCAAGAGTAGGAGACTCAAAGGCTACACCAGCCAGCATGGCTGCCGATATCCCACTGGTGTGCTTGTTAATAGCAGACTGAGACTTGGCTGCAGTCTGTTAGCAGTGTCTCGGGGATCTAGCTTTCCCCTCCCATCCGTCCACCTCGCTGTGGAATTGAATTGTTTGGCTCTTACAGATTTTGCAGTACACACCTTTTGTGTGGGCAACAAGTAGATGCAGCTAATTAGAGGAAAAGGACATGATTTTCAATGACCGTTGACTGGCTTGGACTCTTGGTCTTTGATTTGTTAGATGAAACTTTTGAGCACTGCCTTGCTCCACTCTGGGAATTAATCACTCTTGGTGGTCTCTCTTATTATGTCTACAAAAGTCCCCAACATCTTTCAGCAGCATAGACCCACAGCCTAAGTTTGTTTAGAGCAGAAATAATTGTATTGCAGGCAGATTTGATAGAAGCTTGATTGGAGATGGATGGGGTTGGGGTTCAAAGATTTTTTTTTTTCTCAGAGACCCCCCGTGAGAGTAACCTAAAAGGAGAGAGAGAGAGCAAGAGAGAATGAAAGAGTAGTAGAGCGATGGGGTGAGGCAAAGCTGCAGAAAAGGGAAGCGGGGCTGGCAGTAGGTGCTGTCAGAATGTATATATAGACTGCATAATTGGAAGCTATGAGGCGAAAGCTTGGGGTGATCAAGAGTGGTCCCTGCTCTTGAACTTCAGTCCCTATCGTAAATCCATTGAGTTTTACAGTTCCCTCTCTCCCCAGTCTGTATACAGAGAAGCGCTTTCTGTCTGCATCTGCTCACACTATATTATTCCTATTTGGGGGCTGCCAGAGTCAGCATTTATTGCCATGCTGAATCTTTGCCTCATGACTTTGCATTATTTCTACCACAGGGCGAGGACTGTGCTACCGGGTGTCCCCCTGGTCTGTATGGACCGAGCTGCATGTCCACCTGCTCCTGCCATAATCATGCATCCTGCTCACCTGTCGATGGCTCCTGCGTCTGCAGGGAAGGTACAGTATAACTGAATGTGGTGGAGACTCAGAGCAGCTGCTGAGTGAGATCGCTACACTGACTGTAGATGAGCTGAAGAGAAATATTCTGACATTACCTGCATACATAGTTACGATCTGACTTGTCTTACCTTCTGTACCTGAGAATGTAAGACTAATTGGCTGTTTACTGATTCGTGCTTTGTCACACACATCTGCCAGACTGACCCCGCTGCCAGATAACCTATTCTCTCCTGGCTATGTACATTTTTCTTTTTTAATAAAAGATTAAATGATGAACATAAAATAATCTCAATGATAAGTCATTTTTTCGGGGAACATTTTGTCAAGTCTGGGTGACATCCTGTTCTATTCTGTTCTATTCTGACATTATATTCATAAATGTGAGTTGCAGACTTTTGGTTTGTGACCATTTAAAACCAGACATCTACTTGAATGATTTTTACCTCTGGGAACGTCTCATCTGAGGGATTTTTAGAGACCATGAAGCGTTAAAAGTTTTCAAGTTTCAATTAAAGGATGTCTTGTTGGAAGTTAGGGCCCCATCCGTGAATTGCAACATTCCTGGGTGTTTCTAGTTTTGTGGTATTTGGTCAAAAGAATATTGGATAATTAGACTTTTGCATTTATAGTTGTGCCAAAGGGAAGGTTAAGGTCTCACTAAAGTTATTTCACCTGGGGGAAGCAGAAATAGGTTTTCAGACTTTTCACTCTTCCACAAACGTTGTGGTGGCACCAGGGGAACACTCAGGGTATCTCCAAAGTCAGCAGGCCCTTGAACCTGTACAAAACATAATCCTCATCCATTCAGAAGTTAATGAGATTTCTAGTCTGGCTAAGTGACTGACAGATGTCACAACCTGGCGACCTTATCGTACGGCTGGCACACCCTTTTCAACAGCCAAAAAGAAAAAAGTTATCTCAACAAGCCCAGGACATTTAAATACATAACACAAAACTCTACAATCGATGCAATGTGAATGTAGACTCAGCGGTGGTGGATGTGCTGGATGTGCTGAAAACAAAGTACAAGGAAAGATCTAACAAAGGACTGAAGCATCCCAACTAAATGGCTGCCCACAGGGAAGGTGAGAGAGACACTGGCAGCAGCAGCCGGAGCTTTTATAGGCTGTTAGCACCGGGCCCAGTTGATATCATTTGGCACAGATTAGGAAAGGGCAAAGGTTGTTGCATGAGGCAATACCGTGATGGCTAAGCTACAAATAAACAAGATTTTTGCAAAATAGATGGGAAAATATCCCTTGCATCACACTTCCCCCTCATGTTGAGGGTTTGAACTCCAGGTGTAGCTGTATCCATGATGTCTAAAGGCTGATGTGTCTCTGATTTCTTTGACCCCAGGATGGCAGGGAGTGGACTGCTCCATCCTCTGCTCCAGCGGCACATGGGGTCTGGGCTGCAATCAGACATGTTTATGTGGCCATGGAGCTGCATGTGACCCTGTGGATGGCATCTGCACATGTTCTCCAGGGTGGAGGGGAGAGCACTGCGACGAGCCCTGTCCTGTAAGATGGCCTTCTAACTGAGAGGCTCCTGCTCTTAATCCCTTTGGCTCTTCACCATTTTGGACCGTAATACAACTTGTGGTGTCTTCTTGTACCATGTTTTAAAACAGTATGTTTTTTAAAAATCTTTGTTAGGATGGCACCTATGGGCTGGAGTGTCGCGAGCGCTGCGACTGCAGCCATGCTAATGGCTGTGACCCCGTGAGTGGCTACTGCCGCTGCTACCCCGGCTGGACAGGTCAGTCCATTTCTGCTTGTGCAAAAACAATAATGAGAGGAAGCAGACATGAGGTGCAGGGAGAAGCACTAAACTGTATTTTCTATTCTAATCAGGGGAAATCAAAAGCACTGCAAACAACTCTGACATACTTGTTTTACAAAACAGAAGAATATGCTGCGGCATTATGATTTGTGTTTTACAGTATGTTTACAGAATGTCTAAGCAGTGTTTTGTTAATTAAATGTTCAATTTGTTTTGCCACTGAGCCAGCGGGGTATGTGAATGAGAGATGTTGAGAATTGAGCTCTAAATTAATTCTGTTGGCTGACACTCTGGATGTTGGTATGCAATCATGCTTATATTGCATCCATTATTATTTATACACAACATCTGAAGTGACTCACCAGATAAATACTTGGAGATCAAATTATTTGCCCAGAATGCCCCAGTGAGTTTTAACCATGCTGACGATGATATATGATATTTTTTATTTCCGGCTCTGTTAATTATTTGAAGTTGCAGGTCGTTGTGAAATCGCAATGATCCCACCGCCGTATTTATACATCAGAGGATTCACTCTCGTTTGAACTCTCATCCCCCTCCAGACGCAAATTCTCAGTTTTAGGTGAACATATGTCTTCTCTTTGTTTCTTGTCATTTCAAACATTTGCTTACAGGAAAAGAGCAGTAGGAGGTAGGAAAGTGTGAATGTCACAGCAAGGGTGAGGATCATTATTCTCAAAAATGAAGCGTTGCATCTGAATGTCAAATACGGGGGGCTAGCAAAGGACCTGGTCTCTGAGCCTGGGTGGAGAGGTGCAGTCAGGGAGGGAATAGATTCAGCAGGAAAGGTCAAGCCTGTGAGCTCTCAGCAGCCCACTCCATTCAGCCTTCTGAGCTTAGGGCATTTATTCTGGGAGAAAAAAAAAGAAGTGGGTTTTATTATCTGCAAGAACGGTGCCAGCAAAACGGGCCTCTCATGCTCTGAATCCTGCACAGGTCGGGACCATCTGTCAGCCTTAATTGAGTCACCGGGGTGCTGGACTGGGGGCAGCCTGCAGCCCAGTGGGCCACACAAACACACATACATACATACTTGAGTCGCCGAGGCTTGACAATGGGCTCTCTGTAGGAAGGAGCACCTAGAGAGAGGACAATGTGGGATTCGTCACAGGGCTAAGTCAGGGATGGAATAAAATGGCTATTTACAGAAGCACTATAGCCATTTCTTCTCCGCAGACACTGTCATACCGACTCCACAAGTTGGCATGGCATCCTACTTTGCTGTCAACTTCCTGTTTGTTTTATTGCGAGGGTTGCATGAACTGTCGAGAGGCCCGTCTCCAGGAGTACGTGCGGGTAAGTGGCTAAGCTGCCTGTGACCCACACAGCTATTGCCGGGCTGTCGTAAGCATGACATCAGCCAACTAAGATTTAAAACAGTGCTCTGTGACGACTGACGAGACGACTTGAAGCAGGGGGCGTCGTACCGGCCCATGTTGGATAGGACTTCACCCTTTATTTCTGAGCAGATTGTAGTTCATGTCAAAGAGCAGTTAAGGTGAATGTGTGTTTACATGCACTGAGAAAGAGGGAGAGAGAGAGAGAGAGAGGGATTGAGTTAAAGAGGGAGAGCGAGGTTTGCTTTGCTCTCACTCTCTACAAATTGGATAGTGAGACCTCTGGCACTTCTCAGCAAAAAGCCTCCTTTGAAGAGACTTCAGTTCTGGCTTCTCTCACTCTTTCTTCTTCTCCCTCACTAGGCATCCAAAGCCCCTCTGTTTGTCACCATTAGACTGAAAAGTGTGATGCTCTGTCCGCGCTCATTTTCTGACAGTAAAGGCAGTCACTGTTTTTTTCTGCCTGGCCTAGCAGAACCTCAAACACACTTGCACAAGCCTTGCCCTCCTTTTGATCTCCATGGCTGGGCTTCTGACTAAATCACTGCTACCATGCCCCCTCCTCATCAGCACTAACATTTCCTTTCCGTTACTCACTTCATTCCAGCCCTAAGGCGCCCTGGTTACTGTATAACATTGGTCCCCTGAGTTTAGTCCAGGTTTAATTCAAAGGTACTGCACTAATGCTGCTTTAATGGCCACACCATTCTCAGATATTCTCATTCAAAGGAAATTTCAAATGAGGCTTCGAACTAAGGGCTGGCGCTTGAAAGGTTGGAGAGTTTGTGCACATGTGTCTGCACGTCTGTGTGTGTGTGTCAGTGTTTGCAGCGAAAT
Source organism: Trachurus japonicus (assembly GCF_045865225.1). Lineage (NCBI taxonomy): Eukaryota > Metazoa > Chordata > Actinopteri > Carangiformes > Carangidae > Trachurus > Trachurus japonicus. The sequence goes on from NC_140912.1 coordinate 13,566,347, forward strand.
ATTTCATTTTATAAACCTGCATGTACGTAGAGTAGAGTACATGTGACTTCTCCCCCCTTTTTTTTGATGGCATGGGTACAGCTGTGAGAAAACGTGCTGCTCCCAAGGATGTGCTAATGCATTCATGTACAGAGTGAGAGCGCTGTATGGATGCAGTGTTTTGCGTTTGTTGGTTGGATCTGCGCCAGATGCACAGTGACACTTCCAGACTGTGCTCTTGTAGCCTGAATACTTCCCTTCGGCTCTGTACACTACCGCGGCTCTGCCGAAAGAGAATGGGAGACAAGCTCGGCCTCTCCCGAGACCCAACCCTGTTAATCAACACAGTGCACTGGCAGGGAGCCCCAGTCAGATCAAAAATAAAATACATTTGGAAAGGAGAAACAGAGTCTGAAAGGATGGGCTGAACTGAAAAGAAAAAAACACACACTCCAAACTGCTGCTGCTTCTTCATTGAGGACTAAAATCAATGGAGGGTCCATGCAGGGTGAAAAACCCTCTACAGATCCGCTGTGATCAGACATTGTGAATGCTGCACTTTGATGATGTGTCTTTACTGAAGGCGCGCTGATACAGTATTACAACATCTTTGTTCTTTGCCTTCCTAGTGTGCATGAGCTGAATATGTGTCACTTCTCTGTCCCTGTGCAGGAATCCACTGTGATAATGTGTGTCCACAAGGCTTCTGGGGACCCAACTGTTCGGTCAGCTGCTCCTGTCAGAACGGAGGCTCCTGCTCTCCAGAGGATGGCACATGTGTGTGTGCACCTGGATACAGAGGAACCTCCTGCAAACGAAGTGAGCATCCTTATCTGTCTCTGGGCAGCTTCCCCTCTCTAACCAGGCTTGTAGAAACCGTGGAGAGAGCGGTGTAAGAAGAACAAACTCCATCACACAACTGACCTTGCTTTTCCGCTTTGATCTTTGAAGAACTGTTGAAGGGTGAGCCAGCCGAGGAGAGGCGGCGCATTGTCGGCCGTAACTGCTTGAGTGTAAACTCTTCATCACTGCTATCACTTAATCACAGCGTCTTTACCCCCGTGCAGCAACCCCGCCAACCAGACACGCAGATACACACAGAGACACACAGGCGCATGTACTTCAACCCCCCTACCCTGTCCTCCACAGCCAACTCTCAGTGGGAGACTCACAGTCCTCACCCGGGGCTCATCAGAGGGCGTGCTCGCTGGGAGTGCCAGCTCTGCTTTCTGAATGGGGTCTGTCTGAAGCTGCTCTCAAGTGATGAGCTCACTGATTGGGAGTGAAATTCACAGTCACAAACCTGTAAACATCAATTTGAGTGGAATGTAAGAGAGCGACTTAAACAAGCTCTTTGTGTGTGTGTGTGTGTGTGTGTGTGTGTGTGTGTGGTGTGTGAGACAGGAAATGATTACTCCTCCAAATTCAATGTTTACACAGATAATTTCCTCGTCGGGTGAAAAGCTTGTAACTGCAGATTTGCTGCGTTTTCCTGTTGAAACTTTAATTGAAGGATTACATGCTTCTCCTCTTCTCCAGAGGCTGATAAAGGTGCATCACACCTGCTGCTTTAAATAAAATCAAAACCCATGGGGAAACTTACCATTGTATGGTTGTCAAACAACAACCCAGGGTGTTTTTGTCACAACCTAATAGGTTTCTATTTTCGAAACCCCCAATCGTCTCCTGAGAGCGCTGATATCGGAGTATGAATTTTCCCAAATCACTCCGTGAAAAAAGGAACATAACATGGGTATTTAATGCTCTCACTGTAGTGAATAGAAAATATGTTTTTTAATATAAACTGCAGCCTCTTATCACAGTTGCACAGTTAAGACTTGTAAAACGTTCTTATAATTATCTTTCTATCACCTTTTGAACATTTCTTAATGGTTCACATTCTTTTAATAAGAATCCACATTATTAACGCACTGTTGTATGTGTCGAGCTACTCTCAAGATATCACATTAAAACAGACTTTCATTATTCTTTTAACTCATTTACTACTCCATCTGTGGCACCAGATGAAATAAAAGTTACTACAACAAAGAAAGACTTTCCTGCTTTTTCCCTCCCTTTGCTGTCTCTCCTCATCTTTTCTGCTTTAATTCTTCTGGCCTTGATTTTTCTGCACTCCCTTGATCACTCTTGTCACGCCTTGTTTCATTATTATATATATATACTGTACCTCTTGTGCCACCCAACATTGTCAACTGATTCCCTTTCCTCTCTCTTTTCATACTCTGATGATTACAGTCTGCTCTCCGGGCTTCTACGGGCACCGCTGCAGCCAGTCGTGTCCACAGTGTGTCCACAGCACCGGGCCCTGCCATCACATCACAGGCCACTGTGAATGCCTTTCCGGATTCGCTGGCTCGCTCTGTAACCAAGGCAAGTACTGTAGCCTTCTGTGTCCCTTTGACCTTTCCCTGCTGTTTCACTAACCGTCAAATCCATTCACTGTGAAGTTTTTAGTATTTGCTGCTGGAAAATGGTAAAACAGTTTATATCTGAAAATGTCTTGGCATTTTGTCTTGGCATAAAATACAAAAATCTGTATTTAAATGGTCAGACAATGGCAGTGAATATAAAAAACTGAAACCATACGTTTTGGGACTATACTGTCTGATAAATCACAATGTGCTGAAACCTAGAAAATCTTAGGATGCTCTCACATGTCAATAAAATGCCTCTGTGACAAGATTTTGCGAGGACGCCTCACAGTCCTGCTCTCTGTGGCTCTAATAAGATCAAAAGATGACCTGCCGCCTCTACCACTGGCATCTTAGGCTTGAGACTTTGAATAATGCCTATTATCAGTGCAACACAGACCTAAAGGGGGGAGAAAAAAAATCAACCTTCAACAGGAGCCTGAATATTGCAGAGACCCACTTTTCAGACAAAGGATACATCAAGTAAATGTTCCTGTCTCTTCCTAACTCTGCAAAGGGAGATGCATGTAAATTGCTTCTCACAAAAACAAGGAGACAAAGACACAACATGTGCGCACATCTGTAGTTCTGGTTGAATTTCATTTCAAGGCAACGAGGCAAACTTTTTTCTTATTTTTAAATTGTCCTTGTGGTGCTGCAGAGCAAGATGTTGACAGAAAAGCTTACGTCCTTACATTATTCTCTATTTAAGCCCCAGACGTCTTTGAACTGAATTTGAACGATACACTTTTAAGTCTTGAGGCACTTTAACACATCTTTGTCCCTCTGAGCCAACATCAATTTTAAATGGAACTCATATTCACAAATGAGTGTGGAAAGATTTGTTATTGTCACATAATGTGTTGACAATAAGTGTCTCTTTAATAATGTAGCTGGTACTCTAGTTGTATATTAAACATTTAAAGAACATTCAAACTGAAACCTATAAACAAATTAGAGGTAAAATGTCAACTACATGTAAAAAATGTAAATGTGTAGCACTAATTTAAATAAATTAATTAAGGAGCATCGATGAATAATGAATAGTGGATATTACACTATAATGTAGCTGCAAACAGAGTTAACAAGTGTAAGACTTGTTGTGAGACACCCACACTTGGTTGTTAGAGTGTAAATTAATAATTTATCACAACAAAGTAATGCAAACATTTCTTTGTGAATTGTAGGAGAAATGAATAAAGGATGTCTTCACAAATAAAGTTTAATTGTTTGCGAATACTCTGCATCGATAAGCACCTAAAAATATCAATATAGCTGCATAATGCTACGCTATACAAACGTTCATAAAAAGTTAATATAGTGCTTGTAGATAGTAAGTAGTTTTGGTTTATCCAATATTTATTCATGTGTGTGACCAGAGGTTCTGTATTTGTCAAGTCAGCGGTTTCTCTTTGGCCATGAAGTGCAATAAAAATCATGTTTTCCATCACTGTGTTGAGGAGAAATACCTACAATCCACTGTAGGTTTTACATCTAATAATAATTTACCATTTTTTTTAATAAATTACAGAAAGGCAGAGGGGAGTTTTGGAATTCTCTTTCATGGCTTTGAGCAATGTCTTACAAATAAAAGTTTAATAGGTTAGCTCAAGGAAAGGAAGAAGAAATAACGAGAACCAGCGCTAATTTGTCTGGACTATAATTACTGGTGAGCAGGCGTTAGGCCATGAGGGACGAAGGTGGCCAACAACATGCACATTCTCCTCTTGTTGAGCCTCGTTGGCGTCCTCACTTGTCCTCCGTCCAGCACAGAGTCCCAGCCCTAATGAAGCTGTCCTGGTGTGTTGAGTCTTGAATCCCCAGAAGCAGCAGTATGGGGGAGCCAACCTCGTGGCCTAATGACAACCTGCTTGAAGGAGCTTGAAAGAGCTCTCAAGAAGAGGGGAAAGCCAGTTGAAATGTAATCATTAAAATCACCCCACAAGAAAATGAGTTAGACCCATGTCTTTCACAGCCAGCCACCTTATCTGATATGTGTAACTCTGGGCTATTCTCTTTATATGAAACCTTTTGATGTGTCCGCTGGTGCTGCTGCAGCTCCCTCATCCCGATGGTTATGGATACACCTTGGCTCACTTTGTCCCATGGTCCAACAAGAAAACACAATGGAGGTTTCACTGGAAATTACATCTTTTATTGAAGAGTGCCAGAGAGCATTGAAATATTAATTTCATAAAAAATGTATAGAGTGGTCTGTGTACATGGTCTATTTTAATTCTGTGGCACATCACTCATTCCACTCTAGTGAATGGAAATGGGGCAGTCGTGCCACAGGAGGCAGTGATTGACTCCTCCTTTTGTCTAAACAGATCACTTCATGTCCACTCAAACAAAACAATATCATCCATTAGAGAATTATGTTTACACAACCTTTTGCAGGATGAGTTTGTTTGTACTGTATAAACGCGCTCACAATAATGTGTCCAAGTTTGATGTCATAATGTTAATGGATTTTGTTGGTCTTTGCATGAAAGTGATAACGTGCGGATCAGGGTTGTTTTTTCAAGTGATGTTTTGTCTATGTGTGTGTGTGTGTGTGTGTGGGTTTTCTTCTGTGTATCCCAGTGTGTCCAAGTGGCAGGTATGGGAGGGCCTGTGGTGAGATCTGCCTCTGCACCAACAACGGCACCTGCAACCCCATCGATGGCTCCTGCCAATGTTTCCCTGGCTGGATAGGAGAGGACTGCTCACAGGGTATGGATGGCTTCTCTCCTATAATGTTGTGTTCAGCCCCCCCCTCTTCCCCGTCCCCCCTCCCTCTCTCTCATTGTCTGTCTCCACTCCTAATTTCTCTCTTTCGCTTACCTTCATACACATCTATCATTTTTGTGGCCCCCCATTCCAAGAACTACCCTGAGCCCCAGCTGATGTAAAACACATAGTTTGCTTAAATTATTGTTGTAATACATTATGCTCTTTGATTAACAGCACTGTAGGCCTAAGATCATTAGCAAAGCTTGAGCTGTCATGCCGTGTGAAATTGATGTTTGGTTTTTCATTGCATTAACTACTTAAAGTAAAAAAAACAACTTCAGATCAGATAGATGTTACATTACCAGTGCTTTACTCGGCTTCTTCTTCAACCTGACGCCGACGTCTACTCACATAACACAGATGATGGGAAAACGGAGGGGAGAGTTCACACCAGATTTATTTTTTATTTTTGCAAGGATGTGTGTTAAATGTACTGTGGAATATTGTATGTGCGTGGTTGTGTTTGAGTTTGTATGGGAGAGTGTGTGTGACCATGAGCTTGACTGTGTCTCTGGCGTCTGCAGCCTGTCCCTCTGGGCACTGGGGCCCTGATTGTCTCAACTCGTGTAACTGTCACAACGGAGCCCAGTGCAGTGCCTACGATGGGGAGTGCAGGTGCAGCCCCGGCTGGACCGGACTCTACTGCACACAGCGTGAGTCTCACATGCAGTTAGTAGACACACACTGTCATCTACTGGCACTCCAGCAGTACTGCAGCAGACAACGAATGAGAAACAAGACATTTTTGTCAGAGGCAACTGGATGATACTAGGTTTCTGTTTACTTTATTTATTTAACTTCTTTTTTTTTTTAAACAAAAGCAACAGCAAAATAAAACAGATTTTTAGTCCATTATTTTGCTTGTTATAAATTCCAGTCACTCACACAGGGATAATGCAGACCATCAACATCAGTCCACTAATTTGAATTCCATTATGTTTCACCCCAAGGGTTTATTCAGTCTTTTTTCGTGGCGCCATGCTCCTGCTGTTGTGCATGGAAATAACATTTGTTTTAACAGTTTTTTTTCTTCCTACCTCACAGAGATTCTTACTATTCACGGTCGTCTTGTGCTTTATCTCCACCTCTGTTATGTCCACAGCATAAATGCATTTTCTGCTGAAGCAGGAAATGTTTCATTTCCATTCATTCTCATTGTCCCTTATTGAGTATGCTGCAGAGACATTGAACGTTATTGATTTTGCTGCACCTTTGCAATATGACCTTGACTCTATACATTGTCTTCCCTTCTCTTTGTTTTCTCCGCCCCCTCCCATCCCAACATATTATCCATCTCATGTCCCAGGCTGTCCTTCAGGGTTCTACGGCAGGGACTGCTCTGAAGTCTGTCGCTGCCAAAACGGTGCAGACTGCGACCACATCACCGGCCAGTGTGCTTGCCGGACAGGCTTCATTGGGACGAGCTGTGAGCAGAGTTGAGTAGGCCCAGCTCATTCTGAGCAAAAATTTCCCTGTGGATGAGTGTGGTTATGTGTATGTGTTCTATAAACACTTTGGCTCCCACTCTCTAAGTGCTTTAATTTTGATGGGTGTAGTAATGCACCTCTCTCCCATGCAGAGTGTCTTGCTGGCACATTTGGGTATGGTTGCCAGCAGCTCTGCGAGTGCCTGAACAATGCAACCTGTGACTATGTTACTGGAACATGCTACTGCAGCCCCGGATATAAAGGCATCAGGTGTGATCAAGGTGAGGGGCGATCGAGCCGATCGAGACTCTCCACTGTAATATCACTCGAGCGCAGATGTGCACACGATGTTTAAACAACCCACTTCCTGTGTCTGTAGCAGCTCTGATGATGGAGGAGCTGAACCCCTACACCAAGATTAGCCCAGCGCGAGGCTCTGAGCGCCAGTCAGCGGGGGCCGTCATGGGCATCATCTTTCTCCTCCTCATCATAATGGCCATGCTCAGTCTGTTTGTGTGGTACAGACAGAGGCAGAGGGACAAAGGCCACGAGATCCAGCCCAGTGTGTCCTACACACAGGAGATGCACATCACCAACACTGACTATTCACTCTCTGGTAAGACACTTAATCACTCTGACTGAACATTAGTCCACCAGTCAAATATACATGTTTGATTATGTTCAATTTATTTAGAGTAAAAACCAATCTGTTCAAATGTCCATGTATTTGAATACACATATTCAGTTTTAAATCTTTTCAACCTGCTGTTTGAACCCTCAGAGTGTGGCAGTACCGTAGCGATGAGGACGAGCGCTGCAGAGGTCAATCAGAGCCAGAGCGGCAGCAGCAGTGGCGCCCAGTGCTTCTCCAACCCCAGTTACCACACTGTGGCCCAGTGTAACGTTGTCTCCACCATCTCCAGCAACCTAGATGGGACCCTGACCCTCAAAGTATGACCACTCTCCATGTGTGTTTCCATTAAAACACCCATTCCCCAATAACACACTGCAGCAACAACACACTCTGCTCTTCCTTTCACAGTCAGGCACACTGAAAAGCAGAAATGGCTCCGAGTGGAGGGCCTACTGCAACCTCAACGATCTAGGTTGGTTTTCCTCTCTCTCTTACATGAACCCCTGAATATAGACTTTGTTGGACGGTCACTTCAAGGGCAAAGACGCATGTGCCATAAGTGCAAACCTTTCAATGACACCAGCCTGGACATCGCTATCCTGCTGTGAATGAAGATGAACCAGGGGGTTCCTGTTAAGAAGTAACCTTTGCTCTGATTTTGATAAGATATGCGGGTGGGACAGAGAAATCAGCGCTGCAGAGGTGAATAGGGGTCACTGTGAGCTCATTAGTCCTCTCTCACTTCCCCCGGTTGCACACTTCTATGTGATGACTTGCACTGGGTCAAGCGGTACACTCGTGGTCTATGGGTTACAGAAAATTAAGTGTGATAATAAAATTACTTAATAATAGCTTAGATTTCAGGTTTATTAGCTATCTCCCTTTTTCCTATTTGGCATTTAGCTCCGGTACATTTAATGAATCCTTTATAAAACACTATAATTTGGGTTTATCACTTCATTTGTCAATAGCTGTAACTCCTGCTCTGTAAACATCATGAATTGAAATGTAGTAAAACAAAGTAGCAAAGATGTATAAATGTGTCTTTATGGGAGAAGTTATATTGTTGCCATTTACTGTGCTTTTACAGACAATTAAAAATTGCCTCAGTACAATACACTTGTATTATGTTATAAACAGTGTATGAAATGTTAACATACTCTTTAGAAATGCTAAACTCTTATATACATAGATGATTCCTCATAGTCTCTGGGATTGTGATGGTGCAAACTAAAATAGATTGTAAAAACTGTGCTGCCGATATGAAAAGCCGTGCTTGTGTTCCCATTACAGGCTCATTACTGCTAAGCAGCATGCGAAAATCTGAATATCTTCATACGATTTAGGCTTTGTCATGCTTGACTTAAAAGTCAGATATCTTGATCTGCACATTCCAGTTTGTGTTCGAGCGCACAGCACATCAGTCTTAATGACAAGTCACTTGCAGAGAAAGTCGTGCATGTTCGTCCTGATGTACTGAAGGGTGCATCCGTCCATTAGACGGATGTCGCCTGGCGCCAGACGCGTCTTCTATTCATGATGCTTTGTTGTTTTGGCAAATATCCCATCATGACCACCGTTGATTATACGTGTAAGCTTGTAAGCCTCAGGGGAATGTGATAGAAAGCGGGCGAAGTGTTCAATAACATCCCCCAGTCACATTCCTCATTTTCATCCAACAAAGTAAGACGCACTACATTGTCCCTTAATGAGATACTTGCTGTCAGCCTTCGCACATCGGGGGAATTCATATGTGATGCTTGACTTTTGTGTTTTGACATTTGTTACAGATGTTCAACAGGGAGAGACACAGACACAGAGAGGGTCGAGAAAAGGTAAATAATTCAGTGTAAGAACAGTACGTGCGTAAGTGTGTGTGTGTGTGCGCAGACATACGTTGCATGTAGAATCCTGTTCAGCTTCACCAGCACCAATATTACAAAATCCTTTTATGCTCAACAGCCCATGTATCAGTTTCCCCATTTGGTTTCTCTTCCCCTCCGAGACTGCTATTTATGTGACCTGAAATCCCATATCCTTATATTCTCTATGATTTATGTGAAAACTCTCTCCACTTTGGACAAGATCATGGTGGGCTGAGGTTTTGTTCCAACGGTAATTGCTCTCTATGGCTCAGTGCCCGATACGTCATTTTGTCTCCCACACTGTGCAGTCGGTGGTGAATGTGAGGGACCCAGGGGTGTGAAGAGTGGTCTGAAGGAGCTTTGCTGCGGTCTCTAATGAGGCCTCTTATCAGGCTGATGAGACTGTTATGGATGAGATGAGCCCTCCACTTTCTCCCCTTTGTACTCTGATTACTATATACCACCATTAGTCACATGTCAGAGACAAAAGAAGTACAACTTCTTCCGAATGGCGATGATTTTCATTGCTATTCTCCTGGCCTCGCTGATGTCTCTTTAAATTTGACTTGTGCTGTCTAGAGTCTAGCATTAATACCACTGCTATAGGTAAGTGACAATCTCTTCATCTCTGCTGATACCGAATATGTCCTTGTCTCGCAGCCGCTGCAGATTACATCAAGGGCTCCATGTGCAGCAACAGCTCCTGCTCCCTCAATAGTGAGAATCCATATGCCACCATTAGAGACCCACCGGGGTTGGCTTGCAAGCATACAGAGAGCAGTTACGTGGAGATGAAGTCCCCCTCCCACCGTGAAGTGCCCTTTGGAGGCACTGCCACCCTCCTGGGCAGTGCGAGCAGGAATGTCTATGATGTTGGTGAGTGCGTTGTTGCTCTGATGTGTGGAGCTCAGCAGGGTCCTGCAGCTTATGGCCTCTCTGGTCATGCCCCCTGCTGTGAGCCTGTACAGACTCTGTAAGCCGTGATAAGAGGAAGTGTGAGCTGCCTGCCACTCTATTGCATGCACCTCTCCTCTCTCCTCCCTCTCTTCTCCTCTGTGTGTGCCCGCCACTTTTCTACTTCACTGAGTCTCATGTACCTCTCCTCCTTTTTTTCCCTCCTCCTCCTTCTCTCCCAAACTGTCACAGAGCCGACGGTGAGCGTCCTGCAGGGACCCAATGGAATGGCCACCGGCTTCTCCCAGAGCCCCTATGACCTTCCCCGCAGCAGCCACATCCCCAACCACTATGACATACTGCCGATGCGTCACAGCCCCACACACACACCCCCGCCACCCCCAGAAAGCCCCAGCTCCCTCCTCTAGAGGGTAAACGTTCCCACCTGGCCCTGACAGCGTGCCCACATCCAGGCAACATTCAGCCAACTCTCAACCAACAGCCCTCCCTCGTGTCTCTGTGCGTGTTTGATTTAGATACTGAGATGTGGAGATGAAGGGACGGCCACAGCTCCTCTGGACCCTGCTCTCTTTGGCTCCCTCACTCACAATATTTCTGTGACCCTGAAGGAGGGAGGGGAGGAAAAGAGTGTCCCACACACCAGCGACCATTCGTCCATTTTATTTTCTTACAGAACTGATCACTCAAACTGCTGCCCGGCCTCTTTATGGACCTCCTGAAGTGGAACCTAATGGTTCCAGACTGCGCTATGGGCGGCGTACAGTACATGGATTGTTTGGGGGGATTATTTACAGGGAGAGAGCTATAGTCACTCATTTTTAGCCCATGGTATAGGTTTACTACTAAGGCAGCCAAGTGTTTATGATATCCCCCTAAACAAAAGGGATTTCATCAGGAAGGTATAGCAACCTTGACCGTGTCAAAGCAAGTTAAGATTTACCACATACACACCAGAGTTTATGGTCCTTCACTGTGTGCAGCAGCTGCATCTTAATGTTGAGCTGACATGAAGTGATTACGATCATCTGCTCTGAAGTTAAGACATGTTCTGCCATATAGTCAAGAAACCTCTGTTCTAAATGTTAAACGTGGAAACGTAGCTGAGAGCGAACCCAGTCTGATGAAGCATGGATAAATAATAAAATATATTGTAATGGTCCTTTATTCATTCTTACGCGGTAATGATCACACAATTAATATTAATGTGATCTCTGTCTGTAACTTGAGATTTTCTTTTAAGTTACAGTGTAAATGAGGCCCAGTGTATGTATTCAGGTCACCAGTGTTCATGCCCCTGTTGTATAACTGAGTTACACACACACACACTTACACACACACACACACACACAGTAGGTCTAAACTTTGGATTATTCCCCACACTGATGAAGTGATCAGATCTTGTGTTGTTTTCTATGTGGAAAGCATTTTTCTTGCAAATGTCTTAGTTTACATTTTTGAAATATTGGGTGTTAAGAAGGGATTGTTTTGACTTTTTATGTTTTGTATTTATTAAGGCAATTGCTTTATTCATTAATTTATATTAGTGATGGTGAAGTTTTATCAATGTGACACTAGGATTTAAAAAAAAAAGAAAAGAAAAGATGAGCATGATCAGATAATGGATACCCACCGATGTAGATAACACACAATTTATCTTCTTGTGAGATGATCAGTGTCATTTTGTGAACCGTTTTTGAAGTCACTTAGATTGTTATTTCTCTCTCTGTCAGACTGTAAATTTAAAGTAAGGTTTCATCTGACCAACTCTAGACCCACAAATACCATGTGCAGTATTTACAAAGGGAACTGTATGTAAAAAGTCCATTTTCAAAAATGTTTTATGTTTGTATCAGGCTAAGTAACTTATTTATTGAAGATAATTTATTAATTCACTATGTGAATTCCATTTCACCCTCTGTAGAAGCAATAACATGTTGACAATCGATGCCCAGACAGCATTTCATTAGTACTGGACATTATCTTTGACCATCTTTGACCAGTGTGGTGACAGTGGATCATATTTTATGTGGCTGTTTTTCCTCCGAGGAACGTTTTTCCAGTTGCTGTCATATCAATGCTGCTTGTTGTTTTGGTACATAAATTTCAAATTAAAAGCCTATTCTATCATCAGAAACCTGTTTCAGTCAGGTCTATACACTGGAGAGATAGAGGGTGACTTTAATGAATTCACTGCTGATGTCAAGTGTTGGACAGGGCATGTCTCTCCTCATCTGTGGCGGGGAATATTGAAATGTCACAGTGATGAATGTTGACGAGACTGTTTGTTGCAGGTGAATGAAGGTTTCCACTAACAAATAAGAAATGTTATTCAAGTCTGTAGCAGAGTGCTTACCATTTATGACCTCCCTCTGCCTGAATTACAAAGTGTCAAAATGTTTTGAGTCTGGAATCAACAGGTGAGAAAAATCATGGCCACGCATTATTTTTTGTAAACATCCTCTAGACTCAAGAATTGGCCTACTCTATCAGAGAGCTCTCATGTTAAATAGACTCTTCAAAGAGGTGACTATGCAATTTCAGCTCTGCGCAGCTTGGGATTTGAATAGCACTTTATTATTTTAAAGGTATGTCAAGCTTATCTTCAAACAACGAGACGCTGGTGGCAAACTTCAGTCAGGGGACAGAATCGCCCTCATATTTATTGTATGAGAAAAGGCTGAATTCCTACAGTCAGCACCACCACTGTTTCATTTCTAATAAACCTGACAGTGTGGGAATTCAACCTTTTCCTGAACTGTACTCCAGGCTGAGAAGCATGACTGTGGCACCTCTGACCACCGCCAGCATCACTGACGAGAAGGTGCTCTGTTGCACTGAGCGGGAGGCTTCAGAGTGAACACAGCACCACCACAGAGCGCTAGCTTTGTTGGTGAGAGTGTACTGTAGATACTGGTGATACAATGAAAGTTTAATGTGTTTAACAGACTTATCAGATGCTGAAACACTGCACGTAAGTTTGGAACACACACTGACAGGATTTTACAGCATTTTTTAAATCTTTATTCACATCCATCAGGAGCAGAACAATAGGAATGATGGTCAACACGACACCTCCACCATAGTGACGTCCTGGGGTACATTTGCCTTTTTATTGATGTAAAGTTACTTTTTAATTTCTCTTGGTACCTTTCTACGAGATTTGCACCAGGAGATGAGATGTTGATTATCAAATATTTTGAAATTGTTACCATATGAATTGAGATAATGCAAGATATTCCTTTATTAGTCCCAAAGTGAGGAAATGTTCAGTGTTACAATACAGTGAAAGAAAACTGCAAAACAATGATATCAAGTACTTAAAGATACATACTTGTGCAATTAAACATTGAATATGATAAAATACAATGCATGAGGCAGAATTAGATGCAATATGCAAATATAAAATGTTCTACCTGTTCAGTCTTTCATTTATGCATAAAATGCAAATATGACTGTGGACTTACAGGACTGCAGTGTTTCACAGGCACAAGCTGAACTACCGCTTCAGGCGTCTAATGACCTCCACAACAAAACCAAACCTGCATAAAATGATCTGCAGTGAAACAATGTTCTCTCAATGATAAGTCTGAACTCTGTCTGATGCATGAAGAGACGCCGCTGAATTGAAGCTGATTATTAAGCAAGTTGTCTTCACTGTAAACAGAAAGGCTCATATGGAAGCATGGAGAAGGTGTGAAAACCCATTACAGCGGAGGAGCTCCGGTTGCTTCTCAGTGATTAGGAGCAGTTTCCTGAGCTCCACAGATGATGGACACACCGCCCAGTTGACAGCCAACAATTCCTGAGTGATGCCCCACTGAAAGGAAAGGCAGCCAGTAAGTCAAGGAGCTAATGGACCGAATACAAGTGAGTACTTCAGAGAGAGAGAGAGTAAGAAAATACAAGGTCACACCACGGTAAGGTGAGATACTGATTTTGGTGTAGTTTGTTTCATCTTCTCAACGTGAAATAATTCATATGATAGGCTACCTCGCGGCGGCTTACAGAGGTAAAGAGGAGCACCAACACAGAGACTACATTCAACTTCCAGATGTCAGATTCACAGCTGGGCAGACAGTGTAAGGTGGAAAGTGTTCACACTGTGTGAGAATCAGATCTCACTCTTCCCAGCAGGAGATTTCCCTGAAAATGTAACTGGAACCATTATTGATGTTCAAATAGAGGTACGATTACTGCTGTTCAGGAGCCGACACCGCCTCTTTCCAACTGAGTCACTGTGACAAAAGAAGGAAATATTTTTGATTTTCTGTGGTTTTAAATGATTGTTCAACCTTTCTGGGCTGTACTGGTTAGAGGTCAGTGTTAATATGTAAATAAATGTTGTCAATCTAAGCATTTTTGTTTTAGTAGAGGAAGGACATTGTTTTTCTATGTATCACATTTTCAGGTATAAAATTAATCACAGTTGGAAAAAGACTAATCTCTGACTCTCTGTTCCTGTTCCTTTTTCAGGGGAATGCCTTGAATGCTTAAGTTATTCAGTCGGCTGCATATTTTCACTTGATTAAATCCACCAGTTAAAGTTCTGTGCAACTGGCAGGTTTCGAATGTAAAAATGACAATGAGAGATGTGAAGACTTCATGGACCACATTTTATCAGGTGAGTTCAGTGTGCTTTGCATTAACAACATGTACTGTAGGCTACAGAAGAATATAATACATTTATTATAACAAAGAGGAATACATACAGGAGAAAAAAGAAAAACACCTAAAGACAATGAGGCCCACATCAACCACACAGACTTAAACTAGCAGGGAAAGTGTGAAACTTCAAGTACACAACAAACACTCAGTTGCACTCTGCACAGGAGTGTTATTTAAATAGTAAAAGTAGCCTATGTTTGGACTGAGGTACAGTAGCCTAATGATTTGCAGGGGAATTGTATCTAGGTTGTGCAGTATGAAACTCTGCTCTCCATTACTGTCCAGCAGATGTTGTCAAGACAACAGTTGATGTCAAATTGTAGCACAATAACCAATATTAGCCAACAAAGTTATTTCCTGTTTTGTGAAGCTGCAATCCAAGCACCACAACATTATTTAGCTTCATGAAAACCAGATGGAAATAATAGAGAAATGTAATGATAGAACCTGGACAGTGTATGAATCATGTGCAGGACCGTCTCTTGGCTGATTATTTAAGGGCTGTAAAATATTGCAGAGGAAAAAGAAGAACTGCGGGGACTTACTAATGCAGGCTTCCGGCATAATCCTTTCTGCTGCAGTCAGCCTGTCAGCTATAGCTTTCAGCCAAAGCTATTTTTCTCAGAAGCTGCCACAGAAAAGAGGCTATTCTTCTAAATGATCTGACAGAGTTGCCCCTATGGTTTATTCTCAAGAGACTGTACACCTGGATGCTGACCACACTGCGACTGGATAACCTGTCACTTTTACTTCAGTCTGACATCGGCTGCTGAGAGCCATGGAGGTAGATTTATGTGGAAGTGAGGAGAACATGAGTTGGAAACTTTTTCCTTTTTTCCTCAGCATCTGGCTCATTTGTGTTGAGAGATGCTTCACTTCTTATTGTCACAATGAATGTAATCAGTGGCTGCATCTTTACTGAGCCATTCTTAACAGATAATCAGTATTCATCACAGTCATGATCATTTTCACTTCCTGTGTCTATACCTGCTCTTAAATAGAGATGTAGCCTACCTTGATATAACTCCGACCAACTGAGCTATTACACAAAGTCTGGAACAAAGATAATGCGGACAAAAGCTCTGTGAACTCTGTGAGAACACACTTGCCCGTCGTTTAGGCTACACATCAGCCCAAAGCTGAAAGGGACCGTCTCCCCATGAGGCAAAGCAGAACATTGATGTTTTGTGGTGATTTGTTCTTTTTTCTTCTTTGACAAAAACTCTGTCTTTGTACCTACACAAACTCACTGTGTTGGACCAAGCTACAGAGGTGCTGGAGTCACTATTTTTAAAGAATAAAGGATACACTTAAATTGATGCTGCCTATTGTAAAAAAAAAAAAAAAAAAAAAGCATCCCTGATAAATGTTCTTATACTACTTTTATTAGTAATTTAATTAGTATCTAATCAGTATATATATACTGTATACACACAGGCCTACAGATGGGTTGTTCATAATTAAATTGCTTCATCAGCTCTGAATGTCAATACAAAGTCCTGTAATGAATTCAGTCAACCTTGCTCGATGAAGCCATTTGCCAGGGACGCTGCCGCTCTCCTCCTCGCCGACAGGGGGCAGACAATACAGACGACGTGACGGTGTGGGAGTTGGTGGAGAGCTGAAGACAGTCTACGTCTACGTGAGTGGTTAGTTAGTACCGGGTAGTTAGTAACACATGCGTTTTCTATGGTTTTCTTCCACTGTGGCTGCGTAGTAAAAGCAAAAGTCATGGAAAATAATTCAAAAATATTGAAATTCTAGATAGTTGACACAAATTACGAATATAATTTTGGAACGCAACACTGCGGTTCTATGGTGTAATGGTTAGCACTCTGCGTTCAAGCTGGGGAACATTCGTCCGTCAAAGAAGGGGAAGAAGGGGGGAGAAGGGGGGAGAAGGAAAAAGAGAGAAAAAGGAAGAGAAAGAGGGAAAAATGAGAAAAGAAGAGAGAAAGTGAACTTTTTTGTCCCAATTAACATATTTCAAGCCGTCTGATGACAAATACAGAACTTTTAATATTTTTCAGTGTACCATGGATGGGATCGAACCTGTGACCTTGGAATCTCTTGACTTAACCTATGAATCATTTGGCAAAATTGTAACAATTTTCATGTAAAAGCTTGTCATATTGGCTATAATTTAACATTATTGAATCAATTGGCAGAAATCAAATGATTTTCATTTCAATCAACTTGTCATATTGGCTACTATGTATGTATACTTGACACTTACCTACAATTTCTTCTTGTGTAATGTGTGTATTTAGCTACTTATAACATCATGGTATTTTAATTGAGTGTTGTTATAGCCATTGTTATATTCATTATCATTATTGTTGCTGTTGTATTGTTTTCAACATACTGTCAATAAAAACACTTAGAGTAGTGACAATTGCTGCTCATGAGTTTTATTTACTCAGAAAATGCCAACACAAAGACAGTAACACAAAGTAGTAAAATTAAACCAACACTGAACCTACAAACACTCTACAAATATTTATTCTTCACATAAAAACAATTGTTGTATGAAAATATTCAACTATTTACAATAAAAAATATTATTTACAATTATTAACTATTTACAAAGTACTGTTGATTGATCTTAATTTAGATTTTTCCTCATCTCCTCCAGCCACTGGTCCTTTGGCAGGGATTCTGTCACAGGACAGTATACCTTGCCACGGTACTGGCTGTGGCCAGTTTCTGCTGTGCGGAACTGCCCACACTTTTTGCAGGTATTTGCTGGTACCGTGCGTTTATATGGGCGCTTTAAGGTTACTTCAGTTTCCGCTGTGGATGGATGGATGGGTTGTGGGGTGGTGTTGGTGTTGGGGGGGCCCTGAATAGCTGCTGCCCACTGAAGCACTCCAACTGGTGTCAGAAGCTGAGGTGTCAGAAAAGGTCCTGGTGCTGGGGATGCAGTGAACAGGTTCCTCTTTGGCATGATGGGCCGAGAAAGCTGGGTGGTTGAAGCTCTCTGGTTTTGCCTGGCCTGGCCTGCCGTACTCGCGGGCAGCTGGTACTGGTGCTCCTGCTGTGCCCGCATTGGCTGATCAGGGAGCACTCTTGCCTCCTGAAGAGGCTGCGCTGACACAGGGAGGGCTGGAGGCAGGACAGTGCCCTGCAGTCTCACAGAGAGCTCCAGTCTCTTTTGCCGCCGGTTGTGCCACTGGATGAGGGTGTTTTGGTTCACCTCAACCAGCTGAATGTCTGTGCCCTGCATCACGAGCGCATTGCCAGTGACAATCTGTCTGATTCGATGGTAGTCCCTAAGAATTAAGGACCACCTCGAATCAGTTGTCTTGCCTCGTTTCAGTGGGCTCGGATGCAGGTTGCACAGCCTGATGAAAATGTTTTCAACCAGCCGGCAGCAGTCAGGCCACTGTGCAGGGACGCTACTTGCCCCCAATGTACAGCGGGTGGTGCTCTCCACACCAGGGGTTGTGGAAGGCTTCTTGGGCGTTCTAAATCGCCCACTCAACAATCTGCCCTGGTGTCGTGCAGCATACACCACCTGCTGCTTGTCGTAGTCGTCCAGGCTCTGCCACAGGGAGATGATGGTGTCTGCCTGCTGGTTGTTGAGGAAGAGGGCCGTCTGCTCCCGAAGCTCCACCAGGTACTCTGCAAGGCTGTCCACATGCTGGTACCCAGGGATATTTCTCTCATCAACAGCCTGTGCAAATGATTTAGAAGATTTAGATAAGAATGATAAGCCTTCACTGACACTGGACACTGATGATATGCTATTGATGTTGTGGACTGTATAAATATATATATGTATTCAAAATGAGTGCAAATGTCCATATTCATACATATTCTAATTAAACATACAAACACATACCGCATCTTGAACTCCAGCTACAGGTGATGAAGTAGCTGGAGTGCTGGAAGCCATGGTCGATGTGCCAGAAGCTGTTGATGAGCTGGGTGCTGTGGTGCTTGGAGCTGTGATGGTGGACGTCATGGGAGCTGTGATGGTGACGTCGGATGTCCTGGGTGCAGTGGAGGAGGCAGTTGGTGTTGTGGGTGCGGTGGAGGAGACAGTGGAAGGAGGCAGAGAGGGTTCAAGGACCTCAACCACTGTGGGATCCTCTGGGAGATCAGAGAAGCCCTCATCCTCCTCCATGTTGTCCTCCACATCATGCTCCTCAATGAGCTGAGCCGTCTCCTCTGAATCAGGGTGCATATCCTGCAGCGCCTGGCCAGTCTGCCTGAACAGATACTGCACCCCTATGAGTTCTCCTGAAATAAAAGTTAATAATGTTTAAAAGTTAGTAAAATGAATAAAATATTTTAAAACTGAGTAACATCACTCATGTTCTTACTTATGCAGCATTATTAATGTAGCCATAAGATAGCTACACAACAACACACAAACACAGAATACATGGCCATACACATAAATGTGGCATGCTGGACTGAGAATGTATCTGTTGTGTAGTGTGACTGTGTTCTCCTGTGTCTGTCTGTGGTTGTGGCTCTGTGTATGTGTGTGCACGTGTGGAATAAATGAGCATCGTGGTTGACGTAGAGTTTGTAAGACTGTAACATCTTGTAACTGTAAGTGTTGTTCTTGTTTACTGATTCTGTTGTCCTGTCCATGTGTTTTACAGGTGAGACAAAGGGGAGAGTGAATGGTCTGTGAAAGAGGGAGACACGGGACGTGTGTCTGAGAATGAGTGTGTGAGTGTACGTGCAGTCGTATGAATAATATGAGTGTATCTCAGTAAGCAGCGGCTGTCTGACAGCTGGTTAAAGTTGTTATGTTGCTACTCAGCTGATGTGAGAGTCCGTCTGTCTGTGTGCCACTGTATCCAGTGTTAGCGTCTGTGTCCTTGTCACAGAAATAAAAATAGCCTACATGGTCCTCATCATTTGGAAAGGTGTAACACTTACCGGTGTAATGGGAGGGTGGGCAGAATGCTGGTGCCAACTTCCTGCCAAACAGCTTCTGGTAGTTCTTGTTGACACAGTGAAGCAGGTCACCAGAGTAGCTGCAGAGAGCAGATGATCCAGAGGACAGGGCTGCAGCACCACGGTCCTGGTTCCACCTGTGCAGCCCTTCCAACAGGTAAATTTGAAAATTTACACTGTTGGCACTGGTCCCTGGAAATACATGATTAAGAATCAAATGATTAAATATTCTTGGATTGCACAACACATGCACCAACATGTCTGACAGACACACACCTGGAATGAAGCGATTCAGGTGGAGGTGAAAAGACTCCAGCGATGTAGAGCCTCTGGAACATCTGTAGATGGGAAGCATCACTCCTCCTTTTGAGAGCTCCCCAGTCTTGATGTAAAGTGCAACACCTGGTGGATCCTGGATGCACTTGACATGCTTTTTCTGGACCATCCAGATGTGCTCCATCCTCTCAGTGTCCAGCAGGGGAACTCCAAGGGAGTCGTTGCCACGGCTTCCCATCAACAGCTGCAGCAGCTCCTCCAGCAGCTGAGTCGTGGTCTCCTCCCCACGGGTCCTCCTCCGACAATGCAGAACCAGCTCCTTCCTCGACAGGTGCTTGGGGATGTCACCAGTAGGGAGAGACAAGCCCTGCGCCTGGAGTTGCTGTTGTTTGGCTTCACACAACTGAGCTAAATCAGCAGCGTCCCACTCGAATATGCACGCCGACAGACGTGACATAAAGAGCGGGTACAGCTGATGAGCATCGGTTGTGCAGCCCACAGCGAGTCGGCGCATGAAGTGCCAGATATCCAGCCTTATGGTGAGGTCTGGCCACCCACTGAATCTGGCACTCAGCTTTGTCTCTCCCCCCTCAGCACAGCAGCCACAGTCAACGTAGAGGGCAACGGGGTGGTCCACACCAGCCTGCTGGTATCTTTTCACCAGATCTGCAACCATCAGGTCCAGGCCAGCTCCCTCCTGAGCGGTCAGCACACTCATGAGAATCTGGCCATATTCATTCCCCACAGAAGTGAGCCACAGTGCTGTCCCCTTAGCTGCCCCAGCAAGCTTCTTGATGATCTAAAACACACAAAATGTATAGGACCTCAGTGATGATGACTCAGAAAAACATTGTGCTAATTATAATTATAATATAATATGTAATATCAGCAGACACTTTTAGAGAAAGGAGTTTCTTTAACCTTTTTGGTGGAGTCCATTTTCAAAATGGTTCCATAAACAGAGGTGACGCGTGCCTTGATGTCCTCCATCCTCGTCAGGATGTCCTGGCCGTAAACCGACAGCAGCCACTTACAGCTGGGCACCACAGCAGGCTCCGGTGGCTCAGGGAAGAGCATGGGCACCAGTCCAGGCCGCCGGAGGAAGTCCAGACACTCTGTGGTGTACCGTGCCGCTCGATTCAACCACTCCTCTGTGTGGTTCTCCCTCAGCTGCTTGAGGACCC
This sequence comes from Trachurus japonicus, assembly GCF_045865225.1. Taxonomy (NCBI): domain Eukaryota; kingdom Metazoa; phylum Chordata; class Actinopteri; order Carangiformes; family Carangidae; genus Trachurus; species Trachurus japonicus. Next base: position 13,587,416 of record NC_140912.1, read on the forward strand.
GGGTTGGACTGTTGCCCAGCCCTCTCTCCCGCAGGAGCCGGATCACCCTGATGTCACAGGCAAACCTTGGATATAGACAGAAAACATATATCAGTAAGATTATTTTACACACTTATCTGTAAAGACGAGGGAAGAGAGAAAGAGACATTACTTACTTTCGTGTGAGGATGACACGGAACTCCGACCTGTGTGCCAAGTCCAGCTGTGTGAGCACAGTCTGACTCCAGGACACATGTGAGGATCTACATTTGGTGCAGACCAGAGTCTCTGCTACCATGTTGTAGATCCGGTCGACATCCAGGACCTGCCGTGCCCTCTTGTGAAGCCCTCCTCCAGCCAGCTGGTGCTGCCCACAGCCCAGGTTGGGACAGACCACCTTCACCTTCCACAGCTTGTACGGCATCCACACAAGAAGCGGATGGGCAAAAAAGCGGTCTGGAGCAGGAGCCTGGTTGTAGACACCGCTGGGCTGAGGTGGGAAGTACCAGAGCTTCAGGTGGTCCTGAAGCTCCAGCTTCCCCTTAGGGCCAGTCCTGAACAGCAGCTTCAAAATCCATTTATGGTCCTCGGGTGGTAAGCTCTCTGACCACAAACGGGGCAGCTGATTTGTTGCCGGTGTTGCTGGTAAGAGGGGGCTCGTGATGGCAGTCTATGCAAAAGATAAAACATAACAAAAACAACAAAACATAAGTACAGGTAATACAGACAGTTACTGTAATCAACACCTCTCATGGTCTACATACACAGTATGACATTAAATATACAATTACGTACGGACACAGTGGCACACACTGTTGTGGGGCTGTGGACAGGTCCTGAGGCTTGCTGTGTCTCAGGGGCCGGTGGAGCCTGTAGGCGAATGGAAAAGAAAACACTCACATCTGTGGCAGTCTGATTTACACCATAACCAATGTCAGCTTCTGCTGTTTAATGTGATGTGTAACATGACTACAGTCTTTCATAAATAGTGCAACAGTGGCACTTTGTGGCACTGACCTTCCCTTTTTACAGGGTTAAGTTTACTGATATACAAATACACAAAAGTTTGAAAAGTGCTTTGTGTCATGACTTACTGGGGCAGTGATACTGGCTGGGGAACAGGTGGTGGCGTCTCCTGTAGCATCCCTAACCCCTCCTGTGGCATCAGTGACTTGTGTCTGTGAAGCAATAAGGTCTGAGTTACTTCTGTTAAAACTCCAGATATTACTGTTGCTATTTGAGCTCTTTTTACCTTTGTTGTTTTTCTGGCAACACTTAGATTTGGCTTTGCAGCCGCGACGTGTGCACCACCAAATCTTGGTTTGTTGAACTGAATGGCAATAAAGCAAAGGACCACATCATCAGGGTGTCATATAGGCTATTGTCAAACCAAAAGTAAACAAAGTGCCAAATCATTATTGTCAATTTGTGAGTGTGAATAACTATCCAATACCATCGACAGTGTCAGCGGTGATGCCCTCTTGATGCCTGCTGGATTCTGTTGCCCTGCTGCAGCTGGCTGCATCTTTAAGATAGAGTAGACAAGACACTAATTAGTTTGTGAAACTTTGATCAACATTCACTAACAGTTAATGACATTGACTGATTCTGTGTTTGTTGCATCACATAAACCTTGCTGCCTGCCGAACTGGGTGGACCCATGGCACCAGTTGCTGCAGTTTGCTGCAGGGGGGGTCCCTGGGGATTAGCTGCAGCTGGCTGTTGCTTTATGACAGAGAGAGCACACACATCATTACTTAACTGATCACACACACAGGTACCTCAGTTTCTAATGGCTGGTGTTACCTTCTGGGTGTGGAATCCGCAGCTGCATTTGCTGATGTCCCCAAACAAGGATCTCTGTCCATGAGACATCCTTGGACACTTCTCAATCTGAAAATAACAGTAATGCATTTGACTGGATTTCATACATTGTAAATGATTGCTTTTCATTTGAGTACATCACATTTATAATAATGATGATTGGATCCTTGCCCTTAATTGTAATCAGTAAGTCATAATGTATGGCAATACAATTTATTAAGCTATTTATAAATACATACCTTTTGATACAGGTCGTACCACTTCTTTTGTCGGGGGGCTGGCCTGTTGCCCTCACTTGCAGGCCAGACCCCAGTGCTGGCAAACCTCCGGAGGCGGGACATCCAGTCTGTGTCTGCCATAGCCTTGTGTGGCTTTTTTGGTGTTGCCTTTGATGACATAAATACATGGACATCATTTAAATGCATGAAAACAAAATAAGTGCATGAACACAGGGTAAGGGCCATGCCCTCCTTCATTAACTACTCTTTTAAACAACCACAGGTGGCATTTGTGTGAGAGTGTGTAAACACGCTTCAACATTTCAAGCTCACATCAGCAGCACATGAGCAACAGAGGAGAGAAAGAAGGACCTGGTACAGAACTATGCTTTTTGAACTTCACTCAGTATTTTAATATCAAGAAATATAATATAAGGTAATAACATGTATTCAGAAACATTAGTGAATGTACTCAGAATAACTCATGCATGTTTGTAAGTTAGCCTAATAAAAGAGGGCTGCTGCTTCTTCCCTCTCACTGTACTGTATGTAATAACGTTATATACATTCTTAAATATTACAGAGACTCCTTAGTGCAACTAAAATAGAGACTAACGTTACAGCGTTATCTGTAAGTGTAATCGCCCATCCCCCTCAAAGTGACGCCACACAGTAGTAGTAGTAGTAGTAGTAGTAAATAAATGAATGAATGAATGAATTTTTTTCGTTTTTTCGTGTCATGCCACCACTGTGGCCCATCCCATATGAGATTACAAGATACGTTTAATGACAAATACAAAAAAAGACGAAACAGTCCTTAGGCTAGTAGTAGTAGTGGCAACGCCATTGAGCTCATTTACATGTAACAACACTGTATTGTGTGTAACTACTCATATACACCGGTAACCCGTCAAAAACACACACTTTATCTTAGGTCTCTTGTGATTTAGCGCAATTTACATGACATGACTAGATGCCGGTAGTATTCGCAAGCCGGCTACGACTGTACCGACATAATAATAATCAATATTCACTGTATACACCGCGGTAACCCGTCAAAAACACACGATTTAGCTACGGTCTCTTATGATTTAACACAAAACTTGACATGACAAGATAATAAAAGCAAATGCCGGCTTACGACTACACACGAAATTCAAACACATAACGGACCGGCGTAAACGTAATGTAAAAATTAAGCGAGTAACGTTAAACAAACATGACAACCGGTAACACAGCTTGTTCTCTTAATGATTTATAATTCGGCACTGTAATATAATCAATATTTATGATAAATACTCACCATGTCGATATTCTGATCTCTAACTCTCCGTTTTGTGAATGAGTGGCAGCCGTCAATCACCGGTGTCCGCGCAAAGTTGCCGCCCACCAGAGAGGGAGGGGGGAAAAGCGGTCCAACATTTCTGTGCTGTGATTGGTCAAATGTTGGAAATGTTGGAGCTGGGGGAAGAATCCGCGACGGCGATTGGCTGCCGAATGTTGGAGCTGCGAACGTGATTGGCTGCCTCGTCCAACATTGCTCCAACATTTCCAACATTTCCCCGGCCCATCCGGCGACACCTGGCGTTCAAGCTGGGGAACATTCGTCCGTCAAAGAAGGGGAAGAAGGGGGGAGAAGGGGGGAGAAGGAAAAAGAGAGAAAAAGGAAGAGAAAGAGGGAAAAATGAGAAAAGAAGAGAGAAAGTGAACTTTTTTGTCCCAATTAACATATTTCAAGCCGTCTGATGACAAATACAGAACTTTTAATATTTTTCAGTGTACCATGGATGGGATCGAACCTGTGACCTTGGAATCTCTTGACTTAACCTATGAATCATTTGGCAAAATTGTAACAATTTTCATGTAAAAGCTTGTCATATTGGCTATAATTTAACATTATTGAATCAATTGGCAGAAATCAAATGATTTTCATTTCAATCAACTTGTCATATTGGCTACTATGTATGTATACTTGACACTTACCTACAATTTCTTCTTGTGTAATGTGTGTATTTAGCTACTTATAACATCATGGTATTTTAATTGAGTGTTGTTATAGCCATTGTTATATTCATTATCATTATTGTTGCTGTTGTATTGTTTTCAACATACTGTCAATAAAAACACTTAGAGTAGTGACAATTGCTGCTCATGAGTTTTATTTACTCAGAAAATGCCAACACAAAGACAGTAACACAAAGTAGTAAAATTAAACCAACACTGAACCTACAAACACTCTACAAATATTTATTCTTCACATAAAAACAATTGTTGTATGAAAATATTCAACTATTTACAATAAAAAATATTATTTACAATTATTAACTATTTACAAAGTACTGTTGATTGATCTTAATTTAGATTTTTCCTCATCTCCTCCAGCCACTGGTCCTTTGGCAGGGATTCTGTCACAGGACAGTATACCTTGCCACGGTACTGGCTGTGGCCAGTTTCTGCTGTGCGGAACTGCCCACACTTTTTGCAGGTATTTGCTGGTACCGTGCGTTTATATGGGCGCTTTAAGGTTACTTCAGTTTCCGCTGTGGATGGATGGATGGGTTGTGGGGTGGTGTTGGTGTTGGGGGGGCCCTGAATAGCTGCTGCCCACTGAAGCACTCCAACTGGTGTCAGAAGCTGAGGTGTCAGAAAAGGTCCTGGTGCTGGGGATGCAGTGAACAGGTTCCTCTTTGGCATGATGGGCCGAGAAAGCTGGGTGGTTGAAGCTCTCTGGTTTTGCCTGGCCTGGCCTGCCGTACTCGCGGGCAGCTGGTACTGGTGCTCCTGCTGTGCCCGCATTGGCTGATCAGGGAGCACTCTTGCCTCCTGAAGAGGCTGCGCTGACACAGGGAGGGCTGGAGGCAGGACAGTGCCCTGCAGTCTCACAGAGAGCTCCAGTCTCTTTTGCCGCCGGTTGTGCCACTGGATGAGGGTGTTTTGGTTCACCTCAACCAGCTGAATGTCTGTGCCCTGCATCACGAGCGCATTGCCAGTGACAATCTGTCTGATTCGATGGTAGTCCCTAAGAATTAAGGACCACCTCGAATCAGTTGTCTTGCCTCGTTTCAGTGGGCTCGGATGCAGGTTGCACAGCCTGATGAAAATGTTTTCAACCAGCCGGCAGCAGTCAGGCCACTGTGCAGGGACGCTACTTGCCCCCAATGTACAGCGGGTGGTGCTCTCCACACCAGGGGTTGTGGAAGGCTTCTTGGGCGTTCTAAATCGCCCACTCAACAATCTGCCCTGGTGTCGTGCAGCATACACCACCTGCTGCTTGTCGTAGTCGTCCAGGCTCTGCCACAGGGAGATGATGGTGTCTGCCTGCTGGTTGTTGAGGAAGAGGGCCGTCTGCTCCCGAAGCTCCACCAGGTACTCTGCAAGGCTGTCCACATGCTGGTACCCAGGGATATTTCTCTCATCAACAGCCTGTGCAAATGATTTAGAAGATTTAGATAAGAATGATAAGCCTTCACTGACACTGGACACTGATGATATGCTATTGATGTTGTGGACTGTATAAATATATATATGTATTCAAAATGAGTGCAAATGTCCATATTCATACATATTCTAATTAAACATACAAACACATACCGCATCTTGAACTCCAGCTACAGGTGATGAAGTAGCTGGAGTGCTGGAAGCCATGGTCGATGTGCCAGAAGCTGTTGATGAGCTGGGTGCTGTGGTGCTTGGAGCTGTGATGGTGGACGTCATGGGAGCTGTGATGGTGACGTCGGATGTCCTGGGTGCAGTGGAGGAGGCAGTTGGTGTTGTGGGTGCGGTGGAGGAGACAGTGGAAGGAGGCAGAGAGGGTTCAAGGACCTCAACCACTGTGGGATCCTCTGGGAGATCAGAGAAGCCCTCATCCTCCTCCATGTTGTCCTCCACATCATGCTCCTCAATGAGCTGAGCCGTCTCCTCTGAATCAGGGTGCATATCCTGCAGCGCCTGGCCAGTCTGCCTGAACAGATACTGCACCCCTATGAGTTCTCCTGAAATAAAAGTTAATAATGTTTAAAAGTTAGTAAAATGAATAAAATATTTTAAAACTGAGTAACATCACTCATGTTCTTACTTATGCAGCATTATTAATGTAGCCATAAGATAGCTACACAACAACACACAAACACAGAATACATGGCCATACACATAAATGTGGCATGCTGGACTGAGAATGTATCTGTTGTGTAGTGTGACTGTGTTCTCCTGTGTCTGTCTGTGGTTGTGGCTCTGTGTATGTGTGTGCACGTGTGGAATAAATGAGCATCGTGGTTGACGTAGAGTTTGTAAGACTGTAACATCTTGTAACTGTAAGTGTTGTTCTTGTTTACTGATTCTGTTGTCCTGTCCATGTGTTTTACAGGTGAGACAAAGGGGAGAGTGAATGGTCTGTGAAAGAGGGAGACACGGGACGTGTGTCTGAGAATGAGTGTGTGAGTGTACGTGCAGTCGTATGAATAATATGAGTGTATCTCAGTAAGCAGCGGCTGTCTGACAGCTGGTTAAAGTTGTTATGTTGCTACTCAGCTGATGTGAGAGTCCGTCTGTCTGTGTGCCACTGTATCCAGTGTTAGCGTCTGTGTCCTTGTCACAGAAATAAAAATAGCCTACATGGTCCTCATCATTTGGAAAGGTGTAACACTTACCGGTGTAATGGGAGGGTGGGCAGAATGCTGGTGCCAACTTCCTGCCAAACAGCTTCTGGTAGTTCTTGTTGACACAGTGAAGCAGGTCACCAGAGTAGCTGCAGAGAGCAGATGATCCAGAGGACAGGGCTGCAGCACCACGGTCCTGGTTCCACCTGTGCAGCCCTTCCAACAGGTAAATTTGAAAATTTACACTGTTGGCACTGGTCCCTGGAAATACATGATTAAGAATCAAATGATTAAATATTCTTGGATTGCACAACACATGCACCAACATGTCTGACAGACACACACCTGGAATGAAGCGATTCAGGTGGAGGTGAAAAGACTCCAGCGATGTAGAGCCTCTGGAACATCTGTAGATGGGAAGCATCACTCCTCCTTTTGAGAGCTCCCCAGTCTTGATGTAAAGTGCAACACCTGGTGGATCCTGGATGCACTTGACATGCTTTTTCTGGACCATCCAGATGTGCTCCATCCTCTCAGTGTCCAGCAGGGGAACTCCAAGGGAGTCGTTGCCACGGCTTCCCATCAACAGCTGCAGCAGCTCCTCCAGCAGCTGAGTCGTGGTCTCCTCCCCACGGGTCCTCCTCCGACAATGCAGAACCAGCTCCTTCCTCGACAGGTGCTTGGGGATGTCACCAGTAGGGAGAGACAAGCCCTGCGCCTGGAGTTGCTGTTGTTTGGCTTCACACAACTGAGCTAAATCAGCAGCGTCCCACTCGAATATGCACGCCGACAGACGTGACATAAAGAGCGGGTACAGCTGATGAGCATCGGTTGTGCAGCCCACAGCGAGTCGGCGCATGAAGTGCCAGATATCCAGCCTTATGGTGAGGTCTGGCCACCCACTGAATCTGGCACTCAGCTTTGTCTCTCCCCCCTCAGCACAGCAGCCACAGTCAACGTAGAGGGCAACGGGGTGGTCCACACCAGCCTGCTGGTATCTTTTCACCAGATCTGCAACCATCAGGTCCAGGCCAGCTCCCTCCTGAGCGGTCAGCACACTCATGAGAATCTGGCCATATTCATTCCCCACAGAAGTGAGCCACAGTGCTGTCCCCTTAGCTGCCCCAGCAAGCTTCTTGATGATCTAAAACACACAAAATGTATAGGACCTCAGTGATGATGACTCAGAAAAACATTGTGCTAATTATAATTATAATATAATATGTAATATCAGCAGACACTTTTAGAGAAAGGAGTTTCTTTAACCTTTTTGGTGGAGTCCATTTTCAAAATGGTTCCATAAACAGAGGTGACGCGTGCCTTGATGTCCTCCATCCTCGTCAGGATGTCCTGGCCGTAAACCGACAGCAGCCACTTACAGCTGGGCACCACAGCAGGCTCCGGTGGCTCAGGGAAGAGCATGGGCACCAGTCCAGGCCGCCGGAGGAAGTCCAGACACTCTGTGGTGTACCGTGCCGCTCGATTCAACCACTCCTCTGTGTGGTTCTCCCTCAGCTGCTTGAGGACCCGGGTTGGACTGTTGCCCAGCCCTCTCTCCCGCAGGAGCCGGATCACCCTGATGTCACAGGCAAACCTTGGATATAGACAGAAAACATATATCAGTAAGATTATTTTACACACTTATCTGTAAAGACGAGGGAAGAGAGAAAGAGACATTACTTACTTTCGTGTGAGGATGACACGGAACTCCGACCTGTGTGCCAAGTCCAGCTGTGTGAGCACAGTCTGACTCCAGGACACATGTGAGGATCTACATTTGGTGCAGACCAGAGTCTCTGCTACCATGTTGTAGATCCGGTCGACATCCAGGACCTGCCGTGCCCTCTTGTGAAGCCCTCCTCCAGCCAGCTGGTGCTGCCCACAGCCCAGGTTGGGACAGACCACCTTCACCTTCCACAGCTTGTACGGCATCCACACAAGAAGCGGATGGGCAAAAAAGCGGTCTGGAGCAGGAGCCTGGTTGTAGACACCGCTGGGCTGAGGTGGGAAGTACCAGAGCTTCAGGTGGTCCTGAAGCTCCAGCTTCCCCTTAGGGCCAGTCCTGAACAGCAGCTTCAAAATCCATTTATGGTCCTCGGGTGGTAAGCTCTCTGACCACAAACGGGGCAGCTGATTTGTTGCCGGTGTTGCTGGTAAGAGGGGGCTCGTGATGGCAGTCTATGCAAAAGATAAAACATAACAAAAACAACAAAACATAAGTACAGGTAATACAGACAGTTACTGTAATCAACACCTCTCATGGTCTACATACACAGTATGACATTAAATATACAATTACGTACGGACACAGTGGCACACACTGTTGTGGGGCTGTGGACAGGTCCTGAGGCTTGCTGTGTCTCAGGGGCCGGTGGAGCCTGTAGGCGAATGGAAAAGAAAACACTCACATCTGTGGCAGTCTGATTTACACCATAACCAATGTCAGCTTCTGCTGTTTAATGTGATGTGTAACATGACTACAGTCTTTCATAAATAGTGCAACAGTGGCACTTTGTGGCACTGACCTTCCCTTTTTACAGGGTTAAGTTTACTGATATACAAATACACAAAAGTTTGAAAAGTGCTTTGTGTCATGACTTACTGGGGCAGTGATACTGGCTGGGGAACAGGTGGTGGCGTCTCCTGTAGCATCCCTAACCCCTCCTGTGGCATCAGTGACTTGTGTCTGTGAAGCAATAAGGTCTGAGTTACTTCTGTTAAAACTCCAGATATTACTGTTGCTATTTGAGCTCTTTTTACCTTTGTTGTTTTTCTGGCAACACTTAGATTTGGCTTTGCAGCCGCGACGTGTGCACCACCAAATCTTGGTTTGTTGAACTGAATGGCAATAAAGCAAAGGACCACATCATCAGGGTGTCATATAGGCTATTGTCAAACCAAAAGTAAACAAAGTGCCAAATCATTATTGTCAATTTGTGAGTGTGAATAACTATCCAATACCATCGACAGTGTCAGCGGTGATGCCCTCTTGATGCCTGCTGGATTCTGTTGCCCTGCTGCAGCTGGCTGCATCTTTAAGATAGAGTAGACAAGACACTAATTAGTTTGTGAAACTTTGATCAACATTCACTAACAGTTAATGACATTGACTGATTCTGTGTTTGTTGCATCACATAAACCTTGCTGCCTGCCGAACTGGGTGGACCCATGGCACCAGTTGCTGCAGTTTGCTGCAGGGGGGGTCCCTGGGGATTAGCTGCAGCTGGCTGTTGCTTTATGACAGAGAGAGCACACACATCATTACTTAACTGATCACACACACAGGTACCTCAGTTTCTAATGGCTGGTGTTACCTTCTGGGTGTGGAATCCGCAGCTGCATTTGCTGATGTCCCCAAACAAGGATCTCTGTCCATGAGACATCCTTGGACACTTCTCAATCTGAAAATAACAGTAATGCATTTGACTGGATTTCATACATTGTAAATGATTGCTTTTCATTTGAGTACATCACATTTATAATAATGATGATTGGATCCTTGCCCTTAATTGTAATCAGTAAGTCATAATGTATGGCAATACAATTTATTAAGCTATTTATAAATACATACCTTTTGATACAGGTCGTACCACTTCTTTTGTCGGGGGGCTGGCCTGTTGCCCTCACTTGCAGGCCAGACCCCAGTGCTGGCAAACCTCCGGAGGCGGGACATCCAGTCTGTGTCTGCCATAGCCTTGTGTGGCTTTTTTGGTGTTGCCTTTGATGACATAAATACATGGACATCATTTAAATGCATGAAAACAAAATAAGTGCATGAACACAGGGTAAGGGCCATGCCCTCCTTCATTAACTACTCTTTTAAACAACCACAGGTGGCATTTGTGTGAGAGTGTGTAAACACGCTTCAACATTTCAAGCTCACATCAGCAGCACATGAGCAACAGAGGAGAGAAAGAAGGACCTGGTACAGAACTATGCTTTTTGAACTTCACTCAGTATTTTAATATCAAGAAATATAATATAAGGTAATAACATGTATTCAGAAACATTAGTGAATGTACTCAGAATAACTCATGCATGTTTGTAAGTTAGCCTAATAAAAGAGGGCTGCTGCTTCTTCCCTCTCACTGTACTGTATGTAATAACGTTATATACATTCTTAAATATTACAGAGACTCCTTAGTGCAACTAAAATAGAGACTAACGTTACAGCGTTATCTGTAAGTGTAATCGCCCATCCCCCTCAAAGTGACGCCACACAGTAGTAGTAGTAGTAGTAGTAGTAAATAAATGAATGAATGAATGAATTTTTTTCGTTTTTTCGTGTCATGCCACCACTGTGGCCCATCCCATATGAGATTACAAGATACGTTTAATGACAAATACAAAAAAAGACGAAACAGTCCTTAGGCTAGTAGTAGTAGTGGCAACGCCATTGAGCTCATTTACATGTAACAACACTGTATTGTGTGTAACTACTCATATACACCGGTAACCCGTCAAAAACACACACTTTATCTTAGGTCTCTTGTGATTTAGCGCAATTTACATGACATGACTAGATGCCGGTAGTATTCGCAAGCCGGCTACGACTGTACCGACATAATAATAATCAATATTCACTGTATACACCGCGGTAACCCGTCAAAAACACACGATTTAGCTACGGTCTCTTATGATTTAACACAAAACTTGACATGACAAGATAATAAAAGCAAATGCCGGCTTACGACTACACACGAAATTCAAACACATAACGGACCGGCGTAAACGTAATGTAAAAATTAAGCGAGTAACGTTAAACAAACATGACAACCGGTAACACAGCTTGTTCTCTTAATGATTTATAATTCGGCACTGTAATATAATCAATATTTATGATAAATACTCACCATGTCGATATTCTGATCTCTAACTCTCCGTTTTGTGAATGAGTGGCAGCCGTCAATCACCGGTGTCCGCGCAAAGTTGCCGCCCACCAGAGAGGGAGGGGGGAAAAGCGGTCCAACATTTCTGTGCTGTGATTGGTCAAATGTTGGAAATGTTGGAGCTGGGGGAAGAATCCGCGACGGCGATTGGCTGCCGAATGTTGGAGCTGCGAACGTGATTGGCTGCCTCGTCCAACATTGCTCCAACATTTCCAACATTTCCCCGGCCCATCCGGCGACACCTGGCGTTCTGAATCCAGCGATCCGAGTTCAAATCTCGGTAGGACCTGACTTTTCACAAATTATCATAAATCAGGTACTTCTCACCAAAATGTTGTTAACATATGAGATAATCAATATACAGTAAGTAATACAGGCAGCACACAGCTCACTCGCTGGAGGTCTGTAGTGTCCACCTTTCATCATATAGCTATATTTTCAAACAAGATGACCTTCAGAAAGTGACAGGCTTATTTATGGTGGCCTAACATAAAAGAAGCAACACTAATATCAGACAAGGATAATGCAGTTTTACCAGGAAAAAAAAGTTTGTACAAAGTTTGTAAATCAAAGTTTAATTCAAAAGCATCTCCATAAAGTCTGATTGATGTTATTATTTGGCAACAGTAAAGATTATACTGTAGGACAATACTCTCTTGAAAAAGACAACAGAAGCTGGTTAAGTTGGTGCAGCCTGCATGACCACAGCCACTGAAGCTGTCTTGTGCTGCTTATTTATTTATTTATTTGCCATAATTCAGCAATTTTGATCCAACACAAACAAGTATTTCAGACTGGCTGATTTTCAACCAGCTTGACACATTCACAGAGAAGAAAAGTGATGAATGCTCTTTCAGACTAATTGAGTATTTATTTCAGTTTTATTTGTAACACTTTGTGATTTATTTTTCGCCAAATAAATTAGCCTGCCATCGACAATAGGCTCAGTCCATCAAAAAGTAAGCGGGGACACGGACACCCTGCCTGTAACATAATTCAGATTGCCATCACTGATCATAAGTAATGACAAGCTGACTCACACATTTACATAAGCCAGACTAAAATAAAGCTGTCACAGCGCCGGGAGGGAGGCTCCAGTTCTTCTCCACTGTGCCTTCTCGGTCCATAAATGGTCCTGTGAACGACAAACTAGTTCACCACTACTCCTCTCCTACCTTTTGATGAAATGACCATCTTGACTTCCTGCTCAGATCGATGTGTTTTACTTAAATGTAGTTCTTCTTTTTGCAATCTACTGTCTTCCTCTTTGAAATATTTCACTGTTGTATAGAGCAGGCTGTTGCTATGGATGCTTCGTTTCCCTGGTTTGAAGCAGCACGACTGTAGTTATTGACAGGCCTTCATCACAGGCTCCATCGTTACATTCTCCTTGTTATGTGAATGGGTGTAACGCCTGCAGAAGCTCTCTGTTTTGTCTTTGATCTATAACTCCTGAGCTCATGCTGAGCTTCACATTGAGATCAAAAATGTCATGTGATGTAAGTGCTGAGATTTCATGTTTCTGCAGGGGCAACGACTTCATTGTCTCCGGCTTCATAAGGCAGGAGGTGCATAATGTTTTCTGAGGCGCCCAATAAGACGTCAAAGATCGAGACCGACCATAGCATTAAATGTTATTATGATCACCTTTGATCCTATTCTGCAGCTGAGATCTTGTGCAAGTTATACTCTTAAATGTACGTCCATATTTGCTGCCTATATGTGCTCCAGTTGCTCTGCTCCACGTCAAGATTTAAGGTCATAGCCAATGAAAAACACGGTAACACTTTACTTGAATATGGGTTCATAAGATGGACATAATACTGTCATAACCATAACATGACACCTGTCATAAACATCAATGAATACTTATGACAGCTGCCGTTAAGTGTCATTCGATAAGTTATGTCACTTTTGATGCAAAGTTGACATTGTTTTAGATGTACTTGTTATGAGAACTTGACACAAAGACAACATAACCTGTCATAGCAGACCTAATTGCCAATTTTTTTAAAATTATGTCAAGTTCTCATATAAAGTACACCTCAAACAATGTCAACTTTTCATCAAAAGTGACATAACTTACTGAATGACACTTAACAACAGCTGTCATAAGTATTCACTGATGTTTATGACAGGTGTTATGTCATGGTTATGACAGTTTTATGAACCCGTATTCAAGTAAAGTGTTACCAAAAACACACTGAAAACCTGGACGCAGTTTAAGCAGTTATCAAGCCACTTCAACGGAGCAGATGTTTGACAACCAGAATCCAGTTGAAGGCCAGTTCCCAACGCGCCTGACAGCCCTTCACATTTCATATGCCTTTATATTCATCATTCAGATTACTCATCCACCTTTGTCAGGTTTTCTGGTAAGATAAATTATTTGTTACTTTAGGTCACAAAACATTTACTTAGTGATCTTGACATAATTGAAGAGCATAATGACTGTTGTCACCTAATGCAGATAGATATCAAATAACACAAGTGCACTTTGAGACTTTTTTTTTTAGTTTGTTTATTATTTATTCATCAACAAACCAGTATTGTGGAAGACTTGGAGACCTCTGTCAAACTGCTACTTGTAGTTAAGTCAGAATTTAACCTCATAAACCCTTGTTTATAGTTTCTGGTCAAGGCCCCAAGGTGTCAATAAAAAGTGTTTAAAGGCATGATGAATATCTTTTCATTTAAATGAATGTTGCAACAAATATGAGTTGCCTCGGAATATCATGAATAATAAACAAATGTGTGGGGGAAACTTGAACTTGTTAGGCTTTGATCCTTTTTCAAATTTGTTTATGTAGTTATTTTCCAGACAGCAGTATCATGGTAGATTTGGAGGTATCTGATTTAAAACTGGATGATATTGCTGTATCAAAGGCATCTGAATTTTTCTATTGTAGCAAATAAGTGAACAATTAGTTTCCTAAATGGAGGGTTGTTGTAATAGACAAACTGCAGAGAATGAGCAAATAGTTTGAACTGATCCTTTTGGCTCCAGTGGCTGCACCCATCCAGGCTAAATTCGACCACCTTGTTACACTTTCTGTGAACGCAGGCACATCTGAAATACAACACAACATTTCTGTGTGATTAAAAAAGCCTTTGGGGAAAGCGGACGCTGATTTTTGTTTCCGCGCAGACGTCCTGGACCCGAGTCAGGGGCTTTCTCTCTGCGTATGATTCAATCTCACAGACAAATGCTGCTGCTGGCTATGCAATCAATTTGGAGCATTCAAGTTGTCTCTCCTTGTAATCTCTTGCATTTATATTCTCCATATTTTTCATATCCAACCGGAGCTTCGCGCAGCCATTCATAGATTTATTCCTACCCTACCTGTTCCAGATCTTATCTTTTCATCTGAAGTAATCCCTCACTTTCCCTACCTTCCTTCATCTCTGTAAAGATAATACAAAGTCTGACATTTCTGATTTAGTGATTGTCATGATCAGTTATACCACAAAACTGCAATGTCAGGACAGCATGGATATGATTATTATAAAGTTATAATTACCACATCAAAGATGACGCAGCAAAATATCTGAGAGGCTCATACATCTAAACTGCCTGCAGCCTTCCGATACTCAAATATGGTCATTTGTAAGTTTGATGAAAACTGTGTGTCTTGGTAATCTCCACACAAGGGCAGTAGAGGGCAGGACAAAAGGCCATGTTGTCTCCGGCCTCAGGCACTAGTTTGTTCACCTTCTCACACAGTCTTTCAGCTATGAATCCTTCTGAATGTTTATTTCACTAATAGAGTAGTCAAATAAAATCAAATAGTTTGTCATATTTTTTGTGTTGTGCACCAATACCCACATGGGTTTGGTTTAATTATAAAATTATCTGATTCATAAGGATAATATACTTTGACTATGGAGTCTGTAATGTGTTTTATATTAGCCCTCATATATCAGTGGTGTTGGGATGATTTCACAAATGTTTTTCTTGGGACAGAACCACTATAATATAAATGTAGTACATTTCAGTCATCAGTCTATCTTTATTATCCCCGGGAGGGTGATTTGGTGCTCAGCCAGAGGACATCACTTATAGTCAGGTTTCACTTACAACAACAGAGTGCAAAAAAAAATACAAAATACAACACAGGGCAATAAGCACTGTGATGATCTCTACAGGTATATAGCTATTACTCCAAAACTATCAACTCCAACACATGAGACAATTATCGCTATCTTCCCCAAAGTAAAATGTTCCAGTCAAAATGTTTGATAAATTAATTTATTAGTATAATTTGTATGTCTTATATCATATTCAGATTTCAGTAACAGCTTTAAATGTCACATCATTCAAAATGTAAGTTAATCTAGCAGGTCAGAGAAACGGAACTAGAACGAGTAGCTACACCTGTGACCTGTGATCTCTAATTAAGGCTAATTACATGAACGAGGTTGTAAACAAACGAGTGTAGCTTATCAGCTCTGGCCTAATGTGTCTAGTGCAACATGACTCCACTTGGAAAGGAATTACCTGAAGGTTTATGAAGCACATGGAGGACCTGTACTCAGTACCAAGAGACACATTTGCTGTTCTTAAAAATCTGATGGCATCTAGCATGTTTGATGTGAACCTGGCTAGGACCACCACAGTGGCTGCACAGGGCTGACCATGAAACATGGATGAGGATGCATGTGTGCAGAAGGTGCAGGGGGGATGACATTAATAGATGGCACTATGAATTCAAGTCTGTACACCCAAAAATGAACAACAGGGTTAGGGTGTAAAGAATCTTCTGGCAGAACATTTATGGCACTATCCATGCTCAGGATGACTGAGTTTGTTATTAGAAAAAAAGGTGGACATACAACATACCAAACTAAACTAAACTAAACTAAACTTATATGGATCATAAATTATAATTTTACATGTCTGTTTTTTTAATCAAATGCCTTCATTCTTCTTTGACTTTAGCTAAAAAGAAGTAGAAGTTCAGTAATAGAAAATGTCACTTTAATGTAAAGTTATTGCAAATATTAGCCTATGTGGTAAATATCCCAGAAATACAACAACAACACTACCAGCACAGTTACCGATAATAATAACAATAATAATAATAATAATAATAATAATAATAATAATAATAATAATAACAATAATAATAATAATAATAATAATAATGTCTTTTCTCCTCAGTGCAGTGGTGTAATACAGTAAGAACCAGATGTTTCTACACAGCTGCAGACGTTGTTTCCTCTGTCACAGCTGCCATTGGTGTCATCAGTGACGTCGGTGAGATTTGTAATGAGTCACGTGAACCGCGCAGGTCTGGATAAAGCGGTGCTGGGGACTACACAGTCTATTCGGATGCATGCGTCCATCCCACTGTGAATTAATACTATTACAATTATTTGAGGAAAAAATATCAGTAAGGAAAGCAGACGCCGGGGAATAATATCAACTGTCAACAGAAATCCGGCTCCTTTTTTAAAATTGTATTTGAATTTCGCCTCGTACTCGACAGCTTCATCTCTGAGTCGTCGTGATTCGTCAGATGTGAGTAGATTCTGCTTCTATTGAGCATAAAAACAAACCACTCACACACCCAGTCTCTGTAACGAAGAGTCTCCCAACCTTAATATTATTATAATTATTTTTTATTACAATTATTTTTTAACTGTGATTGAATGTGATGTTATGACGTTATCGTCACAAACTGAATCCTTTATTGTCATTTTGACATTGGATGCTTGATTAGGAGGTTTAAAACGGTAAACAGGTATTTTATTTCTCGTATAGCCACGCACATTGCAAGACTAACTTAATGCTAGATAGTGAGCATCGCTGGCTGTGTGTGATACACTATACAGTGCGCTCATTGGCTACTATGAAGTCATATGGAGGCTTATTTCGTTGCATCCCGTGTAGATGCTCTGTAAGATGGCTCCTTGTGATGGGGGGTTGGAGAAAACCCCTCGGTGTTATCATGGTCGCTGTGATCACCTGTGTTTGCTTATGGCCATTTTCTTTACGTCCGCATATTGCTAATGCAACTGCAGGCTGCTCATGGGGGGTTCCTGTAGTAGGCTATGCATCCACATAGGCTAATGTACTATATGTTTTATTTGCTGCACCACCTATAGTATTGTCCTCTTCGTCTTTCTGCTCTGTTTATCTTGGGCGTGTGTGGTTTCCTCATCAAGCACTTAGGGGTCTCCCCCTGTCAAACACAAGGAATGCAAATGGCTGATGAGGGTGAGGGTTGTCTCCATGGCTAAGAGGGAACAGATGCTGAGTGAAATGTTGTGGTGGTTCCCTCCCCAGATCAGACTGCCCATCCTCCCTGCCCCCCTGCTGTTAACACAACCCTCTATAATCCCTGCACAGCCTGGCTCTGACCGCCCAGCAGCCGCGGCCTCTGTCTGTTGGACCATAACAACACCAAGATGCTTAATGCGAAAGTGAAAATGCGCTTATTTATTCCCATGTCACAATATCACATACAGAGTGATGGTCAAAAATGTTTTGTTTTTTTTAAGCTTTATGTCAAAATTCTGCCAGGAAAAATGTAGGGAAGAAATGTAATATTTAGAATAAATAAATAAACGAAGACACTGAAAATAAATAATCAGTTTGTTTTTTGAAATGATGAATGATCCTTTCATCACTCTCCCATATATATATTGGATTTAATTTAACAACAACTGTACACTATGTGCAATCACACTGTGACTGTGTTTATTGTTGATGCAGCACTGGTGTGTAAATGGTGTGTAAATGCCCCCCCCCCCCTATACTTCACTGTTAGTCTTATTTTATTATTCTTCTATGGCTGAGCCCTCTTTTTAACTGAGTGTAATATAATTTTGTTGTACAATTCTTTCACTGGATAGATACAATGACAATATAGGAACCTTAACCTTAATCGTAATTCAGTGAGGACTATACATTTGCTACTGCTTTTAACATTTTCTTTTACATTAATATTGTAGCTGAGCCTGAAACATGAAGTTGAACTAAAAGGGAGATTTCGAAATGATGCATGAGATATTTTACATTTAAACTAAATACCAAAGGCATCCTGGAATATGCTAAAGGAAGTTGTGGGACTATACAGTAGATATTAAAAATGTTAAGTTGTGTTCTGAGGCAATGTGGGAAAAAGTAAGTAAGTAAGTGGCTTAAGTGGGAATATTATGGCACTTGTGGTTGGCACATTACAGCAAATCTGATGGTTGGAGGTGACTCATAAAAGCTATAGTGAATGTGAATGGGGAACTTGGCTTGTTTGCTAGTGAGCAGAGGAAATCCGCTGTGTCCTTATTTGTCTGCTTTTATGAAGAAAGCTGTGGTGAATGAAACGATTGCAGTTTCTGGGGAGACTGTGAGTCACTCACTTCCAGTGTTGAGCTCTGACAGGCTTGCCTGTATACGTGTGAGATTGTTGAAAACCATATGAAAAATAAAACCACAAGTCTGGTGGAATAGGGTTTATTTCTGGGCTTTTCTGTCACAAACACAGGTCTCAAAGGAGTTTAGCAGACAAGTCTTTCTAGATCGATGCACAGAATAATCAAAGTGATGCAGGAGGATTATGGAGAAACAAAACAAAACACAAGACACCTGACAGCAGAAGGCTGATAACCTTTCTGCTCTTGTGCAGTCTGCCCAGCATTACTAATAGGGGCAAAACACACACAAAAAAACCACTGTTAGGAGAAAAGGGAAAAAGTGTGGACCAGCCTGTTCACTGAGAGGGGACATGAGTGTGTCACAGCTTCCAGGTCAGTGCAATGAAAGGCCATTAACACACATAAAAAAACACATTCAGGTAAACAGAGGGAAACTGGAAAGTGTTTATTCTGCAGCCAGGGATTAATATCTGCACCTGAATTGTTTTATTCTCTGGCTCTCCCATAGACTGTGGTTTTGCTTTATGAACAGAATACATTTGTGGTAATTAAACAACCCACTGGTCGCTACTCGCTTCAGCATCTCAGTCAGAAAACCCAGAGTCTTCAGTTCAATTTTAATGTTGTTGCTATGGTGAGGATTAGATATGATTTTAGGCCTGTGCTTCCTGTTGAGGGGGAGGAACAGACGCAGTGGATGTCGTGGTAGTTGGAACTGGAGATTACATCTATATTTAATCCTGAAACCTTCCAAGGATTGTATGACACATCTGCCATGCCATCAGCTGTATATTTAGCAGCACTTGCATATTGGTGCTGTGTCATATTCTAGAGAAAGGGGAATCACAGAATAATAAAATATCCATTATTTAACATAATCACTGTGTTTTGCTGTGTTTCCATTAGGACAAGCGATCATAGTGACCGAGGAAAAGTTTCTGACCCTCCAACAAATGATCTGAATTCCCTCAGATGACACTTGAGCAGCATGAGATCTTTTATTTTGGTAGACATCTAATAATGTAAAATTTAAAAGCTGGTGAATTAAAAAAAAAACCTTGCCATTTGTCAGAGTGACAGGAAAATGCAACCAGTGTAGAATCACAGAAAAGAGACTTGTTGAGTACTGAAACAAATTTAAATATGAATCATTTGTGCAGTAATGGGACATCTTGAAAGAGACAAAATGTGTCAGATTCTGGACCTTTTTGTTTTTCAGAAATCGACTGTACACTTTGTGGATTCTTTCTTTCTTTTTTTGAGTGCCAGGGGGAATAAAAGTTGCAAAGGTGACATAGTGCACTAGTACTACAATTCAAGTGCTTCAGTGCTACTGTAATGTGTGTTAACATACTTTTGTTCTCAATAAAAAAAACAGTTTTGAAGGAAATAAGGACAAAACAGGACACTTCTTGCCATTGGGAAATCTGAGTCACTGGGTTTATGCTGAAGGCTGCAGAGTACTACTGTATAACCTACATCAAAACAGCCACTGGCTGACAGGGGACCATTGGACATAGAGTGTCTTTGATGCAGACAAAAAAACTGTAAGGTCAAGAGCGGTGATGAGTCCTAATTTTAGAAATATCGCTCTCACTGATGCACAGAGCAAACAGGACGTGTAGTGAACTGAATACTGTTTTGATTGGTGTTTTGGTTGTTAGGAGGCTCAGTTATTATCCAAATACATACATGTAGGTGGTATTTGATCTCTGACTGATTAACGGCTGAATCATACTCATCCCTCAGGATGACGATGGGAATGCTCCAGCATGTTTGCTTCTGTAGATTATCTTGTGTTCACATGTTAGCGGCCAGTTTCATGCTCTAAGCCTGTAAGCAGTGCTTAGCTCTGCGTCCCATCACACGGCCACCGAGGGGACGAGAGCACACAGATACATTCGCTTTAAAGCCAGTGGAAGCTGAAGTCCTAAGTGGGTGAGATATGGTTGCGGCTTCTTGTAGTGCCACGGCTCCTGGTAGCAACACATCTAGCACAGAAGAGTGGGATAACTTCATGCTAACTCTCTCACATCCCAGTGGGGAAAATAATAGGCAGCTGTTTATCAGTTTGATGGTGAGTGTAGAGGAACTGCTGAGAGAGATAAAACAGGTCTTTCGGCTGCGGCACAATAAGCTGGCCCAACGCTAAGAGGCCTTCCAGGGCTTCGTGCTTTGTGATAAAGCAATAACAAGCTGACTCACAGGCGCTCCCTCTATCCCTTTCTTCTTCACAACATTGTTTAGTGCAGAATGTATGCTGCCTGAATACCACCTCGCTAAAAGCTCCAAAAAAAGCTTTTTGCTGCACTACAGCACAGTACTCTCTTCGCTTCTCAGCGCTCAGTCCTACTTCTGGTACTTTTCCCATCCACGCATATTTTTCTTCTTCTTTTTCTACACAGGCATGTGTTTTATTTTACATAATCAGTCAGGGCATATAGCAAGGTCATTGATCTTAAGCCCTCCCATATTTCTTGGTGAAACATGGTGTTGTTGCAGACAGGAATGTTTGCTAAATGCTTCCAGATGCTCTCATTAGATTTAGTTATTCCTTCAGTATAGAATGTATGTGCAGTGTATGTAATGTATTTTACATGCTGCATGGTATCTCTATTCCCATGATTAATTGAACAGTTATAGCTGCAATACAATTAATAGTGTACTTGAAGAGTGAATTTAATGCTGATGCTGTTATAGAAGGATTAGTCTGTGCAGCTGCAGGTTCCCTCCTGATTGCAAGGGCTCATTTGTCTCCCCTATTCAAGCTACACTACATCATATGTAATTGCAATATGTTTCAAATGTATAATGGACCCCCCCCCCCAACCTCTCTCCTTCTGTCTCTCCAGCCCTCAGTGTGGGAATGGGAAATGATGGAGGATAAAGGGCCTCGTGTAGCCGACTACTTTGTGGTTGCGGGCCTCACTGACGTGTCCAAGCCCCTGGAGGAAGAGCTCCACTTTGACGACGCCGGTCCCAAGACTGTGAAACCCAACGCCCCCATCACCGACGTTACCGTGGTGATCCGCTCCCTGGGTGAAGAGGTACCCCCGGGATTCACCTGTGTGGAAAGCACCCCATCAGGCCTCTCTGCAGAGCTCAATGGAGCCAGCCTCAGGGGCCCGCAGATCTTCCTGTGTTTTAAGCGAGGCAGAGATAAGCCTCCACTGACAGATCTTGGGTAAGCAGTAATCCTCAGTCTGACCCTTTACTCACCCAGCACCACTAATCACTCCTCTGCCTTGGGTCACTGTAATCTGCTCTTAAACACATACTTTAGCGTGACATCTCTTCAATGAGTATATTATTAAAGTAGTATTTTTCTCCACAATGTCCTGTTTTAAAACGATTGTGTAACAAGTCAAACGCTACCTTGTGTTTCAGGGTTCTGTATGAGTGGAAAGAGAAGCTGAAGCCTGGATGTCACATCGTCCAGACCACACCCTCAGGTCGCCCTGCCAACATCAGCAGCTCATCCTCCCAGCGCATCTACATCACCTACCGCCGTGCCCCAAAGAGCCAGCCCCACACTTCACTGGCTGTCACTGATGTCTGCATCATCATCCCAGGCAAGGGGGAGACCCCCCCGCACACCTTCTGCAAGGTGGACAAGAACCTCAACAGCAGCATGGTGGGACGCACCTCTGAGAACAAGCTACATCTTGCATGCTTGCAAAAAAAAAAATCACGTTTTCACTAATCTGTGGTGGTCTGTGTTTCAGTGGGGATCCTCTGTCTACCTTTGTTATAAGAAATCTCTGGCTAAAGCAAACACAATTGCATACAAAGCAGGTAAACCGCATATTATGTATGAAGTTTGATATTTGAAATGTGTCATCATGTAGTAAAGTTTCCAAGATGTGCTTGACTGTGTTGTATATATTTGTGTGTAGGTCTGCTGTGTAGGTACCCTGAAGAGGACTACGAGTCCTTCCCACTGCCCGAGTCAGTGCCTATGTTCTGCCTGCCCATGGGGGCAACGATCGAGTGCTGGCCAGCTCACACCAAACACTCCCTGCCTGTTTTTTCCACTTTTGTGCTGACGGGAGCCTCCGGAGAGAAGGTAAGAACCACCACCTCTTAACTCAAGTGTTGCCAACAACCAAGATCTATCCTTCAGACTCTCATTTTCGTCATCATTCCATTTACATTATAATTAATTACAGTTCTCCCAAAGTTGACATCAGTTTTCTGCCCTTTAGTGCACCAATTCTCCATTAATTGCTTCATTTCAGCCAGCCTCTCCATCTTCATTTCCCCCTCTGTCTATCTCTGCGCATTAGTATCCCTTATGGATTAGTTTGTTGATGAACTGCAGGAGTATTTCTAAGAATACCAGACAATCTTAATCAACTTCCAAACTCCGACTGGAATCAAAAATGGTCTAAAGACTGTGTTTGGAATACTAAAAGGCAGTTAGACTTTGAAAGCAATGCAGCATAAAAGATTTTTTTGCAGCTCATCTTTTGAATAATGGATAACTCATGCGCCACTTGGGCTGGTGCACAAGTTTAACTGCTGAATGCCTCAGTGCTCGCTTCTTCTTTCCCGCAACCTCTAGTCTGCAAGCTGGTCTCCTGGCACTTCATGCCTGGGATGATTTGTTTATTTATTTGGGGGGAACAGCTTCAAAGGACTTAGGATGATTGAGCAAATTTATTATGATGATAAATTCTCGAGTGGAGCAGCCACAGTGTCTTACCTGAATACACTCTTTCTAAGGACCTGTGCCTAATGTGGTGTAAGTCCTTGTAATGGTTGTGTATGTGTCCATACTTATGTATGCATTGGATCATCAATACTCTTACTGAGATGCCTTTGTGTGCAGGTGTATGGAGCCGCCATCCAGTTCTATGAGCCTTACTCAGAGGAGAATCTGTCTGAGCGTCAGCGCTCACAGCTCGGCCTGCCAAGCTCTGATCTCGGACCTGATGGGACCAGAAGTGTTTACAGCAACAAGAGCGTCTGTCTGCTTTCTCACTGGCCCTTTTTCCAATCCTTCAGGAGCTTTCTCACTTTCCTCTACCGATACTCCATCTCTGGACCACATGCTCTGCCGATTGAAAAGTTAGCAAAGTTCACTCATTTAGTCTTCAGTCTATCAGAAACTAGTTCATTCCTAGTCTGTTGGCTGTATACACTAATGTTCTCTTCACTTTCAGGCACATCTTTCACTTCATGCAAAGCGTGCCGTTCCCCTCCATTCAGAGACCACGCATCCTAGTGCAGGTGAGCTTTAGATGTGACATTTTATGAGTGTTTGCTTTCTCTGGTTCAACATGAGTGTCTGTAAACACACGGTAGTCATGAGCTGAATCCTCCACCCACTGATACTCTAACGCTCCTCTGTGCATCCTCCACAGCTGTCTCCGCATGACAGCCTGATGCTGAGCCAGCCTGTCTCCTCTCCACTGCCTCTCAGGTGGGGGAAACATCATAAAATATAAAATCATAACACAAGGACATACTATATTTATTGCTTTTTTGATCTGACTTGTTGTGTTTTTTCTGCATTAGTGGAGGAAGCCTCTCCACATTACTGCTGAATCTGGGCCCGAAAAACGCAGCCACTCTTCTGGTGTTGGCTGTCACAGAGCACAAGATCCTGGTTCACTCCTTGCGTCCAGCTGTACTCACTAGTGTTACAGAGGCCCTTGTGTCTGTGAGTATTTTGTTCTTTCCTTTCCATTACACTTGTCCCAATAATAACTTGAAAGAGGATGGTCTTTAATGTGATTAGAGGTGCACCGGTAGAGGAGGTAGGAGGCAGGGCTGTGGCATCAATAAATCACCTATAATCACATCAAAGGAGGCCCTCTCTCATGGTATTAGTGGTGCAGTGGTTTCCGTCTTCCTCCCTGCTTAAATCTCTTCTCTTATGTATCAATTATATTGATGTAATGCACTGATGGATGTGTCTCTTCCTTTTATTCAGATGATCTTTCCCTTTCACTGGCCGTGTCCCTACATCCCCCTGTGCCCACTGGCCCTAGCAGATGTGCTCAGTGCACCATGTCCTTTCATTGTGGGTGTGGACTCCAGATACTTTGACCTTTACGTGCCCCCAGCTGACATCAGCTGTGTGGATCTGGACACCAACACAATCTCACAGTAAGTAACCTCTAGCCGCGACCGCGACCGTTATATATGGCTACCTTCAACTTTTCGACACCCCGCTAAAAATCACCCTCCCATAATTTAGGTTTTTATTGGTTTGATGATGAAAGTTATTCCCAGGATTATCTGTATCTGTCAGTGAGGGCCTCTCTTATGTAATGATAAGAGCTGGAATGTAAAATATTCCTCCTATACACAAGAGCACATTGGGGTCCCACTGGTCTACCACATCAATTCAAAAGCTATTTTGCAATTGTAGTTGTAAGTGCTGATGCCAGTCAGTCATCTCCCCGCCTTTATCTTTTTGCAATGTTTCTTCACTGTCCTCCCGTTTAATGAAAACCATATGGTGTGCTTTCAGAAAAGACGACAAGAAGGCTTTAACATGGAAAATCCTGCCCAGGAGAGCCTGCAAATATCTTCTGAATACCCTGAATAAGCTCTATCAGCAGCTCACTGAGGGTGAGTCCAGTCTGCTCCATCATTTTAGATCCAGTTTCATGAATAATTTAGGCTGGTTACCTGAGTCTGTTGAGTCAGCCTGTACAGTGAATTTACAGAAAACCTCATTAGATGATTACGTTGTTATATAAAACCAACCAATAATGTTCAGTGCATCCCTGGAGATATTGTGGATGTGTAATTTACTCTTACGTTATATCCTTCTACTCAGCTTGCCTCATCTGCTAATACTCAAATTTCAGCATGTAGGCTATTTCGTATCACGGGCTAATGTGGTCTGTCAGCAGAGAAGCAGAAATATCTGTCTCGTCTAACATGGATTTCTCTCATTGTCGAAATTAAACATCAATGCAAAATGAATCCCCGAAAAAGAAAGTCCTTTGATTGCAGCAAATTAATATTTATCCCCGATCACTCTCCGCTAACACACATTTTAACTCAACTGGAATAACGCAATGTCAGCTGGTCTACATTTATCCAGTTATACTGAAACACACTGTACATGCAGTAATTCACTGCCAGTAGCTGCAAAAATGTGTTTTTAGGGTGTTTCAGCCATGTATGACAATGCCAGTCAGAGTAAAATACCAGAAGCTGTACCCATACCAGCTGGATTACCATGCAATCTTGTCCTCAAAAGGATCAGTCAAGGTTGACATTTTGTTTTTAAACATGGCCTTTTCATATTTTGCCATCATCACTTATTCTAAATATTATAACCAAATGCTTGTAAAACTAATGCTAGCTTTTTCTAAGCTAATGTGCAAATATTAGTATGTTAAGTTAAACTTCATAACGTGCTAAAGCGTCTACCTACCTGAATGTTAGCACTGCCAGTGTGAACATGTTAGTATGTAACATGTTGCATTTACCTTTACCTTCCTCCTGGTTGCCAGATGCTCCAGAGTGCTAAGACTGGCTAGCACAAAAATGATAGTTTGAATATATTGTATTGCTACTTTGTTCATGTCCTATATATCTACTCCATATACTGTATGTGTGCTCTCAGATGGTCAACTGAACCGTGAAGATGTGCAGATGGAGCACACAGTGACTGACAGTGAGCTCAACGGGGGGAAGAGCCTCCACACTCTGGAGCTGGAGATCCAGGAGGCCTTCCTACGCTTCATGGCGGCCATCCTACGAGGATACCGCTCCTACCTGCTGCCCATCACCCAGGCCCCTTCTGAGAAGACAACGGATGCCAGCTCGCTCTTTGACATCCAAGGTATACTTCCACCTCAGTCCCGTAATATAATTGAGTTTATGTAATCGCCAAGTGCACTGACAAGATATTTTTTGAAGCCTTGCCTTCATGTGACTCGGTGCTACACGAGGTCTCAGCACAAAGATTGGCCTAAATCACTGTTGTAATGACTCTGGTGATTTAGCTTAGGCCTCTGTGGAAATTAGGCCTGGATGACAAGTCAGAGAAATGGCCACAATTAATAGCTCAATGTCCTCGCACATCTGTGTGCTCTTAGGACAACGTGTCTCACAGCGTGGTATCTGTTTCCTGAAAACGCTGCATCTAGTCACGATAAATGTTCTGCAACAGTTTGAAAAGTGCATGTCCAGTTTTTTAATCACGACACTGCTATTAACGTGTCATTTCGCAACATGTTTTGTTCCATAGGCTTCCTGAAGAGCAGAGACCGTTCCCATCAGAGGTTTTACTCCCTCATGACCAAAACTCAAATGTTCAGCCGCTTCATAGAAGAGTGCTCATTCGTCAGCGATAAAGATGCCAGCCTGGCTTTCTTTGATGAGTGTGTTGATAAGGTGAGGCTTGCAGCTAATCTTTATTATGGATTTTATGTGTCAGAGACGATTCATTACAAAACTGCATCAATGTGCTGTGTAAGAACAATTGCAGAACTTCTCAGAAAAAAGCTGAGGCATTTAGAGGAAAGATTACTCACATGCTGTCCTCTCAATTGGGATGTCTCATTGAGGTCTTTGTTTAATTTGAAGGAGCTAATAAGCAAATAAAAGGATCTAATAGAAATAAACAAGCACCCCAACATCTCCCCCGAGCTTCTTGTTAACATCAGTACTGAGCTTTTCTCGCCTATTATTTCCCCCGCATTCTTTTCAGTCCCTCAAAGTGTTTTCCCATCTTCTCCCTTCAGCTTTTTCCATTTCTCTGATTTTCTGTCTTTTGTCTTCTCTCTGACTGTCATCCTGACCCACCTGCCTGTCAGCTATTCACCACTGGAGGCAAGGTAAGCTGCCAGAGCTTGTTCTGTAGCTTAAACCTGGGTGCATGTTTTTACACAGTTTTCCTCTTTCAGTGACAGCAGCTTCAGGTGTGATGTGTTTCCATGACTCGGCTCAGAGTGTGTGTGTAGTCAATCTTAATAAGTCAAAGTGAAGTTAAGACACAGTAAAGCTAAAAGTGTATTAAGGTCTTAAATGTGAAGATGTGCATTAGCCATCTGTGTGTGTCAGCATGTCTGCATTATTGAAGCAGGTGCCATCAGAATGAACTGCACTGTGAAGTTATTCAGAGCTGATTCTGAGGTGATGCTGAGACAAAGAGATGAATTATTTGTGCCATTTTATCTCAGACTCTGGGCACTGTCCAGACTTCAGTAGTCCTTTAGAAACATAAGACAGGAAGATAAAAATGGAGGCGATAATCCTTATTTGTCAAAATTTTATTAGTTTAGTTGTTGAAATCAAAAGGGGTTGTGGGCCTCATTGTCAGTTAGAGGGCTGATCATTTAGGGACTTGACAGCTTTTATTAACACATCCTGCCTACACATGTTTTGTAACAAAGAAAATGACAAAACACCACCCTCCTCTGCAGAAAAACCATTTGTGCTTGCAAACTTGTGCAATAGGAAGTCACATTTACATCCTGCACAAACATTTCGAACTCCTGTATGAATGGCCATTGCGGTTATTATTGAGAAGTGGAAGCATTGATTCATTCAGCGTCATTGCTGCTGAGGTTGACAACAAGTGCGTGATTGGGAAAGACCTCCCGGGTGTAAGAGGAAGGGAATCAAGCAGAGAAACACTGAGTGGAATTGAAGTGAGGGCAAATGGGTCAGTGACAGTCAGTTGACTGAATCATCCACTCGACTGAGTGGAACAAACGCTGTAAACGCAGTACCACTGGGGAGCTATTCAGCCACTGCCATAATATTAACGTTTTTGCGAAGCTCATGTCTGAGATAAGCTGCTAATCGATTCAGATAAGCCAAGTGACTGCACATCAGCATAGCAGGCTTTCTATGATCTGCCAGACAACTATTCAGTGGTGATTTTCTTCTTAAAAAGAAACGTGTAAGCTCTACCTGTCATCCTCCTTTGTGCTGCCGCTGCTTTTGTTCTCAGACAGGCAGTGTGTCTTTGTGCTCTCCCCGTAGAGCAGATCCGGTGGTCAGTTTTGAGTTGAAGGAGATGTGACAGCTTAGTATCAAGCATTGCTGCCAAAGCAGTTAAGTGTAATGGTTTCATGTCCCCAGAGCTATGTGGCATTTTGTCCAGGTCACTGCAGCTTGGATTAATTTAGTCTTGGAAGATTCATAGGATCCGGCCTCTGCCTTGGCCGTACACTTTAGATAACTGAACCGGGGACATGAACCGTATTTCTGGTGTAGATGGACTCATTAGTGACATCTGTTTATCTTCACTGCCCCCCATGTCTGCTTTGATCTGAGGGCTCATATCATATCATACGCATGTGCACCTATGAATAGCATTCAGCCTATGGATTTGTGTTTACAGCAAAGCTAAGAGCAATGATGAAAGATAATGATCAAAGTGTGTTTCTCTTTCAAGATGGACAGCGAGCGGCCGGAGGACACCAGACTGATTGAACTGGATGAATCCCACCGCAGTGAGCACACAGTCTATATCAACCCCCCCGAGCTGCCTCCACTGCCACAGGGAGAGGAGCATCCCCTGTGCTATAGGTACAACACTGCAGATCAATCTTGTAACGACAAAACAAACTGTTTCTCCCTTTTACACCGTCTCACTTCAATAGCACTTCTCACAGACACGGTGTGCACACAATGTGGCTCCTGAAGGAGAGGCTTAGCCTAAACTGGTTCTCTTGTTAAAGAATTTGTCACTGCTGTGGGGCTTTGTGATTATTTTTGAGCTGGAACACATCGTCTTTGGATCCCTGTGTTGTTGCTCAAGCTTCCGGGGTGTCAGAGCCAAGCTGATGTGCGCGTCAGTCGGCTCGCCATGGTTTATGTGGGATTGATGCCTATTTCACTTTATCTCATGGTATGGTATATGAGAATGTGTGTATCTGTATTTCTGCAGCTACTCCGGGTTCC
Organism: Trachurus japonicus; assembly: GCF_045865225.1. Classification (NCBI taxonomy): domain Eukaryota; kingdom Metazoa; phylum Chordata; class Actinopteri; order Carangiformes; family Carangidae; genus Trachurus; species Trachurus japonicus. The sequence continues at coordinate 13,617,182 of NC_140912.1, forward strand.
CTGTGCTGAATGCTGAGCTCCTGGAGCCACTGGAGGGACAAAATACTCCATCAGCAGGCATGGCCTCACGCCACAGCAGCCCAGCCAGCCCTACAGCCATCTTTAGACGCTCCAAACAGGTCAGCCATACGAGGAGTGAGATTTTTGGCAAAACTACTCTTTTTAAAAAATCTCCTCAACTTGCTTCTTCTATTGTGAAACCACCTTAGTATAGATAATTTTAAAATGTTTTAAATGTATTGTCAGATGGCCTATTTCTTTCTTTTCATGTTGAGCTTATTTTACTGCTGCACACATTCTTCGTAATGATGTGTAAGGGTATAAATGTGAATGCAAAATGCAAATTTGACTTCCAAAGAAAGATAAATGATCTGAATGGTATCTGATGTTTTTGTTTTATCTCAGGAGATCAAATCAGCTCAAAGGATGGCCAAAACCTATTCATCTATGCCTCAGATGTGGTCCAAGTGTCTGCTGCGCCACTGCTACGGCCTGTGGTTCATCTGCCTGCCAGGATTTGTCGGGACCTGTCACTCTAAGGTGCGAGCTCTGCGCACAGCCTATGATGTGCTGAGGAAGATGCAAGACAAGAAGCTACAAGCTCCAGACGAGGTGAGAAACTGAAATAATATATGACACACAGATGTACAGCACGCTGACTTGTATTATGTTTCAGCAGCACACATCCTTTAACATTGAAATCCTGATGTTTTCTCTTCAAGGTGTGTTACCGTGTGTTGCTGCAGCTGTGTGGCCAGTACAGCCAACCTGTCCTGGCTGTTCGGGTGCTGTTTGAGATGAAAAAAGCTGGAGTTCAACCCAATGCCATCACTTATGGGTACTACAACAAGGTGTGTGATCATACCTACATGCGGTATGCAATAAACAAGCTCATTTGTCTCTGAATTGAACAGTTTAGGTTAAAATTTGTTGACTATGTGGTCATGCTTCTGGTTCAGGCGGTACTGGAGAGCACCTGGCCCTCCACCACCAGAGGAGGCTACTTCCTGTGGGGTAAGCTGAGGAACGTGGTCCTAGGTGTGCTCCAGTTCAAGCAAGCAGGGAAAAAACAACAGACTCCTCACAGAGATCCTCAACTTTCAGGTAAGAAAACAAACTCACTAATGCACTCCCACTGCCTCCACACAAATACTAAAACATACACCAGTAATAGTTACTTTATATTTAAGAGTTAGCAGCTCTTATGTACCTTTATCTTGTATGCACATACAGTAAATGATGAGACTGACTGAGTAGGATTTTATGTCTGTTCTTATTGAGCAGACATGTAAATGGATTTGATTCTGTGGTAGCAGGCATCTCTCCTGGTATCATAACAAGGTTTATCCAGGCTTCAGCCTCCTCCAGCACACATTGTTCCCAGCCCACATTTCTTTAATGACTCTAATTAAAGAGAATGAAGTGGTTTTCCTCCCCTGCAGTCAGAGTACAGAGGTTGCTCTTGATGTCAATTCCCACAACAGCCCAAAGAGCCTGTCATTACCATTACAACATGTTGTATGAGGTGCTCTAATGAAAACATCATGCTTTGCCTCATACACTGTGACATTGTTGTGTTCAGTTCACTTCACAAAGAGGATTTTTTTTTTTTTTTTTTACAAGTTCCCAAAATTGGAAATGTGATCATGTTGGGAAGAATGATCTCTTATGGATTTATGAAATGAAAATGAGCAGTTTAATGTGATCCGCGCAGCCCCCATGCTGCTCTCCTTTGAGCTAAGAATAAGTCAGAGAAGTGAAAGCTTTTTTTTCTTTAGGATGTCTGGCGTCTTTAATGTTCAGCAATGTTCGATCACGATGACAGCTACTGGATGTGGTATTCAAAGCATTCCTGTTTCACTGCAGTGGATGATAATGATTATATAAAGTGCTCTTAGTCCATCTGGGCTGTAGTCTTATAATCCTGTTGGACATTTGTTTTAACCGCTCATCCTCTCTCTTATCTGTTATCTCCCTGCAGACGGCAGTGATCTTGACACTGTCAGTCATGGGAGTTTGGACAGTGCTAATGACTCTGCTGAGCGAACCTCCATCGACACTGACTTCACTAAAATGGACTCCAGTGATGATGGATTTAGTACAGGTAGGTAGGAAGCCACGGCTCCGCTGGGTCCTTATTACAACTCTTGCACTCTCATCCTAATAGTGTCATTGCTTTTCCTTTGTCTAAGAGTCTTTCTAAGTAACTTATTTGATTTGATTTGATTTGATTTGATTTGATTTACCACCTCAAAAGTGCCCAAACCCCACGACTCATAAACCTTTGCTTCCTTTTGCTTAAATGTCACTGTACTTCAATAAATTGTTCTGACAGGAACTCTACACGGTCAGCTTTCTGTCAATCACCTGACACCCACAGAAAGAAATGGAAGTCTCCTTTTAGCATTAAAACGCCTCAGGAACTTGTCACCATATAACTATTAAATCCGCAAAATGACACATTATAATTCCACTGAGTAAATATTTTGAAATAACAAATGCAAAAAATATGCTAAGTGTATTCCAGTGGCATTTAAAAGCGACCATGGAAAAGGTAAACTAGGCGCTCATCAGGAGACATGCACATTCGTAAAACCTTTCCAGGTGCTGGCTCGCAATAATATACATAAATAGATGATTATTTCTGCTTTTATTTTGCATGGACTTTGACAAATGGATGGGTCAACTTTTTGGGCGTTGTTTCCTATGTTGCCCTTTACCTTATATTATGACTAATGCACTGCTGAGACATCAGAGATTTTAATGGTCTATCAGCAGGCTGAGCCTCTGCTCTGATTCTAACATTATCATGGATTTTACAGCAGGTTTGCACATTTCCCCGCAGGTTGACCTTGTGAATATGATGCAAGTTTTCAAAGACTCTTTTCTTCTACTGCTGCTCCTGCTTTTCTATTCTGGGAGTGTTGCTGAATGTGCTCAAAACTTTGGGGAATGTCACCATGCACAAAACTCTCAGATCAGTTGTCTCTCACAAAGGATCCATTGAGACTAAATAGCTGTTTTTTTTTATTCACTCAGCGCTTTCTGAAAGAGGAAAACAGTGAGGAATAAAACATGAAAAACAACAGATTTTCAGAGGAATGAAGCTTCTATTCTGTTTTCAGGTGGACAGTCGGACCAAGGCTACGACTCACTGTCCAAGGAGGAGGAGAGGCTGTGTGGCAGAGAGAGTGACAGCACGCCGCTGGTGGAAGACAAAGGACAGAGCCAGTCCAGTGAGTTATGCATTAACTGCTCCCTCTAATCTTTGACACTTAGTGACCGTTTGTGCAGAAGTGAATCACTGCTTACTGTCAGTGAAATGAACACTTGCTCTTTAAAAGCTTGGGAGTCATATTCCAGTGTGGGTGTGATATATTCTCTCCCCATCCATTTGCTGATATATTTAGATGTTTTGGAGAAACGGCTTCTGTTGATGGATGAATGCATTACGTAAGCAGGTGGTTGTGTACGTGATAGGATTTGTCTCCAGTTTTTTGCAAACAACAACATGCTGTATCTCTCTGTTCAACACCGCACCCTAACAAGCGTGGAATTTCATCAGTTCTGATTACGTCTAACTTTGTTAGAGTATAGTATATAATATAGATAAGACAACCACATTTTAAGATGAACAGTGACCCCCTGCCTGTTTTCCTATCTACACCCCACTGCGCTATCTAACTATTTTTTGGTGAAAACAACCGCATTCTAACTATAGTTTGAATCCCTAATTGAATTCATTGATCCTTTTCACCTGTGATTTCCTTCATTAAGTGCAGAATTTGGCAGCATCCTGTGAGATTTTAGAGATATTGATAGACAGGCCAGATGCTTGAGAAGGTAATAAAAATGTATTTTTTTTTAACAATGTGGTATCTTTCAAATCTGCAGTACCTGAGGCTGAGGTCCCAATCAGCAACATCTCTCCATCCACTAAAAACTACAAATCAACTGATGCCAGTGCAGGTGAGTTTTATTCATACTGAAACCAATATGATTATGTAAAACTGTGTCATAGATTTTGAGTTGTTCTGTATCAGAGGTGAATGCCTTTGTTGGATTTTTTTTGTTTTCTGACAGGTACCGTTGACAGGCTCGTTTCCAGTTCATCGAGTGACGCCATTTTGGGTGGAGTTCTGCCAAAGAGTGAAAGACCAAAATCTCTGGACCTGTCAGGTGGACAGGGAAGCCTGAGGCTCACCGTGCCTCATCTGGGCGTAGCGAAACAGCATCCCGCAGCTGCCGAGAGACTGCACGGAGTAGAGGAAGAGGAGACAGACACTGACAGACAGAAACCTCTGGTGGAGAGGAGTGTGAGCTGCAGCGGCGCGTTGGAGAGGCAAGGTGTCTCCATGGAGAGGAGTGCGAGCTGCAGCGGTGGAGCTGTGAGGAGGTCGGGGATAGAGATGGGGTTGGACCCTCTGTCTCTAATGGCAACCGAGACGGTGCAGGAGAGCGACCGGGACGGCTGCACCACACCGACCACTCGCCGCGACCTCGCAGAGGAGATCGAGATGTACATGAACGGCGGCAACAGCCCTCTCAGCAGCCGCACGCCCAGCATGGACCTGCAGAACCCCTCCAGCCCCTTGTTCCGACCCCCCTCATCTCCTCACGCCTCACCGAGACCCTCCGCTCTACTGTCGTCCAGCGCACACCTCCCGCTGCCCGCCAAACCCAAGGAGAGGCTGAGGCCTTCGCCATCTCTGCCTCTGGGTGTCGGTACCAGCAGCAGGGAGAGGCCTTCCTCATTAGTGTCGCCCTCGTCACCCACTCCCTCCACCTCATCCTTCTCCATGGACTCTCTCCTCACGCCGACGCTGGACATCTTCAAGAGCAGCGTCATATCAGCAGGGAAGGGCGTGGCGGAGAAGGCCAGCCGCCTTTACTCTCGTCTGTCGTCCCAGACTTCATTAACACAGGTCAGATCTGCAACACGACTGCTCATCATAATGTGAGATTGCGTCCACGACGAGCTCATATAACGTCACGACATGTTTGTTCTTTGTACTCTCCCGCAGGATGCAAACTGTGACCGGATTAGCGTATCCTCGCTGACCTCAGGAGAGGCAGACTGCTCCTCGCTGCTTGATAATGACTCCTGTCTGGACCCAGATGGCTTTACGTCACCCCAGCATGGCAGCATGTCTAGACTCAGGAGGAGCCCCGTTGTGGGTCATACCAACCTGGGCAGCCCTAGCACACCCAACAGAGTGTTCAGACACAACTCCTTCTCTGGTTTGTCCCTTAACCATCTGTATAATTCATACTGGTAGAATGAAACTGCTAGCTCTGGTTTATTATTAATGTGTGGCATCTCAAAATGTTTGAGCTCGAAAAACAGCACTAACCCACATGTATTTTAGGTCGTTTGTAGTCCTAATGAGAGCATCTCCGACATTAAAAAAAGGTCATTGCTCACAGCCACACTTGTTAAATTGGTGCTTTAACTGCAGCGTTGTATTGATTCCCGGCAAAAACGTTTCTTGACTGTCTAGATTTAGAGCAAGTGTAGGGCTCAGTAATGGAGAGAGTCGGGTGTTGTTATGTGGGAAACTAGGCCAGCAGGCAGGAGGGCTGATTCACTGTGTGGGCTTTGCTGCACTCAGCCACAGGCCCTTTGCTAAACATCTACACGTGCATGCACACTCACGTGCACACTCCAAGAGACACAAACTTGAACTGTCCATGAGTGTTCTCTCGCTGCTTTGTTTCATTATTGCACGTTTGCTTTGTTTCATTCAGACGTGCCCAGGTTTGATAGCTGTGTTGAATCTTGGCTTCAACTTGTGTGACTAATTGTGTAATCCTCCATTGTGTCCAGGTGGTTTGGCACTTGCCTCTAAAACTCCTCACACTCCAGATTCCTCTCCAGACACCGGCCGTTTCCAGCCCACTCCTAATTACACCATAGAGGTAAGTTCCTCACGCATCGAAGCTCCCGATCAGACACTCATCTCCAGAATGACTCACACCGTCATCGCCGAGCGCTGCGCTGCATCTGATTTCCTCAACATCTTGTTACAGGTGCTTATGTCTAGCTGTTCGCTGTGCAAGACGTGCGACTGTCTGGTGTATGATGAGGAAATCATGGCCGGCTGGACGGCAAATGACTCAAACCTCAACAGCACTTGTCCCTTCTGTGGCACAGCCTTCCTGCCTTTCCTCAATGTGGAGATTAAAGATCTGAGACCACAGAGCAGGTAAATCCTCCCTTGGCTCAGACAGACTCAGTATGTATTCACACAAACACACACACTTTGAATCAGTTACCTACATCATTTGTGGCTGAATTCATCTAAAATATGAGGTTTAATGTACACACGGTTGTCTATTTTTAAACTGCTAGCTTTACACACACGCATAAACATCTTTTATCCCAGTGGCCTCTTTAAACAGATCCATCATGTGTGTCCCCTCAGGTCTTCTAAGCAAAGTAATCCTGTTACTGAGGAGGACATGGCTGCGTCTCTCAGTCCCAGGACCAAAATGTCTGTGTCAGACTGTGATGCACAGTCACCTGCAGATCCCCCGCAGCAGCTAGAGAGTGGAGGGAGTTGTGGGGCAGCAGCAGCTCCAGCCTCCACCTCTGCCCCGGTGACGGTGCCCTACCTGAGCCCCCTGGTGCTGTGGAAGGAGCTGGAGAGCCTGCTGGTGAACGAGGGCGACCAGGCCATCTCCACCCCGAGTGTTGTCGACCAACACCCCATAGTCTTCTGGAACCTCGTGTGGTATTTCCGACGACTGGAGCTGCCAAGCGACCTGCCAGCTCTAATCCTGGCCTCCCAGCACTGTAGCCATGGAGACCAGGTAAATATGTTAACATCTGTTAAGCTCACGCACACACGGCTGTGTGTTGATTGATCCATTTAATGCAAAGTCACCATTTAATTAACTTTGTTTAAAAGCTCATTTGTGTGGGATGTTAATATTTTTGACTTTGGCGTCCCCTGGTGGTAGTTTTAAAAACAGAAACTGCCAAAACAGGAACATAGGAAAAAAGCAAAAATTGTCCTTATTGCCCTTATAATAAAAGTCATAATAATATATGTAAACACATCATATCCCTCCTCATACAACCTAAAAGATGTAGACTAAAGGATTAATATTCACTTTACTCCCTTTAGACTCCTCAGAGCATTTCATCCGAGGACAGTAAGCAGGTGCTCGTGAGGATTATGTGGGACAACCTGAAATTACACCAAGACAAAGTTCAGCCCTGCTACGTCCTGTGGAACACACACTGTAAGTTATTTCAGCATTTACCTGAACAGACTGCTGCACAGTGTATTATGTTTCAAAAGGTGAAATTACTTACAGAAAATGATGGTAATGCCGGCAAGTATGAACAAGGTCAGATATTTACATACAAATTAAATAGTGCATATGATTAACTAGAAAACCATGCATTATTCACCAGGGAACTCTATTAGTCATGCCTCCTCTATCAGTGATGCACTTTCAGACTGGATTCTGAGTGATGGAGATGAATGAAGCTTTGATCGGCGTGACTTTTATCTCTCTTTCTTCGCAGGTGCCAACTCCCTGGTTCGCTCTGGGCTGTGTGAAGAAGGCCAGCTCTTCACCGTGGAGCTACTGCAGGGTTTTGTGAGAAGCATTAAGAAAAGTGATTTATATCAGCCCATGAGCCAGATCATCCAGCTGCTGGGGCCGGAGCTGGGTTTCAGGCGGCAGAGGTGAAGAAATAATGATGTCAGTGTAGAGTCTCGTGGAGGCTGTAATGTGAATGGAAAGTCTAATTGTCTTTCTCTTTCATTTTGCATAAAGGAGCCTCTACAGAGATTTATTGTTCCTCGCTCTTGTGGCTCTGGGGAAGAACAACATTAATATAGGTGAGTTTAGAGGCTTATTTGTATTCATGCTAGTGGAATGGGATGGTGCTGTCAGTTTGTTGGGTGGATGGTTCACCAGATTGAAACATTTCAACATCTTGCCATGAAATTTGGTATCAACATCAATAGTCCTCAATGGGTGAATCGTAATGACTGGTGATGTTTTGACTTTTCCTTCAGCACCACCAGGAGGTCATACATTGAATTCATCCAATTCTTTGGGAAATAAATGATATTCCCATCCGCTGCATCTCAAAAATGTTTATCATTCTAAACTAAGTTAGTGAATATCTAAGTAAATAATGTTTCAACTAACCACTATCTCATTGCAGATGCTTTTGACCGGGAGTACAAGTTGGCCTATGATCGCCTCACACCCAACCTGGTTAAACTGACACACAACTGTGACCGGCCCCCTGGAGCAGGGGTCATGGAGTGCAGGAGGACTTTTAAAGAGCCCAGTTTGTAAACTACTACCAGTATGTTTTTCCCTCAAACTGTGGTCACTGCTGCTGTTTCCTTTTCTTTTTTTCTTTCTTTCTTTCTTTTTTTTTTAATGAGGACTGCTCTTCAGACTCAGGACCTGCTCACCTGACTGGACCACAGAGCTCTTTAAAGCACAACTGGGTAAATGACACTTAATAATGTGAAGCAACTGCCATGAGTTTTGTGTATACTGTTATAGTGGAGAAGTAAGAGAGGCATGGAGCAATGAGCCTTGTTGTTTTTTGTAAATATTTAGAAAGTCCCACTGTATTTTCAGTATAACTACAGTAAAATGTTTGTACAGTTAATATACGGTCTATTTTATGACTTTGTTTCTGTTGAAGCTATGAGTTAAGTATGTAAAAGTAAGTGTATGACCATGTTGTCTAAATTCCTCAGTGGTCCTGGTGACCTCGTTAAGACTGTTGTCGAGTGTGTGTATAATAAGTTCTTGCTCTTAGACATTCATGTTTTTATGAAGCACTTAGACAAGGTGAGCCCTGGATTTTCATTTTCATTAACATAATATAAAGCTGTGGCCCAGCAGCCCACGCTTAAGTGACTTTTCTCTTTGGCAGCTGTGGGATTTACTGTTCTGCCTAATATTTCCATTAGACAAAGTTCACAAAAGCAAAGAAATTGCGTCTCATCTAAACCTGGCAGGGCCACGCTCACATGCCTGAATACACTAAAGTAGACAACAACATCAAAAAATTATAAAACATGATATTAAGGGACTACTCAATTGATGTATATGCACAATGTTTATTCGTGTGTTTTTTTGTACAATGTACCAAAAGAACCCAAAAAGGGAATTATACTTGTTTTATGTTTTATTTACAGTTTTTAAGCAATACCTTTTTTAAAATGAGGACTGAATAATTTATGTGTTATAAGGGACCACCACAGATAAATATCCTTACAGTACAATCAAACTAATAGGTGACAAAGAAAAACTGAAAAGTAGGTTTCTGTTTGTTTAATCAACAAGGTTTTTGATAAACAAATTAATGTGTTGACACAGAAACAGATCTATAAAATTGTACAAAGTATTGGATTCTAGTATTTTGTATATTTCTTTTTGGTCTTCACTTTATGGTGTAGATATCAGGTATAAATACATGGACAACACTGCACTGCTTAAGGTCATTGTAACCACTTAAAATAAAACTGACTGTTGAAAACATTTTTGGACAGAGGCAGTGCGGTAATTGTTTGCACTGAGTTTGTTAAAAAAAAAAAAAATCTCTGACCGTAGCTCTGACCTGCCCTAATTCAAAATCACATCCAAAAATTGTTCACTGTGTTAATATTGTCTTTCACTATTAACTGACAAAAACCTGCCTAGATTTCTATAGTGTGATGCAGCTGCACAGCTTATTACTGAACCTCACAGATACTGATAATGATAAGATGCTGGATTAGATACAGCTGTGCGCTCACAGCATGTGCATTTGTATTTTAACCACCTTGTAAGTTGTAACAAGTTGTTAAAAAAAAACAAAGACAAAAAGAGAAAAAAACAAAACAAACAAAAAAACAGTGATGACCAAAACATCATTTGATGTCTACATGTTGTTTACACTATTTGTCAATTCAAATAATGTTTATGAAGTATTATTTATCATTTGTAACACAGATACTAATTTGTATGATTTTTACATAAAAAAAAGAAATCAAATTTTTTCCCTGGCTGGATCTATAGTTTGCTTTCATTATGAATAAACACGTTTATTCTACAGAAGTTCTCTTTTCTTTTGTCCAAAATGAATACTATACCTGACCTTTTATTATAAAAACTGCTGTGCACAAAAGAACAGTGAGTTCAAGCAAGCTCAGGTTCTCTATAATGAATGTTATGAAACAGTTGTGTTAGTGCAAGTGAATATTTTCATTTTATACAAAATTCACACAAAATGCACATATTCTAGATTTCTAATTCCATTGTGCAGATGTTGTTTTGTAAACAGTGAAAAAATCTTATATTATCCCTGTTCATAGTGCCAGTCTTTCACTGCTATAACTGAACAATCTGCACTATGATAGTCAGTAGATCTGCATCTCCTGGTGTGACAGAAAAGTTAAAAGCTGCCACTGTGTCTAACAATGAACAAACAGTTCTAGTAAATGTTGTAGTGTGTGTACAGCTGCTGACAGGTGAGTCAAGAATAAAATAATAAATACACAAGATTTCTGAAAGATGTTTGCAGATAACCAGACACCACCTAGGTTAACATGCCTCATGTTACAAGTGAAGTAAACAACAGAGAGATAGAGAGAGCTTCGTTTCAGATGGAAACAGGGCAGACAATGATGCGATCCTCCAGCATCACACTTAGCACCAGGAAGATGAAGTAGAGCAGGAACATGGTGGAACCCAGAGTCTTATTCATCTTCCACTTACAGGATGCAATGGAGACGATAACAAAGAGGAGCATGAGGAAGAGGAGCACGATGGCACAAAAGAGCCCGTTGCTGCTGACGGCCACGGGGGCCAGATCGTGGGTGGATGAGTACAGGAGCCACGGGACTGGCAGACTGACAGAGCGGGACACAGAGCAACACAAAGAGCAGTTAACCACCAGCATTTCCTCTGAAATTGTGACGCATTTAGACTACTGCAGCTCACCCCACAGTGATGTCAAAGATGTTACTGCCCACAGAGCTGGAGACAGCCATGTCCCCGAGGCCTTTACGTGCCACAATCACACTGGTTATGAGGTCAGGAATGGACGTCCCTGCAGCCAGGATTGTGAGGCCCATGATCTCCTCAGAGATGCCGATGGTCTCACCCACCTACAAGGGCAAAACTGTTTTTTCACCTCTCATGTATGGATTCAGGTCAAGTTAACTCTCTGTGTATTTTTAGCTTCTCATTATGAGGGTGGTCCTTTATAACATCTAATTGTTGCTGTTGTTGTTTACTTGTGCTTCGAGTTCAGTATAAAACTGATCAGATGGAAGTTTTTGGTTAAATCAGTCTGGGTTCCTTTAGGGGATCTCTATAAAAACGAATAACATGTATTCACAAGGGCCTCATCCCTAGGTAACACAAAGACCTAGGGATGAGACTGTATGACTGTTTTTGGCCGTGATTGTAAAAAAAAACCTTTGTGGCCCAGTTTTTGACAGAACTAGATGTGAAAATGACACATAAATCTGAGAAAGCTTCACTCTCATCTAAGAATTTGACCCAAGTCACTGACCTGATGGGCCCACCACACCATGAGGTAGGAGAAGATTGCAATCCACATAATAGAGCCCAGGAAGGTAAGCACAAAGAATTTTCTGGATTTCTGTTGTGGATGTGAAAGCAAAAAACACAGAGTTCAGACTTTTTGAGCCACCACAGCTGATATCAGAACTGTATTTGTACCTCACCTGGTTGCGAACATCAGGAACCGTGAGCCACAGAGGGAAGACTATGGGCAGCAGGACAAGGTAGGTGGCTTGTTTACGTGGTGTGTCAGGCCACTCTAAAGACAGTGGCTCCTCTTTCTCCTCTTCTTCATCATCTTCATCCTCATCATCATCCTCGTCTTCACTGGACTCATCGCTGTCTTCATCGCTGGAGTCTTCGTCACTGCCCGAGTCATCTGAGCCCCCTGACCCATCCTCTCCTGCGGGCACATCGTCCTTTGGTGTTGGGGAAAAGACGTCACAGAAACAGGACATCAGCAGCAGCAAGATAAGTCTAAAGAGGCCGATTGCCAAAAGCTGCAGCTTTGTACATTGACTCTTACATAAACAGGTATCAAAGACTGACTTCTGGGCTTTTTGATAACCAACGGGACACGGTTGGGGACTGGGAGTACCTTCTTATCCTCTGGCTGCTCCTTCTTCTCTTTGTCTGTCGCTGGGGCTGCCTCTGGCTCTTTGCTCTGCTCACTTTTCCCCCCACTGCCTGCAAAAGGAAACCAGAGATTCTGTCTGTGCACTTCCCTCATGCCTCTGACGATCAGCTATCTAAAAGAACTCACATGTTATTTTATATTGTACAACTGCTCATATAGAGAAATGAAGCCAGCTTTTGGGGATTTTATGGCATGCTCTTTATAGGTACTTTGCCAATGCTCTAATGTTCTAGATGTTGATTTTCTATAATACATTGTACCTGAGTACAATTAGATGTAGTCTCTTAGTTTACAGTGTTTAACTAAAACTAAGCAGTTTGAGAAAGAGCGTCCTGCTCGAAACGTCACTTCGCAATAGAGATATATTTTCCCAGATGGGATATCCTCTAGGAGAAGATACCAGAGCCCCTAAGCCTGGGTATAAGCCTTACCCATCAAGTCGTTAGGATTCCTCCAAAATAAATATATTATGTTGTGCAACATTATGTTACGTTACGTTACGTTACGTTACGTTACGTTACGTTACGTTACGTTACGTTATAGTTGACCTAGACATGCAATCACAAAACCTGACTCAGACTCATGCGTGGTTTGTGGAGAAGCAGTGTGTTGTAAACGTGCAGCTTACAGGGTCTCCTCATGTGCAGACTCTGAAAGCTTAATGAAAGGAATCTGTTCAGGGGCTGACCAACACCTCCTTCCAAGTTACCTTCACTTTTGTCTTGAGTTTTTCTCTCTGCCTTCCGGCTAGCCACATTATTCAGAGTCTCAGCCTTTTCCTTAAATTTTCCTACGAACAATCAAACAAGCAAAAACAAAACTCAGTGGGCAGAATGTGATATTAATTGGAATAACTTCTCAGTGATATATGGAGGACAAAGAATCAGTCACAGTATCATGAATTAAGCACGGACCAAAATGTTGCAGCACAACATCAAAAACAACACCAGCAGCATAATCCTTAGCGCAGCAGAGAGCAATGTCATGGAGGGAAAAATGAGCTCATCAAAGGAATTGCACGAGAGGTGCGGCACAGTACAAGACAAGACAGGGGAACTCATTATATTGTACATGACTTCCACTGCTACTTCGACCAATAGAAACAGCAAATGGTTTCAAATGGACAAGTAAATACAGAAGTAAAGCTGTTGATTTCAAACTTTTAAAGCTTGTTTGTCTTCTAACTGTGCTCATATTACCCAAAAATGACAATTATATTTGATCTAAACCATGTTTCTGTTATTTAGTTAGTTTGGCAGCACATTCTAATTTAGGGAAGTTAAATAAATCACAGACATTTGTAATTTTGCTTTGATGCATCGTAGTGTCAATAGTGGTCTGAAGGAAATGAGTTGAAACAGGGGTTACCAGCCGTGTGATTGTGTAGACTCATGTAAAAGCTGATTATTATGCTTGAGTGTTTGTTGCCCCAAGGCCTGAGAAAGGAGAAAAACAAGGAGCCAGGGCCACTGGTACAAGAATAATAAGACAGTCTGCCATAGCAATGAAACAGGAACATTTCTGTAAGATGGTTTAGGGTTACTGTTATGCATGATGCACCATTGAGTGAAACTCTACTTCTCTATGAGAGGAAACTGTGGGAAAGTCCATGACCACTCTATTTAATGAGCTATCAGCAGTTTATATCTTCATACTTCTCTTGTTCTGACTAAAAGAATTAATCACCCTTCAGGGATGCCTTTATATTATGTAGGCTATTCATAGAAACAACATGTCTATGTAGAGCCAAGCTTAGTGTATCCTGTGAATCTTTTTTTTATTTTCAATATTTCTTTGTGAGCCTCCAAGTGTATCCCTCCATAGAGTGAGGTGGGTATTTATCTGCTTATAGTTTCAATCTGGACTTAGCGCTGCGTTCATTTGGGACACTTTGCTAATCCATTTTACTATGAGAAGGACGTAGTCCGCAGAGACTCATTGTGAGAGCAGTTTTAAAGACACACAATCATTTGGCTTGTTGCCACACTGATATGGTACTCACCCTCTCCCAGGGGGTCTAGCGTGTGGATCATGAGCTGGAAGATGGTGTTTCTCATGGTGCTGTTGTGTAAAGAAGCTGAACTTCCCCCTCGCTGAAGGGCCGGCTTCAACTGGGGGGAAAAAGATGGCCGAGGTCACAACAGCTACTCACAACAGAGTGGAAGGCAGCCTTGTATTTCATTTTATAGACAATTGCTTTTACATGTGCCAACACTTTCCATAATGTTCTATAAATTGTACAGTAGGAGGGTAAATAAGAAGCAAAACATTATTAAGTCGATATGTACTTTTGTTTTTTTGTGAGTTTCTCTTGTAGTTGACTTAAAATTGATTTTTTACCGTTAACCGATTCTTGTCCTCTGAAGCAGGAGGGGCATTATCTTCATCGTCCCCATCCATCTGCGTGCAACAATGTTTTTTCAGTGATAATCATTCATTAGTTGACCAAAGCTATTTAATATTTTAGAGTATCAATATTAGTATAAACTTCATACGATGTTATGGTCGGGTGACAGAAAGAAAATGTAGCTCTGTGTTCTGTATAGGATCATAATTTGGTAAAATTACTGCTCACCCAATTAAAACCAATAAGAAAATGTACTTTGGGCTTAGCACGTAAAGCATTATTTTCAGCAGATCAAATAATCACATTTGCTTCAGAGGAACCTCAGCTCCAGCTTTCTGATGAGCATGGCAGGATAAGACACAAAATGATGCATGCACATAAGCAATGGTCTCACTTTTGGGCATATGGATCTTTGTGTGTGTGTGTGTGGTGGTAGTGTTGTTTTGTTGAGAAGATTAAACACCAGCAAAACTGCTGCACATAAATGATTTGTGAGGTACCTCAAGATCTGCACATTTTTAATTAATCAGTATATACTACATTCATCTGAGTTGTATAATTGCTCTTTTAAGTGCCAGCTTTGGTCTCAATTATATACTACATACTGTGTGAACAACTGTGCCACTTAAGGACAGGAAATGTTAGAAATACCTTATTATAGGCCTGACATGTGATAATACACCAGGCCATGTTTCATTACAGCAGTGCTTACCTCTTCAGGCTCTTCCACAGCAATGACTTTGACAATACTCTTGTGTTTGTACAGCTGGGTCTTGACGGCATGCTCTATTTGCACATTAAACTTCATGAAAATCACATAGACAGTGTAACTGGCCACCAGCATCACGCTCTCCCACCACATTATGACGTTATCCAAGAAGAAGATGATGAGCAAGATGAGGCCAAATATGTAGAAGGATACGTCTCTGAAAAGTGGCCACCAGGTCAGATGAAGAACCTCTCGAGAAACCAAAGCGCACATTCCTATCACAAACAAAATGTTGAAAACTGCTGAGCCAACTATAGTGCCGATGCCCACATTGCTGTGGGCGATGAAGACCCCTATCAAGGAGGTAAAAAGCTCGGGGGCAGAACCTCCAGCAGCCATGAAGGTGGCTCCTGCCACATCATCAGAGATGGCTAACTTGTCTGTGATTACTCCCAATGCAGGAACAAAAAACTCATCGCACACAATTGCAAGTGACACAAACATGTATATCATCCCAAAAATATGGAGGATCACCCAGCCTCGGCGACGATCCTCAACAGAAAAGATATCCTCAGGATATTCACCCTTGACATGTGGCGCCTCACCAGGAGAAGCTGGAGTGATGGTGGTTACAGGAGGAGCTGGTATTGGTGTGGGGCTTTCCTGTGGAGGCTCAGGGGCCACATAGATGCAGTGCACAACAGTCCGGTTTGTGGTTGGCAATCGTGGAGCTTCAGTGGGGGTGGATGCTGTCAAATCTGAAGTTGTATCCAGATGCTGTACCGTATGCATCTCAGGCGTTGTTTGATCTGTGAGCTCTAACTCCTGTCCTGCAGTGAAAGGCTCCTCCAGCCCTTCAGTCTCCACAGTTACCTCCTCAACCCCCTCTGTGGAACCCTCTATAAAATCCTCTCCAATCTGAGGCATTGGCAAAGGTTCATACAGTCTGGCACTGATGGTCAGCTGGTAGAGGGTACAGAGGAAAACCCCAGAGAGGAGAAACAGGACCCGGCTCAGCTGCAGTCTCTTTCTTCTTGTACAGTACATTTTCCAAGGCAGTGTTGCAGCGAACTATGTTGAATTACACTGCATACATGGGCTTTGGTAGAGGACACGTCCTGCTCTCTCCCCAGTGGACCATGGGGTCACAGAATGTAAAACTTCACTGGTGTGATTCATGTCACATCCTCAGCTCCCTGGAAAACCCAACCTATTGTAGATGAGCAGAAGCATCAGAGACATAATGACATTTAGAAACACTGGCAGTAAGTGTTTGACAGCATCTGAACTGTTACCATACGCCTCATACTGTACATAACTGTTTCACAATATTATTGATAAGCCCATTGAGAAGCTGTTGCAACTACCCTCTAAACACACGAGTTGTTTTCTGAGAAAGAACATGAACAATCTGAGTGACGGAGAAGAAAAAGGAAAACACCAAGCAAATGTAAAACACGAATGCACATAGAAGACAATGGATGATATCAAAACGAAAAAGAAAATGTTGGCTGATAAGGGGTTAGCTAATTTCCTGATCAACTACAACAGACAATATGCACCTTGATCACAAATGCCAACTTACCATAAAATGAATATTCAAAGTCAGAGGTGCAAAAATCTCCAAAAGATTTCCACAGCTCGTGGCACAACTAAAATCCAAACTGCTGCAAGTGGCCAAAGGGTTATGTAGGACACGGGGCAAGTCTTCACAATGGATCAGCATAATACCTAATACCTGAAGTCTTCTAAGAGGATTATCTGCATTGTCTCACTCTCACTTTATCGTGAACCTCTTATTGAAATATTCAATTGAGAGCTAAATAAAAGTGGCGCTGTAGTCTTATACTAATATGTAAAATAAATAAATGGATAGCCTATAAATAGCCTAATTTTACAGAGGCTGACATTGAGAGAAACATCACAACTTGAACTGGAATAGATTAGCCTACTTGCAAACAACCAGTCAAGAATTTACTTACAATTAGCGGACATATTCCTTGCAGAGTTTTTATTTTTTTCATTTATTCCGAAATTTAAAAAAATATTTATATCACATAGGAACTATTTTCCTTTACACTGTTTCCAGCCGGACGGACGCAGTACTGCACATTACACCTGCTGGCGTGAGAAAATGTCGAAGGTAGGCTGTAACGGGCTGTAAAGATCCTTTGTTTCTACTGACACTAGTCTGTCTTTTAGTTGCTCCGCCGACGTTTTATTTGGCTATTATGTTTACAGAAAGATATGTCGGCAGCACTGTTAGCCAGACAGCAGCCTTTAGAAGTGATTATTAACTGGACGTGTGTTGTATTTAATGCAACTTTATTCTTCCACTTAGAGACAAGCGCTATACTTTTTACTTTTATACTTTTATCTTTGCAACCATTATAACTTGTTACTTTGCTGACTTTGAAGATTCAACATACAAATCTGATACTGAAACAATGGGTCACACTCTAAAATTTACAATATATGAGATTAAAAAATCTTTTTAATTATAGGCCTACATTTTTTTAAATCACAGTGTAGTAAACATGAAAAAGAAAGTCAACAAAGTTTCATGTCCTGGTACGAGAGACAGACTCAGTGTCCACTGTCACAAAGTTTATGTAGCCTAGTCCCAGACTGACACCACAGTGTTGAGATGGCCTTGTGGGAGCTGGACCATCTGTTGCAGGGCTGGTTGTTCTTGTTAGGGGACCCTATTGCATTCCTAGGAATTCTTTAAAAATTAAATTTCTTTGGGGATAACGATGACCTGGACAAATTAGAATATTCACAGGCTCATGTACAGTGAAACATCTTGAAAATCACCACAGAGGTAGCTGGCATCATGTAGAACAAGAATCCGGTGGATTTTGCAGAAAACATTTTGATTCTTTTTTAATAATAATTTTATTTATTTGCCAACGGAGGCAGACATTGTACTGTATGCTGTGTATGACTTCGGCATCAGATTATCAAAAGATGTTACAGTGAAACATCTTGAAATTAGGTCTTTTGACATGATTTCAGCATAGGCCTACCTTTTCCTGTGTGGCTCCAAAAGTTTTAAAATGTCAAAACTATATCTAAAGATGACAACAATAATATTGTAAGTTATACAATTAAAATTGAACATAAATATAAGGATGAATCTTTGTAGTAAACACTGAGATGTCAGCTTTGGGGGTTATGTTTATTAATGTAGTTCTGTTTTTGTCCTGCAGATGGTGCTGGTGAGCTGCATTTGGTGCACATCCCATGTAATGGAACAAGGGCCTCAGAACATTTAAAATGAGACATCCACTGCATTATTTTCACAATTTAAATTTTAATTTAAATCAATGCTTATATTATTCATGAAATAAACTGATATGTCATTATGTTTGTGAAAAAAAACCCAAGATGAAATACAAATAGGATAACACTGCGAATAATAAAAAATAATGAAATAGTCAGAAAAGAAGAAGATCAAAGAACTCCTGTGACTGGTATTTACACATTTTTTGTTATTTATGATATTTAATGGAACAGGGGATTGGGAAAATAACCTGGAGAGATTTCAATTCAGATAAATGAAAAAATGAAATTCACCATCCATACATGAAATACAAATGTTGTCTAAAGAATACATTCGTTGCACAACATTATTAAACAATGATATTATTTCTAAAAAACACGAGTGAGAAAGTGAATAACAATTGTGTTTAGATATTAGGCACAATATATGAGTATAGGGACAGAATATGAAAGGGACAGGGGAAATATGAATGCATGTTTAAATGTACATGTATATGTGTACAGGAAAGAAAATAAAAATGTTTTGATATATCTGTTTATTTCTCTTGGCTAGTCCTGAATGTTATGGCCTGGTGTGTGTACAGGAGTAGGTTTTAATGTGCTTGGATATTACAGTAAATGTTGCCATTTAAGTAGTTGTACTTTTTAGTCAAGTACAAATCAAGGATTAGTTATCAAAATTTGTATGTTTAACGCTTTGTATGTTTCTACATATAAAGTTATTTAATAGCTAAGCATATAAATGAATTAAAAAATAATGTTTGGCTATACTGCCCCACCACATGTACCACGAGGAAGACTAAGTAGAGCAGGAGCATGATGAAGCCCAGCATCTTATTCATCTTCCACGTACAGGATGCAGTGATGACCAGACACTTGCTCATTAGACCTATACTTGTAGGTTAACATGCCTCATGTTACAAGTGAAGTAAACAACCGCTAGAGAGGGCAGATAATTATGCGATACTCCAGCATCACACTTAGCACCAGGAAGATAAAGTAGAGCAGGAACATGGTGGAACCCAGAGTCTTATTCATCTTCCACTTACAGGATGCAATGGAGACGATAACAAAGAGGAGCATGAAGAAAAGAAGCACGATGGCACAGGAGAGCCCGTTGCTGCTGACCTCCACTGGAGCCAGACTGTGAATGGATGAGTACAGAAGCCATGGGACTGGCATTCTTTTGAAAGGGAAAAGGGAAAGAGAAAGAAACGCAAGAGGGAGAGGAAGAATCCTGTGAACTTTATGTACATCAGCAGCACTTCTCTTTTGCAGCCATGACATATTAGGTTATTAGAAACTCACCCGACAGTGATGTCAAAGATGTTACTGCCCACACAGCTGGACACAGCCATGTCCCCCCGACCTTTACGTGCAACTATAACACTGGTAATCAGGTCAGGGGAGGACATCGCTGAAGCCAGGATCATCATAATCTGAGGTGAGATGCTGATGGTCTCACCAATCTACAAGAGTAAACAAGCATTCAGAATAGAGAATACAGAATTACTGTTAAATTCTTTCTTAAAAAAACAAATCTATTGATATTTACAATCGGGGTATACACCAGTCTTTGTGAGCACTGTTTGCTTTGTGCCTGTGTGCACAATCAGAAAACAAGGCAAAACATTTCCTCACTGACCCGAAAGGCCCACAACACCATGAGGTAGGAGATGGCAGCAATCCACACAATAGAGCCCAGGAAGGTGACCACACAGTATTTTCTGTATTTCTGTTAAACAAATGCAAAAAAAACAAAAACACAGTTGAGCCATTTGATGCATAGATAATCTCAGAAATGTGTCTTGGACTTACCTGTTTGCGAACATCAGGAACTGTGAGCCACAGAGGAAAAACTATGGGCAGCAGGAAGAGGTAGGTGGCTTGTTTACGTGGTGTGTCTGGCCACTTTAAAGAAAGGGGCTTATCCTTTCTGTGCTCTTCTTCTTGATTATCTTTTTTCTTCTCACAATTATTATATTTGGTGGACTCCTCATGGGTTTTATTGTCTTTTGGATCTTTCTCACTGTCAGATTCTGGAGAGCATCCTGACCCATCCTCTCCTGCAGGTGCGTCCCCCTAGGAATAGACATTTGGTGTGCTCATCATAAGCAACAGAAGTTATTTGGTGTGAGTATCAGGATTCATTAATTAAGGTTGAACATGTTTATTTCCTAAAGCCTTTACTATTACCCCATGTTACTTTAAAGAGCTCCATTCTTTTTCCTTAATGATATATTAATGGTTGAAATGGTTTGAACCATTTTCTCAATGTTTATTAGACGGCTCTAACTGGTCTTTGAGATTTCTCCCGCAACAGTCACAGCAGTGCTTACCTTTTCAGGCTCTTCCACAGCAATGACTTTGACAATGCATTTGTGTTTGTACATCTGGGTCTTGACGGCATGCTCTATTTGCACATTAAACTTCATGAAAATCACATAGACAGTGTACCCAGCCACCAGCATCACGCTCTCCCACCACATTATGATGTTATCCAAGAAGAAGATGATGAGCAAGATGAGGCCAAATATGTAGAAGGATACGTCTCTGAAAAGTGGCCACCAGGTCAGATGAAGAACCTCTCGAGAAACCAAAGCGCACATTCCAATCACAAACAAAATGTTGAAAACTGCTGAACCAACTATAGTGCCAATTCCCACATCACTGTTGTCGATGAAGACCCCAATGAGGAAGGACAAAAACTTAGGGGTGGATCTTCCAGCAGCCATGATGGTGGCTCCTGCCACATCATCGGAGATGGCCAACTTGTCTGTGATTACTCCCAGTGCAGGAACAAAAAATTCAGAACACACAACTACAAGTGACACAAACATGTATATCATCCCCAGAAAATGGAGGATCACCCAGCCTCGGCGACAGTCCTCAATAGAAAAGACATCACTAGGGAATGCAGCCCTTTCACCGGAAAAAGCTTGAGATTCAGTGGAGGCGGATGCCTTCCAATCTGAAGTTGTTTGCAGTTGATTTACAAAATGTATCCCAGGTGTTGTTTGACCTGTGGGCTCAAATTCATGTTTTGCAGTGACAGGTTCCTTCAGCCCCTGAGTCATAGCCTTCTCTGTAGTGTCTTCTCCTGTCTCTCCCCCCTCATACGTACTGATGGTCAGCTGGTAAAGGGTACAGAAGAAAATCCCAGAGAGGAGAAACAAACCTCGGCTCAGCTGCACTCTCCTCCCTGTTGCAGAGTTCATTTTACACTGCAAAAAGCACCTCTACAGAAACCCAAAATACATCAGTGGCCAGAGGTAGCAGACTGTGGAGTGAAAGGATGCAAATCTTCAATCTTCTTCTTGAATTTAGTAAATCTGAAATCAAAGAAAAAATATATTGAGACAGTAGGCGGAGCAAATTTCCTTTAAAAAAATAAAAATAAACACACGGATTTTTTTTTTTAATAGGCTAGATGCAGCATTACCAAACATCTTGCAAAGCAGACATGTGGGAAGTGGGACATCCTCGCCATATGCATACTGTAGGCCTACTTGAAACAAGATGAATATGACAGTAGCCTACTGTCTCATTCTCACACTTTAATTAATCGTCCAAACCCCCGAAACCCCTAGTAGTTTCTAGTAGCCTATCTAGCCTACAGTATTTTTCAGCCATAAACATAGTAACAAAGTGTGACAACAGCTTTTAAGAGGTGGTAGGCTACTTCAGAGTTTTTCCTTTTAAAAAGAAAGAATTGCAAAAAAGGCTTATTGGGCACTTTAGGGACAATACACTTTCTGCTTTGTAAAATAAATAAATAAAAAAAGAAATTGCACGCAAAACTTTTTCAAGTCAGTTATGGCACAAACAACTCACCCACACAGCTTGAATTGACATCTATCAGCCTTCATTTTTAAAGCGTTAATAACGAGCCTACAGTGGTATTGTTGAAGTTATAAATGATTTTCCCTACCCTATGTTTATGTAGTGTGTCTCTCAGCGCAAAAACAAGAAAATGTCCTCAGGTAGGAACTACTAATAAAGCAAACCCTGGTTTCAGCCGGACGGAAGTAGCGGTGCACACACAGCGCAACACAAAACAGTGGATGGCGAGCTACAAACTGAATGGCACGTATACGAATTTATTTATTTATTTACTCATACACGGTGGTTTGTAGGTGTTCACTTTGTGGACAAAGACATGATCACATTAGTGAAATAGCAACCTGAAGGTTTCTTCAGCCGGGTCTTCCGGTGCTATGTTACAGAAAGATATCGTAATTTAGCAAACATGAGCTAACAGTCCTGTGCTGTGACAAGTTATCTCATTTGTAGCTTTAACCTCATTAAATAGTTGGTGTTTTAAAATGTAAATTCTCTGTAACATTTGCGCTGATATTAATGTGGTTAAAGAAATGGCAAATATCTTTTTAACATGTCCTCAGCAGACCGGAGGATGAGCTATTTGGTATTCAGTCTGCTGTACTCATTAAAGTCATCTTCTTCTTCTTGCTTGTTTTTTCTTTCTCTTTTGTTTCTCTTACTATAATACATTTTTCTATTCCTTTAATTCCATAATTCCTCCGGTCTTGGCCTCATCTGTCAAATTCATCACCAACAGCTTTTATGATCATTCAGTTTTTCTCTTCTTTTGTACTGTGATTATATATGCATTTATTTATTTTCTTTTTGTGAAGCACTTTGGAGCAATTTGTGTTGTGTCCAAGGTGTTATATAAATAAAGATGACTTGACTTGACTTGACCTTTTCTTCTTTTTTGCTTCAGCAGGAGCACGCTGGAGGGTCCTGTAGTTTCACTGCATTATTGTGAGAGTCCATAAGCAGCGAGCCATGCCTACCGTGGTCCTAATGGACGTGTCTCTGTCCATGACACGGCCGGTGTCTCTGGACGGCAGCAGCGAGGAGTTTCAGAGGAAGAACCTGGCTGTCCACGGACTCAACATGTTGTTTGAGCACATGGCCTCAAACTACCGCCTGGAGTTCACATCTCTCATGGCCTTCTCCTCCCTCTGGGAGCTCCTGGTGCCTTTCACCAGAGATTACAATGCATTGCAGGTAAAGTGTGCCTCAAATACGTATAAAGGAGAAAGCCAAAGCAACTTTCCCTTTCCCTGACTCCGTTTGATATGAAGAAAGACTTTAGTGAAGAGGTTTGATGTGTGATTTGATTTTTTTTCTCTCTGCAGGAGGCTCTGAGCAACCTGGAAGACTATGACAAGACTTGTGTTGAGTCGGCTCTTAATGGAGTTAGTAATGTTGTCCAACAGGAGTGGGGCAGTGGCTGTCCCTGTCAGGTATTTTTACATTTGTCATTTCAACTATCTGCACATATTTCTTACGTTGATACATGGCGTTGTGCTTACATACATCCCTCTTGTCCTGTAGGTGATGCTGGTTACTGATGGATCTCTGGGTATTGGAAAAGGTTCTCTACGCCACTCCCTTCAAACCCTGAAGCAGCGAGGGGATGACAAGAAGTTCCCACTCCCTTTCCCTTTCCCCACCAAACTGTACATCATGTGTATAGCCAATGCAGAGGAGGTACGGACTCGGATGCCTGTTCAACAATCCTTTTTTTTAATATACTTACATCTTTATCCAAACTCCATCAGTGTAATACTAAGACGTAAATTTAATCAAAAACCATTCAATGAGAGGCATCTGCCAACATAGAGGATTCAAGGTCCTGGCTCTACTGGGTCTTAATGTTATAAAATATTGCTGAAGAAGCCTTCAGACATCCATATTGTTGAGTATTCATTCAGACTGTGATATTACAGTAACTTGTGAATTGTGGTTAAGGGTAATCTATTTTACTGTTTAGCTGACTATGCACACTTTGGAGATATCTCATTTCCTGAATCGAGTCAGTGAGTTCTATGTTGATTGTAAAGAATATGTGTCAATACAGGGTTTGCATAGTGAAGTCTTTTATCATTAAAGCAGCAAGTAAATGACTGAAGACAATATGAGGCCTAATCTGATATGTAGCATCACTTCAACCATGTCATTGGTATCAAACTCCACTGTAACTATTGTATATGGATTGTATATGGATTGTATTGTATTGTGCACTGTAATTTACATCTGTCAATAATCTCGACATCTTCCGGATACATAAAGTATTTATCTATCTTGCAATATCTTTGTTAGCAGCAACAAATTAGACCCACTTTCTTGTGTAATCTCAGTTACAGATGACTGATGCCATGGACAACTTGGAGGAACTACTAAGGATCAGTGGAGGCGATGGACAGATCTTCACCATGGAGGGGCCACTTTGCATGAAAAGCGTACAAGCCATGTTTGGGTATGGCTATTACTGGGGAAAACTGTGTTTTTTCATCATGTTTATATGTTTACTGTGGCAGCTTTTGTCCTTTGTTACAGTGTTTTTTTTTTCCTTTCTATGTCTCCAGGAGGCTGATCGATTATGCGTATTCTCCTTTCCACGCGGTCCTGCACTGTGGGAACCTGTCCTCAGACGTTCAGGTGTTCCCTCGGCCTGAGCCTGTAGTGGTGGATGAAGAGGTGGAACCCATGCCACGGATAGTCAGTACAGGTACTCGGGCAGCTTTAATGCATTGATTTAGAATTTAACTGAAACTCAAATTTTTTTCTTCAGATAAATGTTCATGTTCTGTTGTGCATGTTTCAGATTTGGAAATTGTGGGCTTCATTGAAATCGCTGACATTTCCAGTCCTCCTACTATATCCAGACACTTGGTGCTGCCTATTGCTGTAAACAAAGGTTAGTGTTGAAAATTTTTGTCATGTTTAAATTGTAAACTGAACATTCATAGACAAAACTGCTTTAATTTTTGCCTCATGGCTGATTTTCACAGAAAACACATAATTTTCTTTAAAGGAGCAAATAATGTGAAGCTGATTTTCACCTTTATCGTTTGAGCCCAAATTGGAAAGTTGTCTCATGTTTCAAGAAACCTTTTTTTTTTTTTGAACTATTTTCAACTACAGTATGTCCTTTTGCCCCTGAGAGAATTGTGATTTCAGTAAAAGTAGTCAGAGGGGCAAACAGTTCGCATGAGAAGTAAATTCTTTTAAAATACAGCTACAAGAGACAGTTGTCAGGGGCCATAAATTAGTTGTTGGGGAGGTTTTCTGTCATCATGGTTTATGAGTCTGAGTGAAGGAGACCTCTGGAGCCCCTGGTGTCTTGTGTTGAGGAGAGTTTGCTGAAGTGCACTAGATCAAGAGGAACAGAGCCATCACCGCTACATGCAGTGCATGATGCTCCCTTAGTTGTCAGTCTGGTCCTTACTGCAGTTTCTTAGTCCCCAAGTGTACCCTTTAAAGTCATTTGTGGCTGTCCATTTCAAAAGTACAAGCAAGTCTAACATACAGTCATAAATTACCTATGGCGCCGACAGTGGAGGCACCGTGTTCTGTGTTTTCTACTCCTCAAGGTCTCTTTTCTCCTCCCTAGAGTATATATCATCTGCAGAGAAATGCACTCATTCTACACACTTTAATCCATATAAAGACCTCAGGAAGTGCCTTTGGCCTGACAGACCTTATACTTTAATAGATGCGACACATTCATACCTTAATGTAAATGTGCTGTAGCTGTACACAGGGGAGCAACCAGCTGGCGGTGGCTAAACCACTGCAGGTGGAGGGTTACAAAGCTCTCTCAAACTTGTAAGCATTTCAGTCGTGCATGTATGAATTGTTATTGAATTATTGCAGGAATAAAGCAAGACTTAGGAAAAGTGGCATTTCAAACCTCTGACCTTATGCACTTGCTAATTTTCTTGAATTTTCTTTTGTAGTTTTTTCTCCCCAAATACGTTTAGCAGAAAAATAAGACAAATTAATAACAAGAACAACATTTGACTCTTGATGGTTGAATAGTTGTTGAAGCAAATACTATTTTTACGGTTTTGGCAGCGATGATCCAGGTGTTAATCTTTTTGATGGTTAATGTCCACTTTTAACAGGAACACAAATTTTTACTTTGAATTCCAGCATCAATGAGATCATTTTATGGTGTTGTTAACATGTTTTATATGCACTTGACTTCAGATGTGGATGAAGTTGGCACAGGAGCCACAGATGAGCTCGAGGAGGAGCCTTCTGCCAGTCAGATGGCAGGCAAAAGTCCAAATTTCTGTGTGCTTTTACATGGCAGCCTGAAAGTTGAGGGAATGGTGGCACTGGTCCAGCTGGGGTGAGAATCAACGGAGTTCATTATATTTAACTTATTTGAAAGAACTTGTGTGCATTGATTGATCAGTACGCCTGCACAGCAAAATGAGTTCATGCGGTTTGTGAGCGAAAAGGTTAAATGCAGTTTGCTCTTTCCCCCCCAGGCCAGAGTGGTACGGCATGCTGTACTCCCAAGCAGACAGTAAGAAGAAATCAAATCTGATGATGTCTCTATTTGATCCTGGCGCAGAACCTCTGCCTTGGCTGGGCAAGATCTCACATTTGGGACCAATCTCAGGTAACCTGTGACAGACCTGTTAGACAAGCTATAACAGCAAGTTCTCTGCACATTTACAGCAAAT
Organism: Trachurus japonicus; assembly: GCF_045865225.1. NCBI lineage: Eukaryota > Metazoa > Chordata > Actinopteri > Carangiformes > Carangidae > Trachurus > Trachurus japonicus. The sequence goes on from NC_140912.1 coordinate 13,644,229, forward strand.
GTCTAGAGTCTCTGGTACTGTTTACAAAATGTAATGAAAGCATCATTTAAAGAATCTTTTAGGGCATTTGGGGGATATTTTGAAACTCTGGGTAAATGACTGTCTATCCCTAAAGAGCAAAGGCCTCATTGTACTTGTATGTCTATATCATCGAGCAGTTAATTATTTACTCCGATGTGTAACAAAGTTGAATGGCTCCGATTGTGATCGTGTAGGCCTCCGGATTTCCCTTTGATGTTTCATAACCTTTGTGGTATTTCAGAGGCTGCAGAGAATCCCTATGGGGAGGATGACAGTAAGAGTCCTTTTCCTGTCCAACCATCGGTCAAACGAAGCTATGCTCAGAATGTGACGGTGTGGATCAAGGCCAGTGGACTGCAGGTACAGTAGTATCACTGAATCAGAGGTCTTTTCTCTGTATTGTATAGACAGTTTTCTTCGGCTGTGGCTTGGGGTCAGTGTGAAGAACAATGCTGGAGACGCTGATGTCTTATATTGAATAGGATTTATTGAAATACACTCGATTGAAGAGACCTGAGGGATCAGTAATGCACAGTGAACATAAAACAAGTGGGATGCTGTCGAAGTGGTTATCAATATCAAAGAACAAACACCATCAAAAAAAGTAAAAGCATTGCGTGTAGCCATAATTTACCCCCATAAATGATAGCACCCAATGAATGTTGTCTGAATCCTCAAGGTCTCTACCCCCTTCTCTTGGTTTATCTCAGTGTGGGAGGGAGAGGCTCCTCACACAGCCAGAGATAGCAGGAAGAGAGAATACAGCTCCCTCTACTCTGGGGTCAGCTTGACCTCAGTATCTCATATGCACCTGTCTTACAGCCTTTGCACTACACTAAGATGTTTTCTACCATAAACAACATTCTTAGCTAATGGAGGCAACCAATAAAAGTAGTTCACACACAGGCTGTTGAACCCCTGGTACCAATATTAATAATTATCAGGGCTGAGTCGAGTGGGAGGCAGTTACAACAGGTACACAACTTTGTTAAAGCAGATACACCAGTTACACAACTTTTCTCACAGTGAAGTTTGTGGAGAAGACACAGTAAGTCGTTTTTGACTCTGCTGAAAGAATCCCACAAAATATCAGACAATGAAAATGCCACATAATATTCAAAATGAGTTGTTGTAGAGTTGTAGAGACCATGGATTGTGTTCACTAAATGCTTTGTAGCTGGAAGTACAATCAACAGTACTAGCAGCCTGAAGAAGACAAATTAACAGACACAAAAATTAAATGAACAGGACAGTTACATACTGAAATACTACTGCTATTATCATTTTTGATATCATTATAAATGTGTTGCAGACATAATTTTTCAGTCAAGTGACCACAATATGTCATAAATTATAATTAAACCCAAGGGGAATTAATATGGTGTTATACAGTAAATTGAGTAAGGAAATAACGGATCTGATGTGAACAAGTTAGATATATTGTCAAAGCCTGAACAATATGAGTTTAAAGGATTACTTGAATGATTGCTCTTCAGTGCGGCAAACAAACATTTTGAGGGTAATTTGTGCTTCTTCTTTTTTTAATTTACAGACTGATGTGCAGAAGATTCTGAGGAATGCAAGAAAACTACCAGATAAAACTCAAACCTTCTATAAGGTAGGCTTGACTGAACCTACTCGGATGTGAAAATACAGCTGAACTGTGATTGAATGAACTGTCTTCTACTTTTATCTGTCAGGAGCTCAACCGTCTGCGCAAAGCGGCCTTGGCTTTTGGTTTCTGGGAGCTCCTGAAAGGAGTGGCCGACCTGCTGGAGAGAGAGTGCACTTTGTTGCCAGACTCGGCTCATCCCGACGCTGCGTTTCAACTCTCCCACGCGGCACAGCAGCTCAAACTGGCCAGCACTGGCGATTCCCAGTATGCTGCTTTTGATCACAACATCGCCCCCATGCACACTGACTTCTCAAGCTGAGCCACATCTGAGTTAGTAAAGACGGACTTGAATACAGCAGCCTCAGCCTGTGTGGACCAATGTGGAAGACGGCATCTGGTGTATGCTGGATGTTAGTTTTAAGAATTCAGCCAGTTTCAAGTTCATGAAAATGAGTCATGATGGATAACATGAAACTCCTCTGTGACTCTGCCTAAATATGGCAAAACACACATAATGAGGTATTTGTAAAATGTTTGCGTGTACATATTTTTTTACATTTTACTTGGTAGGATCTTTATACGCAATTTGACCAGATTTAAATTCCATTTTTATTCAATGTCACATAACTGCAAAATGTACAGGAAATCTTGATAATGACAGTGTAAGTTTGGGCTAAGGTTACAAAATAACACAGCAGCGTAAGGAATGGAAACAAACAAAATTCCTTCCTCGCTTGTTACTGCTGAGGAGAGGGGACACAAAACACTCTTTATATTTAAGTAGTCACCAGGACAATTTTCCCTGAGGTTTGCAGGACGGATCAAAAATCTGGAATAATAAATACAGTATTTGTTGAGGATGGTGTTGCTTTCTTCATTCATACACAAATAACTGTGTATTAAATGATTACAGCAGTGTTTCCAGACCAGTGCTAGTGAACCGAAACTACCACCACATTGAACAAACAAAAACTAAACCAAGATTAAAATGAAAAAGGAACACGGTATCACATAGAATCTCAAGGTCTGTGGCCTGCTATGGCTTACTTCACTATTCTACAAACTAAAATTCATGGAAACAAAATCAATCACCAGTGAGTGAGACTATCAGTGCAGTGATGAAATATTGCATCATCTTATGGATGTTCACATTGACCATTAAGGAATTCATTTTAGTGAGTAAACAGGCTGTGGAAAAGAGAACATCTTCATAACATAACTGGATCATGGTTTGTGAGGATAATTTCTTCATATATTAACAGGCAGCGAAGGTGTTGTTGTTGGCGCTCTTTCTTTAATTTGCTTTCCTCTTCTTGGTGTGGAAACGCCTCTTCCTCTGCTTGTAGAGATGACGAAAGTTGATAAAAAGTCCTGAGGAGGCAGAGAGACCAAAAGTTCATATCAGGCCGCAACATTTCTTTAGACAACAAAATGATCCCTGTTTTATCTGGAGACGTACCCAGGAACATAAGAACGAGATAAATGTGCAGAATGTAAGAGAAGCTGATGGAAGTGCCAATGGCCTTTGGCAGAGGAATGCTGAAGAGTTTGGTCTCGTAGAAGATGGGAATGGATTGTACAACGGCTACGGCTGCATGAGAGAGGGAGATGAGATACATTAGTGTTTGTATGTGTTGAATTGTTATTAGTTAAGTGAAAAGTAAAGAAGCTCACCTTCAGCTAAAACACCTAATGGGTACAGTGGCATCCAGATTGTGTACCGCAGCCATGTCAGGGTTTTCCACTCCGTATCAAAACAGCCCAGAATGTAAAACGGATACCTGAGATTGGAACATCCTGTTAGTTTTAGGCAGGAAACACATACCGTGTTGCTTATCACCTAACATGATAGTGTCACCTAAATTACCCAGTTTTAGTGAAAATATGCTTCTGGTGTAAACAGTGACTACCGTTTGTTGCTAAAAAAAAATACAATTTTTCGGACATGTTTCTGAGTGAGTAGAATCAAATCAAAAGGACAATAACATATTTATTGCTAGCAAGTCAGTAGCAGAAATGTATATTCCTCTATTGAATTCCCACTGTGATTCGAAGATTACTGAATACAAAAGATTCTGCTGGGACTGTGAAAAGACCAGTCTTAATGTAGAGAAGCCACCTGGAAGACTGTTCACCAGGAACAGGGAGGCATCAAGGCAAAGCATAATTACCTAAAAATTTCAATGGCACTCCACAGATAGAAAACAAAGAAGACGACAGGCTGGTGGTGCATTTCCTCCAAACTACCAAAAATGATGAAGAGGATGAAATTCCTTCCAACCACCTAGTAAAAGAGCAAAAGTCAAAAATGATAAATCAGTACTCTAGAAGTGTATTGGCACGACATCTGTGGCCCCATGAAGCTGAAACTGGCAAAGGAGCATCCTGTACCTGTATAAGAGTTGGAAAGGTAGCTGTTTTGACCACACCAAAAGCAGCATTGAGGACCTCTACTGATGCCAGAATCTGACAGAAGAACATCACGTCCGATATAGTGTGAAATGTGTCGTAAAGAGAATCTGAAATGACAGTCGTGTTGTAAGTGAGTGGTCTTACCACATTTTTTGTAAAGCAATTAGAGACTTTTAGGCTACTGCCCAATTAAAATTCCTCACCTTTGCCAAAGATAAAGAGGCGCACAGTCATGTTGATAAAGATCCATGAAAAACCAAGAAACTGCACCAGGTTATACACGAACAAAAATCCTGTTTTCAGGCCAAAAAACCCTAAAACATTTAAAAGAAAAGGATTTATTGTTTGCATAAAGTTAGAGTAAAAGCATAATGCCAAAAATTACAAAACTAAATTGTCACAAAAACAAACAACAAAATTTCAATGAAATCTGGGAAGACACTTGTAAGACACACAAAGGACATGCATTAAAAAATGAGTTTTAATTTTTGTATTGCACAGTTAACAACTTAAATTTGCAATACATTTAAAAAAAAACACACCAACAAAAATAGACATTTCCTGTTAACAAGATTAATATTCACCTTCCTCTTTGTGCCTTGAGGCCTTCAGCCTGTTTCTTTTCTCCTCCTTTCAAAATAAAAAATGAAACATTTATTATTTATATTATATTTATAATATTTTTAGTCTTAATATTTTATATAAAAAGGTACAAACTTAGTTTAACATTGGGGCTGCCATTTTGTTTACTGGTATGCTATTCAATTAAAAAATCTGGCAAATGCACATTTCTGATGATGTGTAATGTTCCAGTGAGTTAAAAGCACAATTTAAATCTCACCTTTTCCCGTATCTCCATCTCAGCATCTGACTCATCCAGCCAGCGGTCAAAGTCAGGTGTCAAGAAGACAGGTTTACGCTCCTGTACAGTGAGTCTGTCCCACCAGCCATGCTGCTCTTTCCGCACTGTGATATTCACCTGCCGTTGTGTGGACTTGTAGGTCACCTGGCGACAATGTGAATTTGATGATCAGTAAAACTAGAAACCATAGGTGAGAAAGAACAGCTGAGTGATCTCAATGAGGACAGCTGAAATGAGCTCATACCTCTGGCTTCACTGGTGAAAGAAACTCCAAGCTGAACTCATATTCATTTTGTCCTTTTGCACCGTGGCCCTGGGCTACAAACAAAATACACAATGTCACAGATTATACTTAAAAATAAAAAAATATATATGATCACATTTAAATGAAAATTAAATATGTACCTTTAAACAGCAGGGCATTTTCATGCACATGGGCATCAATATTCTGCAAAAAAAGAAGAGGCAAATGATGAGCTTAATTACTTCCTCCTACAAATGGAGAATTCAGCATCATATTACTTCCTGTGCACTATAGCCTACTGTAACTGACAAATAGAAAGACATATCAATCAGACCTGAATACAAATTAATAAAACTATCGAGATAAGATTATAATATTTATAATAATTAATCTGACTATAACAGTCATATCAAATTACTATAAATATTAATATAATAACAGAATTTGCACAAGCACTCAGTCAAATACACACACACAGACGGCCTACTATCTTTACTAATTCAGGGCATTGTTGAGCAGGTTTGGTGAGATCAAAGGTGTCAGTCAGATAATGTCAGGCTTTCGCAGAGGGCTATGTAAAGATCAACCATCATCGATAAGGATCTCTTTAGCATCATGCAAAATGCAAATTATGCTGCTACCCACTGGTGTTGCATTTAGGGGAACATGCCGCCTTCATTTGCATGGTCAAATGTTTGCCTCTGTAGGCATAGAGCAGTGTTGTAGCTGGTCTCACTGTACCTACGTTTGAAAACAATTTACTGATGGAAAAGTGAGTGCAGAGACAAGTCACCACAGAGGGTCCTGTCCTGTCCTGTCCTGTCCTGTGTGTATCCAGTTTAAAGCTGCTCACCTGAGCGTCTGTCAGCTCCACTCGCAGGTAGATTTCTTTATGTCGTTGAGCCCAGTAGACGAGAGGTGTCAGTGTCATTGTTCGTTTTCAGCTTTTCCCTTTCTTACCGGGATTTATTTAAGAGCATACTTTCAGGTACACAATAAATAAATGGAGCCTCCTCGCTAGCTGACTAGCCCGGTATGAGATAACCCACCCAGAATGTTCTGAGAACGCGCTCGCTCTCCGAACGTCAGCGTAAAAGCGACGTGCTCGCTCACGACGCAGACCCGTTGATTGTGCTCTCCTCTGATTCGTTGGCGGAAAGAGAATATTTACGGAAGCGACGGCGTAGACAGGTGGTTTGCGGGCGCACTACACAGCAAGGCCAGTCCGAAAGCGAGTTAGTCAGTCGGTGGTTCTGGTTGTCGTGGTGCAAATATGCAAACAGAAGACAGTGTTTCATGTCTACGAAATGATTTGGTAAAGACTTGTGGGACGTTTCGTGTTCTTGTTGGCGTAACGGGAAGCGTTGCAGCCTTGAAACTACCTCTCTTGGTCTCCCAGCTTCTTCAGATATCTGGGGTGAGCTGCTCTTCCCTCTGTATGTTTTTATCTTTATTCGAAGTCTGCTCTCAGTTTTGGTTTCTTCGTCTGCCTCTCTTACTTGTGCACCAAGAATAGCGCTAATCAAAGGCTTTACTGAGGCTGTCATATCCAGTGGTGAGGAAACATATGTCGCCACGACAACGATCCCAAACATACAGCCAGTCATACAGAGCTATCCCCAGAGACAAGTAGAGCATTCAGTGTTGGAAGAGATGACCTGACAGCCCCGACGCCAGCGTCATGGATTCAGTCGGATTACATGAAGAAGAGGCAGAAAACACTGAGGCAGACCAGACTGTGCCAAGCCCATCGAGATCCTTGGAACAACCTAGTTGCTTGATGCCAAGAGCGGTGACATCAAATACTGATTTGATTTAGATTTAGTTTAGGTTAGTTAAGTTTGCATGAGCAACTACACAATACTGGCTTCATCAGAAGGGCAAAGATTATTAGAGGATCATTTGAACTCTTATTTTTCAAGTTTCTGATGCTAATCTAAGGACTATTTGGGATTATTGTTTGTCTGCCTGACAGGGCCCTCATGACTACAGATTAGCCACAAGATGGAGATATTGCAGCTGTCAGGCAACAATGCAACCACATCAACAAGACAGCAGTACTATCTTGCTATTGTAGTTTTCAGATACTGTTATTGAACTTGAATCAGATGTGGTTTTCATTTAAAGGCTCACATAGTTCACAGCAAATAATAAAATGTTGATGCAGTGGTTGCAAAAACTTGGGTAGATATTACATATGGTGTAATAGTTGGTGTTGCTGTGAAAGCTAAATGCCCTATTGCACACATCTACCCACACTGTTAAAAGTTGCTAAAGGTTCAGTGTGTATTGGCAAGGTTTATTGCCAAAATCTGAAAATAAAATTTGTAAGATATCCCCCCCCCCCCTCCCCATTTTACACACTGGACCTTTAAGTTATGTTAAAGTGTAAAACACATAACAAAACAGAAAGAGATAGAAAGATGTCTCTGTTTTGTTTCATGGTTTAGGTGGATGTGAGAGTGGTCACCACAGAGCATGCCAAGCACTTCTACAATCCTGCAGACGTTTCAGTAAAAATCTACAGTGACAAAGATGAGTGGGAGGTAACAAACACTTTTATTATTATTATTATTATTAACTGACCTATGCAACATCAGTGCTGATATTAGTTTGAAGCTTTTTTTTCATGCTCCTGAAATTCAAATATAAACTAATGCCATTCTCAAAGTCACCTTAAGGATATTCAAATGCAGTAAGAGTCATCAAGTATTCACTCAACAGCATTACAGGTGCTGAGCTCATGGGAATTTTGAAACATGATCAAAGGTTAGAAGGCGCTGAGAGGCCTTGGTCTAAAGTATCATGCACTGGAGGAAGTGAATCACTTGTAAATAATGTGTGTCTAACAGCATGTCTGTGCTCTAGATGTGGACACAGAGATCTGACCCGGTGCTACACATTGAGCTGAGGCGCTGGGCAGACCTATTTGTCATTGCCCCCTTAGATGCCAACACTCTTGGAAAGATTGCTAGTGGCATTTGTGACAATCTGCTGGTGAGCATGATATTTTTTATCAGATTATCCACAATCTTTTCTGACATATAAAAATCTATCATGTGGTATATGAAATTATTATTATTACGTTTGTATGTTGGCAGACCAGTGTGGTAAGAGCCTGGGATACCAGTCGACCTCTCCTCTTCTGCCCTGCAATGAATACAGCCATGTGGCAGCATCCCATTACAGCCGAGCAGGTTTCCAGGTTGAAGGAGTTTGGATATGTGGAAATCCCCTGCATTGCCAAGGTGCTAGTGTGTGGAGATGAAGGTGGGTTTTAATACCACAGAAAGAAATGAAATAATAAGAATTCCACAATGTAGAACCATGTTGGTTGGACCTTAACAATTTGAATACGTGCATTATTAGAAATACCATCATATAGATTGTAACTACATTATAATCTTTCATATATATATATTTTATTATAGCCTAAAAAATGTTTTACGTATGCAAGTCATTGTAAGAACTACTTCTTACAATATGACAGATGAGTCATAATCAAATGCAGTAATTGTGAATTAAGCAGAAGATGAGCTAAATACATGACAGAGCAGAGAGGTGGTAACAAGTCCAGATAAATACCAATTTACATAAAATTATAATTATAGTTATTTTAGAATTACAGTAATTAGTGTACAAAAAGGTTTCCATATGTGCAAGTGTACTGTTGCTATAGATTCAAAGAACAACTTATCAAATAGCCTCCCTCTCCAGTGGTTTTACTTTGATGACTCCAGGGTGTGTAAGTAAATTATAATATCTCTGTTGGGTGTGGTTCCAGGCTTCCAGATACAGTCAGGGCACACTTTAGTAAAGATAGTTGTAAGAAATGCACCTAGAAAGTTTTTGGAATGCCCATTGTGCTTGTTTGTGCGCATTCATCTGGCAGAGTAGTGCCCCCTTATAGTCCTTGGGTCAGACCAGATACCGGTATCACTTGAGTGGGCAAAACCTTACCTACAGTATACTAAATTGTTTTTAGGGTCAATATAAGTAAATTAAAATATGATAGCCTTTTCATAGGAGCAGCTTTTTATTTATTTATTTTTCGCATTTTGTTATTTTCCCCTATAGGCAGATTGTCATTAATTCCAAAAAGAACACAGACGGCCAATAACACATTAAAAGTAATTTAAAGGTGATAGCTACAAGTTTAATTCCTCCTGGCCAGTAGGTGTAGAACTCACGCTGCCTGCTCTCGCTCCAGAAGACATATGACATCAACGTTGTAATGCTGTTGCCACAGAGATCATTCCATGCCGACGTTGCCAACGTAACCAGATGTAAAGATTTATATATTTCGGACCCGCCAAAATTTATTGAACAATTATTTATATACTTTTTTTTTTTTTTATTCAGTAAAATTAATACGTTTATTTTTGCACCCCTCTAGACATTCTGTGGATGCATTATTTTTGAAAAATGTATGAAAAAGTTTTAGCTATGACCTTTAACACTCTTTTTGGACATCACACATCATAGTTTTTTCATGGTCCTTCGAGCCGGAGTAAACACCCATGCTGGAAAATGGACCCATGACCCGTTCAGCAATGTGGTATATTGATGTGTTGATAAAAAGAAGGGATCACCGCCGACACGTCTTCACTTGTATTCAAAAAGGAGTTTATTAACACGAAGAAGAACAGTGTACAAAAAATGCAGAATCCTGGAGCATCTCTGGTGCCCATGTGAGATCTCTCTCTCTATGGCTCAAAACCATAACCTTATATACTTTCTAACTCCAAAACTCCACCTTCTCCCAACACAAGGATATAGCTTATCATATTAGGCACATTAACATTAGCCATCCATGTTTCCTGTAAATCTAATCAATTCCTGTATCTGTTTAACATACACAATTCATGTTCTATGTCCATGAACATGAGACAGGATCTAGCCTATGTAATTTTACGACCTATTCATCCTCCAGACGAGGCTAATCAACTTAGTTAAGACAGGAAAAATGTAAGTAGCAGGAAACACATTCTCCCAGGGTACATTTCACAAGGGTCACTCTTGTCTCGTCTATTAGGCTACTGTTACTAAACACCTAATGCAACATCTTAACTTTATGGCAGGCCTCCCCAACAACCACAGGCCAGAGCGGCACCTGTATCACAGCCTCCTGAATCTGTCCTACTGAGGCTGGAAGTGGCATGGCTGTCTATACACTGTACGGTTCAAGTGGCCCAATTCCGATTTTTTTCCTCTCAAGTGGCTCAGATCGGATCTGTAACATGAATGTGTAAACGGGACAAATACGCATGGATATTGTCAGATCAGATTCAGGCCCCCGTTATATATGGAAATAAATCAGATACAAATTGGATATCTGCCAATACGTCTGCAGTCTAAACAGACAGATCGGATCTTTCCTGGCAATGCGTGTCATATGTCATCAATGATCATATTAATTCACATGCCCACACGTTTCCCTGAACCTCTGTAGCCTGTGATTGACACGTGGAACTGACCTGGACTACCATGGCAAGTTGTCACAGGAATTATATAGTGTTTCATTTTCATGTTTTTGTCCAGTCTGTGCGGATCGATACGAGGGCAAGCCAGGGAGTGTGAAAAGAGAGAGCGCACGAGACAAACACCAGATTTCGTTTTCCTGCCGGCAAAAACTGAATCGAGCCGATTAGAAATCAAGACAGGAAAAACAAACAATGCCCAGCCATTTGCTTATCACTCAAGCAATGTTGTTCCATATCAGTTCCATTACATGCCCCTTCAGCCTGCACAGCAACCTCAAGCTCTAGGTTCTGTGTCTCAGCCAGCTCCACTTTCATATGCCCCACACTTTACTGGTAGTCCTTGGGCCAGACCAGATACCGGTATCACTTGAGTGGGCAAAACCTTACCTATACTAAATTGTTTTTAGGGTCAATATAAGTAAATTAAAATATGATAACCTTTTCATAGGAGCAGCTTTTTATATACGGTATTTTTTTTTTTCGCATTTTGTTATTTTCCCCTATAGGCAGATTGTCATTAAAGTGGCTTGTCAAGTGGCTCAGATCGGATCTGTGACATGAACGTATACACGGGACAAATACGCATGGAATCGGATATTGTCAGATCAGATTCAGGCCCCCGTGTGGAAATAAATGAGATACAAATTGGATATCTGCCAATACGTCTGCAGTCTAAACAGACAGATCGGATCTTTCCTGCCAATGCGTGTCATATGTCATCAATAATAATATTAATTCCTGTGCTCACACCGTTTCCCTGAACCTCTGTAGCCTGTGATTGACACGTGGGACTGACCTGGACTACCATGGTCACATTGTCACAGGAATTATAGTGTTTCATTTTCATGGTGTCCGCGTGTCTGTTTTTGTCCAGTCTATGCAGATCGATACGAGGGCAAGCGAGGGAGTGTGAAAAGAGAGAGCGCGCGAGACAAACACCCGATTTCGTTTGAGAAAGGCCCAAAGTTGTTGAAGTGAGACTCTCTAACAAGGACAAAACCTTTGATATAACCTATGCCATCGTAGATGATGGATCGGAGTGTACAATGTTGTTACCTGGTACAGCAGAATATCTGGGCTTGGAGGGAGAGCCTGAGCCACTTGAGCTTCGTACAGCGAGGCAACTGAGAAAGCCCTGAGAAAAAAATACTTAATTGACAGGGCTTTCACATCCGCCACCTTTTGTTCACATTTTGTTGATCTGCGTTCATCATTGTTCAGTTACCAAAATAAAAGACTGAACTGATATCTGGATCCAGTGTTTTAATGTGCACACCACATAGTTGTTCTGTGAGCCGGCACCACCACCACCACCACCACCACCCTAAATCTATCTAAAAATATCCTTAATTAGAAAATACATTGCAATGATTTAGAACTGACAATCGGCTAATTGAAGCTTATTTACACCTATATTAGATAAATCAATTGAAACACTACTCAAGGGTTTATTACAAGTCTCTGTGGCTGGCCAATAATTCACACCCAAAGGAGAGGATATGATGAAAGAAAAATTATTTCCAGGGAAGGCAACAGTCTATTACTTTAAGAGGTGATAAATACTATAAAGCTGCCAGTCAGCAAGGTCTATCTATCATATCAAAACTAGGAATGTATAGGAATAAAAAAACTTGAATTTGCCCTCCCAGGTGATACTGATAGGTGAAATTTTGGGTCTTGGCCCAAGGATGTTGTAGCCAGGCCTGGAATTTCATCATTTTAGGGGCAAGGACCCTTGGCCTCTCGTGTTGTCAATTTTTTGAGGGCACAAAGGCCATAAAATAAAGCAATGATTTTAACTCAACGTCCATAAGAATTAAAGACGAAGGATGTATAACTATCTGTGAAATGAATACATAAAACAAGCTCAAGCAAACAAGAAGTTTCCAACTTTAAATTAATTTATGCATTTCATTATTTGCACAAGGGTCCAGTCCTATGACTATATGTTGAAATTCCTATCTTATTCATTCGCTAATCTAGGGCTGGGCGACATGAGAAAAAATCCAATCACTTAATTTTTTTTTTTATATCAGTCGAGATCGATATATATGACGATATAACTCCAATCACTATTTTTGTCAAGCTTAAATGTTTCCTTACATTCACAAGTGAGATTTGAAGAGATCAGAAGGTTATTTGTGATTTAAATATTTATTTTCTGTCAAAAATTGAACATGACAGATGTAATGACAAACATTATACAACAGTATCAGTTAAATAAAACAGATGTTTTATATTTTTACACACACATATATATATTGTTTATATTCCAGCAGCTTTCAAAGACAACAAAACAGACTGACTAAGGTGGAAAAGGAGGGCGGGGGGGGCACAAGAAATCCCAGCACTGTCTCTCAGTGCCGTCAGTGCCTTGGGCGGGGGGGCAGGGGGACATTAGCACTTGCCTTGGTCTAGGCAGTGTTCCGGTCGGCACAGTTGAACTTTTTTTTAATATATTTTTTTGGGGGGCTTTTTGTGCCTTTAATGTACAGGACAGTCGAGAGAGAGACAGGAAATGGGAGGCAGATGGGGGGGGGTGACACGCAGGATAGGGCCGCTCGGCGCGGGATTCGAACCGGGGTCGCCTGCAGTGAGGACTCTTTTAGATCCCCTCTATAATAAAGCAATACAAAGTGCTAAATTCATTAAAACTTTACTTTGCATATCCTCATAACAACCTACTGTAAGAAGACATTTTTCAAATTCATATAAGGCCTAGTTTATATTTGTTCAGTCAATTTGCAATTTATTTATAGTTAAATATCGCTGTCCCTCATACATCTATCATTACCATCACACTCAACATTTTAGAGAGCAATAAAGTTTTTACAAATAGTTACTTACATTGTTGCATGCAAATTAGATGCTCCAGAGAAACATTCACAGCCTCGCGGACACCGACAGACAGTGGTGGGGGGTGCGTTTGATGAAGTCTCCTGGTTGGCCGGTGATAGATTGGTGTCAAACTGTCATTATAGACCCTCCGAGTGGTTCATGCCAAGCTCGAATCAAACCCTTGTTATTGCTAGAATGTCATCAAAAGACGCCTTTTTTTTCTTAAAAGACGCAGGTTTTCAAAGCCGTGTTGACAGAATAGAGGCAGAAGAGAAAACCGCAAAGTCAACTGGGGCAGTGCGGGCGGGGCATTAAGTCCACTGTGGCCTTAGGGCAGAGATTTTTTTCAAGGCCCCTTGACTTTCCTGCCCTGGTTGTAACCTTTGGCAGGCCCAGCCGCCAGGCTCCAGGCTTCCACCAGTGGGCCTCAGCCTTTGACTTTTTATGAAATAAGATGTAGGCAGGACTTCATACAACCACAGTTCCTTTGCATTGAAAGGTACCAGTTAAGTAGGCAGTGCATAACAGCTGGCCCCACTGGCCCCACTTAGCTGTGTCTTTAACAGAACTAAAGGAAAGGTCTCAGACAGATAAGAGGAAGTTGGGGTGCACGACGGTCACTATTTCAGCAACAGCAACCACAGAGTTCTCCAATAAAAACTTCAACTTCTCAAAGAAACAAGCAAAATTAAGGCTTGCGCTGCATTCTGTAACAACAAAGAGCACTTCCTGGGTACATGTCCTCAGTTTCAGAACAAACGTCTCCACTGAACAGGAGACTGCATGAATCATAGGAAACAGCTAATGTGTGGGAGGAGGGCATATGAACCTGCTCAATGTGCTTGGTTGGATTCTTCCCTCAACTAATCTTGACATAGGGGGGCAGGATACTCATCATTGGTATGTCATGTGAAACTTGGCAGAGTGTATTTCCTCAGACAGGAACGCAGTGCATGGAGTGCTTCTTGGGTGTTGCAGAAAAGTGTATCCCTCAGGTGCTCTTCAGTTGGGGAGATCCATAAAGGGTTGCAGACAGAAAACCGAGGCACTCGTGAGGGTACGACCAATTAAAATGCCTTTATTGGTACATGGCTAATCTATTAAAAGCGAGTCAACGCGTTTCAGCCAAACTGGCATTCGTCAGGACAAAAGTGAAATGTTTGTCAGTCTCAGTTCACAGTTAAGTAGGTAATTGCAGACAGCTGCTCAGTGTGAGCAGGTAGGAGGTCACATGACCTGAACAGCAAGACCTGCCAATGACAAGCAGACTCTGTACAAAAAGAAAGAAATAATAAAATCACAGAGTCAATAAATCGAGAGTGTATTTCCTATCAGAATAGCCTATAGCAGCCCATATACACACCATGTCCTTTTCACAGAGAGGTATAATCAGTTCCATAATGTATTTAATGTCTATCTATGGTATGTGGTCCATCTTGTGTTGTCTTTTGGCACACACATCATTCTGTCAATGGCATCAATCTAACATCCAATCTAATATGTCTTCAAATTGATTCTTTAAATGTTAGAACAGCAATACTCCACCTAATGTCCCTGTATTATCTTCTTATTTTGTGACAATACAACACACCACAACTATTGTTATTATTATAAATTATTTCTAAAAAGATATCACACTCTGTAGTGGAAGAATACAGAGTGCAGTACAACCTGAACCTGAGTATGTTGTTGTCATGGCAGAACTGGCAGAAGGCCAGTGGATCTTCAGGTTTTGTGCAACACTTTACTCAAAACCAATATGGATTTACTCAGAAAACAGGATAAACACTCAAGAGTCAAGAAACACACAGAAACAATTCAGTTGAATATGAGTCTAAGATTTATAAAAATACAAAATACAGCAAAGCAAGGCTGACTCATCAACACACACACTGAAGTAAAGTCCAACAAGCATTATATCCCCCTGAGAATCTCCACATCTGGAACATATTTCCCCGGGCATCACCACCTTTTTTTTTTTTTTTTACAGCATCACTTCCACTTTTTCCCCCAGAGTTGATCATTTATTCCAACAAACCTGTTTGGCATCTGTCTTGCATAATTTTTTACACACAATCATGCCATTCAAGGGTCCCCATGGATATGGTCCATGATCCTGGTAGTAATATGAAAACAAGAGAGTCTCATGATATACAAGTTTTTAATTAACCAATGACCCTGTGCCTCTACGCATCTGAACTGCCAATAACATCCATTTATTTGCAATGCACACCTAGGACCATTACACATACTTAGTGCACATTTCTTCAATATTGGGTATACGTCTTTTGTTAATTATCAAAAATGTACCACAGTCACAGACAGTTAGTTAATGAGGACAGTACTTTCTCATATTCTATATCACTGTAAATCAAAGTGTTGCTATAGATGAAGAGTGCATGATAAAATATAATCAGTTAGAGTTGTCTGGAGCCCCACTGTGGTATATAAATAACCAGCTATACAGATCTGTGTCTGATGCTGTGTCTGAGTTAAGCAGGCAACAAGGGGTGTGTCTTTCCATGTCCATAAATCTAACACAAATTGACTAAACTCAAGGTGTAGGGAAATCAAGATTCAGTTGGTGATCTAGTGATATACGAGGCTAAATTATAAGTATTAGATTCAAAAAAGCAGTTTTTTTGCTTTGTCATTATGAGGTACCAAGTGGCGATGTACTATAAGACTGCAATATAAGACAATGTGGGAAAAATGAAAGGGTCTGAGTGCTTTCTGAATGAGCTATAAATGGCTCAAGGTGAAAGTACTAATAACAACAAAGTCCAGTGATGACTGGTATAAAAAGATGGTAAAGCAGAAGATAAACTTTTATCAAGAATATATATTTTTTATTGTTCGTTCAAGAATATTATCAGTGTGTGTTTTGTTGAATTTTGATTTTTGAAGGACATTGGTACATGGTACTCCCACGAACCACTGTAAAACTAGGAAAGACAATGTGTTAGTGATCCATTATAATCTAAAAGTGTCCAAAAGATGATTTAAACCAACATATAATCTTAGAGCAATAGCTTGACAAATTCTCTCTCTATTCTGTAAATCTTTATTTTGAAGCTGTTTGCATTAACAGCAGAACAAGATAAGTCTCTAGTGCAGGCCAGCTTCCTGACAGTGTTATGTGTCATTGATTCACTGGTTAGGTATGAACAGAACACTTACTGTAAGTGACTCAGCACAAATCTAGGTATGCAAACCCATGTCTTCTGGTCTGATCTTTTTTATTGATTTATACCTCTCTGCAGAAGGTGTTTGTAGAACCACTAATTCTTTACTGTGTTGCAGGTAAAGGAGCCATGGCAGAGGTATCAACAATCATCAGTGTTGTCAGACAGTATCTACAGAAACCAGATGAGTCATCTGAGCAAACATGAATCAGCTGAGCAAACTGACATCAGCCACCAATGAAAGAATAAATATGATGACTGGTCCTCTTAATTAATTGGATTTATGTTTGCCCTTTTTACTTGACAAGTCTCCTCCTCTTGGTATGTGTGGGTGTGTACAGACTCGTTAGTATCTCTCTTATTATTTATTGTCACACCTGTTGAGGCAGGAAAACACACACCTGTAGCCTTTGTTTTCAGGACTTCGGTGAGCTCATGGATCTGCTGACATGGCTTAAGGTATAAATGTCTGTTACTCATACTGAAATCTGTGTATGGTTGGTCACTCCCAACCCTGAAAATGCCTATCATACACTTCTTTGACTTTTTCTTTACAAAGGTGCAATATTTTAACTTCGGTGATGTTGCTATTTGACAGAACACAAAATGTCCAGTATAAGCATAACTGTAATGTATAACTGCATTCGCCACTAAATAAACTATGACATTAAGAGGAACAAAGCCAAGAAAGTCAAGGGCAGCATGTCATTAACCAGGATTACCAAACTGTTTGTCCATTAAACCTCACCCTTTTTCCAAGAAGATAAAGTAAGACACCATTTCTTTGCCAACTTCCTTTAAAAAGGAGGATTGTAATACCAGTAGTGTTGTTCATTAGAACGGGATACAGGTATCAAAGGAAGAAAGTGAGGTTAAAACACTTTTCATATTGATTTGTATTGTATTTGTATTTTAATTGGTTGTCCTAAATAAGCAAATGACTCAGAAATTGAAGGTCTTGTTTTTCATAATCGGCAATAACTGTCATGTCATGTGGTGCGCAGAGAAAAGCAACACAGGTGTACCTCGGCAAAGAGGTCATCATAGATAAAAGACAAACTAAATCATTAAAAGGATGTCTAAATCAGTCATCAGTTCAAGTCATCAAGGAAGACTTCAGGTGTACTAATGCAGGTGTGATACTTGTGAAAAAGGTCCCTCTGCACGTTTCAGGTGTGAGATCATTAAAAAATATATATGTTTATCCATGTATTTTTCTATTAAATAATTGCACTGGTTGTGTTGCCTGTGAACAAATAAAACTCTGCTGCTGAACCCTGACTCTCTCCTGTGTTTGACTGAAGTTATAGTGGCAAGGTTGAAGTCTGGACTTCAGGACCCATCATCAAGAGTAACTGTCATGGTGCCTATGGGGTTATTTATGTGAAACAAAGCTGCAGAAAGTCTTTTCCCACAAGGCAGTTTGACAGACTGGCTGTATTGCAGTTACATGTGAAACTGTCAGCTAAGATACAGGTGCCTCATGCTTGGTAACCACTAGGTTCTGGTGGCAGTTGAATTTTAGCAAACGTACACTTTTAAAGGAAACACCAAGGTGTAACAGATGTCCCAAAGCAGTTCTCACCTAAACTTTTCACCATGTCTGAAAGTATCGAAGGAAAAAAAAGCGATGAAACCCACAGCTCACATTTAGCGTTAGACATGTTTATATTTGTTTAAACCTTCCATCTCCTAACAAAGTGAAACGTACCAGTCTGGATTGTGTCAAGAAACCATAGACAATGGTTTGTTTATATACTGTGCTGTGAGAAGACGCAGACTAAAACAACTGTTTTACTTATAATAAACTGAAAGGAACTGAACTTTGTAGGTGGTAATGTTGGAGCCAGGTGTGTCTCTGCAACGTTATGTCAGAAAATTAACACGAACATTTTAGGCTATGGGCTGAAAGTACTATGAATACTCATCATTCACACACCAGGAGCTGTTCACAAGAACTTTCCTGGGAAACAGATTGACATTCACACACACTATCTAAATCTAAATCTAGTGCTGTCAGTATAAAACTGATCATTAAAATAATTATATTGTCACACAGCTTTTATTGTTTTACTGCATAAAATAAATGTGTTCTACTCAGATCCATTGCTAGTTAATCATTAATTGTATCCTGTTGTCATGTAACTGTAAACTAGATTCCAAAGCATTGGTATTTCTCCTCTCTGTGAGAGTGAATGCATCCTTTATGACCCCACACGTGGACATTTGCACTGTTCATGTTTTTTTTCCCCTTCCATGCTGTTCACATAGTTATGTTTTTATCTTGGTTTATCTCTGGTCCCACCAAATCCAAGGGACGCGAGGGAGATTTGGTTTGCAAATAACTGGGGGCATTGTTACTGTTGGGTAGTCGAGGTTGCAGCACATGGAGCTGTGTGAATGGCTCGCTCAGTGAGGAGCATCCTTCCCTGAGCCATAACCTGTCCTGCTGCTATTGGCTGCTGTGTTTCTGTTAATGAGGCCAGAGGCACATTACATCAGCCACACCAATGAGGGGAGTGTCAGTGCAGCCTTGACAGCGCCGTGGGAGTGAGCAGTTTGCAGGTGCGTCTGCCGGGAATAAACACCATGTTCTCACAGCTATCGTCAAATCACCAAAACTGCAGATAGGCTCAGCAGTCAGAGGGAGTGTGAACTACTCACAGCTTTGCTTTTCAAGACTAAACATACCTCTCTTATCCACTCTCACTTCATTTCCTGTTTATCAAAAGTTGTTTATTTCAAGACGTTTCTAAAAAAAAAAAAGAAAAAGAAGTGTCACAAACAATTTTATCTTACTCTCAGCTCTATCAAACCACTTTGTTTTTTGTTGTGAATCCCGTGGATTCCAATATGAACAAGCAAAACATAGAAGATAATGAAACTCCAAGCCTGTGAGAGACTGGCCTTGCTGCATTACAGCTCATCGCACAACAGCAATGGTGCAACAATTAACAGCTCATCACGGGTTTATTTGTCATTAAATATTTATCATCATACTTCCACCCTCAAATCAAGAAACCTGCAACTAGAACCACACAAGAAGGACTAAAGAGGGACAGAATCATGAGAGGAGTTTGCAGTTTATTCTTTTATACGGATACATTTTTGCCTGAAACTAGTTCAGACAAGGTTAGGGCACACATGTGGGGCATCTGAGCAGATGTAGTTATTGGATTCTGAAGCAATTTGGGAGATTTGACTGTTGAACTGAAACCAAGCAGCCAGCTCTCTACTGAGAATGCAGCCACAGCTTTTTTTTTCTTTTCCTTTTTTACCAAGAAAATGACTTTATCGTGGTCTAATCTGAGAACTTGTTTTTAACCACATAGTTTATTAGCAATAAGGAACCAGGCAGCAGAGGCATCATGTTGAAAATTTTGGGGAAAAAAGAAAGAAAGGTTTTTGGATAAAGTATTTGAATCTGGTGTGAGTAATTGTAAAATTTACTTGCTGTGGGCTAATTTAAATATCACCTTAAGGGATCTCTAAGTGCACAGTTGCAGTGAGGTCACTATGAAAATTAAAAAGGTGTATTACGTGATGAGGAAGTGGTAGAAAAAAAAACAATACCAAACTGTCCACCTTCCTTTCACTCACATATATAGTTCACAGTACTGCCAACACACTGGATATGCAATTACACCGATATGATATATTGTTTTCTTATACGTGCACGCTCAGGTGCACATGTATCTTGTGCCTGATGCAACTCGAGCAGTCTCTGGCCTCTGGGAATGTTCAACCATGTTTCATCAGAATCTAGATCCTGAGAGATCAGCCGCTCTGCTCCCTGTGACACCATAACTCACTTTACTGACTCTCAGATGCTTAAAAGTGGTAAACACCCTGCAGGCTCACTCAGGAACAAGGAGAAATGAATAAAGTGTATTTCTCTCATGTGTTGACATATTGTACTTTATTTTTTTGTCATATTACGGACAGGCTTGCTTTTTATTTATACTATGCTACACAAAAAGCAAGTTGTGCCTCTGCCATTAGAAATACCATGAGTACAGAGAATTTAGTAATAAAAGTGCCTCAAAATGTGTCTGTCAAAATAAAAAGACCTGCATTTTTTTTTTTTACTACAACTACTCACACAATCTCCCCTCCATCCAGGATATGAAACCAACAAACAGATTTTTTTTAATGCATGTTGATAGCCCCAGGGAAAGACAAACCCGTTTTTGATCTCGTTTGTTTCTCTTACAAACGGTTGGAATTATCTGTTTGCTATCCATCCTTATGTATTTATGGAGATAGATTAGCATGAGGAAGTTTCAGAGTGAGGGATAATCCTCGGCAAAATATTGCTGCCAACTCTGCATACGCTGCTGATTTGTAAGTATCAGGAGAAAAGAGGCAGCAGGCTACTTTAAACGAGACAGATAATCAAATTGTCTTCTCATTCTGTATAATCATTCACTGACTTATCCATGTAGGTCTGTATGGATGTGTGTGTGGCTGCATGAGAATATGTGACCAGACCCTTTTCAGAGGTTCTCAGTCTGGGAATGCTGCACTGCCACATCTGTTTTCCTTTGCAGTTTAGAAACAACAACTGACTCCAGTATACTGTATGTGTTTAATGCATCATTTGTCTTCTATGTTTGAACATCTGTGCTGCTGTACCCATATAGTATGCTGTTAGCCCCTCGATGCCTTGTGTTGGCTAGCCTCAAGCTGTAATGCCATGGTAACTGGAAATGGGGGAGATGTGCGAGCCCTCCGTGGGGACACTTGACTGCCTCCACTCCTCAGTCAAACCCCTCGATGAGCATCTTTTTTACCTGCAACGCCACAGGGACTGATGGAAGCCACCAACTTGTTGAGACTAAACTGTGGCAGCCCCACGAGACACACAAATTAGACTCCAACTCACAGGTGAAGAGGGACCAGTATGATGCAAGTGCAACAAGAAATGAACTCATTCAGAGGGCAAACCAAGTGGAAGAATTTACATTGACATGGATGTTGGATGAACCTAATTAAAGTAATGCTGCTTAGTCAAACATCACCACTTGTCCTAGTGTAGTTCAGAGTAAAGTAAAAGTGTATATCACTGCCGACGGACAAACTAAAATGTAGGACATGATCAATAAGAGGAGGTAAAACACTGACTGAGATAATGACTGACCTGATTTCAACTTTGTAACTGAGGTCAACCATTAACTACATTAGGATCAGGTCAACAAATGGTAAATCCACCAGACTTTTCTGTCACAGCGCTACCTGACGACACAAACAATGTAGATGTAATGTTAGGCTACTCTCATCTTTAACTTTTTTGCTTTGTAGTTCAATAAAGGTTTTTTTTTTTTTAAATTCACCTCTTTCAACAGTCTGCTGCAAGACTGACATGATCGTGCTGTCACCAGATTACCATGACATGTCATTTTCTTGTTGCAGTGCCACGGTCATTTTAATGTAACTGCAGGGTAGGCTTAGTTATAGGTCTAAGCAAAAACATAAATTACTACATACCGACTTTAGATTAATTTGATAGGCCCATATATCTTTGTAGACCCCCTCACCTCCCCCTGGAATCCCCTCAAGGACAGACGTCAGAGCTGTGGTTTGGCAACAGCAGAGAAAGGCTGAAACCTCATGTAGATCAATCAATAGGCTAGTACACTTGAATTCGTGTGTCTGTCTTCACTATCTGTTAGTACGTTACATAGGCTGATAGTCCAGGGGCTGAGTTGAGCCAGTAGCAGCAGCCAGCTGGCAGCCGGACATTGGGATACAGCCAATAAAAGTGAGCAAGAGTCACCAGCAGGAAAACATCACATGTGTAGAAAATCAGCCTCGGATAGACACAGGGGTGTGACTCCGCCTATTGATCAAAGACCATCCTCCTCCTCCCTTTTGTCTTTTCTCCAGTTTCTTAACTTCTCCAAAAGCCGCGTGGGCTTCGCGTGAGCCGCTCAGACCGTTTGGCAGGCCTTGATCTCATTCCGTGGGATTTTTTTCTTCTTCTTCTGGGCGCATCCGGACTGACAAGTCCACTAACAAGCGGAGAAACAAGCTCTTCCCTTCTTTCTCACTAGTTGCGTTTCATGGAGTACTTGTGGAAATCATTAATTGTCATCACAGCAGCAGCAGCAGCAGCCGCCGCGAGGTAAGAACTCTTTATTTACTAACTCAGTCATCAAGTGTCTCAATTAAAGTCGGATTGTGAGACACAGAGGAGAAAGAGCGGGATCAAATTGTATCGAGCTGCACGCTGCGTGTCCTTTCAGCAAAGCATGTGAAACTATTTCAGATCGATCCAAGCTGCTCGTAGGCAGACACTTGAAGGGGCGCTGTTTATTTTATGCACAGAGAGTGTGTGTAGTCTAATGTTGGTTTGTACGGTGGCGCGAGACGCGTTCATAGTCCGGGTGGAAATCACTCGCACTGGCTGTCAATCTTTATTAATATCTGCGTCCTGTTCATCTGAGCAGCTGTTTATGGAGGCAGGGCACCAAGTGCGTGTTTCCATGTTGCTTCCGATAAACAAACAACAACTAGTAGGCTGGTGCATGAAGCTATAACTCACCTGGCTGCTAAAGCCGACGAGCAAAAATGCAAAGTTAAGGTTCCGTTTTTTTTTTTTTTTGCCTTGACGCGAGTCTTTTGTTAACTTTGAGACCAGCAGGCGGAAACTAATGTTGTTGTTGTTTTTTCTCACGTCATGTGAACATGCAGATCAACTTCACTTGGTCTGGCACTGGCAGGCAGCCAGGGTACCTAATTGTAAAACAATCCGGAATTAAGTGATTGTTAATGTTATTGTTATCAATATATTTATCAGTAGCCCCCTCATTCACTCTTTTACCCACGTGGCTTGAGGCCCAGGCTGACAGTTTGGTCGGTTTGCTTTCGGAAGTGACTCTCTCCATCACCCTTGCCCTACAGATCTGGGAGTCCAGACACACACACACACACACACACACACACACACACACACACACACACACACACACACACACACACACACACACACACACACACACACACACACACACACACCACTTTACAGGGTGCTTGAAAGACCGTTGAAAGCACCTCTGTGCAGTTTCCTTCATGCACACAAACCACATTTCGCTGTAGCCTACTACGCCGACGAGCCACTGTAGAGGTGTCAACAGGATGAAGCGATAACATCTGCTGCCAGTGTCCTGTCTATAGACTGTAGGAGACCAATAGAGTGAGAATTAGCTGTTTATGCTGACTATTATTATTATTATTATTATTATTATATGAATAGCCTACGTTTATACAGTTAGATCTTTATTCACTGGGGCTGATACAGCTGTTTCACCATATTGGCAGATGTTCCACTGTGAGCTTGGCTGCAGTCAACAGGTGGGAGGGATGTTTTGCACTATGATCTGTTAGTTTTGAGGGGGGTAAAGTGGAGGGGAGTGTCCACCATTGGAAAACAACACCAATGATAAATAATTACTAGAAAATTCCCTTGCAGAAAGTTTGAGTGCCACAGGGGCCGTTGCCGGGGTGCCATCTTTCTGAGCACTGCGTTGAGGATGTGTGTCTGTCTATCTGTCTGTGTGTTGTGTCATCACATCACATGTGTGTGTGTTTGTGTGTGAGAGAGAGGAGTGCATGCATGCGTACACATTTGTGTGATGGTATGTGTGGTTGTGTCAAGGAAGAGCTAATCACAGAAGTGTATGTGCACATGCACATGCGCACGCAAGTGTGTGTGTGGTTGTGTTTCACAGAGACGTCATATAAATGTATGGCGGATAGGGGTCAGAAGTTGATTAAGATATCAGATTAATGAATGGGCCTCAGCTGTGGTTCTGGCCTGAGGCTCAGAGGTTGCCACAGCAATTTGAGGGGGTTGCCACGATAGATGCACCCACAGCTGAAGCAGACAGAAACAGTGAGAAAGAGGGCGTTAGTCTCACATTTGGACTCATTGTGACAAAACATAGCTCCTATCAGAAAAAGAAAACACCCATTATAATCTCATAATTTCACCAAAAATGATGATGGTCACTGAATGTTGACTGATGCAAAACGACCTAACATGGAATCCTGCATCCATAGACAAGACTTGTGTCTTTATTTTAAAGTTTAAATGGAGTCTCTGGGTGAAAGTATGTCGGAGCAGTAGATGTTTGAAAAAGTCAAATAATGTATTTGTTTTTTGACCTCCTCCCATTCATTCTCTGTTGGCAACTTTTCTGTTTTTTTTGCGAATTGCATCTATTTGATAGCTGTGACTCGAGGTTAGTGCCTTGGAGCATTTTCCCCGTGGCGCTTGCCCTGGTGGAGCTGGCATGTAGGAGAGGCAGAGTTTATGAATTTGTCACGGTGATGAGATCATCCTCCTTCTCCTCATACAAGCTGATTGTGTTGTGCATGTTGACTCTGTGCTGCCTTCAGGTGCCTTTTGGAAAAGCCAGAGCTAGGAGAAGAGTATCAATTGATATTGTGATAACAGGAGTAAATGCAGGGGCAACTTGAATTTGAGAGAGATCTATAAAAAAAGATATACTTATCAATCAGCAGAAAATAAATTAGACAATAGTTTGATCATTGATCAATGGTTGAAATACCACATTTTCACTGGTTCCAGCTTTTTAGTTGAGAGTTAGCTGCTTTTCTTCTGTTATTGTTAACTGTGAATACAGTTTATTCCATTTTACAGGAACAACCAGAGGCTGTTCCCCCAGAGGGCTGAACTGAAAACAACAGTGTGCCTGTGCACCATGTTATATAGAAAAAGTATCCTTCTATCTCAGGTGGATTCTACTCCTACAAAAAACAAACAAAAACTAAACTGTCATCATTCTGGATATAATGGTTTCCCTTTCCTAGATTTCCTTGAGATGGGTTTTAATGATGTCGTCTTTTCCTGGAATCCCCTGCCTCACCCCACCCCAGCCATGGGCCCCCTCTGGTTAACACCATTATTCCCTATTCGCCAACCTTCTTCAGGCCCTACCAATTTCCTTATGCAGCACAGGTGTGCACTGTGCAGACCTCTTACTGCATCACTGGTTGACCCACATTCACTTCGGTTACAGATATAGCTATTGCTTTGTGTTTAAAGGCTTAACATTCATATTATTTATAATGCAAAATACATACTGATGATATGAAGTGTACTGATGATATGAAGTGTATATTAATGAAAGTCTTTTAATGAGAAGCAGGTTGGTGGTGAAGTACAAGTCTCTCCAAATTGAAATGTGTCAAAATTTCAGTTTTTAAATGGTTAAACCCATCCTTTAACATTTTCTGTTAGTCAACAACAGTTATATATGACGTGCCTTTCTGGCAATGTGCTTGAAGACAGTGACTGTGACTTGGATTGTCACAACTAACTCACACTGTTTACCATAATGTCTTCACACATGCTTTAAAAATAGCTCCAGTTGCAGAACAAGAGAGAGACGACAGACCTACATGCTTATATTTGCCCATTGCAAGTTAAAATGCTTCTTTAGTAAGTGTTGTGGACTAATTTGTACTTAATTGTAGAAATGCTAAGTTTATTAAGTGAGTAGTCCATTGACAAAAATTCATTTGTAGCCACTTTTTCCATTGAATTTCAAAGCAGCCGACTATCTGAAAAGGAAAATAACAGTTTAGTTGCATCCCCCCATTAGAGAAGTGTGTGAAAGGGGAACTAGGTTTTACCAAGCTTGCGCTGTTAAAATGCAGAATAGAAACATATAGTCTGTGGTAGTGTTGCATCTCAGGAAGATGACAAGACAACTTGAAATACTTGCCAGATAAGTCCTGCTTTGATAAATGTGAAACTGGGCCTTTTTAGAGCGATTGTGATAAGACCTTCTGACGTGAGAAATAAGTCAGAGCAGGACCCCCCTCAATGCAGGACTCCATGTACCACAGTAATATTCACATTTAATAATCCTAGTGTCCTTGAAGTGAGCTGCTTTCAGTCACATAGAGATCATATGTAACCAGTGATGCTGGAGGCTACATCACCAGTGCTGCTTTGTTTATTGCAGTGTGTTAAAGCTTCACATTAGCTCTCTGAAGGAAACGGTTCACATACTTTTCTCATGTTCTAAAAATCCCGTTACAAGATTGTCACGTGTTGCATTTGGTCGTTGGCTGATAAGGCTTTAAGTGATAAGCCACAAGATCTGCAAAGGTTGAGAAAAAACCCTTAAGCTTAGTGTTATCTCTTGACTCACTTTTGAGTAGTGTGCAAAGTATGTTTTTTGTTTTTTCCTGATGATCTCCTTTGTATTCAAGTTATTTAAGGGGATGAATCTTTTGAAAAAAATCTTGCATAAATGTTAAAAACTGAATGCCAGTGTCTAATTGTTGTTTTTATATTCCTAGATCTGGAGCCATATCAGCGCACCAGCATAATAAAGTTCCAACATGATGAGTAGCCAGTCGATGCAGACCCTCATTGACCCAGTGTTTCGAAGCAAGATGCCTTTGTTTGATGGGACTATAGCAGCCGCGGGACTGTCGAAGCCACAAAGCATGCCTGGTTTCCTGGATAAGCATGCGCTGCAGTACAACGGGTCCTACTTCACTTATGACCCCAGAGGAAAGGACGGGGGAGGATTCACTGCACCTTGGAGCAACTCAAAGAGCTCTCTGCTGGAAGGCAGAAGTCCTATGAGTCACCTCTCTGGCATGGAAGGACAAAACCACATACTTTTCAGACAGGACAGTAATTCTCAAGAGGAGGGTCATCCCCATTCTTCCTCCCTATGTCACCCACCTGTAAAACAGGGCTTCACCATATACACCAAAAGTCCTGGGCTAGCTGGGCTAAGTCCTACAGCTGCTACATCAGTGACTGTTAGAAAACAAAAATCTGGAGGTGAGAATGCATCTCCTCCGTCTGAAAACTCTGTTTACCTAGCAATCCCTAAGCCTGTTTACAGACATAACCCCTGCTGTAATGAACTGGGCTGTGTGAAAGGACAGAGATTCAGCATGGAACAGTGTGGCTCTCCAAGGATCCCGAACACCGTGTATGAGCACGACTGGATGCAAACTGATGCTCACTACGCTGAAAGACAGCCCATTCAGAGAAAGGCACAAGACAAACTGCTGCAGCAGAGAGGATTACAGTTTGAGCCCCACGCAGAGCCGGTGAAGAGGATAACTGTGGAGGCGTACAGCCCGAGCAGAGCAAGTACTCTGCCTGCAATGATGGACCCAAACTATAGCAGTTACCCCTGCACCCCAACTCGCACACTGTTTGGTTCTTTAGGTGAAAAGAGCCCGCGCTTACAGACTTCCCCCAGAGGCTACCCTGGCCTATACCCCACCCATCCTACATATGAGCATATGACCTCAGAGGTTTATCAGGAACGCTCTCCCATGTCCAAATATGGCCAGCTAACACAGCACCCAGTGTTTTACTACCCCCAGGCAAATGAGGAGCTACAAAACAGCACACAGTGTAAAAGTATTGGCAGTAAGCAGAGAGAAGATGTCCCTGTTATTCTCAAACACACAATCTCAAACCCCAGGGAGCATTACATAGTGCCTCAGTCGCTTCACGGTGAAATTCCTTTGCCTTTGCCTAACACTGAAATATTCCCAAATCATTCCTTCATGCAGGGTTTTGACTATCCGTGTTATGCAGTCCCTAGATTTCATTTAAACCCGAGTCAAGTACGAGTGTCCCAAAAAAGGCAGCACGCATCACCTAGTTTTCACACTAACAGCGTAAACGTTTCCCCATCCAGCCAGCACAGGGATCC
The DNA here is from genome assembly GCF_045865225.1 of Trachurus japonicus. Lineage (NCBI taxonomy): Eukaryota > Metazoa > Chordata > Actinopteri > Carangiformes > Carangidae > Trachurus > Trachurus japonicus. Next base: position 13,672,612 of record NC_140912.1, read on the forward strand.
CGCCACTGCAACCAGTCTACATAAAGATAAACCAAACACCAGGCTGCACGTGGACCAGCCACAACCTTCCTCGCCCTTCATACGTGTGAACCAAACCAGTCCTGCCAGGTGTATAAGCCAACCTGGTGTCTCACCACCCGCCTTACAAATGAACAGATTTTTCCCCTCACTCCCCAGCCTGCACATAGACCGACACATCCTTCCACCAGCTGGCTTGAACATGAACAGACTCATGGACTATTCCCCCTGTGAAGCCCGGGCTACATGTCCGCAACAGTCAAAAGGCCTTCCTGTTTCCCCAGCAGCGTGGCTGCCCCAGTCACCCAGTCACAGTTCAGATCGCATCCATGCAGCTGTAAGCAGTGGTGCAAATGCCAGAAAAATAATTTATTCCCCTTCTGTGGCAACAGGAAATAGATACAATGGCCCTACATCCAGTCCAGGCACCACTGTTCTTAAAGGGATCCTGAAGAGAAGTTTGTCTCACTCATCTCCACCCGTCAAAATAAAAGACGAGGACAGAGATTTATGTGAGGTGGAACCCATCAAGAAACGACGAAGGGTGGAAACGGAGAATGCCCGAGTAGGAAATAAAACTGATTCTCCTCCAATGCCAGTCATTGACAATGTATTCAGTCTGGCGCCATACCAAGCATACCTGCAGGCCTCTGGAGTGTTATTTCCGGGAAAAGCACCTCATAGAACTGTCCAGTCTTCTGAGCACAGCGAAGTCAAAACCAAGCCAGGCACCAAAGAGAAAAGGCCAGATGGAGAGAGGCAGCAGTCTGTTGTCTGTCCAGTCTCTAAAGAGATCTCTCCAGATACTCCATCAGAGAAGCCTGTTGTAGAAATCATTGAGCCCAAAAATATTAAAGTGGAAAATGTAGATTCATCAGACACAGACAACACTGCTGAGTCTCCTCAGAACGAATACAGTAGCATCATAGTCAAAAAAGAGCTTGTAGAGACTGGTTCATGTGACATTGACCCTGTCATGTGTGTGATAAAGAAATGTGAACCTGAGGAACCTGAAAGTAAAACCTGTTTACCAAATGAAAATGACACTTCAGATGAGTCTGCACGGTTGAACTCATCTTCTCAGGATGATGCATGCACACTGCACGAGCACGTGGCCGCCCGCCAATCCAAGCCCATTACTACGCCTCAACCATTTGAGAGAAAGCTAAATTTCAAAAACATTCCTCCCCAGTGTCTAAAACTTTCCACCTACAAAATCATTCTCCCTGATATGAAGCATTCCACCCCTGTTCAACCCCCAGAGAAGCCCCCTTCGCAGCCAACAACTGATCTCATACCAAAAGTAGATCTCCAACTTCCAGTCCGCAAGCATTTCCTTGAGTTGCACCATTCCCTTTGCAAGCTAGTATCCAAATCTGTGTCTGCGTCTTCAGAGCAGGAACTCAGAACCTGGTTGTCTCAGCTGAAGCTGACTGAACCCGAATCCGCATCAACCAAAGTCCAGAAAGTGACGTGTTTGTTGGGGGTAAAAGCCCGAAAAGTGTGGCTCGATGAGGAGATCGAGTCAGCGCTCCATGAGGTCACCGAGAGGCTGAGAGAGTACACCATCCAGAAGCGCTGTCCTTTTCCGCACGTCATGCGAACAGGGGCCGTGTTCCTCCCCATGCTGGTGATGAAGGAGATGCTGTTTCCAACGGTGCAGGGCGGCTTCATCGACCAGGTGCTGCAGGAGCACAGAGTGGAGCTCCGGCCCACCACGCTCTCCGAAGAGAAGATCCTCATCCAGCTTCACAAACGGGCCTGCTCGTCCCGCCTCAGGAGACTGATGTCCCTCAAACACCTGCCTGACATCTATGCTGACGTGGTCAACCTTCTGCACTACGCCTATGTCTCCAAACATCTGGGTGAGTGCATGTTCACCTCAGACCTACTGAGGTAATGTAGGAAATATGCTGTATTAAATATTTTCCAGAGTAATTAAGTGAAATTAAAGGGGTATTGCTGTGTTTTGATGTTGGTTATAAACATCTAGTTTAAGGCAAAGTCAAATTATAATTTATTTTTATATTATTAAGAATGTTGTGGGATGGTATTATGGCATTTTGTCTCTCTTATCAAGCCACACAAATCACAGGTGTTGCAACAAGCAGCGCTTGTGTTAATCAGCCCTCATGGGGGCAAGTTGGGACACCACTGCTGATGACTGACACTGAAATAAACATGTTAATGAAGGAGACAGGAAATGAGTGGATAATGGACACTTAAACTGTGTATATACAGACTACTTGTGTTTTTTCAGTGCTAAGACAGCACTTTATATTATCAGCACGGCAGAGTTAATTAGTCAGGAAGTCATAAACATTCAACTTTTCACCTCAGTGAATGTGTGAAGTGTTTTTTTTTTTGCTTGTTAAAAAAAGAGAGGGATGACGTGTCAGTTGTTTATGTAACATGACACTGAAAATCATATGACACGGTTTCAGATGCAAATACAGATACAGATTGAAAGTATGTACCTTTAGTTTGATCATGTTTAATACGACTTCCAAAGGAACAGTATTTCCGGCCTTGCTTTACAGATTTTTGGAAATCCCTCCCTGGCAGATGTGTGATTTACTGATGCATTCTACTCTGACTGTTTATTGTATCTCCTTTTTTTCCCCTCAAACAGTCTTTTTAGTTTTCCTTTTTATCTGCATTATTGGCCCTTTTTTGTGAAATAGAAACTTAAAAAGTAAACAATACATATTCAATATAAAATTTTATTTTTTACAGAATCAACTTCACCTGATGTCCAAAAGAGAGCCCAGGTATATTTTTTTGTGTTGTCCCTCAATCTCACTGTTCTATGCTTCCCCCCCCCCTCCCCCGGAATAGTTTCTGCTGGCTTTCAATAACAAATCACAAGAAGCTGCATGATAACGGGCGGGTGAAGGGAAGGGTGCTGCGCTTGAAACTGAAACTGACTTTTTTTGTTTTTGTAGTTAGCAATGGTAGATGTGGTGTGGGGCAGGCTGGTGAATCACACTACCAGAAGAAGGAAGTATCAGCCTGCACCATGCAGGGTGGGGGGTTAGACTGTGCACCGGCATATTTTGAGTTCTTTTGGATTGGAGAGAAGGTGGTGATCATCATTATGTCACCATCTTTGCTGTGTAGTCACAGAGACAAGTGGGACTAAATGAGTGCTGTTGTTAAAACTGTGTATTGCCCATGTCTGTTAAAGGAACAAGGCTGGTGATGCTCTATTTTGTTATGGTCACAACACTGTCTATGCTCATATTAACCAATTTGAACAAGTTATATGAGGCTTTGGCTGCACAAACAATGCTTATTGGAAGGATTAATTCTTAGTTTGTTTTGGGGACAGTGAGACGAATATAGACCATCACCAGACTTGTCCTGAAATTCTGCCTTTTCACTTTGTGCTCTTCGACAGCTATTATTTTATTTGGCACAAGCATTCGCTAACCGAATTGGGTTTAATCAAATTTCCGTTCACTGCTGACTTTATTAACAGTTCACATGGTTTGGGAGCACTTGACTTTGGTGTCTGAACATTTCCCTTGTCCTCCCTCTTGCCTCGATGCTGTTATTCCCTGACTGACAGCATCCCTTGTAGCAGCTGACTCTTTCCCAGCCTCGGTGTTCACACCCACAGCTTCTCTTCTGTCTCTGTAGAAAGGGTGTTTCATGGTGCAGGATCCTGTGGTCTGATCACCATATCTGCTGACATTAATAGAATGGGTTGTCATTGTTCTTGCAGAATATGCACTACGGGAGGATTGATTTATCAGCCTGTGTGGAGGTGTTGGTTGGTAGCTGGCTTTTTTGGGGATGCTTCTTTTCTTTTTAAATCCAAAATCCCCAATCTCTGATTTGCTGTTGAATTGTTTCCCTGATCACTAACTAAATTCTATAAATTCTTTAACTCTCACTCTTCAACCAATTCTCTTGAATGAATCTGTCATATTTGAGTAATTATTTTAACCTCTCTTTATTACTTTATCCCTTGTGTTGCAGGATTAGATGTAAAGGATCCATCTAGCAGAGACAAAGGTGACAGCAGTGAGGAGACCTCTGTATTTTCAGACATCCCTGCTTCATCGGTCTCACCTCCAGAGTCACACTCGCTGAGTCATCCGAAGGACGAGGAAACAAAATCCCATCTGAGCAGAGACAGAGCAAAAAGCAGGGTGAAGTGCAGCTCGAGGCGCATGTTTTTGGACAACAGCGTGTCAGATGACGAGCCAGATGACGCAGGAAAGACTGTAAATGGAGTTGTGCTGGATGGATTTCGCAAGACAGACGGGAGTGCCGATTGGTCTGAGGAGAGTGAGAATAGAGGAAGTTACGGTCTGGTAGCAGAGCAGGATTCATCGCCCATTCCACAAAGCCCAACCTCTGATAATTCATGGACGTGTCCTTTAACCTTTGACGAGCTTTCTCCATCTTCCAGCGACACAGAAACACAGGAGCCCTCCGGTCTGCAGCCTGGTAGCCAGTCCTCTGGACCAGAGAAATCTCTGGGCAGATCCAAAAATTGTTCAGGGGTCATTCTCAAACTGAGGAGGCTGTTCAGTGAAGGTTTGAACAGAAAAAAGGCACGCTACCAAGCAGTGTCAAACTTGGGGACGCTTGGTGACGCCTCCCTCTCACCGACTGAGGATCTGGACAGAGAGGTGAGCAGTGAGAGGGACCTTCACAGGAGGATGCCCAAAGTAACCCACAGATGGCAGAGAACGGGCAGCTTCTCTCACTCCTTAAGACCCCTCAGCAGCTCCTCTAAACAAAAACACAGGTCGCTCTTAAAGATCAAATACTGTCCCTACTTGTCCGCTTGCCACAGCGCTGAGCACCGGCGGCGGTGGGTCCTGCGCTCGGCCGTCCAAAGAGCTCGGAGGGCCATGAGGTTGTACTACCCTGACCTGGTGGGAAAGAGGATCCGTCATCTGTACGAAGAAGACGACAAATCAGAAGTGTGGTATAGAGGAGAGGTGCTTCGCATCCACGAGGCCCACACCAACCCCCTAAAGACTGTGTTTGAGGTCAGGTATGACAGTGAGCCAGAGTGGAAGTACTACCTGGAGCTGCTGATAGACTATAAAAAAGGCTGGCTGAAAATTGAAGACTGATTTTTTTTTGTCATGCCAGTGTTTCCATGACAGTTTGGTTTTTGGTCAAGGTGCAGTGATAGTTTTGAATTGCCTCCCTTTGCGGTTTCCTTGTTTTGCTTGCCAACAACAGGCAGATAAGGCTCTGTATACGTGTCTAAGAGTGAAGTCGGACTGTTTTTATTGTGTCAACAGGTCAGCTAAAAATTCTTTCACTTTCCAGCTACATGACCCGTTCTTCTTTAGGCACAGACTGTATACAGTATCACATTTTTTAAGCTCTTATTTTTGACACATCTATCAACAGCTTTTCTGGTTTATTCACAATTTAGATTATGGTTATGTGTGGCCTTACTGTGCTTAACTGAAATTTTAAAAAATACCAAAAATGTAAACATCCTTATCATTGTTTATAAGCAAATTATACATTTGTTTACATCATTGACTTTTCTGGGTAAAAAGTGAAGTTAGTAACTGATAGTTTCACATTTTTTATTTGAAATTTCCTAAAAAAAAGTTGAATGACTTGAATTTTTTTTACAAGGGTTCGACTGTCAAACAGTACCAGCCTCATGTAGGTTTACAATAAGAGTGCCAGTCTTGTATGTAATTATAGCAGAGTGATTTTTTATCTTGATGACAGTTTTTTGGTGTGAGTAACTGAAGCTGAACAGGCATTCATGTAGTTCTGTACTAAGCTGCTCAAGAGGTCTTTGAAGACACACAGGGACAGGATCCCTTTCACTTCAGATTGTATATTAATTTTGTATCATTTTCTAAGACTTCTGCAGATGGAGTTATTAAAATATTAATAACTGTTGTCTCAAATAAAGTCAAATGTCATGATTCTTGATTGATGATCGTTGAAACTGTGTTTCTCCCACATTATTTTTCACAACTTTGTAAAATGCTGTGACACTTTTGCATGGGAGAGGAAAACAAACATGAATATTGCCACTACGTAACTGGAAAATCTTTACCATGCCATGCAGTTTTGTAAATGAATTGCCATGGTAGGGGTCATTCTAATTGGTCACCATCAAAAACCCTGTTTGTAATAGTGTCATGCTGTAAATGAAACACACTAAAAAAAGAGCTGTCAGTGTCAACTTTGAAAACTCTGGAGGATAGCCACACCTGAAATATTTAGAGAACTGCAGTGTCTTTGTCCCCATCCAGTGGCAGAATGTGTAGCTGCAAGTTCCCTTTTAAACTAGTGAAAAGTGCTGTTTAGTTTCAAACTATTTGATGGGAATGATCTAGCTTGCTTCAGTGACAGAGTACACATTGGCTTTTAGGACACAGTTTCACAGTTACAAATATTAAAGCTGGTGCATAAAATAAAAAAAAATTGAATGGCTGCTGCCACAACAAAAAGCAGAGTGTCCATTATCAAACAACCACCCATGCCAGAACGATGTTTTGCAACATTTTGCACTTTAATATTTTCTCCAAAACAGACAACTAATTTCTCCCACATTTTTACACTAATAGGAAATAAAACACCTTTGATAGCATAAAGAAAAGATATGTAGAAAAGTATTAAAAGTTTTTGGATGTCTCAGTTTAATGTAAGTAGCTGCTTCTGTTACTTCAAACGTTATGAAATGTTTATGAACTACTAGCAGACACAATGAAAACAGAGTGAGCCCTGGAGAGCATATTAGCCTAATGACCACAGCTATAACTGGTGTGTTACCTGCAAAACAGCTTAGTGAAAATAGCCCATCTTTTGTTATTATCCATTCAACTTGTGTCATCATTGGTTTATGACTTGAGACAAAATGAATTCAAAAAGTGACATCATACAAACAACCAGTTGATCTCACAATCTGCAAGTAAAAGTGGTGCAAAGAGCTAACATTGTTGCCTAAAATCAAAATTATTCAATGAAAGGTACCAAATGAATTCCACGCTATTCTGGAAGACACAGCTCTGTCAAGGTCTGTAGTACACTACATTGCAAAATACATAGCGCAGAAATGCATCATGGGTGTTTGGGTAATTAATATGATTGAGACCAAACCTATTCTAATGACTCACACAGAACTCCCAAAAATGAGATTTCTCATGACATTTATTCAAATAAACAATACAGTTTATAATTTGCTAGGATAAAATAATAAGTTTGAACACATAAGAAGCATTTGGGAGAGAATTCCCCAAAGATCTGAAACTGGGGCAAAGGATGTGTTTTAATGATGGCTGACACTTTGGTGTCATCTTCTGACTTGCATCAGTGCCTGTATATTCATGTCCCCTCCAGTCAATCTTGTGAAGACTGCCATATTGCAGAGACACGAACGAGCATTTACAAGGAGGGCTTGACAACCAGAGCAACCACCACACAGAAAATGCAAAACCTGGAGGGGCACTGACATTTCAATGTCAAATCCTCAACCCATGTGCGAAAAATACAGTCTTTAATGCAAAAGCATAACAGCGTTATAAAACAGTCCTACAACCTTTAGAAGTTTGCCCTATATTCCTCATCTGCCCAAGGATCACGCAAGTCCATCTGTGTAGCTCAGTTTAAAGCAATGTTCAGTCTCACTGCAAGGCAAGAGATCTCTTCAAAGAGGCGCGGCCATTATCAGCCCCATGCCATCCAAGTATTCCCTGCAAGAGTGATGCAAATGCCTGACCCTGTTTGACAGTGATCCAGCCCAATTAGCAGCACTACAAAGCTGTGCTGTCAGTACATTCTATTACCCTCATTCAATCCCCAAGGTGCAAGCTGAGCTTTAAGAGGGCGACCTCAAGCCACGTCGGGAAAGAGAGAAAAAAAAGAAAGAGTGAATGTCACTCAGTTTGGCTCTTGCAAATTATTAGTAATGGTCTTAATGTTAAACACCTCTAAAAACAACTAAGAGGGTACAGCAAAAGGTTAGAATAAAGGGACACGGGGCCTGTGCATTCAACCTTTCCTTTGAACTGTTAAACTTTTTCTACTCTTGGTTTAGTGACTCAGCTGTGCACTTTCACTGAGTTCTTCATCTGATTACTTGGCAACTAAGAGAAATCCTTTCCATCAGTCCCCATTTAAATTTACTGATAAGGTGTGACTTGTGCACTGCTCTGAAGAGACTGAGGATGATAGGGCGAATGCCTTATTGCCGAAGACCTCTAAACCCCCACACACGATGGAGGGAGTAAACAGACTCAACCTACATGGCAAAAGTACACCTTTTTCAATATCGGTAAAGAATAAATATTTCAAAATTTCAAAATTATGCAAACACGTGCCACTCTTGCTCTTTAACTTCCATGCATATGGACTATTTACAAATTGAAAAATACAGACTCGCTATTTTGTTCTTTTGATGTTTTTTTTTCCTTCCCCTCCCCCCGCCCCCCCTGAAATGTCTTTGCCCCTTTGCAATCAGCCTATCAACATTCAGCCACCCAGACAAGGATCTCACCACATATTGCAGACATGGCCAGGACAATTAAAGCTGTGTTGAAAACATTTTCACACTAATGGGAAAAACAAAAGTCAAAATCAAAACAAAAAGATTCACAAGCAAAAAACAGGAAAATAAGATAGTTCAGGGGAGGTGTTACAATACAAGCCAAAAGGATGTATTTGTTTAAGATGGATTTTCTGCTTTCTCAAGACTTCACTCTGTTGCTAACAATACTGTAGTACACTTTCTTTTTATTACTCTACCTTTTATTTAAATATAATTTACTTTTAAGATTTTGTTAAACAAATCCAGGAAAATGATGCAAAAGTGGTTGGTTTGCCAAAGGAGAGGCGGCAGAAGGCCCGTGCTGCCCTGTTAAATTGCATCAGCGCTCTAGTTTGTCAAGATACCCAAGAGTCCGTTGCATTGGGACGTGTCCTCAATCCTCGATGTACTCCCACAGGTCCTTCTCATAGCCTTCATGCACGTGCTGTAGCAGCACTCTTCGCCTGCTCTCACAGTATCTACAGACACAAGAAGGATTTATTTATTTAGAGACCAAGAAACACACAAACTAATGATGGCAGACACTGATTATGGTTCTTCCGTCACTGACCTGTACTTATCTTGTACTTTCTGCTTGATATCCTGCAAGGAATCTTGGGAGATGTCCCGCTCTAGGTAGCCAGACAGCACCTCAGTGGCATTTTCCAAGTCTGCCTGGTTGTTCTGGTGAACCAAAAGTTTGAAAAACAATATTAATCTATCATATAAATAAGCAGAACTCTCAATTATCTATGACGAATAAACTTTAGAGTGCCTAGCCTAAGGCCCAGCTCAGGCTACAGGAAGTGTGGGCCATTTTCTCTCATTCAGCTTGTGCAGACGCAGCAGTACCAATGCAATTTCTTCAGAGATTCCAGTTGATAGTTATTTATGTCATGCATCATCTGCTCACGACTGTGACATTTGATTGAACGCTTATCATACCTCAAAAATAATGGACTGGTTGTTCTTCTTGAGGTAGAAGGCAAAGACGTAAGTGAACATGAGTGTGGAGCGGCACTGGCATAGCACATCCACAGCCTTCTTCAGAAACTGCACCTCAATCCAGGACATGTTGTGCTGCTGCATCTCCTCCATCTTCTGCTTGACCTGAGCGTAGAGCTTGTGCTCAAAGCGCAGGCTCTGCATGTGGTTCATGTAGCGGTTGCAGTAGAAGAGGTACCTCTGCAAGGCTGCCCTGGAGCGCTGCACACACACACAGCGTGGAACCGGCTTTAACTCAACTTTTACTTAACACAGATCTTCAAAGTCATTGGGTCATCAGCAACATCCATACTTCATTCTGCAACAATTTTTGTAAAAGATGTAATGGACAATTGTTATTGGGTCCATGGAGCAGACCCCACTACCAATGTTTTTGGATGAACTTTGTACACAAGGTCTGATTAGTTGAATTGGATTTTATATTCTTAGGTACTCCAGTAGACAAAAGAGGCAAAAGAGTATTTCTTGTCTGTACATGTTTCACCAGTGCAGCAGGATGGAAAGTAGAGTTGGGTGTTGCTGATGACTGTTAATATTTTGGCTGTTACGCCCATTGCAAACAGGCCTGAATGTTGCACATTGATATTGTGGCATTATGTGGCAACAGTAGGCAAAATCTATCATATAATTTATTACCTCTTGAGCGTCTCTGGCTGCCTTGGCATCATCTTCATTGTAGCGGTTGCAGTTGTACCTGAAATGTTACAATTTCCACATTTTCAAAAAGGTTCAAGTTTTTAATTGAAGTGAATATACCACTATCAAAAAAGACCTATTTTAAGTATAGTCACACATGGAAAAAGTCATTTATAGGTCATTAGCTCTTACCAGGCTGAGCCATGGGGTTCCCATGGACCAAGGCAGACCCAGCAGAACTCAGCTTTGCAGTTCTGGTTCCGACAAACCATGTGATTGCAGCCACCATCTTTCTCGATGGTCACATGGCATTTGGGACACTCCTGTCAGAAGAGGGGGTTACTGATTTTAATTCTCTGCTCGAAGTTTTACAACAACAAAATACTAACCAACAGACCGTATTGATTTCATACCTTAGTATTTGCTGCAATCCAGTTCGAAGTTTCACTGTCATCGTCACATTTTTTAATCCATTTTCTCAGCCACTACAAACACGTAAAAATAAGAAATAATCACGTCAAGTCTGAATGCCAATCTTAACAGAATTTCACACAAGATAAAAAGAGAAAGATGATAAGATAATCATTGACTGACCTTACACTTGACAGGGTCATGCCAGTTCTCTCCACAGTTGAAGCTGCAACAGGAACAAAAGATCAAACTCAAATCATCCTCAGTTATTACTGATAAACTTTCAGAATCGAAATTCAAGGGCTGCCACTGTCAGTTCACAATAATTTAATACACCTCCTCTTCAAACAAGCTCTCTTACCAGAACTGGCGGCCACACTTGCACCTCACTGGCTTGGCATCTGGGTACTGGACTTTCACAACATGATGGCAGTCTGGTGCGGGGCACCACTTTAACAGTCGATTGCACTAAAAGCAGTAACAAGTGATAAAATATTAACTTATAGTTTCATGTTAAATTACAAAGAAGCACTGCTTGGAAAACAGCTTGAAATGTTCTACCTAGCAGTGCATGTGGATAACCTGAACAGCTCAAGATAATAGATGAAGATTTTACAGCCCATTTCAGTTGAGAAAAAAACGCAAAGCTTACCTCTACAAAACTATTGGTAATTAAATGCTGGTACTTCAACTTCACTTTTGAATCTGTTATGAGGCGCCTACAGGAAAAGTCAAATTATTTATTATTAGCCTTCATTTCATAGAATGGATGACTTTTGTAAAAGCTGCCTTCCTTTCACACTATGCAGACCATCCAAAGGCAATAAAAATAGTTAAACAATATCACTTTTTCTTGGATTAACATTACAATCAAAATTCTCATATTTGCTTGCCAACACAATTCAATTTCAAAGCTAATGAGATTTAATACAAGCCAATAACTATGGTACAACATTTGTTTCATTGATTTAATTGCTGACATTGAGAACATGATTGTGTGTAAGTCACACCCGTAGCTGACCAGGTTTCCTGCTAGCTGGTGATCAGAATGTAGGTTAAGACAATTACTGACAGCTTAAAAGCCGGTAAAAGAGATTAGTGTCCATGCTTCCAATATGGAGGTATATTTCTTTGCACTAAGAAGTAGACTACTGACAAAAGAATGCCGGGTAAAAGATTATAGGAAGATTCACAGATTGTATTCCTGTTAAAGGCAAAGGCACTAAACTAATATAGAAGATAGCATGAGATGATGGCATACATTTTCTTCAGCTTCATTTGTGATTCATATTTTTGACCATTTCAACAAAATGTATAACAAAGTTGTGTAGTCAAAGGGCTCCGTTATGGTTTAAAAGCCTTTCGGCAAAATAGTTAAAACTAACACAGATGGGGATGTTCCTTCACAAGCAGTTAGTTGGTAACTGTGTCTGCCTTAGTGTAATTGTATTTTTTAGAAAAATAACAACCAGAAGAATAATTTTCATTCCCTTCTCTTTGTTACTACAATGGCTCAGTCACATCTACATCTATTGCTAGCCAACATGCAAAAAAAAAAAAAAAAAAATCGAAACAAACATAAGGACAAACAGATACTCACATGACTGTGTTGTCATCAACCAAAATGTCACAACTATGAGCGGGGCATGAAATGGTCTAAGAGGAACCGGAGGACAAAAAATATTAGTCAAATGGCTATTAAAAGACTCTGGGTGATCAGTAAATCTCAGTGGGTACCTGTCCCATTCCTTCTTCTATGATTTTGGTGGTCAGGTAATCTCCCCAGCACTGCATGCAGAACTTGTGTCCACACTCCAGGCCTGTAAAATACTGGAGGAGAGAGGCATCTAATTTACTTTCAAACAAATCAAATGCTTATAAGCACATGTGCTATTTACAAACATAGAAGTCATAGAAAAAATGTGCAGTTTTGGCTAGACAAACGGTTTTGTTTTAATAAACTGATTAAAATAACTGATGGATCATTCTGAGTGCTGCAAATTCTCACATATAAACAATTAGATTTAAATAGTCTAGAGTTTGCCATTTTCTTTCTGACAACACTAAAACTTTGTTGCCAATATGTATTATTCTGCTTGACAGCAGAATAGCTCTTAAACAATTATACTTCCTCCACCTGTCTGTCCATACAGTACTGTACAATTACATGCAATGCTGTGAAAAATAAATCATGCCTTCATTTGGATTTTGCATTGACTGTTTAATGTTGATTACAAATGGATGCCACAAATGTAACCAATCCTGCGACAAAATAATTTTCTTTTTGAAATTGTATAGCATTGCCACTGAACAGCTGCTGTGGTATTTCCAGTGTTTTCCCTCTGATCCTTACAAGTGAGAGGGACATAGAAGCTTTCAGCTTTCCAATAGTTATGTAACACAGCAAAAACATGTTTCCCCCTAGTTCTTTGTTATCTTTGTTTAATATTGGAACATTTTATTATTTACGGATTTTTGATACCTGGCATGCCTTTACTTTTTTTTTTAAAAACCCAACTCCAAAAGCCAAAGACACCGGCTGTTTGGGAAATATCTGATTACAGGGCACCAAGTATCAACCAATATCCAAAGTCAAATTAAAACATTTTTTAGTCTGAAAACTAAAACCATGCTACAATACTGACAAAGAATCATCGTCAGTACATCATCATCAGCAACAACAGTAAAGAAAACTGGGTTTAGGTAATGAAAGCGAGTTACACTCACTGATTTTTTGATTACAGCAGGTATAAAAAAAACATTAATCCTAGACCTTCAGAATAGAGACAGACAGTGATCACATTTTGTGATGTTACCCATACCCATACTATTCATAGAAAAGATACTTCGAAGATATAATTTTTCCATTACTAGTTTGCAGCCATGGGTGTTAACTGTGTCTGGTTGTCTGTGAAATGCCTCAGTTAAGAATTGCATTAGACAATTTAAATATGCCTTAAATCTCCAGTGGGCCATTAAGAACACAATTACACAAAAAACAACAACATGCATCTAAACACAATTATCTCATGCAATGCAATGTAGGTGTCATTATGGGACTCACAGAGTTGGGGAAGTTCAGATAGCAGATCTGACATGGCATATCCTGTGCCGATGATCTAGTGTTGATTGGAGGACGGATGCGAGGCTTCTTACTGGGGTTAATGACATGACACTCAGAGAAAAGCTTGTCCAGGTTACCATCAAAATACCTGTATAAATGGAGACAAAAATGAATAAATAAATACATAAGTGTTAGAAAAGAGCAAGAAGACACTGGCTCACCCTGGTGGCAAAAGGCAGCAAATAAAGAACATAATTCAGACATTGTTACCTTTCCATAAGCTTTTCTTTATCCCAGTTGAAGTGACTGAGAAGGATGCGCGTTATTGTTGCAGGATTCTAGAGGAATAAGAAATGGTTTGTCAGAAATAAACCTGGATTTTTCATTCAACAACTGCCAATTTTCAATCTTCTCCTATACCAACCTACAATTCAGACAACCACTGTCCTGAAGAGTTTATTTATTTGCAGTTTCTGCTCTCACAATAAGAGAAAATGTTTTATGTACTAACAAACAGGCGTAAGGATCCACGTTACTGATGTGATTAGGCCCTGTATTAGAAAAGGTGTGCAAATGAGTAAATGACCAAAAATAATGTAGATTTGATACTTCTGACTTGCATTACCACTCACTGTCTGCCTATGTATATTGGTAAACATATCTGCCCACTACAGGGTGGAGTTCCACTTTTTCTGTTTAAGTATTTGCTCAAGAGCAGGCACCTAATATCACAGTACATACCTTCCACCCAGATTAAAGTTTTGTATTTTTTATTGTATCTGTTGACTTTTCACAGGCAATAAACCACAACAATATTCTGCAATAAATCACAATAGATACATGGTTCGACAAAAAACAAACATTTGAAGGCACCGTTTCCTGTGTCTGGATAGGTGATGGTGTCTCAGGGGAAACTAAGCAAAGCTGTGTGAGGATTTCAACAAGTATAATAGACCAGCTTGCACATGTTGCAGTAAAACCACTAAAACCAGACCTGTCCACAAAAGCATTTTACAGAAAAGTCCTATCACATAATTTTCCTATCAATCCCATCTCTGGTTTAATTAAAAGCTATCTGTGCAAATTCCCATTTGATTTGCAACATAGATCCTGTACTGTTTGTACTGTTATGGTACCGAAGCATATATTACTGTACAGCAGTGAAATGTCAGGGATGCTATGACAATTTCTCACCCAGTGTTTTTACACTATACTTATGCTGCGTTCACATGGAGTCTGGCAGACGGCAAGCCGGATGTCATGTTAGTGGACGAGAGAACGACGGTAAAACTTGAGGGAGGCCGGCAAAAAATACCGTGGACAGCAATGGCAAACGGCAATGCCGTCCCAAGTTCAAATATTTTACTCTGATGTACTCTGATGAAGACCCGTGCAGGGTCGAAACGTTAGTCGTGGCACAATAAACTTTTTCATCCTATTGAGTGCTGCAGCCTCCCGTCATTTGGGTGCAGTCACTTTGAAGTGGCCCATTTGATATCTGTATTGCTAGTATCTCGTCCTGGGCTGTGAGCACCGATCAGTGAATGAGACCCGGCTGAAGCGCAAGAGAACCTGTTTCATTCAAATATTTTAACTTTTGCCGTCTGCCGCGACGGTATCCTCAACCGAACATGGCGCATGAGTACGAATATGCTGATGCTGCCATGTACAACGCCAGTCTCACCTATGTGAGATGATTTATTACTCAAAAGGAAACCCCAACATACAGTGTCTTCGTATGGTGCCTAGCCACCAAGACCTGCAAAAACAGCTTTAGTCTGCCTTTGCATAAATTCTATAAATCCATAAAATAATGCACAGAAAGATGACAGAAACATGTTGCTCCCTCCAGTTTTGCTTTCCAAGAACAAAAATACTACTACTGTCTATGCCAAACACTTGACCACTGTGTGAGTATGTCAACAGAATGAAACAATAACTCTCCAGGTGTTCTATCATTCTTGTTTCTTCCCATTTGTTCTCTGGTCAAAATGAGAGACACTCTGCATCAGTATACAATTTGCCATAACTGATGCTGACTTGTGAAGTTACACATATGATGTTTTTCCCTGTGTATCATACTGATTCAACTCTATATACTTTTGATACCAGGTACCTTTTCCCCTGTGAATAGTGATCTTCCAATTAGGTTACTACAGTGACAATGCACAAAACTATTGTGACCTCATCTTCAATGCAACACAAACATGAACAAATGGAGGATAATTCAAAACAGCCACCTCTTCCAAATGTAACAGGCTAGGCTATAGTAATCGGTGCAGTCATTTGGCTGTTTTAGAAACGCAGCCTTCCTCAGAACATCTCATTGTGCACAAATTTGATGATGCAGTAGTGGTGATTCATTCAAAAAAATCAGTCTGCATGTTTTCAAGTCACCTTTCAGTATTGTTTCAGCTCTGTTAGAACCTTGGCAGAGGTGGTGCTAAAGAAAAAATAAGAGGGGCCATCTACCACAACTTTTGCCCAATATGAAACCAATTAGCGTGAGTTGATCCAGTACCATGCAGTGGAAAAGGGTTTAAGTGAAGCAAATTTTAGAGGTGGAATGCAAAGTTTCAAGCAAATGATGAGTTATTGTATGTTGTGTCTGTACAATTTGAGAAAAAAAAAATTGTAGGTCACCAAAACTATGCTAGTATACAATTCAACTTTCTTGATAAACTGAGAATTTTTTTAATCAATTTTGAAATGGAAAAACTAAGAGTTCTGTTTAAATCTTATAATCTTAATCTTATTGTAAATTTATGCGGTCATACACACACACCTACAAACTTAATAATATCAAATCATCAGTCAGGGACAACTCCCGTTTTTTGTGGCCAAAAGACTCAAAACGACTCTCTTGCACTAAATATCAGAGGACAATGTTTGGTTTGCATTATGATTGAATGAAGCTTGCTTGTAAAAGCAGTGTAGTCCAATATGAAACACTTATCATCCAACTTTTCAAAAGCTCTTCTACTCCACTAACAAACAATGCCTACTATAAAAATCTGCTGTTAATATTGGTTCATCATTTGTCACATGCTAAGTTTCACCCTTTGCTGTATGTTATGTTCAAAAATCATGTTCTCAGGATCCCACATCACTACACATTTAAGTGTCACTATGGTGACAGCAGGTATTCAGCTGTCTCCCAAGAATACCTGGGTGTGATGCATGCCAGCTTCAAAGATGTGTAGTGCATATTGTATATTGTATTCTACTTATGGATGAAAATAAGCATTTTTACATCTGAATTTCAGAATGAGAAAGATCATTGCAGTAGGGTGCATAATAGGCCAGAGCCATGACTCAACCCTAATAGAAAACAACAGGGGTTGCTCTCAGTCATTTAAATATTAGACAGGAAAATTGTCTCCATGGACATGCTCATATGCACAATATTTATTTCACGCCACCCTGGTGTATAGGTGGGAAATCACAAGGTAGTTCATGGGACAATACTAATATAACACTGGTAATAATGAGTTTATCTCAAGTACAAGAAATTACCATATAATTTGTCAAAATGCAGTTGGCAGTGATACACTACAGAGCACTATGTCTTGCCTTCAGCTTTGCAAATGTTTATGCAACATTCATACTACTACACGTGTGCTGTCTTCCAAATATCGATGGTTCTTGAACATAAACAGCTGGAATTCAAAGCAGAATACATTCAAAGAGAACAAATCATGACATAGGTCCTGCTGTATGAATATTGTAGTACAACTCAAAATATGGCAATATGCCAGATTGCCTGTTTATTAGGAACACCTATCTAAGAGTCATTAAATCTAATAGCAGCCCTGCAGAAATCCCTACCTAAATTGTAGGTGAAATGGTCAGTATTTGTTGACGATGTTTTACAGAGCAGATTCAACTTCATCCTCCTTTTTTAACTTTTTGACCTCTGTGTATTTGGGAGAATGTTAATGCTTTGCCTGTTCTTTTTGGCTGTTTATCTTTGACTGCATATAAAGCCAACAAAAATAAATAAATAAAAACATCAACCAATTGTAACTTTACCCTAAATTGTCTTCAGAGACTAGACAAAACCAGTCCCTCTTGACATGTGAAGACACATTCACTAGAGCCTAGAGATAAGAGTAGCCTATATTCAAGTGAAGTTCACTAGATGATAGTTGCAGAATGCTCCACATTAAACACTTCATTGAACACATTTTTGAATTTACTTTCAAAAAGTTATTGGTTAGTGTTGCAAACCTGATAATTAAGAAGCTAGCCCTAAATACTATTTATAGAAAAATGGCCCTGTCAGTTGTTTCTGTTGTAGAAACAACTGCCATGCGGCTTTACAGTATCCACAGAACTGTTATTTTAACCAGTTTAGTTTTGGGGGGATTTTATAGTGGAGTTGTGAGAACCAAAAACACACCCGCGTTTTGGATACATCACTACAGCTTAACATTTTGAATAGTGGTGGGTCTGTCAAGAGCACTTTCCATTTTATTCTGATCCCAAGTGAAGCTAAGTGAAAGGAAATGGAGGCCCAAGTAACGCTAAGCCTAAAGGCTCAACTAAGTTTCCCCCATATTTAATCTTTAACCATTGACAGATTATAACGTCTTCGTGTGAAACGTCCAGACCTTTTTTTGTTCTTTCAAGATATCACGTTAATTTTTGCTCGTTAGCGTTAACGCCAGTAATCTGGCATATAACTTGCTAACCAACTCGATGACCAAGCCTTTCGTCCAACATTATAACAGCACTAACGGTCATGTTATTTTACAAATTTAGTACCGTTAACATGAAATTGCACGATTAACGGACTCTGGTTGTCGTGCAGTAGGAACTGGCAGTTAACAAAATCCAGAATCAAATGCGTCATGTTTTTTTCATTGGGGTGTATTTAACGTTATTCCAATGAGGTGCTAGTTTGACGGTTTCAGTTAGCCTGTTAGCAAGCTAGCTAACTCAGGAGCTAACGTTAGCTTAGCAAGCGCTACTGCCAACTTCTCAATAGGGATTAGGCTACTTCCTGGAACAGAATTCGTGTAGATTGTTACTTTAATGCACACGTTTGAAGTTGTCACCTGGTTTGTTTAAAAGGATACGTGCACTTAATGAGGCTAAACTGACAATAAAGATTTTTTGTACTGTGTGAATCCTATCACAGTTGTGAAACTGCCAACTTCCAGCAAGTAAACTACTCCTGCTATGCTAATGGCTAAGCTAACGTCCATGGCCTGTTTATGCATCATCCAAGCCTGGACCCCGGTCTTTCCTGACGCTGACATACCAAAATACCTACCTGGATGACCTCGTTGACCTCCCTGATACACTCCACCATATGCTGGAGGATCTGCTCGGCAGTCAAAACCTCGAAGCGGTAGTCCTCCTCCTCCTCCTCGCCGGGACCGTGGCCACCTCCACCAGTCTCGCCGCACTCGTCTCGCTCCCCACCGGCCACCACGGGATCGACCAACTCCACCTCTCCGAGCTCCAGGGTGTCGTCCTCGGGCTCCTCTTCGGCGCTGTCCTCGCTACATTCCTCCTCTTCGTCGTCGTATTCATAGTTATAACCCTCGTCTGAGTCCATTCCTAGGGTGGTTATCAACTTGTGACAAGCACACCTTACGGTCTACAGAGTGTAAAAACGTTGATCGCGTAACAATACGAAAACCAAAATTATCCGAGCCTGTTTTTCAGCTGCAGCGAAAATAACAACAAAACGTCGCCGCTGCTAAGCCAACAAAGAGACACAGCGTCACTAACTTACGACGTTCTTACGTCAGTTGGACTGAGCAAGAATTTTTTTTAAATTGTATTTTTATTACAAACTTTATTTTCACCAAATATATTTAACACGTTTAAAAAACACACACACACACACAAAAATAATATATATAAAAAGGATACGTTTCATTTGAACACATTTAGCTAAAACGTTCAGCAATGCCAACCCTTGTGGAAAAAAACTGTCAGTCAAACTACATGAGTCTAACATGGTAGGCAGGTAGCCTATTTTATTTAGTAAAACATTACAATATTTTGTCAGCCTATGATACAAACAAGCCCTATTTTTGTAGAGTCTAGTCATGTGACTGCATGGGCCACCTAGTCTCTACAGTTTGACAGTTCACTGAGCGCCGCTGATTTGAGAGTCATGTATGCCGTCAGTTTTGAACGCTACATTCGTCCAAATTTTATTTTACTATTATTTATTGTTGTCCAACTCGGTCTACACACAGCGGAGGGAGTATGGCCATTACCACAGTTTTTCTTCCCATCCACGGAACGATACACACTAAACCCACAGGCTTTCCAGTTTGGTTACGGAAAACAGTCAGCGGCACAGCAGGGCTGTTCTGTTCTGGATGCTGCATTTAAGAGATATATTCCTCTTATCTTTCCAGACAAAATATCTGGTGAGTAGCCTAATAAAATGAGGTAAGATTAAGATTATGGTAAAAGGAAAACCTTAAGTTTTTACATTTTGATGGAGTTAAAACAATTTTGATGGAGTGTTGCATATGCAACACCTAAACCCTGCATTTTTATTTTTATTTTATTTTTTCATTTCTAGTGTGTCTAGTGAGTAGATGATGTGGTGATAAAAGTCATCTATGAATGCCCACAAAAGTGCTCACTGTGGTTTTGTTTTGAATGTTTTTTTGTCATGGCTTCTAAAGTCCATCAATGGGCTTTGTAGAGGCAGCAGTTCATCACCCAGCCAGTGTAGGCCTACCTTGTCTAAAACTCACAATGAGAATGGACCATAGTAACACAGTTACATGTTTGTGTTTTCAAAATGAGCTAATTGAATGATGGCTCTGTGACATCAGATTGTCCTAATGACAGTTAATGTGTCATGGCTATAGTTTCACAACTTTTATCATAGGCTACTGCAACCACAATGTCACTTTTATGACCAACAGCAAATGATGGTGTCCAGCAATTCAGAAAGGATAACCCATTTACACTGGAGATCAGTGTTGACCATGATGGCTGTGAGGATTATCCAAAGGAGGACTCTTCTGAAAAATGTGAGTATCAACACATTTATCCAAGCCAGAGCATGACAGGTAAGGGTCACAGTACCAACAGCTATCCCAACTGGCATGGTCGAATGCATTATCTAACTTGCTCCTATCTGTGTTCCAGACAATCTGACAGTCAGTGAAAGGAAAGCATTTCTAAATGCAGAAACAGTGTGGGGGGCTATAAGAGGTGATTAAAGCCATGACATAACATGACATGTTTTTCATGACACATAAATACGCAAAAGTAAAAACAAACATAACACATAATTAGCTACATTAGCAAAGATCAGACATTAAGTTCTCCTCAATGTTTCCTAAGCAAGTTGCACCTAATTGTCATCCTATGTTTATTTATGCAGACTCAAATGATTTCTGATTTTATATCCTCTCGTTAAGCACAGGTCTGGAAACCTTCAGTCAGCTCGTCTATCAAGATGATTTGGGTTCAGTAAGTTAGAATTTCCCAAACGATCAAACTCATGATGCCTATGAAGAATTAAAAAAAAAAAAGTTTTTTAATGTTTAATTAATATTGTTTCACAGTGGTTTTTATGTTTGGAATTAATGATTGTTTTTTTCCCCCCAGTATTTTGTTAACAAGACTGAGATCGAGGACTTCCCCCGGTTTCAGTTTAGGGGTGTTTTGCTGGACACCTCACGCCATTATTTACCAGTGCAGACCATTTTAAAAACTCTGGTAAAGATCAAATGATATAATCAGGCCTTCAGATTTCTATATGATCAATAACTCTTGTCATCAGTGGTGTTAACATGTGTTTTTCTTCTGTAGGATGCAATGGCCTACAGTAAGTTGAATGTGTTTCACTGGCACATTGTTGATGACCCCTCATTCCCTTACCAGAGCCACATTTTCCCAAAGCTTTCCAGTAAGGTATGTCATGATGAAGAAAGCTGTTCAACTATTAATGAGGAAGAATAAGCATTCTCATCATAATGTGATTTACAAATATTTTAATCTGCATTTTATGAGATGGAACAACAATATCTTGAAGCTCATATATCCTAGATGAATTATAGCTGAGGATCTTAACAAGCAAGTGGAATCGTGAGTTAGGAAAAGTCTGAAAAATTGCATTCACCCTGAACAAAGGCTTCTGGCTCTGTTTCAGGGGGCTTTCCATCCGATGACTCACATCTACACACAATCAGATGTGAGAAGGGTGATCTCATATGCCAGGTTGCGGGGAATAAGAGTTCTTCCTGAGTTTGATTCACCCGGCCACACTAATTCTTGGGGGAAAGGTATGATTCAAAGACAAAATGAGCCACATTTACTTGCATGCTTTTCTCAAACTATATACAGTATGGCAACAGGCTATACAAAACTTTGGGCTTGAGTCAGTGCATGTCAGTGGCACTGTGAATGTGTAAACTCAACAGAAATCTTTTTCTAACTAAATGTGATACTATTTATTCCCCAGGGCAGTCTGACCTGTTAACCCCCTGCTACAAAAAGGGCATCCCTTTGGGTACCTTTGGTCCCGTTAATCCAGCATTTCCCACCACCTACCAGTTCATGGCAAAACTATTCCAGGAAGTGTCATCACTGTTTCCTGATTCGTATATCCACTTAGGAGGGGATGAAGTTGACTATTCCTGCTGGTAGGCTCAAATGTAACAGATCATGAAAATGCCTCCCAGCTGTTGTTGATCTGAACCAGGATTTCCTGGTTTTGATCACTCCGGCTTGTTTACATTACCTCTGAGCTGGCAGTAGAAAGATGCCAAGCATGTAAACAGAAATATGACGTCTCTATGTGTGTGCCCAATCCTGCTGTTAAAGTTAAAGGTTTAGTTGAGGTAACTGTAAGCTTTTGCAAACAATCAGTACAATTTGTTAAGTTAAATGTTTTGTTTGCATAGGAAATCCAATCCTGATGTCCGTGCTTTCATGCAGAAAATGGGATTTGGAGGAGAATTCTCCAAACTGCAGGCTTTCTACATGGAAAAGTTAGTTGTAAAGGGGAATGTACGTCACAGATCACTCAGGGAAATACACCAACCAACACATTGATTAATGTTACACATGTCTGCTTTTCCAGGATCATGAATATCACTTTAGCTCTCAATAAGACATCTATCGTGTGGCAGGATGTTTTTGACTACCATGAAAGAGTAAGTACAAATAACACCTCTATGCTGTAAAACAAAACAAATTTCTGCCTGCTGTGTTAATATAGGCTCATAGACATTATATAGACAAACAATTAGAAATGTTTATTCTGCAAGTATACATAAAATTGAGTTTAACATTCATTTGAATGTCTTTGAAATGGTCGTGTCATCACAGCATCACTGTGTGTTTACATCACTAATACTTCATGCAAAGTCTGATTGACTCTAGCACTGTGTTGCAGCGCAGCACTCTGTCTGTGGTGGAGGTATGGAGAGACGGCTGTTACCTGTGTGAAGTACGCAAGGTGGTTAAAGCAGGAATCAGGGTGATTTTGGCCTCTCCTTGGTATCTGGACCTGCCAGGACCCACACACAACTGGGCCCGCTACTACACTGTGTGGCCTCTTGCCTTCAAGGGTCAGATAATAACCTGTATGCTGTGGCTTGTAGTAGTAGGCTAGCATAAATTGCAGTGGTTTGTGTCTCTGACAATAATTTGCAATTAAACTAGGTTTCCTGTAAAATATAGGATAGCTACACATGGCAGAACCTTTTTTTTTCTTTTTTTTTTAAAGACTGTTACATTAGCATCCATACAACTAGGGGGCAGTAAAGACTGTTGTTTATGTAGCATTTAGGTTACAGTTATATCCTGTCCAAAATCCATACTAATTGCATACAAAATGTTCTAGATCTAGAAAAAAAAGTGAAAATATCAATTTTCTACTAATGGCAAAATAGGTGACAAGTAAGTAAGTATGTGACGTAAAAGTGTGTCCTTCTTGGTTAGAGCTTTTAATAGATACTATAGGACTTGCTGTCCTGAAAAATGAAACCAAACCAAATAAACAGATCAATCAATAGAAAGATACTGAAGGTAGATGGTTCAGTAACAATATATCACAGAGTTGAACATTTGGAAGGGCCCAGGCAAAAGAAGTGCAGGATCGCCCAAGGTTGGCAAAAGGGTCCAGCTGGCTTGTCTATGTCACATTAACAATGTTTCCTATGGCCAGCACTGGAACAAGAAATACGCAGTGTAGCCACAAAACTCTTCTGATGTGTGTCTGGCCAATTAATATTATGCACAACTATAACATGTCTTTGTTTATGAGCTGGTGATAATTGCAGTCTGGCAATGGGAGTTGCAAATGGGGGCTATACATTTTATAGGACCACATAGTTATTGCCTTGCGGAGTTTGACTTGAAGTGGTGTGATAATTTTGAAGTGGAAATTCTGATTAGTAGTAAACTCATCTGACTTAAATAAAACCTTTTGTGTTCATCCTCTCACAGGTACCGAACAACAAAAGAAGCTGGTGATTGGGGGTGAGATCTGCATGTGGGGAGAATATGTTGATGCCACCAATCTCACCCCACGTCTTTGGTATGGCATTAAAAAGTCCTCTGACATCATCACTAGAGTGAAATTACCATATTAAGTTTTGCAACAATCAAAAAAAGTCACTGATTGCATCCAAAATGACAGGCCAAGGGCAAGTGCTGCAGCGGAGAGGCTGTGGAGTGATGAGAAGCAGACCTTGAGTGTGGACAAGGCATTTCCTCGATTGCATGACTTCCGCTGCAAACTTGTGAGGTACTATCACTTGCAAATATCTTTGAAGAGTACATTTCTGGCATACCTTGACAGGAAATCGAGCTCTTTCTCATTATATCTGCTCTATCACATGTTCGTTTTTCTGCCTTCCTTTCTCAACAAGGCGTGGCATCCAGGCAGAGCCTCTCAACGTTGGACACTGCAAACATGAATATCAAGGTGTTTGAAGATTATAGATGGACTGACATTGCAAGATTTTGAAGAGAGTTTGAAGTAACTCGTTAAGTTAATAGTTATCTTCATTTAAAGGGCATTTAAAGTGGTGTAAAATCTTTAACAAATATTTTGTTCCTCCAATCTTCAGTATGTACACTCAAGGACTCAGGTACTCATATATATATTCTTATTTAAACATTTTTGTAAGAGTAATTGTGTTTTTAGTTTTTACACTTTGAATACAAAGCATTCAGAAATCGACATGTTAAAGGGGTATTTCAACATTTTGGCAAATTCGCCTATTGCCATAATCGCTATAGTTTTAGGAGTAGGTTCATTACGTTTTGAGATCGGCTGGGCAGAGATGCAAGCTTCTCAACCAACGCAACGGAGGGTCATGGTATTTCTACGTTTCCCTCATCAAACCAAATACACAATCCAACAACTCCAAAATGCTCTCGTGGACAAGTTGTGACCTCCTGCACATTCACCACGCTATGAAATAATAACGCATAATTATGTAACATTAAGACAAATACTCGGAACAACTTTCGCTTTTGAAGTCACTCTGCTGAGCAGCTGTGTCGGGAATGTAGTTCTGGTTACATATTTACCTCGAAAACAACTCCGTCTTGTAACGTTCCATTATTATTGTATTATTATGGTGAATGTGCAGGTCCCAACTTGTCCATGAGAGTGTTTTGGAGTTGTGCATTTGATGAGTTCGATGAGGAAAAAGCCTGGAAATACCACGCGTCGTGCAGAGCTCACCTCTGCCCCACCGATCTCAAAACAGCTTGCACCAACAATTAAAGGTAATGAACCTAAGACTATAGGGATTGTGGCAATAGGCGAATTTGCCAAAATGTTGAAATATTCCTTTAACAAAACCCTCCTTGTAGGAAACCATAGCGCTGCACTGTAATGTTGTGTTGATTTACTGTTTTACTGACAAGATGACAATGAATTATACCATGTATGTTTTACTTCAATTATTAACATTGCCAGTGCTTGTAGTCTTAACTGAAATGTAATAAAATAACATTGGTGTGGTGAAATTGAAGCAGGTGTTCTTGAGTTGACTACATTGGCACATTTGTCCGACTTGTCTTTCCCCAAGTCAGACCAAGTCGTACCAAGGCAGGTGACTTGGTAAGGGACACGGTCTTTGTCACCGACTTAATTGGATGCATCAAGTGTTCCAGTGGTGGAGTGAGTAAACAAAGGTAGTCTACTTGTCCCCGAGTCAACCACCCTGGCTGAAACACTGATTACTAGAGAGCATCACTCAATAGATGCACTTTAGTTCAACAGTTGAAAAAAATGTTAGTGCTGTTTTCCCAGGAAGATAAACCACTGAGAATATTCTAAATGTAGCAAGTATTTAAAGGGACATGTGATTGGATGTTTTTAAAAGTCTCTAAAAACACATTTTTTCCATGGCCCTGTGGAGAGCAACTAGCAGTTCTTGCACTCCAATGGTGCTCCTGGATGGCTTTCTAACTGGGATTACACTGAACCTACATATAATCTACTGCATGTACCATCTATATATGACAACCTCACACAACCCTGTGTAAAGCTATCATCAGCCACATTGCCTAGCTGGTACAGCCTACCACACTTTTGTGGTATAGTCAGAAGGCGTGTGTCTCCCTCTAGAGACCAAGCTAGGATCAACAACGCTGGTTAAGACCATGACAGTTTATACAAAGGCTTTCACAAAGCCCTGCAAGTTAATGTTTCACTATCCTAATTTATGGCTGGCTACATGAAGCTTCATTTTTAAACCACAGCACAGTGAAAGGGATCTTTCTGTCTTCCTGCTTCCTCTATAAATTAGCAAATACACAGAGAATATTTTAATGACTGGGTTTTGGTTTGGTGTGGGCACTCACATTTCACTACCTCTAGGGGCTGCTAGCAATGCTTTTATATTCATGTGCTGAGTTACCCCTCTTATTTTGCTTTGGCTGAGAGTATACTGCAAAATATGACAAGCTACAATATGTCACATTTTGTTTTAAAGCTTGTTTGGCCTACTTTTTAGTCAAACATTAACAGAACAATCATAAAAAGCAAGTTGAGTATGCTAGAAGAATCCATTCTGTGCAGTCATTCTATATCTCTCAAACAACATGAGAGTTGATTTACATTTCAATTTCAGGGAATTTATTTGAAAAGATCAGTTTAATCTATGTTCATCTTCTGAATTTTTATTACTGTAAGATGATTTAACAAAATAAGCTTCACAATTCCTTCCTCAGCAGTAGGCTACCGTGCATATGCGCTGCACTGATGTCAGTTTACCTGTTGAATCAAGCTAGCATGACTTTGATATAAACCGAGACAAGTGATTTTCTCAATGTGTGGATTACAGCAGTGGCAGCAGATGGCAAGGCGGAGCAATCCCTGGTATAGCTATAGTGCTGACACTTCAATCCTTCTACTTCATCTGACTTGGGGGGTGCAGAAGAAACGCTGAAGTGAACCTAACAAAGCTTAACCAACCAAGCTTGGTTAACCTCTCTCCGCATCTACTTGGAATCAGATCATGCTGAGTGTGGTATAATAGAGGCTTATGCCATGATAACTGGGCAGGAATAAGATTATCCCGTTGTAGCATTTTATGGACTTTATTCATCTGAAATAGTTAACTTTACATTTTAAATGTATGTGTGTATAACATAAAGTAAAAATAATATATATTCTTGTGAGTATAACTGATGAAAAAGTGATTTTATTCAACCAATTCATCTTGTTCTTTTTGTAAAAACAAAATTTGCCTAACTATAAACATGCTTAATATCAAAAGCATATTTTATGCCTCAGCAACTTCAGGCACCTGCTCACTGTGTGTGTTAAGTTAATGATAACAACTTTAAAAGTTAATCTCACTCTTTGACAATAGCTGACATTCAAAGAGATTATATCAAGAAGCCGCTTAGTCTGATGCAAAGATTTGTGAACTAGCATTCAAGGGCATCATCTGAAGGACAAAAAACTGTGTTGTGCACACATGAGCCTGCTGCAGTGCTGTGTGCCGCTTATGTCTTATGAAGTGCAAATGATTGCAGCGAAAAGTTTTTTATCTTTGTAATGCTCTAGATAACAACACGCTACTGAAGAGCCAGTCTGCCTGACCTGCCAAGCATCTGAGCTAAGGTTTTACCCGTGACGCGCATTCAATCACCTGCAGGGCTCCGTCATCACAAATGTTTCCACTAAATACATAATCATCTAGTTGGCTCATGGCAGCAGGCTGCTAAAGATTGGCTGCATCTGTACAACAATCACAGGGCTGAGGGTGACGAAACGTGACAGTTATCCCTGCCAGGAAAGCAGCACTTTGCTGATGGCAGCAGCATCCTACCGGTGCAGACGACTGGAGAGACACGCATCCAGGAGAGGACAGGCAGGACTTTTACAAGTTTCAGTTTGATGATAATTCTGAATTACACTCTTTTTTTAAATATATTATACATAATATGGACGTAAATGTATTATCACTGAACACAAACAAGCTGGGCAAAGTATCCAGTTTGAAACAAAAACATCAAAAATATCTAACCAAACATTTTCCTCAAATTGACCTTCGTGAATTAGATAAGTTTCCTGACTGCACATGTGTAGAATAAGATGATGAGCTGCTCCCCACATATGAGTAACAACTATGTTATGTAATCTGATATGGGACTCCAGATTACTATACTCAGTACTGCTTAGGTCAGTTTAAAATGTATTTTAGACTTATCCATAAAGTATGTATGGTGTTTTAAGTGTAAATTTGTCTTGCAACCAAAAGTTCTGTGCAAATGTTTTGTGGACCACAATGAAAGACTTAGTGTAGCTTGTATGAACTTAAAAACTCTACAATAGTATTTCTCAACCACTGCATAACTGAGCGCAAACAAGCATTTTTTTATGTGTCAAACTTTTACAGTTTCCCACAGAGAACATTTTGAGAAGTGACCTCAAATCACAAGTTACTAAAGCTTTATTTGAACTACAAAAGTGCTTCACATAGTTGTATATCTAGTCTGGATACAAGGCACAGTATCCATGATACCAGCCCTGTTGGCCAAGTGCTTCCCTTTGCACTCACCAGCCTCAATTCTTTGGATTCCATGTTGGAAATAGTCAGCTGCACACTCACACTACGAAAATCCTGCCACACCACATCCCATAATCCATAAACCATATCACAGGTGTTCTATAGGATTGAGATCAGAAGAATGGGAAGGCATTAGTAGATGGTGAAGGGATGCACATGGCCAGCAACAGTATTCAGGCTGTGGCATTCAAACAATGATTGATTGGTGTTAGGTGGTCTAAGAGTACCAGAAAACATTCCCCAAACCATTACACCACTGGCCTGGACAGCTGACACAATACAGGTGTCCATTAGTGTGCGACCCTACCATCTGTGTTCCTCAGCAGAAATCTACCCACCCTGTGTCCACTGCAGCGTCAAATTTCTGCTCTTGGTCATCAGGCGGTTCTCTGTTGTTGTGATCCATCTGCCTCAAGGTCCACATGTTGTACCTTCAACAATGCTTTTCACCAAAGGGTGTCTATCTTACCATACAACAAAGGCATGCTTTAGAGCAACAAAACAAAACTTACAAACATTGATAAGAATAAATCATAAATGAAAGAACAATGAATCAAACCAAGTTAGAGCAAACCTTTGACAAGGATGAAAATGACATGTATACAAACACCACTGCAACTATTGAGACCATTGATATCCTAATGTAAAGTGTCCCTGTTCCAGGATTATAAAAGTGATTCAGACAACATGTTCTTAGCTCAAATGGCCCTGTGTGCTCAGCCCCTGTAGTTCGTAATCCTTTTATACAGCAGTTTAAGTCAACAGAAAGAGCTCTGTTTTGAAAACTAAGTTGTCCTCCTAAAATCAAGAGTGACTTAATAGGGATTAAAGACATGGTATAAATCAGTCTGTGTGTATCTTTTGTGTCTTTGTTGGTGATCTGATTAAAGAGCTGAACTCAATGTTTTTAACTCTACGGAAAGCTGACTTCAGTCATAATTGTTGCTTGACAGATAGGGACAGACATTTACCTGCTGTTCAATAGCTTTAGGTAAGAGGAAAAGAGAAAAACAGTGATTCTAGGAGCCTTGTTGACAGCAAATTGCACATGGGCAACTAATTAGCCAGACTGAGGCCCCAGAGAGTAACCACCATATGGCAGAAGAATGGAATTAAGGGTCAACTCTTTGCTGGTCTTTCAATCTCTGCACTAATTGTTTTTCTTCTCATCAGCCTCTTTTCGTCAGCCCACCCCCAAGGCCACATTTCATGCAAGGTTAAGCTACTTTGGTGATTTGGGGTGGCTGTACTACTCCTGAGGCCATTACTGTCATTGACAGGGCCAATATGGCACAGAGGGGATGTCTTAACTGGAATGGAGTGTAACAGCAATTCTGTTTAAAGGAGGTTAGGGAACATTTGTGTACCAGGAAGACAAATAATCAGTATCCCAGTCTCTTGAAATGTCTTATTGAGCAGTAGTGGTTGAATAGTCTACCTGTTCGTAAGATGGCGTTAAGTTGATGCTGTGGGTAGCAATGCTCAGAGTGTTTAAAGACACACAGAAACTAGATTTAAAATAACATCAACACAGCTTATTTGCTTATGCCTATATTTTTCCTCACTTGTAACCACTTTTACCCCCATTTCATAGTCAGAAACTATTTGATTGGTCTCAAGTTTATTTATTCTGCACTGGTGTTGGTGTAAAATATCACAGACCAACAGAACTTGTAATGATTAGCAACTCCTTTGGTATTAGGTTGCAGTTTGATTGTAATGTCATTCTAATCCGATGAATATATGAGTGAAGCCACTCTACATGAAACAGCTGGAAATAATGATGAATAAAGTCTGAACCATGAATAATAACAACAGTGTTGATTACAGGAGAGATAGTGTTATGATCGGTAGAAAATAATGAAGGTGAGAATAAACAAGAAATGTTATTTTCCTTTCTTTTCGATTGTTCACTTTTGTTCAGTACGCTTCTGCCTGTAGGCGGTGTGACTGATTGATTCACCCTTATAGACAGTAAAGATTAAGAGGATGACAAATCAGCATTTGCTTACACAGCGCCTATTGCTAATCTCCTTGTCTACCTCCAGAAAGCCCCCAGACGACTCAGGCTCACACACTCATTCTAACAGGGAGAAAGAAGCAGGAAGACGTAGAAGTAGGCTAGTAACCGCTGACCTCACGTAACGTTACATCAGAAACGGCAGAAAAAGGACTTCAGCACTGGATCAACATCATCAAACTTTCCTCGAGTTACTCTGATCTCTGAAGAAATTACATCTGAACCCTAAACTTTAGTGGAAATTCTACATCTGTTTTGGTTTTGTGCATTGAGTGTGTCAACACCTTACAGGAGGAAATGCTTTGGACATGCCAATAACTGCCTAAACAAATTTTAAAGTTCAAACATTGGAACACTTTTTAAAATGGAGGACCATGTGACCAAAATGAACATGTTTTGTTCTGACATCTCTGACGACTGCACCGATGGAACTCAGTCAGGTGAGCCCCAAATTGTTGTAATGTGTCTTTATGTTGTCAGAATAATGATGATGACCACAATAGTTTTGTGTGTTACAATATAAAATACAATATTAGGACAAATCAATAAATATTTTCAGGAAAAAACGTATCTGTACAATCAAGTCTTCCGTTCATCTTTGATAAAGCGTGAAAATAATTTCAGGTATTTATTTCTTTGGTCTGTTCTTTACAGAAAAAAGTTTAGTCCCAGGAAAAGCACTTGGCCAAGGCCTGCTTTGTAAAGTGTGTTCTGACTCAAGCAGTGGTAAACACTATGGCATCTACGCCTGCAACGGCTGCAGTGGCTTCTTCAAGCGTAGTGTGAGACGACGACTCATCTACAGGTGAGCAAGACGCAGACTGGATGCAATACATGTATGTAGTTTTATGTTAGGGTAAATATAGAGAAATAGAGTTTATTTGTCAGCAAAATGTTTGCATTTTAATCATCTATTAGTTATAATTTATTCATGTATTTCTTTGAATCAAAATCATAGGTGTCAGGCTGGAACTGGCAGGTGCCCTGTTGACAAGGCTCATCGCAACCAATGCCAAGCTTGTCGATTAAAGAAGTGTCTCCAAGCTGGCATGAACAAAGATGGTGAGCAAAGATATTCTGAATAAGTTAACTGTACAACTGTAGTGCATGTATCATTTCTATCATATGGCAGTACAAATCATGTACAGCCATTCCTGTCCCTATCTAATTGCTATATTTACCTGTCCCCTTTGCAGCTGTGCAGAATGAGCGACAGCCCAGAAGCACAGCACACGTCAGTCTAGACTCTATAAGCATGGACACTAAAAAGGAGCACCTGGCCACCACACGAGAACTCATCTCTGCTGCCACCTACTCATCAGCCATCTGCAGGCCTCTGGTCAGCTCATCTGTCGCCACCTCTGCCACCATGCAACCCAGTGGCAACCCCAGTAACAACCACCGCTTCATGGTCAGCCTGCTAACTGCTGAGACCTGTGCAAAACTGGAACCTGAGGATGGTAAGAAAAGTTCCAGTGGATCTTGTAGCGAGACATGGGGAAATTCATTTTTAACCTAATGATTTATTTTGGCCTACCTATGTGATAAACAATTCTGAGTCACAAACGCTTGTCTGGATTGAAACCCAAGAAATTTGACTTTACTCTCTTTCTCTAATGTACAGTGGAGGAGAATATTGATGTGACAACAAACGATTCAGAGAGAGATCGGACTCCCACTGACTTCCGTATGTCGCCGTACACCTCCACCTGCACAGAAAGTGTATATGAGACGTCGGCACGACTCCTCTTCATGTCTGTCAAGTGGGCAAAGAATTTACCTGTTTTTGCTCACCTGCCATTTCGAGACCAGGTGAGCTTACCTGGGATATGTTTTTTGCACATTTCCTATAGGTGACTTGCACACATATGAATTATAGACGCGACTTACCTCTGTGATGTCCTCAGGTAATTCTCCTGGAGGAAGCCTGGAGTGAGATGTTCCTCCTATGTGCTATCCAGTGGTCCATGCCGATGGACAGGTGTCCTCTTCTGTCGCTGCCAGACGTTTCCCCAACACAGCAGGCCAAAGTCAATCTCCCCACAGCTGACATCCGCATCCTGGAAGAGGTCTTCAATCGCTTCAAGGCCCTGGCTGTGGATCCAACTGAGTTTGCTTGCCTGAAAGCCATTGTACTGTTCAAGTCAGGTAAGAAGTTATCAATTGCATCAATTTGGAGTTTGTTTTTGAATGGACAGTTGAACTTATATCTGCTTTTTGTCTCCTTGGAGCAGAGACGCACAGTCTCAAAGACTCAGAGCAAGTGGAGAATCTACAGGATCAGTCGCAGGTGTTGTTGGGTCAACACATCCATTCAATATACCCCAGCCAAAATGCCAGGTGAATGTTGTATCTTAATTTTCTGACAGGATGATTTTCAAGCACAGGCATATCTGGATTATGTGAATGTGTGTTTATACTGTAAATGGCATAAAAAAAACAAACAAACAAACAACATTGAAATTACTCAAATTTCTTCTTGTGCTTCCAGGTTTGGGAGATTGTTACTTCTGCTGCCGTCCCTCCGCTTTGTGAGCTCCGAGAAAATAGAGCAGCTGTTCTTTCACAGGACCATTGGCAGCACACCCATGGAGAAGCTGCTGTGTGACATGTTCAAAAACTGAACAAGCATCAAGAAAACAGACCTCTACGAGGACAGCACAGTCAATAAACAACACGTTTCCTCATCATTCAGCTCACATATTCAGGTCTACTAGATATTTACAGCAATGACATTTTGACATGCCTCACAAAGCACATGTACATGCAGGTAGTAAAAATACTGATAGTTGAATTTCATTTTGCTGCTTCTTTATTTTTAGGGTCCTGATATGGTACATGTTGACTCACTGTCACGTTATCATAACTTATTTGGCCATTATTTATATCATTTGTAAAACATGTGCTTTTCATACCATAGGACAAAATGTCCTAAAAAGCTGTTACGGTTTATTGCATTCAAATTAAAACAACAAACAGTTTTTGCTCAGTGGAAACTGAACACCATTTAGGCTACTCTGTAAATGTTCAGTTTTTGCTGATAACAAACATGGGAACTCATTTTAAATACAGGTACTAAGTTGCTGGGAATGCATTTTTTATTACAGTATTATTTAAATGAATGTGAGCATTTGTTCTGTAAATGTTAAATTTGTGCGGATGACACCTCATTTTGCATATAGGCACTGACTTTTTTTTTTTGAATTACAGTTTAATAAGTGTTTTATTTATAGTTATTTGCCCTAAATAAATTTTGTATTTGCTTTATTTGACTAAAAGTCCTCTATTTACTGGGTCAATGGAAGGAAAACAGAATATAACACATCTGCTATGTAACATTTCAGCACACATTTTCAGTTTTCATGGCCTGAAAAATCCAGTAGCCTATCTTGAATGAGTAGGGCAATCTTCGAGAGCGTGCTAAAACCTGCTAAAGATTCAGGATCAATTGTTGTCTCAATCCAGGTGTAATCCCTCATCATCCAGTACAGAATTGTCCATCTGACTGCAAAAAAAAATGTCTAATGGGGAATTGGAAAGCACGTCAGATTACATGTGGCCTCTCCCTGCCTTGTCCTGCAGTATGTAGGCAACCTCAGGAACAGTAGGTGGCAGTAATGAGCGCATGGACTGATGATGAGTCCGGAAACACAGAGAAGACGAAGAGCAACAACACCATAACAACACGGAACAACTTGGTAGTAGCATAATGAGCTAGCCTAGAAATATAACGGCGTAACTTACTTCAGCCTAGCGGTTTTGGCTGTCATCTGTTAGCGGAGACAGATACATAACATGGAGTAGTTTTAAAATAAGACACGATGTTTAGCAAGTCGTATCAGCTGCTGCCTCAGAGGGAGCAGACAGCTCCCAGGACTCCCGGGCTGTTTGTGGACACCAACAACTTCTCACACAGGCGCTTTGACAAGGGACTGTCATTTGACTACATCCCCAGAGTCTCTGAAAACGACTTCACTGGTAGGTAACTAACAAACACTGACTGGAGTGAGCTTTGTGGACGTGATGAGATATTATATTTGAATGAACTCCAACAGCAAACCTCTCCAATATAAATAACAGGCTTCTGTTACTATTAAATTAAGCCTGTTTATTGTGTATTTATTGTGTTGAAAGTCCCATCTGAATCGTCATGAAATAACATTGAATCTATAATTAAAAAAGTGTAATATGCATAGAATCTGCAGGATCATCTTATACACTACTCACAAAAAGTTAGGGATATTGTATAACATCAACATGCTGTTCTCTAACAACGTGATTAAGCACAAAAACCACAACAAGTGTCTGATCCATGAATCGACCACTAAATGTTCTGGTTCAGTGACAGTCTGTATGGAAACAGTCCTCTTCATCATGCTCTTCACATTTTGGCATCATGAGACCAAGATGACACCTACCAATCCATCAACAGTACCTGGACATCGAAGCTTCAGACGATGGGATGCTGTCAGAGGGAAGTGTCCACTGAGCTCAGAGTGTCATCATCAGGTTGAACAGAGACACAGAGAGACGGGAAGTGTCACAAAAGTGGACGTGCTTTGACCACTTATTGAGACATTGACATTTTTTTATTGTGGTATATCCACTACTGTTGTTAGCGTTTGTTTCAATAAATAGTTTGAGATGAAAAAATTACCATTCAATATTTCTACTTAAATGTCCTGCTTTCACGATATAATATCACTATAGCATGGACCTTTTGCATTTTCCATAAATTTCACCCAAAAGTTGAATATTAGTAGTTTTTACTGTTAATAGGCTATAGAATATGTGGGTCTCTGTTTCTCAAAATGTTACCATAGGCCTACAACATAGGCCTACTCCTTCAACTGTTTTTAAAATTCAATCATCTATTTATTTATTTTAACATCAACACGTTTGTTTGATTCTCTTTCTCTTTTCCTAAAGACACCACCCAAGGATGTCTTTCCTGGATTTGCAACCTGGTTGTCATCTTCTTTGTCTACATCTGCACTTTTATAACATTCCCTATAACAGGATGGTTTGTGCTCAAAGTAAGTTGCAATGATCTCACATCATTTATTCCCACTGCATGTCCACTCACAGAGAAAAAACAACTGTGAGTCTGATTTTTTTTTTTTTGTCGTCTGCAGACAGTGCCTAACTATCAGAGGATAGTAGTGTTTCGTCTGGGGCGAATTTGTCCTCCAAAGGGTCCTGGTATTGTCCTTGTGCTTCCCCTCATTGATCAGTGGCGGAAAGTAGACCTCCGTACCCGCGCCTTCAACATCCCCCCTTGCCAGGTAAATCGCAGTACTCCATTCATCCTTAGTCAGCTGTTATGATGAACTTGTTCATTATTGTATGATGAACTTGTTGACATGAAATATTTCTACTTCTACTATTACACTAAGGTTGTATAGGTAAGAAAAAACAGTTACATGAAATGAAAGCTATGACGTTGATAAGATTCCCAGAGGTTGTCCTTTCAGCTTGCAGACACATGTAACTGGTCTTTCTTTTCATTCAGTGTTGTATAATACACCTTTTGGTGCAGTTTGGACATGTCATCAGTGCGTGAAGTAAACTATACAAAAATTATAGTGTAACTCTTTTACATATTACAAAAAACACAACAATAATATACGTAAACAGGTGTTCTGATCACACATATTTTATGCTCATCACAGGCAACCAGAGTTTGGCAGAGTGTCTTTTGTCAAAATTGTGTAAAATGTTAATGTGTGTTTCTTGTATGAGATGTGAGCTGAGTTGTAGCTGGTGATCAACAATACTGAGCTAAATCAACATTTCTGTTGGATGTGTGTGGCTCACTTTGTCCAACAGATGGCAGTGTTGGTACACTGTTGTTCACTTGGCAGGTGATG
Organism: Trachurus japonicus; assembly: GCF_045865225.1. NCBI lineage: Eukaryota > Metazoa > Chordata > Actinopteri > Carangiformes > Carangidae > Trachurus > Trachurus japonicus. The sequence continues at coordinate 13,709,198 of NC_140912.1, forward strand.
CATGTAATGGGAGATTAAGAGAACACCAATTAATTGATACAGTGTGATACTTAAAGGGGACATATGAAACTATCACTTTTTGAAGGATCTCTGGTAATAATAGTAACGGAACGTTACGAGACAGAGTTGTTTTTGCGGTAAATTCATGCAAAACCATTGATTCATGTTCCCGTCAGTGGCAGTTTTTCGGCAAGCAATCTCTACATTTGCAAAAAACAACTCTGTCTCGTAATGTTCCGTTATTATCTCATAGCGTGGTGAACGTGTAGGTCACAACTTGTCCACGAGAGCGTTTTGGAGTTCTTGGATTGTGTATTTGAAGAATTTGATGAGGGAAACCAAGAAATCCCATTAGCCTCCGTAGCGTAGCTCTGAGCAGCTCGTGGCTCGGTTCCACCGTTCTAAGAATAGCTTGCACCGACAAATAAAGGCAACAAACCTACTCCTAAGACTATAGGGATCATGGCAATGGGCCAATTTGCCAAAATGTTGAACTATCCCTTTAAGCATTTAATTCTGCTATTAAGAAATCTGACATCAATCTTAGTTCAGGGATGGCAGATATACGTTAATAACCACTCAGTGACACATGGAAGACATGGCAGAATAGCCCTGATGCTTGTCTGTCCAACTCAGAGGTTAAGGGTATGAATAGCACCCAGTAAAACTTACCATATAACTAAAGACCTAATAGGTAACTGATAACAGATCCTTTAACAGATCTTTAAATAACCCTTTATGTAAAACTCATGTATTTGATTAATTATTTATTGCACTCTAATACTTTATTCCTTTAATCACCTCTTAGCGCACTTCAGGTAGGCTTTTAAAACTGTCATGTTGCTATGTACTATGTAGGCTTACCAATTGCCATGTTTGTTGTAACCGTTTGTCTGTCAATTCGTAATTGTTATGTTTATATGTTTGTCGCTACAGGACTACAGATGGAAATTAGCGGCTCCGCTAAATCTGGTGCAGCCATCTTTTTATTGTTTCAATAACTAATGTCACTGCACACTGTCCTTTTTAAATAAGTAAATAAATCAAATAAATCAATAGTGAAATTCGAACATAGGTGATTGATTCAGTTTCAAATAATTAAAAGTACAATGCATACAAAGTAGTTCCATTGTTTCAGACATGAGAGTTTAGAGTGGGGGTTGGACTGTGTTACATGTGCTTATTCCAACCAAACTTTCTTCATTACATGCAAATGACTCAAAATTTAGTTTGAAGTCTATATCTGCAAAGTTAAAATTTGTCTAGAACTGCGTACTCGGTCAGTATTAGAGTATTAGTATTGGACAGTGAAAATATGAAAGCCTGCAAAAAGAATTAAAGGGGGATGTTTCTATGTTCTTTAAATTGTGGCAAATGTTTGCATCCATGAAACTAGATCTTACCCTATGATTGCAGGTGACCACTCGTGACGGTGGTGTGCTGTCAGTGGGAGCAGACATCCAGTTCAGGATCTGGAACCCGGTCATGTCCGTGGTATCAGTCCAGGACCTGAACGCCTCAACCAGGATGACAGCACAGAATGCTTTAACCCACAGTCTGGCCAAGAAGACCGCTTACGAGGTCCAAACCGAGAGACTCAAACTGGGAGAATATCTTCAGGTGAGACCCACAGTGGAGTAACTCTCTGCTGGCTTTTCACTGATTCAGCCCAGACTTGCATCATATCTTGCTGTTTACAGGTGGATATTAATGAGATGACTCAACCCTGGGGTTTGGAGGTGGACAGGGTAGAGCTTACCCTGGGGTCTGTCCTGAAAGCAACAGAAGCAGGGACCTCTGAGCCCCTCATCATGCCTTCCTCTGTGCCTGGACTGGAAGGCCTCGCTGGCCCTATTCAGCAGTTGGCCATGCACTTTCTGAACCCACAGCCTCAACAAGGTTTGACTGACACTCACAGCTACTTCTGTACAACACGCCGCCACTGTGATGATGCTGTGTAATGAATCTGTGCCTTTTTCTCCCCTCAGAGGTCAGCATAACTTTTACGGATGAGCTCAGCAGTCAAGCCACAGCAGGTTCTGTTGAAGAGCTGCTTGACAGGGTGAAGCCCCTGCTCTCTGAAACTTTGGTCTGCCAAGTTGGCGCCTGTTTCCAGTTTGACATCAGCTCACGTGATGGACAGCTTCACAGTTACTATGTGGATTTAAGCCAAGGTAATGGGTTGCAGATATTGTTGTGATATGCAACAATTGAAATTGAATTTTCATTGAGAGAAGGCCTGTAGTTGTTTGCAAACAATGTAAAATGAATCTGTGGAAGAATAATATTGAAGTGTTTGTGGTAAATAGAAACAAAAGTCCAGTTACATAACTATCAAATATCTCTTTTACTTTGTGTGTGTGTTCTGCAGGTAGCGGTGCAGTTGGATCAGGGTTCATGTACCGACAACCAGATGTGACATTGAGTATGAGTGACAGTGACCTTCTGGCCATGTTCGAGGGCAGGCTACAAACATTTGCTGCATACACCAGTGGCAGGCTTAAAATCCAAGGAGACATTAGGACTGCCATGAAACTGGAGGAACTTATAAAGCTTCTTAAGAGATAGCCTTCATATAAACTTTGTTTATGTATTTATAAAATCCTTGATTTTAACTGTAAAGTACAAATCTTCCATGTGTGCAGTGATAACATTGAAACTGAATTATTTCCGTAATGGCCTTGTCTTTCTTCACAAATCAAAGCTTGTTTACAAAAACAACAAATGTATTGAAGGTCTTCAGGCCTAATTTTTGTCAGCTTTGTGTATACATCTTTTGACACACTTTTACTAAGAGATGAATAAAGGATTCTGTGTTAATAAAATTGTCTGATTGATTCAGTTAATACGGTTTAAAAACGTCATACACATATTGTGCTGTGGTGTATTCTGTTAGGCTGTAACTATGAACTGGAGAGCCTTGATCAGCATGATGAGGGGGGGCTGACTATTTAGACCAGCCTCCTTTTTACGCCAGCTGTCCCTGGGAAAGCAAGAGTACTGTAGCTGCTGAAGGTAGAACAGAGTGAGCATTTTAGTTGGTAGGATGGCCAGGTGGAGTGTGTGGCGCAGCCCTGTGACGCTGCCTGTATCCTGGATACAAGAGCTCGCATCATCAGGTGTCCGCTGCAGCAGTAATATGCCAGTGGTAAAACAGGCGTTCTCAGAAAGCGGTACCATTGTCAGGCCTTTCGGAGAGATACCTGGACTGTGGAAGAATGGGGTGGCCAACTTGTACAATTTCTGGAAACTGGACGGATTCAAAAACCTTCATCGTATCATGGTGCAGAACTTCAAGACTTTCGGACCGATCTACAGGTAATGAGAGTCAAGGGAGTTTCATAAATCTTTATAATACTTCAGTGTCTACTATCTTAAGTTAAAGAGACAAAACATCTGTGACTCTGAATTGTGTCATTGGAAGATGTCTTCCAGTCCAAATAAAAATATTTTTTTGTTTCATGATAGCATCTGTGACCTACAATGCACAAGGTCATATTTTGTGAAAACAAGCAGCTGATATGGTATTCTCAATCTCAACCCCTTCTCTTCCTTTGTATGCCAGGGAAAAAATAGGTTATTATGAAAGTGTAAATATCATCAATCCTGAGGATGCTGCCATCTTGTTTAAAGCAGAGGGCCATTATCCTAAAAGACTGAAAGTTGAAGCATGGACAGCATACAGAGACTACAGGAATCGCAAATATGGAGTTTTACTCAAGTATGTGGTACTATTATATCTCTCTGCATGTATTATTTGTTTTTCACTAATATTTTTTACACGTGGTTTATAAACTGCTGTGAGACCATGGGCCCATTTGAAGTTGACATCTGATCCTCCCACAGGAACGGAGAAGACTGGAGGTCAAACCGGGTGATTCTCAACAAGGAAGTGATTTCCCCCAAAGTGCTGGAAAACTTTGTGCCTTTGCTGGACGAAGTGGGCCAGGATTTTGTGGCCAGAGTTCACAAAAAGATAAAGCGAAGTGGCCAGAACAAATGGACTACAGACCTCTCTCAAGAACTCTTTAAATATGCACTAGAATGTAGGACTGACTTTTATCGTTAATGATTTGTATCTGATATTCTCACAGTGTAGGTCACAGCCGATTTGTTCCTGACAAATTGCTTGCTCTGTTTCTGCACAGCGGTGAGCTCGGTGCTGTATGGTGAGCGTCTGGGTTTGATGCTGGACTACATTGACCCTGAAGCTCAACACTTCATTGACTGCATCACCCTCATGTTCAAGACTACCTCCCCCATGCTGTACATACCTCCTGCTCTGTTGAGACAGATTGGAGCGAAGGTGTGGAGGGACCATGTGCAGGCATGGGATGGGATCTTCAACCAAGGTAGGACTCAGAGGGCCATGATTGATATTTACTATTACTATATCTTATACAACTACACATTTCTTATTCCAGTATTATACTTTTGTTACATCAGCGGACCGCTGCATCCAGAACATCTACAGGCAGTTACGTCAGGAGGAGACTGGCGCTTCAAATAAATACCCAGGAGTCCTAGCCAGCCTGCTCATGCTGGACAAGTTATCCATTGAAGACATCAAGGCCAGCGTAACTGAGCTAATGGCTGGAGGAGTAGATACAGTAAGAAACTTAATCTCCACTGTGACTTCTTTTTATCCTATAAGACTGCTGAATTCAGTTTGTGTGTTTCAGACCTCTGTAACGCTGCTGTGGACACTGTATGAACTAGCCAAGCACCCCAGCCTTCAGGAGGAGCTGAGGGCAGAGGTGGCTGCAGCTCGGGCTGAAAGCCAGGGAGACCTACCAGAGATGTTGAAGCGGATTCCCTTGGTCAAAGGAGCTCTGAAGGAAACACTGAGGTGAAAACGCCTGTTACAAGCATTTGTAAAGAATGCAGTAATACTGCAGAGATGGAAGGTGGGAAAGAAAATGCAGATATTGGGAAGTGAAGACTTGATAATTGGATCACAGTCTAGACCAGCTATTGGTTTCACTGTCTGTGTCCTCTTCTCATTTCATCTAAATTGCACCACTCCCTTTAATGCCCCTATCCTTCCTAATTGATCAAGTATAGGGAGCCCTTCCTGGATTTATTTCACCCTTAATTTGTTTGTATCAATGTAACACATAGGTGTTTAGAAGTCCAGCTACACAACATGTCCTCATATGTATGGACATACTTTGTCATATTTACTCTTTCACATTTGTAACAATACATTTTACCTATGATACAGTTTCTTTGACTTTTTTTTATTTATTTATTTTTAATAATAATCTTAGTTCTGCCATCTGCTGCCACAGAGTTAATAAATCTCTTTTGATACTGAATTTTCACTTTTGTGCCACAGGTTACACCCAATTGCAGTGAGCTTGCAAAGATACACAGCAGAGGATATCATTATTCAAAACTACCACATCCCAGCTGGGGTAAGAGAGACAAGCCAAATGATAAATTATCTAGTCATGTTCTTGTATTTGAGCTTTTTTTCCCTCCAAGCTGTGCAGTGTGAGAGGCAATGTTAATTGTTTTTTGTTTGTGTTTAGACTTTGGTTCAGCTAGGACTTTATGCAATGGGAAGGGACCCCAAAGTGTTTTTTCGTCCGGAGCAGTATCAGCCTTCCCGCTGGCTGAGGACAGAGACACACTACTTCAAAAGCCTGGGCTTCGGTTTTGGCCCCCGTCAATGTTTAGGACGCAGGATAGCTGAGACAGAGATGCAACTCTTCCTCATCCATGTGAGATATACAATGAACACAGAGCAGTTTCCCCACTTTTCTGTCACACATTTACACATCGTACTAACTGTTTGCATTATACTATCTGGCGTTTGCAGATGCTGGAGAACTTCAGAGTTGAGAAGCCGCGCCACGTGGAAGTGCAGAGCACCTTCGAGCTCATTCTGTTACCAGACAAGCCCATAATCCTGACTTTGAAACCTCTACAAACTAGTCAGCAACACCATATATGAGAGAAATGATGATGTGCATGACAAAACAGGTCCTTTTGGTTTTCCCTTTATCACACATACTTATAAAGGGCTTCACCAAGTACCACAATATACATACTGAATAAAACCTTCCAGCCTGGTATGCTGACAGAAAGCAAGAAAAAAAAAACATGAGGAAAGAAAAAGAAATGTGCATGAACAAATTACCTCAGTAATTCCATAACTGGTGAACAAATTTTATATGCATTGTGTATATTACTTAGTAAATAATAATACATTATTATAATATTAAGCCTATATACGTATGTACACTTTACTAATAAACCTGGAATGTACAGTGTCTTTGTTCAGGAAATATATGTAAATATTTTAAAACAAACAAATGAATAAACAATTCAACTGACACAAAATATGTCTAGATCTATATCTTTTTCTATAATTTTTTCCAGTTATTTATAAGGGCACTTTTCAGTTTTCTGCTTCCTCTGTGCTTTGCTGATGTAAGGAATCGGATACAGCCCTCTGAAAGAAGTATGACAGAGGAAGAAACTGTTCCATAATTTAAAATATACATGAGAGCACAGTATTGAAAGTGAAGAATAACTGTACTCAACTGACCGGAGAACCATTATGAAGGATCATGGTGGATGTTCGGACAAACCCGTGCTTGTGCTCGCTCAGTTTGGTCAACAGATCCTGTTTCTCTCTCCCCCACAGTTTAGAGTTGTCCATTATCTGTAACAGATACAAACAGCGGTAGAGCATGTGAGCAACCGTGAGCCCCCTGGGTGAGACATACTGTATGCAGCAGCACATGACTTTTTACCTGAGCCTCGAGGGTTTGGACTCTGGCCTCAGCTTTCTCTAGTTTATTCAGTAAACTCAGTCTCTCCTTGAGTGGTTGAACCTCTTTTCTCTGAGGGAAACATGACACATGTCACTTTCAGACAAAACGTACATATTTTATTGGGTATTGTGGTATGTTCTAGTGGTCATACTGTATGAAATCATAATGCTTGGCTATAATCACTTATCCAACATAACATAAGCGTCTCTAAATTCTGTCTTGTGGGAGTACCTGTTCTGACTGCTGTACAATGACAGGAGTAGGCTGCCTGCGAATCCGATCCAGCTCTTCACGGAGACGAGCATTTTCTGTTGCCAGGGCCGACGCAGTCTCACCTAGACAGCATGAGGAGAGTTTATCAATTAATTCATTATTTATCTATTCATGCAATTATTCAATCAGCTAGTCAGTTGGCGGCACTGCAATACATGAAATCATGCACATACAGGTCAGGAGCTTGAAATACGGACCTATAGGAATGTTTCCAATGTCATGTGGAGGCAAAGGGACACGTTCCTAATAAAGTGCTCAGTAAGTGTATATTTTCACCTCACTCAGTCCACTCACCTCTGTGCTTTTTCAAAGGCAGACTTTTGTCACCACTTTCTCTGTTCCTCTCTGTGAGTCTGCTGTTGAATGCTTTCTCCATCTTCTCAATCACCTAAAAAATTGGGATAACACAAGTACAGAGAGTCGCAAGCATTCCCTGTTGATAAACTAGATATAAATGCTACACCGCTACATGCAGCCCGGACAGACGTTTTTCTCACTGTTCACCTTTTCCTGCTGTTTGACTGTGGCCCCCAAACTTGCCATCTTTGCCAGGTGACCCTGGTGGTGCTGCAGATGCTCCTGCTGCTGCCGGTCTTTGTGAAGTTTAAGCAGCTCTCTCTCTCTGTCGTTCTTCTGCACAACAACCATGGGAACACGAAAGGGTAGACAACTACATAAACACTACAAATACAGTGACAAAAAACTGAATTTAAGTTTCACGTGTGGTTTGGTTCATCCTCTAACCTTGATCAGTTCATTTTGCAGCTGCTGGATCCTGTCTCTTTGCGAAGCCGCCTTACTGGCCTCATTGGCCAGCTTGAATTTCAGAGAGGCTTCAAAAGGAAAGCAGCATACACACAGCAGCATAAATATTGGTAAAGATACATTCCTGTCTGTATTTGAGCAGCATCTTATTAACATAGAAACATGATAGTTTTGGAAGCATATGTTAACTTGGGAAAAGCAAGTTGACAGTCAGTCATAAGATGAGTTAGTATTTGAAATGGAAATCTATAAAGATGAACATGTCGAGTCTGAGGCCTGGCGATTTGAACAATTATGATCAAAACACTCATCAGTAAATCCTTTGAAATCTTATGGATTTTCTTTTGGATGTGACTTAAATCTAGTCCCTCTGCTTTGATGCCAGCAGAGAAACCTTTGTGAACATCTCTTTTCTCTGAGGGTCACAGACTGTCCTTCAGGAGATAAGGGATGTACCAGCGACAGAGCTTATCAGGGTCTGTGGCCTAAATGAGCTGCCTTATCACTAAACAGCACAGTCTGCATGAGAGGAGACTCTCACAAGGATTTGCAAACACACAGTGGGCCGCTGTCCATATCACTACGTCACGTGCCAATGAAATGCCCTTAAATTCACAGCATCATGGGCAAAAGGTTCAACTGCTGGCTGGGTGGTAAACTTTCTGACATTGATGAATCTGGTTATTTTTTTTAACACTTAATCTCATCTTTTGAAGAACTGAAGGAATATCAGTCGCTGGTCTTTTTGCGTGGTTTTAGCTCAGGCTCGTGTTAAGACTGGACACTAATGAATGAACGTTTGAGTCATCAAGCATAGTGTTCTGTTGTGGTTTACCTATATGGTCAGAAATCTCAGCCTTGGTCATGACGTCAACGTCTGCCTCATCTTGCAGATCTTTGCCATGGTGCTGGTGCAGAGACAAATCACTGCGGAGCTGGCTGTTTTCTGCCTCCACTGTCACCAACTGTGTTCTCAGCCCTATGATGTCTTCTGCCATCTTATTCATGGCTGAACGATAGTTTTCCACCTCCTTGATGGACAAGAGTTACCTGTCAATCTCATGGTTGAAACTTGAAGGGGGATATTTGTTAACAATAGTAATCTCACCCCCTTTTTCAGGCTAATCCTCTTTAGTGCTCATTTGTGCAACTGTGTTTAAGTTTAAGGTTGGTGTAAAGTGCAAAAATGACTGAAACCTATTACTCCCCAGTGGAATACCGGTACCCAATAACCAGAAACATTGACTGTTTGTTTTTTTTTTGGCTGCATGTCAGTTTTTTCCTACAAATATCAAGAACAACACATGGCCAGTGTTACATACATATCAACATAATCCCCAGTAACATAAAGGGATGTTTTCATGTTGTGTTGTTCTACATTAATCTCGCCTCTAGGTGTCTCTTCAACCCCATTTTTAACAGAGTCTTCCAGGATGTAGACAACAGGACATTTCTCCACATTAAGACAAATTCCCATTGTGTGTACAGTTGAGGCTCAGTGTCCCAATAAATAATTGATTACTTCTGGTTTCAGATGAACACCTAATATGAGAAATGACTAATGGGACACAGCTGAGCCAAAACATAAAATTCTGGCATAAAGTGTGATGTTCCTCTTAACCGATTGTCTAAGGCCGGGTTACATTTTATTCAGACCCTAGCTCCTCAGATCCAGAGGGACAACAACAGCCTATGGTGCCGTCTTTTGTCACGGGAGCTTTAACAGAGGATTTTGGATAAATCCTAGTCGTGCATTCAGGGAGCATCCGACTGTGAAAGCCCATCTACTGAACTGCAAAGGTGAAATTTGTGCCAAATTCTTGAGAATATTTCATTATGAAACTAAAAAACAACAATTTGACATATATCTAACTTTTCACAGATTTTCTTTGCTTTTTTCCCACATTCTGCCAATCTTACACATAAAATATTCCTCACTGATTATAGTTTCCAGGGAAGCATTCAGAGCTCCTTTTCAGGGATCACATTGTTGCAGAGCTGTTATCAGGGCATCTTTCTGTGTAAGGCATGTGCCTGTTGGCTACCAGTATTGTTCTCTGCTCTGTCACAGGCCCCTCTATCAAGTTGAATAGATGGAAATGTACTATGGAGACTAAGAGTAGGATCCAGCTGCATGGTTACATGTGTGTGTGTGTGTGTGTGTGTGTGTGTGTGTGTGTGTGTGTGTGTGTGTGTGTGTGTGTGTGTGTGTGTGTGTGTGTGAGGTGGTGGTCGATTAGGGGATTCCAATCTTAGATGGTGTGTTTGTGACTCCCATGGGACCAAAGGATGAAATTGAGCATCTAATTGAAAGGGCAGTGAAGAGGTGACAATCATGACTGTAGATGAGGTTGTGTCTCTGTTGGGGGGCCCACAGGCATGATGGGAAAGACAGCTCTCCAACGTCCCTTCATGTGTCAGAAATAAAAGGGGAGCCTCGGTTTCTGCAGGTGAACACTGGGGGTTCCCTCCCCATACTGTGATTTAAACACAGTAAAATAGTCTTGCTTGTCATACAGACTGTCACTCCCTGACAGTAATACATCAAAGATAGAAGGCAGCTGGTTTGAGGATGCCGAGGAAGCTGGATGAGGGTGTGTCATTATCATCATACACTAATGGGTGCAGCGTCACTGTGAAATCATCAAATTCTACATTAATCAACATAAAGTCAATTTTAGCCAATCCACTGATCTACACAGTGAATTTACAATCAAATGATGAAGAAAAGCTCACAGCAACAGGAGAAAATGTCAGGATATGCATATATAACACAAGTTTAAACCTCATCAGCTCGATCTCCTTCAGTGCAATCAGAGAAATGTTAATCTATTCCATGTGCTGCCATTTTGGCTCCCAGTTTCCGCTTGGTCTCAGAGGCCTTCCCATGTTGCCGTTGACTAACTAAACGTGACAGTGGAGATTGCCTCACTGATTGATTTTAGAGTTAACATATTGAGTGTGTCCAGTCACCTTAATTTGGAGGTTGTTGATCTCTGCTACGTTGGGATCATCGGCAAAATCGTGCAGAGGGGGTCTGAAGAATGGAAACAATGAAGAAAATTGATTCAACAATGAAATGAATTCATAAAATCTCAGTGTTACTCTTAGTGAAATATTATGTACACATCTGTCTTACCGTTTATGTGGATGATGAACATGATATGTGTGGTTTATGTTAGGTTTGTTGGCTGGTGAAGACTCTGCCCTCTTAGCGGGTCTCTCTTGCTTCCGATATGTTGCATTTTGGAGCTCAGATTTTGCTCCACTGACGAGGTCCCAGTGATCTGGGAGGATCTGTGCCACGGCATCATGAGATGGGAGGTGAAACCTCTGCTTCTGAAGCTGTAGAGAAAACACTGGTTTTAGTGGCGAGATCCATCTCCACATTAATCTTGAAGCTGTGTCAGGAATAGAACAAAAATAAATCTAATGTTTAACAATAATATTGTGTTTGATGTCCTAAAGACTGTCTTTAACCGCAAAAAGATCACATACTTTTGTTTATTTCAGGTTGATGCTTAGAGTTTTACATATTTATATTTATCTCTCAGAGTTTATATTTGAATACCTGCATGGATTATGTAAAGACAGTTGGTGGCAAAGGTAAGGATTATCACTTCAATACTTTCTTTATATTGGGATTTGAAAATAATAATAACAAGAAGAAGAAGAAGAAGAAGAAGAAGAAGAAGAAGAAGAAGAAGAAGAAGAAGAAGAAGAAGAAGAAGAAGAAGAAGAAGAAGAAGAAGAAGAAGAAGAAGAAGAAGAGACTGGGAAAAAAAGGATTAATCTTGGAGTCACCATTTTTTCCAAACTTCAACAATACATGATTAGATTTAACAAAATTCATGAGCAAGGAGAATTAACTTTTGGCTGTTACTGTAGTTGTGCAGAACAAGCAAAATGCTAAAACATCTCCCATAACAATGTGGGAGGACTAAATTACCTTTGCAATGATAACATTAAATCCACCACACACATTTTTACAGAAAATGGAAGCTTTTATTAAAAAACCCCCCCAAAAAAACCATTGCGGCTGTGGCCTCTCAATACTTTTTGTGTGTGTCTGTGGCCTGTTCTACCTCTGTAGGCTGTTACATCACTATGCATACAGGGCCCACTTCATATCATGAGAGCTCTTAGTCAACAGCCCTGAAGTCCTTTAAGTATGAGCCATGCATATACAGTGTGCTCTGTCAATGGTTGCGGTTGCCAGGTTGCACAGATTCAAAGAAATGACATGAAACACAGTCATTATCTATTATCTTCCCACAGGCGCTGCCTCCAACACACATACCTCCACACATCCAGAGCCTACCTGCCTCGCTGCAGAGCTGACGAGTGCTTTTGTCTTTTTTGAGGCCTTCATCCGACAGAAAATGTCAGAGTCCTTATGGACACATAACTGAAGGTGGAAGCGAAAGTCTGAACAGTCAGCCTGTAACCACAACACAAGCCTTAGCAACACTTTGAGTCTAACGAGAAGGATTCTGCACAAAGCTCTGTGGTATCATGTTTCATTACAATCTATTTGTATCTGGCATTTCAGAATCTCTCTTTTGCAGTGATAAGAAGTACCTAAATACATTTTCTCACGCTCTGTAGTTATATACAAATTAGTTAGTGGTTCCATTTTTATGCTCATATTCCATCATATTTTAGCTAAACATTGTACTTTTCACTCCTCAACAGTCTAATCACCTGTTACTTTGAAGATTCTATGATATATCATTATAGATTAAGATAACAAACAGTATATGTCATGCAATATATTATAATGATGGGAAATATCACACTGAAATGGCCGGTGCAATAACTGTGGTTCTGCTACTGTATGCTCTTTTGTATCTTAGCCTTACCAGTAATGTCAAACCTAATGTTTATGCCAGGAAACGCTGTGCAACAATCAATAGAAACAAGAGGGAGGTTCCTGTCTAGTAAATATCAGCCCCCGGGTGAATTAATGAGATTGATGGGGACTGAGATTTGCTGTGCAGCACCTGTGGCACTGCTGAACATTTATTCACAGATGCAATCAACTCACTGAGGGCCTGATGTCAAATCACCGATGCTGTGTGAAGGAAATATATAGTGTTTTATTTTTCTGAACAAACAAAAACTAAAGAATAAGTTTTTCTTCCTAACTAGCCACTAGCACATGGCACATTAAAGGGATAGTAGCATTTTTTTAAAAGTGGGGTTGTATGATCTACAAATAGCCCCTAAGTACTTTAATTGCAGTAGAAGACTCTCTGCACTCCTCCTGTCAGCAACACCAGCCCATAGCCCTGCCCAGAGATTTACAACATAGATTGTTGTGAATGGACCCAAAGAAACGGCCTATTTTCGCGGCCTAAAAGAGGTTTTATGTGAAAAAAATACACAGTTCCATTGTTCACTACAATATAATTTTTTCCAGCCCTTCAAAGTGCAGGAAAAACGCAGTTTTTATTTGGACCTAACCAACTCACGTATCCCTCCGGCCCAGGGTTAGCGCCCGCCGATCAGCAGTTGGTTAGGTCCAAATAAAAACTGCGTTTTTCCTGCACTTTGAAGGGCTGGAAAAAATTATATTATAGCGAACAATGGAACTGTGTATGTTTTTTCAGGTAAAACCTCTTTTAGGCCACGAAAAAAGGCCGTTTCTTTGGGTCACAACAATGTATGTTGTAAATCTCTGGGCAGGGCTATGGGCTGGCGTTGCTAATGGGAGGAGTGCAGAGAGTCTGCTACTGCAATTAAAGCACTTACGTGTAGGGGCTATTTGTAGATCATACAACCCCACTTTAAAAAAATGCTACTATCCCTTTAATGCCTTCACATAACAGGATAGTTGTGCATGTGTGTTTACACACACATTGAAAATATGCCCATGTAGGGTAAATAGTAACTTGTCTACATTGTGTATACTTATATGCAAATTCATGTGAAACCCTCAATAGCTGTGGATCAATAACTCTTCTCCTTCGGTTGCTCATTAGTAGTGAAGGCTCGGACAGACATCATTGATGGCACAAGATCTGATTGAGACTAAATGATTAAAGTGGGGGTGGGGAGGGAAATTCATCAATGACATAAGGCATTGCATTACAAACTCACTTCCCAGTCTCCATCATGCTCCCTCTACTTTTAAACAGCAACAATAAAACAACTGCAACAACAACTACAACAACAACAACAACAACAACAAAACACTGCTCAATGGGACAGTGCCAATAAATCCTTATCTAAAATTAGGCTAATAAAATTGTATTTCATATTCATGCATTACAAATGTCCTACTCATACTCAAACATGTACGTGCAACATGCATATCTCTACTCCAGCTTATCATTACAAAATCCTCTCTTTGGTTAAATATTTTCATAAGTGACTGCTTTAATTCATGATAAATAATTCACTAGGCGCTTGCAGCTATGTGCTCTGCTAGAAGACATAATCTCTTGTAATCCAACAAGGGAAAACCTGTACAACTGAAAACACTTCCCGCAGAGTCTAATATCACATTATCATGTATGAAACTGCCTGACAAATTTACAGAATCATTCATATTCACATGTTGTGCTCTGCGGTCGCTGCTCGTGTTCAGAATGTCTCTGAACCTGTTACATGTAATCTGTGAAGAGCTGAGGAGGGGAATGGGATATATGTTGTGTATTCCCATACAGGATGTGTGTGTCTGTGTGTGTGTGTCTGTGGGGTTGGGTGGGTTCTCAGTGACAGTCCCAGTCTGTGGTTGGAGCTTTTTGTAACATAATCAGAATTCAGCACACAGCCTGCAAAATGCAGCAAATGGGCTCTTCATTGGAGTGACAGCTCTGAGTCTGCTGCCACACAGGGCTTCAATTAGCCTGCCAGAGCGAGGTGGCTCCCAGGAGATTTCTCTCCCTCCCTCCCTCTCTTTCTCCCTCCACATATTCCACCTTGTCTGTCCACCACCACTTTTTTTTCTCCAAACCTTCATCTGACCCACACGTCACCCTTTTTTCCTATTTTCCCCACATTTGACCTCCTTCCCCATCCATCCTGCTTCCTTTACCCTCCAACCCCGATATCTACACATGGCAAGCCAAGTGGAAATACTTGTGGTGTGCTAATGGACACAGGGGTTTTACTGTAGAGAACTGTTGGCAATCGAAGCAGAAAGAGAAAAACACTGAGAAAAGAGGATGTAGCAGTTCAGCAGGTACTGTATCTGTCACCACAGGAATTCAGCACTGCCGTGTGGGCTGCTGGGTTCCTGTTTCATGTCTCTGCTGCTGCTAGTGGAGATCTTAATCAAGGAATAACAGGATTAGAGAAGAGAAACATAGTCCTGCTTATCTTTCACAAGAGAGCATTTCTCACTCAGGTGCAGAGTGAACTCAAATATGTTTAAATATATAATATAATATATACAGGAGCACATTTTCGTCAAACTAACCATCTGCCTACAATAACATCTTTTATTAATTGTAACTCTGAATTATATCATGGGAAACTCCCAATCAAATTCTAATTTAGCCATATTGGTGATAATTGATCTGCAGGTGGGCTCTACATGCAATCAAATTCAAATATGTACAATTGAGTTTCCGTTAATTGTTGTTTCAGCAAACCGTGACGCGAATGTGTCTTGTGGCACCACAATATTTAATTACGGGTCTCCCCTGGGAAAATGACATTTTGCTCTGCGTGTAATCACATCTGTGCCCTGTCAGCAAAATAAAATCATATCAGCAGTGAGCCGTCACTGGACTGTGGCTATAAAGGTTTTTAAAATATAGCAATTGAGAGAGGAGGGAGGAAGGGTGCAGGGGAGAGGGAGAGAGAGAGAGGGAAAGAGAGGTGTGTGTCAAGGGCAACATGCAGCTTTGACTCAAGGACGTGTGAGGCTGAGAGCCAATACCACTCCCTATGAGGCCCACAGTGAGAGCAAAGCCAAGGATTATCACTAAATCAACGTCTGTCAATTATGGTTATGCTGCCGTGAAACCACAGTCCTCCATAAAGAAACAGGGCACACATATAAAAGCAGGAAGGAGCCTGAGCATAATGAATAGTGTGGCCAATGAGTGCATCCAAACACACTGCTCAGCTACAATGAGGGCAGTAAAATTCATTCCCTCTATACACTTTATTATGACTTAGTATATTTGGTCAAGAAGTCCATGGTGTAAGAACTGTTCAGCTGTTCTGTTCACTTACAGAACTTTTCTTTTTATCAGATCTGCTGCTGTGAATTGGAATATAAATTACATGGCTGTTTATATTGATGCTTTAATGCCTAAGTAGCACTTAACTTCAATAGCTGTTTGAGGTGCAGCTTGCTTATCTACTTTCATGTCAGAGCAGTTTCACTTGATACTGATCTATGAATCAAGCTCCCCCAGAGTGGAACAACATCAATCGGAGGAGTTATGAGATATTAATGAGGAAAAAGTTATGTTTGATTTATTTTTTTGTTTCTGTAATCGTTGGTGTAACTGTTCATAATTCATAGACATAAACACCTTTTTTATTGGAAAGGGCGGGGGACAGCTGGTTTCATCTTTAACAATGTATTTATTTCATATGTATATAATATTATATATATTTTTATGTTTTTAAAAAGTAAAAGTTCAATCTGAAAAGTAAACAATGACTGTAGTAGCTGCCATTCAGACAAATTTCATGTCATGAGTATGATTGCACTATTTTTGTGTGATGTACGTTTAAATATTAAGTGGCATATAATGGAAAAATTACAGCCAGCTGACCAAAACTATGATACAGCACATTGAGAGCCTTTAAATTTCTACTTTGGGGTTCTGTAAAACCAGTAAAACCTGTATGTCCTCTGTGAATTCACAGGAAGTATGACTGAGTCTCTGGGGACAATCAACCCAAACCAGCCTTAACGCCAACAGCAGGCTGGTGTCTGGTGCCGCAGCACAGCGAGTATCAGTGACTGCATTTCCCTGCCGGCTCAACATGACCTTTCCAAAATGCTATACAACTGAAGCTTAATGACTAACACACCAGTTGACATTTACTGAAGCCAGCTTACCGCCAGACAGTTCAAAGAAACATGAAAATGCTAATGTTGCTTGTATCCAAACGGGATGGGACACACACACCCACTCACCCCAAGAGTGAGGGAGATTTGTGTGAAATTTTGTAAACACCGTGTTAACTAACTGCATCGGCATCTGAAGTGATCTGCTACAACATTATTAATGAGGTTTGCAGAAATTATTCAATAGCAAAGAAAGAACGAGTTGAAAATCATGTCGGGTAGTTGTAACAATAACACAACAACAAAGCAAACAAAATCCACATGGATTAAACATCTTTGTTTAAAATTTAAAGCACATCCTGTCTGAAGCTGTGAAAAGGGCATGAAGATTGATGAGAGAGTGGTAGGCGTAGCTTTTGTGTGATACATCATCCCTATTTTGGCAGGAGTGTCACTGCGATTGAATTTACATCAGAGGGCAGACAAGTGATGCAATGATGTCAACACCCGGCCACACACCCCTTCCCGTAAGCACCGGGTTGAGGTCAGACAGCCAACTGATGTAATTACAAGGCTTAAAGGGAAACGCCAACTTCCGCCCCATCCCGTCAGAAGATAGATATCTTCCCAACATTTTGTGTCTGAAAGCCAAAGACCTGCATCTTGATTATTTCAGTAAAGAGAACAGGTCAGTGGCACCGCTGCCATAGAAGAAAGGGTCAATGGATCCAGACGACGACCATATAAATTACCCCCATTCCAGTGTACATTACTATGGAGAAGATGGCTGTTTAGAGTGCTGTTTGGTATGCGTTCATCAGTCATAGGCTCCATGCAACCTTGGAAAAGACCATTTATCATGTGCAGGGAGGAATTAATGGCATTAGCCTGGGGTCCATCAGAGGGTTAAAGACTTACATTAGCTTCATATCGACCAAGGGGAGTGAAGGCGCAGGGGGCTATTGAGATATTTTGCAGTCAGGGTGCATCATTTACATTTCTAAAATCAGATAAGACCAGGGAATTGAGAAGTTAACCCTTCAACCTTTTTTTTGTTCAAAACAATGCTCTGATCTCTGGTCTATTCAGTAGGGTTTCAGCCCTGCAGAGATGGACATATGATAGACAATTAACTGGAGCTGACACAAGACAAACTTGACAATAGCTGACACTGCTTGCACAGCTTCATTGTGAAGCAAGCGGCGGCAGAACATCTGTATTCAGAGGTGAGCGTGAGGTTGCATGTTTGGCTGAATAGCTTTAAATCTGTTCTACACGGTCTGGGCTGCTTGCTCCAGCTGCCAAGTGTAGATAGAGGCCTCCACATGGCACTTCAAACAAAGCAACCCAGCCCAACCTGCGCAGCAGACTGGAGCCGAGGAGCTCCCTCCATCCCCACTCTGCCCTTATCAGAGAACAACAGGAGAATGAGGTAAACAACTGAGGAATTAGCAGTAAATTAGTCTGGTAAGAACCGTTTTAATGACTTAACTGTCTGTTATACGGAGAATCATGAAGTGCGGTATGCAGTGTTTCCCATGAAATGCCTGTGAGGTGTGCAGCTAACCTGGAAATACACACAAATTGCTTTTTTGCCAGATGGGTGAATAAGAGTCACTGATTAAATGTTGTTTTCTTAATGGTGTTGACTCCAAATCACAATAAACGCGCACATGTGCTCGGGCTATTCCACATAACAGACATGAGAACCTTGGCTTATGATGACCCTCAGTGTTCAAGGTCTTTAAAGCTCTCAGCTCTCGTATCTAGAGTCAGACTGAACCGCCCACGTTCATGTCTCCCCCTCCCCACACTTGCCTGGTTTGCTCAGGAGCCTTTCTTTATTTCTGCTTTTGTCTGCCAAGGCCAGAGCTTCTATCACATCAGCTTATACATTTCAGCCCAAGACTTATGTATACAAGGATTGTGCCCGGTACCTTTTGTCCTTGTTGATCATGTTATCTACTGCATGTCTTCAATTTCTAGCACAAATTAAATAATGGAGAGGAGAAAAAAATCACTGTCTGCATTCCAGCACAGACACAACACAGAGTAGAAAGGTACTTATGAAAAAAGAGAGTCTCTCAAGGTTTGAGTCATAATCATCAGGAGAACAGTCTGTGTATAAAATACTTTGAGCAGTTTCAATTCATGCAGCTTTGGGTTGAATTCTAATGTCACCTGGTGTCCTGACCTGCCGTTTTAATTTTAATTGTGGCCATAAATTTGTTCCACTGGACAATTCATTTCTAATTCTTAAAATAATCAAAACCAAAACCAGACTCTACAACCACAATCTACAAGACAACCTCTTAGTGATAAGACAAAGCCACTAGATGTCACTGTGACCCCATTTCATCTCCTGTCAGCTGATCGGCCGACACTAACCTCTATGTGCGAGTACTGGGAGACTGCCTCTGTAATGGGATGCTCACACACTACTGTGTCTGGACTGCACAGCTGCAATGTGTGAAAAGTGTCTGTAAAGCTATTACTATTCAGGGCCACTTCTATCCTGCAATATTCTCAAACCACAACAGTGCCCAGCGGCGTTTGGAGGGAGGGGGGGTGGGGTGGGGTGGGGGGGCATCAGAAATGACTGTACACTGCAGCTCTACTGGAGTAGGACTGCATATATTATAGTGCATCTGAACCTGGGGTCCTGCCTGTGGGGAGGACCACAGCCCTGCCAATAAAACACACACAAAGGATTTCACACATGCTGCACATGCTCAGAGAACAATTTGACAATCAGATGCACGACAAGTTGGATTTAATGCTGACTGATATAATGTGTAAGGGTGATTTCACTTTAGCCACCCACGGATGATTAAATGCATGCGAGGAAATCACAGACAAATACCCTTTTATCCCACCCCTCTCCTTTACAGTCTTATCTATACGTCTCAGTCAGACACCACAAAAAGGCAAAAGTGGAAGTATTAATGCACGGCAGATCTACCTGACTGCTGCTATCTGGCCTCTGTTTGCTCTGACTGATGGAGGAAAAAAGTAATCAGATTCTTTTCAGGGCAGCCATTGCACAAAATCAATAGCATATAAGGAGGACTGATGAATTTAAAATTTGTACTGAGAGTGAGTATTGATCAGTCTCAGTCAAAAGACTTTTGAAAGCTCATGTAGATTTACAATCAATATGTAGTTTAACACACACAACTGTACTGTTATAAATCAAACCTCAAGGAGAATGCATACGAGTTATATCATCACAATGAGTCATTTATTCTAAATTTAGCTGTTGCTTTTATGCTCATTATTATCTAATCAGCATAAAAGCAACAATTGTGTACAGACAATGTACACAATTGCAGTGAGACTTGAGCAGGAGGACTTACACAGATCTGGGTTGGGCATGGTCCTCTTGCCTGGGAGGGACAACACAAGTAAGGGACTCCTCCTCTCGGTCTGTCAAGCAGGAGACAGTGACCTGGAGATTGCATGGAGAACTCAATATTGATTCTGGATATCACCTGTGCTCTGGATTAAATACCACCACACAGTCAACACATTACCCCAGGCATTACTAGTATTACATTTTCAAATAGTGATATTATATAAATAAAAGACTAAAATCTAATTATGAAATTGCAACTATAAATTTGTTTGCAGTGGTTATGTAACCCCAACACACTTGAAGGTAAACTCAGTACCTGCAGAGCCTGCATTATAAGAGGTTGAAACAAATCGCTGACTTCGTCTGGCTCATCAAAATGAGAGCTGTGTGCTGGAAGGTATTCTCCAGACTCCAATCTAATATCATTAGGAGCGGATACACATAGCGTGGACTAATCCAGCTGTTCCCCACAATTACATTTTAGCCTCTTAGAGACATATCTGGCCCAAGTTCATTGCAACAGTGCTTTCCGGGCAGCGCATACTGATTGAGTTACTGGCTGGGGAGGGAGCCTGGTAAAAATACTTACAAGTCTCATTCATATTCAATTTAATTTGAGAGATATTTGAATTGAGGAAGCAGTGAATGACGATTTCCATTGTCAATTAATCTGCTGATTGTACGCTTTATTGATTTATTATTTTTTCTACGAAAAAACCCCGCTCAGTTTATTGTGTCAGTGTGACAGTGACAAATCCTCACATTTGCAAAGCTTGAAAATGCAGAAAATGTTTAGCATTCTTGTTTGATGGTAATTCATTTTCTGTGGATCAACCAACTGATTAATCATCTAATCTCTAAGGCTGATTGCACTATTTGTTTTAAAGGATGGACTACATTTATGACGGCAGCAGCCACTGTGTTGTGTTATTTATTTCCATGTATACTGAGTCAGTAAATCCTTCTATGTGGACTGAAAAATAACAAACCTTTATTTTTGAATTCAGGGCAACTACTGTGCTGAAATGTTACTGCCAGATCAAAGTTGAGAAGTTCAACTGGAATGCTCACAAACATACTACGTAATAGAGAACAGATCAGCCCACAGGATGGGTCTGTGAGATGACCTCATGTGGCCTCACACTCAGACGGATTCTGCTGCTCTGCTTCTTGCAATTTGAATCCCGGCTCACAAATGGATCCTTCATTAACCTGGCATCTGGAGGACATCTTGTAAGCAGACTTTTCCTTGAAGCACGACTCCAATCTGCCTCTCAGAAATGAGGGTGCTGAACTGCGAGGAGTCGGGAATACGTGGTCTGTGTCTGGGCGTGTTTGAGGAGAAAGCAATATGGTCACTAAGGAAATACAAGGCACTAAGCTATGCGCAGTCACACCGTCTTGTCTTTGTTTGTGCTTCTTGTCTGGCCCACCTGCCCACATGAATTATACTGTGGCGATGTTACTCCATGTTCGACCAAATACAGATTAAATAGGCTATTGACCCTTTTGATCTGCCTGGTCAGAGCAGCTCCCCCTGTCTGAAGCTAGACTAATCATTTATGGTGTGTTAGTGGTGCAGAGTCCAACACCAAACTTCAGCCTCAGCACAGGAGTGTAATGAGAACAGCTGTGGAGATAGAGGCTGCTGGAGTGCTGCAGTGATGATGTGCCTCTCCATTCAGCAGCAGGCAACGGGCTGCAGCGAAGCCCCCTGGCGCTGTCCATGGTTCTGAGGAGAACAAAAGCATCAAAGCTGAAGCTCTCCTCCTCGCTCCATGCGTACGGGGAGGGGCCCGAGCTGTGAAGGGGGAGGCACCATGTGTACTTGATTCAATTAGGCAGTCTGTGAGGCCTCCCCTGGGACCGGGCTGCAAAGAAGGGGGCTGCGGGCCTGTCTAACAAAGACGTTCAGCCCAACCCTTTGCCCCGTATGAATCCACCTCATTAGTCAGCCGAGTAAGTGTTGATCATCTCAAACAGTGTCTCGCTACACAACAGCAAGAAGAGGAGCAGATCATCTTCTGTCTCTTTGTCAGGCAGAACCAGACAACATGACAGCTCAAAAAAGACCAAAAAAAAACTAGAGGCTTACTGGCTGAGAGATGGCAAACCCCTTTTTTGTGCAGTTTTTTATATATAAGTGTATAGTTAAAATGACTGTATAAGTAAAACTTACTGCCTGCTTCTGTGTGTCCACACCAGTTGAGCCTCTGCAGCACAGACATTGATACAGGAATTCAGAGAGAGAAAATAAACCAGTTGCAATATCTCTGTCGGTGCAAGCTGTGTGGGAGTGTCAATAAAAAACCATATCTCTCGGCAAACATCTGTCATATCCACGGTCTGACTCACACCACAGACAGTCCTGCAAGTTTCCTCTGCATCTTGGGAAATAAGTAGAGCATTTAGATCTTTTGAATGCCAGACAGATAGATGCGCTTCAGCCACATTAGTATTCATTTTCTGTTCTGCTGGTCCTTTGAAGAGCAGCAGATGTCTGTGTTTCTGCATTTTGCACATTGTCAGAGTTGCTCAGAAGCGTTGGAGGAATTCTAAAAGGAGAAACATCTGCCTGGTTTGCTTTAATCAGCGTCACACCAAAATCTGTTGTAACAATATTTTCAAGATCATTATACAGAGCGGAGGCTAATGGCAACTTGGAAACACATGCTAATGCTTAGATTGATGGAGTAGGAGGAGGTGATAGAAGCTAGATATGAGGTTAAATGTGTTAGGACAGGACCGGAGTGTGAATTATGGTGTTTGATTCCTCAGGAGACTTTTGCTTTACATGGCTATTATTAACCACGGGCCAATAAATCAAACTCAATATATTTCCTTTTAATCAAATTCTTGCGATCGAAGTAACTACCAGTGAGCTATTGTCATCACAGAGGAACGAAATTCAAACCTAAGCAAATGTATGTTCAGTCACAGACGCAGCTCCTCATGCGCACTCATATCCAGCGACAGGCCCACCACCCTGCAGCCTGACAGTCACACCTGCTGTGCTCTGGGACCACTTGGCTGCGTTAGCAATCATTGCCATCATAGGAACCAGAGATAATTACACAGCTTCCACCCACCAGCCTGGCCTGCTTCGCTAAAAACCATATTGCTCCAGTGCAGCAATAACACTTGTCTAAATGAATGCACGCCACTTTACTGCACAACTGACAGCGCCCATTTATTCTGCCGTCCAACTGGAAAGAAAAAACAAATTAATTTGGCACTTAAGTCCCCCACCCCTGTGAATAATATATCACAGCCACCCCCTCAAACACACACACACACACACCACTGTAACCCCCCATCCACATCCATCCCTCATATCCCCATTATTTAGCCCTTTTATTGTTTTGTTTTTTCATTTTAACACACCTGTTAGCGAATCTTCCATTGAAGCCTTTTAACATTTTATAAGGAAAGTTGAATCACTGATGTTTGATCCCAATCTGTTCTCATTAGTGATGCCATTTATCTTGTGCTATTATCACATCTGTCAGACACAAGCATTTACTCACTGTCTTCATTAAATTCAATGTCTATCTCAAACTAAAAGAAATGAGGTAATTGCACAAGGGCTCTGGACACAAACTAATCGATAATGAACATTTTAAAGTATCAGTTGTATGGCACATTTATGTGTCAGCCGCTACCTCTTTGTTCACTTCACACTAGTTCACGATCTGACTGTCAGAATAACAGCTCTCTAACAATTATCACTTGTACACGCAGATCCTAGTAACACCTCTCCTCCTCCCCTTGGGGAGGACAGACATTGGGCTTTACACTCTCTTGTGCCCCATTATATTTATGCAAATGAGACTAAAATCAGGGGAAATCAGGGGGCATCCTTTCCTGTTAGTGCTAATTAGCAATGAATGCTATATTGTATACATTATGTATGAGAGCCCCCATGCAGCCATATATTGTGACCTTGAGCACAAGGCCAAGTTTGGATCACAACACCAAGAAGTCTTGATTTCCTGTGGAAGATGATCTCAGCTGAGCAGTGATTCTTTACACATCCGCAATAAAACACTGAAGTGGGGAATTTCGTTTTGTCCAGCATCATCATACTTACGAGAATAACACACAAGAGAGACATCCTGTCTGTTCAGAGATCTATTAATATCATGGCTGAAGCGTGCCAATGAATCAGGCCTCATAAAGGATCCAAACAGCAGGAGAGATGCGGCGCAGGGACATAGGTGACAAGACACACCACGTCCAAGATTGCCACGCTGCTCCCAAGAGCTAGTAAATGGTATTTTCTCTGATCCCATAAAAGAGAATGCATTAAGACAACAATCATAAAAAGCAATTATTAAAGAGCAATAAAGAATGTTAAATGCCCTCTCCAGGCAAGTGGTACACTTATTCTTTTACTAACTGCACTGGGAAGTGAGGCTTAGGGCCTCATGACAGGTCTGTGTGGCTTAATGTGAAAAAAGAATAATGGAAATTTGACTTATGCATCAATATTTGTGTTGTTGGGAAAGCACATCAGTTAACAACAAGAGTTAAGTGACTGAGTTTAAACTCACAGTGGCACCTGGTGTAACATTAAAACATGGACTGAAAGCAGGGATGAAATGATCCACCATGTCCCCTGATGTGGATTGTAAAAATCAGTAGTAAATGTGCAGGAAAATAGCTTCTGCTGATGAATCAGAGAGATAAGAATACTTCAACTTATTAAAGTGGTTGAATTGTGACTTGCAGTGAAATCTAACCCACACTTAATGGAGGCCACAACTTGATTAAATCAGAAAATTCAGCATTTGGCCATTTGAAAATTCACTTATTTGGCAGAACAAAACATCATTCATGAGGTAAAAAAAAGAAATAAGTGTTTTTGTGGATGCCATGCTCTGCTGACAGCTAGAGTGTTGAAATGTGTGGACACAATCCAAACAATCCAGACTTCGATTTCTTCTACAATAATAGGAAATAACAAAGGAAAACAAAGATACAAGAAGCACAAAGAAGGACTGTTGTCATGGCAATATACGTAAAACACATGCTGTGCCATCTACAATGTGGAGAATATGACTGTTACAACCCTTAGGAGAAGCTGTTTCACCTTCATGCTTCTGCTCCATTGCTGATATCAGCTTCCTGTTTGGATCTTTTTGGAGGAGTCGTGTGAGCAGCTACAGCAGCAACAATAGGAAGACTCTGCAGGAAGGTCTCAGGGCATATTCAGTGTAAACATTCCTGATTTAGCAACAGTTAAGTCTCACATTTCTTCCTGTACCTGTTTGACTTTGTCCTTGTGTTACCGGTGGTTATGCAGAACTCCACCATCAGAGCAGCAGCTCCAGTAAACATGGCAGCTCCAGTAAACATGGCAGCACCGTCTTGTTCCGCAAACTGAAACCTGTGTGTTCCACACGCGCGGCGTCTCGAGGGAAACAACCCGGGAGACCTGCAGCAAACACAAGGGAGGAGCACAGTACAGCCAAGACTCAGTGTGGCTTCAGGAAATAAGCTGCATTCATCAAAAATTAAAACATACTCTGAATGCATCCTTAGTCTACTGTGAATCTATATTAAGCACAGCTTGTCCCTGGGTTAATAAGAGAGTCTCTGGGCGGGATTGAGAGGACGTGACGATCAACAGTTGGCACAGTGAGGCCGATCCCAGCAGGCAGTGCTGTTGTGGCATAGCTGGGGTGAGAGCGTGCCCAGCACCTGGCTGGTGCCCTGGAGGGAGCTGGCAGATGGTACTGACGCTGGGGTGTGCAAAGAGGGAGGGCCCTGCAGGTGAGGACGGGAGGCAGTGCCAAACAGAGGGGGGGTATGGGGGAGGGGGGCAGGCAAAGGGACTCGAATTGACTGGGCTGGAGAGGGGTCACAATGTGCCCCAGGCAGACAGATGTTTCAGCTCATTAGGGCTTATAACACTGGTCTGCATTCCTCACAGAAGTTAATTATTTATTTTTGCGATGTCTGCATCTTTCTGTCACCTGTCTCTAACCCTCTGAGTGTTTTCTTGCCCTGTGCCACCGTGTATGGGTGCTGCTATATGCCGAACATACGCTGCCGACTGCTCCGGGGCGTCTATATGTTCTGCCAGAGTGAGCGCTGTTTAGAAACACACAGAGATTGCAAAGTGTCATTTACACACCGCCCGATGAGTGCTTATCCATGGGGACCTTTGAGCTTCAAATGTCATTGGCTGAGGCTCCTCTCGGCGCACCCAAAGGTCACCAGTGACACTGGCTCCAGAGCTCCTTATTGATTCCCAATCTACTGCCATTATGCCTGGCAATTACAGACGGAACTGAAATCCTAATCATGGAAATATATTCAGTCTGAGGATGTATCTGGAATTGTAATGTTGTGCCAACATGTATAATTCAGCCAAAGACCAAGGATTCCTCTGTGTGCTTGTGGACCTTTTTCCCATATGTGGTGACATTCAATGATAATTTTTTTTAATGTATAATATTAAATATCTGCTCTCAAAACAATTGAAGCTCAGTTCAAGAGGACAAGAAAAAACAGAAACGTCATATTCTGGCAATCTACCCGTTTGATTGTGCTAGTATAGTAAAGAATATAGAAGGAAAAACTCAGCCTTTAGCTACAGTTATAATCGCTAAAATAGCTGTGTTGAACACCTTGTTTTTATAAATTTTTTCAGTGGGGCTTGATTTATACTCCCACTTGATGAAAAAAGGCTGCACACACAGTAGCTCTCACAGCAAACAGAAAATCAGCACAATCTTAGATGAAAGCAGAGGTAAACTGACAACATTAATTGTACATATTTCATACACTTTGATAATGCAATGTAATTTAATGCAAACCTAAAATTTGAATTGCCCAGATCATCTTTAAAGTCACTCAGGCAAGTCGTCGTCTCATGGTCATTTTACTGTATATAAAAGGGGCATGATCTGTTCTATCAAACTGAGGGCGTTTTAATATCTTCAACGAGCCAAAAAAACCAAACAAACACAAATAGAGCTATGGGCTGTATAGAGAGGCTAACAGTGTATGAAGTGGCCTGTTGCCTGCCTGAGCACAGATGGTGGCAGAGCAGGATGTACCGACCTGTAATTTTGCCCACACGCACATGCGCATGCACGTATGCACACACAGACACACACATACATTCAGAGTAATCACATATGCATGGATGCATACGGTATGTAAATACTGCCCTCATACAGTAGATACACACCCACACATGGTCAGATCAAGAGCTCATCCTATGGCACAGGAAGTGACTGCGGACAGACAGACTGGTCAGTTCAGAGGGCGTCACACTTGTTTTACAAAGATCAGAAGTCAACACCCCAAACATACATGTAATCAAGACTGTTTCTCTGCGTTTATTTATTTTTATTATACAGTGATATGCGGCACACAGACATGTCTATCAAAGGCTGACTGTGGTTCACAGAGACACTCAAGGCCAAGAAGGATAATTAGTGCACTGGAACGATCAATACGACTCGCGTGGGGGTGGGATGTGGAGGGGAAAAAAGCAATCTAAGGAAGAGTTGGAAGAGAACTGCAAGGGAAAGCAAAATCCAAACAGGCTGCATACATTACATTAAGTGAGAGATTTACATCAGTGGGAGGGATTCCACCCCATGTTTGATGAGAACATGTACCAGGTGCAGGATGTGCAGCTTTTTGGATCCATGTTAAAACCACTAATATTCATTATTTATATGCTAAAGAGAGAGGGACACAGCATATTGATTACGACCAGAAGCTATTGAGATATCCTCAGTGAGCGGACAGAAGTATTCGGTAAAGACTGAGACAAATGGGAGGGCATAAAGACAGGAAGACAGATAGATAGGTGGATGAGTAAAGGCGAGGGTTCAGCAGATCGATCGACAGAAGAGAAGCAGAGGTCCCTCTGGAGCAGCGGGGCCTTTTTAGCGCTATGTGAGGAGAGGAGGATGACATGTTTCCCCTTTGAGGTGTTGAGTGTGTGAGGGAGGTTGGTTGTGCCATGATGGCTCGGATGGAAAGATGCGCGAGAGGAGAATGTGTGGCCGCGGCGCTCTGTGGTGTGACAGACGGTGATAGCGAGCGACAAACAGAGAGAGAGAGGAGAGGAAGACATGCCGGTCCTCCAGACTCCAGCTCCCCCCCATGACTCTGGGATGTCAGCCATGTCCTGCCCATCCACACTCATCTACAGCCATCAAGAGAAACACAGAGCTCTCGATTTGATCTGGAGGCTTTTGGATACATCATCCCGTCGTGTTTCTGGATGTGCTTCAGGGGAAAACCCAATTAAAAAAGGCCAAAAAGAGCACGTGAAAGAATACCTGAAGTCAGCCCTGTGCAGTGAGGTGTGGAGGGTGGGGGCGAAAGGCTGGAAAAAATATTAAGCTCACAGCCAGTCCTGCTGGAAAGCATGATGGCATCATTTAAACCCAAATGACACATGAGGAAAAACATTTTTTCTTCCAACATTTATACATTACTATCAAAAATAATGAATCAATAATTGATGAATTCTACTATAAAAACATTTCTAATAGGACAAAATAAAAGAAAGGAAATGCTCAGGTGTCTTCTTCCCAAACACATCATTTACATTAAATTGAGTGATGGAAACATGCCCACCAAGAGAATTGCTTTCCGATTTCCAGAGGAGTAATAAGAATCTGTGGTGGCTACCCCCACTCACAAAAGGCATAAATGAAAACATGATATGGGTGTCGACCGCCATCCCTGCAACAGATTAAGGTTTTGACACTCAGCCGAGAAATCCATTTGAGTGACGAATAAATGAAACATTGACTTGTACCATTTGCACCTTGGCAACAGCTTTACTATTATTAGCAGAGCGGTAGGTGCAGGAGAGACAGAGACGGAAAAGCTCCAACTGTGTCCAGACAGGCCAGAATCACGGATGATGGAGCCAAAAGCTCTACCTGACACTAACACCTCTGATACTATTGTTGTTAATATTACCAGGCATTGGAAAAGTTAAATAAAACGAATTTATTGATTGTTTAAAATCTGTTTTCTATATTATTCAAACCTAATAAAGACATATTACCATTAAAGAACATTTATGGCGTATTTGCTTTTTTGTGCTATGGGAGGATACTGCTCTTGTTGGATACTGGAGCAAGTTATTTCAGTATAGTGAGACTGAAATAAAACGTAAACAGTCTCTGTCTGGTTTTTCAGGTAAGAAAAATCCACCTTCCACCACCTCCGAACCCCACTGATCAATCTCATTTGCTTGATTCCTTCAAAAAACAAGTTGTAGTTTTATGCTGTAGGCTGAAGGTCTGTCACATTATTGTATCTCCCTGTTTCCAATCTTTCTGCTAAGCTAAGCTAAA
Source organism: Trachurus japonicus (assembly GCF_045865225.1). Classification (NCBI taxonomy): domain Eukaryota; kingdom Metazoa; phylum Chordata; class Actinopteri; order Carangiformes; family Carangidae; genus Trachurus; species Trachurus japonicus. The sequence continues at coordinate 13,738,697 of NC_140912.1, forward strand.
ATAACCAGATTTAGAGTGCAGACAGTATCAATTTTCTCATGTCACAAAGAAAGTGGAAAAGCATGGCTATTTAAATTGTTAAACTATTCTATTCTTTTAAAGAGATGATAAGAAAATGAAGTAGCCTATTAAAGACGGAGAACAAAATGTCACATTATGTGATCTGCAGTGAAGGTTTCTGAATTTGCACCACAGCTGTAAACAGTGTTTTCACCCTGCAGTGCACGGGACAATTGTCCATTGTCTCTCTTAATTGATGTCAGAGCACTGAGGTGCATTAGTGCATTGCAGGATGTTCCCATGCTGGTGTGCACTTGCCCCCTCCGCTGGGCGAGGCACCGGGCCCCGCCCACCAGCTGCACAATAACGCAGGAGCATATTGATTATACTGCTCACAGAGGCAGAATAAAAAGAAGAGTGATATTTTTTCTGACTGACCCGTCTGAGTGCTATAGTCAGGGACGATGGCCACGGCGGGCAGAAGGCCAACTGCAGAGGGTTCTTCAGTGAGCTTTTCCATAGCCTGCAGGAGCACCTAAAAGCAAGACTGATTTATTTAGCAGGAGAGGAAAGAGAGGGAGGGGTGGAGAGAGGGAGGGAGCATGCACAACACAAATCCCTCACACTGGCTCATCTGCAAACACGGCACATCTCTGCTGGTCAGTTTAAGTTATGCAGTATCACATACAGCCATTTAAACCCATGCTTTGCAATACCACCTGGTGGGCAAAAGATCAATGGAGAGATTTGGTTCATATTAAATTCTCACTTTGCTTGATTAAGTTAGCATCTTTTTCATCTTGCTTGCTCAGAGCTGTGAAAACGGAGAACTGAGATTGGGTATCTTACCAGATATTCTCAGATCTAATTAATGATTTTCGATGTTCTAATAGCTTGGATCCAGAGCCGGTAAACCGCCTTTTCGCATCTTGCTGGATATTTATCTGTCAGAGGATTTAAACAATTTATCAACCAAACATAGGGGAAATGGGGAGATGTTAATAACTTAATTCATGTACGATGGAGAAAAGTGTGTTCAACCTCAAGTGAAGGTTAGCTACTGAGAAAGGATCTGGACTCTCCAGATTATAAGAGACCTCCGCTGGAACAGTAATAACAGGAAGGAAACAGCCACAATGTGACACTTGGTCACAGCATTATTACTGCCACTGTGGGGCAGTAGTCTGTTAAACAATAATCCCATTACTGTAGAATGAAATAACCTCAGCAGCAGCATTCACTGCATAATTCACTTAGCAACAAATAATGTTGATGGTTAGTTAAAGCTATGGCATCCGTCTTTGGAGGATAAAGGAAGAACTACCGAGAACCAGTGGATTTCGCAAACAGTGATTATTGCTCAGAGCTCTCCAGAGAGTCCTCCATTAACAATGCTGCACAAATCAATGTTTATGACCACCATAAAAAAACTGCAAACTAGAGAGCCCCCCAGATCCCGATTCATCCATAAAATCTGTTCTTTACCAGCTTTATGTTGATTTAACCTGAAACCAGTCCACTGGTCCTTGAACTCCCTGCTTTAACCAACCCTGCAGTTCAGTCCCTGGGACAGATGAAGAGTTGAGCACTTACTGCCCACAGACACTGATTTGGTACAATGTAATCAGCATCACTGAGATATTCACTCTGCTTGTGCTTGAGGCAGAATATGGAGGAGAACAGGCTAAACCTGTGGGGAGTAACAAGTGCAGCAGCTACAGGATGCTCTCTGCTGCCTGATGTCCATCTGCATAATAATGAGTTTGCCTTGTCTGTTTGTGAAAGAATCAGCCTATGTATGTATGTGTAGTATGTGAATAAAAGTGGTACAAGGTACAAGGACTCCTGCCACATAGAACAGTAAAATGTCATCCAACCCATATAGCATATGATTGCAGTCTTTTCCCTGTGGTGATCGTTCACCTTGACTTGCCTACTTTCCGAATAATGACAGAACCAGTGGTTATTATAAAACAAATAGATATGGTTTTTGAATAATTTGAAATCTAAATCAGAGAATCCAAGCAGCTCATCATCTTTGCTTATGTCTGTAACACATTTTGAGTTTGTTGAAAACAAAATATTAAATTACCCAGTTATGAATTTATAGATTTCACAGATTTAAGACACAGATATTAAAAAAAAAAAAGATATTAAATTAAAAAATGTTTAATACAAATAGCTCGGTTGGGTGTTGGAAGAAAAGGCAACACAGAATGTAATGGGATACGCATAGTTACACAGGAAAGGGTAAAGAAAGCATGGATTATTCATGCCTATTCCCATAGTGCAAACAGCTCCTTTTTGATGGATTGTGCCCGGAGCGCTCCTCCCTGCTCAATACCAACAGTCCCAGGCAGCCCAGCCTCATGCTGCTCCACGCAGCCGGGATGATGAGCTCCCCCAGAATCACAGACAGGGCCAGCGGCTCTCATCTCTCTCTCCTCCATAGTCAGACATAATGATGGTGTGTGGTCTGAGGTGAACCTAAATTTAAACTAGAGTATCAAGAGGAGGGTAGTAGAGCAGAGAGGTATACTGGGGGACAAGTGCTGATGGCGTTTGACTGAGCTCATTTTAGTTTAACTGAAGGACAGGACGTAACGTGGATGGAGCATAATGGTCTGTCACACAAATCAGCTGACAGGTGGAGGCGCTGAGAGGTGGTGACAGGTGTACGCAGAAACACCGTCGCCTCCAGCAAAGCGCAGCAACCTGGATCGGACATGTTTCTCTGCTCCAGTTTGTTATCCAGAAAAAGACTTTAGAGTGTGGGTACAGTAGGTGAGATCAGCTGGAACAGCTCCAAATGGGAGCAGTGGAAAGGCTGCAGGGGCGACTAGGCAGGAGGGTACAGTGAAGCTGACTGAAGTAACCAACACTATCACATTTACTTTACTTAGATATTTTATCACATTCTGGATTTGTGATATTTTGTGTTAATTGCGTCACATTAAATTCTCTTATTTTGCTTACACAAGGAGAGCACATTTATAGGCTAATAATATAATAGAGAGCAAAGATATTAAAAAATAATCCATCCAAACTGGGACCAGACATCATACACCTGTCTCTTTTTGATACTATATAAATACAGAAAATAAAGAGAAATGGGGGAAAAGAGAAAAATTCCCATTAGTTCCGAGAAATAGAGAATTTCAGAGACTAACACTAAATTATTGAACACACACAGTGTCTAACTGAATACATTCAGAGATAACTGGGCTTAAAGAAAGCTCCTGTGACTCTTGCCCTCAATGATGTGCTCAGTCTGCACCACTGAAATAGCTCTCCCACTACACGAGCTCTGAACTGAGCGTGAACCTAAGCCTTTCTTCCCAGCTCCATTTAGAGGCCTATCTGTAGACAGCACGAGTCTTTGCCAAATTTCTCCTGGCAGAGGATTTAAAAGACGTTCAATATGAAGAAATCCAAGACGATGTGGGTCAAATCTCAATAACACATGTTGCCTGAAGCCGTCAACAGCCCAGACAGCCAGTGATGGTGTTGACTGTCTGTCTCACTGATGAGAAAAGTGAGTAATCCTGAGATTTCACACTTTCAACACATTCCATACCATCTCCCAGCATAGAGCAGGTGAAGATGGATAGCGAATGAAGCTGTGTAACGGTCAGCTAACCGTTCGAGATACCTTAGCAACAGTTAGAATCCTTTATGCTGCCCGTCTGATCGCCAACCCCGTGACTTTGCTGTCCTCCAATGAGCTTGCTTCGCCGCAAAGGGGAGGAGGCAGCCGTAGGCAAATAAAGCAGGGACTCGAACAAAGGGAGGAGGCTTCAGAAACATTACATTGCCTCTGCTGGACCATCAGTATTCCCTCCACATCCACTGCTATCACTCCACACACACTCAGAGAGCGCTATTTAGGCTTGTGTGTAATTATTCTGTCACTTAACAGGCAGAAACCACGCTCTGTGAACGAACGGACCCAAGCTCGACAATTACCATCGACATTGAAGTTGAGCCCCGGTGAGCAGAGCAAGGCAAAGCAATTTTACACTATACATTTGTGCCGCCAATATTTAGTGTAAACCGAAATTGGAAAATATGAAGTATAAACATTCAGAGAAAGGTCCGTGAAATGCAACAGTTTCTCAGAAGCATGAGCCCAATTTTTCCACTCCTGAAATTAATGCTCCTCATCTGCTTTGACAGAGAGACTTCAGAAACATGTTTGTCTTCTCTTGATGTTGGAGTTCAGTCAGCACTTGAAAGTTTAGCGTATCAGCTAACAAAGTTAGGGTGACCATATTTTGATTTCCAAAAAAGACGACAGTCAACCTTGTTGTGGTTGCACTTTAAGTTGTTGTTATTGGTGTTGCAGTTCGTTTAAAACCAAAAACAAATTAGGCTATGACATGTTTACAGCAAATGCATTGGCTATTGGTTTATTTTGTTACTTTTAGTAGGCCCATGACATTTAGTACTAGGCCTAATATCACTTCGAATAATAGGCTAAGTGTAGCCTAAATCAACCCCAGGCTGCACTTTTGGCTGAATTTTATATCATTTCAGATTAAAAACCATAGATGGCTAAAAAGAAATTCCAGGCTAGGATGATGATCTGTGACAACAGAAAAATTTTAATTAGTGTGTAAATGATCAATAATCAATAGAGGCCCCTTAGGGCCCCATGGAGGAGGCCCCTGATCACAGATAAGCACGCTGTCGGGTATTTAGAAAAAAAGAAAGAAAAGGAAAACAAAACAAGAACGTGTCAGCCACCGGCCGTCCTGGGCTACCGGCTGTTCTTCTCCAGAACACACAGATGTCCAGTCCGCCCCTGGTAAAGCTACACTTGTGCTTCGGCATTATGTGAGAGCAGAGGCAACGCTGCTCCGATGTCTGTTCCCTCTGTATACTACAGGTAAGCGCATCGCAGAGCCGCACATACAGAGGCAGCCTCTCGGGAATTAGCCTACATCAGAGACGCAACAAAATACCAGAGTATTCTGTGCAAAGCGCCAGTAAAGTATTTTTAATGGTCACATGAAAAACAATGAAAACCGGACATTTTCATTAATTTATAAAACCCGCCCGGACGCCCCGGACAGGACGTAAAAAGTGGACATGTCCGGGTAAAAGAGGACGTTTGGTCACCCAAAACAAAGTAATACGACTTTATGAAGCATCCAGTGTTTCCTGAATACAAATTTGCATCAACAAACCTTGAGAAATGTATCCAAAACAAAACAAACATAAAAATTCAGTTCACCTCTGTCCTGTCTGTGCTGATGTCACCTTTCAATCTACAGAACTGGCAACACGCAGGGATGCTAACAATGCTACATACCAGAGCTCTGCATTTCGGACAGTTAGTGCAACTCCAACACTACTGGCATATCACACTTTACTGTTTCTTTTATACCATCCAAATATCATCACATAAGTAGGGGTGCCTTGATTGTTCAGCCTAATGGTCATGATTAGTTCATTTTCATTAAAAATAGCTACATGTTTGATCAGCTGTAATGCTCCTCCCTACTGTACTAAAGCAGTGGATAATAACCTGGTGCCTCCAGTTTAGAGAGTGTGCTGTATTGTCTGGTCCTACCTACACCCTTGTTCAATGTGCCATTGTGTGACAGGCCACATGTGGAACTTCAACCAAGTGTGAGAGAATGATATGATAACAACATCTGCAATGCATGCCAAGAAGGATTGCCATCAGTCAATCTCACACATTGTTGATTGGTATCTGTGGCAAACATGACTGTGACGTCCCCACTTGTAGGGATTTTCAGTCTTGCCTATGGGCACTTTGATATGTGGCAAAAAGAGCTGGGGATCAAACCACCAACCCTGTCTTTGGTGGACAACCTACATCTCAGCCACAGTCGTCCAACACCCCAGTCAGTCACAGCATCAAAAGACAAGTCGGTTGAAACTGTAGGGCAACCAGAAACTACTTGGGACCCATTCACAGACCTAACTCATGTTGAAAAGTGATTTGTCAAAAAAAAAAACCCCATCATACTACATTCCTAATGAGATGAACCACAATAAACCAATAAAAACTTGATCCCTTTCCATTATTCCTTGCACTGTGCTCTTAGCTCTGTGTACTGTAATGCACAATCGCAAGCCGAGCCCACACAACATTACCCAATAACTCCATCCTGTTTGGTGGTGGTGCGCTCTTTGGCTGCTTACCTCCCTGTAGGCCTGCTGTTCCTAGAGCTCAGTGAAGAGCTCCTCCTCCCATGAGAGGCCTGTGTGTGGGCTGGTGGGTGCAACGGGTCACCTCCAACTCCTCCACCCACAGGAGCTCATCCACTCCACTCTGCCTGTAAATGCAGTGATGCAAACATACATAATATGGTGGGGAAATAACACTTTCTGTTTTAATGATGCAAGTCTTTTTCTTTTTTTTCTGAGGCACTCTCCTCCCAAATGTAAATTACACCACTGAGATTAGTGTTGTCATGGTGTTCACTCAAATGTTGTTTTGTACTTTAGGACAAATGCCTCCTTTTAGTTTTACAAATAAAGATTAAGCTTTCGAAACACAGATTTTTAGTTGGAAAGGATTCAACGTATCACGAAGGAGGATCTCTCCCCTTAAGTATACGTAAAAGCAATAATACCAATTACACTCCTCATTATCTGAATAAGGATTTCGACATAACTTCATAAGCCTTAACACTAACCTAACCCCAAGTTAAAACTACTCCTTAACTCTCAAACAGTCTTGTGGAGACCTACGGTTTGGTCACACACACACACACACACACACACACACACACACACACACACACACACAGAGGTTTTTTTTTGTACATTCCAGAGGAGACAGAGAGCGAAGCTGCCTCTTCCACTGAAATAACACTGTTGTATTTCGCAAGAAGTTCTAAAATACACGTCCACAGAAATCAGGACCTGAGCTCAAAATACCTTAGTAATCACATGAACAGCCCTCCATCCTCCCAAATCTTTGAACGGGCTAATCAAATAACACTCCCTCTCCCTTCACGGGCCTAATCCCTCTTAGCCAGAACGTAAGAAACGTGCCACCTGCTTCCAGGCATACAGCTCCAGGCCTGACTGCCCTTGTGACATGACGTTGCCCCTAATCTCACAAACAAATGCATGCACTGCAAAAACTCAAAATCTTGCCAAGTATATTTTTCTAATTTCTAGTCAAAATATCTAATCACACTTAATATAAGACAAAATCACCTAAAGAGTAAGATTTAACTGAGATAAAGTAGCTTGTTTTTAGACAGTGCATCTTGAAAATCTTGATAAGTGAAATAGTCTTGAAGACATCTTGTTTTGAGTCATATCTCAGATGAAACAAGCTTTTTTGACATTTCATAAGATTTTTAAGCTGCTGTGTTATTTGTAAAAGATGAATCGTCTTGTTTCAAGAAATAGACTTAACTTAAATTGAGACAACAGATCTGCTTTATTGAAACTGCAGGTCAACATGGGGCGGCAGTGACTAAGGCAGTAGAGCGGGTCGTCCAATAACTAGAGGGTTGGCGGTTCGAATCCCACTCTGTCCCAGTCGCTGTCATAGTGTCCTTGGGCAAGACACCTTACCCAACTTGCCTCGTGTGAATGTGTATGAATGATCATGGTGGTGGTCGGAGGGGCCGTTTGGCACACATTGGCAGCCACACTTCTGTCAGTCTGCCCCAGGGTGGCTGTGGCTACACGTAGCTTACCACCACTGGTGTGAATGTGTATGAATGAATAATGGTTACTGTAAAGTGCTTTGGGTGTTGGGAAAAAGCGCTATATAAATGTAATCTATTATTATTATTATTATTGACATGCCCAACTCACAACAACTGACAGTACAGTGGGGCTATTTTTCTTTCATTTCCTTCACACTGTAAACCTGAATGTTTAAAGTAATTAAATAGATTGAGTACAGTATACTAAAAGTTTTTTTTTTAAAAAGGTTCTACTAACTTAATTATGTCACGTTCATGTAACATGTTATTTCATTTTGAGTAATTTAAACTAATTATTTTTGATTAAATTAAACTATTGGTAGCCTATAATAACAACTTAATAGAATTAAGTAATTAATGATAAAGTCCTCTATGTTTCAAATAAATACAATAACAACAATAACATCTTAAATGCATTAGACATTAGTGGAAGGTGTTTTTATTTTAATCTTTGTCTTATCGGTTTAATGTAGCCTTTATTTTATTTTTACTTTTTTTTATTCTGAGTTAATCTGTGATTCAGCCTCCGAAGCAGCAGGTGGCGCTAATGCACATTTACACTGATTGCTACCGCTCTGGAAAACAACAGAAGAGGACGGTTTGAACGGAACAGCAGTTAGCAGCAACAACAAACAGCACGGAGGAGCAGTGGACTGCAGCCAGCATCACCGGACTTACTGTAAGTTTTGAATGTTAATGTTAACATACTAACATTTATTTTGAGTGCTGTCCGGCGGGTCTGTGTTATTTATGTGCTTTTTTGCCGCTCTCCCGGAAGGAAACGTTGTGCTAGCAGGGCTAAGGGGCTAACGGCTGCAGCAGAGCTAACTGTCTGCAGTCAGAGCTTTCCAACCGTTTTCTTGTCAGAAGTTTTTCTGGTTGCATCAACCCTCTGGGGTCGACGCACACGCCGACGTGTTTGCGCAAAGGTCTCACATGTTTTTGTTTATTTCGGTCATTTTACGCCGTAGAAAGCAGTTCAACTATCCGTGTGATCGGGAGACTTTCCCCTTTCAAATGCTACGTTGTTAACAGAGTGCCACTAAGTTAGTAGAGCACAGGGCAGGCACACTGCCTGTGTGTCTTGACTGTGTGTCTCATGTATCTTCTATAGACGCTCGTTTTAAATTCTGTATGAACACTGAGACACAGAGATTGCTGTTAACAGACCACAAATTAACTGCCTGCGTCCGTTTTAAAACAAACAACTCTGCTTCAGCATGCCAGCTGGTTTTCATGACAAAGATGAATAAATCAGAGTTCAGAGGATGATATGACATTAACTGTGTGTGCAATAATTTCAGATAACAGATATGTTTGAGGCAGAAGAAGTCCAGACTGAGAAGAACCTGCCCTGGCCTCACTAGAAAGATGATGGAGACTGTTTCCCCGGCGCCAACAGACAGTGATGTCCTTCCCACCAGTGAAGTGAGCTCATGGACCTCAGGCCTGCTCTCCAAATAGAGTTTGAGGTAATATGGATCAGCTCTCTCTTTAAAGTGGAAATTGTAATTCTTACCCATTTGTCAGCTATTTGCTGCTTTACAAATGTGCGAACTGTTTAAGTGTTGTTGCTGACTTGTCCTTGTGCTGTTATTTCAATGTGTTTGTATGCAGAGCTCCAGCGGAGTACGAATCAGAACCACATTCTGAGCTAGACTGCCATGTTCGTCGACTGATGACCTTATTCAGACAGAAGGCAGCAAAAACTGGGAAGGCAGCAGATGCTCTGGCTTTTAAACATCCATGATGAACAGGTAAATAGATTACACATTTCATAGGTTGAACCAGAAAACATTGGACAGGTTCAGTGATTCAAAGGAGCTTTTTGAATTTTGCAATTAGTCCACTTTGTTTGATATTGATATTGTGACAGTGAAACATTAAATTGAAACGAAAGACACTGAGTGTTGCTGGCACTTTCAGATGGAGCTTTCTCAGTACTGTAACTTTTGTCAGAATTTTGCTTTGTAAGTTATATGTTTGTAAACAACCCTCTACTGTAGGTTCCAAATGACCAAAATGCATTATCCTGACAGAAGGATGTCTGTGTTATGTGTTACAGGAAAAAGAAAACGCCCTCTCTCCTGCTCAGTCCTGATTGTGAGTCCGTCCAACTGCCTCCTAGCGGTAGGAGATGTGGCGGTAACCTCTCCTGTGGTGACGCCTGCGACTCCCCTGAAATATCATCAGGTCATCACACAGAGTTTGATTGAGAAGTGCAGGTGTGAGTAGGGGTCTATATGCTTTGAGTGTGCTGTGCAAAGCACAGATTTTGTACGTGTATTGAGGGGCACATTGGTCAGATGTTTGGACCTGTCTTAACTGGCATGCTCTGCTATTTTCATATTGCAGTTCCATAAATACTGTCAGCCAAAATGTTGAGAAAAATTAAGCTGTTTCCCTTTTATGCAGTCCTCTGGGAACTTTTGCTGTTTAAATAATAAAAAAAAAGGTTAAATGCAAGACTAGTTTTTATTTTGTCTGTCTTATTAGTAGTAGTTAATGTCTTGAATCTAGTAGGTGAATGTCTTGAATCTAGAACAGTATTACTTTTGTAGAGCTTACAATAAGCTAAATACACTTGAGATGATGACAGGATGGTAAATTACGGCTTATTATTGCAAAAGAGCATTGCCTAATATGAGTCAGGAATGCTAACTTCAAGACATTTTGTCTCAAAATGTCAGTTTCTAATCTTATTTCAAGTAGGTGGTGGACTTAAATCTAGAACAGAGTCACAATTATAGAACTAAAAATAAGTTAAATACACTTGAAACAAGCAGGATGACCCCCCAAAAAATGCTACTTTTGAGGGGAAAGTACTATTTTTGAGCATCACAAGCTTATTATGAGACACAAAACATCACAATACGAGTAAAATATAGCTAAAAATGAGTTTTCCCAGCTAATTTCAAGATCACTCTTATCTTATAAGGCTTAAATATAATGTCTTATTTCAAGAAATCTTACCAAGAGAATTTTCACTTGTTCCATTGGCAGATTTTTTTGCTTATTACAAGCAAAAATATCTTGTTTTAATTTTTTTTTGCTTATTTTTGGAGAGGCCGTTTTTCCAGTGTGTAGGTACATCTAGGCTGGATGCTACAGCTGGATCTGGACTCGCTACTGCATGTGAGCAAATGTATTTCCACCACCACTTACCACACACATAATCATCTGAATTAGCTTGCTGAAGAGGATTAAGACCTGAAATAGCCAAAGGCCAAAGAATATGAGAGAAGGAAACAAAGAACCTCACACAATATTTTTCCACTGGTTAAACTCCATTAAACATAATGAATACACAGGAATGAAGCCAAACTATCTATACTCCATCCCCTTACACACAAATCATCTGCTTTAGTCAGCATTAAAAAGGACATAATTCCTGATTCAATCTGATTGTATTCCATAAAACTGTTTTATGTTCAGACAGATGTGGTGAGACTAACAACTGAGTGCAATGGTGTGGACAAAACCACAAAGACCTCAACACTCAACACTTCTTACAACATGGCAAGGTAATCTACACTGAACAAAAATATAAACACAACACCTCTGTTTTTGCTCCCATTTTTCATGAGCTGTATTCAAAGATCTAAAATGTTTTCTATGTACACAGAAACCTATTTCTCTCAAATATTGTTCACAAATCTGTCTAAATCTGTTAGTGAGCACTTCTCCTTTAATCCATCTACCTCACAGGTGTGGCATATCAAGATGCTGATTAGACAGCATGATTATTGCAGGTGTGCATTAGGCTGGCCACTCTTATGGTGCGTTCCAGGCAGGCTTTTTAACCCGTAAGTCACGACTTCAAGTCACCAGTTACGAGTTTGTAGCGTTCCAGGCAAGTTACGAGTTACGAACTGGGAACTGGGAGTAGATCGATCTAGTACGAGTTCACAGGTGGGAAGTTACGAGTTTGACTGTACGTTCTAATTGGTAACCATAGGAACAGGTCGGAAAAATACGAGTTACGGGTTGCCTGGAACGCACCATAAGGCCGTTTATATGGACGCGGTTATTTTTAAAAACGGAGACATTAACCATCGTGCACCCTTCGTTTGGACGCAAACGGAGAATTCACAAACAATTCTTTCTAAAAACTCCAGCCAGAGTGAAGATTTTTTCCATGTAAACAGAGAAAAACAGAGTTTTGGGTAGCCGACGTCAGACCCTGACGTCTAACCGTAACCAAATACGGTTTAGATTAGTGAAGTATCTTTGCCGTGTACCGTAACCATTTTATATAACTTAATAAACTAAAATAAAATTTAATGCAGACTGATCGCTTCATTGTAAAACATTTATTTATTGATGTAATATGCTGATTTCTGTAGGCTACATACAGAGCCCCGAGGCAGCGCTGCTCTTCTGTCCAATACATGAAGCTTCACTTTTCATTCAAACAAACTAATGCTACTGCTGTAATTGTTAGATTTCATCAATGAGACCAACATTTATCTCCTAAAAATAATTTACGAGATCCTGAGGCCCATTGTTGTGCTATTCATCCACGACCATCACCTCATGTTGCAGCAAGATAATGCACGGTTCCATGCAAGGATCTGTACACGATTCCTGGAAGCTGAAAACATCCCAGTTCTTGCATGGCCAGCAGCATACTCACCGGACATGTCACCCCCATTGAGCATCTTTGGGATGCTCCGGATCGGCATATACAACAGCGTGTTCCAGTTCCTTCCTGCCAATATCCAGCAACTTTGCACAGCCATTGAAGAGAAGTGGACCAACACTCCACAAGCCACAATCAACAACCTGATCAACTCTATGCGAAGGAGATGTGTTGCACTGCATGAGGCAAATGGTCGCCCCAGATACCGACTGGTTTTCTGACCATCATGCTGTCTAATCAGCATCTTGATATGCCACACCTATAAGGTAGATGGATTATCTCGGCAAAGGAGAAGTGCTCACTTACAGAGATTTAGACAGATTTGTGAACAATATTTAAGAAAAAATGTTCTTTTGTGTACATTTTAGACCTTTAAGTTCAGCTCATGGAAAATGGAAGCAAAAACAAAAGCGTTGCGTTTACATTTTTGTTCAGTGTACTGTAGGTATAGAGAGAAACAGGAAACTGCGACAGACTATGATTTACAGATTGTTAACACAAATCTTGATGACAGACCCCTTTAAGAGAAGAGGGATGTAATGGATGTTTCCAGCAAGCTTATGTCACTGCTTTCAGTTTGAGAGGATGACGGTATTCATGTGAAATGTATGAGGATACTTTTTGTGTGAAGGATCAGACTGGACTGAATTGTATTTCTATGACATGCTAATTTCTCTGCAGCATCTAAAAGTGACACAAAAAAATACCACTCATGAATTCAGTATGTAAAATTAATCCTGTGTATTGTGTTCAAAAGAGCACAGTGCTGTCATCTGATTTCTCAAACTGCCTTCACAATGTCGTCAGGATCAAATCAGACCAGGATGTGACTTTAAACTGAAAAAGTAGAGCAGCAGTGTTCAGATGGATCTTTATAGTAAAGTTGCCTTCAATTTACCATTGCTGTGGCCCATTCAGGATAACATGGGGTTGTTTAAACAAGGATGGAGATGTCAGGCTGCATTAGCATCCAGACATACTCTGCACCCAAAGGATTCAGCGGTGCCGGGAAAATTCAGTCATTAAATTTGCAGCTGTTCTGCAGAGCCCCACCGTCTGCTTACGGGATGAGGGACAGCGTTTCATGGTCAGGATGCGTTCATCTCAGGTTCATATTTCTGATTCACTTCACAGATAAAGAGACGCCTGTTGACATATGACACAATGTCCCAGGATGTTTTTGGTCAAAATGGAGTTGTAAAAAGGCGTGGGTTATATTTTTACTTCTGAACCGTGGGAGAGCTGGCATGCCATCTTTGTACACCAGGGCCCTGAAAGTGCCCATTCAATATTTACAGCATGCTAATTTGTTGCCAGCTACCAAAAAGGACTGTGCTAAAAATACATTTAAGCCTGCAGTTCATGCTTAGTCCTCTTCTGTATTGTTTTTTTTAATAGTCTGCAAGTTGTTCACTTCATTTTAGGCTATAAAAAACAGTTTACATGCCAATGAAATCCAAATTTCAAAATAAGAGCTTAGTGATGCTATACTGGACTGTCATTTTCAACAAAATGATTCAGTGAAAATCACTGAACTAATGTGTGAATGTCAACATGTTATTGAGTTTTTTATTGATCAAAACATTCTATACCATTTTCTCAAATAATTTACAATTTAATGCTACAAAAGCTTGGTCTCTTTTTCTTTGGATGTTCACAGTACAGATGTTATGAAAAGGATGACTGTAAAATTAATTTCAATTTGCCACTTATCTTTTCAGGTTTGTTGTTGTGGCAGCCATTATTTCACGGCATACAATATTCACAATTGTTGCTGTGCCATTATCTTTTCGATTGCTGGTGAGATATTTGTCACTTCCCTCATCCACAGCCACTCCACAGTGACTTTGTTTACTGCTCTTTGTTCATCTATTGTAAACAAAGGATTTTTGTTGTTTCTCATTTCAAGTGCCCTTCCCCCGTCTACCTTTTGTCTCTGAAAGCCCTGGTTTGTTGTTAGAAGCCTTCAATATGGAGCCCGGCTGGCCTGCCCCCCTCTCCTGCCTCAAAGGCGCTTGCAGATGAAAAATTTATGACTGTATGCCTTGAAAACCTCCACATTCCATTTGAAGTGCTGCTGTTCCTCTGATGCTGCCCCCGCTGATGGCGACTGCGTCTGCCGTCTTCATTTGACCGGAGCTTTTCCTCACAGTGGGAGTGCAAATCAGGGAGAGAGGGTGGGATGGCGTCCACGGCTTTACACCCCTTTACTTGTATTCACTAATCAAGGACAGATTTTTCTTGGCTGTGTGCAATGAGACATTGATTAGATGGCAAAAACTCGCCCCCACACGGCTCCCTCGCCGCCGTACAGCAATGTGTCTGTCTCTGCATCTCTTTGTTACATTTTTATATAATAACATATTAGAGAAATATTGCTTATTGGAGGCGTAGCACCTCGTACTCTTAGTTGTAAGGCTTATATTTACTTGACACAATGCCCTTCCATTGCAGTGTATAAATTGCATAATAATGAATGAATAAATTATTGAGGATTGTATACCTGCCACTCACTCAGTTAAATGTGCTCACTGGAAGTTAAGTACCACTATATTCAATATATCCTTTCTGGTATATATTGGCATTTTCCTTACAGTAAATTAATTTCCCAATGAAATAAACTAATTTGAAGACCAATCAGTGCTGTAATGATTTACAAGTACTGTAATAAATAATATTCCAACACTGCAATGGCAGCCTGACCATTACAAATTAGATTAGATTTGTACTTTAGACCTCTACTTAATAAATGTCCCATTTGTCTCCCAAATGGAGCATAAAAAAGAATAGACCAACATGTGTTACTTCTGTTCACCAGAATTTCTTGTGAAAAAGTAATTGTGAGCATTTCTCAAGAAAGAAAAACACAAAACGAAGCAACATGTGAAACGAGGATAAACATAAACATTGCAGCACCACTGAGGATGTTGTTTTTGAGTGCGCTCAAGTTTGAACTTTTGTCTTTGGAAAACAGGATGTTTTTTTTTGTTTTTTTACAATATCCAGATGTTTCACATATTGTTCATGTTGTTTCTCACAAAGGTTGTGTAATCCTCAGATATGTGTATTGAGTAAAACTAACAGATGTGGTACTCATATTGTTTCACATGGCTGTGATCTGTGTTTTTCATTTGCTGGGGGAAGGTAATCACCATGTACGGTTGCGTAGTGATTGCTGAACATGTGGGCGTCTTTGTCCAACACCTCCACTTGCCTCAGATCATCAGTAACCTGGAAAAAATATTCTCACACATCCCTTTGTTCAGTTGTGAAATGTGCTAAAAGAGGAAACAATAAACACAATATGCTAAAGGAGTGAATAGATAATACCAATTAGACACACTGATTATGATATTATCATTCACAACTATGTTCTGAAAAAACAGGAGTTATTTCCTGTTTTAAGCGTTACAATGAAAAGAGCTCAAAATGCACAAAGTCTGTAAAAATGGTGACAAAAAAACCAGGTCAGTTTGCTTTGTAATTCTAATCCATATGATCTTATACATTATACAGAATATATCAATAATTAAGACACAACTGTAGAGGAAATTCTTGGGCTCAAAGACCTTGGCAAAGCCTGCTCTCATGCATCAAGTCACACCGGTTCCTAAGCAACAGGTAATTTCACAACACACACTGCTGTACATGCAGCAACAGCTTTTCATAGCGGGGTTTCGAATTTCAATTTAAAGTCACATCAGATGGCAACCTTGAGCCACTCAATACTGTTCAAAGCTCTGTTCAAAGATGGGGGACATTGTCACACTTGTCACTGGAATAATTAGCCCAGGACAATGAGGTAGCATTTATCGTAAACAGCAAGGCCGTCTCCAGCTCCACATGAATCGACATTCCCCTGCACCGCCAGCGGTTTCCAGGCACAGGCTCAGGTTGGCGAGTTTAAATGGTCATGATGGAAACCATCTCATCACCCAGATGGGATCTTCCACGAATATCTGGCTCAGATCAGGTTTTAAAGTTAGAAGAAAAAAAATCTGGGAAAGCCTTCAGTGTGTGTGACTGCGCAAGAGTCTGTCAAACAGACCATTACATTTTCATTTGATGTGAAAATGTTGAAAAAAAGAGAGAAAAGAATAACACCCCATTGCTTGGATTTTGAGGATCAGAGGCACACTGATGAAAATAAATTGGTGTGATGATTATTTTTCAATAAATTAGAATCAGGGCATTAAATGTAGAATAATGTTAAATTTTAAGTCTAATTATAGCAGATAGTTCTTTTCTTTTAAGACATTATTTCTAAATATACTTACGTTAATTACTATGAGGCATGTTTAAATCCAATTATAGTCTTTCTTTCCTTTTAAGACAAAAACAGTACAAGAAAAAAAATATCAATGACTCACAAATAGGCTTTCTGAAAACAGCCCACAGTAAATGCTCCATTTCTTTCTGTTTTAGTAATAACTGAACTGAAAAAAAAAGAAGTCAATTTTTAAATATTTACATCTTCAACAACAAATGGACTTGTCTGGGCAGAGTTAGTGTAGAGGGTTATATTACAGTCTGACACACTTTTGGTTTTGATCGTATCATAGTATTTGTTGACAATGAGAAAACATTTTCACGTGCCTACGGTATTCTCTTTGTGTTTCCTGTCCAACAGGTGTCAATAAGTATTGGCCAGAAAGCATGATTGTCTCTATTTACCATTCAAAACAGTGACTGCTGCAAGGCCATGTTTCTCAGAAGCTGCTGATAGTGTTAAAAATCCATTTCCTGCAATGGATTGACCTTGGCAAAGTGCTAATGTTAACGCACAAACAAGGAAATCAATACAAGAAACAGGACTGACCCACTTATTCTTTGTCTATATGGCAAACATTTTGACATCAGTCCTGTCCACAAAACACGGGAAGCTCCACTCGTTATACTATAGATGTGTCACTTCATGTCCATGAGATGAAGATGCCATTGTTAATGTGATTTAATCTGATCTGTTGTCTAAATTAAAATTACATTTCTGGAAATGTTTCTTAAATTAGATGTAGCATGTTGTGTTCAGTCATCTACAGCAATCCAGTTTATACACTAAAAATGTATTTATTCATACACTATTTTCTTGCCATCATTACAGTATGCAGTTGCATACAGTATAATGGAGTGTGAAATGCTATCCTCGCCATTCCCTCTGACTCTGAACATGATAAATCCCTGCGTGTTTTCATTTTGGTTCAGGGATCCTACAAAAAAATAAAAAAGGCTCTATCCTGCTGCTTCTGATGGACAACAACACAACATAAGCCAAGTCTCATGGGATTCTGGACTAGTCAATAATTCAAAGGGTGGCAAGAAATTTTATAAGGAGGTAGACAGATAGTGGACAGTAAAAAAGAAAAAAACAAGTAGGTAGAAAAAGCAAAGAGTAGATATAGGGGGGAGTAACTCCTGTTTGCCTGTTCCTGACCCAGAGCAATAACACGCCAGGAGAGGCTTTCAGGGATTCTACCTGTCAATCAACAAGATACTCGGTGCAGGGTCACTATGGAGTACGGGAAAACAGCCATTTTCTTCCATTTTGTGTGGCTCCCGTTTTGCCAGAGAAATAAAGAATGTGATATAATGATACGCCAGGGAATGTGTGGGCCGCACAGGTATGGAGAGTAGATGCTGGTGTGGACAATGGAGCGACAATAGAGCGACACCGATGGGTGTCTGCAGCATAGATGCAAATCACTGCAGAGAATATTTGCATGCGCTGTAGTTAGCAGCTTAATAACAGTATGAGCGATGGTGCGAGATATTAAACTGGCCAGGAGCATGTGTACAACTGACAACCCGCCTGACAAATGGTACAGGTAATGAACTACAAAAACTAATTCACACAGGGGCAGGGGAAATGTTTTTGGATGTGACATATGAGCTGAAGGAGGAGATTAAAGATCAGAGAAAAACAATTATGTGTTTAATTATAACTAGAGGTGGTAAATAATACTTGTTGAAAACATGTAAAATAAGAAACCTAGGTCAATAAACCATCTTCCTGATACTGTAATGCATTTTGAATTTCCTATGTGAGTTCAAACACTATGAAAAATACAGTACTATACAACGCAGCTGGCCTTTGTTGCAGCCTTCAGAGGAAACCCAAATACATGATTACACACGATTCATGACTCACTCCAGCAATTCATAAACTCACAACCTGATACCACAGAACAGATGTTGTATCAGTGTTAGAACAAAGTGGACTGTCTATGGCAGACATGACTTTTTTCTTTACTTTAAAACAAACTGCCAAAAGGCATGTATCGTCTAAATGTAGCTGCCTGCTAAATAAAAGGAGTCTTACAGCGCAGCAGTGACGCTCTTTTTCTCCAGGGGCAGGAATTCCCGGCAGGTATTCCAGGCGGATCTTTTTTGTCGGGATCAGGGCACTGGCTTTGAAAAATAATGACGCTCTGTGGAGTTGCCTTTTGTGGTTGTGCTCAGTGAGGGTGAGCTGTGTGAAACTCAAAATCAACCTCTCATGCAAATGGCACAGTCATCCTGAAAAGCAACAGTATGACACAATAAATTAAGTTTATTCCGTAATTTATCATTTCACTGCACCGGCACACCACATAAAAATGATTCTGGTTATTAAAAGGAAACTGTGCACAGTAAAATGTCTCCACAAGCGACAATAACAACAGCACTTGTAAACTGACTGTACCTTTGGGGTCTGTTAAGCAAACTGGCCCTGAAGTGCTACTATCCTTCCCCCCCATATGTGCACCACCTCCCCTCTACTCACCGGGGCACGTACATGCAAATGACAATCTGCTGCTGTACTAATTAAGGTCTGGGTCACGTGAAAGAGAGAGCGGTGTGACTCCTTGAGCTCAAAGAGGCGTTTTTATGATCCAATCAGACGACGAGCGGCCTACTGATGAAGGCTGGGACGTGTGATGTTATGAAAATTGTGTCAGAAATCATTTTTTCAAGAAGCACTGAAGGACACTCGCTATGAAATCACAGCACTGCGCCCTGCCCAGACAATGCCCACAGGGGGTTTCCTCGCTGGGCTTATCGTCAAACCTCTCCGGGAAACATGACTCAGTTTTCCATAGCGGTCATATGGGGAATCAATACCATGATGTCATTGTGACAGCAGGTGGGTATTAAAACCAATAATGATAATACATCAGGGAAACTATCATCACAAATGCAGGAACATAATACTGGACAGATGGTTCCAAAAAGTGTATAAAGCCACGGTTGCTACAGTAAATGTATACAGGCAGTATTTCTTTCTTCTGTGTAGAGACTGCAGAGGTGGTGGTAACATCACAGCAATAACATCACACACTAGTGTCAACAGCTGCAACATACAGAGCAGGTTTCCTTTGAGGTGACACGAACGTTGCTTTGACAATCATCTCCCATCTTTGGGAATCACCGCTCTCTTTTATCAGATGATCTCGCCTCTGAAGCACATCGGTTCAGATTATCCCGAACTGAACGTTTCACGTCGTCAGGCAATCAAGGCTATAGTAACACAACAAAGTGCAGTTTCAGCGTTACGCAATATCGCAATTTATAAAACGAGACAAGCTTTTGTTTCTCCTCGTGTCAGAACGTGTTGAGAAGAACCTTATTTATGGCCGCTACAGCATTCCTCCCTTAGTGTCAGATGAATGCATGCGTCTTTGTTCAGGCAGTGACATGTGGAGAGCAGCCTTTTGCTAATGGAGTCTGGCGTGAGTGATCCTTGCAGGGGACCTACGCAGTGTGATGGCATTATGGCCTCTATGGGATTTACCATCAGCTTCAGAGAACACCCAGATTCCCGCTCGTCTGGCCATTTGTGCTTCACTGACTTTTACAAATCATCACGCTGACCACTTCACTGTCTTCAAAGCTGCTCCCGCAATCCATCTACTCTGACGGAGGAGGCATCGCAGTGGTGTTTAGAAGACTCCCAACACTGCAAATCAATGTGATCTACATTTTTCTATTATAAAACAATTTAACCTTACTTATGTAAGGAGGTCGTAAACATTGTAAGTGTAACTCTGATCACTTATAAAAGGTGTTCAAATCAACATCCGTTATCTCTTCTCTGTCATAATTTGTCTGACTTTTGCAGAAGTAACCGAGTCTTTATCTTCTAAGACGACAACAGATTTATGACTGCTGGTCAAAATCCTCCCTCTGACAAGAGGCCAAGCAGCAACCATTATCTACACTGAGGAGAAACTGTTTTTCCTATGCTTCAATGACTTTTGTTATGAAAGGAAAACACTATGATTGATTTTGGGCCCAATGGAAGCAACGTGATCCTCGATATTGATCCTCTTCAACGAGAACACAGTAGTGTTAGAGTCCATGATGATAAATCCTATTGTTCGAAATAATGATTAAGACTCTCCCGCTTACTTTCACATATACTGTAAAAACAAAACCTCTCAACAGACAAATATAATATTGACCTCTCCCATTAATATTTTGCCTGACTGAGTCTTACTATTGCACCTTTGGAATTTATTCTTCCACAGTGTGACCCATACCTTCACTACATTACAAAAATCCAAGCACACTATGTTATGATCTGGTCTACTTCAAAAACATAAGAGTTTATTATAGAGTTAAATTAAATAAAATAATTATATCATAAATTATCTGACAAAGACATAAAGATATAAAGATCGCAACAGATGCAGATGATACCATGCAACACTAGTATATTCTATTGTATTATGGTTTTAATAATATTGTCCATCTCCTTTTATTTCCTTCTAGTTCTCATGTGAGCTTAGATTTCTGCCATGTATTAGAATTTTTGACATTAAAAAAAACCAACATTTCAGATTGGAAACACTGTTCATGCAATTTGCAGGGTTCTGCCTGTGTGGCCAGTAAGTGTGTATTCAGACAGCCACCGTTATAAAAGCCTCTGAAGCCGGCATGTAGCCTTTGAAATGCCCTAACATCCCTGTCTGTGGCACATAGACGGATATTCCCCACAGCTGCTGATAACCGAGACAAACTCTTGATTCAGCCTCATTCCAGCAGAGAGGTGTGAAAGTCAAGCATCTCTGAACACACAGTGAGACGCGTCTGCAGCTTCAGACTATGAATACATTATTCATCAGAAAATGCTAGCGCTTTGCAGATCAGGAGGCGTCGTCTCTTATGAAAAACTGGCCAAACTCAGGCCCCGCGGCACAAATGATTCTCTACTAAAAGGCATGCTAAATAACCACACATTAGATTTTCAAACTCTCTGCATGGAAGAGTCACTTCAGATATTAGTCTAGCAGCAGAAAATACAAAAGAGAATACATTTTTTAATCAAAGAATGATCGAACGTGCCTGCTTTTAACTCTGTGTTGATCAGCCACAACAATGAAATAAATGAAAAGAATGGATGATTTCTAATTTAAACTGCACAAAGTCAGAAACAGACAGAATGTCTATTGATGTGTTAAGAATTAAAAAAAAAAAACCCAAACAGGCTCTTAACAGAAACACGTGTAAACATGAAATACATAATCCTGTGTGCTCAGAGAATCAAACCTAATCAGTATTTTTTTGCCCTCAATTAGCTCTTTTGGGACATTTTGGCAAATCTCTTATTTTGATAGCAATTA
This sequence comes from Trachurus japonicus, assembly GCF_045865225.1. Lineage (NCBI taxonomy): Eukaryota > Metazoa > Chordata > Actinopteri > Carangiformes > Carangidae > Trachurus > Trachurus japonicus. Next base: position 13,760,641 of record NC_140912.1, read on the forward strand.
TGTTCGGCATGCTGTGGTGAATATTTCATTCCATAATTAAAAACTCTGAGATGTGAGAAATGCAAATCCCCCATCAGGCTGATGGGGAAATTTGTATTCATGGCACATTATCTGGGATAATTTTTTTTTTTTGTGTAACTTCATTTTCTTTTTCCTACATGAGATATTGTGCTTCCCTAATCTAAAAGCCACCGCTTCATCGGCCTTTTCCTCACACCTGATGAAATCACATTCTTAAAAGAGCAAAGTGCAAAATAAAAACAAACAGAGCAAATCATGTTTCTGATTCGAAGGAAAAAATTAAAGGTCGTGAAAATATGTCAATATAATTGACCTCTGTATCCTCCTGTAGGATTATAGGTCTTAGATAAGACTGCAACATCCGAAATGAAACAACAAATTGATAATCTGAAGCACACACATGACCCACATTAGCACATCGCCAAAGCCTTTAAATGTATGCTTACACAGACCACCCAAACAACACACACACACACACACACACACAGAATGACAAAATAGAGGCCATGGCAAGGACGTCATCTATCACCCTGACATGTACAACACCCCAGCTAAAAACAGACATCAACACGCGCACACATCTCAAAAAGCAATAAACACCTGATATCAATAACAGTGAATCCTGTTTTTTTTTTATCTCACTGGATCAGCACAACACACAGTGCAGACTGAGCTGCCTACACAATCTAATGCAGTCTTATATACAACAACTTCCTGTGGCGCTTACTGTAAATTGTTCAGATTTGGTTACAACATGTCAGAAAAGTATTGTTTCATTGATAATGTACTTGTGTAGAATTAAAAGGTGACACTTTGTCAACCCCATTTACATACACAACGGGGACATTAGCATATATACTGTAGGTGTAGCTAATAAACTGGCGAGTCAGTGTAAGTGCTCCTGTATGACGGCTGTGGCATACTTACATCAAGTGTAAGTCATTTAAGATAAACAGATCATGAGGATCAAATTAAAGTGTGTGTGCTGTGTTTGCCAAGGTGTTCTCCCAACAGTTATATAAAGAGGATTACTGCGCCGCCGCCGCCGCCGCTCAGACACGACCCTGCCGCCCAACCATGAATCCAAGGCGCTTGTCAGGCAGGCGCAGCAGGAACGTGGGAGACCGAGCGCTGAGTCTGCGGCAAAGTGATCATGACCACTTTAATAACTATCAGGAAGATTTGTGGTTGTCACAGGCTCCTTAGATATAACATCCCATTCTCTGTGCTCATAAACTGGGACATAAATCTTCCCCTCCTGGCCTACAACAATAACAGTGATATATCAAAACAGAAACGGCCTGCATGACTGAAATTGATTTTTTTTTTCTTCTTGTGGTCGTTTAGTTGCGATCAACCGTAGGTGTCAAAATGCAATATGGAAGAACATCTACAACAGAACTTGATTATTGAAATCAATTACAGGACATTATTGTCTTTTCAGACAGCACCGTATTAATCTAACTAATCGTGCCATACTTTGGTGTTCTCCTGGAGACAGGAAGTTTTGGTTCGAGTCCTCCCTACTGTACTCTAGGGTAACATACAAAGCACTGAGACCAGGACAGTTTCAGTCTGTAACAGTCTATGTGTTGGTTGAAAATAAGTTCTTGTATCAATGTTCATACAGTCTATGGGCACGATGTTCTCCACTGGAGTTGACAGTGCACCTCCCAGCATTGGCCTTCAGTCAGTCAATTGCTGTCATTGAAACGCACACCCAAAGGCTTAAATCTTGGACATGAATTGAGACACAACCACTGTTTCTACAAATGTCCAAAAGCTGCTGAATAGCTGAGTAAGCAAAGGCAAAACGCTTACTTCAGGCACTCCGACTGAGCCAAGGAATTCTTTAAAAAGCCTTTATTTTAATTAGGACATATCTCTATTAAAATATATTAGACACCAACCGGTTTCGACCAGACGGTCTTCGTCAGGCGCTGACGCCCACACCCTGACGAAGACTTTTTAAGGCTTTTTAAAGAAATCCTTGGCTCAGTCGGAGTGCCTGAAGTACTGTAAGTGTTTCGCTTTTGCTTTCTCTACTTTGGACTTCTCAACTACATGAGCACCTGAACAAATTATCTGGAGTCTACCCCTCACCTGTGAGCTCTTGGTAACTTTTTTCTTTGTTTGTCGGAAGATAGCTGTTGAATAGCTATTTTGAAAGATTTTTTTAAAAAGCACAAGTTTAGAGTTTACAGTTATATGTGCAAAACAATCAACTCCTTCTGTCATGTGCACAGTGCTTATAAATTCATTCGATTTAGACAGCGCTACGTGCCCAAGTGTAGATCATTAATTAAACATTATAATGTAAATTCAGGCTGTTTTAAACCGAGCCAAATGCAAGACATGTGGGTGAAGAATAGGAGAGGATTGTTGGAATATGCTTACAGTATACTGACTGAAATTTACAACTGGCCGATCCAGTTCAGCTTCATTACAGCTGTCAACAGAGATAAGCAGTTCTTTTATGTCCGCTCAAATGTACATGTTTTTCCACCTTGAACACACACAAATCCAATTATGTTCTAATTGAGTGTTACAAGGCTCATTGATTATGACAGAGGCAAAGCAGCAGAGTGAGCGGGAGAAAAAATATCCCCGGTAATTAGCCACTGGCACCCAGGAGACCTCCAGGAGGCATGATTTAATACTGAGGCGATATTTCTCAGTATTACTCATTTTGAATTGACTTTGCCAATGTTATTTTTCATATAGAAGCAAATAAAGAATAAAGGAATTATCAATCCCAATGGACCACAATTACTGATGGGTTTGTTTGATTTTTTTTTTAGCAATTTTAAATGAAAAATAGTCTTGGAAAAACTGTGACAATCTCTTAATATTTCATGTGCAATGCAATAAGTAATTAAAAGGCAGCTCTGAGAGCAGACAGCCAACTCAGTTCAATGTTTTTCAGAGGAGAAAAGTTGAGTCAGCTAGTTAATTATTATGATGGAAAGCTTTTCCTCGTGATTATTTTTCTAGTCTCAGTTATTTTAAGTCAGCGTTGAGTCTTAACAACTGACCTAGGGACAGTGAGAAACAACAGTTAACGTAGGAAGATGTACTCACTCATTTTTATGGAAAGGTCATGAAGGTTTTCCTGGTAAGCGGAGGAACAGGTCTGGACTCCTTATGATGCAGAAAAGGTTCCCATTTTAGATTTTCACTCCAGTGTCAGTGGCACAAAGCTGGACAAGAAAAGAAAAACAAATTTGAATTCAGGCCCATACAGCCACTGGCAATTTGGGCCAAACGACCTGAATCTACTCTTTGACATCAATGGGGATCAGTGGAGTCTTATGGAGGAGATGCTAACTGCTAAACTTAAGTAGTGACAGTGGAGCTGGATTTGAACTGTCGTAATTTCAATTCCTACAAAATGACCAATGTCTCTGATGTTGTTACACCTGAGCCTCCATACAATCCCAATGATGCTATTCACAAAAGGTCTGAGGTGATACTTGTCCCAAACTGTCCTTGGTGCATCAATAGAAGCGAAGACAATATTACTGTGTTGATAGAAATCTTCTGACCATCAAACAAGTTAAGTTTGGCAAAGTGTTCTGTATCCATCTTTGACATCAATCTCTGTATCTGGGCCTTACACAAGCAGAACCCCGGTCTAACCCTTAGCTGTCACATCAATCCATCCGGAGTTAGTCTGGATGACGTCTCATTGTATTGCGTAGTAGTTAGTTTCCTCTTTGGTTGAAATTCCCTTTTACTATGATGTGACTCCCATCCATTGTGACAAAACTGCTGGGAAATCAAAAATATGTGTCTGATTTCACTGTGACTGTAATGTTGCTGCATCTATGACATGATTCATCTCCCCAAACCTGAAATGTCAACATCACAGAAAGTCCAGCAGGATGTCACAAAGGTCACTGGATATATACAAATTTAAAACACAGACAATTTTAAATGAACAGATGAAATACTAATTTTGTTAAAAGAAGCTTCGGCAGTGTTTCCTTATGATTTTATTTAATTTCATATAGATCAAGGTCAACAACCTGCAGCCTGGACCTGAACTTGTCCACATTTGTCATGTCTATGTTTCACAACAACTTTTCTCCACTTTGCATGCAGCAGCAATTTATGATGTTCTCACCACAACAAGATAGAGACAGTCCAAAGTCCCAACACCACACACTAGGCCTCTTAAGGGAGGTGTGGAGAGAAAAAAAAAGGCAAAGTTGCTCTTGAGGTTGTGGTGTTGTTTACGTGATTATTGAACCTGTCAGAGGTGGAGGTTTGGCTGGGGAGTGATTAAAACTCAAGTCTTCTGAATTTTTCCAAACCAAGACGCAGGCTGCAGGAGAAAAACACGAGGTAAGATCCTAATTCATCTTGAATTTCAGTGGATTGTGTAAAACCAGTAGGCCTATGCTAGCCTATGGCATTTACCTGCTCATTTCCTTGGAATTGGCTGTGGGTGCTAATAATCGCGCTTTGACATTAATCAACCCTCCACGCCTACCTGGCTGCAGCACACCTGCAGGCAGCCGGTGAGTAACCAGGAATCTTAAGTCTATAAACCCAATTAGTCAATGTAGGCTAGGTGATATAAAATACACTCACAATAAAACACTCTCCTATCGCGATACTGCAGTCAAGCAAATCCGCACGTGTGGGTCCCATACACACACAAAAACTAACAATACACAATTGAACTCGTCGTGTGAACATGGTTTCGTCCGCCACACGTGACGCACAGGTGACTGGGTTACCTGTTATGGCGCTCAAGATGAAGGTCTCTTTGTTGCCTGAAGCTCAAGCTCAACTTCAAAGACGTGAAATGTGTCTGTTTGAAACCGGATCCAGATGATCCCCATGATCCAAAGGGCCTGCACGGTTTTGGTGCAGCTGCACCTCACAGAGGGGGAGACTGGCGTTCTCAGCCCCGGCATCTAGGACAACAGAGATGTGCCCGTTTCACTGTTGGATAGGGTTTTAAACAGCGCAAAAATGAAAAAGGAAGAGTTTTTCCGGACAGCTAGGGCATAACTGGCAACACATTTGACATAAAATCAACTGAATCCGTATAATCGTTAGAGGAACATTTCGGCTCCTTGGTCTTATGATGTGATATGGATGTGTTCAAGGGGCCTATGGAAAGTAGAGAACTAATGTGTCATGGGGGTCTGAGCAAAATTCAGGATGTTGTTTTATATTTACAAAAAATATTTCTGAAATATGCTGTTGATATATTTCTAAGCATTTGATGCTTTTGCAAACTGAGCTCATTTCACATATAATTAGTTTATGGATGCTTGACTTGTCACTGCCACTGTTAATGATGTTGCCCTTTATTAAAATGGATTAGTAAAACAGTAATTTAATTATGTTTGTTTTTACAAGGCTTGTGCTTCAGATTTATTTATTTATATGTTGTTTTTTTTTACCAAAGGGCTTTTGGAGCCGACTTACTAAACCTGATACAAGTAAGATGTCTGGCTCAATCAAACTGGTTCTCTGTGATGTAATTATAAGTGTTCAAAGCATTCTTTGTTCAGTGACCCCTTTATTTGGTGGGCTGCTTTTTCCTCGGGAGCATTTTTGATTGGTGGCTTAATGTGCTTGAGAAACCATGTTTTCTCAGGAGTGTTAGGAGGGAAAATTTGTTGCTTTTAAAAGTTGTGTGACTGTAATCCCGGCATAATGAGTGTATGCTGACATGGAGGCAGTGTTGCAAAACTGACTTAGTCTCAGCTGGCTGCAGCTGATTGCAGGATTTGATGCAGACATGTTGCACAAGATATATGCAACCCGCTGTGTGTGTAGTGGTAAATATAGCAATGCAGATATGTGATGTAGTTTTTATTGAACTTGTTGCAAAAAGGAATTAATTGCAGCAAGGTGTTTTCATGACCCTTGACCTTCGTGTGTCTCTGTAGCACTCACATGCTTGTGCTTTTCTTATGTCAGAGGTCCTCTGTGATCATTTCGCCTCTCTTTATTCACTTGTTGCAGTTATTAGCTGACTTAAATTCCTCGGCTTTTCTGTCCCCTAAGAAACAAATACAGTGGTTGTTCTGAGACTTGTTCTTTCTATAAGAAATAAGACACAACAGTGGAGGTCGTGAACAGTGTGAGCAGGATACAATACAAAGGAGAGGAAGGAAAAATCAGGCAATTGAAACTGTGTTGTAATTGTGTGGTCTATCTCGTGTGTGCTGCTGCTACACAGTGAGGATTTAATATGCAACGGAGATTTGTCATGACTCACGCACTGGGCCATCACTTGATAACATGATAAGGTGAAATAAGGTAAGATAAGATTAACATTAATTGTTCCCCTGGAAATCATCACACCAGGAAATTCAAAACCCAACGTGACGAGGCCTGTCAGTTCACAACAAAATGTGAATGACAATATAAACAATATAAAATGATTTTCTTTCAACCTGCAACTATTATTGTGATTGTGGAAATCAGACACTAGTAAATATGCTCCTTGCAGTTTCTAAGAAGTCAATGTGACATCTTCATTGTCTTGTTTAGTCTGACAAACAGTTCAAATCCCAAATGGGTTAAGTTTGCAGTGATAGAAATGAAAGACAAGCAGAGGATGTTCATGTTGTGAGACATCTAGTCTGTAACAAAATGTGTTTATCCATCATCGACACTGTAGATTTCGCTGTGGTACTTTTTCACCTTGATTGAAACAGTTGTGATTCTTTAAAATATTCAGTGGTAAATTGAATTTATTCTGTTAGGGAAACTTTTGCTGAGTTTGCTTTCCCCGTTGTAAATCAACACAATGGACAGAAGGCCATGTTTGTTGTTGTGTTATTTGCATATTGTGAGCTGACAAAAGACACCATTTGGCACGATAAAGAAAAATCTAGACAAGCTTTACTTCATTTCCTTAACCCTGAGCAGTGTAACTACACATATTATTAAATCCATTTATTCTCAAATATTGTGTATAGTTCAAGACAGATTTCCCCCCTTTTCTCAATATGTTTGTTCAATCTTAGTTGGTAGTTTAAGTAAATGATTTCTTAGAACTTGATAAAACTTGACATTAACAACAAGACAGACTAAAGATGCAGGCACCTGGATTATAAAACTACTTCCACATGGATATATGCCCTTGAGTTTTTTTCAATCTTAATTTATCAACTGAAGACAAAGTACTAGGTGAATGAACCTTCCCTGGTCATTATCAGCCTGTGAAGAGGTATGAAGTGAGGTGAGTTGTGGTCTGTTTGCTTTACTGACATGTAAGTTTTTTCATCTTGTTTTATTTGGTGCCATGCGGTTGTCTTGGAGATTTACCTGGATGTAGTTTTGGTAACCTTTCACAAATGTACCTGAACCATGACAGAAGGAAACAATGTGACAATTTCCCTGTTATCAATGTGGAACTCCGCTCTGATAGGAAAGACTCATCCCTCCCACCTACCCACACACTCCTCGCTGGAGTTTATAACTCTGCACACCTGATTCTGTCAGTCACCGGCCACAGGTCCAACAACACAGCTCCAAAAAGTAGATGTAATCCCAGTAAGCCGCAGGTGGCCTTGCAGATTGGCTGCCCAGATCTCCACATTTTTCCCTCCTTTCACACACTGCCCCCCTCTCACTCTCTTCCCCAGGCTCCCCCTGTGGTGGCAACCCTCAGCTGAAATAGGGCCTTTGCAGGGTGGAGGCAACACGCTGCAGCCAGGACCTGTCACATTACTCTCAGATCCACAGTGGGACCAGGGCACCTGAGTACAGATTGCAAGGGAGGGTAACAGAGTGTTAGTGAGAACAGACCAAACGCACGGAAACAAGGACACCTCTGCAGCAGAGCCCAACTTGGGACTTGGGAGACACTTCTGCCCCTCGAGTCAAGGGGATTTCAGCTGTGCCACAAGAGACTGTGCTTAAAGTGCTTCAACTTCTTTGTAAGACTTTGGATCTGTTTGAGAAAGAGAAAGCACAATGGATAAGGATGCTCTACTGGACTACGAGTACCCAGACCTGGATCCTGTGCCATCCAAAATTGAAGTCGAGTAAGTACATGCTAAACTTAAAATCTTTTCAACCTAACTGCCAACCACTGTTGTGTGCTTTCATTGACCGTCTTATGGCAAGAAGAAAATAAGATGAATTGGTCCATGCTTTAAAGTTAATCCAACTTCTGTAAGTCTGAACAGTTTTGCAGTGAGATACAGCTCTCATTGAGATATCAGGTGACACTTGGCACACTTCACTAGAGCCAGTGTCAGTGTGTGATCTTGTTCCCATTCATATTATTTGTAATATTATAACAGAAGCGGTATCATTTTCATGTTTTGAGAATGTAAGTTGTTATAGAAACTGGTTGGTTTTGCCCACAGAACTTATTAGAAAAAAGTATGAACAAAACTTTGCATTCAACCCTGAATGACTCAGTGCATCAACATTTCACAGTTCTTTTGTTTATTGTTTTTCTTTTGAAACAGACAATGAAGATGTAGTACATATAACCGTACAACTTTGGACATAAGATCCCAAACTAATTCTTTAGCCCTGACCAATCCCACAATGCAACTGGGGTCATACGATATTTTCACCCATTTCTTTTGGGATGATTTCTTAAATCCATGTTGCTTCTTTTGTCTGTAGAAAGAAAATCCACCATGTTTCCACTGGTACAGAATGATTAAAAGTAAGACTGTTGATGTTTGGCCTCAGATGAACAATACGAGAGAAATATGATGGAACAAGTGTCATTTATCACCAGCCGCCATGTTAAGCTAACAACCCGTCTGGATGTCATGTAAATTAATACACTGAGGAGAGTTGTGGCCTGAAAAGCTTTTGTATGGCCACAACTGTCGCTCACTGAGCTAAGCTTAGGTGCAGTTCCTCTGCTTTTGTAAACACTCAAATGTCCCAATGGCCCCTGTAAATGTGAATTTTAACATTGGCTGAAATTTACAAATGTTCTGGTGCAGCGCCAGAGTCTGTGCTGTCAGTGCCAAGTGACAAATCCTCAGATTGTTTGGACGGGTAAGAGACTATCATGAAAAATGTCAAAACATCCACTCTGGAAGCTGCCATCTCTGTGCTTGCGGGAAATATATCAAGTAATTTTGAGTCTTCCTGCTTCTTTCATGTATGTCTTTGCTGTATGTCAGAGTTGTAATTACTACCCCATGATCAGGCATTCCTGCTTCTCTAGTGTACAGGAACGTGAACATAGGCGTTTGTTGTTTTCCTGTGTCACGCTGATACCAATCCGTTTAAATGCAAATCTCTGCTGTGGGATTTCAGCTACAAAGTTTCCAGCCACAAATGGTCCTGACAGTGACGTGTGAAAGGTTTAGTGAGGTATACTTTAGGTCAGCTCAGTGACTCAACTGGCTTCGAGTTTTAAGACTTGCATTGATTATTTTTCTCTCTCTTTCTTTTTTTTTTTAGAATAATCCCTCCATGTGACCCCACTGCTGATGACAGGCTCTACCATATATGCATCACTGCCATATCTGTAAGTCCACTTTCCCATTGGATTAACGTGACACAACATGTCACACACTATCCTGTGATTCCCTGTCATTCAGTCATTGGCTTAAGATATCACACAAACCATTTATGTTGTGCTGCATTGAGATACCATGTTTTTTTGAGATATCACGTCAGCCCAGTCTAATTATCTTCACCCAGGAAGTTACTGTATGTTATTTAGCTGCATTTGTATGTCTGATAATTATCTCAAAAACATTGGAAACAGATTTAAAGACATTTGGTGGAACATGTCCAAGGAACAAATGGTTCTGGACTTTTTTTTGATGTAGATCCAGGTAAGGCCTAGGAGGATGAGAGGAAGAATTCACATAAAAAAAATCAAACATTTTGCTTGTCATGAATATAAAAACAGTCACTTGTTGCCCATTATGAGTAACTAATGTCTTTGATGGAGGTCCTGGCCCCAAGATGATGACTTAATATATCAAATTAAGATTGTAATGCAGCCTTATTTGCTATTTTTTCCACTCTAAGTGATTTCTTCTTACATTATCACAAACTGAATAACAATATAGTAGTATAAGTCAGAAGATTGACCTGTTTTGGTTCTAAGGCCTTAGTCTGTCTCATATTATTCTGTGTGGATTTCTCCTCCTCCCATGTTTACACAGTGATGCTACTTGGTATTCACTGTTTCTCCATCTGATCTCTGTTTAAAGAGAAACATACAAGTTGATCCTCACTGACCCAGTTTAAAGCAAGGCATTCTTCCCAGCCTTGTGTTTCCTAAATGTGTCACAGGTCGTGACAGGTCATTGAACTCTTACTGGTCGGTGATCCTGAGTGATGACACTTCATTCAGATCCCATCCATGGGGTGCACTAATGAGACGCTTCGGCCTTTTGTGGCATCAACTGCCCTCACTATTAGTCAGAAGCAGGGCGGTCCACAGCTGTGTACTGCTGTGCAGGTCATGCTAACTTTTGTATTTCCTCCTCTTCTAGCTTGTTGTCATGCTAATCCTAGCGATTTTAGCCAGACGCACGAAGGTGGGCAACAGACAAAAAGGACTCCCAGGTTTACTCAGGTGAGGCTCTTTCCAAAGTAATAAAACACTATGGTTAAATGTGCAATATTAAAATAACAATATTAGTACCTCGTGTAAGTGGTATTTGAAGATCAATATGCAAACACTTCAGCTGAGATGGGAAAATCTGTCACAATTAATATTTACCATGGGAGGTGCATATTCCAGGTGACACTGTGATTACAAGCTCATTTGACTTAATGATGAACCATTGGGTAATGGAACAGCCACTGGAACTATCAAATGGTCAGCAGGTAATGCTGTTCATACTGGGTACCTTGAAGGTGTGAGTTTGTTTAACTTTGTGGGTCTGGAGCTGGGTCTCAATAGTGCTTTCAAGCTTACTGAAACTCCCCATGGATTAGAGCTTGAGAACTGCAATGGATTTTCTTGTCTCAAGCAAATTGCAAAGTTCAAACTTAATTTTCATAACATACAGACATGAAGGGAAGCCAAGGGAAGCCTGGAGGTATAAAATCACACTGATATTGTCTCACAATGATTAGTTTGTGGTTAAAATTTAAAAATAACTTTTCTGGTCCTTTTGAAGTGTGATTATTTCTGGTCAGTGACTGTTTCATCCAAACGTGAGGCTGGTAGCATGTGGACTCTAAATACCTGCTCCTTGATTTCACAGTCCGGTCAACTTCCTGGACCATACACAGCACAAGGGCCTGGCAGTGGCTGTGTTTGGAGTGCTCTTGTGTAAACTATGGGGCCTGGTCATATCGCAGAATCCCCTCCCCTTCACAACAAACTCTGAGAACAAACGTGAGGAGTTCTCCTTGGTTCTTCCTGCTCTAACATCAGTCTATTCAGTGTATTCTTCTGTACTTCTTTCATTATAAATAGCTGCTTTTAATCATACATTTCATTTAAGTTACATTTGTTTTTTGTCTAAGTAATCATACTGTGCTTTTAGAATTAGTTAATAAAAGAAAGTCTCTGTTAGGAGATTAGAAAGTGTCTCACTGGTAGATGTAGCACTATAAACCTTATTTTTGCTAAATGTCTGTGTTATGTAATTGGATTACTTGTCTCTAAGTGTATGTTATTTTCGACTCAGGAGTTTGATGGTAAGCTTCACAAGAAGCTTTTTTGTTACTGAAATTAAATTACGTAAGACTTGACTGTAAGGACTGCCCTGCTACTTTGCACAATCACCAAGCAGAGCAAGCTTTGGTAGGGGAGGGAATATAGAGGTTCTCCAGCACTGGCTGATGTTAAATTCACACATTTTTCCATCCAACTCTGCTGAAGTGAAGCAGAATGAGCTGCAGAGTTATAGTTTTAGGTCCCATGGTTCGCTGAATCACAAATGAGTGTACTGTATTATCCATCTGATGCTCACAGCCTTCACACACCTGTTTGTATTTGCAGAGAACTGGGTGATCCTGGGACTATTCTACTACCCCGCACTATACTACCCTCTCCTGGCATGTGGCACTTTACATAATAAAGTTGGCTATGTACTTGGCAGCCTCTTGTCATGGACACACTTTGGTGTCTTGGTCTGGCAAAAGATCGACTGTCCCAAAACACCTCTGGTAAGCAAAACCCACTTTTAACATAACAATGAGCTCCATTTCATTTGATTAGATTTGTGGAGAATCCAGTGTCTACGGATTTGTGTGTGTGTGTGTGTGTGTGTGTCATCTGTTTTAAGGATTATTTCAAAGACAAAGACAAATTGTTTTGGTCTGGAAACCCATTGATTAGCGAACAAAGCTGGTACTGTTGCATATGTAAGAGATGATGTAGTTGGAAAAGATGGACACATGGTTGGGGAATTAAAACTTTTTCAGTCTGAGATTTTGTGCCACATCCCCATTGTCGTGAATGTCTGCGACTCACAACCATTAGTTCCACTGTCTGTTAGTCTTAATCAAGAAGCTTTTTTCCACAGTTAATCAGTTTAGTGTGTGTCAGTATAAGAGAGACATCCAGGCATTATGGGACATGGTCAGGGTAGTCTTTTTTTTTTCTTTCTTTTCTTTTAAGTGGTGATGCCTGTGTGTCTGTTTATCCCACTGAGCTGACTGACTGAACGCTGCAGGGAACATTTCAGCTCAAATAGAATCAGAATATTTTAATTAGAATAGCATTTCTTTCTAAACAAACCAAGATACACACAGCCACTTGTGTCCACTTGTGTCAATACAACAAAGTTTTGATTGAATTCCTAATGTGCTTCTGAAAAAAGAAGTTGCTTTATTTTTAAAACCTTCTTTTACTCCTTTGTAGATACACAAACACTACTCCCTGTTCTCCAGCCTGCCTCAGATCGCTTGCTTGGCATTCCTCAGTTTCCAGTATCCCCTTTTTCTATTCAAGGGCTTACAGGGCACGGGAAAGGACAATGCGACAGAGGTACGTTTCGATCTTCCAGCAGTTCCTGCATGTTTGATTCAGGATGGTTGCAAAGCTCTTATAGTGCACTAACTGTTTGGTCTACTTGCATAACAGTAAGAATCTCTATTTTAATTGGTAGTTTATGTTGATGTAAGGCTGAACTATTTTTTTCAACAACAACAAAAAAAATCGAACTAAGACTCACATTTCCTCTCAATCTGTGCACGTGAAGAACCTTTATAAGCTGCCTGCTAATCAAGCAGCTTATCATGCTCATACAGTCTGGGCTGAGGGAAAATGTGAAGTCCAGCACAGCACGCCAGTGGCCTAATCATTTTAAGTAGATTTGACGTAATTGGTTTATGTTATGTTCTTGATCACATTATGAAAAGGTTGCCTTGTTTTTTTCACAGAGGAGACACAATGCTGTGTTTATTTGATGCTAATCTCAGCATGGGTGTCACAAAGCTGCCCCCCCTCCACCTTTATTATAAGGAGGCTTACCTCTAGAGCAATGCTTTTTCCACATAATCATAATTACAAAATAAAGTTTAAATTCAAATGGTATCTAATACCACGTACTCCCAGAGGATTCACACCCACCCCCCAAATTATGTTAATTTGGCCTCGCCACATTATCCCTGCCTGTTTTTCTGTTTTGTTGTCATTTGGTTCTACATATGGTTTCTGTTCTTTTAGGATCTAAGCAGCAGCTACTATAAAGATTATGTGAAGAAAATGCTGAAGAAGAAGAAGCCAAGCAAAATCAGGTGGGAACTGCAGCCTATTATCTGTAACCAGGGGTGAAAGTAGTTTTAAATTCTTGCCGGTACTATTACCAAAAGTTATTTTTCTCTGCATTATTATTATTATTACTGATTTTAATTGGGACATTTTGCAACAAACGTTAAACGTGTGGCACATGTTTCGAAGGCTGGGTCAGGGGTAGACAATAAAGGAAATTTTGGAGATCGCTGGCCCCACCATTCTAACCACTGGCCCAGGACAATGTCAGGTAGCCTATTGATCCCCATAATAAATAAAAAAGAACATATCCTAGCCTGCAAACAGCCTGCGGTCTCGCCATCGAGGCTGGAGCTTTCTTATATATCGATACCAATACTAGTACATTTCCACGATTCTCGATACTTAGCTATACAATACCACGATTTAATTAGAAGAAAAAAACATGTGCTTCTAAATTGGCTACTTTATTTAATAAATAAATAAATAACTGTTTCTCATCAAACTTGTATTTAAGCTCTACTGTGGTTTAACAATGAAGTAAAAACAGAGTTAAAATTGTAAATATGCCCCAACACAAAGGAAAGTCATGTAGTCATTACTTTTATCTTCCAGTAGTTCAATGATACAACTGTTGCTGTCATTCATTCACTTTAGGCTGTTTCCACAGACTGGTGCAAAAACTGACTTATTGTTTCATTGTTCAGCTCCGTTTTGTTTTTACACACGTTTGTTTTTTCTCTGCTTCAAACCATCATGGATGTAGCCTACTATGGTCTAAACGCGCACCACCGCTGTGGCGCACACCGAGCAGCTGGAGCCGCGTTCACATAAACAGACCGCAAGCTCGACTGTAGCCGCACCGAGACCCAGCGCGTGCTCTGGCCCGCGTGTAACGTCCGCGTCGGTCCCGACAGGACTCACCACGACGCGCTGAGGGCAAAGTTTCACGGTACCGGAAAAAAAGGTTCGGTCTTCAATCAGCAGCAGTGAGCGAGCGGCGCGTGTTCCGCGGTGCACAGCTGGACACTGCAGCTGCTTGCAGGTGGTGCTGACGTCCCAGGGCGCAGCGCTGATGCGCACAGAAACTAGATCATGTCTCTGTCTTTGATCAGGTCGGGATCTCGTAACACTATGTGTTGTGTTATAATAATTACCGAGACAATTTCATAGAAATCATTTCAAACCACAGGGAATTCATGTACATTTTTTTTTTCTTTATCTCTCTCATGATCTTCCTGGTACTGCGTACCGCCTCTGAATCTTTTAGTGGTACGCAGTACCGGACCGTACCGGCTTACTTTCACCCCTGTCTGTAACACATCAGATTTGCCATATTGTTACATAGCTATGTTTTTTCTTGACATCTCTTCAGTTATCATTCAGTGCTGCTCTGAGTAGGTGTGCTTTGCCGATTTCACAATTGAGTTTATGAGGGGAATAGACTGCCATAGGGAACCAGCTGTCGGGAAATGTTTGGGCCTTCTGACTTGGGGTCAATGTCAATTTTTGAGAATTAGGATGAGAGTGTTCTGGGAAAGGGGATCATTTGGGCCGTATTTGTTGTTGCATTCCTGCATCTCTGCCAAGTGTTTCTGCTGACTGAATAATAGAAGACAGATGATCTCTTTATCAGAGTGGGATGTTACTGCACACTCCACATGTGCACTAACAAAGAAGTTAAAGGAGCATTTCACCTGATTCACCTCAGGGTTTTGGGCTTATTCTTTACAGACAGAGTCATGTGCAAGTTTATTCCCTCCAATTTTCCGCTTTTTAAGGATTCTTCTTGTTGGTATTTTAAGTTTTGATTAAAAAGAGTAGGGGGATAACAGGAAATGACAGACTCACACCATCAGTCGCAGTCAGCATCATGACCCCTAAGCTGGGGTCCCATGGTTCACATGGTTTTAGCTCACAGGAAGAGACTCCGACACTCACATCTGTGAGTGTTGGAGTTTTCCAGCCCAGACAACCACTATCAGTTAGATAAATATATGACTATCCACTGTGGTGGTAAAAGAAAAAAAACAAACACCTTCCATAGTTTATTTTGTGCATATTATTTATTTATCTAAGGTCAATGATGTGCAAACAACATCTGTTACAATGAAATAACAGTAATATGGTGGCAAGGAGACTAGTAGGAGATGTTACTGCACTTTCTGTTTGTAGTTTCTAGAAAGAGCTCACTGAGATTAAACATGCAAAATAAACATATCATTGTAAATATTTCCTTCCTGCAAATGACAAATGTTTACATAGAGGTTTTTATTATGGTGAATGATCACCAAGAAAGAATACATGTAAAGACAGTAGTTTAAAAAAAAGACTAATTTATTCACAAACCTCTCCTAATCTCATGGATTCACAATGTGAATGTGTATGAAGTGTTCAAATCTTTGACTCTGTTTACATTTTCACCTCAGCACATCAAGCACAGAGATGCCCAAGCTCCCTCAAAGAATGATTGATACTGTGAAGTCATACATTTATACACCAGAGGAAGGTAAATGTGAGAGCTTGGTTTCTTTTATGTCTAGTCATGCTCGTCAAGTCAACATATTATTGCCCGTTACATTTTCATAACACCATATTTTCCTTTTTAAACAGCTTTCCGTTTTCCACTGAAGTTGGCTATATCAGGTGTAGTGTCATTCATAACACTGTATCAGGTAAATATCTACTATTGGACTTTATGATCCATTTTTGTTTCAGTAGCTATTAATATTATGTCATCAGATTATATGTTATGATCTAAGATTCAGAGTTTCTCCAGTCATGAGTAACTAATGTCCCTTTTTGGCTATTTTAGGTGGGTCTCCTGCTGATCTCAGCAGTGGTGCCTCCTCTCCAGACCGCCCGTGCTGGAGTTGACGAGGATGTGGCCAACCTCTTGGCTGGCTTCAAGATCATGCTGTCTCCAGACAAACACGAAGTGGTCAGAATCGTGGTTTATTATATGTGGTGTGTTGAAGGTGAGCGAAACCATTAAAGTAAAAGAAGCCATTAAATGATAAAAGAGACTCCTAATAAAGTAACATCACATTAGACTCTTCTTTTCATAAGCTACAGTAACACACTTTCATTAACTACCTTTTAGCAGTTGCTTGTTAGCTGTTTATTTTTCTAATCCACAAATGCTGTGTTTTTCTTGCAGTGTGCTTTATCTCAGCGATGACCCTATCTGGCTTGGTCAACCTGGCTTTGCTCATGCGGTCTATGGTTCTGCATCGGTGGGTTTCAGAACAATACAGTGCTGTGGCTCTCTTTTTCTGTTGTAGACATTGTATTTTCTCCCAAGAGTTTCCAAGAATCATGAATGTGCTTTGCATTCTGGCCCCCTCATTATGATACCATGACTCACTTAGGAGTTATTATAACATAATAGAGTACTAATCATCCAGACAGACAGAGTAGCATTCACTCTGCGTTTACTGCCGCTGGAAATGAAAATGGCTATTAAGATAAAACGTGAAAAGCTCTGCTATTACCATAAATTACATCGTTATTAAAAGAAATGCTTTCCAAGTGGGATATTGGATTGCGTTTCAGCAGTAGCTGCTAAATTAGGTCTTCAATTTATAATATAATGTGTACATTAACAATAAAGCAGTTTATGTCCTGCATTGTCTTGATTGTGTTTTTCCTTCTGTAGGTCAAACCTGAAGGGGCTGTACAGAGGAGACATCTATAATGTTTACAACTGCCAGAGAAGTATCAGGGCTTCCCGACCGGCACTGGTCTGCTGGATGGGATACACCAGCTTTACGGCAGCTCACATCTGCATCGGTACGGTTCCTCCAGTTCCTCTGCAAAGTGACTGCTGAAGGAAAACAGCAAAGATTTTTAATCAGTGCAACAAGCATGTTGGAACATGTTGGCGTCCGACAGTTAAATACAGGGCCGTTCCATCCCAACCGAGGGATCAACCTGCACATTATATACAGTATAATAGATACTCTAAGGGTAAAACACACATGGCAGTTCCTCACTTAGGCCAACAGCAATAATAAGTTTTCATCATTTCCTTTTACATTATTATTCAATGTAATTCTGTTCACATTATTTAAATAAGTCTACTTGATCTTTCTAGCAACCAAGTTTTGCAGGAAAAATAATGACAGTCCCTCGTCTCAGTGTGACATTAGAGAGATGTGGGTGTGCCGTGTAGATTTGTTGGATACTGGACAGGGTGTAAAGCCATGAGGTCTTAAAGCTTTGATCTTTCCCCTGCAGGCATGATCGTCCAGACAATGGTGTTCTTCCTCTGCCTTCTGATCGCTGTCTTCCTCATCATCATGCCTGTCCTGCACAGGCAGAATCTGATTCTCTTTCAGCTCCTGTGGAGCATGTGGTGAGCATCGTCACATCTCTGACTCGTTACTTCCTTTTGTGACATGACTGTTGGTGCAACTACAGCCTTAAGTTTTAGTTGATCTTTTAGTTGATGGGGTTCAGACCATGAGGGTGTCATGGTCAGTGGAGAACTCACTAAATCCCTGCAAAATGTATCCAGTGCTTTCTGTCTTGTTTCACCACAGGAGGTCTTTGATAGTTGATTTTTGTCCTTTCAGGCCCTTCTGGCTGATGATTCTCTTGGCTGTGTTGATTCAACACCTCACCGCCAGGTTTTGCTTCATCAAAAAAACAGCAGGCACCCGAGACCTAGACAACAGGTGATTTTCTATATTCTGTTGCTGTTTATAGTTTGCATTGTAATCACTTATTTGTGGTTAAACGTTCCTTTGCCGTTCTCTCTTTCTGTTTCATTCCTTAAATACGTTCTGTCTACAGGGTAATCTGTTGTTTTGATTGGGGTGCTACTGGCTCTCTGGCGCATGATCATCACAGCCCTGTTCAACATCGTTCACATGGGACGCATGGACATCAGTCTTCTTAACCGCAATGTGGAGGCGTTTGACCCAGGTGAGTGAGAAACTCTGCACTCTAAATGGTGATTAACTTTCATCTTGTCAGTGTCTAGTACACTGACAACACCAAAGCTTCAGGTCAAGTTCAATGTTACCTGCATAAAACTGTATGTGAATATAATGAACAGCTGGTACTATGGGGGTCTCACCTATAAAAATAGTTCTGGGGCTATTATACATGTGTTCAAATAAAAACTAACAACAGAGAAATGCTAGGGGAGTGACTGCATTATACTACATTGCTAAATTAAATTTTGCATTTTCCTTTTTCTTTTGAGTCTGATGCATTATGTTAACACATTCACCGGTATAAACATCATGCTTTTACCTTTGTAGGTGTCACATTTTTTTCCCACTCTCACTGTGGAAGCTTAAAAAGAGGCAATTTTCTATGAGTAAATGCACTTTTACTGATCCCACTTAGAGGCCAGAGATGCGTATCCTCTCCACTTTACCCTGCCAGCACCTCACTGCAGCTTGTATTATATCTGTATTCTGTGCAGTGCAAGGGACTCTAATTGCACACCGATTTCTGAACCGGCTGCAGATTTAAGTCATCTGTTGTCAGGAAAAGCAGGTGGTTAAAAAAAGAAAAAAAAGAAGTGTGATTGTATAGCCATTATGTGTGATTGCCTCAAAGCCAACATGGGGTGCAGTCCTATGTGTTTATTGCCTTTGCCCAGTCAGAGTGAACCCCCCCTCCTCTCTCTGTCTGTCTGCAGCCTACCGCTGCTATGCTCATTATCTGAAGATTGAGGTGAGCCAGTCTCACCCTGTGATGAAGGCCTTCTGTGGGGTGTTGCTGCAGTCTGTGGGCCAGGAGAGCAATGCTGCGCAGAGGTCACGGGATGCTGAAGAGGGTCTGTAACACAAAACTCAGTCCACATCACACACTACATTGATTTTCTCAGTGCCAAAAATGCAGATAACCCGATGAAATAAAACAGATAGAAGATAAATCGTAGATTCGTAAATCTGCATTAAAGGCAGTGAGAGTGAGGCATCTTAAATTTCTCCAGAGAGATTTAGCATTCAGTAGCAGGTCACTGTAACACATGATCAAATCATAACACTTGATTCTCCACACCAAAGAAAGAAAGCTTTGCAGTTCTGATTTAATATATCAAGAGCAAATTGAGTCTTGCAGTGGAATAATTCACAGACCTGCTGCTGGCCTCAATCAAATCTGTCATAAACTAATCAGCAGTCCGTCTGGCATGCCTACACTGGCACGAGCCCTCAGCCTCCGTCACCAAGAGACAGTGCGGTCCTTTAGTTTCAGCCGATACAAATCAAACCAATGTACCACCTATATACAATCATTTATATGAAATATGAACAGTAACATCAAAGCTGCTCATCTGTAGCGATAGTATTGACTCAAACAGAAGATGAGTTATGGTCACTAACAAGTGTTGTGACAGGTGAACATACGTCATAGTGAGAAATGCATCAGGCTTCATGTGTTGTTGTGGAATCCACTTGTGCATAGTCACAGCCAAGTCCAATTACAAATGCACAGTGGAGATGTTGCCTGTTTGTATCTAGAGAACAATGCATTATCAGAAATAATCTATTGTATTACCAAGATTAGTTCTGGAGTAGCTGAATACATACATGAGCTGTGCTAATTGCCTGTTTCATATTCATGTGGCCCAAGGGGCTTAAGCTTTCAGTGTGTTAATAGCAAGCCCAGTATGCTCCTACCATGCTTAGAGGATTAGAATATGATTGCTTTCTATTATTACTCTTTTTCTGTTATCTAGATGGTCCTGTGTGGCCTTAAACAGAGTCTTTTTTTTCAATTCCAGTTAAGATTTAAAAAAAAATCACAGCACATTGGACTTGTATAAATGACATACCTTCATTGCTGTCTTGATGTCTGAATGTCCTCAGGGATCCAGCTGGTCCAGCAGGAGAAGAAACAGCACAAAGTGTCCAGTGCCAAGAGAGCCCGCGGGCACTGGCAGCTCCTCTACACCCTGGTCAACAACCCCTCCCTAGTGGGCACCAGGAAGCACTTTCAGCGACAGACCACAGAGAGCTTTCTGAATGGAAGCCTCAACCGCAGCACCAACCAGGGGAGCAAAAAGGAGGCAGCAGCCAAGGAGGCAGAAGCTGCCGCCAGCAATTGACCGTAATTGTGACCCTGATTAAGGATTTTATTCAACGCGTCTCTTGGTTTTGGGGCAGATTTTGCAGTCACATTATTTGCCTATCCCTAAATATGTCTCCATTGGTTGAAATAAGTGCACTTACTGTATAGCTATAGCCTAGTATCGCTATAGTGTCTCGTGTATAGGTGTTCAAGAAGCCATTTTCTGTTTGTCTGGCGATTGTGTGTTTACTTAGTTAGTTGTTCGGCTGCAAGAGCCACAGTCTCCAGTCTGATGGGAGAGCTTGTGTGTCTATGCTCTCCCAATATAACACACTCACCACACGTCTTTCTCAACACGTATATGTGCTTATTTTGGGAAAGCACTCGTGTTATATTTCAACCTGCAGGTGAATCACATGTGTTTTCCATTATGTTATCATTTAGTGCAGAAAATGCAAAATGGTAGTTGCCCAAACTGAACACATGGATGTGCAAAACACTGAAGAATCCTTTTAAAGAGGGTATTTATATGTAGAACTTTTCACTATTTATGACTTTACAGCATTAATTGTTTTCTTAGACTGGGTAATACATTCTTTTTTTTCCACTGTACACATTTTATGTAATTAACAATGACCTGTGGATAAGGAAGTACCAGACAAAAGACACTGTTTATATTTCCTGCATTTGTAGACATTTCAGTTCAAAACCGCTTGCTGCTACCAGTGTGAAATCAACTGGTTTCTGATATCTACCAATATTACGTTTGTCTCTACATTGACATTTCAAATGACAAAATAAAATATATAATTTTCCTCCTGATTACTGTGAAAATAAAACTGAAGTAACATGTACTCATTTTCTCCCATCATTATATTATGGAATATTTTTACTCGGTGGATTTAGGGTCTAAACACATTGGCTATCGTGTGAGGCTGCTCCTGATGTGTGTTTAGCGAAATGAACTCGACAAGAAAATGAAGACAAAGGGATGATTTTTTTTATGTAAGTCAGTCCAGTAGACTAGCTCTCAAAAATCACAGTAGACATCATTTTCACCTATTGTTAGAAAATATGAAACTGAATAAAAGGCATAAAAACTGGTGACAAATTCACGATCAATATCAGATTTTAGTTGGCTGTATCAAATTGTATAGTTTGTCCAGATTTATTTATTTATTTTATTTCAGATGAATTTAGAAAAAAGCATAGCTGAACTGTTTCTTTTTCTTCTTCTTCCCTGAAGCATCTCAGTTTTGTCCGCAGCAGTGACCAATCCAGAAAATATTCCGTATAGTTTCATATGTTTTATTAATTCCACTTACATAAAATTATATCAAAAAATCTCAAAATGTTACGGGATTTCTTGTTTTACAACATAGTTCACAAAAAACTCACTATGCATCAAATTACAAGACAGTGAAGCCGTCAGACGCTCGTGCGCCCTCTTTGCTCAGGCTTCATCTAAACTTACCGTCGTAAAAAAAGAAGGTTTTCAATTCACATGGCTTTACATCACAGGTTGACAGTATAACATCTAATGTCCTCTAGACTACACTAATAAAAACCACACAAGGAAATACGTGTGACATGCCATGGACACGTTCATTGTAAAAAGCGAATAGTAGCCTATAGCAAGCACCCGTGGATTAAAGAGGTTCAAATCGCACATTTCTTTTAAAGCCTTATACATAACGTGAAACAACATGTCGTTGGTAAATAACCTGGGATGTTCCGTTGTAAGCACAACACAGCTGACAGTGAAATTTCCCCCCTTTTTCTGGACTCACAGGACAGCGGACAGGACGCGCTGCTGTGCGCGATATCGAAATCAAATACCCAGATATGCTGCTCTCATAACACTTCATCATCCAGATCTGTTGGCTTTAGCTCCGCGGACGAGACTGTTGGAGTCGGACTGCCGACACCTGAGAAGATAATTGGCCTGTGTGAGGTTTCTTTTACAGGAGGCTCATCCACAGGCGCACACACATCTTAGAAAGAGCAGAAAAAAATTCCCTGATGGTGGTTTGTTTGATAAATGGCTTTAAAATCTATGGCACCTTTTTTTATTTTTTGCTTTGATCTTTTTTGTGCTCTTTAACCCGATGATCAAAAATTTACACTTTTTTTTTTTTTTGCTTTTATTTGCGCATTTTTACTCCGCGCGCCTCACTGTCCGTATCTGTCCTGCAGAGAGGGGACACTTGGTTGTTTTCATGTCAGTTTGTTTGAGGTCTGATACATTTAGAAACCTGTGCTTGCTCTGTAAACGCATGGTATCTATTTTAACCTTACAGTAACGACAAATGTCACATTAATCAATTCACAATCTCAGTGACTGGCGGAGTAATTTCTGAGGTAAAAAATAATCAAAGAAAGATCCACCTTTTTATATATATATAAACAGTCGTGTGGTAATGGTTGGTGAGTTATACCTGCTTGAATGAAGGCTACTGAAAAGTAAAATATTTTACATGATGCTCACTCCCGGACGCGCGCGGAGCTCAGCGGCTCGGCTGCTTGTAGTTGCCGTTGATCTCCTCCGAGATGTTGACCGCCTCGGCTCCCAGCGGTAATCTGTCACTGTACTCCGAGCCCATCTCGAACTCCTCCTGGTTGGTTTTGGAAGAGGATCCGGGGATGGACTCGGTCACCACGCTCCCCTCTGCCTCTCCCTCTCCGTCTCCCTCCTCTCCCTCGGCCTCCCCCTCCCCTTCGCCCAACTCGCTGGGGTCGAAGGTTTTCTCTGACTCCACTAAAGATGCCCTGCGATCAAAGTCTCCGGCCATTTGTTTCTCCATCTGATCCGGATTGTGAGCCTTCATGATCAGCTTGTAGGTCTTCCCCTGGTACTTGTATAACAAATGGCAGCAGGTGGCCCCCAGTAAGGGAACAGTGGCCAGAGCCAGTAGGAAGATGCTGACTACAACAATGATAAGCAGGGACGGGATCTTCTTCCGAGTTGTGAAAACCACCTGGACCTGGCAGTCCTGCCCCCCATAGGTGAGACAAAGTGTGTAATTGGTGCCAGGCTGCAAACCACGGAAGTGGTAGGCATTAACCCCTTCCTCTATGTTGGACCACTCAACCAAAGAGTGCCCGTTTCCTTTATTTACACAGAGGTAGACCAGGTCCAGGGTGGTTTTACTGGATGACGACTGGTACAAACCCACAGGCTCTTTATTCACTGTTTCCTGGTTTTCAGCTTGACTGAGGTGAAGGTTAGATTTACTGTTGGGAAGCTGCAGTGGATTCAGCTTCACTTTGGCCTCCGTTTCCGACACCTCTAATGCAATCACACCAAAATCAAAGGTGTACTGCTTCAGGTCCTCCATGCTCATGTTGAAGGCATGGTTGGAGATGTGTTCGACGCTCTCTCTCACACCGCACTTGAGAGCAAACGTGGGGGTCTTTGAAACGCCGCCAGCCGCGTCCATGTGGTCACTTTTGTCTGATGAGATTTCAGGACTGCCCTTTGTCTTTTCTCCTGGCTTGGTCCAGTCGATCACATTGTTTTTAGAGCTCTTGGGCTCTGGTTTTCTAACAGACGGATGAGTTTTGCCATCTGTAGGATCAAGCACTGAGTTACTGTTATGTTTCTGGGTGCCTGCCATAGCCACTCTAACACTGCTCTCTGCTCTACCCAGATCGTTAATCGCAAAGCAGCTGTAATTTCCATCTTCCCTTTTACTCATACGAGGGATGATGAGAGTGCCATTTCTAAAGACGAGGAATAGATTGTTGGTCGTCTGATCATTAATTGGTGCATCATTTTTATCTGCGGTGGATGGCAGAGGGAACAGATAATTTTGATTCCCTGCAATCACCTCCCAGCTGACTAGTGGTTTGGGGCTCCCTTGTGTCTCACAGTTTAAGATGACCATCACTCCCTCAGAAATCTCGGTGTTCGTAATGTTGGGCTGGTAGGTTATAGCGACAGTCGGGGCCCTACAGTCCAGTTTAGGAACCTTTGTAACCATTGTGCCTTTCAGTTGTTCAGGGGCCGCACACACAATTGAATTTTCCTCGGGGACAGAGATCTTAGTTGTTTCGATCCAGTCCCTGAGCCACTCCAGGCTGCAGGAGCATGTGAAGGGGTTGTTAAAAATCTGAAGGTGTGACATGGAGGAGAGAGCACTGAAGGTGCCCTGCGCGATAATGGTGAACTTGTTATGGTTGATGCGCAGCGACCTCAGGTCTTTCAGCGTGGAGAAGGCATCCTTCGGCAGGTTCACCATCTCATTGTTGTTCATTTTCAGAAGCTGCAGAGCAGTGAGGTCGTGCAGGTCCTCCCAAGGAAAGTCCACGATTTTATTGTAACTGATGTCCAGGTTGCGGAGCTGGATCAGGGGGGCCAAAGTGTCCGTCTCTATGGTAACGATCTCATTGTGGGCCAGCCAGAGAGAGGTGACCTGAGTGATATTGATGAAGCTTTTACTTTTCAGTAATTTGATCTTGTTGGCAGAGAGGCTCACGGTGGTAACGTTGGAGGGCAGACCCACAGGTACCTCCAGCAGGTCCTTGTAAGCACAGTCTGCAAACTGGTGGGCAAATTTATCCTGGCAGCTGCAGAGCTCTGGACAGCACTGCACAATGCCAGTCACAGTAGTCCACAAGGCAAGGAGCTGCAGGAGCCTTCTCGCCATTTTCTGCACCTGCAAGAACCAATTACCAGACATTAGCCGAGTGACATTTTTTTATTTATTTATCGGATGCACATCACATCCATTATGTCCATTACAGGAGCGGATATGTAGCCTACTGTGGAAGCTTTTAAGTCATATTAAATCAAATGTGCAGGCTAGGTTATCCTTTTTGAAATGTCTCAACAGCACTTAAACACATCTTAAAACTGCATTACAAACTAATAAAAGCCAAAATGCTGAAAACAACATCACAATATGATGCATACAACTGCTGCTCCTGCTGCTGTCATACAATCTGCAGCATCACAAGTAGTTTCCCAATGCATTTTGCCCCGAATCACAACACACACACACACATACATACACACGTCCACACAACACAATCATTGTTTATTTTAGGAGTTTTGAACATGCATCCACATATGCTGCGTCTCATATTTGCAGCAATGTCAGGGTCAGGTGGTCTCTCCTGCTCTAAGCGCGTCTCCACAATCCGGTGCGGACCAACTGGCGCTGTCCGTGGTGATGAAACCTTAGATTTTTTTTTTTTTGCAGTTGATTTAAAACAGTTTACTTTTTAAAAGAGTTACATCGCAAAACTTCCATTATCAATTTGCAGTAGGCATTGCACCTCTCTACACTTGCAGAAGCCCTTGTGATACATCAGAGTTGCCATTGGCCTGCAGGGCGATTTCTTCCACCTCAGCTTACATTATCTGCATTATTTTAATGATTATTTTCTCGCACAGCAACCACCTCATTAACAACTGAATCGTCTTACCTGTCCAATGTTAACTTCAATTCCTGTGTCTGATAGGCTAAATCACCCCCGGAGTTTACAATCCTCTCAAATAAGTTTAATGGTCGAAAAAACTCGAGTCCTCATGTGTTGCGGTTCCTTTCACATGACTTTTGCAGAGCAGGACAGAGCTGATGGAAGGCGGTGGAGGGAACATTTTTCCCGGTGAGTCGCTGTTGCAAACCGACGGCGCTTTTTTCCCCTCTCCGGCGACAGTAGGATCCACTGCGCGTTCCCGTTTCCGCGGAGCGAGAATATGAACCGTGAACGCGCAGCCTCTCCCATCTCTCTCCTCACTATTAAAGATACAGAAGCTCCGGGTCCTCCACCCTCAAAGAAAATTCATAATTTAGAATCCCATGTTTAATTTATTATCCCCCGACCTGGGCCTAATCTTTGACCTCATTCGGTCTGTCTGCTGTCTATTGTCTTAAAAAAACGAGTTTTCAAACGAATTGACAGATTTCAAGTTTAGTTGTAAGCTATGAGAAACAGGCTACACACACTTTCCTGCAGTGTTATTAGGACTGATTATAACAGGCTAATAACAAACAAGCAAACAAGTAGCCTAAACAAGAAAAAATACAAAACAGAGTCTAAACATAAAGAGACAGAATCTTGAACCATGTCAGATCCAAATAATCTGATAGCATGTTATTATGAAACCTTTATGTGACTGGTTTTATTTGCAGGATTCAATGTAATATGTTATGAAGTCTGTGACTTTAAGCTTATTATTGTGTTAAAAAACAAAAAACATTATTATTCATTATAGTTCCATCCTTAACTGGTCCAGTCATGTTGATTAGTGTTGGTACTTGAGGAGATGTGTTTCCTGTAAAATACTGCCATCATCTGGTGTAACTACTACAGTATGAACTCTGTGACGTGCAATTCAAACAGAACTCCACTCATATACAATAAACATGTGAAACATCAAATAATAATAATAATAATAATAATAATAATGTTATTACTATTGTTATTATATTAATATATCCAGAAAGCCTGGATTTGCACACACACACTTTTCAACCGCAGTCAGAGACTTAGACCGACAAGGGAGGACAGGAGTAATAGGGAACATGACACACCAGGGTGGGGACTCAAGACAAAGAAACCTCAAAATAAAGTCCAAAGAATAATTTCAATGACAGATCATGAAATTAGAGAGAATTAAATCACTGTTGACACCACAAATTGTTGACAGACTCTCAGTTCTTTGCTACTAATGAATCTTCAAAGAATTATTTAGGTCTATGGAGAAAGCTTATCTTTAACAGGTGGAGTACCAGGAGTCTTTTCTCAACTGAGCTGAAGCCTTTTTATTTAAGGTTAACAAAAACAGTCTCAGAGTGGTACAGAGTTTTTAAAAGATAATCTAAAAAAAATAAAAATAAACAAAAAGCACAGGGTCATCAGAAAAATGGAAATGATTAACAGCATCTTTTTTTGTCTGCCTTATATACAGTCATTACAGGAACTAACTCTTGTGCAATTGTGCATGTTTGCTGCTTTAATGGAGAAATTGTGTGCACGCCATGCATGTATAGCCAAAAGGCTAGTTTATTGTGCTGAAAATAAATAGGGGCTCTATTTTATACACAACAGTAAAATATTGCCTTGAAAACACAGCAAACTACAGCAGAGATGTTAACTCAAGCTGCAGGGGCCTTAGACTTTAAGCTATGAATCATTTCACAATAACAAACAACAGTGGCCTCTGCTGTCAGAAAACTACAGTTAAAAAAAAAAATCTGATTTTTTTTTTTAACATATCAACAATGCATAATCATTTAGTAGTGGTCTGAGCTTGGGGAAAAACGAAGAAGCAAAATTCAGATAAAGTAGAAAATGAAAAGAAAAGAATAAAACAAGATCAAGGAAAAAACAAGGAAAAGAAAAAGGCAGAACAACAAATGAAGAAATATGTCCTTGTACCTGTTAAGAAATATTTCTTATCACCGGTCAACTGAGTCTGGGACCTTCTAAGCCAGTGTTTCCCTTCTGGATAATTTCCCTTGGATCCTTAGGCAATCCATTAGAGGCTGCCATATGTACATAAACGTGTCGTAATTTCCTTTTAATTTGGCACTTAGTCTTTCCATAGGAAAAACTCTAAAAATGTCTATGTACCACGTGAGAGGTTTATCACATACATTTTCTGGCCAAAAAATAAGTTTATTGAGTAATTTTGATCTTTTCACATCCATAATTTTATTCAAAGGTGGCAGGTACAATAGAAACTGGCCTGGATCTTTACACATCATGTGTTTAAATGAAAAACTACAGTTTGAAACAGAAAAGTCTTCCCACAAACCACATGCTTACCACACATATTATAACATTAGGAGTGCTGACACTTCAGGTTTTAAGTTATGATTTTTGTTGCCAGTGCAGTGTTGCCTGTAAACCGCAGACATCTTTCTGATGAAGACCAGCTGGTTGCCATATGATTGAGGTGAACATGTTAGTACTGCTAGACAACAGAGACCTCTGCTGTCACCATGATGTAATTACAGTACACTCTCAGCGTAGTGTACTTGTACATTCAACAAATCTTTCAGTAACTAAATCAAACCAAATTTTAAGATAGCCCTAATGAATTGCCAGCGTTCTGTCATGCTTTGGAAATGAATGAATTTATTTATTTCGGTATATCAAGCTTATATAACCGCAAGGGTGTAGGTATATATATATATACGCATTAATACAATAGGATCAGATCACAGACATTTGAAATTAATCAGTACACTTAAATTTCTGATCACAACAAAATAAAGAATTGTACACAGCGCGTAACCCAATAGTACAAAATCATTGAACTTAATTTTCCATACTGTAACGAGAAATTATGTTGTTCTTATACATTTTTTTAAAGCTGACTAGAGTACAGCATAATTTAATATTTTCAGGACAATTATTCCAGATGTTAACCCCTCTAACAGAAAGACAGTGATTTTTTACAGTAGTTCGAGTCATTGGTTTCTCAAATAATAGTGGTCTTCTCAGGTTATAACTGGAATCCTTCATTTTAAAAAGATTCTGGATATCTTGAGGAAGAAGTTTATTTTTTGCAATAAAAAAATAGAATTTGCTTCATGTTTTAGATGTTTTTTAAGATACTACAGTTTTTATTTTCTTTACTTTACAGGATGTTGTTTCAGCCTTGAATTTTTTGGATTTCCTTGAGTTGAAAAAGAAAGATTGTCACTGTTTGTTTATTTTTTTGGCTCCCTTCCACTCCCATCATGAAAGCACGGCAAGAAAAACAGTACGTTACTCAGAGTCCCCTGGAGAGCTCATATCAGAAACTTGAAGCTCATGGTCATTGCATGTTTTAGATTAGATTGGAGCTTGGCACCTTCAAGAATCAGAGCTGACAACAGTGAAGAGATCCTGAAAGTATCTTAAAGTAGGCCGTCAGAAAATCCTATCAGTGATGCTTAGCAGCTAGCAGGATGAGTTTTGCCATCTGTAGGATCAAGCACTGAGTTACTGTTATGTTTTTGGGTGCCTGCCATAGCCACTCTAACACTGCTCTCTGCTCTACCCAGATCGTTAATCGCAAAGCAGCTGTATTTTCCATCTTCCCTTTTACTCATACGAGGGATGATGAGAGTGCCATTTCTAAAGACGAGGAATAGATTGTTGGTCGTCTGATCATTAATTGGTGCATCATTTATATCTGCGGTGGATGGCAGAGGGAACAGATAATTTTGATTCCCTGCAATCACCTCCCAGCTGACTAGTGGTTTGGGGCTCCCTTGTGTCTCACAGTTTAAGATGACCATCACTCCCTCAGAAATCTCGGTGTTCGTAATGTTGGGCTGGAAGGTTATAGCGACAGTCGGGGCCCTACAGTCCAGTTTAGGAACCTTTGTAACCATTGTGCCTTTCAGTTGTTCAGGGGCCGCACACACAATTGAATTTTCCTCAGGGACAGAGATCTTAGTTGTTTCGATCCAGTCCCTGAGCCACTCCAGGCTGCAGGAGCATGTGAAGGGGTTGTTAAAAATCTGAAGGTGTGACATGGAGGAGAGAGCACTGAAGGTGCCCTGCGCGATAATGGTGAACTTGTTATGGTTGATGCGCAGCGACCTCAGGTCTTTCAGCGTGGAGAAGGCATCCTTCGGCAGGTTCACCATCTCGTTGTTGTTCATTTTCAGAAGCTGCAGAGCAGTGAGGTCGTGCAGGTCCTCCCAAGGAAAGTCCACGATTTTATTGTAACTGATGTCCAGGTTGCGGAGCTGGATCAGGGGGGGCCAAAGTGTCCGTCTCTATGGTAACGATCTCATTGTGGGCCAGCCAGAGAGAGGTGACCTGAGTGATATTGATGAAGCTTTTACTTTTCAGTAATTTGATCTTGTTGGCAGAGAGGCTCACGGTGGTAACGTTGGAGGGCAGACCCACAGGTACCTCCAGCAGGTCCTTGTAAGCACAGTCTGCAAACTGGTGGGCAAATTTATCCTGGCAGCTGCAGAGCTCTGGACAGCACTGCACAATGCCAGTCACAGTAGTCCACAAGGCAAGGAGCTGCAGGAGCCTTCTCGCCATTTTCTGCACCTGCAAGAACCAATTACCAGACATTAGCCGAGTGACATTTTTTTATTTATTTATCGGATGCACATCACATCCATTATGTCCATTACAGGAGCGGATATGTAGGCTACTGTGGAAGCTTTTAAGTCATATTAAATCAAATGTGCAGGCTAGGTTATCCTTTTTGAAATGTCTCAACAGCACTTAAACACATCTTAAAACTGCATTACAAACTAATAAAAGCCAAAATGCTGAAAACAACATCACAATATGATGCATACAACTGCTGCTCCTGCTGCTGTCATACAATCTGCAGCATCACAAGTAGTTTCCCAATGCATTTTGCCCCGAATCACAACACACACATACATACACACATCCACACAACACAATCATTGTTTATTTTAGGAGTTTTGAACATGCATCCAGATATGCTGCGTCTCATATTTGCAGCAATGTCAGGGTCAGGTGGTCTCTCCTGCTCTAAGCGCGTCTCCACAATCCGGTGCGGACCAACTGGCGCTGTCCGTGGTTTTTTTTGCAGTTGATTTAAAACAGTTTACTTTTAAAAAGAGTTACATCGCAAAACTTCCATTAGCAATTTGCAGTAGGCATTGCACCTCTCTACACTTGCAGAAGCCCTTGTGATACATCAGAGTTGCCATTGGCCTGCAGGGCGATTTCTTCCACCTCAGCTTACATTATCTGCATTATTTTAATGATTATTTTCTCGCACAGCAACCACCTCATTAACAACTGAATCGTCTTACCTGTCCAATGTTAACTTCAATTCCTGTGTCTGATAGGCTAAATCACCCTCGGAGTTTACAATCCTCTCAAATAAGTTTAATGGTCGAAAAAATCTCGAGTCAGGGCTGGACTGGCCATCGGGCATACCGGGCAATGCCCGGTGGGCCGTTGACCCAATGTGGGCCGGCCTGGCCATAAATTCCTTCCAATTGGGCCAGGCTACAGAGGGCTAGCCGTGTGTGCCAGCATCGACACATATTATTGGTCTATTGTTTGTCATCAATCATGGGCTGACAGGCTCAGAGAGCCCAAACCACATGCTTACCACACATATTATAACATTAGGAGTGCTGACACTTCAGGTTTTAAGTTATGATTTTTGTTGCCAGTGCAGTGTTGCCTGTAAACCGCAGACATCTTTCTGATGAAGACCGGGTGGTTGCCATATGATTGAGGTGAACATGTTAGTACTGCTAGACAACAGAGACCTCTGCTGTCACCATGATGTAATTACAGTACACTCTCAGCGTAGTGTACTTGTACATTCAACAAATCTTTCAGTAACTAAATCAAACCAAATTTTAAGATAGCCCTAATGAATTGCCAGCGTTCTGTCATGCTTTGGAAATGAATGAATTTATTTATTTCGGTATATCAAGCTTATATAACCGCAAGGGTGTAGGTATATATATATATACGCATTAATACAATAGGAACAGATCACAGACATTTGAAATTAATCAGTACACTTAAATTTCTGATCACAACAAAATAAAGAATTGTACACAGCGCGTAACCCAATAGTACAAAATCATTGAACTTAATTTTCCATACTGTAACGAGAAATTATGTTGTTCTTATACATTTTTTTAAAGCTGACTAGAGTACAGCACAATTTAATATTTTCAGGACAATTATTCCAGATGTTAACCCCTCTAACAGAAAGACAGTGATTTTTTACAGTAGTTTGAGTCTTTGGTTTCTCAAATAATAGTGGTCTTCTCAGGTTATAACTGGAATCCTTCATTTCTGGATATCTTGAGGAAGAAGTTTATTTTTTGCAATAAAAAAAATAGAATTTGCTTCATGTTTTAGATGTTTTTTAAGATACTACAGTTTTTATTTTCTTTACTTTACAGGATGTTGTTTCAGCCTTGAATTTTTTGGATTTCCTTGAGTTGAAAAAGAAAGATTGTGATTGTTTGTTTATTTTTTTGGCTCCCTTCCACTCCCATCATGAAAGCACGGCAAGAAAAACAGCACGTTACTCAGAGTCCCCTGGAGAGCTCATATCAGAAACTTGAAGCTCATGGTCATTGCATGTTTTAGATTAGATTGGAGCTTGGCACCTTCAAGAATCAGAGCTGACAACAGTGAAGAGATCCTGAAAGTATCTTAAAGTAGGCCGTCAGAAAATCCTATCAGTGATGCTTAGCAGCTATACAGACTGTCTGACCCTACAGGTTGCCAGGACACCATGTTGTTTCAAAACCTACAGCTTAAGCAACAAGGGCCAGTATGACTCATAAGATTACTCATAAACACCACAGACTAATCATGGTATCCACAGACCCCATATCAACTTGTTTTACACTTTCACTTCAGCTTTGAACAGGTGCCTTTACCTATAGGCAGAGACTTAATCACGTGAGGCACTAGGCTGTTAGGTCAGGTGTTATGTCAGATTTGACTTAAGCCAGGAACTTCATGATGCAAGACACGTGCACCAAACACAAAAAAAAAACAAAGCAACAGTGAACAACAGCGTGCAGCATGCCACCCCTGTCTCTATGCAACATGTGTATGGGAACATTTCTAGGAACACTTGGGACATTGTGGTGGAAACTGTGAGCAGAAGCAATAATTCACTCACTATAATGTGAAGTCATTGTTGTGTTGACCTTCCCTGTGGTGAGGACAGACTTAAACAAGTCATTCCCACAGCTCACCATGACAACAACAGGGTTTGGTCACAAATTGAGAGCCGACGCCCCCAGATGATTGTGCTCCGCAGCTTTCGTGATGTTTTGCCTTCAGTGACTCTAAAAGTGACAGCAGTTTATTTTATTTCTCTAATGTCCCCCTTGTGTTTAGGATGAACACAAACAATGTCTAAATCCTCAGGGAGCTTCCAAATTAGTTAATCTGAAATAAAATCTAGAAAGGATCCAGGACCCTTCCACCCGGGTGATGGCAATAGAGATAAGGTGGTGCAGATATGGGATTTCTTCCCCTCGTGCAAACAGGATGTACTCACTTGGCAATCTATAAGGTTGAGACAGATTAAGTGATAAACCCTTGAAGTGTTGTCTCCTCTCTAATTAGATGCACATGCTTTACTGACGGCTGTCTGGTGAATGTATAACCTACTAAGTAAGAATGAATTCAAATTCTGACCTTCATGTATAGATGAACAGTTATCACTTTTTTATTTGAGTGATTTATGAATACACATAAATATACATAAATATGACAGACTATAGCAATAAAAGAAATGTTTAAATTGTACCAAAATATTATATAAATAGTAAATAAATCTAGCTTACTTTTCTTTGAGGAAATAATGTCTTCATTTGCTTACGTTAAGTGGAAAGTTGAATTGATACAAAATAAAATGCAGCACTGCTCCCTTCATTGCACTAAGTTGATTTGCTGCTCTGGCGTCACTTGTTCGCCTGTATTAGAAACAGTTAGCCAGATATTGCTCTGGAACACGGACTGTCCATTTTGGTTTGATATTCAGCATTATCTCGAAATTGCTGACTGTCACACCGCTGGCTTCTCCTCAGCTTAAGGTATGCAGTATCACCTTCATATAAATAACTTTCTAGAAAAAGGTATAGGTCATTCAAAGAAGAAAAAAAAACTTGTAAGAGATGTTTGCACATTGTGTCTGTTGACAACCATCTCAAACCTGTTATGATGAAAGTGCCTTCATTTACATTTAGATGCTTGTTTTTTGTTTTTTTTGCCAAAATCCATGTGCAAATTTTACAAGGTGCTTTTTTTGTAGATCTACCACACTGTCTACTTAGTAGCAAAAAAGTTTTCATTGCATATTTCTCAAATAGCTGCCTATAACTCCCTGTTACAACAGGGGGAGGGGTTGAAAAATATCTGAAAAATTAAGCGGGGGTCTCCGCGTGTCTCCACCCTCCCTTCAAACCACACAGGAGCTATTTCCTCACCTCTAATAACTGAAAGTGCTGCAAGATGGTTTCTGTTCATGCAGGAGACATTCCCTCATATTACTTCTTACTCCCTCCTATTTTTCTTTTCTTAAGAGACCCACAAGTACTCAGTCAATGAAACATTGCAGGGCTTGATGCAGGAATGCTTAAATCACGATCAAAACAACCATCATGAGTCTCCATTTGAGCCCCTTAGATGATTTAAGGTGCATCCAGTGATTAAGGTGCTTCCCCGTGTGGCTTACTCCTTCCATTATGCCAGTCTTTTTCTGCTCTGGCCTCCAAACAGGCTAAAGCTTCTTCCTGTAGATATTAAATCTTTCTGAACACCTCCACTGAGGTGGGTTGAAGTTCACAGGAGGAGTTCTTAGCCGTTGAGCTTTGTTGATGTTACAGTGGATTTCCTTCACTGCTCCTTGTGTGATTAACCACGGAAGAGACAAAGGGCCAGTGAATGTTGATGTTCTGCTTCCAAATATAAGCAACAGGAAAAAAAAAAAAGGTTTCAAAGAGAAAGCGCAGGGAAGTTCAAATAACAATTAGTGCCAGTCCAAGTATGATGGATACTGCCTCGGATGCAACTTTCAATGCATCATTTTTTCGAGAAGGGATAATGATTTCTGTTTCTATTAATTGCCTTGTTGGATTGATAGTCCGGATTATTCGCTGTTTGAGTTCATATTGTTTCACCACTTTTTCGTAGTCTTTTTCTTTGGAAACACACTTGTAGATGCCATAGTTTTCTTGTGCCATGGCAGGGATGAGGTGCAGGCAGTTAGACTGCATTTGCAGACAAGGGCTGCTGTTGTCTGTGTGCTCCCAGGTGTAGGCTGCATGGTAAGAGTCTATAGGGCATGACAGGTAGAAAGGGACATCCAGGGGGACTGTATGGACTGTCATCAGATTGACTGATGATGGTGAATCTGTCTCCCGCTTGGTCCGGTTTAGTTTCGGTTGTTCTAAAAGAATTAAAATAAAATAAAATAAAATATAGACATGACCATTAGTTTGTGGGCCTTTAGCTAGTATGTAGTATGAAAGATAGCAGTCTGATAAGTTGTTACCTTCTGCTAATGTAGAGCACACGCTTGGTTCTCCATTCATGAGATTCTGAATACCGCCGCTGTTAACAAAAACAACACATGTCATTTTTTTGTGGGCTATATGAGTATTTTATACTAGAACAGGTTTGATTTGGCAGCACTTACGGGACAGTTGGGGCGCATCCAGACTTAGTCCAGGCACAATACGGATCCCGGGCCAGTACACATTCTTGACAGGAGCTGTTGTACTCCTCACACCTCTGGAGGTCCATGGCGGAGATTTTTTCCGAAAAACCCAGGACTAACTTTTTCTGCAGAATAAAAGACAGAAACATAAGTTTCCCTTCAACTCGCATTACTGGCTCTTGTGCATGAGTGCAGTGCAATAAGGGAACCAAAACAGTAACATTGTCATTGGTGAAACAAAAACACATCACTATAAGCAAGAGTGAAGAGTATTACTGAATATTACTAGCACATCTGATGTGACAACAGCATTTTGCCCTGTAAAAAAATCTGACATTTGTTTGAATTCATATAATGTAATTTACTGCCCTGTTGTGTTGTTTACAGTGGCTGTTGTCACTAACTAACATGGACTTAGAGCCATTGTAGATACACAGTAATTTCTTTAATTTACACAGGTTTCATGAAACCCAATTTTATGGACACTGAGCATAATATATATAATAATCCTTAAAATCTTTGAAAGGTGCATGTCAAGTCACCTTTGACTTGGATTCTAGTCTTCTGAGATCAGTTATAATGTTGCACACATTTTATGTATGCACAGGCATGTATAGAAACTACAGTAAACTTAATAGGTAATAAAAATGCAAATGAAATGTTTTGCACATTGCATTTGAATGTTATCCACAGTAGACCTGGTTTGGACTTAAGGAAATTAAATATCAACAGTTATTTTCAATTTTAATTTTCAAATTATTAGAAAAAGTACATTTTTTGCCTGTGTGTAAGATTTGGTTAGACTATTTCATTAAATACATTTCAATTTTCAAATTTTAATTAACAGTTGACTTTATATAGCAGGGTGTCACTTTGAAATGAAAGGTCAAACAGCTCTTTCATTTTCATTTTAATGTGGCCGTGAGAATGACCATTATGTGAAAATGAAAATGCAAATTGGTTTATAGCTTTTTCATTTTTACTTGGCACAGCAACAAAAATACTACTGACTGCACTTTTAAATGGACGTTACCTTTTTGGAGTCGAGTTTCATTGATTGTACAGTGGAGCTGCTTGGGAGTTGTGTTTCAGAAATGATGAAAGGTTCAGATCCAGCCTCTAAGACCTTATGTATCTTCCCAGAATCTAGCACAACACATGGAGAGTAGTTTGGAAAAGGGGTTATTTTGGCAGTGTTACTATATTTTTAGCCTATTGTTCCAACAATGATTACAAACAATACACTTTCAAGTCAGTGGGGAGGAGTTTACCAGTGGCTAGAAGCAGGATGTTATACATGTGCTGGTCCACCGCCTGTACTCGGTCCACAGCTATCTTGGTATAGTTGTTGTTGCTTACATAAAATGGAGCTGTTCTGTGCATGGAGTGAACCCAGTCAGTCATTTCGGGGTTATCCTTCACCACAGAGACTGTGGCTGCTGGCAGTCTCCTGCTATTTGGTACACACTGAAAAATGCATAGACACAAAGTTAGTTAGTTTTTTTTTTGGTAGTAGTCTGCACAGTGTACGAAATGGAAACAGGAATTGAATGTTTGCAGACACCTAGGTTAAACAGCTCTCAAGTTGTTAGGTACAGAGTACACACACAGGATATACAGTGTATACACCCCCAAAAAACTCCATATAAACTCCTCCAGGTATAAAATTAAGAGATAAAAACATGGGGGGTTTCTCTTTATAAAACTCAGTGACAAGTTTCCTAAAATGGCCATTTGGCGAGTAAATTGTTTACAGCAGAGAGAGGAAATTCCTCCCATTTCTGTAACATGCCAGAGTTGTTTTACATACAATCAGGCACAAGTGACGTGACTCCTTAAGGGGAGTATTCTGGAAATGCAAAACAACTTGGGAACAAAACAGGTCCTTACTGTGCCTGGCCTTGGTGTGGGGATGTCTTTGTCGTAGCCTTTAAAGGTTGAGTTCTCAAATATTCCTTCAATCATTCCAACAGAGTAGATGCAAACTGCTGTAGAGTTCCTAAAAGTTAAAAAAAAAAACCTCAATATCAATGCTTGGGTGTGTACAGTTTATCTTGACTCAATAAGTTGTCACTGACTAAACAAGTTGGATGCAGCCCTAACAAAATACATTACACCAGATTCATGCAGCTCCCATCACTCAAACTTTTTGTACTTGTCAGAATAAGTGGCAAACCCTCAATAATGATAAACACATATTCTGTTTTCCGTTCAAACATTAGAGGAATGAGGGTGGCTCCCCAGGCAACAAGTCAAATACTGCAAATTGTGTGAGGGTGGAGTTCAACAAGGCATGTTACACATGTTTACTTGATAAATACCGCTCAGCATGTGTCATATCTTATGAGGCTCTGGAGGATCTTTAAAATCATACAAGATAATCCTGGCTGGTAATATTAAAATTCATAACAGAAAGTCTACTTGCAAACATGAGGTCATAAGGTGTGGCCAGTCAAATGAAATTATGGTATTACATCACTTAAAGCAGAAGTAAGCGATCCGATGGTTTTGACTAACTTCTTGTCAGCCGATTGAGTTAGCAGTCCCCGCCCTCGTCCCTACGTCACCACATTCACGCGCATCCCTTGGCTGCACACACAGAGAGGACCGCCCCTTTATGCTGTTCTCTCTCCTCATTGGATAAAGGTTGTAGGATACAAGGAAAGTTTTCTCCTCGGCTTACAGCAGAGCAGAGTGACTGACAGACCCGTGTTTCAGACCAAACACTCTATGTAAGTGATTGCTGTCGGAAGATATAACTATTTAAGACTTATATTAACACAAACATTCCACTTACTTCTGCTTTAACATGACGTTAGAGTGAGAGCAAAACATATCAATCTCATTTGTTTATGATTTGGTTGCATGGAAAGCTCACTCTCCATGGAAGTAGTTACTAATGTAAAAGCCTAATCTGCAAACACATTATAACACTGTGGAAACCTACAGGCCAAGGTTAATTTTGTCCCCAAAGCATTGAAAAAACGCTGAGCTTTCAATTTGAAACAGCTGAGCTGCTCAGTAAGCGCTTTACTAATGTTGCTGAAAATAAAGTGAAAATAAAGGAAGAGAAAGTGTCTAACCAGCCACTCGTGAAAAGGGCATAGACCCTTGTCTCACGCCAGTCCTCTGCCTGCAACACGTAAATGTCTACGAGATGATTGAAATACAGCGACTCTTCTGGGAACCCACAGACAAGGCGAGACTTGAGAAAAGATGTCCACATGTTTTGGAGGAATCTCTTTGATCCTCCCTCGTCTACCTGCAAAATAATACAGATTCATTACATGGCGAGGACACTCTTTCACTTCATTTGCAAGGTAAAATTCATCAAGTCAGGGTTATTTGATAGGACTGACATGGGCCAAAAATATCTGGAAGGCATCCTTGTTTTGCAAAGATGTCAAATAAAAAACATGAAAAGACAGTAGTTTATCTAGGAGAGGAAGGATGATTATTTGGTAGACAATGGGAATGAAATTGAGACCACACAGCAACAGACCATATTACGACATTACTCCGGTTGTTTAGCCTACTTATTTAATAATGTATACACTTGTCACACTCTGGCACAGTATTCTGGACATATCATCTTTCCCCACTATAATTCCATTACCCTTTGTGTATAAACCAATAATTTATTTTCTATAAGGTATTGATAAAATCTATGAATGACAGCCTGCACCAGTATGAACAAAGGAGGATAGACAGAGGATACACCTTAGGTGAAACAAAGACTAACTTCAACACCGAACAACACTGTTTTGACAGACATTGTACTTCATTTAATTTTACTGGCAAGGCAGAAGACATCGACAGAGCACAAATTGTTACTGAATATCACTGAGCGTTGTTAGTAGTCATATAGGCCTATATGACTGCTATCCATATCTTTCTATTATACATATTCTAGGAAGTCTTTAGGTGGCAGTCGTAACAAGAGCTGATTGAAGTTTGTGAAACACTGAGTAAAGGGGCCTTGGTGCTAATCCATATATCTTAGATCCCTCAGCATAGACTTTCTTTATGAAATCCATCCAACAATTCTTTGTGGCAGCAACATTGTAAGTGATGCTCCATTGTAGTTTCCCCAGCCCCGTGTACTGTAAATGTAGAAACCTGAGGCGCAATACAAAACTTAAAAATGAAAATAAAGAAAATCCTTGTATGATTGGCTGACCACCAAGTCCATTAATGATAGGTGGGCAGATTGATATTGATGCCATGGATGGCACCAACACCAAGTTCAATTCTAATACCAACAGGACCAGGGCCAGTAAGACTGATCTGTTGCACATTAAATCCCCTTCTTACTGCAGACACAGTACACACAGTAATCACTGTTAGATAAGTTGGGTATACTTGATCTCCTGTTCACAGTATTTTTGTGGTTTTTAATGATAATTGATAAAATAAATAATATTTTATGTCCTGGTATCAGAATAAGGTTTACAACCAAAGTCTTTTTTTTTTGTATTGACCTTCCACGTTACTTGAACTAGACGGCTATCAGCTTGATTACTGAAGCTCAGCTAATGAGGTTTTTGAGAGCTTAGTGGTTTAGCAAGGCGAGACCTTCATTGACGTAAGCTGAGTGCACTCAAGTGTCTAGCATACCTTACAAACTTGCGCAACCCTTGATATCCAGGGGTCGGCCTCTGGGCTGGGGTCTGAGTTCTTTTCACGGAAAAAGATGTAAATTTTATCATTCTCTGGATCTTCCATTCGCTTCACCCAGGATGCAGAGATGAATGTAGGCTCTATGGACAGAGGGTTAGGGATAGGAGGATATGTTTACCAAACTCCACTGTTTACAGAACAATGCAGGGCTGGCACATCACATGTGACGCACTTCGCTGGGAATGGAAAGCACAACATGAGATAATCACTCTGAAATGACAAGCAAACAGTTCGAGATAAGGGTCTCAGGAAACCACTCTGTTTCCCAGTAATTATTGCTTATTTTCTATGTTAATCAAAGCATTTTGTGTTGTCACATATGAAAACTGCATTGTAATAATCATCAGACAGTCCTTTACTCACCTGAGACCCACTTATTATACATCCACACGTTTGTTCTGCTGCCTGCTTTCCTTCTGAATTGTAATGAACTTCTGTCATCACCCATTGGTGCTGCTGCATATAGATCGCCCTCTAAAAATAACAGACACATTACATGAATATACAGCAGAACTGTTCAATTATTGAGTGTATTCATGAGAAAATGCACTGGCTTGCCAACTACATGACTTGTTATTGTTATATAAATCTCCACATTCAACCTTCAACCACATAGCCTGCAGTTATACAAGGAGCACTACTGCTTTGTACCCACCTACTGTTAGCGACAGGGAATTCTGGGTGTGCACAAACGGAGAGATGCCCGTCCCCTCATAACTCTCCACGATTTCGTGAGACTGATTGTTGACTGACGAAAACTGTGAAAGCACAAACAGTCAGAAAAATGGTGTGATAGTTAGTTTAACAGACAACTGCACTGGGAAAATACAACACATCCAACACCAGTCACCTAACACCCTACTTAAATTATGAAACAGGTTTATTTCATTAAAGTTTTATCAGAAATGCAACTTCAGCTGTGCCCTGCTGTTGCCATATATACAAAAACCAAAAAACAGCTGGTCAGACAGACATGACATGAAAGGACCAATGTGTAGGAGTTACTGGGAACTTAGACCAGAAGCAACAAACCAAACATTGGCTCTAGAGAGGGCCTTTCACGTACGTTGGTTGCAATCTGCAACCTCACCAAATGCCACTAAATGCTACACACTGGTCATGTAAGTGCAACTTGTTCAAACACTTACGAGTTTCCAGCACTGTGGCTTGTGTCCATTTGTTCCACAGACAAACAGGCTGTCCTGAAACTTCTCAATGACAGTGATGACATTTTCACAGGGACCCTGTGACACAGAGGCTGTTATTACCAAGGTATTACACAAAACTGATTTTAAAAAATCCTCTATTTACTTATTAACGTGTTAAACTAATTTCTATTAACATAAGTCATCATTTTCTAGATACCAACCTCTGGGCACTGTTGTTGCCCCGTTGTTTTCAGAGTAAAGTTCTGCAGGAGAAATACATTTGAGTACAAATTATAAATATACAGATATTAGAGATAAAGAAAATGAACATTTAAACAGTCCAAAAATTGTTGGCCAGAAACCATGTGCTATGTGGTTAGTTTCATGTCTGACATAGCTGGAGAGGAGATAAGAGCAAAAGTGTTGGCCCCTGACTGAGGTTCTAGTTACTTTTTTTTTTTTAGTCAGACATGCTTCATGATTTGATCAATTCTTTGAGTGGTCTCAGCTGTTCCTGCCACAGATAAGTGCCCATCAGTGATAGGAAAATCTATGCGTGTATAACCGTATGAGCTCTAGTTTAATGGACAACAATCAATAGCCCATGATATTAATTTTTAATTACAAGAGGATGAATAAAAGTGGAGTCACACAATTGTCTGGAATCATCAAAATAGTGGCATCATAATGGAAAACAGTATATTGTGTCAGTGGTATCTGTTTGTCCGGCCTGTTCACCATCAACTTTATCAGCAGCTTGAAGCCAAATATAGCACTGAATGAGTACCTGTCCGTGAGTACAAAGAACAATTGGGCTGTTGCGGCCATCTGGTACAGTATGATTGTAAGCAGCTGCACTTCCACACAGATACCACGCTGAGAGCACATCATTTAAACATGATATGACATGTGTATAAAAGTGTGTGTAGCCTACTGCAGGTGATGAAATAAAGGAAATAAAAAAGATCAAAAGAAAAAGCTCACCCACCTCTATAACATTATAGTCGTTCATGTCAAGTTTTAAGACAAAATCTGTCCCTCCGATATACATCTCCTCAGAGTCCTCATGATGGAAGAATACGCTGTGGTTCTGATGAACTTGGTATGTGAATCCACCGCTGACTGTATCTGAGCAGTGGGGGGAAATGAAGGGTCACATTGTTAATGAAAAGGAGTCAGACTGAACAATATCAATGCTTTGTTCAGGCACATCAAAAGATCTTCTGTCAGTTTGACCGTATGACAGTGGGATGAACAAAGTTAAAATAAAACAGAAAACAGAAAAGTCTTACTGAAAAGCTAAAAAAAAAGAAAAAAAAAAGAGGTTGTATTCAATAAATACCCACATCGTTTCAGGTTGTTGTGCATCTGCCAACTGTAACTATCTAGTATTAACATCAGGGAAGTATTCAAAGTGCATGTGATCAGAAAAATAGAAAAATGTGAGTGCTGTCCTGGGTGCGAGTAAAAACAGATCAGTTCAGAGTTACAGCATTTCATTACAAAAACACACAGAGAAGGAGGAAACAGCCGAGCTACAACTTATTATTATTGCCTATGTTAAATTTCCATCTGTTGGACTGTACTTGTGGCACTGGTTTGTAATATAAAGTAGGCTAGTGTTTATGGTACAGTTTTCGTTCTTTAGTTATACGAATCAATAAAGCTGTGAGAATAACAAATAAACTACCGTATAAACTAAAATTACTCAAATATCACGAATGTGGTGGTGCGTCCTGGTGGCTCACCTGGTAAACCGCGTAGCCTACCACCCAAAATATAACTAACTTATATCAGAGATGTATATCACGTCTGTGCAGGTGTTTGTAGTTCATTTATGTCCACAAATGATCTAGGTTGATTTCACCTATGTTTACTGTATGATTCTTGTCAAACGACACAGGCAGTAAGTGAAGGTGTTAGTGTTACCTGCTTAAGAGTAAAGATGATCACCCTGAAGTCACGTATAGCCTATACTGGCTGAAGACGGGATTAACGGGAGACCTATTTCTCAACTTGTCCACACCATTTCAAGGTAGGTGATTTCATACGGATGCCTGCATCTAAAACGATGCCAATTAATTTGGACTCAAGCGCAGAAATGAGAAACGAATCTTACCTTTGCTTAAAAGTCTTGGCGCATTTTTAGATCCAAGACTCGGTGGTGCGTCCTTCAAAACAGCATTAAGGACGAACTGTAAATCCCCAGCAAACCAAGTGAAAATCACAACAAAGCGCTTCATTTTCGTCTGCTGCAGCGAGTATTGTGCAGTGTTATATCAATCGCTCTGGCCTGTAGCAGAACTCAGCTGCTGTTTGCCGCGTCGCTTGCAGAGACTATGGACTCCTCCTCCTCCTCTGCCCCCACACGAGATGCGTCGGTGCTTCTACTAGTCCATCTACTCTATTACGATGGGCGAGTGGCGGCTGACTCACTCATATTCTGAAACTATTCCAAAGGGACGGATA
This sequence comes from Trachurus japonicus, assembly GCF_045865225.1. Classification (NCBI taxonomy): domain Eukaryota; kingdom Metazoa; phylum Chordata; class Actinopteri; order Carangiformes; family Carangidae; genus Trachurus; species Trachurus japonicus. The sequence continues at coordinate 13,804,793 of NC_140912.1, forward strand.
TACTTCCTTTTCCACTGTAGCCTATTTATTTCCAGTAGCTCTCATATGCCATCCGCACGTGAAAGGGAAGGATTAGCAATTCAAATGATGCTCTTTTGTCTGTCTGCCTGCCTGCCTGCCTGTCTGTCTGTCTGGCTGTCTGCCTGCCTGCCTGCCTGTCTGTCTGCCTGCCTGTCTGCCTGCCTGCCTGTCTGTCTGTCTGGCTGTCTGCCTGCCTGCCTGCCTGTCTGCCTGCCTGTCTGTCTGTCTGGCTGTCTGCCTGCCTGCCTGCCTGTCTGCCTGCCTGTCTGTCTGCCTGCCTGTCTGGCTGTCTGCTTGCCTGCCTGTCTGCCTGCCTGCCTGTCTGCCTGCCTGCCTGTCTGCCTGCCTGCCTGTCTGCCTGCCTGCCTGTCTGCCTGTCTGTCTGCCTGCCTGCCTGTCTGCCTGCCTGGCTGTCTGCCTGCCTGGCTGTCTGCCTGCATCCTTGTCATAATGTCTTTCTGCTGTATATCAAGTAACAAGAAAGTTCTACTGTTTCGTTTGGTGACAATTAAACACCAGCACAGTTCTTGCTTTTCAACACCCCCTATAACTGGCAATATGTCAATAAGCAGATATGATATAAGGGAGGCACTTGTTTGGTTCCAAATCCAGGTATCAGCACAAAAAATGACATCAAATGTACAACCACAGCATCCACTGAAGCACAAAGAGTTCTGCAACAGATGGCATGACCCCCACAGAGCCCTGACCTTAATGTCTGACAGACGAGACAACCTAAATCCATAGAAGAACCGTGGGAAGTTCTCCAAGATGCTTGGAGTGACCTACCTGCCTTGAACAACAGTGCACAAGATTACCTGAGACAATTTATTTTGGGTTGTTCAGTGGCATCGTATAGTGTTTCCACCATAGACTGTAAAAAGAAGTTTCCACATGTCATAGGCCTAAACCTAAAACCCAAAGTTTACTGTCTGTCTCTGTGAAGACTGATAGAGTCAAGCTGGGCCAGTGCCCAATAGCATTTGCCAAGGTTGTGAAGATATGATAAAGACAGCCTCTGGCTGAGGCAGTGAACAATAACAAAGGAGACCTTCAGCTAGATAGATTGCCCCTGGGAAAGTAGGCAGGATGTGATTTGTAGATTAAGGTGAACTGGTTTTGAATTTAGCTGCCTAGTAGCCTACCCATTTTCACAGATGTAAAAAAGATTACTATCCCACATTCACCCTGTTACCAAACTACATTAACCTAAATCCAATTTAACATAGGCTACATGTTTTGTTTGAACTGTCGAAACTGAGGATTTTGTAGAGACCTGAGTTATGATGCTATCCAACATCAGGACCATATTTGTGCATGGGGTCACATGATCCACACAACTGTGACACACACACATCTCTGTTGCTATTCTGGACTCTCATCCTCATTACTTCCACACTACTTCTCATTTTAGAGCCCAGACAATGGATCGGAAACGCAGGTGATCCTGTTGTAGTTTGGAAACGGGGATGTTTGGAAGCGCGCAGGGAAAATACCTTTGGAAAGATGACATTGTTACCCTGACTGGGTCGACTAACTTACTGACCTTGCTAGCAGCTGCTGTCCGGTTATATGGTGCATTTCAAAACTGTAAACTGTCTTTTCTGTTCGTTGTTCGTAGTTAGTTTTGCAACTAATCGTCTGCAGACCATTAACTTGGAGACAATCTACTTCCTGTTTACACCGGCTCGCGCATGCCCATTTTACTGTAGCTTACCTACATGTTACGGTGTCTGCTGTGTATTTTTCAGGTGTGACTGTCTGGACGAATACCGCTTTTTGTATGGACCGAAAACGCTCGTCTGGTCGGAGATTTTTAACGCCGTTTTTACATGAAGACGAGACGTGGTAGTGTGGCTGTAGCTGACAGCTGAGGAGAAGAGCCCCGCCCTTCCCGCCGTCATGACCAATCAGATGAGAGGAAGTAGACGTCACTTCCTGTTCAGTTTGCAGCTCCTCAGCTGACCGACAGACATGGTAAACACTTAAAAACTACTTATTATTTAACACTCGTTTGATTATTTAAAAGTCCGTTTACTCAGAGGACGTTACAGTGACACGCTTTGTCAGTGCTATGTATGATTATTTAACTCCATGTTATCAATTTTAAGTCCTTCTTTCCCGTGTGGCTAGCTGTATGGCTAGCTGAGCTGGTAGCGGTAGCACTCAGTGATGGATGGGTAATGTACTAATCAATGTGCTGCGGAGTGTTGTTACAGTGCATTAAACTACACTTACACTATGTGTTGTCTATTATAGCGGTTCCGTTTCTGTGGAGATCTGGATTGCCCAGATTGGGTGCTCGCCGAAATTAGCACATTGGCGAAAATTGTGAGTAGTTGCAAATGTCTTAAACACACAGCAATACTAGACATTTTCACTGTTAGTTTATGGTTGTGTTTGTAATGATATGTGTGTCTTTTGCCTTACGATTTCTGACAGTCAAGTGTCAAGATGAAACTCCTGTGCGCTCAAGTGCTGAAGGATTTGCTTGGGGAAGGCATTGATGTAAGAGACTGATTTATAGTTCAGTTTATAAATACACACTTTTAGTCACATTCATTAATACCGCTTGTCCATTTCTGTTTTTTTAGTATGACAAGGTTGCAAAACTAACCGCAGATGCAAAGTTTGGTAAGTCTCTTTACAAGTGGAGGAAAAGGTATTTAGATCTAGCTATAAATGCCCTCACAGAATTTCGATGTGCTACTATTACTGTCTGCAGAAACAATTAGCCCTATACCAACTTCAACTGCTTGTTTATTTGAGTTTCTGTTCCATTTGTACATATACTATAATCACAATTTTAGTTACCTTCCTATACATTTTCACATATTTCCCCTTGCAGTCAATAAAGCTTATCTTGTAATTTACTCAAGTAGCAGCAATACCACATTTATATCTACTCGAATACAAAGTACAAGTACAAGTTTTGCATTAAATACTTCAGTAAATGTACACACATATCCGTACAATTGTGGACTTCAATGTTAAATCCACATGAACTAAAGCAAGCCCACCCATTATTAATGTCATATTATGTAGGATTACTACACATATGCAAGATTTTAAAAGGGGAGGCTGATTTTTATACTGTAAGGGATGTTTTATCTATAACAAGGCAGCATGTGTTCTAAGGTGATCCTATGTTTTTGTATGTTAAGTGAAAAACATGTGCTAAATGACACAACACTCAATACACTCAAGTACCTGTTTGAAAGTACGTAACTCAAGTAAATACATAGTACTAATATTTGTACTTCTTTTAAATCTGACTCATTTATTTCACATGCAAATCTACATAACACTAATACAAATTGCATGGTATTACCATAGTTTTTTTTTCTTTTTTTAATAAAACGTGCATTTATGACATCATTCCATTTTGCAGAGAGTGGAGATATCAAAGCCAGTGTGGCAGTGCTCAGCTTCATTTTCTCAAGTGCAGCAAAGCATGATGTTGACAGTGAATCACTGTCCAGTGAGCTGCAGCAGCTCGGCCTGCCAAAAGGTTAGTCTGCTGGGATCCTCCATGTTTTGTATAAAAATGTTGATTACCGTATATGGCATAATATGTGGTCACAGATGTGCAAGCCTCCTTTCGCATTCATTTGTTTTGCCAAGAGTACAGACACATTTTAGAGCAACGCCTCTGTTAAACAGAACTTATTCAGGAGACCACGACAACCAAAGGCTCTTGAATTCAAACATTTTCAGCATTTGAAATCTGAAACTGTGCCCAGTCTGAGTACCAGAAGGAGAAATACAAAAAAAGACCTCTGTTTGAAGGACAATGATTATTGTCTCAATTCCGAAACAGACAGATCACAAATCACAACCTATTGTGTTATTGTTAGAATTTCTATATGCACTCTATAATTGTAGTGAAGCTGGTACTTGAAGATAACAATTTACTACAACAGCAATGCATTTTAGTGTTGTGGGTGGTGCGATGCATTGTGACTTTGGTTTATTAATAGTATAAAGCTCGGCCAGCGTGAGATTGTGTTCTCTCTCTAACTGATTCTCTGAGCCCATATCTCCTTCATTTGATGGATGTTAATTCTTTTTTATTGATCCTTGACATGGCCGTAAAACACAGTTAAATGATTATGCTTGAATTAATCTTGATTTGTCCATTAAGTGTGCACTCACTGCCTTTTAGAGCACACAACAGGACTCTGCAAATCATATGAAGACAAGCACTCTGCGCTGCAAGACAAACTCAGGCAGACGAGCCTGAGATGTAAGTCATTTCTGTCTGTCTTGCCCTCTTCAAAGAGGAAGACAAAACTACCAATGAGTGTTGGTGTTTGTTTATCTGAGTATCTCATTCTGTTGTATAATGAATTTCAGTAGGGAAATTTGAGGCTGTGTCGTGGCGGCTGGACTACACATTGAGCTCCAGCGAGCTGCGAGAGGTGAATGAACCTGTGATTCAGCTTAAATTCCAATCACAAGGAGCGGAGTCAGCCACCACGGAGACGACTGTCGTCTCTGTTTCCGCCGATAAGTTCAGAGTTCTGCTCGCAGGTCAGTTTCACATTCCTGTTTCTCCTTTTCAACTGACTTATTTTTATTTTGTGGTAATTCTGTGTCTTGTTTGTTCCGACAGAGCTCAAACAAGCCCAGACAATGATGAATGCGCTACAATGAACTTTGACCTCTATGTTGGATCAAGAGCTGGACACATCTGGTGCTCATCGACCACCAAAAAGTGCCATACTTACATCTTGTACAGCCTAACCTGTTTACATGAATGTTGTGATCTTAAATGTTCAGTGGAAGGCTCACTCCCAGTCAGACTGAGGTGTATAAGTTGTATTATCTGCCAGTAATAGTTGGTGGGAATGCTGACAGAAGGGGGATTTTTCACTGAGGCAAATAGACTGAATGAACCATTTTTGAAAAATATTGAGTGTTAATTAACAAATTCTTGATTTCAATTATGTTGCTAACTTGTGTGATACACAGATATGTAAATAAAATAAATAAATGTGTAAAATAATGAAATATTTCCTTCCCCGGGTCCGTCAACACCTACATCTCCCTACATCATTGTTTTCAATGCTATGTTTCCCAAGTGAGTTTACAAGAAACCTTTTTTCAATGCAATACTTGAGATGAGAACTAAAACCAAAGACGGATAGTAAGTTGCTAAAACCATAGACTGTAGGGCCAAAGATATAAACCGTCTTTGGTAGAGCTAAAACATTCAGCGCGAGAGGCACGGTGATCTCGCGATATCTTCAACTGAATGAACGGTGATGTTACACAAGTTGTTTGGTAACAATGTTGTGAAACCCTCGTGGTTGGTTATATACAAGCGTTTTGCTCCTCGCTGCAGCGTTGTGTGGGGTGGAGGAACAGGACAACCACTGTACGTTAGAAACTTGCACATTCGGTGTGATACATTTGCAAGTTTATCAACAACGAAGTCTCTTCCTGGTTTGGGTAAGTCATTTAAATCCGGTGCTTTTGCACGTCAGTGAGCACGCGAGTTTTCACAGCTGTGTGTGGTGCTACCGGTGTTATGGCTGGAGCTGCATAGAAACAGTTTTTCAGACTGGTTTAAATGGTTAATGCACTCAGGGTAAGCCTGGTGTCCATTAAGTCTGTAAAGTGGGCTCCAATAGTCTGAGACAACATCTACATTTTCACATAAAACTGGACACGATAAACAGAGAAGAGGAAACATTTAAAAACATGTAGCCAAGAGTTACACAGCATAACAGTACTGCAATTAATTTGTCCACTATTTAATTTGATTCACAGCGAGTTTTCACCTGTTATAATAAATAATGTAGCAGTAAGATTAAGAAGCATTGTTGCAGTGGGATGGGCGTCTGGAAACAAAGGGAAGGTCTCAGAAATCAAGTTGATATTTTAAGCAAGCTAGGCTTTCTCATCTTGAAATCATCACTGAGTTTTATGGGGGCTGTTTATGGAACTACAGTGATTTATAGAAACTGAATCAAAGCCAGGATCGAGGAGACCCTGAGTGGCCACACCATTAGAAGGTCAACACACAAGCTTATTTCTCAATGAGAAATACAACACTAACAATCCCTCAAAAGAAGCTTGTCCTGTAGTTGACCACTCCAGGCCAAACGCTTGGGTGGTCATATTCAAAAGCTCTGTGTACTGAGGAATCCATGTTTGAGATTTAGAGCAGCCTGACAAGGGTGTGGAGACTTGCAGGAGAGAGCATGATACCTCAGCATCAGAGCAGCAGTGTAGTGGTAGGAGTATTTATGTCTGAGGGTGTTTTACTTATTCTTGAGTTGGGCAGTGCACCTGTATAAAATTGACCACATCCTGACCAAGGAGAACAACTGATTCATTCTGCAGAGGAATGCTTTACCGTCTAGTTTCCATCTTTTGGGAGAAGGATTCATATTGCAGCATGACCCCAAACACACATCAAAGCTTTATGGAAACAAATTTAGTCTAAAGTCTAAATGTTGTTTCAAAGCAGTCCATCAAATAAAGTTTTTGGGGAGAAATGTTGATTTTTGCATTTGTATTATTTTACATGTATAAAAGTATTTAATTGGAAACACATTGCGTGTTCAGATGATTAATTAGCTTCTTCAACAGACACTATGTACATTTTCAATCATTTAATGTAAAATCTCTCTATCTCACTAAATACAGATGACATGTCCTCACTGACACATAATGTTTGCTCACTTTATTCTCTGTGTTTGTAGCACACCTTCATCAAAATGCCCGAGGGACCAGAGCTCCACCTAGCAAGCCTTTATGTTAATAAAATGTGCAATGGAGTTGTTTTTACTGGGCCGGTCAGAAAATCTGAAGTCAGCAAGAGTCCTGATGTGTCCTTCACCTCTGAGTCCTATCGTATCACAGCTGCTTCCAGAGGGAAGGAAGTGAAGCTCACACTGACGCCCATCAAGAGTGATGCCCCCAAACAGAGTGTGAAGGCAGGGCAAGCAGACAAGCCCATGGACATTGTCTTTCGCTTTGGGATGTCTGGTTATTTCCGCCTCACCACAGAGGATGAGTTACCCAAACACGCCCATTTACGTTTTTATTCCAAAGAGACGCCCTGCAGAGTGCTCAGCTTCGTGGATACACGCAGGTTCGGCAGCTGGCAGCCCAATGGGACTTGGCAGCCTGACAGAGGGCCCTGCATCATGTTTGAGTACACAAGCTTCAGGTTAGCCATGTTAAGAGTGTCATCTGTCGCCCTTGCTCAATGAAAATATCACTGTCACTGATGGTTGATCGTTTGGCAGAGAGAACATTATGTCGCACCTGTCTGACCGGGCCTTTGATAGGCCCATATGTGAAGCTCTGCTCAATCAGAAGTACTTCAATGGTATTGGGAACTATCTAAGGGCTGAAATCCTTTTCAGGTAATCAACACACACAACCTTCACAACTCTTCAAATTTCATGATACAACTGACAACTCGCCGTAGTGTTGTAGGGATACACAGATACTGACCTTATTAAGTGAGTTGGTATCAGATATGACTTGCCAATCTATTTTAATTAGATTCTGATCCAGCGGAAAATATTGGATCACTGCATTGCCCCTAATCAATATTGTAGTATTTGCTTTGCTGTTGTGTACTGTATTCATGTGACTAGTTTTCAGCTGATTTACCTTGTCAGATAAAACCAGTGATGCAGGACAGAAAGCTGTAACAGAAGGCTTATACAGTGCAGTATCTCTGTTTAGCTTTCAGTTTTGAGGAAGGAGGTGTACTGATTCAGATACTGAGAACAAGGGAGCCGTATTGTCTTACAAAGGGGCCTTTTCAGTAAAGTATCTTCTCTTTTTAAGGTTAAACATCCCGCCGTTCGTGCCCGCCAGGACCGTGCTGGAAGACCTTGAGTCAGAAGACTCATTCGAAAGTAGCAAGCCTGTGAAAAATGAGATTGTTGACACAAAGGTGAAAGAGGACAACCACATTTTTCACATCACCACTCAACCACAACCCCTGCATCCTCTAACACTGCCTCTCTGTACTCCTTCCAGAAGATCTCGGTCAGGGTCAACAAGAAGGCGGTGAAAGTGCAGACAGAAGATCTACTCAGGCTGTGTCATACTGTTCCTCTGGAAGTGGTCAACCTTGGTGAGTACTGTGTACTGTGTGTACTGTCTGGCCCACTCAGAAAGTCAACTCAGACTCAGAGATTTTCTCCTTTACAAAAAAGCATCACCCTTATGGCTTCATTTTCCTGTGAAGAGTTTTTGATGCTATATGGTTTATTGTAGGTGGAAAGGGTTATGACCCAGAAAAGGCAGACTACTCTGACTTTCAGGCATGGCTGCAATGTTACTACGTAGATGGAATGAAATCCATCCGGGATCACAATGGCAGAACGATGTGGTTCAAAGTGAGTTAAAAGAAAAGTCTAAATTTTAATATCTGCCACATAATTTTATATACTAACACATTCTGTTCTAACTCCAGGGGGAGCCAGGGCCCATGGCACCTAAAGGTGTGTAATAATTAATTTAATTAATAAAACAGCGGAAATATTTCTGAGAGCAGTCACACTGAACTGGTGTCATCTGTTTCCCTCATCACAGATTCAAAGTCACCCAAGGCAAAAAAGAGACCAAAGAAAAAAGATGACCATGATTACACAGACAAGAAAAAGGTATTAACAGATAAACACTTTTTATTTCTTTGCTTAGCTAGTAATAAGGTCTACAAGAGTACCTCTGAACAAATGTTTGATTTCATTAGGTGGCCAAGAGTTGCTCTAAAAGCACAGTGAAAAAAAGAGCAGTCAAACAGGACGCTGTGACCAAAACACCAAAGAAGGAAAAGGATGCGCGATGGAAGGAAGTCGGATCTAAGAGAAGACTGAATGAAAAAAGCCGGGAGGTAAACACACCTCAGCGGGAGAAGCGGTCAGCTGCACGTAGGAGGATGAGCAGCAGTGCAGAGTCAGCTGCAGGTGAGCCCTTCATTCCATCTCAAAATGAATAAAGCTTTTTTAAACAATGGAAAGTTGTGGCTAGTTTTAATCAGCATTCCTCCTTGTTGCAGACACACGGAGGCGGAGCAGCAGACTAACCAGACAGACCCAATAAAGATGTGGGGGAAAAAAGGAGGAGGCATCACTGTATGGAACTGTTTTTTAAGCTTTTATACCATTAACTGTTTTTAATAAAAACACAATTTCTTTTACAAAAATTCTCTAAGTGTTTGATTACAAATTCAATATTTTAGCAGTGGGTCCCTCAAATAAGTGCTGCATTCAGTCCTGAACAGTCACAGCAGACTGAACAGACCAATGATTAATTTCATAGTTCAGCCAAATTTTGCCTTCAGGACCAAGTTCTTTATTTTCTCAGTCACACTCACTTATTCTGTATTCCAAATGTGATCGCCTTGAGACTTGGTAATCACAGGATGAGAAGAAGTGACACAATTTGAAAGGGACTGAAGTTCAGAGTAATTCCCTCTGACGTAATGTAAGCTGGCTGGGTGTGTCGCTCCAAGAGGTCACAACTGAAAGAGAAAGAGTGGTGGGTTGTAGTGGGGGTGTTGTTTATTGTTTATTACGATATAAAAAAGATCCTAGACAGCAATTAACACCAAAGACGGAAATATACTTACTACCAGGCCTCTTTCACAGGAAGGGTGGTGCAGAGAGTTCCAGTTACGCTGCTCCCATGTGACTCATAAAGACGGACTACCAGTGCACCCTTCTGGTCCTCAGCCTTGACACATAACAGTGCAATTTCAGTAACTAACTTTTAATGGACTTTGGTTTAGGTCAAGCTAGATCCATTTAAGTGCACATAAGATACCTGCTTAATGGTTTCCAGGATGATGGCCTTAGCGCTTACAGAAAAGGCACTCCAGGGCACAGTGTCGGCAGTGCACTGGATTAACCTCAGAGGGAAGTTGAGGTTGTAAGAACACTGGATTACAGAGGCATCTTGGAAGGATCCTATACAAAACACAGTATTATCACATGTTTTACAATTTACTTTCAAATTCTACTAGATATGCCTTATTTTCAAATGTGCATCTGAAAAACCATTCTAACCTGTGTGCGGCATGATTGCATAGGTGAAATGGTGAGTCCCCATGTCAGCATTGGCATCTGGGGCCTTGGGAGCTCTCAGTCTACAACATAAGGCATTCAATTAGAAGCATCATTCAAACACGATCTAAGTCAATCATGCTTTGTGTTGAATTGTATATTAACAGTGGAAATCCTCACAGCGACAGGGTCATTGTGTTCCTGTGGACTGAATAACCGTATTTACAGTCATTCAGCAGTGCAACTCCGAAGTTGTGCTCCGACAAGTCTGCCCACTTGTGACCCCAAACCTAAGACAGAAACAGGAAAGAGTAAAAGTATTTTAACAGTATTGCCTTCATTGCAATGGCATCACAGACATCTGTTGTTCTACAGCATTGTAGTGTACAAGGCCAAAACAAGCCAATAGAGAGCCTAAGTGGAAGCAGGAAGTAACGGTCACAATGGGACCTCAACTCGGAAAAAGTCTCCATGTAAGTGAATGGGAGTCAAAGTTTTACTCTACCGGTTTAAAACATCACGTTTCATGCCGAGAAATCAGCAGTTTGTTGTAAAACTAGTGTAAAACTATTGTAAAATAAAATTCCAAAGAATCCGTAACCAGAAAGACTACAAGTCGCGTAGGTGATGTGAACACACCAAATGCCGCCCTTTCCCGTGTCAGTTGGTGACGTATTTTTTGCGGGACACCAGATCTGTAGTCCGTAGAGCGGTCTTCACACAAAATACATTCTTCCATTGCTGTTTTACGATAAACTGCTGATTTTTTGGCATTAAACGTGATGTTTTAAACAGGTAGACGGCATATTTTTTCTCATGGCACAATTCAATCGGATCACGAAATAAAACTTTGACTCCCATTCACTTACATTGAGAGTTTGAGATTGAGAGTTGAGGTCATAATATAATACATCCATGGTTGAAGTCCCATGGCGACGTTACTTCCTGCTTCCACTTAGGCTCTCTATTGGTGCTGCTGTCACAGTACCTATGGGGATCAGTCTATATTGCCTACCTCAAACCTGGCCCAGTCCCATGAAGTGTTCCTGTGTGTGGGTCTCTGCAGATGGCCAAACTGGATCTCGTACGTGGCGTTGGGGTTGTGCACTTGCACCGGGAATTCCACCTTGAGAAATTTGTGCATCTCCGCCCACTTCACCTGAAAGTGGAAAATGCAACACTGGATATACAGTATCTTAGGTACAGAAGAATTTGTCTTATGGTTTCTCCAGGTGTCACTGTTATTGTTAAGGTACCTCTGTGTTGAATTTGATGTATGGACACATTGCGTCCATGACAATCTCTTGTGTGATGGTGCTTTTATCGCTGATCCTGAGGGTGAGGCTGACGCTCCCACGTAGCCCACCAGAGGACACCACGTGGACAGGCTGCACCACCTCCAGCACCGGCTTCCTGTAACATCACAGTTTAAATATTTAGAATAACAGCACATACTCTAATGTATTTCCCGGAGACAGAAGACTGATATAAGGGTAATGACTCAAACCTTGTCTGAAGATGGTAGTCCATTACATCCCAAGCATCCCAGTACAGGGGAACATCATCAAACATGACAAACTGGTTCCCATGACCGCTGTCCGCAATAGCCTCTCTAAAATCAATACAGAGTGAGACAGGTTTTATTAACGTTTATGATGTAGCAGATACAGATGTTTCACGTGTGGTTTTACAGTACCTGTTTGTATTTATCATATACAGTGAAGCCAAGGTGCCATCTTTGTTAACAACAGTCCGTAAAATCCCATTCTCCATGAGGACTGTGCCGTCGGACTGTAATGTTACATAGCACCACAGTTATCCAAATTACTCTACAATAAACAGTGGATAAATTAACTGCTATTATATATATGTGATAATAAAAAATGCTGCTGGTGTAGCACGCACCTGAACAGTGACAGAGACCGGAATCGCCGGCTGTGTGTCTTTGACAGGAGATACACCGACACTGGGAACTTTCACCAGAGCTGCAGTAACACAGACACCACATAAGATCAGATGTAAAGTTGTCATTTTATAGGACAACAGCATTATTGCTGTAAGACTCCTACATACCGAGATCAGGTTTACCAGCACCATCTTGAATCTGGATGACTTCATGGCGCTCCCATGGCAGAGAGTTGAACACTCCGGCACCGTTTCCTTTGGACCCCAGCGCTCCACATGCCTCACGCAGCAGTGCAGCACCATCACTACGGATATCTAAAACACATTGTGATGATACAGTTTTAATTTTGGAAAATGATATACAAAATATTAACATGGCTCTGGTTGGCTGCTGTAGTGAAAACTGTACCTTCATAATACCTGAGTGCATCCTCCACAACCATCTCTATACAGCTGCCGGGGATCACATCATGGAACTGGTTCAGAAGCAGCAACCTGGGTATAGTGGAAAAACATCAATGGAGCTATTTTTACAATGACATCAAAGACCAGATTTTTGAAACCTTGGTCAGTACGTCCTGACCTCCATAGCTCCTTCAGTTTTTCCACCGGATACTTGAACGTGCTGTCCCGACAAAGGGCCAAGCTGCTGGCCACCTCTATGTCATGAATGAGGCTCTCGCATTGACGGTTCCCTCGTTTGATCTACAGACAGCAAAGGAAGTATAAAAATGGCTTTCCTCTTTATATATAGCACAAACATCTTTATATTGTTTTGTATTTTATTTCAATTGTCAACTTATTCAACTTTATAACTAGTTCAGTGCATTTAACCATTTAATTTTTCTTAACACTGCCTACACACAGTTCCTACTTCCTGCATGACCCTGTATTAAATATGACATTTTCTTTGCCTAAATTTCATGTCCACTTTGTTGTGTGTGTGGAGATGTGTTTTAGATAAGAGACTAATAAACTTATTTACAGTAATATTGAATATACGGTAATATTATTTTACTTAAAAAATATGCATCTCTGGATCTTTGAAGCGTTATAATACACTGTTCTTTTTCTTTTGTCTATTCTATCCAATTTGTGTGCTTTATGAGACCCTATTAGTTTTGTTTCGAAAAAAACTATTCTATTGTACAGATTTCTATTCTACCTGTGCCTGTGTGGTATAGGTGCCATTGTGCAGCTCTAGGAAGAGCTCTCCGGTCCAGGTACACAGCAGAGCTGAGTCAGTCCGAAGCTGTGAGAAAAGCTGGTCAGGGCTGGATGTCTGGACTCTGACAAACACACAAGGAAGGGAGGGAAGTGTACAATGTCATCTCTGGTTAGGGTTAGGAGTATGTAATTCACTCTGACTAAAACATGACTGTATAACCTAGTATAGTAAAAACACACGATTAATGACATCATCAGGCATCACTCATATCCTTTAGTATTCATTGCTTTTGGGGTGGTCTCTTGCCTACGTGTTGACACACCCTTTGATTCACGAGCATCCCACAGGGAAAACAATATAAGACCACTGACTAATTTATTTGTTTGTATCCGTTATTTCACGTAGTTGTTTCCTGTTGTGTTTGGGCTTGGTCACTGTGGCTAGAAGCGTCTGGGACCTACTTGGGAAGTCCATCTGTGTCCTGAAGCCGGTGCAGTCTGTCTAGCATCAGCTGGGTGGGTCCACCCCCTCCATCACCAAACCCAAACAACAATGCACTGTGGTTGACTCTGCCTTTGTCTTTGTTATTCTTTACTGTTCTCACAAGCTGTGTGAAGAAAAAGAAACCCAGACAGAGGGATGGTTTGTGAGGATTAGAAGTATTCTCATCACAGACTTAAGTGTGTATAGAGGAAACCAAACTTACGTCTTCTATCTTGCCTTTCATTTCATAGGAATTTCCTGGAGGGAAGTGTGTTAAAACTTTGGAGCCGTCTAGACCCTCCCAGAAAAACGTGTTGTGCTGGAAATAGAAATCAGAAGTGAAAATCAAAACATTTCATACACATACAATTTTCTCAATTAAGTTAGTGTGGGCCACTGACTTACTGGAAAGGTGTTGACCAAATTCCAGCTCAGCTTCTGCGTCAAAAAGTTGGAAATGCCACAACCCTGCATGATTTGAGGAAGCTGGGCGGAATAGCCGAATGTATCTGGAAGCCAGAACTAAAGAGTAAAGAGAAAAGATCCTTTACGTGCCCCATGGAAACAAGTATGGCATAGATTTTATACAGAGGTGAGGTTAGGTTATGTAGACATGTTTTATGAATTCCCACCTCTTTGCACTGCATCCCAAACTCTTGGTCAAAGAAACGTTGGCCCTCCAGAAACTGTCTGACCATGGACTCACCTGAGGGCAGATTGCCATCCTAATAACATGTCATAAAAGGGGCTTAGTAACAGCAAACCAAATAATATGCTATCTATTTATTTCTGAGCTCAGGTTTACCATTTCTACCCATGTTCCTCCCACTGGAATGAACCGGCCTTTCTTCACATAATCCTGGATCTGGGAGTAGAGTCCTGGGTACCAGCTCTTTACCCACTGGAACTGTTGGGCCTGAACAAGAAAAAACAAGTCTGAGTTGAAAAGGACAGCTCAGTTTGGAAGAACCTTCATGTCTCTTATAAAACTATAACAGTGTAGAGTTACCTGAGAGCAAGTAAACACAAACTCTGGGTTCTTTTCCATTAGTTGAATCACCGTCACCCAACTTCGGCCACATTTGCGAATGGTTTCTTCATAAGGCCACAGCCAAGCTATGGATAAGAAGTCATAAAAATGAACTAATTTGAAACACTTTTTAAATATTGCAAGATTTTAGGTGCATTTTCATCTGTTATTCCCCAAAATAACACACATGGTTTTCAATTAATGTTTTAAAACTTATTTGAAACATGTCTTTCTTTCTTTTAATTCAACAAGTTCTAAAAGCAGCCATACAATTCACAAATTATGATTGAAATCATGAAATACCTAATCTAGGAATTAAGACAAACAAATCCAACTAACCATAATATCATGTGATACATAATGTGAGTACCAAAACAGTTTTATAGCTCCACATAATCACAGTAAAAAACAAAACAAAAACTAAGACCTGAGTCTATGTGGCAGTGACCCATTGCATGGACAGTGTGCTGGCTTTCTCCGTTCCGCTGTCTGAAGAACTTTTGTGCCAGATTGCGTGACTTGGAGAAAGAGCTGTGATCAGCGGGGTCACAGAGGTTGACCATCTCATTTACTATAAAGAGTGCCTGGTAACCTCGCTGCTCCCCCTCCCCTAGTTCCTGTTTGGAAAAATGAAGGAATCGAAAGTACATTAGTTTTGCTTCACTGAAATTCCTAGTTTAGACATTCTGCATTGTTCTGTGTGAAAATACCTTCACAATGTCAACAAGCAGTTCAAAATCAGTCAACAGCTCCCTCACAGCACGGTTAAAGACCACCAGCTCAGCTCTCTGTACAGAAAACTTTCTGTTTGGATCTGGAGCTGCAATCATGGACCCTTGACCAGCTCCAAACAGCCCATTACAGGCCATCTCCACATAAAGGGTGACACTAACGAATGAGAAAAACACAAGGTTAGACTTGTTTAAATGTTCATTAAGCAAAGCTCAAAGTTCATGTTTGCAGTAACTGACATGTGTGGCTCCTCATCTTTCAGACAGTCAGACAGGATGTAACTCGTCTTTTCACCCTCTTTGGTCAGGCCCTGCAAATCCAAACAGCATGTTACACATGACAATGAAATGTACACACAGAATTTAGTCTGATGTGAGTTCAACTGCTGCTCCGTTACCTGAACTGGCTGTCCATCTCTCCATACCATTGCTTCCCCATCACTTTCCCACAGAAGATGAACCTCTTTTCCTCTCCAGGACTCAGGGATTTTCAGGGTCACCTTAAACCAACAAGTCCACCACCTTGAAAAGGCATCAAGCTTGGTTTAGTGCCAAGATTTAAGGGAATAAAAAATATACAACAGTGATAAAATCTGCCAGTGTCGCTTACGTTGGTCCAAAGGTGTCGCCGACTTTATAAGGGGCAAAGTTCTGCTGGGAAGCTTCTGTGAATGTGATCCGTTTAGAGGACAAGTGGGAGGTAATGGATTCAAGTGGGCAAGAGTCTCCATAAAGTCTGCAGGGAATAATCATCCATGAGGCAAACTTACATCTCAAATACATTCACAAACAACAATCTGTATTTCATTTGAAAGCTTTCCCTAACCTATAATATTAGACCTTCAATTAAGATGAGCAACAAGTTAAAGACAAAATCCATTCAAGCCTAATAGATGAGATCTGATCAATGCACAATTTGCAATTAGGCCATATAGGACATACAGAGCATGTGCAGAGATCATGTTTTTTTTTTTTTTTTTAGCTATAAAGCCTGGACATTAGGCTATAGGAAAATTGTCATTTACAGTAGAAAGATCCATATTTTTTAACTTTGTAATACTTTAAATTACTCCCTGTAGTTTCTTTCTTTCTTTTATTTCCCTTCTTTACTATGTGGCAGCCTAGTGGCCAGCTGGAGAAAAACACTGAGAGCAGAACCATGTGAAACTGTGATTTACATGCTGGATAAATGTAGTAGGCTACCAAACAATCCTTTACAAGAAACAACACAGGATAATGTCCTGTCCATTGTGCATGATCATCGTTCAGGTCAATGTGGCTACAGTAAATTCAACTGTGTGGATTGAAGACCTACCGTCCTCTCAGATTACAGTCTGTGAAGTAAATATCAGAGATAAATTTCTCTGCCCGCTCGAGCAGAGTGCGCCTGTTCTTCAGCACAGGCTGGTGATACATCCCCACAACTAACACACAAACACCTGCTGCGGCTCTGCAGAAGAGCGGACACTCAAAACAAATGACTGCAAACAGTCAGCACAAGTCTCCAGACGAGACCCGGAAGTGAAATGTTTTGTGATTGCACTTAAAGTAACCAGCCGCAAGGTGGCAGCAGCGTCAGACGACTGGCAGCAGTGAACACCTTGCATCAGATTTTCATTCATGAAGAGTTCACAGAGAGCAGGTGAAATGTGGAACTGTCACTAGTGGATATTTTAGAGAGAATTGTCCGTGTGTGTGGGGTTGGGAACACATAGTTAAAATCAAAATAGGTCATATGTCTCACTGCTAAAAGTCTGAGTTTAGTTATTCAGCATTACAATTAATTGACAATTAAAAATGCAATGCAAAAGACATTTTATTTAAAAACATAAATATTTATTTATTTATTTATTATTATGATAACAGTTACTCATTTATTAATATTTAACTATACAAAGTAAAAACACTATGGCACAAATAAAATTGAAAAAAAAAATATTTTAACGCACATGAGGCCACAAGTAGCAACAAGCAGGCAAAAAAGCCTTGTAGCCTACTGAAGCACTATAACATTTTGTCGTGGCAGATTGACACAACACAATAATATTTTATTGTTTTTCTTTACAATTCAGTAATTTCCTCATTTATAGCAGAAGTAGGCTACTGTTTCAAAGTAGCCTATCTAATGTTTGGGCTTACGGTAAAAGTGCCATCAACATGCAAATAGTGAACACTCAGGAACATCTAGAATGATCCAAGAGACATGGATGGATATGATAAATACAGGCAAGTTGATAAAGTGAAACTCTGTGAGGATGACACAATGATGTAGAATAACTATCCGGGAGCTCTGTGGTTAACTTTACAGGCTACAGTCCCACTGAGGAGTGCTGGGAGGTCAGACTCGTGATCGGATGGGGGACAGGAGTCAGGGGTCAGCCCACATACACTCTGAAAATACAAAGGGCTTTTTTTTCTCTCTCTGAGAATTATTCACAGGGCAAGAGCTGTGTGTTTCTGTGTTTGTACGGAGCTGAGTGGCCTTTTATTATAAAATCCATAGAGCAGCTCTAAGTAGAGGGTTGGTGGAAATGTGGTATAGCCCATCCCTCTCAGGCCACCCTACCATCAGAGATGTCTGTCGACTCCTATCCCCCTATTGTTTTGACTGTGGTTGGGCTTTCCACTATGCCAAGACAGCCCAAGGGAACGGGTGCCATGCTCTTATTTGACCTGAGATTCTCACCAGTTCAGCTTTGGCCTGACTGCGTTTGCCTGGAAGTGTCCTGGAGCTCCTCTCAAGAAACTGACCACATCATGCCAGATAAATAAAAGGGGATTAGAGAGGACAGATGTTCCTCTCGCTCTGAGGAAGTAGTCATACAGCATAAAACAACTTTTTTAACATCCAGCATGGAGACCCATCATGTTCTGCCTGCCACAACACAGCAAAGGAAGTCCAGACTGTGGCTTGAGAAAAAAAAACTCAAGCCACTTCCCAAAACCCCAGTGCTGCATGCAAACTTCATCATGAGATCTCGTCAAACCTTTGCGTGCCTTTGCCACATGTCCAAACTGACCCATGGGACAATTTCACAAACAGTTACAGTATGGGTGGTGCAAAAGGACAAATGGTTATTGAGTTCATTTGGATTAAGGTCCTGGAAGATGAGCTATACTCTTGAGCTGTACTCATCTCTCTCTCCAACGTTGTATGCAGCATGTTTGCCTTTGTCCTGTTCAGCAGCAGATCTAAGAAATAAAAGAAACATAGGTCACTCAGACATTTACTGGATCTCTAATGCAACTTGCAGTCTTAAATGGTCTCTACTTGACAAGTGCACAGAGTAATAACAGTTCCGACCTGCACAGTCTGCTCCAGGGTTATGATGTATAATAAGGAGAGTGTGAATTTATCAAATTTCTGTAATAACTGTTCATAACTTAACCAAAAATAACCTTATGTCATTTGTAGAAAAATAACGTCAGTCATTATCAAATCTAAAAGAATTTTTTTTTCTTGGTAGATAAAAGTCATATTTATGGAGATATGCACTGCGTATAGGTGAACACAGATACTGTCTGGTAAAAAAACAAAAATACACTTGTACCTGTGCTTAGTATTTTACAGTGAATTGTGGGATATTTTGTCTTTTAATTTAACTCCAACTAAACTGGACAACACTATGAAATTCTCAGCACACTATAGTGCAATGAGTGATTGCTGTATTTCAGCCCTTCAACCCCTTTGCCCCACTTGTCAAATCAAACTTATCTTTTCCTCTGAAGTAATATACTCTTAATAGTATTTTTGCAGTAACGATCTTTACAATGTTGTACAGTGTTTTGTCTTCATAACCTATTTCAATAGGAGTATTATAGTGTCGAGGAGGCATAGGTCCTACAATGTTGCTATATATTATACGTAATATAACCAGACAGAGCATCTCAAATACTCTGGTTTTGGGACTGCAGATTCAATCTAATAGACTAATAATGAATACATTGAAATATCTATTGTTGAAAACTTATATCCAGATCACTAAAAGTACATATATTCTTTAGGTAAACTGGCACCATGTGATTGTATCTATCCCTAAGTTAGTGAAAGTTTGTTGCTACATACTTAATTTATGAATATTTCATTATAATGTATTGTTTAGACTTCCAGTAGAGTAAAGGTGGGCACAAAAGGACATAACCCACGTTCATTGCTACAGTACTAAGTTGTAGAAATAGTCAGAGTTGCTGATAAAGAGAGTGTCAATGTAAGACCACATCATTCTGCAGCAACACTGATGAGTCTTCATTACTGTCCCATAGGACTGAAGCATACATTCAAGCTAATATGCAAGTATTCATTAAAATGGTAGTGGCAGTTGCTCAGAAAGTCAGAAAGTCCATGAACAAAAATATAGTAAAGTGCAAAATGTAGTGGCTAGCTTATAGGTAGCTGTCCCTGTTTCAGTTGATCTGCTAAAATTCTTCAGATGTTTCTACCCTAAACCTACATCATGCTGAGTTTTACATACCAAACACACCACCATGCCCACATACATACCACATGGCTACAACACTCAACATGAGGCCTATATAACTGTAAGTTACAGAAAAATACGTCATGCAGATCTTCTAAAACGGTCCGGTTATGTATATATAGACTATATAAAAAAAGTTGTAATGCAATATTTGCTCAGTAAAGAGATGATGTTATTAAAAGTTAAAGGCTTGTGCAATTCAACGGCATTTGTACATTGATTTGTTGCTGATTTGTAAAATAACCATAGGTAGGATTGTAGGAAGGTACATGTATATAAAGTTTTGTTCTCTTTACATGTGTTTCCTCCTTTTCCTTTTGCCTGCAGAAGTTATTCAAGGTTACAGCACAGCACGATCATCAAATGTTCCTCTATGTATTCAGTTCCTCCGTACTAAAACCTAAAAAGAATTAGCACTAGCCTCATCTTGTTTGTTCAATCATTAAACAATCCTGAATAAATCAAACATTTTCAATAATCTGTTGGCTGCTAGGCAAACCCACCTAAAACACTGTAATTGTTGCACTTTCTCCAAGAGTGTTTTTCATTTTTTGGGAAATTAATTTCTCAAGTTAATTCTCAAATGTATTCTTAACTATGTGCCATAAAACATCTCTAATTACACAGTAACGCAAACCAAAGAAAATATTCCCCAGGGTACCAATTATCTTTTATAGAGAACCACAATTATACAAAATGGGCTCAAAATTTACATGTCACACTGTCATGGATGACTAAGAGCGGCACAAGTGAGTCTACATTCCCAAAAATCTCAACTAATGAGGACACAACCCCTGTAAACTCCATCACTCCCTTTTTAACCCAAGACGTAAAGTTTAGCCATTCTCTTGAAATATCCTCTGCAATTGTCAACTTCAAATATATTTATATCTCATCCTCCAAAATTAGTCAAAGAAAACAAATAATTTGCCCACTAAAATAGTTCAGCTCTTTTGACTTCAGTTTTGGAAGAGTCACACATGCCCACATCTTCAAGCGTTAATCTCAACACCTATGTACATAATTACCTATAACTGGTCAAACTTAATAGTACATTTTATAAAGTATTATGTACAGAAGATGATTTCAGTTAGCATAACTATAGTGTCTTGTTATGTTTTTGCCCTTTACTTACCGTTTTTGCCTTAATAGACAACATATTAAAGAGAAAATGAAAACAATTCCCAGTGCAGAGCCCACCAGAATGGTAACCAGTAGACCTGCAGGGCATGGAGGCAAAAGAGGCACAAAGTATTACGTGATAACTGGTTTGTTTTTCTGCATGCTTATTTGGGATATGGGCTTGTATATTCATATACAATGTTTTATCATAATTAAAATGATTATGCGTTAAGGCATTGTTTAAATGGTCAAATTAATATTTGTTGTAATTTTGTATAGTTATTTACCATGTATCATGGGATATTCTATGCAACACACTATAAATTTGTTATAGAAATGGTTTAGCTTGGTAACTGATTAGTTTTTAACTTAAAGCCATGATTTTCATGATTATTAACTGTTAGGCCTACTACATTGTTTATTTATTTAAACTCTACTAAAGGAAACAACATGTTTGTGGCCCGCAAATGGGAGGATCTCTCATTGCCCATGTGTGAGATGAAGATTACGACAAGATAAAGACAATATAACAAAAGGTAAAGAGTAAATGTAGAAAATGGACAGAAAAGCAACATACCAGTGTTCATCCAAGATGGATCAGCTAATTAGCAAAGAAAAACAAAGAAGAAGGGGAAAATGAAAGACACCTTATACGTGGTAACATTCATGGAAAAACGTAAAGGGTTTTCATAACAGATAATAAAACAAATCATATAGAAAATAAGCACATTAATTAAATCAACCTTAAAACTTTTACTGAAGTTAGCATGCTAACCAGTTCCTGTTCCACTGGATCATCTCATTAGCCTACTTTCTGATTGTGAGTCACTTAAGCGCCCTGAAAACAGCTTATCTTGAATATCATGTCCATCCAGATGACCATTTTTGAATGGATAATCATCTCTTTCCATCTGAGAACCCATTATCACATGACCAATGATGTAGCCTACACTGGGCATGCCATTCCAGAAACAGGTCTACTCTACAATTGGTTAGTCAATATTGCTTTTGAGGAACAGTAAAAGGAGAATTTAACTCCACAACCAAAGACAAAAAAGTCTGTAAAACTTGTTATTTGTTTTCCAGGTTACACTCATGGTAGTCATGACTGATAAGACCCAATAAGGAAGTGAGGTGGGTGTCTGTGTTATTGTTTCCAAAGTTTTCCATTTCTGCATGTCCTAATATTAGCTATGTAGTGAAAGCAAAATATATATTTATACCTCACTTAAGTCTTTATGAGTAAAACATATTGATGAATATATAGAATATATGTAATGTAAGACAAGCTCCCCTGGCTTCCTAGAACTGGACGGTTTAAATTTTAGACACCACACAACTCCAGTCGCCTAAAACCTGGCTGAAACAGGCGGTTCTTCTTTTCTGTTCTTTTGTTCAAAAATATGCTGCTCACAGTCTTACATGCCTCATATACTCTAGCCTACTGTATAGATATAGAACATAAGTGTATAGAAGTTAAATATCACAGTCTCTATCCCTGTGTTTTGCCCTGTGTATGCTGGGAAACGCCAACCATATGTGGCCTTGCAGAGGATTAAGCTGGCAGAGAGAACACATCCTAAATAATAATTTATAGAATCTCTATAATTTCAGTGTGAAAGCTGCAAATACAGTAGGGAAGAAATCTACCATGTGCGATTTGGGTATAATGCTTTTATTGAAAAGAGTTCCCAATGTATTGTACAGTAACTGTTTCCTTACTTATTGGAGATGGCAGTTTGAACAGATGTACAAATTGTCAAAGACAGGGATGCTATGTAAAGCGCTTAAGCTCTTGCAAATTCTTTTGGTTTAGCTGCATCTCTATATTGTGCAAGACAAAAATTACTAGCTAGCTTCACAAATACCATAGAAGAGAACTGAACTTGGCTTACAGTGTAACATGTTCCTTGCCAGTTATTTTGTGTACTACGTGTAGCTCAATGCATACATATTTCTAAACACAAAATATGTGCTTCAAAGAAGTCTATTCTAAAGCATTGTATGGCAATGCAAAGTTTTGCACACACCATTAGATCACTGAGAAAAAGAGACAACTTCTTATTTGTGTAAATTTCTGTAACAAAAATCAACATAAGATTGGCTTAAAGTTTAGAATTTGCTTAGAGCACTGAGCACAGTCAGTGGGGATGACTGGTTATGCATATTGAGTAAGTGTGCAAAAACAATAGCTATAGTAAAACAACTCATCCTCTCTGGTAGAACTTATAATTATGTGCACTTACTGGAAAGAATAATTTAAATATTAAATATGTTTGTGTGAAACAAAAAAAATGCAGGCTGTGTCATGGAAATTAGTCTTTCATTGTTGGACACATGATTGATGTCTGCTACAGAAAGTGACATAATGTGAGTCTCAGTTATGTCAGGAATCTCTCTAGTCTTCCCACTCCATTGGCAGAAGCCAAGGATGTGGATAACCTTGGCTGTGTGGTTTTCTGGGGGCAGCAGCAGGGGAGAAGCTACCAGACTTTGTTATTGGGGCACTTTGCTTGGGTGCTGTGGAGGTCTTCTTCTGATTCGTCAAGGCTTTAGTCAGAGAGCGATCCAACTCAAGAACCTCATCTGTTGGCCGTCTACGAAGAATGTGTCTGATAGTGGGGAGGGCTAAATCTGATTTACACTCCAGGTAGCTCCTCAGGTTGAGCTCAGGGAAAACTACATCTCTGAGAGCGTGAACCAGCTGGTTCTCCGTGTGAGACTGTCTGAGCTGATGGAAAACTCTCTGCTCCAGAGAGACATAGCAGAGTGCATCTTCAGCCAGCCCCAACTTTCCCACATAGCGGTTGGACTGGCTCTTCTTCCGCGGGGATGGATTCAGCATCTGTTGTTTGGACTTGGACAGAGTCTCACTGTGGTAGTTCTTGAGGTCTTTCTTCCTGCCAGCATGGAGCTTCTCTGAGCCACTTGGAAGGAGCTTATAGAGCCCTTCATCAGCCAGGTCTGCTAGGTCGCCAACCAGCAGTTGTTGAACGATTTGTTTCCTCGTGAGTGGAGATGTGAGTGAAAGAGTACCGTGCAGTCCTCTGCCTGCACCGGACACAGAGCCAATCAAAACTTGTTAAACATCCTAACTCGCGGGACACTCCTTGGAACAACGTTGGGCCTTCACACCCAGCATGCAACAGCACTGCCTGTAGCGATCAGCTAAATGCACAAGCCGTGCAGCTGATGAAAGCTAACAGCAGAGGATTCCACGCTGCCATGTCCAAACAAATGTGCCATTAGAAAAGCAAAGCTCTGAGAGGAAAGCTTTGAAATGAGGAAAGCATGCACATTAGCACAGCATTATAGAGATCTAAATACCATACCAGTGTGGTAAACCAGCCAACCACATGAGACTCAGCCTTTTAAGACAAATTTAAGGACTGCAGACATTCACAAAAATTCACAAAATGTCAGAGAGACAGTTCATGCGTGCCCCTTCAAAGGTGGCCTACTTTCCCACAAAGTCATAAAACTCAATCAGCTTTGAAGATGACTAATAATGACATCAACATAGAAGCTCAGCCACAAGCAGGTGATACCATACAGGCCAAAGCCAACCAGCCCCTGTGCTCTGCAAAGGAAAACCCCTTATATCATTCAAACCTGTTGATTAGTCATATTTAAAGCAGAGCAGTCAGTATGTCGTATATGTGACCTTTGTGCTCATGCTCCAACAATAAAGCGATCCCGTTTTGAAGGCCATACTTACCCTCTTTAAATGATACCAGGACAACTCGGCTGTCAGCGAGCTGCGGTTTCCTGAAGTTGCCATTCAGTGGCACAGGGGCTGAGTCCTGGGCATGGGAGGAGTAGAGGGCTGTTGCCAGGGCCAGAAACTGTGAAGACAAAACAAACGCAAAGGCAATTTTCCACACTAGTTAAATTTAAATATAAGGGAACCAACTATATTGAGCTGTCTGGAAAAAAAAAATACAATTCAACATTTGTATCGCAGCGGCCTGTTTATCTTTTTATCACATCTGCTTAAAAAGGTATTGTCCGTGACGAAGCACCTGTTTGCGAGATATTGTCACATGATTCCTAAACACTGTCCATAGAACACTTGGATAGCATGGAGGAGTTGTCAGGGATCCATCGTAGCGATAGTATTCATCCAAACGTGCAGGAAGCAGCGCTCTGATATTGAAACCAGGCACCTGCACTTTCTGATCTGCAGGTTAAATCAATAAGAAAAGTATTTAGTACAGATTTATGTCAAAATAAAATTCAACTGTAACATGAATGAGGTGATAAAGAGTATGGAGATTCTGACCCTAAAGCAAGAAGATCCCAGCTAAGCCTACAGTCCTTCTAGGATTTGGTATGTAGGCCTAAGTAAGTTTTATTAAGTAGGTAAGTTGTGTCTAAACTGCAAAAGAAGAAAAGAAAACTTTAGACTTACCCCTATATTTGATCCCATTTATGAACTTCAAAAACTGTTCAAAGGCAGGATTGAATTCTCCAACCTGTATAGAAAACAGATGGAACGTAGATGGATCATAGTTCGTAGTTCTGCTACACTGATATTCACAGGTTGCAGTGACAGTGTCTCACCTCAATCAGGACTCCCAGCACCGCCAGGCCATCGGATTTGTCTACAGCCATGGACATATTGGGGTACTTGTCTGAATTGAAGTGTACCACATGCATCTGTGAAGAAAAAGAGAATACGTCTAGAACAATATAGATTCATTACACCTAAGGTGAGTAATATAACATTAAGCAACATATATTTGTATAATTGATAACAGATTACATTTCTCTTTAGATTCCTTTTAAATGATCTTCACATGAACAAATTTGCAGATAATTGTGACTTAATATAGCTTGCAGTGCTCAGAAGATGTATTATAAGTGAAATATCTTTGACATAAGCAGACAGGAAGCACTGGACATTTATCATTTTAGTGGGTGGTGCATACAATAATAGACTGTCAGTTGTTGTGGTTTGTTTTGTGTATACATTGCAACAGACAGGCATGTCGGTCATTCCAGTCAAATATGATGAAATTGTATTTACAGTTTTTGCTCTGACTTGGGAATTAAGGTAGGCATTTGCCCTATTTTTGGGAAAAGTTCAATTTCCCATCATTCCATCCCTCAATAACAACATGTCATCAAGGAGCTGTGGTTCTGTAGTCTGGAGAGACTTGAAAAGATGCATGCGCTCGACGTGTCCACTCAGAGACTCAGGTCAAACCACAGCACCTTATATGTGGCTCTGCTGCAGCTGGAACATGGTCACATAAAGCACACAGGTTGCAACCATTACAGCTTCCACCCACTGTAATTCAAAAATGATACCAAATTATATAAAAAAGACTCCTATTTTTGTTTATATCATAAAAGAGATTCCTACATGCTCTTTAAAGTTTCAATCAAATCTTCTGCTTTACTTAAAACACCAAACTAGTGTGTGAAAACTGCTTACAGGGCTCAACACATTAAACAGCACAGACAGCCACTCCTTTCTAGAGGTGGTTGAAAACCAAAGCATATAATAGTCTGGCACTCTAATCTCTTTAAAACCTTCAAAAGTAAGGCACGCTGTCTGAGGCTGACTGAGATGATGCATTTTCCTTTTAATGTGTGCAACTAAGTGACAAAACATGCTAATTTGCTAGGGATGAGTCATAGAAAAACAACAGTAACAACAAAAACAACAACAACTTTGAGCTTAACACTTCAGAAGCTCAGTAGTCAAGATTTTAAAGACTTAAACCATGTTTATTGTAAGAAAGAAACTTTAACATGTCTTAAATTAGAAGATATTTATATAAGCGTTCAGTTGTTTGTTATGGTGGAATGGGAAAGGCACTATAGGCATCTGCTGACATTGTCTTAGTGGTAGATATAAAACTGTATGCCTGTCACAATGCTGACAAAGTGGAGCAGTAACATGCAGACGCAGAGCTTTGGAGAGTTCCTTAAGCTTATAAGCAGTGTCTGCAAGTCTCCAAGTGTGCCTGTGGCTCTGATTTCTCCGCCAGTCAAATGTCACACATTGAAGTCATGAAGTATTAAATCATTTGTCTGGAGTCAGAGATGTTGTGGCCTGACACTGCAAATAAGTGACTGAGCTACAGTATGTAATTATCAAATGTACTATTCAGCAGTTATTCATTAGTAATGCATTAAGTTGTAAATATCATTCTAATGTTGTCAGGGTGAAGCCATTTGTAGAGAGGTTTATCAATAACTTTACAGTATGTAATGTTGCATGACACTGTATGAACTCTTTTATATGTTAAATCTATATCTCTCTAAGGTTGTGTATTTACCGTGTTATCTGCAAGAGCCTAATAAATACAATGGAATAAAAGGCACATAATTTGTGTAGATTTAGATTTGTAAAGGTGCAAATGAGCACTAGAATAATAAATGTACTTTACACCTCTGTCACTTTAGTAAGACATGCTGCATTTACCTCTGCTGCATACTGTTTGCTGTTCACCATGTGCTCAGAGCCGGCAGGTCTGCTGGAAGAGCCCCAGTGGAAATGAAGCTGGGCTGCTGTGTAACGATGAGGCAGGCCAGAGATGTACATCTTCGAGGGCAGGGAGATTTGCACTGTGGTTCAAAAAAGAAAGTGAAACCCAGGTACACATAAAAGATCAGGGGTGGAGGTGGGTTACTTCAGTGATCAAGAAACTTTACCTTTACTGTATGTAATGAGATGAAGCATCCTTTGCTCTCAAAGGAAAACTGAGACAGCTATGTTTAAGAAACTGCATGGTGACGCGTGGCGCTTTCTGCATGTTCGTCACCACGTGATGAACATTTACAGGAGGAAAACACCTGTCAGCTTATTTGAAACACACGTCACACTGATGATGCCACTCCGCTTGTGGTGTTGGGGCCCATCAGGTGTGCATACATAAGCATTTTACTTACGCAGATATTACAGCAATCACCAACACCGGGCAGACATTACATGTTCAGCTATACAGGCTGACACTGAAATCCCTCATATACATGAATTTCTATATGCTTGAATAGAGACATATAGCTTATCTCACCAGCTCTGCGACAGATGTTTCAGTTTATGTTTCTCTGACAGTATATTTCATCAACAGAAAATAATGAATGATTGAATGATCATTCATGTGTCTGAACAAGCCAAATATGTGGCACAGTGACATAGTAATCTTTGTTCTAATTGCTGTATCTAAAAATGTAATTTATGACTATGCTGTAAATAGATATAAAACATTTAACTGAGGCTTGGCTCTTTTGTTACGATGCATCAGACCGTAGTTGCAGAGAATATGACTAACTCCTTCTCATATTTTCCCAGACTAAACATGGAGCTCTTTCTTTGGATAAAAGGACAGTTAAGATAATAGGAGAGTGATTTTGGAAAATTGCTGTGGCAGATGTAAAAAGAAAATCCTCCTATCATTTTAGTTAGGGATGACCTAGAAATTAAGTCTGTACAGCAAGAACAGACTCCTCCAGGTTTATGTGGGGCCATCTCTAATGAATACATTGACAGAAGCTGTAGATATTAAGCCAAACAAAACATAGTATTGTTTACTATTTGCTTAGTTTGACACACGGGTTTGCTACCTGAGATACCTTTAAATGAAAGCACCCATTATATTTTAAGTATTGTGCATGATTGCATGTTTTGTGGATAAATGCAATGATATACTCACCAGAATGTCCATTATTCCCAAGTGTGAGTTGCTCATTGGGTGACAAGTTGTAATTCTGAACCTCAACTGGACGCAAAGTTGGGTCAAACCGGAGTAGATCTGACTTGATGTCTATTGGAGACTGGAAAGTCCCACCGCAATATGGATAATGCTTAGGCCAGTGGTGCTCTCCGTCTGGTCCTGAAAAAGCATCATTGTAAATTATAATCAATAAAATCCCTTTGAGACATGACTGCTTCATAACACTTGTGTCACAATTTTAACATAATGTGCAGTGGTAGGCTACTAAACCATCAAAAAAGTGTCTTTTACGTCCTCTCAAATATAAAACTGTTCTATTCTTAAGGGCAAATGAGAAAATGTATGTGCCCCAGAATGAAACAGAACAGGGGGTGGCTACAAAGAGGGCCAGAGCATGTCCTGGCTTACCAAACATTTTATCTGCAATCAAAGTGAAGTATTATTATCTATGTCCAAGGCGGCATGGGAGAGGCCCGTGGCTCTGCTCTTGGCCCTTTCTAAAGCAGTAAGAGTGAGAACCAGGCTGTTGTTTGCGGGGAGAGTCAGTGAGAACACTGTCTCTCTCCAAATGAGAGGTTTCTATAAAACACGGGACAGTGAAAATGGCCACATTTTCAAATCAAGTCATGCACTTTACAAAGTCTTCTCAGCTGCATGAGGGTGTCTCTCAGTGCAAAAGCAACGAGGGGGAAAGGCTTTGAAATAATTCAATAGAGAAGAAAATGGTGATACTAAACTGATTGGTGAGAAAATCCAGAAGCTCCTCAATTCTGATATTTTCACTGTGTGCTTGAATTGAGGCAGACCTCCACTGAGCTTTTCAGATGTGATACTTAGTATCTAATGAGGCGACTAATTTGAAATGAATGGACTCAAATCTGAAATAACATAATAGCAGTGACATTAAAAAAATGGCATGAATGGCCCTGAATGTTCCAGTGCTCTCATCCCGTCTGCATATTTAACTAATTAATTATCTAAAAAAAACCCTGCCATTCAGTATATTCCAGCTGACTGTGGTTAAATATGAATGATGCAGCATGAAGCCTGCCCCAAACCGACTGTCAGTTCCCAGTGAATTGACTGTACAAGACATGCCAAAAGGCATCAAGTAAAGCTGTGAAATCACTGAATACTTGTATGAAGCAAAAGTCATAGTTCAATCGAGGCAAACACTCCCTATAATAAGAAAGAAAGTTTTAATTAGACCCAGTCTGCCCTTTAATAATGGCTTTCTGTGGCCTTTGGTGGCCCTTTGGCAGTGCTCGGTAGAACATACATGACTGGGTTTCTTAAATATGGGGCCTTTTCTATGTAAACGGGACGTTAAATGAAAAGATTTATACTTGGTTTTTCTAAAAAGTATACCGCTGAAGATAACATCATTGGCAGAGCAGGTTGACAAAACTACAACAGCCATCAACAACATCATTTTTTTTAACCCCTACATTAAGCTTCACTGTTTGTCCTTTGCCAGTGGGTGGAGTGTTGAGGTGGAGATAAATTGTATGACTCAGCTGTGCCCCCATCAACAGAAAGTGCTACCAGCCCTCTGGACTACTGACTATGACACGGCCTCTCCAGGGTTTGACTGTAAGTGAGGATGAAATCTACTACACTGCACTTAGGAGGAGGCCTGAAGCTTATATATAAACAATGGCATTGCTCCTTAATTCAAAGAGTTATTAAGCATTTTACATGCTGATCAATTAGAAATGTTTCTAATTTTGCATTGTTTGTTAGGATCTAATTTTCTAGATTCCCACATGAACAACTATGTTTCTACAAAGTGAAAGCGTCACTTACTCCCATTAACGCCAAGCCGCTGCTATAATAAAAACAGAGTGGATCAGCGTTTCTGATGTCTGAATTAAGCAAGTCTCCTCTAACTATAATCATTTGACCATAAATTGCTGTGCAGGGAAAATAACTTTTTTTTATTCATCTCTGATGTGTCTATGTGAAAGAATTTGCACACCATAAATAGTACAGTACGTTTGTCCCCAATGACTGTAGAAGTCAAAATCATTTGTCCAAAAGAATCGTGATATTAGTAAGTTGATTTGCTGCACCTATCTTGCTTTTCACATTCAGTCCCTGAATGCCACAGACTTTTGAGTAGCAATGACACAATGACGAGAGGTCATGCCCTGAGCACAGTTTATGTAAGAGAGAGTCATAGTTCAAGAAGCCCCAGCATATAGACCTAAAGGCATGATGCAGACAGTCAGCCACTTATTGTGACTGCAGAGTCTATAATGAGTTCTACAATTACATGAGGTGACGGACGGGTGGTCAGCACTGGTTGTGTTATGGGGTCAACAAGAGGCCACAACAAGAGGGTTTTTTTCCCCCTTTTGATCAGAGAGCACTGCATTCGATTTCAAATTCAATTTTAGAGTGAAAAAGGGAAAGCAGCGCCCTGCAAAAGAATGGGACACGCTTGAGGTCTCAGATAACTTTGACCAAGGAATCAGACAAGCTATTTACTATTTACACGCTATGATAGTTTCCAAAGGGGGTGCTACGAGCCGAGGTATAGGCTACTAAGTGTGCCTATCTGTAAAAGATGGATATAACAGGAATATGTCATCTGTAACTTTATGCCTTTTGGAGATCAGTTCATCTTCCACTTGCTTCACTGTTCACCAAACTTTTGCATGCAACTGTAGATATTTCCAATACTGCAATTATATGTATATTTATGTTTACAGAGATAATATCACTTACCACTGTATGTCCATTTGGCACCTGAAACAGACAAAAAGAATCCCATTGCATACAGTATTAGCATATTAGAATAATTAGACATTCAAGTGCACATATGTATTAGAAAACAATATAATATTTTAACAATTTTAACCTCACATTTCATCCCATCATATTTCAGTGAGGTGGATGGAGACACCTGTTTTGCATCTCTTCTGCACAAAATAGTGCAAAAAAAAAAAAAAAAAAAGAATAATCCAAATATCTTGCTTTGAATTATTTCCATCTTCTTATACTGCTTCAAACTAAATCTAAAAGTGCATGAAAACTTTTTTTTCTTCTTCTCATCTTAATGAATTCATGAACCTTCTTACCATGCAGTACAGCGCAGAAAATCAGCTGGAGCAGAAAGACGGATGTGAAGCTCAGAAGGTGCA
Source organism: Trachurus japonicus (assembly GCF_045865225.1). Classification (NCBI taxonomy): domain Eukaryota; kingdom Metazoa; phylum Chordata; class Actinopteri; order Carangiformes; family Carangidae; genus Trachurus; species Trachurus japonicus. The sequence continues at coordinate 13,836,605 of NC_140912.1, forward strand.
TCTTGGTCTCCTCAGCCCACCCTCGTGCAGCAGCTTGACGTTAACCCCGGTGGCAGAGCAGGAGCGTGGAGCACCAGAGCGCGAGTCTTCAAACGGGCTTTTATACTCATGTTGTCAGCTTCATTGTAGCTCGCACTGACGTCAGAGCAACAACAAAACCAGCCTCCAGAGTCATCTGGTCACCGGAGAGTGACAGCTCAACAGAGGCGACCGCATCCAAGCGAAGTCACTCATTTAGGGTTTAGGCTCGAAATCTGCCGACGGATGAAAGCTCGAGCTGAGCGGCACTCACGTGCGCAGGCGGTGTTACGCAGAAACTTGAAAGACTTCAAATTTTGTGACGTCAAATGAGTGATTGATGGCTGACTGAACACTGACAGGTGAGGTGTGAGGGCTCCACGTCCTACAACTGCTACCTACTTGTGGCCCCATATAACACAATGGAGGGTCACCATTTATGATAAAAACCAGCAGTTAAAATAGACACTGTGCACCCAAAGGTTGTAGAAAGGCAGTTCGCCTTGCCCCTCCTCTCAGTGAACCATAATATTTAACAATGAACCGTATAGCCTACCACTCATGGGACACTTTGGTCTTCTTGGCAGTGATACTTTAGATGTGTTTTTATTTGAACAGGTCTTGTGTCAAAGTTTACACCCTCCATAATTTATTTTATATTAATTAGATTTTATGTAAGCCCTGTGATAGACTGGCGACCTGTCCAGGGTGTACCGCACCTTTAGCCTGAAGTTAGCTGAGACCCGTGACCCAAGTGGTAGCCTATAGAAAATGAATGAATGAATTGTTTTTATTTTGAATTTTTTGCACTTTACCTGCCACAAATTATGGTGCCTAATCATAGTAGATATATGTGGTTAGGGGGAAGTTGAGGTAAGGGGAGACCCATATCTCATCGAGTGGGAAACGGAATTTGACACAACACCAGACTTAATCTTCTTCTCAATCTTCAAATTATAGGTTGTTGGAAACTTCTAACTGTGCAAAGCATTTAAGCATCTGGATATCACAGCAACAGCTGTTAACACTGAATTGGTTCAGACTTGTGACTATATGGCTTCAAAGGCCTCATGGCATCCCCCAACCCTCTGGAGTGAAAAGTATATGGTGAAAAGTTTACTTACATAGTAAGCAGAAAATAAATTACATTCAATAGAAAAAAAGACACAATAGTGTACACACGTTGCGTTAACCTTGTTCCTGTGCTCCCTTGAAATTCTTTTTTTTCAGAATCAGAATCAGAAAACCTTGATTGTCCCCTGCAAAAAAGCAGTGGAAAATTTTCTTTCATGTGTGCATAAAAGAAATATAAGTTAAGAAAAACACAGTTTAAAGCAGATATCATCGGCACGGCCGTTTCGGCTAATGCTGTGTTCAAGGCAGGCTTTTGAAACCGTAAGTTACAGCTTCAAGTCACAACTACGACTTGGTAGCGTTCCAGGTAACCCGTAGCTCGTGTTTTTACCGTCCTGTTGTCTGTGAAAGTTCCCTATAACGGCCACTCGTAACTTCCGACCCGTGAACTCGTACCAGATCGAACTGGTATGACTTCACAGGAAGGAAAAACACAAAGTACGAGTTTCCTTGAACGCACCATGAGTTAGCAGCCCCCGCCCTTGTCAGGCATCAATTGGTCCTCGTGCTACGTCACCACATTCACGCGCATCCCTTGGCTGCACACACAGCCCTTCATGCCGTTCTCTCCCCTCATTGGATAACACTTGTATCCCACAAGGAAAATTTTCTCCTCGGGTTACAGCAGAGCAGAGTGACGGAGAGACTCGTGTTTAGGCTGAAATACTTCATGTAAGTGATTGCTGACGGAAAATAGGACTATTTAGGACTTATATTAACAAAAACATTCCACTGATATCTGCTTTAACATAACATAAAACAAACAGCAGATAGATACAGACGAGCACAGTTAAAGCAGAAGTAAGCGATCCGGTCGTTTTGGCTAATGCTGCGTTCCAGGCAGGCTTTTGAAACCGTAAGTTACAGCTTCAAGTCACGACTTACGACTTTGTAGCGTGCAGGCAACCCGCAACTCGCGTTTCTCCGACCTGTTTTACCTGTGAAAGTGCACTATAACGGCCACTCGTAACTTCCGACCCGTGAACTCGTACCAGATCGAACTGGTACGACTTCACAGGTCGGAAAAACACGAGTTACGGGTTGCCTTGAACGCACCATAACGTCTTGTCAGCCGATGGAGTTAGCAGCCCCCGCCCTCGTCATGGATCTATTGGTCCTCGTCCCTACGTCACCACATTCACGCGCATCCCTTGGCTGCACACACAGCCCTTCATGCCGTTCTCTCTCCTCATTGGATAAAACTTGTAGGATACGAGAAAAGTTTTCTCCTCGGCTCAGAGCAGAGCAGAGGGACTGAGAGACCCGTGTTTCGATCCAAACACTCCATGTAAGTGATTCCCGTCGGAAGATATAACTATTTAAGACTTAGCCTATATTAACACAAAAATATCGCTTACTTCTGCTTTAAATACAGAGTAAGACCTTAAAAGAACATTAAAATATTTCATAGTGAGCTGTTGATTATGTTGATGTTGATTACTTTAACTACCATACAGTAAACAAAATGCTAATTAAGTTGTTGTTGTCTTCCTTTTATGCTGGTTTATGATGAGGGTGATCAGTGATCACACATGCGACCATGAGAAGCTGACATGAGTATTTAATCCTAAATGGCAAATTAAGTGGACAGAGTATGTCTCTGAGTTCACTCAGTGACAGGGGGACTACAGCTATTCCCTCTGCAAAAGGTTATGTGTCATTTGCACTCATCTCACTGTTGAACATCTATGCACTAAAACTGCAGTATGATGCTCAAACTCTCAACGTGCTCCATGAAATTACAAAATCAAGTGTGTTTATGGTGTTTTATAGCCTACTTTGTTATTTTTTTGTGATGCCATTATTGCCTTTCTGGGTAACAAGGCACTGCACATGCGCACCGTAACCCCCAGGGGTACAGTATACAGGTCCAAAAGTGAATTAGTAGCAGTGCTAGGTTGAGAGAAAACCGTTACTTTACGCTGTGTTACCCTTATAATATTGTTAGTTGTTGAAGCATCATCTGTGCAACGTTTGTGGAATATCTTCATGTGTGAGGAATGTAAGAGAAGATTGGATGTACATTGATGGAGATTTTATACCTGGATGTTGTTGTGGAAATTTCCTTTAACTTGTGAGAGAGAAAATCATAAGTCCAGCAAATTGAGGTTTCATTTTAAGTATTTTATTTTATCTTGCAAGAGGTGGACTGTCATACACACAAAAGTCTGTACGAGAGTGCACACTGAGATTTGGTAACGTCAGGTTACATAGGCACAAGAGCAGGAAGGAGCCATGTGCTCCTCCTTGGAGGCAGCATCAAACATTGTCCCATAACATTATTGCATTCTTGCAGAATAAGTTTGCATAATACAAGTTTGCACTTAGCGCTCATGACATGTCACTGGACTATTATAAGGTTAACTCATACAGTATGTAAAGGCAGGAAGCGAGTGGTTGTCTGTAACTGAAGGTTTGTTGTGGTTTTTTCACACTTCGGCATGTTGACATTTCGTTGACATCTCACTGTGGTTTTGGATATGGAGACAACTGCTTGCTTAAGCGTAATCATCATAAAATAATAGGAACCAAGTCGGACACCTGCATACTGCTCTATGCACAGCAGACAAGTGCAACTTGCGCTATCTTCGAAGTTCACCTAAAGTTCATGAGCATACATCTTCAAAGTTCAATCAAGGGTCATAACATAAAAATTTCCATTACAATGTAGGCTATAACAACATGAAATAAAACTGCAAAACGACGACCTGACACTTCCGTGACTTGTGAGTGAGAAATAAAAAATGATTGTAAACCTACCCTGCCTGCTCGTAACTCGGGTGGCTTTGAAAGTAAGTTTTTTTGTAGTTTGCCACTACATCAAGCTTGTGTAACTCTAATTCCTCTACTGACCTGTCTCCATCCAGCTTGTATGGTGATGTTTCAAATACAACGCAATATTATGACACACCGTCTTATGTTAGACACTAACATGGAGTTTGTTACATCTAGTTTCGTCCCAGTAGCTCTCTGAAGTTGCGACTATTTGCTCTCAGTAAGAGCAATAAATATAGGAAGATGTCTGGCCCAACTGTTATCATTTGTTTCGATTAGAGGTGTCACCATTAGGTACATGACTGTCCAAAGGTCAGTAATGACAACCCACCCCTGTTGTAGTTTACAACCGCCACTCACTTCAGCAGTGACAGCACGAAGGTGAACAGCAAGATGAAGCACCTGCCGTTCTGGGGAGTGGTTTTTGCTGTAATCCACATCAGCCATTCAACTCCAGGTATATGAAGCTATTCCTCATTTAAAATTATAACTGATAATCTGTACTAGTACCGTAATAATAACTGGCAAGGCTATGGGCACATAGGCTCATCTTTAATCTAATGTCTTGCTGCTTTTATGAAAGGGAAAATGTCATTAGTTAGCATATAATGGTAAAAAAATATATATTTATATATTGTGGTTTACATACTTTCTGTTATTGGTTCATGTCTAATGTGTCAGTGAAATTGAGTCAAGGAAAATAAGCTTCACCTTCAGCCCTTTCAGAGCAACATGGCGCTCACATTGGTGCTCGGATCTTTTACTTTTCCTGTGATGTGGGGACCTTCCAAAGACTAAATGAACCAGGTTTAATTATACACAATATAAATGATGCCTGCATATTTAGACATGATGAAAATTGTTTTGGTTTATTATACAAGTCTACATTGCATCTCTCAGCAGGATATAATTGTATTTTACCTTTTTACCAACTTCATGCTCATGCTGTGACTTGCAACTGAAACCAACAATGATTGTCTTTAGCTGTGACCAGAAAAAAAGAAAGCTCCATTTACTGCCCTGGAAATGTTATTTACACACTTCTAATGATCACACTAAGCTGACTGGACAATTCCTTCCTCTATAATTCTAAACTTTTAAACACTGAGATTATTTCTGTCTGGGCCAACAGAGCATGATGAGCTGAGACTACGTCAACCTGCAACCTCTACTTGATTCACGGCTGTGTAAATTATTGGACGGTTCAAAATTTAAGCATTCAGACTGGTCTTGTCAGTTCGTATTTTAGTTTCCCTCCAAAACCGAGTATATGTGGTAAATGGAGCATTCGAAACCACTTCCCTTCTGTCAAATGTATAATAAAGGGTGGGAGGAAAACTGCCATTTTTTATTGCTGTCATAAAAACAGGGAGTGGGTCTCTGGTGATGAGGGTTAGTTAAACATTAGTTACTGTATGTGATCACTGGTATCTCTTGATGATTTCTACTGAAGCATACTGTATCTGTATTGTATAGATACTGTACAATGGTCATCTCATGAAGCGTATAGGTAGTCAATAGTATGGCAAATTGTGACTGACTTGGAATTTATTTTATCATCCAACAGAGTTCTGTCGACAGGGTGTTGATGCAGGTGAAGGCGGAGGCTTCACCTTTTCTGTGTATTATGATCCCATCAAAGATCAGTGCAGTCCATTCATTTACCATGGCCAAGGGGGGAATGAAAACCGCTTTCAAAATGAAAGAGAGTGCATAAGAAACTGTTCCACCAGGGCCAATGATTTGTACCCCATGGATGGTAAGATCATTTTATCCATTTACATTAGCCTATCATTCTAATGTGATCATTCATTTTGTTGAATCAAATATCCTCAGTTATACAAAATGTAAAAGTAGATGGGCTCAGACTAAAGAAACATGTGCTTCTTGGCTGTTTGCTAAGGACTTTGGACCATGAACTTGCAAATGGGCTTGAGATTTATGACCTAAAGGTTCATGAAAGGTAGACGACATCATCACCTGGGCTCCTGCAGGGGGAACTGAGAGACAAAGACAGGGAGATGTATAATCATTACAATAAGATTTTAGACAGAGATCCCTGTCCCTAGTTTTAAGTAATAATGAAGTCTTCATGTTATCAGTGGAGATACTATTTTGTGTGTTATTCAAGTAATGAAGATTTTCAACCGTTACATAACTCTTTTGTTGAGTAATGTAGTATTTCCTCTAAGGCTGTAGAAATATGTATCAAATTGAGTATATGCAATACGCCCTCAAGTGGTGAGGGAGCAGGACTTCTTTTTACAGAAAAGTGTGGATGAAACCTCCCAAGGCTTTCAAAGCCTGCTAAATAAAGTTTTAATAATTTGACACTAAATCAATCGATCAATCAAATTACCACTAATGATAATGATGATGATGATGATGCTTTTCTCTTTACAGAAACCACAGCTTGCCACTTCAAAAAGGCCATAGGTGAATGTAGTGGTCAGCATTTGAGGTACTATTACGATTCTTTTCATGACAAATGCAAAAAGTTCATTTGGTCTGGCTGCATTGGAAACGGAAACAGGTTTACCAGCATGGAGAGGTGCAACGCCACATGTGCTGGTATCCACGGTGAGGGCAAATCTGTCTCTTATTTTTGTAGGCCTACACTTGTATGTTGCTGATTATTATATATGTTGTAAATACAGTAGGCTATATATCAGTATGTCAATAAAACAAATTAATCATCATTTCCATTTCATCATGTTTTCTGACCTGTAAAATGTAATTGAAGATGATGGTGATGAACCGGAAGAAGAAGAGCCAGACACTCCTATTGGTGAGTGGACACACAATAATTTCAGTGTAATATCTTACTTAAAAACATGAAAGGCTACACAGTCGTCACAATGTAGTAAGTAAGTAAATATTTCTCATTTTGTTTTTCATCCAAACTGGGTTCTATAAAGATCCTTACCATCGGCATAAAAATATTATTGTCTGGTTAGTTGATTTCAGTACATAACCTATGACATTACAATGTTTTTCTCTTTAACAGCAATCATCTGTGGAGTTTTGATTGGTGCCATTGTTGCCGCTCTCTTGATAACCTTGGTTGTCTTGACTGTTCAGTCAAAGTAAGACATTTTTTCTTGGTCTTTAGTACTACACAAGGAATGACAGACTGCAACTACAAAGCAATAACATCATTTATAGTTTACCATTCTACTCTAATTATCTTCCTATTTTTTTCTTCAGGAAAAAGAAGGCAAACCAGGGAGCAGGGAAAAATAAAGACGCCAAGACTGAGTTGCCTCTTCGGGAGCAGGGAATTGAAATTGACTAGTTAATAGTGTAATTTCAAAAGAAACATCTTGTTTTTACATGCTTGAACATTATGAGTGTGACTCTCTTAGTCTTGATGCCAAACATATCAATTGATTATGACAATACAAGTCCAATGTAGATTAGATTTTTTTTTCTAAAGTTTTGTTCAATTTTGTATTGTGTGCAAAGCAATGTTTCTTAAGTTGTATTTTTTGCTGGGAACTTGTTGCTTTTTTTCACTGATCATAATAAATTTTGTTAAACTGTAATCAAAAAGAAAATAGAGCTCACATTTTTTCAAATAATCAGTCAATTGAACTGATTAAAATGGCAGTCATTGTCTTTGTTTTAGGCTTTTCTTGTTAGAATTTCTTGCTTTGTTTATGGCAAAGTGAACATAGTCATATTTGTACTGTTTTTGGACAAAATGCTGGAAATTGTGAACATTTTATAGACCATTTATGTCTTAAATGACACAATCAGTAATGAATCACTAATAAAATTATTTGTCAAAAAGACATTCTTTAAACACATTATTCATGGCAAGAAAAACATATATCTTATTTTATTTCCACTTAAAACATACTTGTGCTCAGAAACAGTAGCTACCATTTTAGGTTTGGACTCTCATCCTCTCCTGAACACTTAACTGAAATATTTTTAACAGTGATCTCATGTATGTCAGTGTTTCCAAAATACAACTGCATCATCACTTGACACTTGCTTAAATCTGTCTGAAGTCTGATGCATATGCCAATTCAAAAAGCAACACATATTTATTTTTGTCTAGCTATTTTGCAGTGTCCACTGCATACTCACACTGTTATTACATTAAAAAAAAAAAATGCTGGGTTAGACTTAACCCCACCACTGGGTATATGGGACTGATTTTAACTCCTCAGTTTTACCATTTAGGTAATCCTAATTGCTGGTGGATCATTTGTTCAATATTAGCCGTGATGAATTTTGACAGTGAACTGCACTGAACTTCATGCTTGCTTTACTTGAGACAGCAATGTCACTGGCATACTCTTTCTTTCTTATCATTACATAGCCCATGGAGACAAAAGTTTTTCTTTTTTTACCTGAGATAGAAATGGACGCTTTTGTAAATTATTAATCTGAGCAGGAAGCATGCAATTTTGTACTCTGAGATGCACTGGGGAAAAAGCAGATTTATGGAAATGTTCAAGTAGAGAACATTTCAGGCCCACATCGAAACCACAGTGAATGTAGCCTATTTACCACAACTGAAAGTGCTGCTACATCATGTAATATAAATCATGCTTTCCTACACACTCATGGATACGAGTTTGCTCAATATCTATAGTAAAACTTTGTCAGTTTTTTAAATGTTTCATTTATTGAGCCTACTATTTTCACGTTAAAGATGATTCACTTAAAAAAAAGAAAAAGGAAAGAAAAGCGGTACCGACAAAACTACGCATGCGTGCTGCCGCCAACCAAACAAACCTCACAATATGGCTGAATTTGGTTAAATATCAGAGAATCCAAGTGTCAGAGTCGCTATATATGTGACAGAAAACAGCGTCGACCAAAATATGAGGCACTTGCAGCGTTTCCACTCGACACGAGGAGTGTAACCGAAGCAGGAAGTAATCCAACGCTGCCACTGAATTTTTCGTCTTTGTTTTCAGTTTGGCACACGGCCGAGCCGGCAGACATGACGTCACTTCCTCAAGTTATTTCCATTTGTTTGTGACAAACCCCAGCAGTCATTTAGTACCTTTTTTTTTTTTTTACACCAAAGATAACGATACCGTTTAATCTTTGCAATATGTCCGGGTGAAAACAGCATTTCACATCTCTTCTGGGCACTTTTGTTCTCTGTAAAAAAAAAAAGAAGAAGAAAACTGCAGGAAATGTTGTAGTTAAGCGTTAGCAAAGACAGGAAAACGTGCGTCCGCGAACAGAAGTAGTTGGCCAGCTAACGTTAGCAAGCTAGTTTGGGTTAATTGGCTGCCTATTGTTAGCAGCCCTGTGCCCGGTGTCGCTGGTGTTGTGGTGTTGTGGTGTTGGACAACGTTAGCTGACTTATTCACCGCTGTGAGCTGATGGAGTGCCCTCATCTGAACTCAAACGTGAGCTGCGCTGTCGATTCATCCAGGTTTCCTCACGGCACCCCGTCCTCCTGGTGTTGTACCGGTAAGAGACCTGTGTTTGTCTCCCTTGTCTGTTCACATTGACGCCAAATCCGACGTTTTTATTGATGTTAACGCAGATCACAGATGTCCAGGTTAAGAAGTGGGTCCTAACCTCTGGTCAAGCCATTAACATTGCCTCATCTGTGTCAGCTACTATGACTATAACAGCACAACAGCTATCACAAGGGCAACTTATAGCTACTTAATAACATATCATTCCTCGTTAAACATGAGATAGTTAAGTTACCCACTGTGGAACTAATTGGGCTACAACATCATTGTCTTATTAAACTGTTTAACTCAACAACTAAGACAGTTTCGTCTTCCATCTCCAGTTTGCAGGTCTAATAAAAGTCCATGGATCTGCCTCACATGTCAGATGGTCCATTGTGGAAGGTAAGTTGAGTTGGGGTCTGCTGAGTTGGTGGCAACTAAAGCTGCATTCAAGGAGACACTTAGATTACTTTTGGTGGCCATTTTATGTAGTCTGGCAAGTGAATCATAGGACCATGTAAGGGCTGCAATATCTACATCAAGGTTTCGCAGTCAGTCAGTGGTGGCTGTGTTTAAACACAACGCTCAAACCCTGAGGTTTAAATATATAGTTTAAGTATTCAATTCTTACGGAGCTGCAGGTGCATCACGAGTTCCTGCCAAGCCCATTTTGGCTTTTTGTGTTTTAAAATGTCATTCATGTTGCAGAGCGAAGTGTTCATTTTTCTTTGATGGACTTTTCTTTGAGAAACCTAGATGGTTTTAGATGGACCCTTTTTAGAACATAGAAAATTGATATTGTAAAGAGAGAAAAAAAATATACACAATACTGTGCCTTGTATTGTACAGCACAAGTATACTATAATCTTGAATAATGTACAAAACTTACATTTAACAGATGATAGCACTTTTTAAAGTTGTGGTATATGTCCAACTAATTAAGTAATAAGTTATGTAATTTACAGTTGCTATTGTTGTTTGGACAGGGGTTTGAGTTTTTGAACTTGTGGGTCATTATGAAGCAAACAAATTCTATTTTTATCCAAATGGTTAGATGATTCTTTGAAGATTGTGGAAACACTGTCAAAACATCAGGGAGTGTGAGTCTTCCCAAGATCAACAAGGGCTTTCCCTTAGATGCTGATGTATTTTACTCAAGTGTAATGATAATACACACGAGAAATTAACAGATACGTTCTGGTATATTAGAAGCATTGTGGTTTTTCTGGAGAGCATAAACTAGGCCTATACACATTGACAGCTGTGTTATAAATGAATGTGCTTTTTGTCTAGATATGTCAATGGACATGCAAAGAAGCATTTCGAAGAGAGTCAAGTCCTTGGCCTCAGTCAAAGGAAGGGAGAGAAACAGGAGAAAGAGAAATCCCATCACTCCGTCTGCATGGACTGCAGCAACTACAGCGTATTTTGGTGAGTGTCCTTCATGACCAACCTATCTGTGTCTGCAATCTGTGACTCACCGTGGGGCCCTGCAAAAGTGCAGTCATTAAAACGTTTAAGAGTCAAAGGATTGCTATTCCATGGTAATGGGAACCAAATGTTTTTTTAAGCAATCCTCTGTAATGTATTGAAGCTTGATCAGTTACTTTGCAAATGATCCAACATTCTTTGGTTGCAGCCTAGGCCACAAATACGGTAATCACGTTTATCCCCAGTAAAAACATTTACTCAAATTTTATAAACTATATTCTTCAATATTCTATGAAAACCACTCTCACCATGTATACACTTGCCATGCGTGCAACATGCTACAACATGCATGCACTGAGACCCAATGCGGATAAACTGATCACTGTGTTTGTTAGGCAAGATTTTGATGGTTTCAAATCTCATGTTTAATTTTTATGGTGTTTGTATGTGTGTGTCTTGTCTGTTGTGAATTTTACAGTTATAGATGTGATGAGTTTGCCGTCAATGACACCAAATCTGGACAGGTGCAGAAGGTGAGGGAACATCTTCAGAGTTTAGAAAAGTAAGTACGACTATGAAGAATGAAGTGTTAATTTTTTGTGTCATTGTTTTATTTTAACTCTCCTTGGACGGGGACCCATTGATGTTTTAATAAGTGTTAGTGTCCAGATAAAATGTTCTTCTCTCTTCCAGCTCAGTATTGATGGGTGACAGACAGAGGAAAAGAAAACTTCAGGATAGCCCTGCTCCAGACAGCAAATTGTTAAAAGACAAAGTAAGTGACTGAACATATTTTGATTGTTTTCTTTTGTCAGAAGAAGGAAACTAGCCACCCTGCAACTGTGTTCTTATAAAACATACAGTATTGTACTACCACTCAGCCTCTGTGCATATTTTCCTTTTACAAAAGGACAGGGCTCCGATTTAGTATGTTTCTACAGAGCTCTATACAGAGTAAGAATTTGTAATAAATCTGAATTTTAGTATAAATCTTCAGTGATGTGGGTGTGTGTGTGTGTGTGTGTGTGTGTGGTGTTTAATAAATCTACATAATAATGTCTCTCACTTTTCCTCGTCAGGATGGAGTAGTTTTAGGTGCTACAGGCCTGCGGAACTTGGGCAACACATGCTTTATGAATGCCATTCTGCAGTCCCTCAGGTAAGGCTCTGCACTTGGGATGAGGTCTGTGGGTGGTAAACTGGGTTTGCAGCATGGTTTAGTAGCTCAGCCCCTGTAAACCCAGGGCCCCACGACCAGTCATCCTTTATTAATACAGTCTGGGGCACAGTCAGGGGGATTACATGGGCTGCTTGGAAACAAGACACAGTTAAAGACCAGATTTTCCAACCAACATTTATTTGCCTGGTTCCTAAAGGATTACACTGATTTCATTGTGTACAAATTCAGTGCACAATGTACAAATGAAAAGGTAATGGCATAGATTTTAAAAGTGGAAATAAAGGAACTAGTTGCGCAAAATTAAAGTGTAAATGAATGTCAGGAGAACTGTTGAATGACACTGACATTTCTAAAATCCTTAGTCGGATACAGTAGTTGTGGCAAAGCAGTTTTAAGTGCTGAGATATAAATATGCCTCACAGTGCTATTTTTATGCACTGGTGGGAAGCTACATTGTCTTAAATTTGAGTAACCAACCCAAAAAGCATTGTGGTGTTGTCAGAAGATCAAACTCAGAAAACAGGAAATCAGAGAAAAGAATGACATAACAGGGCACATTTCTAAAAGGTTTGAATCTGCCACTTTATCTCTGCAACTAAAAATACCAGAGAGTGAATAGTAACTAATGGCTGCTTGGAAGTTTGGAAACCAATTTGAATTGAGAAAAAAAAAAGATTTGGTCTGTAGGAGGAGAGTTGACTTAGTTGATGATAGTCCTCTTACCTGTTGCCATTTGGTAAATTTTGCAAATCTGAGGAGCTATGAATGTTATGACTAAACGTTCTGTTTCTTTAACAGCAACATCGAGCAGTTCAGCTGCTATTTCAAGGAGCTGCCTGCAGTAGCTCTACGCAGTGGTAAGACAGCAGGAAGAAGGATGTACCACACCCGCAGCCAAGGGGACAGCAGTGTGTAAGGTCCTCTTCTGGAGTAGGGGCCATTTTTGGGGGGGCTGAGTGCAATTAATTGTGAAATGAATTTCAGCAAGTACGAAATTTGTTATGTTGTGAGTGATCATGAAAGATAAACTTCTCAGAAGCATTTCTCAGTAAGATCGTAATGACAGTAATTATAATGCTTCTGCAGAGGATGATTCAAGTAGTCCACAAATGGTGTTACGCCATGAATGACAAGAAAACTGAAAAAATATTGCATACAGTGTTATAGATTTTGATGTGTTCATATGTTAGGCATTGGTAAGTCTTTTTCAGTGATGTGTTTTCTTCACTTAGTGGAGTGTTAGATGTTTTAGGGTCAGGTTGCGCCAGGTTGTGCATTGCGGTAACAGGCTTGCTTTCTGCTGATCAGGTCTTTGGTGGAGGAGTTCAGGAAAACCCTTTGTTCTCTGTGGCAAGGGAACCAGACCGCCTTCAGTCCAGACTCCTTGTTTTATGCCATATGGAAAATCATGCCAAGTTTCAGGTATGCCAAGACTGTGCAGAGCATTTGCCAGAATTAAGGTCTTCATACCAAACACTTTCTTTTCCAGTTCAGTTTTTTGTCTTTGTGTTGAAGTCTAACACGAAATATTGAAAATATTGACTTATTGCAATGGTGTAATTTCAAGCTGTGTTTGTGTGTCCAGGGGCTATCAGCAGCAGGACGCCCATGAGTTCATGCGCTACCTGCTGGACCACCTCCACAGGGAGCTCCAGTACAGCCGGAACGGGGCGTCTCTCCAAGTCCCATCTCAGGATGGGGTCAGGCTCTCCACAGGAGAGGGCAAATGCTGCATGTAGGTCCATCTAACCTCACAATTATGTGTGTTTTTGCCCGGTTATGTTCGTGTTTTTGCTGTTTTTCAGCTGAATTTATATCGACCAATTAGACCTTTTGCACTATTCTGTTAGTCTTCCATTGCCTAGGGCTAAAAATAGGCCAACAGAGCGCACTGTGTTGAATTTTCCTGCTAATTCTCATATTGGAAGCAGATTTGTTTTTTGACTGTTAAGATACTAAATTTTCTAGAACATTGATCTGCAGGATGGTCATTAGTGGTAATCTATGCTTATACTGATGGAACACAAGGAGATTTATACACATTAAGCGATTAAAACTGCTTTATGTTTGCCTTTGATTCATTATAGAAATGGGACTGCCAGTGTTGTCACATCAATTTTTGGTGGAATACTTCAGAATGAAGTGAATTGCCTGATATGTGGGACAGAATCTCGGAAATTTGATCCATTCCTCGGTAAGTTTTTGTTAGTGACTAATCATTTACACCAAGGTGAAGAAAGGTACAGAATTGTTCTCCTTTTCAAAAATGTCGTGACCTGGCAAAAGCATTTCTATTGCATACCTCTCACCATTGGTGGTGCTCAAAGTGAATTAAGTCTCTTTGGGGTATAAAAACCAAGCATGATAGCCTGATGTTCTGCAACATCAAAAAAAAAAAATCTTATTCCTTCCTTTTTAATCTTAGATCTGTCTTTGGACATTCCCAGCCAATTCAGACAAAAGAGAAGTAAGGACCAGGAGCCAGGGCCGACATGCACCTTACGTGGTAAGTTTCCTAGTGTTAAAGGCAAGACATTATGTTTTTGGCAGTATCGCATTATATTTGCCAAAATGCTGAGTTCAATGGCAGCATTTTGTATTTGTCGGTTTTGTTTTTAGACTGCCTGCGTAGCTTCACTGACCTGGAGGAACTTGATGAAACTGAGCTGTACTATTGCCACAAGTGTAAGAAACGTCAGAAATCCACTAAGAAGTTCTGGGTCCAGAAGCTGCCAAAGGTAGGAGATGGAAATCCTCAGTTCACGCATTACACTGACTGATTAGTCTGTGAAATGAAGTGCTCTAGTGTAACTGGATCTTTTTCTTTTTCTTTTTTACCTCAATTGTAGGTTTTGTGTTTGCATCTAAAAAGGTTCCACTGGACAGCCTTTTTGAGAAACAAGGTTGATACCTACGTGGAATTTCCACTGAAAGGCCTGGACATGAGGGGCTACTTACTTGAGGTGAGCTCAGACGCTGATCGTGCAGAATATGCATGATATCGGTTTTACACGGCTGTAGTCCAGCCAAGGGATTTTCAAGGAATTGTAGACATTCTGTGGCAACTGAGGGTGCTGTAAAAGGAAGTATGGAATAATCAACTGAAAATGAAATGGGTGCGGCGTAGTTGGACAAAGTCAACGGTCAAAATCCACGCAAATGCCACAGTAGGTAGCACAACGGGTCAGAGGTCAATTACTCGTTCATCCCACTTCTCTGTGATAATCAGCTGCAGTTCTGTGGCCTGCAAAAGCACGGACAGTGCCCACACCACAGTATGCAACACAAACAAACACTCCCATAAATCCTCACTTTTCTCTGCATCCTCTCTTTGCGAAAATTTAAAGAGGAAAAACAAGTCTGCTGAAGTGGTCATTGTGGAAATTTTTATTGGCTTTACCTCAGTCGTACTTGCAAGGACCATCGGAAACCACAAGAAACTAATGTGTTTATGCCAATTTGAAACCTTTTGTAATGAAGGGGTATGGTTTGGTAACTTAAAACAGGAGCCACTGGTGACACTGTGGAAAAATCAGGAGGAAAATGCCTGACAGCTGACTTTGGTAAAACGTGGAAGATGACTAAAGACTGTGGTGAAAGTACGGAACAAACAGAGCAGCCACAGACAGCATGAAGAATAGACGGTTTGAAATTTGAATATTACAAAAGGTCTGTTCATGTGAACAAATTGCAATGGCTCATTTGCAAAACTGGTGATTTGGTGAAACTGAATTTTTCCGTCCCACAGTCAGCTGATGACAGAATGAGATGATACAATGAGGTCACTTTTGGCCTCTGCTCGACCGGAGACAGGCCACATCTGGAAAATGATGGGGATTGTCTTAAAATTACATTGTGTGCACGCAAATGAATTGGATGTTTTAAAATAGACCAAAGAAATCTACATTTTAAAGGACTTGGTAACAATAATGGGCTGGCCTGTGTTATTCCAGTGCCACTTATAGTCTAATTGTTATTTATCAAGAGCATCACAGATCTCCAGCCTGTCATGTGGGATGAGGCAAGAGCATCTGTTTAGTGTTCAGGAAGTGAGCAGGGCTGGACTCGATGTTTACTAGATTTGTGCCAAAGCATTAAATATAATGTACTAAGATTCTGTGTCAGATACCAGTATTCACCCTCTGAAGTGTGTGAATACCAAAGAGCACTAGAGGGCGCTATTGTAAAGCTAATCTGTTAATGACAGTCTTTACAGTGGGTACAAAGAAAACCCCTTCACGTTATTCAACTGTCTCTTTAAGTTGTATCATTTTTAAGTCAGTGAAGCATCTTCTCCACATATTAAAACAAAGGCCTCTGTACCACCCAGGATGATTGGATTTTAGACTACCATTATTTTCATGTGTCAACCAGTGTGGAAGTGAGACCTCTATTTGTACCCTCTTCTCTGTCTGCTCTCATCTTTGGGCGACAGTGGTGTGAGCGGAACTGAAAGTTCAGAGAGGGATTTTCTCATCACGCTCTTTTACATTTGCAGCCAGAGAACTCATTACCAGGGACTTGCCTGTATGACCTTGTTGCTGTCGTAGTGCATCATGGCTCTGGGTGAGTAGATCCTCAGTATTTATCAGGTTTAATCTCATGATTTATTTCAGGGCCTAAAATGTATGAAACTGTTATATTAATGAAATGTGCTTGTCTGGGAAGTATCTTACTTTCAACTCACAGAGAGACAAGTTATAATTGATATCCACAGCTGCAGGATTGAAGTGTCATCTGTGTAATTCTAATTTGCTTTTTTAATGAGCTCCTACAAAAGCCTCAAGCTGCAGCATCTTGATATCAGATGTATTCTAGATTTGCATTTGTGACCACGGTAGCACAACTAACAGCTGTGTCCCCACATGGGAAAAATAAATAAATCAACTGTGAATCTATACATTATCGTCTGCTGATCAGTTCTGCCTGCCGCTGCTGTTGGCTGTCAGTCACTCCACTGCGTTAAAAAAGCCTTGTGGACAGCTGCTGGTTAAAAATTCATGAAGCCACTAAATGCTGAAAGGCATTAGACTGAGAGTCCTTGAAAATGTGTTTAGAAATGCCAAGAGCAACTGTTAATTTAAGTGCTGCTGTTTTTACCCTTGGCCTCCGAGTGGTGATGTTGCACCGTTGCGTAGCCGAGCGCATCATTCTCGCTTCAGCAGCAATAAATCTAGTCTCTGTCAGAAGCCACGGAGCAGAACGTAACGTATACGTCTGTGTTCACAGGGTTGGATCGGGGCATTATACAGCATATGGCAGCCACAAGGGCGGCTGGTACCACTTCAATGACAGCACAGTAACTCTGACCAATGAGGATGCAGTGAGGAAAGCCAAGGCCTACATCCTCTTCTACGTGGAGAGGACCGGCCAGGTGGCCTCAGACATGGCCGCCACGAACAGCACAGCCACAAACAAACCTGCTGCGGACACGGCCGCCGTGGACAGCGTTAGTGTCTCTTCAGAAGCGGCTGCTCAGGACAAGGCCGGAGGAGACACAGTGGCCACAGGCAGGGTGCTGACGGATGTGTCGGCCTCACACGCGGTTCCCTTGGACGAGAAAGCCTCAGATAATGCCACGCTGGAAAGTGTTGGCAAACACGTGGCTCCGCTGGATGAAGCCGACACGGCGTCAGCGGAGGCCGAAGCAGATAGCGATACCTCAGACAAGACCACAAGGGAGGAAGCTAGCCAAGCTATAGAAATGGTTGCACAGTGATTTCTCAGGCTTCACCGGCCTCAGACCAGCTCCTCACTCCATTTGGGCTCCACCTCGGCCACATCTCTCACAGTGCTTGATTACGATAGTTAATTTTCACGTTAGATATATGTGCAACTATTTTGTTTGTATGACCTGCATGACGGCATCATGTATAATTTGCTGCTTGATTTTTTTTGTTTGTTTAGTATGACTTTCAACACTTATTACCTTGATGTTATATTGGTCAGAGAGGTAGATTTCTCCGTACCTAATAGATTCCAAAGGTGATCGTTTAAAGTAATGAAGTAAAGCTTTAGCCTTGGGAAAACCTCAGTTGGTCCAATGTTTATCCTAGACTGATGAGATTCATTGTGTCAAGACAGTGTGTCATTGTAACATATTTGGAGTCTTTGTTGTTTTTAAAGTTTCTAATTTTATATTTTCCACCTCTTAAGAATCTCATAGTTTATTTTTTTCCAGGTATTAGGGGAGATTAGGATTTAGAATGCAATGCATTTATCGACTGACGATTGCTCATTAGGGCTGTAGAAAGTTGTTTTAACCTCTTGACCAGAACCAATGTGAAAGAAATGATCATTCTACAATTGTTTTGTTTGTCTGTATCGGTGCTGGAGAATCTTTTAACATTTTATGTTGATCTGAAATGGGCTGAGACACAAGCCCAGATGAAATTCTCTTTTAAATTATGTATCTGACAAAGTGAACATGACAAAATACAGAAGGAGAATCTTTTTGTTTTTCAAATGCTTGGTCTTCTTTTTTTGATTACACTCATTAACTTCCTCCGAACTCCTTTAGTGAGTCAGCCAGCCCATTACCACAACCAGACGATCTGTGGTAGTGAAAACTAAACGGGTAGATAAGGTTGTTTGTCTTGACTGTGTCAGTTTTTAGCAACCAAAATTGTTTTATCTATTAGGGAATGATGTGGAACTGTGAAGAAAAATATCAAGTTTTAGATCAAGATTGAGGTTATTTGTGCAACAGTTCTTGCTTCTGGAGGTTTTACACAATTAATTTGTGTTCCCAGATGTTAGTTTGCAGTGCACTGAAAAGTAAGCTCTAGGACAGTGGAGGCAGATTTGACTGCATAATAATGATCCTACACAGTTAACAGATTTATTGTTTACGACGTGTTTACATTTGTGAGGTTTTGTTGCATTTCCTTTTCTGGTATAACAGTAAAGTTATGTTTGGTTTTTGGATAGAAAAGTTATTTGAAGACCTCATCTTGTACTCTGGGAAATTATATTTAATTTTTCATTATTTTATAGTAGTACTAGTATGTCAACTAAATGATTTTCCAGTAAGAAATGAAAATGATCCAAAGCCTTCAAAGCCAGAAAAACTTAGTCCCAAGGAATCATTGTTTACTTATGATTTAGCTTTTACTGTTGTAAGCGGGTTGTTTTTAGAAATACCCCTTTAACTTATCTAAGTTTAAAATCAAAAATATAAAATGATAAATAAACGAATACAATTTCCCAAATTCAAACATAATCTTTATATATTGACTTGTTTACCTGTGATGTAATAGGATGTTATTGGGCACATGCACACCAGAAGCTGCTTCGTGTTTATATGCCCAACACCCTTATTATAGCCTGTAATGGAAAACCGGCTTTGATATGTTCAAGTATGACCTTACAGGAGAGAGTGAGCACTTTTTTATTTTTTTTTATTTTTTACCATGCCCATTTTTTGTTGTTTTTTTCAACCCCCCTCCCTCTGGCGAACATCTCCACCCACCCACACACACACACACACATTCATAAGAGCTCCCCTCGGGACACGTGCCAGCCAGTCAGCTTTCTCGCTCAGGCAGAAACAAGCGCTCCTGTATGTTGATGAACAGCTGCTCGTCCTCGCCTGCTCACAGGTGGCTGTGGGCTCGCTATACTCCGTCCCCCAATAATGACACAAGTGGCCTTTTTCTCCTTTTGCTCTTCCTCTCAGAGGCTACATCACAGCTGCTAATAATGAGCTCACACACCGCATTGTGTTTTGTGCCGTGGTGGATACAGACAGTCAGAGTACAGAGTGAAACCAGCTTCCCAACGGGGGCATTTCCCAGTGTCCCGGGTGTTTTTCACAGGTTGATGATAACAAGTGGAACAGAACGTAGCTACAGTAGTAATGCAGCGTGGACTGATGACTGGTATATAATGGTATTTTTCCCCTTTGCCATCTCAGTATGTCCTCTGTGTTCCAATTGAGCAATTTCAGTCTGAGTCATAGTTCGCCGTGTTCCTTCAGGCAAAGTGCTGCGTAACAGTGTTTGTGCTCGTGACTTTCACTCACATGAAGGGTGTAGCAGCCTACCAGGTTTAGGTGAGGTCTGAATTATTAGCCTCGGTAATTATCTTGAATATAACGAAGGGAAACTTTTGACGTCATAAAAATGGGTTAGCCTACTATTTAAAGCTGTGTTGGTTGTAAAGCTGCCACCGTACAGGCTACGTTTACAGTAACAGACACTGGTTTATGGTTGAAATATGAGTTTTTGCGTCACCCTGTTGGGTGTGAAGTAGGCTACATTATTTTGCCTTACAGGAAGTGTGACGTAACTGAAACAGCATCCAACTGAAACATCCCCTCAGGACACAGGTGTGAGGACTCTTCTTAGATTAAGACCTTGACATTTAATTGCCTCCTTAAAAGTTTTTTTTTTATTCTCTACTTGCTGCTTACTTTGCTGAAAAACAGCATTCCTGTGTCAAACTGTCCTCACATATCACTGCACACTGAAGGTGAAACGTCAATGTGAAGAAATGACAGAAAACATTTTGGAGGGGATTGAAGTCTCAATAACAGCTGCATATTTTAACTAGAGGAGTGTTTTTGTATGGCAGTGCATTTTGGAGGTGTTTCTCCTTTTACATGTCAGTCTGTCTGACTGTATGTGAGAATTAGGCCAGGGCAGTGTTAACATCTGGCCCATTCCACTGCTTGCTGTCTGTTGCGAGCCATGACAGATGGAAAGGGAGCGTATGGCTCAAACACTTCCATCTTTGACTACACCGGCAGTTGTCTTCCCAAAATAGCCTGCACTCCACAGCCTTATATGTGCAGGCCTCCAGCATGTGCCTGAGAAGGCATCATGTATCTAGGCCACACAATGCAGGCTGTGGGCTCATTGTTGCTGTCTGCCAGCAGGCCTATCGCCGCCTCAGGGACGAGGCCCCTCTTTCTGTCCCGGGACAGCTCACCATGCACCTCACCCAGCTCAACCATGAGTGTCTCCTTCACCTCTTCTCCTTCCTGGACAAGGACAGCCGGAGGAGTTTGTCATTTACCTGTCACCATCTGCGTGAGGTCTTCCTGGACCCCGGCCTCTGGAATCTACTCCGCTTCAGCTCGCCGTGTCAGCTGAGGAGAGACAACTTTGTGCTGGGACCTTCACTGCGTTACTTGACTATTTGCTGGTATTCCAGCAGGGTCCTGCAAGTGTGCAACATCGAGGACTGGATGAAGAGCTCGTTCCAGAGGGACATCTGCAGCAAACACGAGAGCCTGGTCAGCACTTTCCTGGCCCATGTCTGCCATATGTGAGTGTCTCTGTGTGGTTTCCCTCTGCTTTGTCATGTATTTCAGAAGACATTAGACAAAATGATATTTTTAATGGTCAGTGACAAAATACACCACCAGGAGATGGCTAAAACATCACTGGTGACTTTCTGGCTTGTGACCTCCTAAACAAACTGATGTCTGTGACCTGTCATAACCTGTGCAGGTTGCAACTACTCCAAGCAAAAAGGAATTCACATCAGAATCAGCTTTATTGGCTTTATCAGCTTTACACACACAGGAACTTGTTTTGGCACATTTTGTCTCATATAGACTTTGTGAAGACACAGACAGACAAGAACAAGACGACATATACAAAAGAACCAAAATATGTACAAATAAAATATATAAATATATAAAATGTAAACGTTTCTATAAATAATGTGCAGAGAAGATGGAAAAATAGGTCATATAAAAATAAGCAAACCATCCTTTCTCAGCTTGAATCTTATTGGTTATATACAAGCCCTAGTTGTCCTGTGACCCGACTAGGCTGGTATCAAACGTGACCAGTTTAATTAACATCACTCATAACACCCACTATACAATTTTTTTTGAGTATATTTTTTGGGGGGCTTATTGCCTTTAATTGACAGGTTAGTTGAGAGAGACAGGAAATGGGGAGGCAGAGAGAGGGGGAATGACACGCAGCAAAGGGCCACCCGATGTGGGATTTGAACCGAGGAGAGAGGACCATAGTTTCTGTACATGGGGCGCCAGTTCTACCCACTGAGCTAAACGGCGCCCCACTATTATTTACTTTTTTGGGGGGGTGGGTGGAGGGGGTTCAGTGTTCCTGTCCTATCACATTATCAGTCTCTGTATCTGCTTTTTACAAGGCAATGTGAAAATGCTTTCAGGAGCGTGCGGTTTCACTGTTTAGTAAAACCAACATGATCACTTTGAATATTGGTTTAGAAATTCTCTCTCTTTTCAGACGTGTCTCAGGCATGATCAGTTTTTCAGAATCATTCACACCCACCCCAGGGAACAAAATAATTTTCTATTTGGAGGAACATGCATTAGTGAAACTGCCATGTTAAGTGTTAGGCAGCAGGGAAGAAAATCATTAGAAACAGATGGTGTATCTGGAGCTGGCTATAGAAACAGAAAAATGACACATCTGTGGGACATAAGCCTAATTCTATTAACTAACATAACTGTGGTCAGATATCAAATTATATTTATTCAATGATGTGACAGTTGCATTTGATAGGCCACTGAAACGTAGCTTTATTGGCTTTTGGCCCCCGTGCGCTGGCTGCATGCAGGAGTCAGCCCGGAGAGGCGTAATGAGGTCTCTGGATAATTTCTTCGAGGTAGCCAGTAATAACCGTTGATGTGAGGGCGCATGGCCACTGCAGCTGGCTGGGTGGAGAGGAGAGGAGAGGAGAGGAGGGGAAAAGGGCTGGCTCATGCAGCTCAGAGTATGACCCTGTGAGGATTTCCTGTATTGTGAAATTTGAGACGCAAGACATGCGAGCCGTGAGACCAGTCAAAACTAGAACCACCTACTTTGTCTGGGTCCCTGTATCTCAACGCGCTCAAGGCACACTCACTGCATACTGATAAACCCTCCCAAATAGTCTGAGGGAGAAGAAAGCAAGTGCACGTGACAGAGTGGGAGGGGACACAGAGAAGCTGTGGGGGTGATAAAGAGTGATTTGGCTGCAGACCCTCCTAGTCAGCTGCAGACTGGATATTTACGCAGGCAGGTGGAGCTTACAATTGGCTCTTTGTTGCTGTCAGAGGAATGAACATGTGCATCTGTTTCTGCCTGCCTCTTCCTGGATAAGACTCCACGCAAACTCTGACGCCAAGCTCATGTCAGTCTTTTTTTCTTTTCTTTTCTTTTTTTTTATCTCCTTGGAAAAAACTGTACAACATAACATGTCAGCGGACTTCTTTATGTGCAGTTTCTAGTGTAATGCTTCTCTCCTCTCGCACAAAACGAGTGCAGTTAATCAATTATCATCAGTAATTTGATTTAGATGATCTTGACATCACAGCATTGGACTTATGTAACATGAATTAACATGTTAAGCGTGCCATGTAGTGTAGGTTGCACAGTGGGTGGCACAAGAAGCTTTGGCTCTAATGGTTAAATCTTTCTGAGTAGTTTCATTCCACCATTTGGATAAACTGATGCTTTCTCTTTGAAGCTGAACACAAACACATATGAGTGACTGTTTAGGTTATGAGTTATGACTTCTGACCACAGTTTCGGCTGCTTTTAGAAATGTTCACCACCAAATTAAGACAGTAAAAGGCATACAAAACTTATTTAGGATGTTCGAAAGAAACATTTTTCTTTTAGCAGAGCAAGTGAGGGGAGTGTTAAATATACGTCTCAGTTCCTTTTCGAGTTCACTGGATAATTTGACCAGACAGAATACCCGTCAGGAAACCAAAGAGGTCATTAGAGAGATGATTACAGGTTAGTGGTGTGGTGCTCTGCTTGTGCTCAGCTCAGACCAGACTGCCCCTCTGTGTAGTGTGTTTTAATGGGAAATGCATCAGGTCTCAATGGAAACAGGGAAACACATGCAGACATTTCTGTGGCACACCGTATAGATACAAGTGAAAGAAAGAAGAAAAAAAAAGAGAAAAAAATAAGGCAAGTGGATTTGAAGAGGATAGTTTAAAACAATATACTGTAGGCAATTACCTGATTTTGAGTGAAAAAAGCAACAGCAACAACAGCCCCAAAAGCCACCACCGAGTGGCTGTCGGGGCAGGATTATGTAACAAAAGTTGATGATGTTTTTTTACACCTATCATGTTCACTACCGTCTTATGCCTCCAGTCCCGAGGCACACGCTCGCACAATCAGAGTGCAGCTGAATCTAAATGCCACCAGCTTTGAGCTCCTGTCATGCCACTGCTCTTCCTCCTCCTTGTTTCTTTTAATGTCAATACTTTGCAGTCACATCCGCTGATAAAACCCCACGTAACCCCCCCGCCTCCATTGCAATAATGAAACGGAGCACGTGGACCGGCTATGCTATCCCATGTTCAGAGGTTACTGGGGCAGCAGCCTCAAACACTTGCAGGCAACTGGAATATGTTTGGCTCACATGTGGTAAAGTGGTAAGATTATGTAAGTCTTTATGTAATCTGCATCAGTGAACGTGAATGACATCCCCGGTCCGTAGCCATCTGAGTGTCTGTCTGCCAGCTCTGTACTGCCAGCCTGCCAGTAGGCTGCAGTGCACTCCTCATACTGGGTGGAAATAAGCAGTTACACATATGCATTTTCACAGAAACAATTCACATTCATTTTTTAGAAGTCATTCCTATGAAATGTAGCATTAGAAAATGTTTTGTTTTGTTTTTTAACATGCTGTATTCATCAAACATCCTGCAATTGTTCTGTGCAATAGCAACATACTCCATTTATTCACAAAAGCTTGTTAAAGGACGGAAACATATGAGCCCAGTGGGACCCAGTGTAAAGAAAAAATAGCTTGCACTGGGTATTGAAACGTCTGTCTTGAAACAGATCATGTTGCTGCCTCTCTGTGATGTTGGATATATAGCTCATTCACATATAGCTCAGATCAGACCCCCTGATCTACAGTATATTGTTCACCTCTGTTATCTGATCCTAGTCAAGAGATCTGACGAGCATTCATCCTCCCACACGCCAAACAGCAAAACTAGTCCTTCTCCAAACAAACTCATTCTGCCGTGTAATATAGCCTAAGGTGTGATGAGTAAGTGTGACTCAAAACAGGTCTCCTTCACGTGTGTGCAAACCTGTCATTGGTTAATAACGTCACAACCACTGTGTGTGCACACAGGTGCCCCAACCTGCTCCAACTCACCCTGTCTGGCTGTGGACACATCACTGACCAGGATGTGGTCTCCGTGCTGCAGAGCTGCAGGAAGCTACGCCGCCTCCACCTGGAGAACTGTGTCCGCATCACCGACTGCAGCCTGCAGGAAGGTGTTGTGGCTCATGGGAATAGTCTGGAGGAAGTCAAGGTGGACTTTTGCAGGAACGTCACTCAGGCAGGCCTGCAGGCTATCAGAGAGAAACGGCCGGAGATCCAGCTGAGTGCAGAGAGGAGCGCTGATATGATCCCTGATAGCAAGCCTGTGGAGAAGGTGCTGCTCAGGAGGACGCTGCAGAAAGTCCTGCTGTTCTCCTGAAGGAAGTGCTTCACATGGACCACATGGAAAAAAAATCGTTTACGGACTTGCCTGTGTTTTTTATGATTTTTATTTGTATTTAAAAGAAGTGTTTTTGTACCTTTTTTAAACATCTTTTTTGTACATCACGTGCTGCATATGAATCTCCTTTACCTTATGTGTCTTTCAAGCTCTGTTCCACATTATTCTAACCAGAGGGAATTCCACAAACACACACACTTATATAACAGGTGGCCTTGTCAGTTATTGATGATGAATAAACAATGTAATGGTGTAACTTCAAAATTCTATTTGTCATTGTGGCAAATGCGCTTATTGACTTTCTTATTGAGAGTTTAATAGCTGAGAAGATTGATACCACTCTCTTGACTGTGCAGTAAATATGAACACAGACACTTGGATTTGCTCAAAGACTGGCAACCAAAAGTAAAAAAAATAAATAAATAATTGAACAGTCCCTTTTATTCACTACTTCAGTAATTAACACAATGTATTGTTTGTTTTAATCCATACAAATACTAAAGTGAAAAGGAACTTTATGTGAGGGTGGTATCAAGTCTCAGCAAGAAAAGTGAATAAGCATAATTCCCAGAAATGGAAAAAAGCATTCCTTAAATAGCATAATATAGCATAATTAAAATACCACCTCCCCAGAGAGAGTTACTGTATGCAGACCTACATGGTAAAAAGAACAGAGGTTGCATGGTTGCACCGTGCTCTGTGTCTGTTATTGTAAGACATGTCGGTGCTGGGAGGAAGGGTTCTCCTAGGGCAAAGTGGCCGTGTGCCTGAGCTGTGATTGGAATCATGTTATATAAGACTGTGAGACACATGAAAGTAGGTTGATTAGAGGAGTGTGTCTGTCTGTAAATGCCATGTGACAGTTTTATTGCAGGCTGCTGGGGCGCTCCACGTCTACTGACTGCATCTATAACCATATGTTCTCACAAAAGGTCACCTTAATGAAGAATAAGATTTTCACTCCTTCCTACCAGGACATGTGCTCTTAAGATATAATCCTGTATGTAGCAAAATCTTTGTTCACTTTTGCTGTTAAAGAAAGGTCACAATACTGTTGTTGTTGTTGTTGTTGTTGTTGCTGTTGTTTTAATTTAGGAATGTGTGAGTGTGCGCTCGTGTGTGTGTGTGTGTGTGTGTGTGTGTGTGTGTGTGTGTGTGTGTGTGTGTGTGTGTTTTTTTTACATATTTATTGGTTATAAATTCAAATTTGTGATGGACAATAAAGTTGTTCTGAAACTAAATCAGAATCCCCACAATGATGAAGCCATGAAAATTACATCTGCCACAGTTTTCAGGTTTATAAAATTCTTCTTCTTTTAACTGCTCTCGTTCAATGATGGTGTTTGTGTTTTGCTATAATTCAAAAACAATCACTTATATAAATGATCATGATCCCTTGTGGAATATGCTACTGAGACAAAACCTTATCTAAATATACCTATGTGTATTGAGATATATCTGTGTTGGGGTATTATTGTGAAGATAAAATACTCCTAAATGATTGTAAAAGTTCTCTCTGCTTCATTATCCAAAATGTTTTAGGAGCAATTTGAAAAGCAGCCACTCAGCTTTTAAGTCATTAGACGAGCATTATGAGCGCTGTGAACAGCAATTTCATCTTTCCAGTAAAAACCACATCTTTGCATACTGAGACGATAAGAGTCGGAACACATTCAAATTAGAAACACGATCACTCTCTCACTGTAACAGCTCGGTACAGGTACGTGGGATCCCTATTACACTTCATATACGGGACTTAGTGAAATATATAGTGCAATACACAGTGGGTGGAGATTTAATGTAAAATAATGTGTAGTTTTCCTACAAAGAAAGCCCCAAACCAACTAGATAAATATAAGTCTGTTATTGCACTGAGACAGAGGCTCACAGTTTGGAGGCCAAACAGCAAATGCTGTATTATTTAGTATCAGAGAGACATGTGTTAATGGCAGTGGTTGTCGCAATAGACCATTATGAGTTATGAGTTCCAGGTGTGGAAACTCCTGAGGCCCATCCAGCATGCCTAGTGCACTGTGACTACACCACATGAAGACGAGTGAGACATGTAACAATGCATCGCTTTCAAGGCGTCACTACTCCGCATGTTTTCTTCTGGGGGCAGGTCTTTCTTTTCTTTTCTTTTCTTTTTATTTTCTTTTTCGATCCTGTGATTTCAAAAGATGTCAGTCTTGACAGACCTGTTGCCCAGATGCGTGTCCTTAAAAGCACTTTTGCTGCGTGAGCCATTCAGTGTGAGGCAGCTGTAGCACTTTTTGTTACCACAACAGTACTCATGTGTTGTGTGACTCCTCCTCCTTTATGCAACTCCTTCATTATATCTGCATTGTGACTAAAGTATCATGGCACAGCCTTCACTGTGATGGAATCCAGAGAGAAGTAATGATTCGTGTCGGTGAACAAAAGGCCAGCTTGTGTTTGAAAAGAGTGGCTCCGAGTTAAACAACCATTTTCTGTGTGAATGATTTGATATTCAAAGTATTCTGCAAGCTCATAAATGTGTTGTAGGGTAATGAACAGTATCTGCCACTGAGACGCTTCATGTTGTACAAATGTTCTTCTCTACTGGTACTTCCAGCAAAGTCATGATCTCCTGTTGGGCTCATTTAGTTGTAAAAAAAGACTGGTCATGCGAGAACTGGTATAATTTAAATCCTCCAAGATCAAATGTGGACCCCCACATGTGCCTGTCTCCACTTTGGAGTGTTAAGGACCTAAAAAAAAAAACTTGTTTCAGCAACCTTCCCTGAGGTGGAGCAGACTGCTTTGGGGGCAGGGGATAACTGTGCCTTCAAACAAACCACGCTTTGCAATTATATCCCCTCTTTATGAGAACAGTCTGGGTTCATGTTCAGAAGTGCTTGAGCTGAACATCGTGCCAACTTCAGCTCTCTGGTTGAAGCATCAATCAAGATGAAACCTTTTATCTTTATGACACAGCTTCAGAAAACACATTTTAAAAGCGAGAGGAGTGTTTGAGCCAGACATCACATTGCCATTTTTCACCTTTCTTTTGGCCGTGATCGTATAGTGGTTAGTACTCCATAACTGAGGACACAGAATTATTTTGATGTAGAATTTCCTTGTTTGACGATGTGCTTTGCGTAATACCATAGATAAATAAAACATCCAAATAGCTCATGTCTGGATCACAAGTGTTTGAGGAGGTATTTAAATTCTTTATATAAAAAAATAACTAACAATGCATGTAAAAATATTTCATTACAAACACAAGTAAATATTTGATTGGATTAATAAACATCATTTTGATGTTGCAGCTGACAGAGGTGAGGTCGACTTGGATTATTTCTTATATGTTTGTGGTACAATCTGTAAAGATGTGTCTTTTATAAGCTCATCTTGTGTTTTGTTTGTAAAATAAAAAAAGTATATAGCAGAATAAATGTGATGTAGCCTACCTCAAAATTGTGTAGTACTGCACATAAATGCATGCACTTAGTCCAATGACCAAATACCAACCTGCAAGAATGGATGCATGCTCACATGGTACATTTGAACCAAATGAACAACAAGGTTTCAATTGGCCCTGACAGAAAATCACAAAAAGGCTAATTCCAAGGGACTGATTAATTTATCTGCATTAGAATAACAAATTTCATTTAAATAAATTTGAGCCGAGGAAAACAGCTACCTCTCTAATCATTTTAATTAGCTGCTCTGCTCTCAACAAGTGGCATCACATGGAGACTCAAGAGACTGTTAAGTTGTATAATGTGAATGATGTGGCATTTTTTTGCATGTAGTTAGGAAGATAGATGCTTATTGCATTTAAATGTGAATCACGAGATACAGAAGTGTAATTTCTAATAATTTATTTGTGAGTGTAATGTGTATTTTAAAATGTATTATGCTAAACCAGCTTCCTGGCAAGTGACAGCAGCATATCAGGAATCCGGAGAGGCTGCAGGTTTTAGTATGTGTAAGAAGCCATTTGGAAAGTTGGGTCTTTAACACCTTAAACTCCTCCCAGTGATATTGTTTATTGTAGTTCCTCAACTTTCACCAAATGACAGACCATCGTTTAGGAAAAGGAAAGGACCCCATGGAGTTACTCTGTGTCATTAGGTTGTTCACAGTTTTTCAGTCTGGTTTAGCATTGCTCTGCCTATGAGACTCATAATGGATGTTCAAAGCTGATGCAGCAGAATTGTGCATTTTCTTCCCCGTCAAGCCCTGGCAGCTACAGTGCCCACAATGCGACACAACCTGTGATAGTTTTTTGAGAGACCCAGGTGTTTTATGGTGGTAGCAGATAATACAGCCTCGAGTTGCTTGCTTCAGGCAGAGGTGGCCACAGAGGTCTGGTAAGGCCTGATAAGCTTGCGTCTCTCTGACTCACACTCCCTGAGTTTTTCATGTTCAAACTTGTACTGTTCAGGCCCAGCCATCCCCAGCCTCACTTGAGGCCATTCATTAGATTTTGCACAGCCCCTCTTGGGGCCACAAAAGACTCTACATCTTGTTTTCCTATATGTTGTAGCAGCTAAATAGATGTGCGTGAGCAATACAAGCAGTTTCCCTTTATTTAAATGTAGTTTACCATAATTCAAAACCAATACCTTTATCTTCCTACTGCAGCTGTAACACTATCCAAGAGCCAATTGTTACAACCCCCAAAAAGGACAAATCTGCTTTTCAAAAACAGGAAATTCACAGTGCCGCCTGACGTATCTTTGTATGTAAAAATATACCCAAACCATGCTGTCAATCAGGTTTTGACAACTATTATTGCTGCAGGGGTTTTTATAGTCAAAAGATACAAAGCTAATAGTGAACCCGCTATAAGGCATACTCAGGGTTTCTGAAAAGAGAAAGAATAAATAATTGTCTGAGCTCATAGAGAAGTCTCACCTATGGTCAATAAAGGTAAGATTCTACAATAGATATTAACTTGCATAATAAACTTCAAATCATTGTAAACAACTCTTTAATTGGGTTTCATCATCTGTCAGCTGAGTTAATATAAAATGTCAACAGAGAGTTAATATTATTGTGAATGGCCTTGAATGACGGATGTTAGACAAAGGACCTTTTGGGGGGTGGGGGGGTAACTTAT
This sequence comes from Trachurus japonicus, assembly GCF_045865225.1. Classification (NCBI taxonomy): domain Eukaryota; kingdom Metazoa; phylum Chordata; class Actinopteri; order Carangiformes; family Carangidae; genus Trachurus; species Trachurus japonicus. Next base: position 13,867,138 of record NC_140912.1, read on the forward strand.
AGCCTGCTCCCTGCCATTAGCAGAGCAGATCCACATTATAATTTATAGACGTTCTCAGTATGCCAGCAGGCAAAGATCCAACGTGTTATCTTGAGGATTCATGCTGCGAGAAGGCCTTTGTGGAGTGAGTAGCGCGGGCCTTTCCCTTGTGTGAAATATGAGCTGATAAAGACAGGATGCTGGTGGTAATAGAGGGCGGGGGGGAGGACTGAAGCAATGGAGGTAAAAAGGCAAGCTATCTGAGCCCTGAAACCTGAAATCAGCAGTTTCCTGAGAGCCTTATAAGGTCAGCCATGGGAGGCATTTCCAGTATCCATCCACTGATTACTCACCCATAAGGGAGGAGGGGGTGTAGAGACATGGGGAGAGGGAAGGGAGGAAAGGAAATAAGGGAGGGATTCTGTTTTTTGGGTGTTTGAGCACTTTGTGTTTGTGATCGAGTGCTGGTCCAGGCCAGACTCAGAGAGGGGCTCCGTTGATACTTTTCACTGCAGAGGACATCTGAGCCTTTGTGTGATGCAGAGTCACGGATAAATGTGCTACTTTTTTATGACCTAAAGCTTTATGGCATGAGAGTCTGGGGTGTAGGCTGTAACCTAAAACTCTATAGCAGCAATGACTAATGCAGTCTAGACAGCCAAGGCATATGTTATCCTCTCTTGAATGAGACAAGGCATAAATAAGTTGTCAATTCCTCATTTCCTTCCACTGTTATCAGACACAGATATTCATGTAGGGCACATTTACACTTGCCCGCCTGAGCTGATCAGACACTGCAGCCAAATATCTGTCAAGTGTAAATGCAAATAAGACACATGGAACAAGTTGAAAATCTCAAGTTTTCAATTTTTCAGGATGTCTGTGTGACATTTAGATGCTAACAGTAATCATTCGACTAGAATACCTCACTCTCATCTTTCATTTTAATGTCATTTCAGTGCTTGTTGCATCTGTGTACTTCAGTGCTCGTCTGTGCTATGGGGCACCTGTGTAGGTGTGAGTCTGGCCTTAGGGCCTCGTCTGCAGATGGAGAGACCATTTTAATAATGGAGCAGTGCTTTGATGCTCCTCTCTTGTCCTGGGATACTTTATTCTTCATATTTCTCAACTCCTCAGGCCTGGGTGGAGTCTCAGGAGTCCTCGTTGAAGCTGAGGCCACAGCTGTGAATTATTTACAGAGCTCTAGTCTTCTATGTCTCAAATATAGGCTACACAGCTTATTTATATCATAAAAAGAGAAAAGAATGAGAAAAAACACATTTCTTATTACAGCAACAATAGACATTCTACAACACACATTATGACACTGAGGATGGATGACGTAGAGCAGCCTCCGTACCAGACATTGAAAGGCCTGTGGCTCAAGAACACATGGAGTTCAGGGAAGAGACAGTGTTTGTGTCTGTCACCAAAAATCCAAAAATAAATAAATAAATAAAAAAAGAGAGAGAAAGAGATGGCTTGGGAGCCGACACACAGAAGGAGGTTTGACTCAGTGGTTGGCAGTCTCTCACCTCCCACTTTCACACGTGGTGAAACTACATCAAGATTTTATTCCAGTTTCATTTGCAGCCCATAATCCTCCCTCAGTGTGAGATTTACTGAACGAGCACTCTCTCCTAACAGTTAAATCTGACACACGTCCCACTAAATTGAGGAAACTATATCTAAATTCAATTCGTTTTTTTCCCCCTTCCACATTATGCTGGTGTGCAGACTGCAGTTTCCACATATTTTCATGGGCGTGAGTGTCATTTCCTTCCTATCATCCATAAAGCATCATGTAACATATCTGACTGAATAAAGCAGGTCCTGAGTAATCCAATCGCTACTCTAATGGCATTGAGGAGATAAATGGCTGTTCTCATTTACGCACTCATTTTATTCAATGCAATTTGTCTCCTGGTTTACAACGCTGCAGATGTCTGTGTGTGCAGAACGTACCTTTACATTTTTCTGATCAAAACCTTATCCCATTCTTATCACCACTATGGCCTATACTGAATACAATAAAATGGAAGAATAGAAAGAATAGTGTATTGGTTTTAATTCAGCAGGCACACAGAAAATATGATCCGTTTTATCTCTTTCAGTCACCATTATCTTTGACCTATAAGAGATGTTTGAGATGGATGGGTAGTTCTTGCCACAGACAGATGATACAATACCCAAGGTCATGATGGTTGGAGGGATGAATTCAATGGTCAGCAACCAGAGGTCTCTGTCCATTTTGAAAATACATTCTCAGGAAATTCAGAAATATAGCAGCAAAATCCAGGCAGCTGGTGATGCTAAGAACAGCTATGGACTATTTGCATATAAAGTTTGTGGCCAGTTTTGATCTAAAATGCAACAGATGTGAAAAAGAGAAGTGGAGAATTGCTCAGAATAATAATAATTAAAAAAAACAAGCTCATACCTAATGATCTCATTTGCCAGTTCTGTTCATCATTAGAATAGGTCAACTATTTTACACAAAAAACTATTTGTATAAGTTAAAATGTATATTAATCATATTTATGAATGAAAGTTACTCAGACACAACATTTCACAAGGTAATAATTAAGTTTTTCTGTGCTTGTTAATTCAAACACAGATCAAATTTCATATACAAACACTAAACCTATTTCTAGACATTACGGATGCCTAAAGAGAAGGTTACATGAAGTTACATCAGGTAATATGAGGTAAATCCAACCACCTACTTTTGGCATATTTTCAAATTAAGATGCTCCAGAATGTGTTATTGACAGACTGCTCTAAAAATCAACCTATTTTCATAACAATATGTATTTATGCACACATTTCTCTTCCTCCCTCGATACTCTCCCTACGATCTAATAATTCCAAATTTGATTTCCCTGTGGTTCTTAGCTAACTTGTTTTGGCCCGAGGCACACACGAAATAGGAGGCAAGCGCACACAGAAGTGGGGCTACTGCTCCCCTGTGAGCCAAGGATGGGTCTATTTGTGGAGCTATTTCTGTTTCTGTCTGCCAGAGCATCCACAAAGGCTGCTGAGCTCCGGCCAGAGCGCATGTGAAGGAGTAACTGGAGCACTAACGGGGAAGACAGTGAAGACACTGATGATGCTCCTTGGCCGGGCTTTAGGCAAGGACAGAATCAAACACAGAGCAGGATGTGAAGGAGCTCACTGAGCTGATATCGTACACCGTGTGCCATTTGCCTCTCCCCCATGTGGCCTGGTAATTAGACAGGCAGTATGAAGGCCCTCTGTGTCTGTCGATCACAGCCTCTACAGAGAGGTTGCTTACTTGGACTGGGCTGCCTCCCCAACTGGACACACTCTGCATGGGATGTAGGAGGACAGCCAGCCTCCTATGACGTGAGCATGGATGGAGGACAGAGCAGCAGATGACATGTGCAAATAGGAGTGGGAAGCTGAACAAAGCACGCTCATGAGTCACAGCATGGGCACGAGTGCGCTACTTATAATGACAGGCTTTCAACTTGAGTTCATAATGCGTTCACTCTTTTGTTGTCAGCACTCAAATTGCAGGGGGAGCATGGATGGAAGGCATCAGAAACAGAGAGAGAGCAGCAATGGGTTTCCAGCCTTGGTGAACAAGAGTAAAGTATCATTAGGCAAGCTCAATATTGCCTATATGTTCTGTTAGAGGCTGAATACTGAACATGTGCTCACTAGCAGCAGCAGCAGCAGCAGCAGCAGCAGCAGCTACCTGATCAGACAGACTGAAGAGACAATAAGCTGGATTTATATACACCCCATTGATCTCTGTTTGAGCAGTTTTTCTTAAATAGAAACATTGGGCCTCATTCACGAACCGTTCTTAAAGGTGTACAGAAAAGAAAATTGAATTTGAGCCCACTCTGGGTCATAAAATTAGTGTAATAACTCATCTATCAGACGATGTAGGCCAAACTTTGTGCAAAATTCTATTTTTGAGTAAATCCGGGATGAAAGTGTGTATTTTTTTTTCCGCATTGGATAATGCAGGCGCACGGATTATACGTCAGCCTGCTCACGATTCATCAGCCACTGATATTGGATCCGTAATCTGTCATTCAAACGTCTGAGACACGCACACACACACGGAGCTCGGTCTCGCCCCAAGCTTTGAATATCCCGCCCGCTCGATAACGACCAATCAAATTCGTTTTCCTTACTCGGGTAAACTCGTGTTGCAGCTCGGGACAACTCGGCGCGACAAACAGAACAAACGGCCATTTCTGTACACCTTTAAGAACAAATTTGTTCTTAAGTCCTACTTACGAAGTTTTTACGAAGATTGTGGCATTCATGAATGTTTTCTTATCCAGAATTTGTTCTTAACTAAGAACAAAATCTACGAACAGTCAGGAGTATACTTACGCACTTTTAGGTGCTGAGACTTCTGCAAAAATAACCAATTATATCGTTTTCTTTTGTTCTGCAGTTGTATGATATTATATGATTTGAATAAGAATTATTTTCTTATCTTTTATGATGTTTTTAATAATCATATATATTAATAATAATAATTGACAAATCATTTCAGTCTCTTAAAAAACATTATAGACACTTAATTCATATCATATCTTTTTTTTGGGGGGGGGCATACAGCTGCCGATATGATTTTTTTTTTCCTAATTGCGGGCTGCAACAGTGCACTTACTGTAAGTGTTCACACTACACACACGTGAGAGTCTGGTCTCTGATAACAACCCGAAGAGCTGAATCCACTGCTGACGCTACTAAATATAGCCTAAATATAAAAATATAAACTAAATATAAGCCTTTTGTTTGTTTCTTTGTTTCATTCCTGCCGCAGTAGCGCCACTTCACTACTAAAGTTCTTTTTACGTTTGGAGTCTGGTGCTCCCTCCCACATTTCAACTTTCTTTCTCACTTCACCTTCTCTGCTCAGTGCCTGTGGGTGCTGTGTGCACACGGCCCTGCAGTCTCATGCCCTTTTACGGGCATTGATGGGGCTGTTACCTATGCTAATCCTATGTTAATTAGACTCACCTGGCACACGCCCTCAACTTACGAGGAGATGGCATTCATCGATCTAGGAACACAGCTGCGAACAATTCTGAGGCTTACGAACGCGTTGATGAATCTGACGTAGGGTTTTCTTAAGGAACTTCTTAAGAACAACTTAAGAAAGAATCTAAGAAGATTCTTAAGAAGATATTGGTGAATGAGGCCCATTCTTTTTAAGTCTTTGTTCATTTGTCTTTAACATTAATCTGTCTAATTATGACCTCTATACCTTTATCAGAGTTGATAATTGAGGAATTTGGATGAAATACTGAGATCATTGGACCAATTCAAGAATAGAAAGACCAAAAATTAAATGTAAGGTACCAAGGTATTACCAGCAAAATCCAATTAATGTCACTAAGCTAAAAGTACAGTATTCATAATGCCAAATGGCCACTTTTATGGCTTTAGATATATCATTATTACCACGGATAAAAAAAAAAAAAGCTTATAGTAACAATGACCATTTTCAAATAGTTGAAAATTCAAATCTAAATCAATTTCTTTAGGGATGATCAACTGAGTTGTGAAAAAGTTCTTACAACAGGTTGAAAACTGAGTAGATGTTACAGAACAATGTTTCCTTATTAAACTTAGCAGAAAGACTAGAAATGCAAGTAAGGACACAACCCTTCAGTGAATGTACGCTACTTCACTTTTCACCACAGCAATGTGACATAATATGGGTGATAAAGTAAAAGCCAACAAAGAGTTGTCTTAGGGTTAGGGTTTGAGTCCGCAGGTCTCTGAACTCTGGATCACCTTCCTTCCAAAAATGTTGCCTCAGAGGCCACAGAATGTGATTCAAGCTATTCTTAAACTCATCTAACCATTTAGTGACCCTTCATGGCCTCTGGGCAGGGTCACTGTTATCCAGCTTCTCCATTCTTTTGTTTTTCTTTCCTTCAATTTGTCACCAGTCTGTGGCCCAGAGTGAACCCTGCCCCCTCTGACCTCATTCACATGATTTTCAGGATGATGTACTGTATGGCTCAGGTGTGACATTTTAGCTGGCTCTGCGTGAATGTTTTAGAAAATGAATTCTGTGACAGGTCAAGCTACACCTCACATTTCACACTGTGTCTTGTTACATTCGAACTCAAAAGGAGATGCCAAAGGTCAGGTCAGGTGCAGTAAGAATAGGCTAGCTGGGAGGGTTTTCTTGTCAAAGCCTTCCTGCAGAAGCTCAATGGACTGAATAGGGATCTACTTTTGCCCTAAATTCTGCACTAACCTATTGTGTTTCGATACATTGGTTTAAACGTTTCATGATGGAAAAGGCAGCTCCATGTGTCAAAACTGGCAAAAACTGATGCCATGTAAAAAACTTTCCTTGTGGGTTGACTAAAATTGCACAGACATTCAAGAGTTTTGTTCCAGCATAGTATTACTCACTGGGTGAACCTAAGGCACTAAGTGCAATAAACACATGTCTAGTCATGCTGACAGATGTTTATAAATTGAATCCACAGATTAATTAATGACAAGCTAATGTTTATGAGGGGTTAGGGTTAGGTTGTTTATGTACTCTTTCACTGATGAAAGAGGGTTTGTTGTCTTTTCATTCAAATTATCCAAAACTGTGTCAGTCACTCAATTCATCTTAGTCCAAATGCACTGTGCATATGGTAAGTACGCAGTGCTTTTCCTTTTTTGTTGGGAAAAGCCTTGGGAGTGTTACAACAGCTGAATAAATTATTTGAAGACAGATTTTGTTACCATCAGACTAAAGCTAGCTGTTTCCACCCGTGTTCAGTCTTTATACTATGCTTATACATATTTATACATCTATATGTACATTTATACATTTGGTATCAATCTTTACATCTAAAAAAAAAAGTGAAAAAGCCAGAACTGTTTCTCTAAATACGTGAAATACAAATGATATGTCAGTAGGAAACAATATAAACATTAGACACAAAATTATACTGTCATGTTAGTGATTGTGAAAAAACATTAATGACAGCATGTGACATGTGTAGTAGATACTGGACATTTCTGAGACCAATGCTCACCATTTGCCACCATATAAACACTAATACAACAACATCTGTCTGAGTTCAACTTTACTTGTAGTTGTTTATGTGAATTCAACATAGTAGCATTAACTGTTTAAACTGACTAGCAACACTCAGTGAATGAGATTGAATTGGTGACATGACGCAGCGGGGGTCACAGTTAAGTCACAGCAGAAGCAGGAAATATCATGTGTTCCTGAGGTGGCTCTGACCAGAGCTCATATTTTCATAAGAGACGAAGAAAAAAAGCTCCACTGAGGCCAAGGACAATGAAAGGTCACTGTGTGTTAAGCACCAGCAAGTGCATGGTCACTTTACTTCTCAAGTGTTTCCTTGTCAGGTGCAGAAGAGATACAGTTAAGACACACTGCGTCTTTTGTCATTTTTAGGGAGGAGGAGCTGGTGTTTTCTGGTCGTGCTCCTCACACTTAAATCAGTCCCATGTGACATGAATCTATGAATGGGATGACTTTGAGCGGAGGCTACGTCGTTTCTGGTTCAGCAATTACTCTTTGTAAACAGAAATACACGCTAATCCACTAATTGGTTACTCTACACTAATACAAACACACTAAGGCACGAAGCTCTACACACTCTACACATTTACACGCACACACAAAAGTACACAAACTCATTGACCTGCTGGAAACCCATCCCCCGCCCTCTGTTTCTCTTTGCTAAGAAATACCAGCTCCGTGGCTCCTGGGTTCAGCCATCTGTGACACCCTGAACCTACTGACCTTGTGGAAAAGCAGACCTGTAAATTAGCCTAAAACATTTGGCTGAAACCTGTCCTCCTGAGGATCAGTTGTCAGACTCAACGTGCTTAGCCATTTCCCCTCAGATCACACCCCTTTACCACTGTAGTACATGTGCGTCTGAAAGGTTTGAAACTGAAAACGTACATCAGTTTCCATTGCATCATGCATTTTTCTTACATAATTACATATGTCTGCTCCTGACAGAGAATTGTTTAAATATACAACATACATACTACTCTTAAATGTCAGGTTGGTTGTCTGGTGTTGTACTAATGTGTGTTTTTTGCTCTTTCTTACTTAAAAAGGAGACAAGCAGTCACAACTGCAGACACAGATATCTATCACAGAGGAAGCTGTAGAGCTGTATCTGGAAAAATAACCCACAGTCTCACTACACAGTCACGTTTTATTGACTAAATGAAAATACCACAGAGAGGATGGGCTTAACTCGGGCGCACTCCAGCCAACACAGTATGAAATCATAAGCAGGAGCAGATTCACATGCACAAAAACATATATGGAAAATTTAGTGCTTTATGGGAACAGAGAACATATCATTCAGACGTTCTGGGGTTTGCAGATTTAGTGCAGGATAAATGGCTGTAATGTTCAGTGTCCTTGACTGGCTTAGTTTGTGGCTGTACATAATTAGCTGTGTGACCATTAAACTGTTTAACCAGAATCCCACTGAGCTGAGTTCCAACTGATGCTGCTGCGTGAATCCAGACCTCCTTAGAAAGTTAATGGGCCATGGGGGGGCGGGAGGGGTTTGAGCTAAAATTAGGTAACAGCGTTTCATCCTGACTATGAGATTTGAGACCCAAAGACCAGAAAATGCCCCACCACCACCACCACCCACCACCCACCACCAACCCCTCCTTCTCACCCCATCTTTGTCACCACCACTCTTTAGGCTGTTGGTAGATTCATTCGCGCTTGACCTAGTTAATGTCTCTGGAGAGATGGAGGAGTAAACATACGCAACTGCTCCTCTCCAGAAAACCTGGAATTTTCCACACTTCACACACCCGGTTCACAGGCCAGGCTAGTGTCCACAGAAAGGAGGATGACGGGAACATTTTTGGCATGTAGGCTGCTACAGGAGGAAGAAAAAAAACAACAACCACAAACAGCTTGATAACACATTAACATTGCACCAGGTTAGATTTGTCCCTTGTGGTCTGTTTCAAGCCTCACTAGTCGGAGTAAACTAGACTTCTGACAAATATGGAAACATTTACAATAAGTAATGAAATAAAAGCACCAAAAACATTTTGATTTGACAGTGGGCGGTGAACTCTGATGAATAATGAATGTCCTTGAAAATATATAGATATTCAGTAAAAGATAGATATGTATTGTACCGTCATCTATGGTTATGAACACAAAGTAAAGGTGTCAAGAGAAGATACAAAAGAACATAATCTTTGACATAATCAATGAAATTAACAATGACTGCATTTACAGTAAGAGGCCCTATTCACTGCAGAAAACATTATGAAACTCATAGCATATAGCCACATCCAGGACCTTGAAACTGAAGTACCTGAGCAGAGTCAGTCATCAGTGATTTTTACACCAGTTTACACATGCTGAAATGTTTTCTGAAGAGAAGGTTTATTCAGGCAAATCTCCACCAGGATCTTGACCTGTGTCCAAAAATCAATCCCTCTCTCACTCATTCACCACTCCGCACATGATAATAGACACTAGACCCTGTGGAGGACTGTGTAGAGTGTCACATTCATTCTCTTCACCAGCTACATGAAGTCTTTATCTAAAACAGAATCAGCAATTTTCTGCAATTTTAAAGTGAAATTGTAATGTTCAAAATGTGTCTAAAAATACCAGTTGGAGGGAAAGTGAAAAACACATTCCTGTGGATGCTGGGTCCCTCAAAAAAAAAAAAAAAACATCTATGAAAGACTAAAATTGGATGCGTTATTCAATGAAGTCATCACATGGAGGAGGGATGCTGCTGTTTGCACATGTGTGTACTTGTGGGCAAAAGGGGCACGAGAAAAAAAGTAGAGGGAGGGGGGAGGGAGGGCGTCAGAAGAGGCTGAGGTGACTGACTGGAAGATCACTGAAGGAATTAAGAGAGGAAGATAAAAAATGTATGAGGGGGCAGGAACAGGATTAGTGTACTGTATGTGGAGGGATGGGAGGCGTGTGTGTGTGTGTGTGTAAGAGAGAAAGAGAGAGTTGGGGGCAGGGGAGAGAGAGAGAGAGAGAGAGAGAGAGAGAGAGAGAGAGAGAGAGAGAGAGAGAGAGTATGTCACGTGTATCCCAGAATAAGCACAGAGCTGCACAGGGGCCAATCTCTGGACACAGCAGCAGCAGCAGCAGCAGTAAGTCAGACCCTAGAGTCCCTCAGGTCCCTCACGCTCCTTCCACATGTACTTTCTGTAACCACCACACTTTGACACCTGTCCTCCCCTCTCTTTATCTAAGTCTCCCACCACCCACCACCCCTCCTCCTCTTCCTCTTGCTCCTCAGCTCTCTTTTGAGACTTGCACACCTCATGCGCGCCGCTATACCACAAATCAGTGCCATCTTGATGCAATGATTCAACCTGCTAAACTGCGAAACATTTTAGAGAGGTTCCTGTATGACTTCATCGCATACAGGTATATAATGTCAGCGCACATTAAAGCGCTCTTAAATGGTTTTACTGTAAATGCACAGCATGCTGTTGACATTTTAGGCCATTACACATGTCTCAATCTCAGTTCGTGCATAAGAGCAGGTGCAGTAGGTGTCCTGTTGCTAAGTACAGGGCACAGTCACCACTCTTAAGTGCCACCTTGATGTTGCTGTCTCAAAATGAGGTGATGAAGGAGAAGCATACTCTCCGTGGTCCCTCGTTGAAGTTCAGCACTGCTTCTCAGAAGAAGATTGGAGAGATGCCAGGTACTTTTTTCACTTTAAAAGGTTGGGATGGCATCCAAACAAAAGAGCTGTAGTCCTAATGTGGGCCTCATGTTATGCAAGTGTAGTGACTGCAGCAGCATAACACAAGAAAGGAGAATAAATAAAGCCCACATTGAACCTTTTCTGTTCCTATTGGTGAGGAAAGCAGGAACCTCACACCTGGGGCATGGCCAAGGACACGTGTTAGCCGCAAACAACCTCCGCTATTAAAGATCTGCTCTGGATGGAAATTTCTAGGGTCTGAGAATGGGTGAATACTATGCTCCACGTCAGCTCTCACGACAAACATTATGACCAATATTCAATATAACTGTAAACGGGACAGGCTTCACTGGTGGAAAAGGACACAATGTCTAGCTGGAAATTTTGTTATGAATCACCTGATCAGCTGCTGTACAAAAATGATTGTGCAGAGTGACTTATTGAATCCAAAACAACAAGAGGTAACTGTGCAGCTGCATATTCTAATCCTCAGGGATGGGTTAAATGCAGAGAAAGAATTTCACTGTACTAGCTGTATATGTGACCAATAAAGTACCTTTACCTTTACCTTTAATAAATATAACAAAGTTTCAGTTCGATTGTCCAGTGAAAAAGAGGCTGATTTGTTCAATTTGTTCTTTTTCAAATGTCTTATCTCCCTTTTCAAATTTGAACACCGCAAATAGCAACACTTTTACGATTTGAGACAGAAAATTAATTAAATAGTGAGTCAAGCAGTTTAATTACGTTTTTTTTTTTTTTTTAGGGAAAAAGTATTCAGGCATCTCAAATGTGAAAATGTGTTGCTTTTGTCTTGTAATGACATCAACTTGGGTTATGGAACATTTTGTGCCTTTTCTGGTGTTTTACAGTCTAAACCATTACTCAAGAAACTCAACAGATTAATCACTGCAGCAAAACAAAGCCCAGAATGTGCTGACAACTCCAGTGTATTAGATGAGCATGTTTTTTGCTACACACTGAGGAAAACAGTTGTTTTCTTTAAGGATAAGACCAGGAAGGGCCCCAACAACAACAACTAGGGAATAATCATGCAGTGATTTCTGAATATTTAAAACAATGGAACTTTCTTCTTTTTTTTCAAACTTAAAAAAAAACCTGAAACAGCCAGTGACTTATTGGTTTCAAGAGAGCATGAGTCATTGCATGTTTTTGAAATGTTGTAACAAACGTATCAAACCTTTGGCATTAATTTCTTTACATGAGTAAATATAACAGCAGTTGATTAGCATGTGTACAACAAAATGCTTTTATCAATTAAAAAAACAAACAAAAAAAAAAACACTCCCCAGTCTGATGAAAAGGACACGTCAGGCCTGTGATGAAGTATCAGGTCAAAGTTAGCTATGAACTAACTATCATCACCGGCTCCTCTGAGAGTGAGATTGGATGGTTGCCTACTAAGAAATTATCAGCCCATATCGCGCCACTTCTAGATAGGATCTCACACCAAAAACGCCCACATAACGATCCCATAAAAGTGCTAGCAGAGGGAGCGTGGGTAGCTCTACATTGGACATAGATTTGGCGGCTAGCCTGTTGTCAGCCATCTCATCAGTTCTCCACAGGGAGACTCAAGTAAAGACTTGGTCAACCCATCAAGATGTGTCTGCATCATGTCTACATGTTATGACTACTCAATTATCTGCCTATTTCACGCCACTTGACCACAATCCACAGCTGAATCTCTATTCAACAGTGACAGAAAAGTCTGAGTGGAGCTGTCAGTGCTTACATCTACTTCTCTATTTTTTGACTCCAGTTCTTTTTTTTTTTTAATCTCTCATAAATCCCCTTATGTAACCCTAACCTTCACAATAAGATTATATTATACTGATGCAACTAACTCAAATTGTTACATCATCTGAAATCAATATGGACACATTCCTGATAAGCTTCAATATGAATCACAGGAGAGTATAGTCCATCTTCAAAGGTGTTTTTGAAGTGCGGTGCAAATACTGAAAAGGCAGTTTCTGTGAAGTGTGTGTATTGGCCCAGGTTGCAGCCTAGTGAAGGAATTATTCAATGTGCTGCGAAGGCATTGCTTGTGGTGAGCTCACAGTCCTCTGCATCATGCGTAGACCTCCTCATCTGTGCGTGGAGAGCGCAGGCTGGAGCACTTACATAACCCAGTTAAAATATACCCCAGTCACATGTAACGTTCAGCCCTGCAGATAGATATCCCACTGTCGCTTGAGCTGCTCTGGCAGCCGTTCAGAGAGTATAAACACCCACACACACACACACACATACGCACACACATAGAGCCATAAAAGATTTGACAGTGATTCGCTGCCAGACATTCTCAACTGCCTGCATGTGAACTGAACTGTCTGTGTGGAAAATGGTCAGGGAGCTTTCTCTCGGAGTGAAGTGCATGTGACTGACTGGAGCTGGATCGAGAAGAAGCCACAAAGGGAGAGGGAGGGTACATGACGGGGTGCCGGAAGTCCAACCCTTTAAAGTCACAAAAATGCGCCCAGTATCACTTCTCCTCTGACTACATAACCTCCAACACCAACTCTGAACGCTATTGGCTGAGCCTTGCCACACACACACAACTGGCATTTTTTTCCCACACTGCTGCAGCATGCCCACACTACGTGCAGTCACATTTGTGGTGTGTGGGCGGGGTTAACTCGGTGGAACTAACATTTACTGTAACAGGATGGCATATCTGGAGGAGTATAAGCTACAATAGTGTAAAGTGAAGGACGTGCATTCTAACCAAGATTAACAAGAGTTACAAGATCCAGATTGAGGCAAGCTTTGCCCAAATAATGCCAGAAACACACTGATTCAGTCTGTAGTGAATTTGAGTTCTCTTGTTGTGATTGTAATGTGGAACATGCGGAGATCATTATGAAACAAGATCATGTTTTTTGGGGGGGTTTTTTTCTGTGCTGAAAACTTTGAGCATGAGATCCAAGCTACAAAATTCTATTTTAACTAGATTTGACTGATGAATCCAATAAGGTTTAAATACTTTGTAGAGGTAGCCATGCTCAATTTATTTTAAACGACAAGGGGCGAGTTGAGGCAGCTGGTCCAGGGTCTCACAAACTTTACAGGAAAGTTGTGTAATGTTGTTTATGATTACAAAGCTACAATACGGTGGAATGACTAAATATTCAACATCAACATCATCGACCACAGCCAGATGGTCTTTATGGTCTGTTCCACACTGTCATGGCTCACCTGTTTATGTTTATGTTTGTGTTCCCTGCAGCAGCCTTTTAGTTGTCGTTAACACAGTTATGAACATTCCAGTCGGTCTTCTCCTCCCTCCCCGGCTCAAACCAAAACCCGTGCCTGGGTAGCACTCTGGCTATTAGTGGTGAACAGTCATAATGTGAGCAATGCTGTGGAGAGCCTGCTGATTGGTGTCCCAATTTAGGGACACACGGTCCGGTGTACAGCCTGCACCGTCACACACACATGCAGGAACACCAGCGTCACCATAGGTCTAGATTTGGGTACAGGACAGCATATGGCCCACAGCCAGGGTACACTGAGCTGAGTCATATGCACAGCTCATGCACAGCAGGGGACAGCTGCAAGTAAGACAAGACACATGTACGCAAGCATGTTCCCCTGCCAACAGCACCCAAACACTATTACATATACGCCCATATCAATTTGCAGCATACGTGCAGGTAAGAACAGGTTCTCTCGTTACATAGCACGGTATGCAAAACAAAGGTCAGTTCAGGCGATCGTTAACGAACACCACAGGCCAGTGAATGTTTTCAATAGGCCAGCTCTTGCATTAAACACGTCACCCTGTCTGAAAATGAGAAACACATTTTGCAACGTCTAGTACAATAAATTGTACACACATGCATAAAAAAAGTCCCAGAAGGCTTCCATACTTTCTCAAGCCATAGGGTGAGGCTTGGCACTGATGTGCACCCACGCACATGTGCTGCATTTTTCTACAGGACAGATGTTTAGTGTGTGCCCTATAATAAAGTGGGAGTGAGTCTCTGATTTGGCTTTTATTTTTTATGAATGAGAGCCGGAGACATCCAGTCTCAGTGGGATACAGAATCAGCCAGCCTCTTTGACAAATTGAAAATCACAGTGCCAGTTTGTGCCGTGTGACTCATCTCGGATCCTGACAGGAGAATACGCAGATAAAAAGAGTTCCCTTTGTGAGGAGATTGCAAATTGCTGCTGCTGGTCCTTATGCGGATGACAAATTGCAGCGTAACAGAATGGAGCCGGATTATTGTCCATAGAGAAACTCTCCAGGAGACCACGCAGATGATTTACTGAAATATTGAGAAGAATCTGTGCTGTAGCTCTATATGACACTTTAAAAAATGAAGCAGCTGTGAGAATCAGTTTCTTATGTAAACACAGACACTGTTTTCTCTACATTTTAGACAGTGTGTGTGTGTGTGTGTACAGTTTAAAGTGCAGCATGCATGTGTCTCAAATATATCTTTGATCCCCCCACCAAAAAAAATGTAGATGTCCGTTTCCTGTGCTTTGAAGTGGATGTGATGTATTCCACAGTGACAGGGAAGCCTGGAAGACTAAAAAGGGAAATGAGTTTGCTGGGAAACTGTAGGAAGCTCTAGTCGTCACAAAGTCTGGGGTCACTGGAGGATCTTGGGCCGGGGTAGCAGAAGGCCAGGAGAATGGTTATTGAATGTTTAAAAGATTTTAATGGCTTACTGGACAATGAAAAGTGAAAAAAAAAAAAAAAAAAAAAATTGTGGCGCAGCGTGCCAGCAAGACCCGTCACCTCAACTGGCTTTATGGGTGCTGTGGTGAATGTGCTGCACATTCTTCACAGCAGGATGTGGATAAAGAACAGCAGCAGAGTGTAAACCCCCGGCTGGGACACTGGGCCTGCTGCTGGTGCCCTTGTTCGGCCTTCATTCTGCTTCCTTCGACAGCTGCACATAAAACGAAAGTAGCCACATGCGCTCCTCTATGATCACTTGACCATAAAACGTCCTCACAATCTAATTACCATGGCACAAGCTCATTATAGAAGGCACAGAAGACACTCCAAGAAGTCCTGCTGCATTTTCTGTCAGACAGATTTGCACCCAGTTGTTAAAACAGTCTGGGCAGCAGCGTTTGGCTCTGTAAACAACTCCCAGTGTCTGCTCACATGTGACCTGCCCAGTCTGCAGTTAGAGGAGAAGGAAGAAATGTGTTGTTTCAAATGCTGTTTGTCCTCATTATCAATTGAGGGGGAGATGAGGAGAAGAGAGGGAAGGAGAGGCTGGTTATGCCTTCTGAGTTTGAGTGGGTGTCTCCGGAGCACACGTGATCTCGTTTGCTGCGAGAGGGTTCGTGACTCACTGGCTCCGGGCTCAGGATCCTCGTCTGGCTCTGACAGAGTGCTCCTAATCCCACCCTCTCAGGCAGTCAAACAGAGGTCCTGTGAGTCATGCCTTTACCGTCACTGTGTCCAAAAAAAAAACAAGCAAAAAAAAAGTCCAGCTTGAACACATTCTGCATGTCAAGTGCATCCCCAATTACAACCAGTGCTGCTTGTAGGGGGATTCAATCCAGCCTGGACCTTTTGAAGATGAAAAACATTGTGTTGTTGTAAATTAACTTGATTAGAATCCATCTAAATCCCATCACTCTCAATTCAGAATAAATCTAATGACTCACATTCATGTAAACTGTCAATATCAGCAACACATTTCCCCAAGAACTGAAGTCGAACACAGTTATAAGCTACTTGCACTTTTGCGTAACATTGTGCAATTTTATATTCCTAGATAAAAGAGCTCTTATAGCTAGGCTACATCGCATAATATATCCCTGTGTGATATATTATAGATCATTTTCACAGACTACATTTTCAGAGACAACTTTTTACACACACACACACACACATGAATTAAATTACCTAAAGAAAAGAACAAATTTGGTTCTGTCTTGACCAACTGTAAATGTAACTGCTGGTCACACTGATGTGTCAACATGATCAAATAATAATAATTTTACTTTTGACATTTCAAAACATGTTACTTTCTGATAAGTGTTTTTTGCAGTGTGTTATTGCTGTTTTTCACTGAAGTAAACAATACTCACCGATGATAATAATTATTATAAAGTGAACAAAATGACCGTCTAGACCATGCAGCCAGCCTTTGTTTAAATATAGTCTGCTCAACTGTCCTTGAGCAAACTCCTGTCTATCGCAGTTGTTCCTGAAATTGCTGACTGCGCCTTCACCAGGCTGCTCAGCTTACTGACGTGCCACAAGTCAGGCATCATCATCCAGATGATATAATGAGGAAGAATGCCTGTAGAATGACCAAAACTAGCCCTGGGTTGACTTTTCGCCCAGCTGCTGAAATGAAACCGATCCGCGTGTCCACGTGTTTGTGTCATTACCATATCATTTGCATATGTAAACCGCACTCGCCTATTGCTCGGCGGCTGCTGTCAGAGCACGAGCCGATTTGTCGGTCGGCAGCGACCGAGGAGCGAATGGGCGAGCACGAGGCCCGTGGTCCCGCCCCTCCAGACACGTTGCCTTGGGAGAAGCAACACGGGCAGATCACTGGCTGTTCTGCCTCCTCGCTCACGCACCGCACATCCAACACATCAGCTGCTCTCTGCCCCCCGACGCCGACAGACCTGCTGGATTTACCCGCTGAACAAAGGAAGCGAACAGGACCCGCCGCTCCATCCTGGGAAGGTAAGACACCGTCAGCTGAGGCAGATCTATCTCACTGAAGATCACACATCACATCACCAAACCGCCGCCGATTGACGCGTGAGGCGCGGAGAAGAATTTATTATTTTTAAAAAACAAAAACACACACACACACATAAAAAAAAAAAAATCAACACGCAGAGGAATGTGACACCGGGCTCGATGATAGGAAACGGGCAGGTAGCCTATTTGTGTTGTTGTTTGGGATTAATGACGCGACTTTAGGTGTGACAATGATTATCACATCGGCCTGCGATTCCACTTATAGTGTGAATGCTGTCAAATTTACTATGACTGATGAGGAAGTCTATTGTGTCTGTTACCCAACTGGTTTGAACCCTAGCCTGCGTTAATCCAATAGATCCGATAACAAGAATTCTTACATTTTTTTTAGAGGCAGGAAGCAAAAAAAACCCCTATGGATGTGGGACATTTCACCCATCTAATTCCTTTGTATCACCTTTTTGAGTTAGAGTCTCTAGTATCTGTCCAGTGGTGGGCATCTCTATTCAGGTGCCCCACCTACACAGGTAGATGGAGACACACGGACATCATAAAGACTATCTGGTTTGGTGGTGTGTTCAAAGAAATGTGTGTGTCACATGTAAACATGTGAATTTGAATCTGTGGTACTGTAAAGCCTGTGTGGTGCATTCAAAGGCCCAGGACAAATGATGTATAAGTGTGGTGCTGGTGTGTGTGTTATTTTACTTACACAATCAAATCAGGAGGGAAACAGCTCACGGTTATATATACACCATCATTTCAGGTGTAGTGAATGAAGGCCTACGTAATGTGATTTTAAATGGGAAGTGAAAGGACAAGTGGTCGCTTTTTTTCTCTGAAGCTGCATCAGTAGGTTTTCTTATAAAGACAGACACGTGAGGGCATCATCTTATTATAGGATCTAATGAAATATTTTTAGCTTGTATTAAAATATGAGATTCCTCAAAAGTTTGATTACAACCAGGTTGGATAAGATTAAGGCTTCTCCTTGACTCACCCGAATGGCTGTTACTTGATTGTGTGGTGTTTATGCAAGTATGGAAAGTAGATATCAGTTTCTTGAAATCTTTGTCTGAAATTCTTAAATTTCTCATACCACGTAAATCCGAACTCAGGATATTGTGATATATACTGTGTATTTTATCATATCTGTTTCTTTGGCAACTGCACAAGCCTTTTCGTTTGCACTTCTTTTGTCTCCACTGCCCACTTTATTATTATCATTATAAATAACACAGTAACACACACAGCGACCAGACACATCAATTTTTTATACATGTGTATGTGTGGGTTGTGCGTTTGTGTTACGTTAGAGCCTGTAAACCAGTAAATCTCTGCTCCACCCTCCCCTGTAACAATAAGATCACAAGGTGGTCGTCTTGAGACAAAGAACTAGGGAGCAATTAACTCTCCTACCCTCAAACTTCACAGGAAACAGGAGACATGGCAGGCGCTAACTATTCAAAGCCCAAAAATAATCTCTGTGCTGAAAATGCTGCTCTCACTTCCTTTATCTTCTAATCACTGAGGAAACATGTTGGAGAGATGCAAAGATCCCACAAGCAATTAAGCATCCGTGACGACGAGCGTTTGTATCGGAGGAGTTTTCCTTTGGTCTTCACGTTATGAAAAGACAGCACCGACCTCTTGTTTTTTTTTATATTTTGTCCTCCCTCTCATAAGTGTCCCATGTATTGATGGGAGGTCTGCACAGTCTGAGGGACTGGTTGTCATGGTGGAGGACACCCCCCCGCCCCCTTCCCCTTTTAAATAAACAACCTAACAACATGAATGAGTGCGGTGGCGTCAGCTGATACAGATAAAATGCAGACGTTTGTCCCCGCGTGACGTCACGATGCAGAGATTTACAATGACTATAAAAGATTTCCGTCCTTGAGCGGCGGAGGGCCGAGCAGGGCTGTTGTTGTGGACACTGGGGTGTTTGGTGTTTGCTTTTGATGGTCGTGGGCTGGTGTTTACTGGCTCAGGTGTTGCATCTGAAAAACAAACAGGTCATTGTGGCCTCAACACCTTTGCTCTCATAGCCACCATCTGCTCAGAGCGCTCTGTCTGCCTGGTTGAAGGTGCAGTGTGTTTTTTTTTTTTGTGTGTAATTTAGACAAACCTGTGGTTTTGGCTTAAGTACATTTCAGTGTGTCAATATTTTAAGTACTTCTCTTTTCAGCCAGACTGCTGCTGCATATATTTCAGCTGGTATAGGGCTTGAATTCTCATCTTCATAGTAACACTAACAATGACTTTCTCTCTCGCAGGTCAGTGATGGTCAGTGCTAGTTAGAGCCTGCAGCCGAGGATGTCTGCTACGGATTCGGACAACTCCATTGACTGGCTGGCTAGTGACAATGAGGACAATGAGAGCGAATGGGAGTCTGACTGTACCAGAAAGCACAGCCAGACAGAGGCTCCTCCATCCCCCAGTGCTCCGCCACACCTGGGCCCATCTGACGGCAGCTGCCTCCGGAGCAGTGAGGTGAAGGAGGGCAGCGGTAACTGGAGCGAGGTCAGGGAGGCCTCCAGCTGGGGATCTACCCCCGGCTGCACAGAGACATATGACAGCGCCATTGGACTAAGCAAAGCACAAGGAGAGAAAACGAATGGCAAAAACACTCAGCAAGCACTGAAGAGACGTCACATCTCCACGGAGGAGGAGCAGCGCAAGGAACGGCAGCTCATTTCCAGCATGTCGGAGAAAGACAGAATTTTCAGCAGGAAGGTGAGAAACCTCTGCGGCTCATGTTCGTTTCCCAGGTGGTTGACAGTGTCAGCAAAACTAGAGCATGCCCTGTCAACTAGATTGACTCCTCTGACGTTTTTACAGAGTGTACGACATTTCCAGTAAAGTTGACCCTCCCTGTAGTTCTTTAAACAGAATTAGTCATGCTTTTTTGCAGGAACTACAGTTCCTCCATCAGAAGTCAAACATAGTTAATAAATAGCCTAGCAGGGGGAGTTTGGGGTTGAGCTGCTTTTATATTTAAAAATGATATCAGCTTTTCCAACACATCTTGACAGTGATATCACTTCTTTGTTTGTTTTCAGTGCATGGAGCTACAATGCTACATTCATCCACTGTCATTAATCTTGAATGGCCTTCGTTCAGGGAGATACAGAGAACGTAAGTCACTCATTTCATATCTTTTTTTCCTCTTTCTATCTCGAGAAAAATCTCAGTTGATTCACACTGTTTAACTCAACCAATTTTGTATATATGAAACATCCCTGTCTGTCTCTGTGTGCCCTTGTCTTTCTTGTGTCTCGGAGAAAAACAATAGGCTGCATAGAATGCCGCTCTCTATGGAATTTGTGTCCCCAAGATTTTAGATTGAGATGTCTGAAACGCTCATTGTTGTAGGGCTATCAAGTAACCACAAGTATTTCCTGTGTGTGTGTGTGTCTATCTTTTATAATGGAGGTAGTGTTTGGCTATGTTTTTAAGTTACCTCTTTAGTATATTTTTGTAAATTAGCTGCTTGGTATAGGCTAGGGTGAGAACATACTGTACCATGTCTCCAGTCTGATAGGTATTGTACAGGTGGAAGACAGCACCATGTTCAGACAGCCGCTGAAACTGCTTAGTTTGGGATCTTTGTCAAACCAAAACCTTGTGTGACCCAACACTTCCTGGCCACAGAGGCAGGGAGTCTGTTCCCTTACACACACACATTTCACACCACCCATCTGCTGCACACGCTCAGCCCTGCTGTCAACACAGTTCATGTGGCTCACCGACCGACTTTCTTCTTTTCCAGGACTCAGCAGTTTCCAGGAGAGCGTGGCTATGGACAGGATTCAGAGGATCATGGGTGTCCTGCAAAACCCCTGCATGGGGTAAGTGTCCTCAGTGTGACCCACATACAGCTCTGCATGCTTCAGTGAGCTCCATACCTTCTGAGACATGTGTGTTGTACCCAGCTTCAGTTTTTTTTGCATATATTTTACTTAAAGCATTTGTCTTTCCTATCTGATCACAAACACAACCACACACTCATTCAGCCACTATTACAGCTGGTAGAAATGGTGTTCACTATCAGTGGGTCAAAGCGGTCTCTAACATGTCCATGACACATGGTTCACAGCAGGTTGCCCTGCAAAGAGCTGCTACGCCCACACATCCAAGATAAATTTACTGCAGAGGTGGCTGCGTCTCACTATAGCTGGGAATCTTGTTAAAAATGTATCAGGCTGCACAGCGGGAGCAGCACACTTATGTCTACTTGATTAGATCTCCACTGGTCAGACGGTATAATGGAGTATGATATCACCTCTTTTTTTTTAAAGAGACAATCTTCCAGTTCCAGTAATGTGGTGATTTTGAATCATTTTTTACACAAAAAAATAGCAAATGGCTCTCATCCTCATCCTCGCTTTACCATCTAATTTTGTATAAGCTAAGAACTAGAGATTTGAAGTTGAAATCATCATGATAAAGATAAGAATATTTCCTGATGAAAAAAGCCACATGATAAAATGTCCTTAAAAGATACATAAAGAATGATAATTTAATTGAGAAAAAGATTTTTTTCTCTCTCTCTCTCGTTTTGGTTAATTCCAATAAGATCCTGTCTAATTTTCGAAGCCATGTGGGACAAAACATTATGCTTTGGCCAATCAATAGATAAAAATCCAGTGCATATTTATTTACACATTTTTATTGACTTAGTAAAACCACACAATAAATATAATAATTTTCAGGGCTAAATTGGACAACAAAAACCTTTTGTACAATAGCAAATAATGCCCATTTCTATACAATATCAATAAAGTAAAAGTCTATGAAGAAAATAGCAGCTTCATGTATCACTGAGTCCGGAATTTAAAGTAGCACTTCTGACCAGATACGTGTTTGGAAAGCAGAGTGCGTTGTGCTGGTTAGATAGTCACTGTGAGGCTTTGCATCGGGGTTCACTGGTACCCAGCGCAATGCTGCTGAGTGTGGCACAAACTAATTGGAGTCCTCACCCACCAGCTGCTGTGCTCATATGGGAGACAAAGAGTGGGTGTGGCAGCCTCCCTGCAGACAGCCGGGGCCGAGGCTGCAAGGTGGACTACACCCCTCCCTCGCTCCCTCTCTCCTTCCCTCCCTCCGTCTCCCTCTCTCTCTCCTTTGCTCCCTGTGCCTGCTCTGTGTTGCCAGCTGGCAGCCCCAGCAGCAACACAATGGCAGATAGGATCAAAGTGACTTTTTTAGCAGTCACTGTTGCGGATAATCTTTCACATGAATTTAACATGCTCTGAATGGAGTATAGCAGGATGGTCCTGATCATATGACACGGGCTAATCCCTACCCACCATCTGGGTTTGACAGGGTGGGAGTTAATGGGACACCGCTCTTTGCCCACCTCCAACGAGAACTGCGTCAGCGCGACTTAGTTTGTTTTCACAATGACGCTGTTAGAGACCGTTGTGGCTTGAGTGTTTATATTTAGAGGCGAACAGAACTGTTATACGTAAGGCCACATGTGAGCTGAAAACATGTGAGAAATGTGCTTAAGACAATTCCCCCCCCCCCACCACACACACTCACACTCACACATGGAGCACAGCCTTTGCTGAGTGAGTGTTTCACGCGCTGTTCAAGATTGCACATTTCCTGTGTGAGCTTGATGGAGAGATAAGATTTCTGAGAACAGGTTGGCAAGATTTTTGGTCGATTACTCATTTATGACTGAGTAAATATTTCTAAATCTCTTTTTCTTCCTCTCCCCTCCTCTCCCTCTTTGTTTTTAACAGGGAGAAATACATTAATATCATTCTTAAAATGGAGGATATGCTGAAGAGCTGGTTCCCTAATGTAAAACTCCAAGACCAAGTTGCTGTCACACAGACAGAGGAAGCCGTTCCTACCAAGAAACCGAAGGTAAATTTGTTTAAAAAAAAAAAAAAGCAGAACTGTTGTGTAAGAGCTCTTGGGTTGAACAAGGCCTGCTGCCAGGAACATATGGTGACGATGCAGTGAAGGAGGGACAAGAATATCCATTATTATTTTTAATCACAGGTCTGGGATAGAGAAGGGAGGATTAAAATCTATTTTTACTGAGGTATTACTGCAGTCTCAGGTTCACTAGGAACAATGACCAAGGAGAAAAGGTAGTTTTGGAGGAGTGTCCCTTACGGGGATAAGAAAGGTCAGAATACACCGGAACATTCCTGTACATTTAATTGGTGAGGGTTTATTTCTGGAGCTAATCCCAACACACCCTCCAATAACCAGGTGGCGTTTTAGTTTCTGTCACCACAAAGAAGCTGTTCTGTAGTTTGCAGTAAAAGCAACAGTAATTTTAAAGCTCCTATAATCAGTACTTCTGTATTAACCTCAGGTGAAATGACTGTTTATTGTGCTCATATAAATGCACAGGTTATTATCATCCAATAGTGTGTTACCATGGCATTCTTTTGCTTATATGTCTTTGTGTTAAAGTATTCACTTTAGTGCTCCCTCGACAAAGCTAGTAAGTTAGCTAGTGAACAACATGTTGTTGCTAAAGGGCCAGGTATTTTTCTCTGGAGTCGGTAGAGACCAAAATAAAGAAGACAGGAGACAAATGTTTGGAGTTATGTTTTTCACTTGGCCATGAACACAAGTCTAGATGATGCTAATTCTAGCTTCTTGCACTGCCCCCTGTAACCAGGCCTTAATTATTTTCAGTTTAGAGCCACGATGTGTGGAATTTTGTTTGTGATAATAAAATATTTTTCCCAGTATTTTGCTAGTTTACTATTTGTTTGGACAAAAAATTTAAAAAAAAGTTGTGGTAAAAATGGTGCTAAAAGAGGTAGTAAATCTAGCTTTCTTGGCTAATGCTGACCATTTTAGAGATTTCTTGTTGATTGGTTAAAATTGATCCTGAAATATAAATACTAGATGAATGAAACTAAACCACGTCTCCTTCTTTCCCAACAGCTATCTCCAGTGACCACCTCTGCAGCCGTGAGCCCCGTCACCATGAGTGACCCTCCAGTCGGTGCCAAAGCCCTGAGAGTCACCGACCTCACTCCTGCTGGAGCCTACTCCGCCAATAACCTGAAGTGGCTCCACACATCACCGATCTGCTCCCCGACAGCAGAGCAGGCCCAGGCTGGCCCCAGGCACCTGCTGTCCCCCAGAGACAGAGACCTAACCCAGGATAACGCTGTGTCGTCCAGCACAGACACCCACACTAAGACAGACTCGGTGCCCAGAGGCCTTCCGCCGGGCAAAATCAACGCGCCCTGTCTAGAGAGGCTCCTAAAATCAACAGAAAGCATCATCACCCGCAAGGAGACACGAGGTTTGATGGACAGCAGCTGGTCCTAGTCCACACAGAGGGCCGGGTGTCCCGCTGTAAGCACCGCACAGCACGGCCTCGCCTTGCCGACACTTGGAGCCAGTCAGCTTGCTTAGCCCATTCCAGCCTTCAGGGGAGACGAGCGCTTTCACAAGGGACGTCACAGACTCCTCTTTAATGTGGAAGGAGTGTCGACAAATATGTTGTACTCTGTATGGGAATGCGCCCTCTCTGACATGACAAGTGTCTGCTTTAGTTCCCTTTTGTTGACTCTTTTTTTTTTTCCTTTTCTTTTCGTTTGCACTCTTGAATAGCGTGAGTGAGAGTGGGAAGGATAGATTTCACATACCGTGATCATCAGAGCTAGTGATCTCACAGGCGAATTGTTGCTCGCTGGCTTGTAGATGCAATAATATAGTTTGAGTATCTGTGAAAAACCGCCATTATTGCCTGAAAGGGAAAGAACCGCAGGGGTAGTTAGTGCAGGAAGGGAGTTTTTCAGAAATCCAGACATGTCAGTGGTCTACATATTGTTGTGCTGATTACGTGGGTGAAATGTGATGTTATTTTCTCCCCTCCCCTCCCCTCTTCCCACCCTCCCCTCCCCTCCATGACTCCACTTTTAAGTTTATTGATGTGACTGTTACTCATTTGTATACTTTATAAATAAGTCTTTTTGGTACAACTGTTCTACCTCAGTGGGCACCACGTCACGGTTTTTGAGTAGGAATGTGAACGCTACGCTCAAAGTGTGGACACCTCAACCAGATCCACAGCGAGCCAAACGGCCTCTGACAGCGAGGTCTGCAGTACTAGTCGTCCTGCTTGTACTAACAGAGGATGCTCTCTCTCCATGGGGATGCTCTTATGGCCTGACTGGTGCCATTGTAAAGAATGTCAACTGCAGATTCCTTTTTTTTTTTTGAGTCTCCCAGTAGAAGGCAAACAGTGCCTGTAATGTCAAGCTGTGCCTGTAAGCTGGTTTAATAAAGAGAGAGAACCATTCAGAATACCTGCTCCTCTGTGGGATGTACAAATCAGGAATTCTCAGTCTCCTGCCATTTTCCTGTATTGAGTAAATTATTCAGATCTTTGCCAACTACTTTCTGTGGTGGAGTAGAACAATTCTTTTGTTTGTTTTTTTGCCACAGAACTGGACAGTATGCTAGACCAGCAGGGAGGGACAAGGTATTTCTCTGTGTAAATCTTACGGAAAGGTTGTCGATTTACCCTGAAAAGTGGCCTTTATAGTGTGAAATTTTATACTTTCAAAATAAATGTGGTTATATTTGTTTGATGCAAAATGCCTACAGATTGTTTTTTATTACAAATCTACACAATAAAAGGTGATGGAGGGGGACATTTAACTTTTTAAATGAAGAGATTCTACAATCATGCATTGTGTTTAAAAAATGATCCCAAAAGGGTCTTAGTGTTTGAAACATTTCTGAATTTGCTATGATTATTTATTTATTTATTTACGTATATATACCTTTGCTCCAGTATTCCACTCAGCTCTTTCACCTTTTTTTCGAGAGGAATATTCACTACCACTTTGCAGCATTATAAAAAGGCATAATTTAATGGGTACAACACAAGGGGGGGAAGCCAACTGTGTCAGCAAAGGGAATCTATGAAATAGCCCCTTGTAAGTCTTAACCAAGATCTAAAGCCAGTCATTTAAGCTTCAAAGACCCCAAAAGACAGGGTGCAATCTGATTTATTTCACAGTTTGACCAATTACAGGCTGAGTGGGTTGGGATCTCTCTAAGGAAGCTTACTTCCTGAAGGAATAATAAGATTTATTGTTGGAACGCAGGATGTAATTTTCACTACAGTTATGCTGCATGTGAAATTTCTGCTTTTAAAGAAGTGCAGCAAAATATTGCAGCTCAGATTCACTTCATGTTTCTCAGAAAGTGCTGTTAGACTTTTTTTCATACGTACACAGGTCTATTTCCACATGGCTGTAGGCAAATCAGGCAGAAGAGCCACAACCATGCGACCTGCCTGTACAAACAAACAATGGCGACTCGTGGAATGATAATAATAGAGGAAATGATGGATATATGAGCATCATTTTCAGAGCGAAAAATCCCTGGAATGCCTCTGTACGTGCAAAATATCTGGCAGATTTTAACATTTTGCAAATTTGCACTTCACGGAAGAAGTGCATTTTGATTGTGCTGTGGAAGCCTATACTGTACTCCTAAAATCAGCAATTAAATCCACTTTCTAAAGCTGTGAGTGATGCAAGACACCATTTGCTACTCCTACTACCTAGTGCCACATCATTAGCTTTGCTCATAAGGAACCATCACCTTGACAGGCCATAAGACTTGCAGTATTTCTGCCAGCTAGAGATGACTAGTGTTTCCAAATCTAAAACAGAATACTGCCATCTATAGGTGAAGATGTAAACATAATGAGCTCGCCCTATGCTACTGTGCAGAAAACACGGTGACGGTATCTTTTTGTCTGACACTATACACCATGCATTAACATTGCAAATCATGAAAGTCATTCTCATATAGGAAATACACCATCCCAAAAACCAAGATAATTTCTCAAAGCCACTTTTTTTTCTTGCAAAACCACTACAACATCTAAACTGTGGATTCATTCTCAGTCAGCCCATCCTAGACATTGTATTTTCTTCTGTCAGTTTAAGAACATGATGTATTCTCAGAGGGTGAATGGAATTTCTGTGGCCTGGAAAACAATCTGTTGGGAGGTTAAGGAGATTGAAAATGGATGTCTACCACCTTTTTCTTTTTTGATTTGTCATTCTCTGAATTGCACAGTGTAGTCACGTGTCTCTTTTTTCCAGATTAAAAGAGGTGATTGGCATGAGGTACAGGGGTCAATTATCCAGACCGCATTGTTTCAGCGTTGCCGCCCCAGATTCCATCTCCCAGGGCAAGGCTAATGGTCTGGACTCACGTGCACTCAAAGACCTGACAGCATAGATATCCAGACAGCTGGCACAGATCAGCCCCACACTCGCCCTGGAAAGGGAAGTTGTTATGAATGATAGGAAGAGCTGCATCAACAAAAAGGCACCTTTCTCATAGAGCTTGCTGAGGGGATTGGACCAAATTATGCAGTGATAAGGCTGCAAGTGAACATGTGATGTGCTGTAAAACAGAACAGCAATTAATATAACAATGATCAAAGGAATATCAGGGATGTGCAGATGGGATGGCATACAGTACTTTATTTGTATACATTACAAAATGCGTATTCGTAAAAATAAATGTGACAAAAATATCCAGTTTTGCATTAAAAGAACCTGAAATGTGTCACATGCACACACACAAAAAAACACACACAAGTGATGATAATTGAAATCCTGTTCATTCAATAATGTGTTTAACTACATAAGTGGCACTAGAATTATTTGGTAAAATTATGGGCCAATATTACCTTGGACAAGAAATCATATTTCCATATTAAAGCTTAACAGAGGTTATGATGTACAAGATTGATTGATGTCAGTGTTTTTTGTTTTGTTTTTTCACACTGAGGCCAAGTGTGGGCAAATCTACAAAGACTAATCATTACTGGAGGAGCAGGGATGGGTGCCTTTTGTTGAAAGCTTTCAAAGGCGAGTGGGAGAGGAAAAGAAGAGAGGAGGGAGGAGGACAGGTCCATAGTTCCAGTTGCAAAAAGCCGGAAGGAATAATAAATAGAGCTTAATTCTCTCCAGCTACCCTTTCATTGTAAATTGGCCTTGATTTGAGCTCCAGCTGAGTATAAAATGACAAGGCAGTGTGGTGTTGAATAGGAGCCAAGGTGGAAGCGCTTCTCTCGGCTGCAGTTATTTATACATATCAGCAATTCATTTTCAAGTCTTTCCAGACAAAAAGGGGCAGATGTAAAGCAGCAGCTAACAGCTAACTACCCAATCAGAAAATGAATACCGTAAAAATATTCAAGTCAAAAAAACATTATGTCTCATTTTGTTCTATAAAAAGCTCCAATTTGCTCATTGCAGATAGTGAATTAAGGGCAGATAGACCTTTCAAAGAATGTTCTTCCGGCTGTAAGACTCAATTTACCAACTACATTCTCCTGTAATTCAACAGCTGGATGGTTGATGTTAATGTTAACCATGGCTGTAATTTTTAATCCTGCAATTTTGAAAGGCAGTCACGACACCAGTCATCTCAAGCATAATTATGCTGTGACCAGAACTGATTTGCTACCAGCAGATTGCAACCTGTTAGCATCTCAGAGCCAGACAGAGAAGAGACAGAGCATCAGCTGCTCTGTTATTAAGCATCAAGGTCCAAAGCTTAATGGTCACTTGGGTTTTTGGACATAAAATCAAGGCCCATTGATTCCCTCATAAAATCAAACCTGTTATATATTTTTTTCTTTCACCACCAAAACAAAACAAAAATTAATTGCTTGCATCTGCGATGATTCACAGGTTGTTAGAGCAGCAAGAGTTATGTGCTTCAGAAAACTAAGCAACTCTGCATGAAGATGTCTCACGTGTGATCTGATGCCTGCAACGCAAAGGAAGCAGCTCATTATGTTATTATGGACTGTACAGATGATTCATTCACACCCTACAGAGATAATGGTCTCATCTGTCAGAGGACTAAGCACCCTTAATTAAGAGAGAACCGTGAACTCAAAATATCCCACGCTCAATTATTAGGAGAGCAGGTTATACAAATGATGACACAGCCACCACAATCTGTGACTACTTTCCACTGCAGGGAGGGTCTCCACTGGACGAAACTCCTAAGCAGTTTGAATAAACACTATCTGAGGTCTGGTCAGTCATTGTCTCAGCTTTACTTCACATGTCAGTTAATATGGACATGTTGAAAACAAACATTTTTTCATTTTACTTCCACAGCATATACTGCATTGATGTGGACAAATCAATTCTTCATAAAGGAGGTTAGCTGCTGTTTCATCCTCATGCTGCATTGGGAATATTGTGGTCTCCGGAGCCAAGTGGTCACCAAGTACATTGATCACGGATACAGACTGCAGTGGCCTCTGTGGTTGAGTACAGTTCTATTGATTTTGCCGTCTCCAATAGGTTATCCTCAGCCCTTTTAGGAGAAAAAATAATGTTCAAAGAGCACCGTTGCTATTCTGCGTGGGTCTTCCAGCATTGATCCTGAATATCTTACTAGGTTTTTGATATTTCAAACAGCAAATATTATACTATATGAAATGCACACACAGGAAACGGATGTGACTCAATCACATCCATTTCCTGTGCCTGTGAAAAGTTATAATGTACAAGCTAGATCACACAGGAAGATTTTGTTGTTGAGGAGGCTCTAATAAATTCTTCACCGAGCGTGTTCAGAGCAGAAATGATGAAATTCATAAATGAGATAATTAAACATTTAATCCAAGTGAATTAATGAATGATGAATATTCAGCAACATGTTGACATGGACATGTTTCAATCCCGAACACTTGTTTGATGCCTTGTCATGGTGTGGTCATCTGTCGCCACTGACTCAAGCGTCTTCTTATACAGGTTCATTTGGATGCAGTTTTTCGAGCTATAGGTGCTGGCCCCTCAGAGACCAATTATATGGGGATGGCATCATCAGCATCATCAAGTCCTCACACCATAACCAGTCGCATATTGCTAGTTAATTACCTCTATACTCTTGTAGCAGAGGAGCAGAACTAGTTCTCTTGGGCTTTTGAAATTCCAGGAAGACACGAAAGGCGTCTTAAAAGAACAAACAAGAGGCATTTAAGCTCATTAAAGCGATGCACTAGTGGGGATATTTGGATATATGGACCACATGGAACACCTTATGTAGTTACACAACTCTTGGCAACTTGACAAATGTTCTGAATTTAGGATAATCGTGATGAACTACGTATAAAAAGGAGGTAGCTATGATACACCCTATACTGTAGGTAAGAATAATAAAATGCGTTTTGTCACTTTACTGCCACACAACTCAGTGTTTCACAGTTGTTTATATAGTGGCAAAACACGACTTTGATGAAAAGGTCAGCCATTTAAATGACAGGCTTTGCCTTAAAGAGGTGTCTTAGTCATTCACTGTATCCTAATGAGCAGGACCTGTCACCTCCCCGGGGTTTAATCATGCAGGTACGGGGGATGCTGATTGTTGAGGATGAGGCATAGAGGGGGATGGAGCCACTAATACAGACTTACCACTCAGTGACATATCAAGAGCACAGAGCCTAAATATGGCCACCCTCCATTAAATCTAATTTCCAAGAATAGGGAGCAGGCTGTGCTCTTGTAGGTATGAATAATGGAAGCAGCCTCCAGGAGCTCATTTCCAGAGTGATCATCATGCTAAAGTATGGCCCAATGATCACACAGATAAAGTGAGAGGCTGACATTCATGATTAATGCCCCCAGGTCTGTCTAAGGAGCTACGCTGCCTCCTCTGTCAGATCCTCTGTTCCCAGAGCTCCCAGCATCAGATGCTCACATGAAATAAACTACATTATGAGTCAGTGAGATGCATTGTTGACATGTCTCGCATTTCACACTCAGATAGCTGGATTATTACATACTGTAGGTCTGTGTGCATACAATATCTTCACAAAACTCAAATTAGATTCACACAACATTTACGTGACTGGTGTTGTAAATATAGGAAATAGAAAAACAATCTCTGGAATAGAACTACACTTCATTTCACTTATAGTGACAGGGTTAATCTTTGGTTCGAAGGTAGATTCACACAATCAGTATGAGATTCACCTTATTAGGTGCATCCACTTTTTTTGTTCAATACATCTGTATATTTGCAGACAATACCATTAACTGTTATACATTTACATAAAATGTGATATTGAAATATGTAACACATGTCACAATTAGTTTCACTGTGCATTTACTTGTTTCTGGTTTTTATGAGTTTATTTTGCATCATTGTACAACAACTATTGAAATTACATTTATTTTTTATATATAAGCAGATATCTTTTACGTTTTCTGTATTTCACATTTATTAATTCTTAGTTTTTAATGATGATTTATGTACAGTATTCTATCCTTTATAACTTATTGACAATAAGGATCAATTCAATTCTTCAATTTGCCCACAAGGTGGCACTGCTGTAAAAGAAGAACAAAAGTCAGTGGATCAATTGCCATAACTTCTAAAGATTTGTGTTTTATTTCAGTTCAAATGTAATCAGCCAAATAAACACTCTCAAAAATCTAAAAAAGGTGGTATGTGTGTGTGTGTGTGTGTGTGTGTGTACAAGCCATGCAACAATCATTCGATGTGTATATATGCAGGAGTGTGCAAATCATCCAATGTAGGGTGCCCACATACAATAATCTTATGGTTCTGGACACTTTGTCAAATAGATGATGAGTAATAAAAGTTGATGGTGTGGTTTTAGAAGCTGCCACACACTGATGATTCGCCTGCAGGTAATTCACAGTAATTTTACTGAAGAATCATTGACTCATTCTCAAACCACGTCAGACGCTACAGTTTGTCCTCCTGACACATCACTGAGTCAAGCACTGCTTCAAAGACATCTGTATCTGTGCTGATGAAGGACAAGGTTTTGTGTTACATGCCTGCAGTACATGTGGCATAAGATTTCTGACAGCACGCCTTATTTGTCTGTGTGGATGCTACTGTCCATCAGGTCTTCTCAGCCTAAGTCTGCTGGAATCCCATGATCCCATAACCCAGTCGCTGCTCGACCACAGAGTTGATCCCGACATGCCAGCTGTGACTCTGTTACATGAGATGTTTCAGATCTAACTGTAATGGATGGCTTGGAGGCATGGCTCGTCACTCTCAACTGATGACAAAGTTACAAAGGACTCAGCTCATGTTACAGTGAGACATGGCTGAAATATTTACCGTCACCAGCCAGGGGATAGACTCCATCAGATGAATACAGACGAGTGACCCCAGCGTGCTCTAAATGTTTTCTCTAATCTCATCTTTTGCCAGTAACTCACAGGTTGTCATTGAACAGAAACACCACTGTTCCCAGAGTCACTGTTCAGTATGTAGATGCTCTAATAAGGACTTGCAACTGTGTAATATTGTCTTCTCCTTGGACTTTAACAGCCACTCCACCAAGACCGTTTAATAAGCAATACTCAGCCTGTGAAAACAATTGTACCTTACATCACTGTGGAGGAGCTTTGTCATTTCTACTTATTTTGAAACAAATTACTGAAATGACCTGATTAGACTTAGATACATTTGACAAAGAGTGTGTGTTACAAACTGGGTGCACAGTATTTGAGAAACTCTTTTCAGACTTATATTGTCAAATGCAGCATCTATTGGTGCTGGAGTTTGACCCACACTGTAGTTTCTGTTGCTTCATTTTCCACACACAACATAATATACTGTAGGTGCAGTGATAAATCATTATTATGTCTCTTTAAATTGTGTTTAAAATGCAGCAGAGTGTGTAAAACACCTTGTGTTCTTATTGCAGTAATTCTCATTCAGCGATTCGGTAATGGGATGAGAGGCTACGGAAGCACAAACAGGCTTACAGATCTCAGACTGACCCACTTGTTGATTATGACTGGTTTCTTACCATCTGCGTGGAACTGGCCTACATTGTGTCACTGCCAAAAATGTATTTAGTTCAGGTCAAATTATCCCTCCCAATCTCTTTCAGCCCAGCTGAGCCCAAACAACATTACTGTTCTGAGACTCATAATGGACCAGTGGACACATCAAAATTTAGTTTAAAAAAATGAGTTACTTGTCAAAGACCACAGACATTACTAATACTACAGAAAGCTGCATACATCTTGTTTAGTTGTCTTCTTGTATGCGCTAAATGGCCAATGATCACACCCTGGCAATAGCATCACAGTTAGAGACCATTTTATGATATAACAGCTCTAGAGGAAAAAAGGGTGTTCATAATCTACATCTGCAGAACTATGATGAAGTCATTGATTTTGGACTTCACAAAAAACTGACAACAAATTTAACAGTCTTGTTCATTAATTTATTACACAAAAGATCAATTTACAATACATACAAGTGAACACAAATGAATGCTGCTGTGTGTTGAAAACAGTAAATGTTTTTTAATGAGCTAAGATACAAGTAAAACTGAACTTAAGACATTTGACTTTCAATTATGTACTGTATATTTACACCATAAACAGATTGACTCTAACAAGATCTAACAATTCTATTAAAATTCAACTGTTAAGTTGGTTTCACATATTTATATAGACAGAGTATTTACTCTTTATATAGACATAAAATGAAATGCTATTATCATCCCCTTAGACAGTAACAGAAATAGAAATGTCCTATGCGGACTACAATACACATAGATCTGTATTGTGTACTGTACAGGTTTCAGGTAATTATTCTTGATGAAGAGGTTAACAGTAAACACTGTGTTTACACAGACATTGCTGTAAGTTAAGCAGAACAACATGTAAACATTTGGTTATGAAGACCAGCTGCTACCATCTTGTCAACCTGCAGCACTAAACCCTTTTATCTGTCAATACTTTGGACAATACAAATTTTGTAATTCTTCTCCTCACACGCAGCTGTTAGAGGAAGCTGCCTACTTTGCTGTGTATGTGCTAATATTGGCTTCTCAGTTCCTGTCAATTATAATACAGCTGTATTGTCTCATGCCAGAAACCAATAGCTCAAATTTAGAAATGTCAGAATGCCATCTATTGTTTGCTGGTTTTGGTGAAAAAGACAAAACAAAGTTGCCGTGACCAGTGAAAATGCTGCACTTAAAAAGATATTGTAGCTGGTTCATTATGTCAAGTGCAAAGTGTCAGTTGCAGAGTGTGCGTTAAAAAGGTGCAAAGTCACACTGTTTTGCAACCGGAACGATGTCAACCAACACACTTGATGCAGGCTGTTGCTCTCAGGAAGTGCTGCTTCTCTTTCTGGTCCTTGGTCTTCTTTTAAGTATTTCTTCCTCTTGGTCACTTTCACAGTCCCTCTGAAAAAAAGTGTTTGAGTTCAGTCACAGTTCTTTACAGAGAACTCATAAAATCATTACCAATAATTAGTAGCTGCATTCTAAAAGAGCTGCAATGTAACGCTGGGAGTCCAATGTCAATATTTTTACTCGCTTTCTCAACAAGACTTACATTATGAGATTCATTATTTAATTGATCATTTTCACATTGCATAATAAATAGATGGCTGCTGCAGTAGCCAGGCAATGCGGCTTAGCATAAGGACTGGAAGCAGAGAGGGACAGCTACTGTATAGCCTGGCTCTGCCCAAACTGTCAGCAAATCCAAAGCAAAAGATTTAACACCTTAATATCTTGTGACAAGTGTAAAATTAAAATTCAGAGTAGAAAAATCAAAGGAAATGTAATCCCTTGTAAAATAAGAACTTTTATATTTTCCCCATGGTTTTTGTAGTAATTAAACAAAGGAAGCATAAAGTGATAGTTGGGGGTTGGATTTCGTTACTTCCAGTCAGAGCCAAGCCAGCTATTTCTTCCTATTTCCTTTCCTTTACACTGAGCTAAGATAACCTTCCGGTAATTATAGATATTGTACTGTAAAAGCTGTATTAATCCTCAAAATGTATTCATAACAAGAAAGCAAGTAGACCTATGCAAATTTCTAAAATATTAAACCTCTGCATCCAGACCGAGCCATGGCTGTTATCTAAACAACAGTGTGTTCTCACCCCATCTTGCTCAGGCAGCTTGTTGCCCTTCTTCATGATCCGTGTTAAGTGGTTGCACAGAGCCACGATTCTGAATGACAGCTGTAAAAGAGGAAGTCTCAGAGTCAGTCAAGATTAATATCTTTATAACCCTGACTTGTTTTAAGGAAATAATCCATCTGAATCCTAAATGCTACACTTTACCTTCCATCTGCGTCTGGCATACTGTCTCCTAAAGTTCTCCAGGTTTACCACCGACAACCTCTTCACCATGGCCTGTCTGGGATTCAGAGGCTGCAGAGACACATTGAAGGATGAAACAACAGAAAAGGTATCTCTCACATTAATCTGAAAATTAAGGTGATCAACAGAATGCTTATCGGGCCTGTGTTTCACGATAGGTTCTCAAATGCAACAGGAAATAAACTGCGGTTACACAGATTGAGTATTGTAACTGCATTGTAACAAATGAAATATGATATGTTATAAATAATCAACATTTATTTCAGTGGTTTTGACAAAAGTTTTTAAATGTCAGTGTGCACGTCATATGCAATCAAAAAGTGTCTGCTTTGTCGAGCCGCTAAAAAAAACATTGATAGCAAGGTGACACGTAATGTAAAACACACAGGATCTTATCATAGATGTTGTTTTTTCCTGTCGGGTCTTCTATGGTCGGGTCATAGAACATTACAAAGAAAGAAATCATTTTAAAAAAGTTTTTAAAAGAAATAAATAAATAAACGTAACCTTCATTAAAAGGGCATATTTGGGTCTATATAAAATAATCTGGGAAAAAATCATTTATAATCACAAAAGTTACTTTACAAGTGGATAAAAGACTAAAAACATTTATATACAGTTTAATTTAATTGACTGGAATGAAAAAAATAAAGCAGAATTTGTGATCTTCTGTTACATTCCATTGAGAAAAATTGTCATCCCTTGCCCTTGTCTCGCCCTGACATGTTAAAATAATTCGGAACCAACATTTACCATCATCATGACCTCACTGCCAAAATAAACAGCCATCAAATTGCTTCATCAGAGAAAGCAGTTGTGTAATCTTTGGTTAGTAGCACATAAAGTTGAGGATAATAATAATACTGTTCCACAACTGGAGTTTGCCACCTAAAGAAACATTTTTGTGAAATGTGCTTCACTCTGTTGGCTAAAGTTAAGATCCATACCACCTGTTTTTGTCTGTTGCAGCCATATGGTGCTTAGCCTAGCTGCAAGCTAAAAACTTCCTGGGAGTCACATAGGCATGGATCTGTTAGCCTTAGCCTAAAATACATCCATGGTCAGTTGGTCACAGTAGCCTAAGCTAACAGCTAGCCTGAGCCTGTGCAAAGGTAACAACAAGTACATGTTATATCAGAACAAAAGTGTATTTCCATCAGTCACTGCACCTTGAGAAAGTAGGGCAGACACAGCTAGACTAGCTGTTTAACCACATTTCCAATCTTTGTGCTATGGTAAGCCAACTCTCGTCTGTGTGTAACTAAGTGTTTACTCCACAAAAGTGATATTCATCTTCTCATTTAACTCGCGAAGGAAATAAATAAGTACTTCTGTTTTTCCACAAAGTTGCACTTGAATACCAGTTCTTCTTTTAACTGGAAAGTATATTGTTTGCAGAGCACAAAAGCAATAAAGTAAATGTAGCTAAAGACTACACAGCTTCAAAAAATTGTGTTGCTGAAAAAAAAAATCCATGTGCCAAAATCATCTTATATATATATATATATCATCTTCAAAAACATGTTAAGAGCTTTAAGTTTAATAAAAATGTATCTTCATCTGTGCACGTTAGCCAGACTCTGTGAGGGGTTGTTTGGCCTCAGGACACAGTTCCCCTCCGCAGGACTGATGCAGCAGCTCCTTCAGCGCCTGCTTCACGTCCATGTTCAGGCTGCTGCTGTGGATGCTGCTGTTGGCTCCTTCTGGATGCAGAGAGCTCATCACCTCCTGCAGCCACTGCATTTCAGAGTCTAGCTCGTGCCTCAGAGCGTCCAGCTGGGTCTGCCTCTGGCTGTACTTTCCACTGATGCTCTCCAGACTGGCATCTACGGCCTTCATGTCCTCCTGCAGCAGCCTCCTGGTGGCCTCCGCTTTACGAAACTCGTAGTGGATCTGGGAGAGCTGCTTCCTTGCAGTCTCACCCTCCTCCTTGTACCAGGTCTCCTTGTCATTGTAGATGGAGAGCAGTGCCTCGAGGTCTCCCTGGAGAGCGTGGTGGGACCCTGCCACCTCTGATAGCCCCGTTTCCATCAGGCTAATGTCTTCCACCACATGGGCGAAACGCTCAAAGTTGGCATATGTGTTGTTCTGGGGCATGCCTGAATGCTGCTGGATGGTGTACTCCTTCAGACGCTTCAGCTTCAGCGGCTCCACTTTCTTCTCAGCCTCCGGGGCGGCGTTGTCCTCCTCTACGTGGCCGGAGGACTTCAGACAGAAGGGTGGAGGGGGGACACTGAGTGAGATGATGTCTCATTGTTGACTCATTGTCTTTGAAACACACGCAGCGGTGAATATCCCAGCAGAGGTGGCACTGTAGGATTAGTGTGTGACCCTACAGCAAAAGCCATTGCAGGTAAAAGCGCCAAAAAAACAACAACAGACATTCCAGTTGAGTGTGTTAAGTTTCCTGGTTTCATGCTCATGTATCCAAACAGGATGGAGACTCCACAGCAAAACAGTTTTCCCATGCATTTCAGCAGCCAGCATCCGAGTAGACTTCTTTGAGATTACGGGGGGGGGGGGGTTAAATGTCCATGCCGTTAAAAAAACACAATTAATGAGATGTTGCGTCACTTTTATCACTTGCATGTCATGTCTAGACAAAAGGACTATTTCAGACTGCAAAAAGACAGCTGTACAAGATGTGTCGTGCTAACTGTGTTGATAACTGAAAGGGGAGAAACTATTCCCAGGGGTGTGAGGCTTGGTGGGGCTGTGATGGAAACAATACACTGTACAGCAACTGTTATAAACATTTTTTTTTTTCAGCAAGCGTTTTCAGCGAGTGTTTAGGCTTAAGTCAAAGTTTGGGAACTCCTTTGCCCGTTTTGTTTTTATAAACAAACCTTTTACCCTGTTTTGATGAGGACTGATGTTTCATGTGGGTGGGTGGACTACTGTTGACCATAGTTATTAAGAACACACAAAAAACATGCTACAATCCAACATAAATGAAGTGTACCTTAATCCAGGGATGGTTGAGGGCGTCTTTTATGGTCATTCGTTTTCTAAATTGATAGGAGAGAGAAGACGAAAATGCAGCTGAGTAAATAGACTGAACGACTGTGGAGCATGTTGGTCAGTCATGCATTATGATGTGAGTCTCATACAGTATGCTGCATACCAGTATCACTTTCACAGGAATATTTGGTGTCTTTTCAGTGGAAACACATGTTCAACAATAAGAACAGAATCACAAGGTACAGAGAAGACAGGTGTTATGTAACACGCTGTCTGGGGTAATTCGTTTACTGGGTAAATTATGTTTATTTAGCTTATCTTCTTTAGTCTATTACATTGTGTACCCAAATCCTTGCTCTAGATTTCTGTGGACTGATTGGCCTTTCATTCTCCGTTGGATCAGGATTTCACATTTTATGCACTCGGGGTTTATGCCAGTGAAACCTCTAATGCTTGGGCTTTGTACTGGAATCGTCAGACTTGACCTTTGGCCTTCAGCTGTTTGTCAGAGACCCGTTCTTTTACCTCGTGTCCTTCTCCAGGAGCTGCCTGATGAAGCTCTTGGCCAGCTCGCTCGTATTGCTGAAGAACTCTTCGTCGAACTCATAGCTCATGGCGGAGATGTTTCCCAGTGTTTCCTGCTTTGTGTCACCGAGGAAAGGTGACGCACCGCTCAAACTGAAAGAACAGCGGAGACATTCACATGCTGAATAAGACCTCGCTCGATAATCTCTTTAGGTACATTAAGATTCCCCATTCATAACTATGAATCACCCCCACTTACAGTATGTATGTGATGACTCCGATGCTCCTGTGAAAAACAGCACAAGGTTAATCCAAACTTATGCACAGCAACCTGTTGTATGGAAGGCAGCAGAGTCAGAGGTAATTAAAGGATCTTACCACATGTCTGCCTCCAATCCCAGTGGCTCATAGTTGACTATCTCTGGAGCTGAAAATAGACAGCACGCACTCCTGTGTTACAAACAGGCCAAACACAAAGCCTCCTCTTAAAATGTTCTTCAGTGCAAAGTACATCTCACATAAAACACTCACCAACAAATTCAGGAGTGCCAAAAATGTTTTTGAAATCTGCCCCGGCTTCTATTTTGTGTGCCAGTCCAAAGTCTATGAGTTTGATGCGGGGTAGAGGAACGTTCCTGTCCAGCAGCATTATATTCTCAGGCTGAAGGGCAAAAACAACAACACAGAGGGGCATTTGTCAGAAGATTTCCACTATTTCCAAGATTGGGTAATACACAAAGAACACTAAATTACAGAAGTTACCTGATTGAAGCCACCTTTTACGTAAGCATGAAGAAAAACATTGCAATGGTTATTACGTCTTACATAATCATCTCTATGAGAAGATTTAATTTTCTCTTCTAACTCATAGTAAGAAAGCAAATTAGCAAATAAGAATAAACTTCCTCAAAGCGATTAAGGTTCATTTTTGCCAACAGAACTTAAGACTTTACTGTGTGAAAGGCAACAGTGAGTGACGAAGAACTGTAGCTGTGTATAAACAGGACAGTGACTTTCACAGAGAAGTGTGGGTGGCAACGCTCTCTGAAAGTCAAGAGATAACCTGCTGGTGTCTGTATCTGAGAGTCTGGACCCCAGCCACAGAAAACAGGAAGGATGTGTGATTCAGAAAAGCAAGACTCTACTGACACGTTCATCAGACACCTGCTATATATACGTACATACTGTGTATACTGTATGTATGTGTCACATGCTCGTCCTTGCATATACATTACAGTGCAGTTGTTGCGGAGGTAAATGATTTCGACTCTCAACACAAGACAAATATAGTTTTACGTGTGATGCACAGACGGAGCAAACTGTACCTTTAGATCGAAGTGTGCGATCCTCTTTGAGTGGAGGTACTGGACTCCATCCAGGACCTGTTTGATAAACTGAGTGGCCTCCTCTTCACTCAGAGACTCCTTCTGAGCCAAGAAGTCAAACAGCTCTCCTCCAGAAACCCTGCAACACACACACACACACATACACACACACTTAGTGACTCATCCTGCGGGCTCAAATAATCTGAAGGGGGGTCTCTTCAATTTTATCTCAAGTGTGTTCTCAGGATGTGGATAGGCTTATCTCGGATGCTTTACATATGTTTGTTTGTGTAAAGATTAGGGTCTGCTATGCCTCACATCATTTTGTCCTACTTTTAAACCATTGTAGTTCTACATAAACTTCTACTTCAGAGCTGCAAATGGTATAAAGCGTCCTTTGACCACCGGGCACCTCATACGCATGAGGTTCCTTTACCTTCAGACAAAGAAACATAATAAAGGAATAACTGAATGATGAGCAGTGTGCAGCTAACAGTCTGTCAGTCAATTGACCCAAGATTTGACTGGACTGTGCTTTTAATTAGTCCTAATTGGGGCCCTCCATGTTCCCAGGCACTCTCTGAACCCAGACTCAGGCCTCTTTTTGAAAACATTCCTGTGTTTCCTGGTGAAAGGCTTTAAACAAACAATCAATGTACAATAAGATCATGAATCATATTGTGTGTACATGTTTGGATGGTTGAAAGCATCTGGATATCATGACTTTGTTGAATCGTGCAGTGACTCACAGTTCAAGAATCAGCACCACGTCTGTGCGGTTCTCGTACACATCGTGCAGCGATATGATGTTTTGGTGCTGGAGCTCCTGAAGGATGCTCACTTCCCTCTCAATCTCCTCTCTTCTTACGCCTCGTCTGCTGGCCCGACTCTGGCGCTTCTTGATGAACTTGGCAGCATATTCGGTGCCGGTGCTCTTCTCTGTGCAGCGTTTCACTATGGCAAATTGCCCACTGCAGACATAAAAAAGACATTACTTACTGTTTATATACAGTATAATACATAATTTACCAAATTTTAAACTCTAGATTATTTTATTATCCTTCATTTGTGTAATGTTTTGTGGAAACAAAATTCTACATAACTTCTTAACAATTAACCACAGGATACAGGTGAAGACAGATGTCTGGAAGGAAGCCCCACGTCAAACCCAGCTGAAATATTGTGGTAGAGTTCATCACTTCCTGTTTCCTACCCAGACAAAGAACAATCGGATGGGCCAGCAGTGTGGACAGAGCTGCTGTCCTCCTACTTCAGCAACCTTCCTGCCAAGTTTCTGGCCATCCTCAAGTGAAAAAATCCCAGAAACTCTGAATATTTCACAACAGAGGTGTGGCTTGGAGACCATCTCTCAGTGGGAAATTGCTTCATTTTTCACTGTGCTCTTGTTTTGTATATCACAGTTCGACTATGTGTAAAATTTTCCATCTTTGTCACTGTCCCCTAACATAACTACACAGTCATTTCACTCGTACTTGACCCACTGACAGGCTGAATGAAAACATCTTCCAGCGCGTCTGTCGCCCAGTTAAATATATGCTGTGAGTCTCCACGACTTTATCATCAGACCAGTCCTTGTTATCTCAGACTTGACTGAGCCTGCTGCTGCCGCTCCTGCTGCTTTACATGCTTCCTGCTGCTGTAGGTTGACCTGCCCGCTCTATACATAACATAGACTGTGAAAATAACCCTCTTATTACTCACTCATCAGTCATAAGGCACAGAAAGTCATGAAAGTGAGTGTAGTGTCAGAGATAGTGAAGATTTTCTTTGTATGGAGGATGAGCGATGTCTTTGGATATTTAGCCATGTAAAGAACATGGTGAGATGAACTACATTTAAGCTGATGGACCCATGAGTTTGCAAATTCTCCAAAGCAGCAGAGACACCTTGTATTTTTAGACACTGTGAAAGAACATGCAGAGGGGGGACAAGATAATAACTGGCAGGCATTTCATATATTTTGGACATAACTGTCCACACAGGGTGGCTGTGAGAGGCTACCCAGTCTGTGTCCACTATCATCACGGTGTCTAGTGGGGCTAAGAATAGCCTTGCTTTTCTCCACCTGCCACCTCTCTGCTGCTGTTACCACTGCTGCTGCTGCTGCTGCTGCTGGGGAGAAAAAAAACATCCCGCTGTGCTGGAGGAGTGAAACGAGAAGTCCCGTGGAAAGGATGAGTGCTAAGAGGAGCTGAGGGATAAAAGAAAACCGTGTAAAAACATATGGATACTTACTCTGCTGCTCCCAGTGCCCAGTTGTTATTTCAACCAGCACTTGTACTTTCAAAAAAGGGCTTACACAGAGATAGCTCCAGCTCATCCCAGAACAAATACATGGATTAAGTACAATCAAGTGACAGGATCATCCCTGTGGTTTAAAGCAGCCACAGTGACTTGTTAAACTTAATTTAACAGCATCATTGTGGGATGGGTGTGCTAGCTTGCTCTTTTTGAGACACACCCTGTCCTGTGCTTACTCAGTTCTACAATCACGTGTGAGAGCACTCGACCTCCTATTACATTTGCCTCACTCAGAAACAACAAAGCAACAGCCACTGAGGTGTATTTTCATCTCACCAGCACGGGCCCATCTATTACACTGGAGGGAGAACCTCTAATATGATGCAAATATGTACAGCTACACTGCAGAGTAGTGAGCGGTGAAGTCTGTGCAGGTCTTTCTCACTGTAATGTGTTTGAACGCTTGAAGGTTTATGACTCAGTAAAGCTTAGAGAGGTATCTCATAAATTGCAAAGCCCCGAGCACCTATCAAGATCATTTAATTTGTATCAGAGCAAAAACAACACACCATCAGAATCAGATTTTGTGAACATGTCCCAACAGGGAATGCAGGAGAGAGGGAGAGAGAGTGGGGGAGGCATGTTCATCGTAACAAAGAGTTACACACACTGCAAAGGGAAAATCAAAACAGCAAGGGCGGGGTGATGGACCATAGTAACGAGGAGTCTCAAACGGTGCCTCTGAATGTTCTATTCACAGGATATCTGCACCCCCGAGACATCCCAGAGAGGCTGACCCTGTTAAAGATGACTATGATAATGTGTGAACTGAAGAGGAGGGTAAAGTCACACAATGAATTCCACTTGCGAGTACCCTCAGGAGGAGGAGCAGTCACATGGCAGGACAGCAACAGTGTCCTCGATTTGCCTGTTAAGCAAGACTGAACAGAGTAAACCCTCGTGTTGCCAGTTGTAGCCCCCAAACGCGAGAAAGCACACAACGCAAATGTCAGTGTCAGGTCTTGGGGCTTTACTTTAGTGTTGTTAGGACGTG
This sequence comes from Trachurus japonicus, assembly GCF_045865225.1. Lineage (NCBI taxonomy): Eukaryota > Metazoa > Chordata > Actinopteri > Carangiformes > Carangidae > Trachurus > Trachurus japonicus. The sequence continues at coordinate 13,910,866 of NC_140912.1, forward strand.
TAGAGTAACAGCAGAGAGAGAAGAGAGAGCAGTGATGCTGGGAGTGGTATTCCACAACGGGCCAGGCGTGCCGGCTGTCTTAGCCCTAAGCCGGCCAGTGGGGCTGAAAGTACCATCTCTCCACAGAGTTTCCACTTCCAACAGCTGAAGGTTATTATCCACAGCCAAGGTTGGAGGAATGCTCGGACTAGTGGCGCCGGCCCAATATTTAAACACATTTCTCAACTGAACAACCTCAGGGACGGCGTGACAGTGAGAGCCAGATTCATAATTGACCAAACCCTGTCCCTAACCACCTCTACCATCTGTACAGCCAGTGTGAAGGGATGCAGCTCAGACCTCTAAAAATGTGAGTCATCATTGTAAGAAAACATCATTTATTTTGTAATATCGGGGAAAAAAATAAATCCTTCATTTCCACAAGTACACCACTTCATCTGCTGTTATTATGAAGAAATACATACACATTCATACCCACATATTGTTGGGGACGCTGTAGATCTCCACTGGTTTTTAAGTGGTCCAGTGTCAACAAACCACCTGTGGCGTAGCACGGCTGTATGGGTGTTTGCCGACAGTAACGGGATGACCTCTGTCACACAGGAACTCTGGGAATGTCCAAGAGGTCAACATGGAGTTCCCTCCGCCAGGCTGCACTGAATAAACACATTTTTCACCCACTGAACAGCAAGAATGTGTGTTCCTCAGAGCTGACTACATGCATTCTTGACCTGCTCCTTGTCCATGCGTGTCTACTCTCCTTGCTATATAAATCTTGTACTGTAAATCCCTTTGGAGAAATTCTAGCACTTCACTACGTTCATCAGGAGCACCTGTCTGCCTCTCGCCTGTCAGCTCTTTCCACTTCAACACATCTAGTATGTGAGTACTGCTGCCCTCCCCGCATCCTCATCCAGGAAAACAAACATCTGAGCCTTCAAAACATTTGCCTGATCAACTTCCTTGTTTTTTCTAGAAATTACAAAGTGAGGACTCTTTGCATATCTGTATGGTGAGGTCTGTTTTTCTTTTCCAAGTTCCTGCTTTAGGAATTTTAATAATTTAATGGCAAATGGCTACAGTATACAGTAACAATGACAACTCTTTGACAATGAGGGACACTGTTGCTTTCAGCAAGAGCACAGTAATATTGTTACTAATTTACCTGATGTTTAATATGTCAAATGTCAACGATCTTTAGCGTGTTAATATGCTGACATTTGGTTCAAAGTACAGCTGAGGCTGATGGGAATGTTGTTTGATTTGTAAGCGACCTATTTGACTGTAAATCACAAATTCAAATTTTGACCTTATGGCAGCTCCAGATTAAAAGTTTAGGGATCACAAAAGTGATTATAATTCACCCCGATGTGGGTTTGTAAATGTCATGACGATCCATCTGTAGTTTACCAGTTGTTGAGTCTCACCAAAAAACAAATACGTCATCTTCATAGTGGCACTGGAGGAAAGGCCAGGGGATCATCAAAGTCAGTGGGGTTTGGCCTCTGGAGACCATGAATGTCTGTTGAAGATTTCATGTAAATTCATTCAGGACTTTCAGTCTGAAGAAAAGTGGCGTGCGGACCGACCAACCAACCGACAGATCAACACTGTCAATCACAGGGGTCTGGTGGAAGTGTGGTTAATAACACCAACCAATGTGAGATGTGTGAAGGAGTCACCGTGGATCCACTACTGTATGATGTAAGATCAGTATTCACAGATTTCAAAACTGAGCGGAAGTTTACAAGCCTTTTGTTTTTGTTCAGGCATGCACAGACAATAGTGCTTCCTTTCCAATAGTGCATCCTGTGATTTTTTTCCCCCCGTTCCTTTATTATGACTAAGTAAGATGATGTTACTGTATTTTCATTCAGCAAGTGTTGCGTGACCGTGACAATATCAGCTTCTAGTAAAGGCAGAAGTAAAACTACACTATAAGAGTTCTCAGATCAAACACACTCTCAGTCATGACCAAACATGGACAAGTATGAATGTGTTGTTGACAGGTAGAGTTCACACAGTCCACCATCTGTCCAGACTAGGTCCTTTTTTCTCAGCCTTGCCTTGATGGTCACTTGCATAACAGCTCACCAGGGCCTTAATAGTCTCATGGGAGTGCCAATGGCAGCTGTGGGCCCACACTGAGACACTTCCTACTGTATGTCATCATCAGTGTCATCACTCAGATGGCGAGACAGGTACAGTTGTCGGTAAATGCCTCACGTCTCAAGCGAAAGGTTGTTTTACAGATAGGCTTACCTAAAACTCTCTGTCAGCGGTGGAAAGAAACACTGACTACAACTGTGTGGGGTTTTGTGACATTAAAACCTGTCAACAGGGACATGGGTATGATGAATTGACTTTCCTGTGATGAATGGCTCAACAGTTCCATGGCGCTCAGAACATTAGATACTCCAGACCAATCCGTTTTTGACCCTGTTCATCAAGTTTCCCCACCCTCTTGGAAGGACAGTTGAGTAACAGTTCCACTGTGGTGCACAACGGAGAGGTCTCAACCCATGAGGTTCTGACAACATGTGGGTGGAGTGGGCTGTATCCCCCCAACACCGACTACAAAGCTGCACAACAGGACTAAAGTAATACGAGCGTAAAATTCAGCTGTTGAGGTGGTGATAAAATTCTCCCATGCGCTCTTGTTCTTGTGGTATGTGGCTTTTTAGCATCGAGTTTCTGTTTCTCATGACAGTTCAACTCAACAGATACTGTACAAGGCTCAGTTCTCCCTCAAACAACATGTTTTCAGCATAGTGATTTCAAAATCAGCCAAAATATAATGTCAACCCCTAACCCTTCTAGACCATCATTTAAACATCTTGGAAAATAAATCTAATGAAGTTTTTATAAATGTTTTTAACGTTTAACTAAATTGATATTAATATTAAAAAATCACTTATTTTAGTAGGTCAGCATAAGTCAATATCAATAAGACCACCCATTGAGTTGCCAGGTTATAAATAGTATGACACTTCAAGTCATTAATGAAAGGTTACATTAACATTAGAAATCCACAATACGTCTAATCTTTTAAGAAGCAGATTAATTTATTGCAAAAACACAATTAATTCAACTGTAAAACAATAAAAGTATAAATGCTGGAAACAAAACCCGTCTTCTAAAGTCATGCAAATGCAGCTGGAACACTAATTTCAACAGCAAGTCTTGGTTTGTTCAGGGTGTGTCAAAGAGGCTGTGCAGTAAAAGGGCAGCAGACAAAAGGACATAGTGTATATTTTGATTAGTAATGAGATGTTACAGGTCAGATGCTTTCACTTCACAAGTTCACACCCTTTCAATCTATTAACAAGTGGTGAATATGCCCAAGCTGTCCTTCCTTTCAAAATGAGGTTGTCGCTTCCTCAATCCATATTGCACTCGCCAACTTCCTATAATCTATTTCCCCATGGGAAACAGTTTCCTTGATGCCTGCTCTGCACAGGTTTGATTAGCACTCCTCCTCAACATTTACCTTCAACACAGTGATCCACCGCCCAGAGTCACCCAGAATTGCAACATCAGCTCAAATTTATTTCTCCTTCCTGGACCAAACACTCAGTGGCCAAACAGAGCTTGTGTTCATAGAGTGCGCTCACTTCTGAAACTTCATCTCTCGCTGTAAACTTCAACCTACTTAAACAGGGCGAAACTCCCTATTTCAAGTATTAACATGCCAGCTGTTTGCACGCTTATACATACAACCACGTGGACCACCGTCTTGTGAAGCATGCAGGGGAGAGACTGTGACTCATAACAAAGTGAGGGGGAAACATTTCCTGTGGTTGGAAAGAAACATCTTCAAATAACGGATTTAAGAAACACTCACCTGCCTAGCTCCTCTCCAATTTCATAGAAATCATCCACATTCTGTTGCTTGAATACCGCCATGCCAGGTGTCTTCATCGATGTAGCTTATCTCCTTGATATGCACCACTTCAGCCTGTCTATCTCCACAAGTCCAACCCTGTGGGTAAAAAGAGTCACAAATCAGCAGTGAAAATATTGGCTGCAGGTTTCAGCATGCAGCAGAGCATTCCACTAAGACGTGTACCTGCTTTCTCCTTCCTGTGTACAAAGCCTAAAACACTGAAACAATTGCAAAGGAAATAAAAAAGTACACTTAGTCTGCCTTTTACTGGACTTAACACTGATTATTGGCTTAAAAATTCAGTAAGTACAACTCACAAAACTCCGCCAAGCTGAGCAGTATGACAGACTTCAGTATTCATGATTATAACGGGATTACAAATTAAAAGAAAAGAGCTTTTTGGGTAATTAGGGCAGGGTATCTGTTGTGAAACATTTTGTCTGGCAAACAGGCTGATGCAGGCAGAAGCTTATTCTTTTCAAATATTAGGAAATAACCATTATTCCTACTATAATAAGGTCAATATAAAACTAACCAACTGTACAGTGTAAGCATGGACACATTGTGTGTGCATACAACTGTGAAGAAGAAAAAAACTTAACTGAAAAACCACAAACTTCCCATTCAGTAAGTTTCATGTCACTCATGAAATGTGTCAATAAACTGGCTGCAGTTAAATTTTGTGTCTTACCTTCTGTCAGAGCTGCTCCTAATAAACTTGCATCAGTTCCCAAGTCTCCTACAGCTGGTCTGCTCCTGACATGTCTGCAGCTCAGTCACAAAACTGCCCCTTTAACGTCTCTGTTGTTCTCCGTCACTTACGGCAGTCTGCAGAAGTCCCGCCCCCTGATGGCTCTATTATGAAACTGTAGCATGAGAGAGACAACTATCAGTAAAGGTGACTAACATTAACTGGTGTTTGGTCTGATCTAGCAATTAAGGAACTGAGTTTTACTAACATGGGCGGTTTTCATGAACACTTACAGACAAGTCTCCACACACTCAGCCATTGTTTATTGAATTGTTGTTGTTCTTTTAACTGGTACTACAAAAACATAGTGGCGTATGCTCATTTTTCTAACATAAAAGCTTTGCACTTTTCATCATAACATGAAACCGATTAACAATTGACTTGATACTGTAGAGACAAAGAAAAAAAAAAGTGAAGTGCCCTATAATGTTCTGATATCATCCTGTCACTACACATGTGCAATATAATGCTGGAAAAAGCAAAAGAAAGAAAGAATATATTGATAGTTTTACATGTAGCTTATTCAATGTGAAAATAAAACATAAAAACATTAAAAATGCATGCAAACCAACCTTAGGACAAGAGGTTGTGTAATGAAATATAAGTAACCCTTAAAACCTACTGTATGAGCCCTTTGACAAAATGAGTGGACCTAAGGAAAAAATACTTTTACCTTAGACCAATCAAGTTCGAACATTTTGTTTTCAAGAGAGACCTGCTCTCATGAGGAAAACAAATTCAATTGTAACTTATAAAGGTTTTTTTTTTTTTTTTTACATTTCCAACACCAAAACAACTGCAACTCTGCCATTTGCTCCAAAGATCAGGTGTAACAAAAACTGTGACAAAACAATGGCAAGAGAAAAAGTGGTTGACGCATTACAAACAGCAAAGAAATCACTGTAAACAGCTCAAAGTAAATCAAGAGTAAATAAAAAGTTATTATGAGTTGTAAACAAAACATCAGCACAGAAGAGAAAGGGCTAAGTGAGAAAAAAACTTAACACTTGTTTCCCTGTCGTAGAGCAGTTTAACACTGTTGATTGACCCAATATAAACCTGTTGTTTTATAAAACAGGTGTCACGCAGAATATGGCCAAAGTGCAGAGGAGTAAACCATCATGTGTGAGTACCTGGGTGTGGAAGAGAGACAGATGTTGGTCTCCATGTCAAGAAACCTCCTGAAATACATCCCTCATACATAAAAAATCATCATTGCCCTCTTTTTCACACAACGATCACACTGACGCACTGACTACACAGCCTTTTCACCCAGAGCTGGCATACAGCACTAAATGGTACCTGTGACTGACTGTAAACGCTGGCTAAACAAATGTTATACTGCCACACTGAGGACAATGAATGCAATTACATCCACAATTTAAGGATATTCCAGCATTGTACATATGTTTTATATTTTTCAGAGCAGGTTTAGTCAGGGGGACATCTATTCGTATTAACATTAAATATCCCTTATCAATGGGGGGAAAGCCACAAAAAAACACAGTTTGGAGCAGTAAGCCATTTACAGGGAAGTAAGTATTTTAGAGTAGTTATACATTAGTCAGATAATCAGGTAATTTGTTGGCATCCATAAATTTGGTGTTTTAAAGTCAAAGCAAATACATATTTTCCTCCAAACCAAATCCAGTGGACATTATATGCAGTATAGTACAAGTTTAAGTATAAATGTTAGTGGAAATGTAGGTGAGCTATCAGATGTCCCTCTGAAAGTAATTGCAGTGAGTGATATTTAAGAGTAAAAATAATTTCAGAGTATCAAAAATGATGTTCCTGTGGAAGATTCTGCCAAATACACTGTAGTACTGTAGTACAAAGGCTTTATCGATGCATCCCTGTTCCACATCAGTGGTAGTACATTTCAGTCTTTGATTCTAAATTTGTTCAAAAATCTTTGGACCCACATTCAGTCTGGAATGATATGATTAGAAACCATTAAAAGACTTAAGTTTTAGGTTTCAGTAAACTGTGATTTTCAGCATAAGCGATTCGAGCTCAGGGATCAAACACACAACATGTTGTTGAGTGGCACTATGGAAAATATGTATTAAAAAAGATAAACAACTTCCAGACATTTAAGAAAGGAAGTGGGGTGGTGAAAGCACAAAAAATAATCACAATGAAAACAAGAGTAAAAAATAAAATACAATAATTCCTTCAACCATGAAAGGATCACAGTTATGTTTTCAAAAATACTGATTCGGACTGCAAGTGTTGAGTTCAGCATTGGAGGAGGAAGAGATATAAGACGAGTGTACTGTTGTAACCATGACAAAGACAAACAAGCATACAGCAAATAAAGCATTTCAAAAATAAATGGCAGGAATACTGATTTGGCCTGCGATGTTTTGGTCCTTTGATGCAATTTGACTTAAAAAGTCTTTAGAAAGTTGATTGTTCTTTGATGCAGAGACCAACTCCAACTATTCTTAAGGAGGAAAAAAATCCCTTTTACAACTGCAGCACATCAACTGCGGTGTGGAGGTGACCTCTTTGTCTTCAGATGGCAGCCACATAGCCTGGGAAGGTGCTTTGAAGTTTAAGGTCAGTTGTCCTCCTCATCATCGCTGACAAAGCTCCGTCCATCCTGACTAGTCTCTCTCTCCCTGAGGAAGGTCTGTCTGATCGCCTCCAGCTCCGTCAGCTCCAGACGGACTTTCTCCAGGTGGAAGGAGCGGCGGTTCTGGATTTGCCTCAAGGGGAACGGGTTCATGTCCACAAAAGCGATACTCATGAGCTTCCTGCAAAAAAGAAAACAGAAAAGGAAAAAGGCGACCGTATCAGTCTGTGTTTGTCTTCATACACCCGTCACACAACAAGGAGCAAAGCCCAGTAATAGTGCATGAACACAGACACCAGGACAAAACTGCAGTTACAATACCTCGAATCGAGGATTGTGCTTGTGAAGTATCGAAGATATTTGAAGATGGTTGTGGAATCCTGCAACTTCAAAAACTCTTCCTCTTTGTACTTGAAGAGAGCCAGGGCGAAGCGAAATATGATCTGAGGAAGATAACCATCAGAGCTGTGAAATTCATGACTTTTTTTGTGTGACAGTATAATACATTCATCATCTTTGACTTGCACAGTATAAAATGGCTTTCTGTCTATTGATTTACTGAGTTTACAGCTGAAACTACACTTGACAGAACTACAAATAGGCTACAGACTAAATTGGTGATAACAGTTCTGCGCAAACGCTACTGTTGTAACTAGCGAGTGAACACATAGGGGAACATTGAGGAACTCAAAAGCCAAATATCTTCCTCTCCAGTTGGTGGAGCGTAAAAACAAAACCAAAGGCGAGCGACCACATGAGAGCTGCAAGACAGAAGCAGGATGCAGGATGTGTAGCAAGCTGCTTGCTAACAGGTTTGCCATTTAGCTAAAAAGGTGTTAAAATATATATTTTTGGTTCTTCTGCCTTCAAATGGCCAAAATTAAGTTAGTGCGGGGTTACAGATGCATTTTTTTTTTAGAAGTTGTAGGTGTTTTTGCAGATATGTTGTTTTGTTAAGCTAGCAAAAACATGGCTATTTAGACATTGAGCAGGCACATATCAATATTAGCATTCGTCTGAAGTCGTGTTTGTGTCAACATGGAAAATTAAAGTCCACTACTAACACAAATTTTGATTGTGTTGGAGGTCTCCTGATAAAAAATATCGACGTCTTTAACTTGCTGGGTGTTTGACTTTCTTCAGCAGCTAGTCGCTAACTTTATGTCTATGATTTGCTGTGCAGATCGTGGTCAGGGCTGTATCAAATATTTTTGCTGAAAATAGCCGCCTGAGTTTATGAGAGCACTGCCTGCAGACCATAAAACCAAAACAAAGAGCTACAACAGGCTACAAAGCTTTGTACGAGCAGTGTTGGGTGCTAATTTCATGTGAAATTACACATCAGTGAAATCTCAAAACAACAAATAATGGAACTTTAATTAAGGCTCACAGAGGTTTAAGGGTTTTGAAACAAGTGCTGGTGAGTTAAGGTTTGTTAATACCACCAAAATGCATATATGGGATTTTGTTTACACCGAAACAAACTTATCAGACACACCATCTGTAGAGAGGAAGGTAAATTTAAACCTACTCACCTAAACTGGCTACATCAAAAAGACTGTTTGAGATTCTTTAGTTTTTAACTTTGTTTTAGATCTCTGTGTGCATGTCTGGACAGAAGTTGTTGTGAGATAAGAGGATCACAGTTCCTCTCTCTCTTCTACCTCTTACCTTTGGACCTTCATAGAGAAAGGCATCCCAGATCTTGAAGAGGATGTCGCTCACCACACTGTCCACAAACACCACCAGGAACCAGTTGAAGGTGATGAGGGAGAAATCCACCTTGTACTGCTCAAAATGGGTATGAAGTCGGGGCAGCTTCTCGCTCATCAGGTCCTTGAAGACACGCTGGTCAACCTGCATAGGCACAACCATTTGTTAATTTCTTTTTTTTTTTTAAACTGCCAACAAAGACCTTAATTTTTACACCGGGGGGAGAAGATGAGAAAATACCCAACAGGGCAAAAGGCAGCAAGGAATGCTGACCAGACCACTTCACTGCATTCCTGCTCTACTAAATCAGCAGCAGCAGGCTCGGTCACATGAATACGACATCACAGTCATCAAAGAAACCTGTTCACTTTGGTAAGGAGACAGGAACTAGTCCCTGTGTTTCCCAAGTGCTGCAAATATATATACTGTACCTGTGAGCCAAGAAGAGTCTTGGTGTAATAGTCTCTTGGCATGAAGACTTCCACGATGGCTATAAGGCTCCAGAAGGCATCTTCTTGGTCCAGATAGAGCAAGGCAATGGCGGCCAGCCTGTCAAAATTGCATGCAATAAAAATGAATTGTCACAACAAGGCACGACAACAGAGAATCAGAGGAACCAGGTGCCCTCCTGTTACCTGTTGAGGCCCTGACAGTAGCCGATATCTGGATTCCTCCAGGAGAAAGCCACCAGGACGTTCCTGAGTTTCTGGATGCCGCCTGCACTCGGGGAGGCATAGTGCTTGTTGTTGGGCAAAGTACGCAGCAAGTCCAGCTCGATCTGCTTCGAGGCTGGGTTGGGCTTCTCCCGTGCCACATTTAGCAAGGTCTCATAATAGTCTGGTGCCAAGTGGTCCCGAAACTTCTTGACGTGGAAGGAGACACACCAGCGCCACACCTGAGAGCGGTGCTCGTGGGGAACACCGCAGCGAATCAGGGCTTTGAGCTCAGGGGAGCGCACCAAGTCTCTGTTCATGGTGCTGGTCAGATAGTTCTCCCACTTTACTCCCACCGACACCTCCTGATTTGTCATGGACAGGGACTTCAGCTCCAAAGCTCTCACCTTCGCAACCAGCTTCTCCTCCTCTTCTTCCTCCTCGGGCACCGTCTTGAAGCCATACACGTCATACTCACTAACATTGAATCACAGCAGGGAGAAAAATTATATATTAATTAATTATAATACTATATTATATTAGTCGGGGTGGGGTGGGGGGGTCACATTCTGTCAGCCTGCCTTCACGTAGAGACTACCTGAATTTCTAAAAATACATTTTTTTGACACGCTCCAAAAAGGATGTGCCTGAGCTTGTACATAAGTCTGACACACTAATTAGAAGTGTCTGGAGAAATTAGGTGCAACTGTCAATCAAAGTAAAACAGGTCTTGTGAGCTGCTTTCTGAGTCTGACATCTGGGTCTACTAAAGCTCCTGAAGCAACATCTGTGTCTTTTTCACTCCAAAATTGGATTTTTCCTCGATACATGTAACTGCATTCCTCCAATGTTTCAGACAGTATATTATTTCTGCAACACTACAATGAAGCTGTGCTTGAAAATCCTCATTGTGACAAGTCATTAATCCTTGCACATACAGATTTCTGATATTTAGGTTAAAGTTATTTAAATTTCAAGGTAAAATCTAAAATGTTTTTGTGCTTTCCAAAACTAGTTCTATTGAATATGACATAACACAACAGGGTTTTTTTTTGCACGGCCCCTACCTGACAGTGTTGGGCTTGAAGATGGGGTGCTCTTGCTGGTCAGGAGCCTCTGCCTGCAGCGCATCCTCTAATAATCTGGAAATGACCTCGCGGGCAGGACTCTGCTCTGATGAAGAGCACACTGGAGTCTTCACTTCTTGAAGCAGCACCAGATACTTACTCTCCACTTGACACATCTTGGCCTCCAGGGCCGTGTACTGCAGCAAAGACAGAAGAGAGAGGGTTAACACTGAGTTTCAGCTTGGTATTCATTTTTTCCTCATTTGTGTTTTAGGTTTCGGGGGCACGAGCTGAGGTCTTCCCGTAGCTGAACCTCCCCCAAAGTTACTCAGACTTCCTGTTTCTGTTATGTAATGCACCATTAGTCAACAAAACGCAAGATGGTACCTTTGCTTCTAGAGCTTTTTCTCTGCTCTCTGAGTTTCTGCGTAACACTGTAAGCTCTAGGATCTCTTTATTCAGGAACTTGTTCTGGGATTTGTAGCCTTGAAGACTGTCCTGAAAGGGAAAAACAAACACTGTGTTAGTTTAATCAGTGAGAATTGAACTACAGCAAAAACAAACCATGAAGAATTACAATCTTATGTTAAACTGAGACTACAGAAATTAATATGACATAAACGTTTCTGCTGGTTCTACAATCAAACTCAGCTGTATTCTCTTAATCAACTATAAATCTCTTTTGGGTTTTGTTTTCTTCACCTTGAGGATGTCCAGCTCCTGCTGCTCTTTGCCGGGAGGTAGCAAACTGCCATCATTTGGATTTCCGCTCTGTTCTGAGTTCTGCTGCGACAGTTTTATGATGACTTCATCCTTAGCCTGGATGGTCTCCATCAGCATCCCCAGCTGGTCATTAATTTCCCCCACTTTAATCTTCAGGCCCTTCAGCTCCTGCTGCAGGCTATCTTTCTCCAAAGATAGACGCTCCATGTGGCCACACAAGGACTGGATCTGTCCATCTCTTTCCTGAAGCAGGGTTTCCAGCTGGGTGATTTCTTCCTGGGGTACTGCCTGGGGGGACTGGGCCTGGTCTGAGTCTGCAGATGGATCTGGATCTGGAGCTGGAGCTGGGGCTGGACGGTGCACTGTCGGCCTCTCACACTGAGATGTCCTTAGAGTCTGCTGCAGAAGTCTCACCAGCTCCTGGGAGATAAAGACAATTTGTCTGGTCAACAGATAATCAGGATATGCTAAACTGAAGTTGCCTTGGTCACAGAAAATGTGTGTTTGTTGAACTAAATGATCTGTGTGCTTGTGGTGTATATAATAAGCTTAAAGCTCAAATATTGTACATTTCATATGATCTTGTATTATCAACTTGGACACTAATGTGAAAAGTCATACACCAGTTACATTCCACAGTTTTGCAATACAAAACAAAGTGTCATCTTTGCCACAATTTCACAATCCGTTACTGTAGCTCACTGCTATGGATTTCAAAATGTAGCGATAAACTTATGTTTGTCCTTCTAACAAACATCTGTAATAGTCAGTACTGGTCCCAATGAACTGGGACATAAATAACATCACCACAATTATAAAAATTAAGACTTTTGCCTTGTGAAATTGTCTTTTTTACTTGTTGTATTATATTTAGTGTGGCTTTTGTTAAGCTCATAATTCACTACCCATTCTAATTCTGAGATCAGAAAGCCAAAATAACCGACCTCATCTAGTTCAATAACAAAAAGGGTCCCAGAGCTACATACATCATTAAATAGCTATGCTGCACTGAGAAAACATGGCCAAAATGTTAATACTCAGCTCATGCTTTTGCACTGTGTGCTCACGTAAACAAACCCAAAGGCATGGGGTCAGAGATGCAGACACGGTAACTGGGACATGACACCGACAGATTCTTTCAGAAGACATTTTGCAAATGTAATATTATTAAATTATATTGTAATACTATATAATAACTCTGTGATCACTAGGTACATTAGTATCTTTCCATGCTAGGTGGATGAACTTCATTTAGCTTTTAACAAAAGGACGATGTGACTAATAAATTCAGCCTAGACCAAATATTACCTGGAGGACATAGATGTTATTAACAATACTTCAACCTCAGCTTTGGTCCATTTGACCTGAACACTAACAGAATATTTCTAGCAGCAGTTACAGACTCAACCAGCTGAATCAGTGACTCAGAGTTCCTTACTAACTTCCTGCCAAATTTGGAGCTGGCACTTAACAGAGGAAGCATACACACACATACATTATTTATTCATCTGGCCAGCGCTGCAGCCGTTGTGACCAATCAGCTAAGTCTCCAAACACTAAAACAAGAACAGAGACTGAGGCCAGGGAACAGCACAGCTGTGACTGTTGTGAGGAAACTGCTCTTCTCTTATTTCTGGTTTAAGCATGACTAAACATTGCTGTCTTTCTTCACCAGTGAGCCCATCAGAATGACACCACAACCTCAGGCTTTTGCTTCATTCACTGACATGATGGTTAAAGCTTTACAGTGTCCAGTAGAGACAATTCACTCATCATAAAGTTAAATCCTGGCAGTTAAAAGTAAAAATAATGGCATAATGTGTCACTGTGAAAATCAATAAGTCTTTAAATTAAATTTAGCAATATCTAAGACTACTGTTAACAGGATGGCTGGTAAGATGAGCTTTAAGACAACAAACAGGAAATTAAAATAAATAGTCTTAAGCCACATAAAGTACAGGAAGGTAAAAGGAAGTTCATTAGTTTTGTGGTTATTTTGTCATAGACCAAAGTATTGGCTAAATTTGAAGGTAAAGTTTTGATAATGATGCTTAAAGAAAGGACAACGTGAATATTCTTAATTGTGATATGGACATGAATGTGAATAGTACTGCTTTCAGTATCAGATAATTCATCCAGTGCTTGAGGACTAATGTAGTCCTGTTGGTATAGCCGCTCCCATACAGCATTGTCTTCCTTCCTACATGTATTAGGGCTGGGTATTGTTGAGAATCTCACGATTCGATTCGATTTCGATTCATTAGGTCACGATTCGATATCGATTCGATTCGATATTGATTGAAATGCTTCGATATCGATTCAGTATCAAGCAGAAATACACAAATAAGAGTACCAGATTTTTTTTTTTTTAATAATTATTTGTTTAGTTTCATGCCTTATGAACAGCCATAGTATAACTCATAGCATAACAAAATATGACACTGCTTTAACACTGAACTACAGTGCAGCTAAATTTAAATTAGGCTATGTGATACTTTCCTCTTGGAAAATAACTCATAACATTTTGAGTAATAAAACAATACAAAACAATATTATTAATAATAGTTGACTGCACAACTGAAAATATTGTAGCGACCCCGCAGTAATGTTCTTGTTATGATGTTTAAGTTCTGTGATTTCTGACTGACTGTCAATGTGTATGGTACGGGCAGGTGGGATGAGAAACTGAGGGGCTGGGGTGAGTGTGAGGAAGACAGAGTCCTGTCTGTGTGTAGGTGAGTGAGTGAGGAGGAGCAGAGGAAGAAGTGAGAGCAGCTGTCAGATAAGTTCAGGGTTTCCCGCAGCGCTTTCCTGTTAAGGCGGCCGCCTTAACAACAAAGAGCTGCCGCCTAAACTAACGTCTTAAAAAAAAAAAAAAGTAGCGATATTCGCATGCATAACAGCAGCGCGTGTTGAAAGCGAAAGTTAATACGGCACGGCGCGGTGCGTCCCTCCCCCGACGATCGATCCCCGCTGCTGCTGCTACTCACTCCCATATTGTTATGGTTTGGTCTAGTGCGGCCCCCGTCCGTACAGCGCGAATCACACGAGGGTGTTGCTCGCAGCGCCCCCACTGGCCAGGGGCTTGAATCGATTCAGAAGATTGCTGAATCGATATTGAATTGCAGAGAAAAGAATTGCAATGCATTGCTGAATCGATATTTTTACCCAGCCCTAACATGTATGTTTTTTTTTTAAAATGCTATTATGTTGTTTGAAATGGCAAGAGAAATAACTCTGTACCTTCTGACTGGCCAGCTCCTCTCTGAGTTTGGCCTGCTCCTGCTGCATGCGGCTCAGCTCTTCCTGCTGGCTCTGGAGGCGAAGCTGCATCTCCAAAGGTTTGCTGCCGTTGCACTCCACTGGGGAGCTCTCAGCGCTGCGCGTCTCAGAGCTGCGCCCAAACCTTCCGGAGCCCATCATGTCTCGCAGCAAAGGCCTTTTAGGCCGTGTCGAGTTGCGCACAAAGTCGAAAGTAAATGCAGATCCAAAGGAATCTGAGGAAGAAGAGAATTTCACCATTTGCTGCCTGTAAACCCCACCTATAGCTTCAAATTGTATGTGTAAGAAACAGAAATGAACAAAACAAAACGAGCAAAGCGCACTGCCTGTTTGTTATAGTGATGAGTAAATGGAATAACACAAGCCTGTGTAAGATGAGTATGAGTATTAAATCCTAGCTAGGAGGTGGGTGGCTGAGGCAGCAGGAAGTCCACGTACGTCTGTGAGTGTCTGGGTGATGCTTCTGTTCAGGGAAGTCCTTGGGCGGGGCATCCACCAGCTCCCACTCCTCTGTGCTGCTGTTACTGGTGTAAAACACACTGCGTCTGCCCTCCACTCCTCGGCCCTGCCGCAGATAGGACATGGAGTTCCTAACAGAACAGAAAGCAGGCAGGAGGGTGAGTGAGACCATGAATGTGGAGCTTCTGTGACATCCTGGGCATTAAGCGATTGCTACTATTTAAAATCCACATGGACCATGGACACACTGCAGGCAAGCTTCATGCTCTGCTACTTTTGTAAATGGCAACAAGAGCACAGCCTTTCTTTGTTGAGGTTTTTTTCACTTTTGCCAACACGTCAACTTGACACAATTTCACAAGGCAAAAGTCTTCATATTTATATTATATTTAGTGTGGCTTTTGTTTAGCTCATAATTTACTACCCATACTGTATGTCGTCAAGAACTACAGAAAGAAAGCTGTAGAGAAATTAAAACAAATTAAAAACAACAGCAGTTCCCTGCAAGATGGATTATCAAAATAAACTACTCAAAAATCATTATTAAAAATAAATAATCTTAGACATACAAAAAACATTCTTTAATATAAACAGGGCTTTAACTTACCGTATCTCTACTGTGTGAAAGACCTCTGTAACTGAACCTTGACATAATGGCCATCACATTATGACATTTGTTTGGTTTAACTGTGTGCAACAGAATAAAGTTCTCACCTCTTGTACTTCACACTTCTTTCTGTGTCCACAAAGAAGTGTGAAGGCCACGTAGCGAATCACACTCAACTCACACGTTATAAGCGCGCAGGCCTGTCTGAGTCTTTAATATCACGTCCCCGTTACAGCGACATTCTTCAGCTTTAACGTCTGCACATGAGCTTTAAGTGCAGAAACTGCTGATACACTGACAGATTTAAACACAGGACTGGTATAGGCTATAGATTAGCTGCTCTGTCAGTAGCTGTGTGTGTGTGTGTGTTGTGGAGGCACACTATTAAAAAGCAGCATTGCAGCTTAATTGCTCCAAGATTCCTCTGCACCTTTATAAGTGAATTCTCTTTCCACCATTGATACAAAAGCAAATTCCAATCCACATGTCGCATTTTTAGCATTTCAGTGTGCTGTACCGCTTGAATAGAGATGTTGTCTGGCCCAGAGGGGGAACTGTTGATGGCTTATCAACTAGAGCAGCTAGTGAGCTATGAGTGTAACCATTTCCTCTACTGCAGTAGAAGAAGAAGAAGTGAAGAGGTATTTAGTTTCCTCACTATTCAAAGCTCTACTGTGGCAGATCAACTAGTTGTGCCTGTTTAGCAAGGACTCAAATCAAAGGCTTGAACACACACTTCCCTTGTTTGTCCGTTTAGCCTCACCTGAGTTCTGTCCCAATGTTTTTGAGTGAGTTGAGGGGGTTTGTGGACGCAGCAGAGGGTCCTCGGGCTGACTGGATCCCCACCATTCCCCCACCATCTGTTTCTGTATCGATGGCAAAGTCGCTGCGGACCTTCTCCATGCTGTCACTTGGCTTCTCAAAGACGCAGCCATCTGAAAACACAAAACACGGAGAAACTAGAATAACATCATAATAACACAGCATTACTCATATCACCACAACACTCTGTCTTTCATAGGACCTTGGGTATATCTATTGTTGTTAGTAGAGGAAATGAGACTGTAGTGACCCTGGATGGATTCCAGAATAAAGTGAAGCAACACTTGGAGTTACCCAGAATGCTATTTACCACAAAGAAGGATGCCTGTGGGCAGCTCCCTAACCATCAGAAAATACAGTACGTAGCATTTCTATGCCCAGACTCCTAAATTTAAATTTTCCCTTTGTATGAAATTAGCTGAAAATAGAAAGCGTGGGAACATTTTTGCGGGCCAAGTAGTGCTGAGGACAGCCACTGACAAACAGCCGACAAAGACAACGATCTGACACCTTCTGCTCTTTCAATTTGCATATTGAGACCAGGAAACAAATCTTTTTATGGTCTATAAACCTGTGTCACCTTTAATTAGTAATGCAAATAAGTCAATGTTACAGTTTGTCTGGGCATGCTGCGTTTAAACCTTTGCAGTAACTATTATTGTTAGCTATTAAACATTAGTATTTATTAGTAACAGAAAAAAACATAAAATAGTCTACTAGCCATTCAAAAGAGCTACATATAACATTTAATGGCCTATTCACAGTTCAGGAGACATTCCTGAAAGATTTTACTGGTGTTTCCTGCTCCACACATTTCAGCACTACTCACTGACAAAAGTTCAAGAACTACTAAGATGGAAATAAACCAGGAAATGGGGAGAAAAACCATTTAAAAAATGTATAATTAGTTTAAACTACTTATTCATTAAAGTTGCTTTTAGCCATTTTTTGTACAATTTGTGATTTAAAAGCATTTATCTTGTAAGAGGCTAACTGATATGTGTACACCGATACTGATGAGGTGAGTTTTGTGCCTTTTAAAGGTAGAATCACTCGGAGCATTTTAAAAGAGAGTATTATTAGGTGTGTGTGTGATGACAGGAAAAGGAAGAGGCATTCACACCTCACTTAGCAGACAATACAAGTCACGCCACTTTAAAGAGTTCTCATGCCTCACTTGGTTATAATATTAACCTTTTAGTCTCAACACGATAGTTGCCCAGTCTCTTATCAGTCAAGTCTCTTATCAGCTAAAACAGATGTGTAGTTTTTCTTTTTTATGATGACTAGGATGATCTGAAAATAAGTAATTTTATAGTTCCTGCTTTACCTACTGTGCAAAACACACATAGGCACAGGGAGAGCATGAGAGAGCACTTCAAAAAGGTTTCAACCTAGAACCATCTTGCGGTCGGACAGAGCTATCCGTGTACCACAACAACAACAAAAAACCGTCAGAAACTATGGGGCTCACAACAGCCTCATATCCAAGTTATCCCAAATAGCTTTCCCATGAAGAACCACATGACAAAACCAAACCACAGTCCAGACTCTACACACGCAACCAGGTATGACAGCTCCTTTTGGTCCCGATCATTAGAGCAGTTAATAGACATGCTGGTTGATGACGAAATGAAACAACTGGTTAACGAGAAAGAAGAACATCCAAGTTATGATGAAAATGACGTGTTAATAATGTTCCACTGTATGAATATACTGTGTTGTAAAAGCTGACGGATGTTGAAACCAGCCAGCACAGCAGATAGTGCATAGAAATAAAAACGCATACCGGATAAAGTAGCAGGGAGACCTTTTGTTGATTTCTGATTTTATCAGTGTTTAACACAACCACTCCTACATACTCGGGAACCTGGCAACAAAAAGCTCGACTTGTGTTTGCAGCACTTGTGTGAAAGATGTGTTTACTTTCAGCTGGTGTCTGGATGTGATAAAACAGAGCAGGGGAAATTAACATCGTACATTCCCACTGTATGCATGTGTGTTTGTGTGTTTGTGCGTGTGTACCTGCCTACCATTTTCTTTGCCTACAAGGCCGGTGGGAGGATGGGCCAAGGTCGGGGAGCTCCAGCTGTCTCTCTGGCCGGAGCCACGTGTGTTGCTGTATTCCCAACGTTTCTGCTGCAACTGCTGCAGCCAGTAATGCATCACCTGCTTGCTGGGAGCCTAGAAATACAAAACACACACAAACAAACCCACGCAATCAACGTTACTGTCACTATCTTGCATGGTAAACGCTGACACAAGTCGCCTCAGATGAGATCAAAGGTTGAATGACAACTCAGAGATCAATACGAATGAAGTGACACTGGTTTTCAACATAACCGCTGCGCTGTGGACACAAACACAGCATATGAAGCAGTTTAAAAGCACTTTAAATAGCAAGTTACTATTAAAGATAGGTCATGTGAACGAGCACAGACTCTGGTTTCAGTCTCAGTTCCAGCCTCGGGCCACACAAGCTGCTTGGTATTAACCATTCACACCATCTGCTGGAAAAACCGTGGCAACCTTTGACAGGCTGCCAGGCTGAGTGAAACCAGAGGCACCTGTTTGGGCACTGTAGCCGTCACAGTCATATGACGAGAGAGGAGACCATCACATGAGATGTTGTGACCCTTCACTGGGCTGAGGTGTCATGAGGAAGAATGAGCTCATGTGCATTTAAATCATTTAAAGCCTAAAGAGTGTAAACAGTGTGCTGAGAGTGTGTTTCAGCTGAGTAATGTGCTGATGTCTGGGAAAAACGTCCAGCACATGTACAGTCATTTCTTTTAAACACCAGCTTTTCTTTAAAAACTGATTGAAAATCAAATCCACATCCATGTCAGCTGTAATATTTACATGTGTGAATAAAAAGCAAAGCTCGTGGTAAATCTGTAAAGTTAGAATGGGTGTGTCTGCTTGTTCCACAATGAGAAAAGGAAGTCACAGATGACAGCAAAAACAGACTCAAAACAGTCATACACACACACACACACATGCCGGAAAAAGTTTCTACCTTCAGGAGGAACTCCTTCCCGGCCGTGCGGATCTCAAACTGCCCCTCTTCCCCCTCCACATCGTAGCTGAAACACGCATCGCCTATTTCTATGTGTCCGAGCGGCAAGGCATCTTG
Source organism: Trachurus japonicus (assembly GCF_045865225.1). Lineage (NCBI taxonomy): Eukaryota > Metazoa > Chordata > Actinopteri > Carangiformes > Carangidae > Trachurus > Trachurus japonicus. The sequence goes on from NC_140912.1 coordinate 13,930,546, forward strand.
GGGAGTCTTGAAGTAATACAAGTAACATTTCCTCGGATCATAGACGAACCACCTCGGCTTGTACCCTCTCAGAGGCCCCTTGCCGGACAGTTTGTTCAAGTAGCCGCACAGCTTGCAGGCCTGCTCCTTGGCGCTCTCGACCTCGGCCACATCCACGGACCTGGCGGCCAGGATCCGCGGAGCTGTGCCGGAGTTCTCTTCGCTGCCATCCTCCTCTTCGTGCATCTTTCCTCGAACTTTCTTCTTCGTGCAGCAGCAGCAGCGCAGCGGATGCCCACTGCTGTTTCCATCCGCATGACTGACCTGCCTCCCCGGACGAGGGAGCACGGGAGATGTAGTTTATTTTCAAGTTGGCGCGTGCTCGTGTGTGTCTTCGCGCGTGCGTGCGTGTGTGTAAAGCAGGAGCACCGCTGGGTGGTGGTGTTGGACAAGAGGAGGAAGAAGATGAGGGCATAAACCCCGGCTTTCACAGAGTGGTGCAACAACTTTACCTGCTGCAAATGGTGAGACACTGAAATGCATTCATTCATTCATTCACAAATCACACTGGTGAACACATAGACATAATGTCTATGGGTGAACAAACAGGAAAATCGCAGAACTTTATTGTTTTTTGTGTTATTTATTTACTGTAATAGGTCCGATGCAATTTCACATATCATAACTGACATTTGGCACAGTGTAGCCTGTATTGCTGATTTCCAACTCTTTCCCTAGACTTTATAGTCATTTTCCTTAATTCTGAAACTGCAATATAATACGTAAAAGTAAATAGGCTACCATATAAAATACTATATTATAGTGGTGTTAAGAAGAGACAACAACAATAGTAAAAAGGTGTAGCTCAAAAACAAGTTTGCCAAAAAGAAAAAAGGAAAAAAAAGGAGATGGACAGTCCAGAAAAAGACAGCAAACAAGCAGACGAATAGTCAAGAAAAAACAAACAAAACAAAACAAAATTAAACAATCAATACAAATCTCGAGATGCAACAAGATTAATCTGGGCCTTGTGGCAAAAAGAAAGATAGACAAGAAACTGCTGGGCCCAGGTTGAAACCCAAGCTCTCAAATGTCAGATATAGGTTTGCATGAGGCCTCTGCACAGTGCAGCACGTGGCAGCTTCAATACGTGCCCCCACTTACAAATTTTGCATTCACAATCTAATTTATGTAAAATTAAGCCAGTATTCAGATTACAATGTGTTCAAAGTATGAAAAGGAAAATAGGCTACTTTGTAGCCTATTCTCAATTGTAACTGTATCTGCACCTGTAGCATGAAGCTTATTTTAACATCTTTACTTTTTGGTTGTTTGATCTAAATTTTCAAATGAATTTAGTACTTATATCTGTAAAATAAATATTTTTTAGACACATACTCTGTGTAAAGTAACAAATGTTGACAACCTTGTAATTTTACTTATTTGCGGAATTTGAGTAATGTGATGAGTTGTATCCTATTGACAGAGTTGTCTAGGAACCAGACATGTCCACCATGTTAGTACAAGGACAAGATAGGACAATAATGTGGGACTCTTGGTTGGTATTGCGCTCCTGTAGTGCTAATTGCAACTAAACAGAACACCAAAATCAAAAGACTTGCAGAGAACTTGGCAAGGCCTCTGAGTCACAGTGGCCTACAGCAGCCTGTCAGGTTACTGTCATCATTATCTCCAAATTAAGGCTGAGAAATCTTCATCTGATCTTAAAATGCATTGTGGCAAAAGTTGACATTTTCAGAGATTCCAGATATTTAACAAACAGGATCAACAATTGCATGTTGTGTCATAAGACGTATAATAATCTAAAGCAGAAAATATAATGCTGCGTGTTCTGCAAGCCTTGTGGTTAAGACACATACCAATTAACCACTGCTTTGTTGTAGGCATTCTCCTCTCTCTCCCCATGTTTCTTATACTGTTGTCTCAGCTCATTGTTGGACCAATATTGATCAATAAATCAATCCAGTCACCAGTGATGACATGAGTTACTGTCTGACTCATACAATAACATGAAAAAGGCAGACCAGAGATCTATAGAGGGCCCCTATAAGAGACCATAGTTTAGCCTGTTGGAACATCTCCCGTTAGCCAGACAGAAAAATAAACTCTTCAGCATGTTTTAGGCTGATTGATGGTTGCAGATCTGAACATGTTATAACATGATGCATGTGTGTATATAGGCTATGTGAACCCCAGCAAGTTAACAACAGATATATGGTCTTATGCTTGGAAGTATATCAATTATTAAACAAGAGGTTGGAGCTTTTTTTTAAGTAACTGCAGTAGAGTGAACACTCAGACTAACTGCTTAGTAATGTGTTTTAAGAGACGATTCATAATGATATTTGTAAGAATAATTTAATGTTGTTTGTGAGTATTCTGGTTTTACCCTGAGGTTTAAAGGAAAGTGTAAGCAAATGTGATGTGGTTCTGTTGTAATGACATTTTACAGGCGTCAACTGACTTGTGACCTTTTACAGACCCACATCCCCCTCATCAGTATGTCACCACAAGACTGACAACAGATCTCAAAGATCCTTTTGCCCGGGAACTGTCTGATAACTGAATTCTGCATTATTTTTTACGACCACTTTACATCACAGCTATTGCAAAAAAAAAAAACTTTATACGTTGCTCATGCACTGTTAACATTTCATTGTGTGGCTCAATTTCTAAACTGTAATGGAGTCTATACAAACATGGAACCAGAGATAACATTTGGCCCCAAAGCTGTCCACACCCCCAGAGGAGCACATAATGACTCACAAAGACATGTAGGACTGTACCGTTAAGATGATGTTGAAATTCTAGGCTGTGGCACTGTATCAGTACTTAGTCATACATGGAACATATTGTACTGTATGGGCTTATTAGGTAAAAGATGGCAGGGTAGATGGATATTGATCTTAGAAACAACAATTTCATTGAATAAACTCTAAACACCTTTATAATCACACTGATCCCAATTTATATAAGCAGCTGAATAAAAACAACAGCAGCAGTGTGTCTTCATAGATCAGAGCTGGAGCAGCCTACTGTTAACAATGGGGAGCGCTGCAATCCAGTCTCATCCCGCTCAGTATGACACAGACTGTTTCTGGTTATTGTCTCTCCCCCACAGGGACTTCCTACTGCTCACCACGGAGCCGAAAACCCATAGAGGTTTGATGACAACTGTTTTAGCAATGGGGGGTATGAGTTAGCCATTATTTATGACACTCACAGCCAATGCTGGGAAACAAGTCATTTTATTTGGGGCTTTGTTTGTGCCCTCCAATATCTCTGCAGGTCTTCCCAAAATATTTCCATCCATTCACACATTCACTCAGATGATCAGAATTCATTGCACGCTCCAATCAGAAAACACAAAACAACCAACTGCTGACGTAACTGAGCTCCCATTACTACAGTAATCAGACAATCTGTGGGTAAAACATCTCCTCTTGCAAACCAATGCACTCGTGTGCACTCAAACCACAGTTTCTGTACAGCTTACTTTCCGTTTCTCTTCAGGAAGCTCTTGTTTTGTTCAGCAGCCCATAGCGTCTTTTTTCATGCAAATGAGACGTATGAACTCTGCTTTGCCGTTGCCATAGCCCCACTGCTTTCCAAGCCGGTGGAAAAAAGTGTGTAATTCTAAATGTCATCTGTCTATATCTCCCATGTAGGTTCATACTCCTTCAGACCGGCCTTGACGAGAGATTACAGACAGATGAGAAGTTGAGAGAAGCATTTTAATGTTTGCTGAAATGACACCCGGGTCACATCACACATTGTTAATCTCAAGGAAAGGTATGTACTTCATCTGAAACGTACCATACCAGGGTCTGAGCTTCACAGCTCAAACAAGAAAGAATCAATGTTGATTTTTTATTCTGTTTTAGGGCTTGAAAGGAATCGGTGTGCACTGTACGGACAACAGACACACAGATCTGAGAAGAATCAGAAACATCCAAAATCACCCTCCTTAATCTCTCTGAAGTTTTGCTTCAAGGTAAGAACTATTTTCAGAATTGGTCTTATTCGTTGGTTTAATGGCTAACTTATTAATCACATATAGGCTATCTCCATGCAAAGTACAGTTTGTTTAACAGGAGAGCAGGTCAATGTAAATAAAAGTCTTGTCGATTCAACAATGTTATTTTTAGTCGGAATGGACTTTTTGTAAAGAAAATTTAAATCATATACACTGTAATATTATTGAAACTGAAATGGTGAATGAATGTTGTACAGTTAGTCACTAAAGTTGTCCACATGAGTAACAAAGACTAGAGTAACCAGGTTTTTCCTGCTGATGAAAACATTGAGCTGCTTTTACTTTGTGGTTGACACCTCCTGGAAAATAAGCAAATTAGTTTAAGTACAGCCTCACTGCATATGCTGGGAAAACAAATGCTGCTTGTCCTCACTGAGGACTGACATCTGTGTGGCTTTGATTAGGACCGAGCGAGGATGGAGCAGAGAGAGCCACAGAGGGATCCTCATGCTGAATTAACTGAAGGAAGACTCAGGGAACTTGCATCAAAGTGGTTCATTGAGACTCAAGTGCCGCATATCGTCCACAATGGCTTCTTCCCCACTTGGTTCCTGGGCTTCATCAGCAGAAAGTAAGAATTCACAGTGGAAACCATTTTAAATGCTGAGAATTAATTTCCACACTCGGAACTAGTTTATGTTTTTGGTAAAAAGCAGGATATCAGTTTGTCTTAAGTGCTGAAACCCCCTATTCTTATTGAGAACTTCTTGTTTTTTAAATTGAATTGTGTTGTTATTGTTTTTTTATTATTATTTTATTTGTTGTAATATGAAAAATATATGAAAATACATATTTCTACAGTGGATTTATACATTTATTTAAGCGGAGATTTGTTAACATAGAAGTCAGGATGTCCATCAGATGCACTGATATTTTAATTTTGGACACTTGGTTTGTTTGGCACAAATGTTTACAGCTACAGTAGTTGGACATTGCATAAACTTTGTCTCAAATGGAAAGTGTCCACTTGGTAACACATACATATCCACTCTGACCTACTGGCCTTTCCTCTGGCACCCACACACACACACACACACACACACACACACACACACACACACACACACACACACACCTGCACAGAGTATAGAGGACAGTTTGCGTCACACCTCAAGTTTAGGCACTGATGGTTTTATGGAAAGGTCATGTAACGAAATGGATTTTCCAATCGTACAGTGTAATTTCCAAGGTGAATTGCACAATTTTACCCTCCGCTCTGTTCCTTTAAACTTGTGCGAGTGAGCTTCTGATAAATACATGTGAGAAAAAAGTGTTGAGGTTGAGGATTTTAAAGTTCTTGTTGGTTAATCTACAGGGATGCTGAAGAAATACTCAGAGAAAAGGAGCTGGGCTGTTTCATGATCCGTCTCAGCGATAAGGCCATCGGTTACATACTGTCCTATAGGTGAGTATTGGCTGAGTCTGAAGAAGTTGTAGAGTTGTTCACTGATCATATATAATCATTTGACATTGGATTTTTAATACTGCTTCTAAGCCATCAACTGGCACCGAATTAGTTAATGATGGGATGTTTCAGCGGTTCCCTGCGGTTCTAACACTGACTGATACACTGTTCTGTCTTCAGTTTGTCCAACAGATCTTATTTCAGTATTTTGACTTTTTTTTAAAAAATTGTTACCATTTTGAAATAAATCAGCATTAATTCCTTATTTGTTGAGAAAATAAGCATTCTTTTTCTACTACTTAATTGTAATTTTAACATGAGGCGAACAGGGATGTGTGGTATGCTCAAAGACTTCAGGGTTTTCACAAACTTTTTTTTCAAATCTTCTTACAGAGGCAGAGATCGGTGCAGACACTTTGTGATAAACCAGAGTGAAGATGATCAGTTTGTGGTCTGTGGAGACAGCGAGGGACATGCCTCTGTGCCTGATCTAATAGAGTACTACAGGACAAGTCCCATTGAGCCATTTGGAGAGTACCTGACATCTTCTTGTTTTGAGGTATGACAAAACTCCCTTTTAAGTCACTTTCTGTTTAAGTAACACTGGTTGAGAATGGGGGTCCAACTTCAATTTTGCTTTTGCATTCATGCAGGCAATGAACGAAGAGCTGTATGATACCATCCAGATCAGCCCCAAAGAAAAACCTGTGGTCACTGCCAGAACTACTAAGAATGTGCGAAAACAAGAGACAAATTTGGGCTCAGAGCAGCCACGGACACGACCACCAAAAAGCAACAGGACACTAGAAGTGAGTAGAGTTTGTACATTTCAGACATTTGATCTAAGTAAAGTTTAAAACTTTTAAATTGTTTCTGAATTAGTATCCCACAGCATGCTTAAACTCTGTCTCTTTTTATCAAACAGGAAGTGCCACCTCTGCCGCAGAGGAGCAGGCACATTGATATCCCCCCCCTTCAGGATGAAGACAAGGTTTTTTATGCTCAGCTCCGGAAGCAGTTGCCCAGGGAGACACCAAGAACCCAACACACCCTCCAGGGTCATTTACCTGGGGATAATCCAGGGAGAGCCGAGAGATCCACCGCACAGGACCAGAGCATGGCTCGGAGTAGTCCTCCAGCTGGACCAGACTCAGTTTACTCTGAGCTGAGCCTGCAGGAGAGCAGCAAGAGAAGGTCTCTACCGTTACTGGACAATAGCTCTGATGGGGAGCACTACTATAGGCTGAGCGTGCCCCCGCCACACACACCACCAAGACTCTCCCCAAAACCCATCAGACAAGCCGCGGGATGTGTCCCCAGATCGGATAAGACGGACTTAAACAGCACATCGACTAGTCAAGACAACATGAGTCACAGCGCTGTCTACCACCTGGCAGGCAGGCCTGGCAGCCCACACACCGCATCGTCTGATGGTTCACTGGCTTTAGACCAGCATAGTAATTCAGTGTATGCCGAGGTCCCCAATGAAGCCCCCTTTAACCGCTTCTCTCAAGACAATACATACGAGCTGATTCCTGGGCACGAGGATGGAGCTCAACCTAAACCCAACAGCAACACTTACGAGCCACTGGAGGACGTCAGACCCAAGGCACTAAAGGTGAGTTATGTATTCAAAATGCTTTCATTCTCCAAAAAGCTGCACTATTATTTGATAATAATAATAATTATTATTATTTACCTCTTGCAGAATGACAAATGGAAATGGCTCTTCCCTGAAATCAAGAGGAAATGGTGAAGACCTTACTTTACCAGCTACTAAAGGAAATGTTCACTAATTTTAATCTGACACTACTGTGTACTACTAATATACACTCTGTGGCAACCTCTGTTAAATACTCAACACAGGCTTACATGTTCATATCCAGATGTCATCCTCTGTATTTTTGCTTTGTACTGTAATGTATTTATTTTAAAATTATAATGTATTTAAAAAATTTTTCACTGTGCTAAATTAAACAAACTGTATGATGAAATCTCACAAAATAACATGTGTCATTAAACACAGATCTATAAATGAGAGACTGCAAAGGAACTTATTTTTGAGGGGATGTTAACAGCAAAAAGCCCATGTTCATATTCAACAGAAACTGTGTGGTTTGATAAAGATGGAAGAGACTGGCGGTCAGATGTAAAGAAGCGCTCAGGCAGACAGCATCTACAGTTTGATCACTGCCTACTAATGAACCTCACTCCATTAGTATTCTACTGATAAGGGGATGCCTACACTAGGCTGTCGGCATGATTATTTCAATCCAACTTGAAAGAAACAGGGTGATGAAGTTCAGCCGCTGCAGTGAAACTTAGTGGCTATAATGGGGAAAGAATATGCTGTTCATATGCAGTTTGTGAAGTGCAGTGCATGGCAGTTTATGTTGATAGAAACTACTCGTCAGCAGGGACAAACCTTAGTGTTGTGCTGTGAGATTAAATACTATGCTGTAGTAAAATATTTTAAATGCTACATAATAGAGTTGCTAGAGAATGATTTTTTAAAAATTCTCTGTGCAGGTGCAAAGTGTCATTATGACAATAGCTTAGGTCTGTGTAAAATGAAACATATTGCAAATGACACAAGGTAGCACAACAAACAGAGAGATAGTTCCACTCCACTGCAATTCCAAGAACTGCCGTGTAGTGTATGTTTCAGTGACTTCCTTTATTAAAAGAAAACATCCTAGTAAAATTTGATTAGGTCATATTCATACAGGGAAATACATCTCCATCTATAAAAATGCTTTGGCTGTTACCATCAGTGCTGCACTTCACTTACAGGAAACCGTATTTGCATACAGATTTCAAATGTCTGTGTACATCAGCAATGGGGAAGTGAGTCAAAGACGATGAAGGCAAAATGTCATTTATTACCTTCTATCATTTGCTGCCCTTTTACCGTCTAATTGCAGTTTTAGTGGGCTCAGTTAAACTACTGTAAAGATAAACTTCAATAGCCTTCAACAGATATATATACCAGTACAGACATATGTATGTATGTAGGCTATGTATATACACACACACACACACACACACGCGCGCGCGCGCGCACACACACACACACACACACACACACACACACACATAGAAAAATAAATTAAAAAGTATTTTAACTATTAACATTTTTTTTCTTTTCTGACACACTGTGTTTCACAACAGAGATCCAGATGATAAAGTGTCATTGGAAAACAAGTAATGTGAGCAACTTCTCATCAGAGATAAACATGATGTCATAACTGACTGTTTATCAGTGGGTATCAACACCTGTGCAAAATCAGTATCAAACATAATCATATCTTCTTTTTTCCACAGCAGTACTATTGTACTGTGGAAGTGAAAATTAAATTAAATTAAATTTAAATTTAGCACCTATAAACACTTAAGTAATCATTTAGAAAACACAGTTAGTGTGGAGACATTTTATAATTTGTTATTTTTTAAAAAAAGTTTGTGTACTCTTTCTTCATGGCAATTGCTGATTTTTTAGCTCTTAATAAATGTATTGAAACTCATGAAGACCTTTTGCAGCTTGACTTTTTATTCTTGATCCTGGCTTTTTCATAGGATTTTAAGTTATGGTCTTGATCAACAGATGCAATTTGCTCACTCACTTGTATGAATATGAATATGTCCTTAACAAGGCAGGGGGTTGCAGTATCTTGGCCTTGACTTCTAATCCTCGCTACATAACATCAATTTAAGAAAAAGTACATCTAGAGAAAGGGTTCAACACAAATATTAAGAATCCCCTCTGCCATTATGCATGTTTAATGGCAGAGGGGATTCTTAATATTTGTGTTGAACCCTTTCTCTAGATGTACTTTTTCTTAAATTGATGCCTACACTGCCATCATGTTGTGGAAGCCAAAAGTACCATCTTAAATCAGCCTAAATGAAACCAGACAAGATCCCATGAAGAGAAAACAGTGTGAGTTTCACACACCGTTTGTCTCCTCTCAGCTTCAGAGACAGTTGCTCACAGTGATGGTTCCTTTACAGCCCCAGTATCACAGTGTGCCAGGAGCTTCTCTGCTGGAATCATAATTAACAGATGTTCTTGGGGAGATCAGTAATTAATGAAGCCACACAAGCAGCGCTGTCTTGCCCTGAATATTTGATACTGTCCTCATAAAGGGCAACTGGAGATAATGGAATGAATTAACTGGCTGTCCCATAGACTGCACACTGTTTAACAAGTCTCACCATCAAATGGCTTCAGTTGACACTCAATATCAAGTTCTCATTTTTCACAGTTGGGACTTTCTATATGAACACTAACACCATTCATCATTGTAGCTCGATTGCAAACAGTTACAGCCTGCACTCAAAACATTAACTGCACAAAATCAACCACGTACACTGCGCTCCTTATGCACCTGATGCAAATCTGCACCAGAGCCTGGAAACCAGAAGCCATCAATCATCAACCAGCATGACCAAAGCCATTTCCTCCAGCTTTCCTTTGAGATTAACTGTGTGTGCAGGACGTAATCATGGCTGTGAATGCTGAGGCAGCTCACTCCTAATGATCACATCCTGCTTAACAAGTTATTACATCTCATACGATGGGCTCCAAAGAGGCACACTCATTCATTTCCTGATCTTTACTGTGCACACTCCTTGATCATCATAGGCGAGTGGGTTGAGGTGAACTGGTTACAAGGACAGGGTTTTGCTGAGCTCATTTAAGCTGCGTGCAAGAACAACTGATTCAAAAACACACACAAAGTAATTCACTCAAAACACACAGAAACTAAAACAAACATTTATTTAAGGTAAGACAAATACCTGAAGTTACATAAAATACAGTAAAATATATATCCAAAAGATGGCTGTAACTAACATCTTAAGAAAATGGCTGAGGCAGATGAAAGCTACCAAAATGAATTCAGATAACAGAGCCTGTGGAGAACAGTACGATATGATTGTCATCATGTTCAAGTTCCACAAGCGAAAATCACAACCTAAAATGACAAAAAGCAATACTGCATGTACAAATATTGCATAGCTTACACAGAATACCTGTATGCACTTAAATCCAACACTGTGCGTTCATTCTCTTCAACCTTCACCCTAAAGCTTATACAGTATCTAGTGTGTCACTGTAGTAAGACGTGCAATATACTGTAGGTAGATAAGCATTTTATGCATTTTGGAAGGCTCTCAATAAGAGGCCACCGAGAGTCTGGCTCATTTCAGGCTTGTTTCATTTCCTATTTTTCAAACTCAAAATGGGGAAGAACAACACTTTTTTCCCACCAAGAGACCAATCCAGGTCAAGCCCTTTAAGGAAAATACATTTTGATCTACAGTAAATAAATTCAGGGTTCCGAGAATTCAAGTTGATTTCTCACTAAGCAGACTTAACTGAGGATGGAGAGCACTGATGTGTGTTATTTCTGATGATGGAAGAAGAAGAGAGACGCCGTGCTGTGGCCAGGAAATGGTGTAGATAGACTCCTGAGGTTCATCACACTGTCCACCTTGGAAACCTTCCACGGAGCCCTCTCAGATTCGTATATGGAAAGTACTGGAGTAACAGAAGAGACAATATGAGCAAGCAGCACTGAAACAGCGTCAGTATCATTGTGCATGTAAATACAAACTCCAGGAACTTCAGGAGGACAGTCAGTGGTGATGCAATTCAAACGTAATTGAATGGGTGTTGGGGTTAAAGTGACGGTGCTGGGGTGACAGTTAAATGATGGACATGATAATCAGCTATCTGGGAAATTAAAGCTGTAAATAACCAGGGACACATATCCCACATAGCTGCAGCATGAGAGGGTAATAAGGTGATTTTAAAATGCCACTCCAATGGTTTGTACACAAGCTTTTGTAGCTATTCCATCTTTTAATTGTATTTAAGTTGAATGCATTTAATTACCTTAAAAAGTCCGGAGCCCTAGATATCATATTTTCAAAATCAGCAAAGGAGAGTTTGTTGTCTCCATCTAAATCTGCCTCCACGATGGTCTTCTCACACACCAGGTCCACCTCCTCAGGAGTCAGCTCCTCCTTTGTTAGCTTATTCAGTGTCTTTTCCAGGTCCTCTTTACACAGGTAATTATCCACATTGAAATCTGTGGGTAACAGCAGTTATCGTCAATAGCCATTAATATGGGCACTTTGGAAAATGAATATGTACCTTTTAGAAATTCTGAATTACCATATATTTTAAAGGCATATATGGCCTTGAGTTCTCTGGGAGCCGTTTCACTCAGGACTGAGAACATGTCCACAAATTCATTGAAGCTGAGATTCCCCATCCCATCCTCTGAGAAGGCCTCAACGATCCTCTTGCAGAAAGGGTTTTCCTACAGATGAAGGCGACAAATGTAAATTGATGTAAATATACAATTTACTGTAATGCAACACATCATAATATAGAGCTTGTAGTTTGGATAAAAAAGAAACAAACCCTAGGTTTCATGACCATGCGGTTTGACCTACTCCGGCTCAGTTTCACATATGAGCTGCAGTGGTTCAAACTGTCAGATACGTTCTGCTGATCACAGGGTTCATCTGAGAAAGGCTGACTCTTTCTCTTTGCTGGTATGGCTGAGCCAATGTTTTCTCCTCTGTTGCTCAACCATAAGTTGCCACTAGGGGTTTTATATCCCAGGTAATTAGCTGAGTTAACACAAGCTGTAATAAATCTACACTGAACTGGAGGCCATCAAAGGAGACTTAGACTCTCACAAATTCTATACCCGTAAGCAGCGTAAGTAAAACTGTTGTTCTGAGCACAGTAAGTATGTTTGAGCTCAATGTAGTAAGCTGAGCTGCAGCCATTTATGTAAACATCCTCAGACATGTCAGTGGGTCCTGAATCAGTAAATTCAACATAGCTCATTAAAGCTGAGTCCCGATAGGAATGTATTTATGGAAATGAAGCTGTAGAGGACTTTAGATGACTGTGTACTGGTCCAGGCCTCATCAATCCTGCCTTAACTGCCTCTGTCTTCCCTTTACCTTCCTTACAGCCCTGCAATCACATGGCAGTTTTACAGGCAAGAGCCAATTACACCCAGAGTAAGATCACATTATGAGCCTCTCAGATAATAGGGATGTGACGTAATGTTACGCAACATGCACTTTCTGAAATTTTTGGATGTTCTTTTCAAATGGCAGGTGCTTAAAGGAGGGAATGCATCTGTCAGGATAGAGGCAGAGCATTTCATGGCACATTAACTTTGATACGCTGTGTCATACAATCAGATCTGTGATGATGATGGTTAAAAATCAATTCTGTCCTCTGGATGAGAGCGAGTATTGATTGTAGGTGTCGGCCCACATGAGAAGTGGGTGCCATGTTTGTGTAGATATAGTACAATCCAAAATAAGGAAAGACAATACTGCTGGGGAAAACAAATGGGTGAAAGTGCCTGATTATTTGGATGACTATATTCTGAAGATTTGAGGAGATTGTTTTTACCTTTAACTCTGGCATGTTGACTATCAAGGCTAAAGGCACTTTGCAATCAGGTTCATTGGTGTAGTCCATTGGTACAAGATGTGGAGCCAACTCATGGTATCTGCCATGCAACCTGGAATCAGACCATAAAGAGCACTTACTTTACAATAAGCATCATAATCGATGTTGATTTCTACACAATATGCATCTGCAACCCCATAAACACAGGGAAATTTGTAGGAATTTGTTGTAAGAATATAGCACAGATACAAATATGTATCATGGAATATGGTTCTATTGGAAAAATAAATAAGCAAATCACTATATATGTTCCCTACAGTTAAACATGAAGCTGTGGAAAGGTGACTGTGCTAACATACTCGATGGGAACAATCAATTCATTCTTAAAAAGCAATTTCTCATTTCCTTCTCTTTTCTTGGAGTGTATAATCCTTTATTTATATAATTTATTATTGAGAATTATGTAAAAATAAATAAATTTAAAAAAAAACCTAACCCAATTTCACACTATCACCCAACTAATCCTGTCACCTTTGTTAGCAGAGCAGAGCCACTTATTAGCTGGGACGCTGGTCTTAAAAGATTAACTTATTTTTTAAAAGTAGCATGACCCTTGAAAGTGTTTGGGACATACAGCTTTTCTGACCTCCTTGGCTCTGAAGTCTCTCCGAATTTCAATTGCAATACCTTAAATAAAAAAGATGTATTGATGATAATTTAATTGGCCTATTAATACCAGTTTTCATTTTCATATATTTTGTATATAGGAAGATACAAAAACAGTGAAACATTATGTTCTAACATAAATGGGATATGACATAAGGCCCAAGGCTTTAAGATAGTGTTAACCCACTTCTTTCATGTTGCATAACTGTGCTGTAACAGCTGCAGCTGGGGACAGAAACAACGTGTTTTATGAAGGTCATAAAGTGTAGGACCCTATTACGCCCTCTACTGATTGTCAATTTAGTTTCCTATCAAGTGCCGGCCTTGAAATCAAAGTCAATTCAATATCACATGGGAGCAACGTGTGCAGACACAATCTGTTAATGAGTGGAAAGGCAGAAAAGAGAAACAAACCAATCTAAAATAAAAAAAATTGTAGCATCAAACTAACAAATTGCGTGATCTGTGGAATTGAATCTTCAGTAATTCTGGAGAGCTCAGATAATTTTGGAAGATAATAACAGATGCACCAACAGACACAAATGTGTCATTGTTAGACATTGTTAAAAATTAAAAAATAATAATCTTCACAGAGCAAATCAACAAACCCCAGCTCATCACATATCCCTTATCTAATGTTACACCATAACACTCTTGAGCATCTTCATTTAATTTCTTTAAAGCAGAAGTAAGCGGAATGTTTGTGTTAATATAAGTCTTAAATAGTTATATCTTCCGACAGCAATCACTTACATAGAGTGTTTGGTCCGAAACACGGGTCTGTCAGTCACTCTGCTCTGCTGTAAGCCGAGGAGAAAACTTTCCTTGTATCCTACAACCTTTATCCAATGAGGAGAGAGAACGGCATGAAGGGCTGTGTGTGTGCAGCCAAGGGATGCACGTGAATGTGGAGACGTAGGGACGAGGACCAATAGATCCAATAGAGGGCGGGGGCTGCTAACGCCATCGGCTGACAAGAAGTTAGCCAAAACGACCGGATCGCTTACTTCTGCTTAAGTTGCTATCTTCCAACATCTAGACCCATTGACAACAGATACTGTACTGAAACATGAGCATCACTGGTTAATTCGATTAAAAAGAGGAGCAAGCGATTTGTTCAATTGATGTCTGTCATCCAGGGAATGAGAGACAGGGGGCGAGAAATGATGCCATGCTGTGCTGTAAGTCATGATACCAGATATTCCATTCATATTTATGTCATTCTTTTAGTAGTTAAAGCCGCACATGACGAAAGAAGCAGAAACGTGACACTGAAAGCAACACCGCAGTCAAAAGGGCAGCATGACTTCCAAAGGTTTAGGTAACATACTGTCACTGCTGCATGACACAACGCTGTGCATCTTCACTGATGAACCACTGACAGATTTTTCTATATTGCACATAATAACAGGCCCCATGAACAATATCTGCCCACTCATAGATGTAATCACATTATATTGTAATCAATGTGTCTGTATTGGCAGCTGCCGCCTGCAGATCAGTGGAAGAAAAGCATCATTATAACATTTAGGATGTCAGTTTGTACAAAGAAATTTAGCAGCCACTGTGCTTCACTTTGAATTCATGATCACTGAAATTTTAAGAATATAGACATAACCTTTACAAAATGTAAAACTTTATACATACATATACATATGTATATGATACATATTAATTAGGCTATATAGTGCATATATGATAAAATGTTTTGTTTACCCTGCAGCAGTACCACATTTCCCAGTTACCCAGTCCCATTTTAAATTAAGTCTTGAAAATCAATTTAATCAGAAACAAACATGTGTTTTTATGTTTTGTTTTTTTTACTTTCCCTGTTTGAACAGTGCCCAACTATTGGCACGCTGGCAGCTCACACTCCCAATGAAATCAGCTTCAGTATCAGGTTTCCCCAAGTGGGAAGAAGTCCAGTCTGAGGAGTCAACACGATTCACACAGACAGGAGCCAAATACAGTTTTAAGGTTTTCACAGGCCCTTGTATGACTTGTAAATGCACACACAGCTGTATGTCTAATCAGAGGTCATTTTAACTACATGGCATAGAAGGGTTGAACAAAAAAGGGGGGGTGTTAATTATGTATGATGATTCTTTTTGCATGATTGTGCCATGAAGTGAAGTGTGTGGTTTGCGGCTAATCTTCAGTACGTCTGTGAGCATCAGAATCAAAAGGCAGCACACTGTGAATTAACCTACCGCAGAATTTCTTTGCGGGTGAAAAAAGTACAATCCTGCAATGACAGAAAAGCAGCTTATTAAAACACAAATAAGATACAAGTTTTAAAAAATCACATATTGCTGAAAGTGCAGTAGTTATTTGCATAACCTATAAACGATATATAAACACTGTCAGACATCTGTGAGTCACATAAAACAACATTACTGTATGCATCATCTGAACAAGCCTTTACTGTAAGACACAAGTCGAGGCATCTGGTTTCTCTTAAATGATGATGATGTGTGAGTGTTGTCACCTGCCACTTGCATTAGGAACAATGAGGCAGAGGAACATGATCTGCTGTTGTCTGACATGCCTATGTTGGCACACGCATTACCCAACAGCCCTACTGGGAGCACATCAATTTACATTTGCTCTTGTATCCGCTCTGTCTGAGCTGTGCTCCTGAGTGTGAGGAGCGCAGCCAGCTGAGCTCCACCAACAATAAGGGTAAAATATTGGTTTCCTGGGAACCTCATTCACTGTGGTATCTACTCAGGTCAAAAACAACCCTCCTGGAGATATCTAGGTTAATTAGAACTGGGAATGAGTCTATATTTGAAGCAACGTCTGACTGCAATATCATAAACCTGGCAGTCTCCATCACGTAAATAAACTGCAGGTGAACAACTTGAGCATTGAATGTGTAGAGGGATAAACAAAACACTGTTGACACTATATGGGTGTTACATGATAAGAATAATACTCAAAAAAAACAAAAAAAACCCAAAAAACAAGACCAATCAACACTCTAATGTCTGAGGCAGAAACAGAGCAACAGTTCTGTAAGAAGGAGTTGTAGAGAGTAGGAGTAACCAGAGAGGCTCTTGGGAACCAAACTGTCTCCTGAGAGTAGAGTTTCACAGCATATCACACCAGCTTGGCATCAATTATTAAATCCACACCTAATCACATGATAAACCTGTGCACATGAAGATGTGTAACTTCACAGGAAAACCTGGATTATCGTTACAGGGAACATAAGGTGAGATCTTCTCAGATGATAACGCAACGAGCACTAGATCCTCCAGTGTGCGGTGAAATCAAAACCTTCTGCTTATCAAGATTGTCAATATTTAAACAGTAGAGTCATAACGGATGGCACTCTAGCTGGTAACTGATTATTGCCGATTATTAATTGATGTGGAATCCATAACCACCTACTCCATTACATTGAGTTGTATTAATGATGTAAATGTAAGTTGTGTGAATGATCAATACTGAACATGTCCAATTGCTTTTCAATCTCTCCCACAAAATGTTTAGTATGTTTTTTCTTATTCTATTAAATTAAACTCACAGGAGTTAAAAGGTCAATATCAGAATAGAGACACATGGTTTTTATAGAAATATTATGACTACAGAATAATAAAAATCCATGAACTGAATGTATAAACTTAATTATCTACATATGCCTGTGATTAGCTTTTTACTCATTGTCTAATGTTTTCTCCTATTTTTTTCCCCAGTTAACTGAAACACTCAAGGTCTGTAGATGCAAAGAGGCATGCTTTAAGTTTTTTTTTTTTTTTTTTATCTCATCCTGGAGTTGGGTATAGGCTATGCTGTAGGTATAGTCAGGAGCATTCAAGCTTACCTGGTAGGCATCAAGCTGCTCGTCGGTAAATATTGTTTGCTTATTACCCATCTTAATCAAGTAATCTTCGGTTTGTACACATTCACCAAACTGAACGTCCGAAGTCTTTTCTCAATAAAAGGCATTTAGTGGCTCCGCGGAGTCCAAGTCTCCGGACAAAAGGATAGGCTAACAGTCGAGGACGTTTCAAACTCTTTTAAAAAAGGTTAGCCTATTGTTTTCCCTCCAGGAGGTGTCTGCCATGACTGCAAATACCGAATGAATTGAAAAACAAAAAGAGAGGGAAAAGCTACAAATGAAAGACAGTTGTCCAGTTGGTGTGGGTGCCAATGAGGCTCAGTGTAGATTCCAAGGAGCGCAAACTGATCTGCCTGTGTGTCTGCTCTCAGCCACTGTCCCGGAGTCAAGACAAAACCAATAGGACCTCAGGTAAATAAATAAATAAAGAAGAAGAACCTGCTGGTGAGGGGTATATCAGTGTGAAGACAGTGGTGGAAATGCATTAAGAAGATAATGCCTATTATTAGGCTCTTATTATTGTTATTATTAATAATAAACATCACTTTTGTTTCTTTATCTGAAAAGTAGGCTATGATGACTAGACAGTGGTGGGAATGCATTAAGAAGATAATGGCTATTATTAGGCTCGTATTATTGTTATTATTAATAATAAACATCACATGTTTTGTTTCCTTATCTGAAAAGTAGGCTATTAGAAATAGATTATTTCCACGCCCCCTCGAAAAACGAGATGTCAAGGCTGTCCATAAATAAATTTCAAATAAATCTTAGTTTCCGCCTCTGGTAATCTATGTGGGAAAAAAAACATGATTTAATCAATAATCGCTACTTTGTTTTAGTGTCATTCAGTGTTTGATGCCGAAGATCCAGCTCCAGAGAAAAGAATCTTAGGCGAATAGGGGGAAAAAACTTCGAATTGAAACATGAAAGCAGAACCTGTTGCTCGGGAAGCAACATCAAACCAATACTACTGAAACTTCTTTTATTTCTCCCCCTCAGGACTCGTCCTCCAGCACACCGTGCGCACCGCACCGCCTCCCTCTGTGCTGATCCTGGGCTGGACTGACTGCGGAGACAGACTGAGGTCCGTCTCATCCACATCCACCTGCGTGCTGCCTGCTGCAGCGCAGTATACTGAGCGTGTCCCAACTGTACTACCCCAGGACAGATGCCAATTTCACATCCCCCCCAAAAAAAGAAATAACCACTGCCTTGCCTTTCCACTACATTAGTTAAACAGCTTCGCCTTTTTTTTTGTCGCAATAGGTAGCTTTCTAAGTAGCAAAGTTGCCCACGATGGACTCGAAGCGAGATAAAGACCAAGGTAAGTTGTGATGGATACCGTAGCTTGTTGCTACGTCGCTATGCTGTAGCCACTAGCGCCTTATGCTAGCTGACCGTGGCTTATGCTAAGGTGCAGCTAACAACGTATCGTTTGTTACATAACAATTTTGTACGTGTGTCATCATCAGAGAGAGGGAGAAAACAAAGAGCAATTACCATTTCATCAAACAACCCACCCACTCTTCATCCTGGCTGAATCCTTGTCGTGAAATCACGCATCCATCTCCTCACGACGGTCGTAGCTAAGATACATGTAGCTATCAACACCATCAGCTAACAACATTTACTATGACATAATGTGAGACTGCCAGGATAAACCAAAAACCGTCACCTATATTTCTGCAGATGTTGCCATAATGTGTTGAAATATGCTATTGGTGGCCATACTTATCCCACCCACAACCAATTCCCCCATTTTGTAGTGCTGTTATAGACACCAGCCAGTCCTTACCCAGTTTGCATTAAAAGTGTACTAAAGAGGACCCATGTGGATGTAAATCTGAAATTCTAATAGCATGAAACTAAACCCCAGCATCATTACCCTAGAATAACCTGAGTCCTCCTCTCCGACTCCCAGTGATGCTGTTCTCTCCGGGGAATTAGGATTTTTATTTGAGCAGGCTCATGAAGGAGTATTCGTGTGTAGTTAGAGTTGGGGAGTTATTCTGCCTAAGGAAATTAAACCAAATATAACTCCCTTAGTTGTTACTCATGCATGCAGCTGGCGCGCCAGTACAATCACATTGCACGGAGCAGCTCATCATCGTGCTGTTTTGTGACCCTTTTCTCCCCCCTGGAGCTGGCAAAGAGGAAAAGCTCAGTGTGCTGGACTGATATGGAATTCATGAGGCTGCTTGAAGTGGTATATCCTATTTAGAGATGATTGCATGGGCAAACAGAAGAGACACAGCGCTCACGGCGCTCTCCCTTTGCAGTGCTGACTCACAAATAAGAATAGAAAAGTGAGCGTGCTTTGCTGCAGTTGGATTGCTCTGATTCTTCCAGATGCAGAATGTGACAAGATAACCGCCGTGCTGCTCAAGTCACGTACAGGAGAATTCGATTTGGAGTCGATCCTGTTCCTCAAATTGAGAGGTCTTGGTAAGAGATTTAATTAATATTTCAGTATTTAAGTCTTCAAAAATGGATCATAGTTTCTTATTCATTTTTTATTGAATGTGTTTTAGGAATACATGACCTTGGATGCATTGGGGAGTGTATAAATTTGGAGAGACTGGATCTGTCGGGAAATAACGTCACAAATTTGGCTCCTTTTGCATCTCTGCGGCTTCTTTCTGTACTCAATTTGTCTGCCAACAGGATCTCCAATTTAGGTAAGACCTCAGGAACAATAATGTCTTTATTTTAATGCTGTATCTCACTTATTGGTACTTATTTTTTTACATTTTATGTAACTGCTTTTGTATTTTCAGAGCCACTGCGCAGTTGTGACAGTTTACAGCACTTAAACTTGGCTGGTAATATCATACCCAGGTATCACTATATAATCACTAACCAAATGTACCACTAATGTTACTATACATATGTTGCGGAAAATGTTGGTTCTGCCTGTGGAGAGTCAAAGAACAAGACAAGAGAGGTAGCATGCACCAAGTTTATTCTCTAGAGAAGGGAACAGAACACAGAACAACACAGCAGACCACACATATGTGATGTTGAAACATTTTTTGCTTCTAATAACATCTGTAGGAGCAATATTTTGAATCAGTGCTATAATATTATATTGTCTGTTTTGTTTCTCAAAAGTATTGAGGGCCTTCACTGCCTTCAATCTTTGAGGAAGCTAGAAAATATACGTTTTAAAGACAACACTTACAATTACACCAATCCAGGTAACTTTCAATGACTTTATTTGAAAATAATGTAATGAATGGAAAATTGTGATTGTGTTCATTCATGGTGTCCCTGTCTGTATCAGTGTGCAGGAACGCTTCATATAGAAACATAGTTCTGGAGATGTTTCCCAACATTAAGGTGCTAGATGGTGAGATATTTTGTTCATCTATTCTTTTGCATAACATAAAAGTCAGACTGATGTAAATGTTTTCCAAGCCTATTGTTAAATGTCTGCTCTCTGTTGAAATTATAGGTGAAAGAGTTGTTGGACGTGGGAGTGACTTGTACCAGTTGTGCAAAGACATTGACGAAACCATCAAAGGTACATCAAATTAAGATGTTAGATGTGGTAGCCTATTTAGCTTTCATAATGTTATCCACTGGCATTTACATATGTGTGTGTGCGTGTGTGTTACATTTTCCTGGTCAAGTAAAATGTTATTAAACTAAAAGGTCTGTGCTAAAGCAATAAGTTTGTCTTTCTTTCTTTGAATGTTTAGCTGGTTTATACAAGAATGGACAGCTTATCGAACATCCTGATTGCAAGCCGTGGGTGGAAGATACTTACTGGGAGATAAAGAGATCAAATAATGCCATTATAGAAGAAGCCTACAAACAGTTCAATGGTAATACATTCTCTACAGAGCTGTGTTTGTTACCAGTTGTGAGCCTTGTTCACTTGTTAGTATTGTATGTAACCCTTGTTGTTTATTTTACTGTCTACAGACGTTCTTCATGAATGCAGACTCCTCAACAACAGAGCCACGCATGTCATTTCACAAACCGAAAGATCGATGAGCCTAAAGAAGCAGCCGAAGCAGTATGCCATCTGAGCTGAGCTGATTTGTGTGTGGCACATTAAACAACTTTTTTGTTGTGTGATATACTATGGCTAATGTACTGTAGGTTTTTTCAAATTACTAAGCTATATCCAAATGCTTGATAAGTACCATTGCCAGACACACATGCTCTGTGTTGCAGTGTGAGGCATTTGTTGAAATTTTATCGCATCCTATGCATTGGGTATCTGATGATACATGTAAGTGGTTTGAAAGCCTTTATCCATACTGACATCCCTCAGTTTGGTTCAAAGATGTCTTTACTTGCACAGTGTGCATTTTGTACCATTTAGAAGCCTGCATTTATGCTGAGAGCTATGCTGCTTAAGAATTTCTATAGGTTTTCAGTAATTACAAGCTCTTTTCCATTTTGCATTGCTGGATAATTGTGGGAGTTAATGTGTCCCATGCTGTATGCTTTCTTGGTATGTTGGAATTTTGCAAAATGTGATTGAATGATTGTTTCAGCTGTTTCTACTTGTTTTATACCATAAACTTTATTATGTGTACGACCAACTTGTTGAAAATACAGTGCTTATAAAGGTGTGAAGTTGTACTTAATTGATTTTACTCATGATTATATTTGCTTTCATAACTATGTACTGTTTGTGCATCCAGAGCCAGAGAAAATGTAAATTTATGATGTGACGAATGAAAATCACCCAGTGGCACATTGTGGACCTTCAGACACAGTCTACTGGCGCCACTTGCTGGTGATAATTGTCTTGCAAAACTATCAATACTACTACAACATAGGACTTCAGTGTGTTGAATGTGAGCATGTGCACATTTTACAGATGGGTCAAAGAATCCTCATACCCTACAGATGTTGCAATGCACATCTATATTATATTTACACAGAGCCTTTCGGCACATGTCCTTATCTTTTAAGTGACATCAGTAAGCTACAGTGCAATATAAATCTTAGTGTCATTATAAAGTGCTTCATCTATTTATGATTATATTGAAGAAGTGTACCAAAATTGCATAGATTAAGTAAGATAAAGGAACAAGCACCAGGGTCTGCCTTATGGAAGTAAAACTGCTCACACACTTAAGTAGTAAGTGAAGCTGGAGAAGCCGTGCTCGTATGCTTTCCTGCACATGTCAACACTTGTCATTATAGGAAAACATCTCAGATCATAGAAGATCATAGGGGAGAAACTTTACATGTCATGTCATGCAGGACACACAGCAGTACACCGTGGAAACGCTAGAAATGTTTGAGTAACACCAGAAGGTGGCAGTAGTACACGGAGAAAGGAGGAGTGGAACAATAAAACCCGAAGGAAGAAGAGAAGGAAGAAGCTGTCCCCTCTGCTGCTGCTGATACTGCCATAGACTGCAACAGCATCGACCTTGGCTAACAGGATGGCAGGGAATGCGTGGAGGTCAGCGGTATGTACTGGGGGAAAATGCCTATCTTTCATATATGTGTTGCACCAAACGCATGGTATTGAGTTTGACCTCACCATCTAATCCTTGGTTCTGTGACTGTCGTTCATACATTTAAACAGTGCAGGGATACCAGACAGGCATTAGCCACTCAGCTAACTAGCTAGGCTCCAGTACAGGCTACTTGCTTGTAGTTACTATAGCAACCTGACTCTGATTGTCATTTAGCTAGCTAGCTATGTAAGACATGTACTATTAATATGATTCAGATATGCATTGTAACAGTTAATACTAGCAGATAGCTCAAGTTGAATATGTTCTGTAACAGGTACATTATGGCAACAAATGTCTGTCATCTACAGATTCTTAATCTACTAAGAAAGTGGGGTTTATCGGTCAATGACAAGGATATAATCAAGGCACAGGAAGTAAGTTAAGCATACGTATTAAACCGCTGACTGTCCACGGTGCGTTTGGGGAAGAGCTAGCTTGCAGTTTCCCACAGTAGTAATGTCACTCTAATCTGAAATGGGCATTTTGTTTCGCCTCATGTTTTTTTTTTATATATATATTATTATTACAGAGCCATTGCAGCTTAAGCAGTTCTGCATCAAAACATAACTTGCTTTGCATTTCCTACTGCTGAAGTACATTATTAACCCTTTCACTCTTGCATTTACTGCAGGCCTTTCAGGGGCAGCATGTAACCATTGCAAAGGAGACAAGAAAGAGCACGTGCTATTTAACATAGACCAGTCTCTTCTTCCAGAATGTCCTTTGCAGATTGCAGACCTATCTGTTTTTCCACCTCTCCGCCTGTCTATCTGTGTGTTCCATGTGATTGTATTGCCTTTCATGTGCAGATGGTATTAGAGTGACCAAGGATTGGCATATCAATAACTGTTAACGTTTCTGGACAAAAAATACAGTACTCGTGAACAGTTGTCCAGAACACATGAGTTTTTCTGGTAAACATGAGAGTGCACAATTCTTGGGTTGTTCTGTTTCTAGTGCTCACTAGTGTATGTTCACTATTTCAGCAAGTTGTGCTCAATTCATTGTATTTGATATGTGCCCATTAAAACAAGAGCCTTTTTGATTGTCAGGTGTCCCGGGTGGCGGGAACCTTGATGAAGGAGAGGCCACAACCCAGGACATTCATCCGTGGGGTATTTACTGTTACTCTGAAGATTCACCAATACTTTAGTTGAAAGATTTTTCTGTAAATGCCTGAAATGAATTGTGGCATGTTCTGAGGGGCATACTTATTCTTGTGACACTGAATGTTGTTTGTCTTTGATCTCCCTCTCAGATGCAAACTGTTACCTTAATCCCAGGTGATGGCATTGGCCCAGAGATCTCCGATGCTGTCATGCAAATATTTGAAGCAGCTGAAGTAAGTACAGGAAAGCATTGTTGTCAAATTTCAAACATAACTTAATGGAAGCTAATCTATTGCTTCTGTTGTTGGTACACTTTTTAGGCACCTATTCAGTGGGAGGAGAGAAATGTTACTGCCATCAAAGGACCTGGTGGAAAGTGGATGATTCCTCCTGATGCCAAAGAATCAATGGACAGGAATTTAATTGGTCTAAAAGGTAACTTCAATCATATTCACAAAATAATTGAATGGTTTACTCATAGTGTTGTGTTAAGTTGAGGTTTGGGGAATTTGGGAGGTTTGAATCATAGTCATTTTATCCTTTGTTTGGATGATTTGTTTTGTAGATAAATAACTAATGTCCGATTGTTAACCACTGTTAAAAACAATGGTGCACTACAAAATAATTATTAATTATTTAATCACAGGTCCTTTGAAGACACCAATAGCTGCTGGCCACCCCTCTATGAACCTACTGCTAAGGAAAACCTTTGACCTGTATGCGAATGTACGCCCCTGTGTATCCATTGAGGGCTACAAAACCCCCTACACTGACGTAAACCTGGTCACCATAAGGGAGAACACTGAGGGAGAATACAGTGGAATTGAACATGTGGTAAAAAAACAAAAACAAAACACATTTCTTGTGTAGTTGTCAATTGTATTGTTTACACACTAGATCAGTATTCAGTACAAGAAAAAACAAGATCAGACATACAGTATTTTGCACTTTTGAAATTATTCAGTTCGTATCCACATTCATTTCTCATCCATACTATTTATTTCAGATTGTTGATGGAGTTGTACAGAGTATTAAACTCATCACTGAGCAAGCCAGCGAACGCATCGCAGAGTATGCTTTTGAATATGCCAGAAACAATAATAGGGCCAGTGTTACTGCTGTTCATAAGGCCAATATTATGTAAGTTGTAATACAGTGCAAATCACTTTTAATACTATGTTATTTTAAAGTTGTTGCAGAAATGATAATGTTTCCTACATTTTTTTATAGGCGCATGTCAGATGGACTTTTCCTACGAAAATGCAGAGAGGCCGCTGAAAAGCACAAAGATGTGAAATTCACTGAAATGTACTTGGATACTGTGTGTCTTAATGTAAGTCTTAATATGAATTACTTAACTGTGCCAAATGTTTTACATGCATATTTCTATGTAACAGTGGTATTATCGCTACCTGTTTTTACAGATGGTACAGGATCCCACACAGTTTGATGTATTAGTGATGCCAAATTTGTATGGCGACATCCTGAGGTAAGATCATTAAATTACAAAGCTAGGAAATGTATTTGTTCATTAAGCAAACCCTCCATATTTGTACATGCATTTACACTTAATTGTGTTTCCCATGACAGTGATCTTTGTGCTGGACTGATTGGAGGTCTTGGAGTGACTCCTAGTGGGAACATTGGCACCAATGGTGTTGCTATATTTGAGTCGGTATGTTGTTTTTATGCCATGTGTCCTTTTTCTTCACAAGTTTCACAGTGCTCTCATAATCGCAGTTGCACAGTGGATATTTATGATTATATACTGTATATATATACAATGTTTGTGTATATATGTAATGTTTAGAGAAAAGTCTGTGATGGTGATGGAGTGTGATTAATATCTTCTATCAGGTTCATGGAACTGCACCAGATATAGCAGGAAAAGACATGGCCAACCCTACCGCCTTGCTGCTCAGCGCAGTCATGATGCTGAGGCACATGGGTCTGCATGGCCATGCTAAGAAGATCGAAACTGCTTGCTTTGACACCATTCGAGACAAAACGGTAATCTTCCTCTCCAGACATGTAGACATGTAGACATGCTATATATTTGCTCTCTTATTTTCAATGCTTCTACTCTTCATCTTCAAGGTTCTAACAAAAGACCTGGGAGGAAACTCAAAGTGCTCTGAATTCACCGAAGCAATATGTCAAAGAGTGCGCGATCTGGACTAAAGGGAAGCTGACGTGGCTGTGAGTGAAGTGCTACATTTGGGCTCCTTTACTTCATCATTCCATGGTGTATCAGCACATTTTTAACCAAAATATGTATTTAAAAAAGGAGGAGTTTTAGATCATGTGTATTTTATTTTCTGCACACCCAAAAGCACTGTTTTAAAAAAAATTTACCAACAGTTACAGTACGATATATGTGATATGTGCATTTAATTGCTAAATCTATGGTGTATGTTGTCTATTTATTGGCTGAATCTGGCCTCTTGTCCAATGTCTTTGACACAGTTGTTTTGTCAAGACACATTCAGATGGGAGTTTTTATTTGACTCCATAACATGAAACTTGAAAAATATTTTTGCACTCCTTGCTGTAAGTCTTCTCTTCATATCAGTGTTGCTTGCTTTTAATGTAACGAATGTATAGCAAAGACAAAGAATATTACATTATAAATGCCAGTCTTTTTATTTATTATGCAAATGACTATCCTTGTTGTTAAAATGATGTGTTATGATGACAACCACTATGATCCATGTTATTAGATTACAAAGTACATTATAAGATCCTGTGATGAAAGTAACTAGTGTTTACTAGCAATAAAACTAATTATGGACAAATATTTTTGCGTATGACAAGATGGTGTGAGTATTATTCAGTATTTGTTTTAATCTCAATTATTACAAAAAATTAAATATGGTTCCTCTGTTATTTTTACATTCTGTACACAAGAGATATTATTAAATTACATTTATGTCCACAAGCATGCAAGTGATGTGATTTTCATGCTAAAAGTTATACAGTCGTCTCTCGAGGAACGTGTCACTACTACTGATAGAGGCTCTCTATGACCTTGTGGTACATCTCCAACACAATGGGGC
This sequence comes from Trachurus japonicus, assembly GCF_045865225.1. Taxonomy (NCBI): domain Eukaryota; kingdom Metazoa; phylum Chordata; class Actinopteri; order Carangiformes; family Carangidae; genus Trachurus; species Trachurus japonicus. The sequence goes on from NC_140912.1 coordinate 13,957,607, forward strand.
GACGCAGCTTCATCGTGGGGCCTGAAAGAGAACAGAAAAATGAGCAGTAACTCATTGCAGTCTCAAAGTTGCATGGGTTTCAAGCAAAAAATATCACTTATGGATAGATGGTCTGCTAAATTTACCCAGCTCTCCTCCAGAAACAGAGAAGTCCTTCATCAGAATAGTCCACTTTTGTATGCGCTGGGCATTTGATGTGGCTGCAGAATTGACTCTGTCGATTCCCTCTTGAATGGCCCGGTGCACATCTTTGTCTTTTCCTCCAATGATGTCAGACACCTTGGTTGCTTGGCTTCCTTGCTGTTGGCAAAACTCCACAGCTTCCACACTAAGCTCCTCTGTTGGCTCCATTGTTTCTGTATTGGTACAACACTGAAACAAGGAATGAAATCCCAAGGATCCTGTGTATTTTCTCATAAGATATGATTACAATTTAGAATGAGCACTTGCAGTAATTTGTGAAACAATTTCCTTTAATAGCTTCACCTCCTTTATACTTCCAGAATTGTTACACATCTCTCAAGGGAGCTTGCCAAGAAGAGAATTAATGCAAAACACAGCACTAGAATTAAGCTGCTGCATTTAAATGAGTTTTAGAAAAGAACATTATTCAAAAGTTTACATACAGAGACTGTTGAGTATATCTCCAATTTGGTGCTGTGGAAATGAAAAACGAATGGCAAATTACCTTTAGGGTTAAAAGCATGGACAAGAACTTCCTCTTATCCCCTATTAGCATGGCATTGCTGATGAGAGGTAGTTCCTTCTTCACTGCTTCCTCTATTGGGACAGGGGGAACATTCTCTCCTCCAGCTGTGATAATCAACTCTGAATGGGGAGAGAGGGGACACGCTGACATTACAGCAGCACTCCAGTGTGGATAATGTGTGGAATGAAGGCCCATGGCGTAAGATAAGCAATTTTCCCAAAACTACAATAGCTCTACCTTTAATTCTCCCTGTGATGTACAAGAAACCCTCTTCATCGATCTTCCCCAGGTCTCCAGAATGCAACCACCCATCTTCATTCAATGCTTCCCTTGTCTTGTCTTCCATATTGAGGAAACCCATGAAAATGTTGCGTCCCCAAAAGCAAATTTCACCTGTCCCCTCAGAATCCACATTGACCAACTTGTATCGACAGCCAGGCACCACCTTACCACAACTGTATAAGAAAAAGGTGATATTAGGTGATATTTATTAGATTTCATCTTAGATTTTTTAGATTTGCTCTGACCCATAAAATATTTACCTTGGCAATTTGTAAACTTTGGGACCTGACATGAAGTGAGGTCCTGTGCTCTCACTCATGCCATAGGCCTCATACAAGCGGATGTTCAGTCCCAGGAAAAACTGCACAGTTTCACTACTAATTGGTGCTGCTCCAGAGAAGAACTTCTGGCAGCAAGACAGACCCAGCTCAGCCCGAAGCTTCTGCAGCACAAGGCTGTCAGTCAGGGACAACAGGACTGATTTCTCATCCTCTCTGAAAAAAACATTTTCGAGTAAATTGCAGTAGAAATAAATCATCTCTCTTGGAAAAGAATATGCATTTTCCAAGTTACATGAAATTTACTGACAAAATACATTCTTAAACAGCACTTACTTTTGCATGCACTTTTGATTGGCCTCCAGGCTGACTGACATTGCCCATGTCACCAGCTTCTTCTTTACATATCCACACTGACTTATTGCCTGTTTAATCTTTTCCATCATTTTTTCCCACACCCGAGGGACACCCATATGGGATGTAGGACAAACTTCTCGCAGTGTTGTTATCAGGCTTCCCTAGAGAATTGAGTATAGTATACAGAATTTAAAAACACAAATTCAATCTGTCAATAGGTTACAGACATTTAACTTATGTTGTTTTTTTATGAATACAACTTGTAATATAGACATTTTATCTACCTTTAAGGCATCTGGCTGTGCAAAGTACACCAGCTCACCCCACTGGATGCCTGTCCAGAGATCATAGATCTGAGCTGCAATGTGGCTGAGAGGCAGGTAGCTCACTAGTGATTCTTGTTTAAAGTCTGCTGGCTGCATGTCCCCAGCCCTGCTGGCATGAATGGCAGTCCATGTGATCTGAATAAAATTGAGAAGAAATATAGTTTATTTTCCTTCTTCTACTTTAAAAAGGCTTGATTTAGTCTACCTGCCTCTTACAATACCACAGTGTAACATGTGCTTTCTACGAATATTGCAAACATAACTAATGTCACATGAAAGCTTACGTACATTGTCGTGACTGAGCATGACCCCTTTTGGCTTGCCTGTGGTACCGGACGTGTAGATCAGGACACAGCATTGGTCGGCTCTCTGGCTACTGATTATGTCATCTAGCTCCTTCTCAGAAACATCCAGACCAAGGTCCATGAAATCCTCCCACTATCCAAAAATGGCAAAATGCAGCTTGGGTCCTGAACTCACCAATCATTTTTGGTGTATATTATTTCATGCACTGTCAGACAGACTTACAGAGTAAAGATTGGGTAGCCTCTGCTGGAGCTGCCCATTGTACTGCACTATGGCTTTCAAATGGGGCAGCCTGTCACACACCTATGATGCCAAGAATGAGAAATTTACTACTGATTGTTTTGGATATGAAAAAATAACTGTGCATATCTAATATACCTGTAGGATTTTCTCCAGTTGCTTTTGGTTTTCAACCACAATAATGTTGGCTTTGGAGTCACTAGCCACATAGTGACATCCTTCTGGTGAGTTGGTGGCATAAATCCCTGTCATTATCCCTCTGTAAGGAATAATACACGTTATCATAGACACTGGAGACAGAATGAAGTTAAGGAATGTGTGAGAAAGTGCAACAGGTACATTGTATGAATCAGATGTGTATCCCTTACCCTGCCAGGATGGCACCAACTGCAGAGAAGAACCATTCTGCTGAATTGAATCCTAGTATTGCCACTCCATGGAATCGCTCTAAGCCAAGCTGCACACATTAACACATTTTTTTGTGTGTTTTCTGTTGTTCAAAAACAATAGGATAGAATCCAATAGTAGACAGTTTATTTTTGAATAAAATACCTTTATAAAGCTCTTGGCTGCTCTCCTGCAGAATTGATAATACTCTGAAAAGGTTATCTTTTCCCATTCAGCATTTGTCTTGGTGGCAAGGGCATACATGTTTCCATATTTCTCAACTGAATCTTTTAACATCTGGTGAACTGTGATAGGTTCCTCTGGACACCCTTCTTCTATTCTCAGTCTGACAGAGCCTCGAGCGTCAGTGGTCCAAAGAGAATGAGCTGGAGCAAGAGAGGTGGCAGGGCCAGCTAACTCTTGATCTTTGTTTTTCTTTCCTGATATGAGATACAAAGCAAATCTTTCAAAAAAAAAAAACAAATACAAAAAAAAAAAATGTAGTCATTCTCACAAAGGATTTTAATCAATTTTTGTTCCACTCTCAGTATTATTCAATACCAACAGCATCTACAGATCAAGGACTTCCACCATGATGCCAGCACCTCAGTGGATGTCCACCATGGAGACCCATGTGCTCATAATTCAAACTCACCTACAGCAGCACGTTCTTTACCATCTGTCTGCATGTTTGCCATAAATACCCGAACACTGAAAAAAAAAGAGAAAATAGCTCATGTACGCTTCACCTCATATTCTGTCAATGGGTTTGGATTGCTGTTTTGATTTCATTACATGGGTCTAACTCTCAGCGACATTGTCTACTCAACAGTGTCAGGCTTTTGGCACAGCTAAAGCCAACTTGCTCTGTTTGACAGTCAATGAAAGCCAAAACACTGTTCATTCCCATTCATTAAACTAATGTTTGGCATATGTGTAAATACTGAATTGACTTTTAGTGTCAGTTCTTTGTTGGGGCCATTTTGATGCAGAGTGCACAGCAACATTCATTCAACAACTTTGGCAAAGGTGACAATGAAATTTTGTGGTGACCGGTGGATCTGGTTTATCAGGCTTAACTGAAAAGTATTCTGACCTATATTCCACTGCAACATTAACATATCGATTGTTAACCACTGCTTAAGTATTTGTGTTGTGAAACTATCATCTCTTGATTAAATAAACAAAATATTAATTTCTGTTTGCTTACCTGCTTTCAGGTTGATCATCTACTTTCTCTCCATCAATAAATTCCATACCGCTGTTCTCCTGGTAGTTTGGATGTAGGCTATGTAGAATTAAGCCTGTGGATTTACCCAAAGTAGGCACTATAGGCACAAAAACCTGTCTGATGTGAAATAGAAAATGTTTTCTTGTTAGACAACTCCACCCTTTAAAAGTACCACGTCTTCTTGAGGAACTAAAAAACTAACAAGACATGCAGTTCAACAAGCCTTGTTAAGTCGTTAATGGAAGCGAGTCCATGTGTGCACAGTATTGGACCACTAGCTCAAGACCATGTCCTGAATTTAAATTAGCTCAGTCTTTTCATATGTAAAACAGTCTGTTATAAATTCCCCTTAAGTCACAAACAGATTGCTAAAAAGCCAGATCACAACATCATACACCTTTGATCTAGCTTAATGAGTATTATTTTAGGTGGAATAGACTAATATTTGAGTTTAGCATCCCAAACACTGATCAAATGGTATGTGGCTCATGCATTATTGACATTCTCTGTTGTTTGTTTCTCATTTTGGCATTCATTCACATACATTAAACTCTAGATCCTTGGCCAGTTAGGTAAATATCTGCAGTAGCCTACAGCTACATAGACAACTAATGAATTTAACTTTGCACCTGTACAATCACAAAAGTATTGGTGTGGAATATTTTTCGCCATTACCTTATGTTATTCCTAGTTCTCTGTGATGTAGGCTATCCAAGTATTATGCTACACTTTGGGCATATAATAACATAAAAGCATATACAGGTAACCAACTGAGATATGGCAGTCAGTGATGCAGGAAACATTGCAAAAAGACAGGGAGGATACTACATAGCAAATTATGGAAGCAAATGTCAGTATTTAGACAGGTAACCCTATGAGGTAAACTAATCATTGAAAGTGCAGCAAAAACAACCACAACCAAGACCCACAATGAAGCACTTCAGGAAAACCCCTCATGCTGTGTGTAGGAAGGACAGAGGATAAAGTGGTTCTCAAACTTTTTTTCTTTTTTTTACATCAAGGACCCCTAAACTGACACAAATTAGGTAGATCACGGACCTGGACAAAATTTTTAAACAAACACCTGAAATATTTGTTCTGAGAATAACGTTACTTTTTTAGTCAATATGTTCAAATTAGGATGTGAAATTTTGGAGAAAAAATCTCAAGAAATGTCTGGAAAGAAATGTAGGCTATTATTTCCAAAAATGGTAATATTTTGAGAAATGTTTGGGGACCAACTTGAACCCACTCAAGTACCCCACTTTGAACCACTGACCTAGAACTTATGGCCACAGGAAGCCTGTAGAAACATCTTTGTAAATTGAAAAATAAACTTACTAGCCCTCTATTGGATAGTTCATTATATAGTGATTATACTGCTTGTAAATGTTGTAGCCATAGTTCAGATAAACTCCCCAACTCAGAATTTACAGAAATAAATTGGGGGAAACACCATAGCCTAATTGAAATAAACAGTTTCATAAAATAAATAGCATTTGCCCATTGCCATATTGTTTAACTATGCCATGTGAAAACAAGGCAATATAAACTTCGAGGAAAGATGAAGACATAGGAACAAACTGGTCTGACAGGCTTCGACCCTACCTCCCCCTCCACCATGCCTCTTTCCTTTTTTTCCGGTGAGATTTTTTTTCCCCCCAAGACTGCAGTCTCAGCCAACGAAACATCCGGCCTCTCTCCGAGAGCTCTCCAGAAAGTTCTGCCCTGTGTAGCCGCTATAAGAGCCAGCCATCTTCTTCCCGTGACACCACCAGAAGCACCGAGCGAAAGCTAGGATAGTAGCTAACACCTCCTGGTAAGTCACTACGCTGTAATATCGCGTTTGAGAATAATTAACGGTACGGCTTATACATGGTAGCTGTTTAATTCAAACTTGTCGTGATATAAGGCGTAACGTGGGGTATGATTGACAGTCGTTGCCGGTCAATCACATGTGCGGCCGGTAATAACGTTAGCAGTTTTAGGCACGTGTATGGTTTTGGTTATAATAGTTAACTTACCGTTCATTTTCGCTGGTTTTGTAACTAATGTGAACTTTGATATGGGGAATAATTAACAAACCCTAGTTCAGTATTTTTATTTTTCTCTTCTTTCTTTTTTTTTTTTTTTTTACATAACGTTATGGCTCTTGCTAACACCAACAGTAGCCTCGGGTTTCTATCGTTAACCCGCATGGGCTAGCGTTAACGTTAAACGATAAGACACCGCTTCGAGCCGTGATCTTCTGTATTTTGTAATATTTGTGCGTCATTTGTGTTTCAGGTCCGTTTAACCATGGTTCATGAAACCGGCTACTACGACCTCCTGGGTGTTGAGCCCACAGCCTCACCGGACGAGATCAAGAAGGCGTATAGGAAACTCGCACTTAAATATCACCCAGACAAGAACCCCAGCGAAGGAGAGAGGGTGAGTGCCTCGGATAGGACTTTCAGGTGTCCCTGCTGCCTGCAGCCGTTTATGGACTGCTGAAAATGCTCTTTCTAATTTTAAACTGCACGGCTTGTTCAATTGACAGCAGGAACTTTCTGGAAAGATCCAGCTCCTATGTCAGGGTTATAGGAAGATTAGCTCTCTGAAATGCCTCAGGCCTGCAATTTCAGGAGGCTGTGCAATTAATATTTAAAAAGAAAAAAATTGAATTCAGTTGGTCATCATCAGAGTCCTTGGAGACTATGAACACTAGAGGACCTGGAAATAACCAGAAATATTAGGCCTACAGACCTGATATTTCAGAGGCCTGCCCATGTTTAATGTTTTCAGTGTCATTGTAAATACTATTGTAATGTAATATTGATGAAGATTAGAGTCTTGATAAAGGTCAGGAAAACGATATCCATTCATTCTTTCTTTTTACCCGGCAATGCATTTTAGGTAGTGTAGTGGTAAACTTGAATATTCCTTTTTCACTTGAGACACCCCACCTCTCACTTTGTCATGATATACTTAACCCCTTTTGTATTTTAAATTGTGTTGATTAGACCTCTTAATCACACTCCAGGATGTCAGTGCCGATGATATACTCAAACCCTTTTGTATTTTAAATTGCGTTGATTAGAGCTTTTAATCACACTCCAGGATGTCGGTGCCGATACCTGTGAAAGACAAGAGTGTGAAAAGACATCCTGAGTAGGGGGCTGACCCCACAGCAAACGAAAGATGTAAACACATCCAAGGGGTGGGCTTTTCCTCTGGTATAAATTTCCTGATGTTCAGGGTCTTTCTTCATTTTGAACCGCTCGCATGTTGATTGACCTTTTCTTTGCAAAGAAAATAAAACTTTGTCGGCCGGCAAGAAGTCTCTATTTCATTCTTCACCAAAGCAGAAAAATGTCCACGACAGTAGAGACCTCAGTGTATTGCTTTAGCCAAACAAAAGATAGCCTTAGGGCCGAGATATACTTGCTGTAAACTACGCGTACGCGAGCTGCCGCGCGTATCCTGCGTCGCGTCACCTCGCGTCGATATGTGCGTTCGGTCGCAGGCGACGCATCAAACGGACGCAGGATACGCGCGGCAGCTCGCGTACGCGTACTTAACAGCAAGTATATCTCGGCCCTTAAAGGTCATAGACTCAAGTAAGAATAATCTTGAAGTTACATAAGGAAGTACAGATGCAGTAAAATGGTGCCAAGAGGTTAAACAACAATGAGACCCACAAAAACATAAGAATACATTTTTTAAAAATCCTAACAAGTATTTAAATGACATCTGCTCTGAGGATAAAAGTGAAGAAGGTTAAGAAGTTATTCAGTGTTGCAGGTGCACAATAAGAACAGTCAGCACCTGCAGAGTGATCCAGTCTCCTGACGGTGTGATAAGAGCTCTTAGTTAAAGACGCAGTGAGTTGACGTAATGGGGTAAAAGGCCAATAAAGACTTTATAAACAAATAAAAAACCAAGTCCTGATGTTTTACAGACAGATAGGGCTGCCCAACCTTGGCATACAGATTGCAGTGACGTGTGTTATGATTATACCAGGGTTAAGGCAGTATGTATAAAATGGCACTGTTACAAGAGTGAGCACTACAGTGAGAAATGTGTTTATAAATGAATGCCTTGAATGCAATCTTACTTAACAGAGTGAATTAATAGTTTTCATTTCCACACACAGTTTAAGCATATATCTCAAGCATATGAGGTGCTGTCAGATCCAAAGAGGAGAGATCTGTATGATGAGGGTGGAGATCAAGCCATCAAAGAGGGAGGCACGGGCGGGGGAAGTTCACCAATGGACATTTTCAACATGTTCTTTGGAGGCGGAGGGCGGATGCAAAGAGAAAGAAAAGGTAAGTTTTGAATTTTACTAGTTTTATAAGTGGTTTACCTGCAGGCTATTTGTAAGTTTATGTTGTATATTTCAATATTTATAACTTTAATGTGATCTATATGTGCTTTTCATATAGGAAAGAATGTAGTCCACCAGCTAAGTGTCACACTGGATGAGATGTACAATGGCACCACTAGGAAGCTTGGACTCCAGAAGAATACCATTTGTGAAAAATGTGAAGGTACGTATTATGCATTGTGATTTTGTTTTTATTACCACACCCTATCATGATTGTGGTTCAGTCAAAGTTCAGTTCATTTACATTATTTTCATCATCACAGGTTATGGTGGCAAGAAAGGTGCCTTGGAAAAGTGCTCAAATTGCAAAGGGAGAGGTGTACAAATCAAGGTGCAGCAGATTGGACCAGGCATGATTCAGCAAATCCAAAGCATGTGTTCAGACTGCCAGGGGCAGGGTGAGAAATTTAACTCAAAGGACCGCTGCAAGAGCTGCAATGGAAACAAAGTGGAACGCAAGAAGAAAATTCTTGAAGTTCACATTGACAAAGGTAAGTTTTCTCCCCATATTAAATGGTCAAACTTCTTGTAGTTGTACTTAAGTGTGCTTTGCAAAGTAAACTAAACCTAAGATCAATGTCTTGTGCAGGCATGAAAGATGGTCAGAAAATTACATTCCACGGTGAAGGTGACCAGGAACCTGGACTGGAGCCGGGGGATGTGATCATTGTGCTGGACCAGAAGGAGCACGCTATTTTCCAGAGAAAAGATGATAATTTATCAATGAAGATGGAAATCAAACTTGCCGAGGCCCTGTGTGGTTTCAAGAAGACCATTCAAACATTAGACAACAGAACTCTCGTCATCAACTCCATCCCAGGTAATTGGGAAAAATCAGCTGGTCTTCAATGCTGGCTTGTCTATTGATTTTTTTTCTTTTTATGGTGAATAACTAAGATTTTATAACTGTTCTTTTAATCATTTATCAACAGGTGAAGTAATCAAGCACAATGACGTCAGATGTGTTCAGAACGAGGGCATGCCAATTTACAGGGAACCTTATGACAAAGGACAACTTATTATTAAATTCCAGGTCAGACACTTCTCACAGAAAATTTCCCCAGTGACAACTTGTTTGTTAGCATATCTTTATTAGATCCATATGTTATTTAAGAAAGGGCTCAGGTCATCTAATCTTGATTTTTTTTCCCCCACAGGTGGAGTTTCCAGAGAAAGACTGGCTACCAGAGCATCTCATGTACCAGCTGGAAAGGCTGCTTCCTCCCAGGGAGGATGTGATGATAACGGATGAGATGGAGGAGGTGGACCTCTGTGAGGTGGACGTGCAGAAACAACAGAGAGACTACAGTAGGGAAGCATACGAAGAGGATGAGGAAGGTTCTAGAGGTGGCGTGCAATGTCAGACACAGTGATTTCAGTCTGATGCAAATGTTGTAGAGCATGTGGGTTTTTTGTTGTGATTGTTTTGGATTTCTGTTTGTCTTCATTAGTTTTGTGTAAGTGGTGTTTTTCAGCAAGTAATGCACCACAAATGGATCATATTATGTTTGAGACGGTTGCCAACAGAATTTTTGTGCTACTTTACTGAAAAGTAAATATGCAAGTGGAACACCCATTTCACATATTTGTGCTCGCAAAAACTCATCAAAACTGTACCTGGTGTTTTTGTCACGTGTTCTCTATTTAAAATCTATGTCTTTTTATGTTTGTGTTTCCTAAGAAACCAATGGCACAACTGTTTTTCTTTCCAGAGGCTGAAAGGACTACTTGTATGCTTTCTGTGAAGGTAATTTCAGCCACGAAAAACATGTTTGGTTATTTCTCAATAAAAGTCCCAGAATGCTTCAACTTCTTTCTTTTTTTAACCACTTTCTTTATTGATTTAGTAAGACATGATTTTATTTTCACTATTTTTCATATTAAAAAGTGTGCTAGTTAGTTTATCGTAGTTTGAACATTTGTACATTGACAGGACGTGTCATTAGTAAATGAACAACTACAATGTAATCAGTGGAAAAATAAGCTATTTTTCAACATTATGGCTTAAGATTACAGATATCAAATGTTAAGTCCCTTTTTAATGTTGCTTCCTCCTGAAAGAGCAACCTGTGGAGCAAAAATGAAAATGAGTTAAGATCACCCTTCAGTTGCAATGTATGGAAATGTCAGCTCAAAGTAGTGCTACCAAGCTTTATACTGTAATTTCTACAGTATGTAGCACTATCAAGATATATTATGAGGATGTTTTACCCTCTGTCAGTCTGGCCTTTCCTCCTTTGGGCTGACACAGCACAGTTGAGCATCCCACACAGAGTACCACACTCTGTGCATGGCTGAACACAGTGGTGATCTTGTAGCAACCTTAATGGAAACAGAGTTAATCTTTAACAACCCTGAGGTTCAACATATAAATGCACAGAGAAATGTCATCAGTGATGGAGGACATACTAAAAACCCTTTAATGAACAGTACAACATTTAAAAAAACAACAACTATTGACTGCAAGATCATGATATGACAGGTGTACTTAAGTGAAAGTATTACTAGAAAAATAAATTGTGGTCACCCCAATGGCTGATTAAATTGATCAATATTGCTGTAGACATTAGTGTTGGTCCAGATGCAACCAGTTTTAATCACTTTAGTCACAATCACAATAGTGTTTGGATGTTTTTCTTGTTTAATACTATAGAGACTATAAAGATAATTTTGCATCTCTGGACGTTGATCATCATTACATCAATGTAGCATTGTAAGTGTCTCTGAAACTACAATGTAGCCTAGTAGCAAAAGATGTAAACATTCACCCCAATTTTAACTTTCATGTAGCCTACTTTTAGTTACCTTCCACCTATGAAACTAGTGTACATAATGTGACGTAAGCAATGTCTAAATCAGTTGTAAAATAAAGTGTAAGCTGAGAGTTGGCCTGAAAACACTACTTCATACCCCACAGAGAGTTTTTCTTGTGTGTGATGTTTTCTCGGGGCTCACCAAGGGGACTTGTATTCACTGTAATGAAACTTAACTTACCTGGGCACTTCACGTCCATAAAATAGGAGTTCGGGCTCTGAACAAGTCTTTTCTTTTTATGTTGTCGTCTCTCGTGGTCGATGGTCGGATGAAGGAGGTCTTTGGCCAACTACAGTTCACAAATCAAAGGTGACATTTAATTTTACAGATGTAAGAAGAAGACATATGCAAGGGACTAATAAAAGTGTTGTTTTATTCTTATCTCGCTTCAAAATAGGTTAATAATTACACCTCTTTCTCGCGATATCAGTGCCTATTTGTTGTGTTTTAAGTTTCTGACAACGCGACATATTTAGTGACATTAGCTAACGCTTCAGCATTACCAAGGCTAGCTTGAGCACACATGCTGTAGTTTTTCCACAAAAGTCATGCTAATTAAATTCAGTGTGGGGAAAAAAGAAAATAAAAAAACACCAGGTGAAAGAAACCGTAAAAGTACAGAGTAAAGAAAATAAAAACACGGATACTGGCTATATCTTGGCCCGCTACAATTTATTTATCATGCAAGTTCAACAGTGTTGCCTTCCAGCAAGTAGTCGCCGCCACATCAGATGTTAGCTGGCTCCTTCATGTGGTGGTGGTGCTGCATGTCAACAACACTACTTCATAGTGCACCGCGTGACGGTAAGAAGTTGACGATTAAAAAAAAAAAGCAATGACAGCTGACAACACTGCAATTAAGTTAACTAAAACACAAACTTAAAAACAACAATAAATGACCGCAAAACGTCGTAACTTACAGGCATTTTTCTCCTGTGATGGCTCAGCTTTTCTGCACGAGAAACAGAAACTGCAGTTCAGGCAGAGGGGAGGGTGGCAGTGGGGGATTGCGATATCACACTGACTGTAATATCATAAAATCATGAGAACAGCCTTCCAATTTGGTTTTTGTTTCGTCTTGGGCAGAACACGATAGCCTGTTGCACACAGCCCTATGTTTTTGTTGTTGTTTTGTTTTTTAAACACAGGACTTTGAGCTTTAGAGAGGACTTTAACATATATTTAAAATTATTTATCTATTTGTATGAAAAAAGTGAGGGTGTTGTGCCTACTAACTGATATCTATTAATGATAACATTTTGAAGAACCATGCGTCCTTTAGAGGTAAGCTAATAGGTGAAACGCAAGTTTTTTGTTTGTTATGTAGCCTAGTTTATTTAGGCCTAGTCATAATAATAACATGATAAGTTGCAGTCACCTCATATTAAAGGCATACCGGTATTCAATCAACGCCTATATGCTTGTAATTTTAGTGAGAGCTTCAAATAAAGTAAAAAGAAGAAAAAGAAATTAAAATCTAGCCTAAATAGTTTTTGCTCACCCCGTCATCCCTAAACTACATGGACCATAATGCAAAGCAGAAAGTGACGTCACGCATCTCGGCACCGGTCTATGGTCTGCTGCCAGTCTGCCACAGACAGCTGAGGATTTCCAGACGGGGGATCCCGGGCTCGGCCTTGTGATATCGAAACGGTGGAGGCTACATTGTGTTTAAATGGCGAAAACGTACGATTATCTCTTTAAACTGTTGCTCATCGGAGACAGCGGAGTCGGTAAGACATGTCTGCTCTTCAGATTCAGCGAGGACTCCTTCAACACCACCTTCATATCCACAATAGGTGAGTAGCCTACTATCCTGCAGCCGCCCCTCAGGATAAATCTGACAAAATGTATGTCCATATTTACAGAATACATTATTTTACTCTCATTGCTGTAATGGTGGCCAACATATATAACAATACTAACATATGATCTGTGTGTATTGTTCAATAGGACCTAGAGTGTAGGGGCATAACATAAGACAATGGGACTGAGAGAGTTAGTGATGATCTAATGTCCTTGATGGTTCATAGGCACTGGTGCTAAATTTAGAATGAGATCAAAGCAATAATCATGATGTTTAACTTGGAAACCTATGCCTAATTGAAATATTAGGCATATAGGAACATTTATTATGTTATATCCTTCATTAAGCTCAGCAATATTATGCAATTCATGCAGCATCACTGATCATAGAAGTGGTTAGTTTACTACAAATTGTAGAAATGTGAATTCAGATCATCCTGTAACTTATCACAGCAGAAAGCACAGCTGATACAGCTCTGTCTCTGTTCATTCAAACTCAGGAATAGACTTCAAAATTCGAACAATAGAGCTGGACGGAAAGAGAGTCAAACTTCAAATTTGGTAAGTGTGTTCTGAGCAGACCTATTTAAAAAATATTTTCAGATTGACATGAAACTGTAAATTTATTGTTGATGTTTATGTTGACAGGGACACTGCAGGACAGGAGAGGTTTCGCACCATCACTACAGCCTACTACAGAGGAGCCATGGTGAGTCCTCTCTTTAACATATATTTTCTCATTGGTCATGTTTTGTACTTTGAAAATTGTTAGTAAAGATGGTTGTTTTTCTTCACAGGGTATTATGTTGGTCTATGACATCTGCAATGAGAAGTCGTTCGAAAACATAAAAAACTGGATTAGAAATATTGAAGAGGTGAGGTTTGAATTCAAATTGTATTTGTACTCAAAATGTAAAGATTAAATTGATATTCAAGTTGTCGTTTGATATCATAATTATGTAGCCTACTGAGAGTTGCATAGCCTACTAGCCTACACACAAGCAATCTGTTCATTTCTGCCAGCATGCCTCGACTGATGTGGAGAAGATGATCCTGGGTAACAAATGTGACATGACTGACAGGAGACAGGTGTCAAAAGACAGAGGTGAAAAGGTGAGTCTCTGCAGCTGAACGTTGCTAAAAAGCAGTCTCAAGCTAACTGAAATGTTGTGCACTCTTCCAATTTGCACTAACATTGATTTTTTTTATCTCACTTAGCTGGCTATTGATTATGGAGTTAAGTTCTTGGAAACCAGCGCAAAGTCTAGCTTAAATGTAGAAGAGGTAAGCAGAAATGTTCAACTCTGAAAGTGTCATGTACCCTGACTTATGAATATTTACATCTAACATTTGTTTCAATGTTTCTGTCATTCCAGGCTTTTTATACTTTGGGTAGAGACATCCTAAACAATCTGAGCTCCAAGACAGTAAGTGGTCAAGAAGAGTTTTCCTATTATATGAGATGGTACTCTTCGTGTGAAGGCATGCTTTTTTAATACTGAATTTATTACATTTCTTCCCTATTTTTTTTTTTCCTGTCCTAGACTGACAACAGTGCTGGAGGGTCAGGGAAGCCAGTCAAGATCACAGAGAAGAAGTCAAAGAGAATTAAATTCTTCAAGTGTTCACTGCTCTAGGCTGCTCATCTCTAGTGGTCACAGCTCACAGCTCGAGTGACTTTGTCGTTTTGGAGGGTAACTGCCTCTCAAATGTCCTCACAGCAGTGGCGGCACTCATCATAATCAGAGGGCCTTACTGCCAGCTAAAGCTCACAGGTTCATGAGTGGTTGAGATGCCGTCCTGATCTGCTGACCAGAGGAGCATCGACAAGGAATGAGGCTTGATACTGTATATTCACTCATGCAAAAGACGTGTGCATGGTCGGCGGCAGCCGTTTGTAGCTGGCCATGCAGTGTCTGCACACAGGAGGCAGTGATTCTGTTGGCATTTTTAATACCTCTGATGAATCTGATGAAAATATCTCAGTTACACATAGTTGTCTTATAAATGTTAAACAATGACAACTAAACTCCTGTTTTTCATATACTGTAGCATTATTTTATACACACTACCTATTGTCATATTTACTATGATGAGTCTGTGAGATAGACATATCAGATCTCAGCACTGATTGTATGTATTTGTGTGAAGTCATGTATATTAATAGGCTTATGGTCTCCAGTTGCATTGGCAACATATCTGCTTGTTCATGTGTGCCTAGAAGGTTTGAGTATTGTGATAGAAAAGACAAAAGTATGTGAAAACATACATGCAGCCTACTGTATTCTCTCATTTTTATTTATTCTTTTTTAAATGGAACCTTTATTCATACAGGTTTCTGTGATAAAATGAAACTGTGAAAGGGTCGTTTGTTGCTTGGAAGATGTACTCGATACATATTGTTATGCAGTTGTCAGTATATGCATGAAAGCTGTAGGGATACCTCTGAGTGGGTCATTATTAAGAACATTTTACAGTATTTCAAGGGAAAATGTTTACAGTATTTCAAAGTGTCAACCATGTATAGGAAATTCATGTTTTTGCTGTTCGCATAGTGTATATAAGCACAATTAACAGTTGCGTGTGTCATTTATTTCCACCTTAAACTGTAAACATCTAAAAGGTCCTCAGAACATCTCCACCATGAAAACACAATGACGTGGGGAAGCTGTAATGTGAAGGATTGTCTTTGTAAGCTACTAAATGATACACAAATGAAAAGTAAAGACAGTAAAGAAAGTGAATGTCCAAAAGAAAATATTGTGGTGGTGTTTTACTATTCTGGATCGACAACTAACTTTGACTATATGATTAATGAAATCATTGTCATACTGCTTTTGTTGTGAAAACTGTTACAAAACAGTTGATTGTGGAATCCAGCTGATTTTTACATCACCCGCTCCTTCTTGTTTTTTGAACATAGTAATTTTCTTCTCTCTGTTTTAGCATCCTCTGTTGTTGCCTTAATCAGCCCCTTGTCTGTGTGGCTCATTTCTTTTCCTGTGCATCATCTTCTCCCTCCTCTGCCTCCATCTTCTTTCCCACATCTTCCCCTCCAGCAGCTGCTACCTTGCAGACGTCAGCAAGGTTTTTCTCACTGCTAGAGGCTCTGGGCTCCTTGCTAAACATGAAGCCCTTTTCTTTTCTCTCACTAGCATTCCAGCTCAGTGACCTTTGAGACGGCAAACACATTTCATCAGCAACAGTCAGATACTCAGTGGTGTCAGAGAGGTTTCTCTTAGCCTTCATCTTTGTTTCATCTGCCCTGCACTCTGTGCCTGGAGGGATTCCCTTACTTTCCACAGGAATTGTATCGACCTGATTCTCTTCTTTTTTGATCTCTGCAGGTGCAGTGCTGCTTTGAAACTGCATGGCAAGACCTTTTACTGTTGATACCTTGGGCATGTGACCAAAAGTGCTAGGGTGCACCTGATACTCCAAGTTGTCTGGCCACTGGTTTGGTGATTTAGTTACTTGCTCCACCAGTGACCTGTAGTCTGCAGTTTGCAGTGTATTGTCACCTGCCTCAGCTGGGTTGTAGATGATGCTACTCATAGCCCTCTTCTTTGTGATAGGAGAAGCCTGACTTTGTGTTTCAGTAGGAACATATCTCAAAGATTCAGTCCTCTTTGGCGAAGAGGAGGATCCCAGCAGCACATGAGCTTTCTGTTGGGTTTCCACTACTCCCTGTGCTTCATCAGGAGGGCCGACGATGATGGTACTCATAGCTCTTCTCTTTGTCAGAGCTAATGTTAGTTCGTCTTCAACTGGATAGTATCTTAAGGATTTAGTCCTTTTTGGAGGGGAAGAAGGCCTTAGTCTGTCGAGCATCAAGGTGCTGCCTTGTTTTATGTTGGTTATGGTCTCTTGACTTGATGCTACAGAAACAGGTTTTTGTTCACATGGAGATATAAGAATGTCCACACAAGAGCTGGGACGCGATCTATCCAAACCTGCAACCTCTAAGGTCTGCCCACCATCTTTAGCGGCTTGTCGCAGACTCTTCTGTCTCTCTAGAACAGATTTTGTTGTGTCGTCTGCGTCCTTTTGCTTTGATGCAAACTCCTCCATGTCCATGTGGAAGCGGTAAAGGCTGTAACCATCAGCACTGTTAATACTGCCCTGGCGAAGGAGAGATGAAGGGTCACACACAGAGGAGTTACGTGAAAAGGTTCTGGTTAGTTCCAGTCTGTCCACTCCTGCTAGCTTCTCCAGGGCAACTGCCATTCGTCCATGGATCTCTTCCAGTTGGGCCAGGCGCAGATCCACTGTCTGCAGGGAGGCCTTCATAGTGTTCTCCCGCTCATTTACCTCCTCCAGACGCATGGACATATTCTCAACTCTGCCAAAAACAGAAGAACAGAAAATTCATTTATGTAACTATGACTTCAAATTAACATGTCCTGAGACATCAGAACTACAGTTGAAAAGGGGGTTTACCTTTCTGAGGTAACTTTGATGCGTTCATCACTGGAGGACTGTTGCTCATCATCTCTGTTACGAAAATATTCTTCTACACACTGTTCTTCGAACTCGTACAGATTTTTTAGCTCCTCTGGATTCAGCCTAAGCTCTGGTAGGACAAAATCACATCAACAACTCAGTTTGTTTGTTTCTTCAGCCAAAAGTCAGGACCAAAACATTTTCGGGAATGTGCTAAAATATGGTAAGATTAGTTTTATTGAAACATAAGAAAGGGATAAGATGAAATTAAATTGCTTTAAAGTGCGCATCACATCTGTCAGTTAGCCAGTTACAGAGTTTATTCATTGATAATCACCCATTTAGCAAAACTGTAAAGTTTAATGTATAATAATATAGTGTAATGCATGTATAATTAGAGGAAACTAACTAAGGCCTCGATCCTTCTCGTCAAGCTCTCCCTCTCGTCTCTTCCTCGCACAAGCACAACGTCGAAACAGCCTGTTGAAGAGGATGTAGAGGTGGCTGAAGATGATGAGAGGTGGAGGCAAGATGGGACGGTCGTGAAAAGTCATGATCAACTGGTATCTCTGGAACTTCCACACTTGGTTTGAAATGGACTTAACTTCAAAGAAGGTGTTGCTGCAGAAGAAACAAGATCAGTTAGAACAAACTGTAACAGCACAGCAGCTAGATGTTTCATGTAAAATAATAGAGTAGCAGACATTGGAACATATATTTACTTGAACACTGCAATGAGCAAATTGACCAGAAGAATGTTTGCCACGAGAAGGTAACAGGCCATAATAGCAGGTGTGAGCCAGGCGCCAGGGATGCATGGAGGCAGTTTCTTCCCATCCTCATCATATAAATGTTCACCACATGGAGCTGAGGGAAAAGGATATTAAAGCTTTTGAATTTATCCTGAGAACTACATATAACTGATTTGAATTGCATTCTTTACTTGAAAAATACTCACGGTTGATTTCCATTGCATAGACTATGAGAAATTTTTTAAAAAGCACAGTCACACAGAAACATGGAGAAAGCGTTAAAATCAGAACACTTAGGATTTTTAATCATACTTCTGTCAAGGTCAAGCTGATGTCCATGAAAGACTGGACTTGTGTTGTCAAAATGTTCCTCCAACTTTTCAGTGATCAAACAATAAAAATAATTGCTCTGCTTTATGTATCTTTCCTTTTTCACTTTCAAAGCAAATGTATTGGTGCCTTCTTCCGAAAACTTTAAATGAGCTTGTAAATTTATTCTCTCAATAGTTGCGTCTTGCCTTCACCCTGACAGAAGAAACACTGACAGAACAAAACTAGAAGGCAGATGATCATGATTAAGACTGACGATACCTATTCTACTTTTCCTCACAACTTATGTATTGCCATACAGTACATTGACAAAAAAGCCTATTATAAATTTACCAGCAGGGGGAGACAAAGTATGAGGGATTTCAGTGTATAATCTGTTATTACTAAACATCACAGCATTTAAAACAGAAAAATTAATGTAACACTGATCATCTGCCCAGAATCAGGAAACAGAATCTTACTATGAATTCTAGTCTTACGGTCTATCGAGTCCGCAAAAACCTCTCCATAGATCATCCAGTAGGGCATGTAGAAAATGTTTCTGGCCAAGCGCCAGGTTGGCTCCTCATCTGGATGAAGGATGGCTTGCCGAGCCACCCCAAAGCTCATGAGCACCACCAGCATTATCACCACAAAGTACATCATGTCAATCATCTAAAAAAAAAAAAAAGATCAATTTGAAATCAATTTGAACTCAGTGTGAACCTCTGCAATATCAGTTTAGCTGTCTTGTTACTGCCTATGATCTGTTTAACTCAAAGTGAAATACTTTTATGTCATTACCATCTTGCCTATCATCATCACATAGGGTCCCAGGTATTTGTTGACTCCAAAGATGTCCAGGACCCGGATGTACCAGAAGATGATGTCTATACAGTAGATGACTCTGCCGTAGCCCATGTAAGGCTCATGCTGCAGTCGTAACATGAGGCCAAGAAGAAAAGTGGAGATGGCAGCCAGGTCTGTGATGTTCCAGTACTCTTCCATCCACACACTTATCTTCTGTTTCAGCTTCCCTGGCTCTGACATCAGAATCTATGCACCAAGATTTCAAGGTCATGCAGAGTCCATATACAAAGTGACTACTATCTGATCAAATTGATCAAATTCGTTACCTGTCGAACTTTTTCAGTGCCAAGAGTGAGGATGTATGCAATGACGGTCCACTCTTGAATTGTTGGCCACCTCTCCATCTTCACCAGGATTATGTAATTGTACAACATTAAATAGCCCAGATAGGAAATCTGCAGAAAAAGAGAGCCATATAGTCATTTTATTGTAAATTATTAAAAAAAATAAAAAAAATTCTCAATACATTTCTTTAAAATCTTTTCGAAGAAAGGAACTTACAGTGTTGAACCAGAATTTGGTGAAGGGTGCATCATAAAACTCAAAGAACATCTTGCCAATGGGGATTTTGCGGACTTTTGTGCTACCCTCCTCTTCATCTCCCTTTCGGGAAGTCGTGTCGGCATTCGGGTCCTACAAAGTAACAGTAAACTCTTAGCTTTTTATCTTTCATTCTTGACAAAGATAGCTGAAGTACAGGATGTGAAAACAACTTTATCTTACAAAGTCAGCATGAACCAGTACCTTTCCCGATTTTGCGTCATCATCCTTGTCTTTTCCCTCCTCTTTGCTTCCAGGTGCATGATCATCTCCGAGACGGAAATCCAACAGTAGAATCAGTGGAGGGAACATGATTCCCAAAATAACCTAGGTGAGAAAATTATACATTGTTCAAGATACAGTCATATTTATTTTGTTTAGTGAATTATTTGTAATTAACTTTGAAAAAATCTGTTTAATATTACAACCACTGATGTCTTTGCCTTCTCTTTGAAACTTCTTTTTGGTTGTTGGCGAGGAAAGCATTTTTATCATACCAACCTTGAGGCTAGGGTTCTTGCCCATCCTTAAGCGACCCATCCACATATCAGTGAGCAACATCTGGCTACAGGTGTGGGCAATGAAGTCACGTTGCTTTGCAGCCACGGCCAGCTTCAGACAGGTGGAGTTACTCCAGTTAACCAGCTCATATGTTAAGAGTTTCATGGCCACCTGTTCATCATGCTTGTAGGACTGGTCCAACAGTTCATAGGCTAACTGGCCAAATTCTCTGTGAAGGAAATGGAAATATAACAATCACTTCTATACAGAACTTTACAGAGTTTGAAGTTATGGATAAGCTAATGAGATGTACTGACTTGGAATTGTTCTCCAGGTCTTGGGAAACATCATCCACCAATTCACTCTCAGAGCACTCATGGGCCATGGTTTTGTACAATTTACAAGCCACGAGAGCCTTCGCCATGGCCTCTTCTCCACGCTGCCAGAGGAAGAGCGCCATCTTCTGGCGCTTCATCAGCACCCCCCACAGCATCAGCTCATGGAAGGGGAACTTGAATCTACAGACCTCAGGGTCATCCACGTCAATTTCTACCTCTTCTTCTTTCTTCTTCTTTGGCTTTTTCTTGCCTTTTGTGCGAGGTTCATCATCCTTACAAGAAAAAAAAAGATTATATTTATTCTCCTGTGTGAGTCACATTATTTAAACTAACTGACGGTGTTTTGTTGTAAAAAGAAGACCCTACCTCCATTCCTAGAAGCTTTAGAGCTTTTGGCTGCAAAAGGAGAAAAAAGGGCAATTAATATAAAATGTCACTGAGCAAGTCATTATCATTTATGTTCTTCCAAACATGCGTACCCTTTTTAGTCCATACAAATTATTGTAGAGGTTGCGGAAAGCCTTCCTTGTGTAATTGCTCCTGTACGCTCCACCCATGAGGTACTCCAGCACCAGACCAATATCAATCAAAGTGATCTGATAGTCTGGAGGAAGGTTTCCCTGTATATAACAAAGTAGGTCTTTCAGGATGATATAAATCTTAAATAGTCTGAAATGCTTGACATTATGCATCGAGATACTGTGGGAAAACTCATTTCACCTTTTTGACATCCCTAACAACAGCATGCAGTGTATTAGCTGGGCCAAGTTTCTGAGAGAAGAACAAAGAAGACAGGAGGAGAAAGGATAGAAATAACGTAACATCAACTTTTTGTCATATTTTGTCACATCTGTGTTTTGTGGTATTCAGTCTTTCTTTGTTTTTCTTTTTTAATTTGCAGTGACTCAGGCCCCACCGTGTTGTATAACTCCTCCAGCCTGGGAATGGTGAGGAAGTGGTGAATATTGACACCATTCTCAAGGAGAAGTTTGACAAAGTCCACTCTGTCCAGCACCAAAGCATCCATCATAGCCTGCTCCAGAGAGTTCACCTAAAAAAGGTAATGTATAAAGCAAACAGACTAGTTGCTATTTACACCAGACAGCCTTCATTCTTTATTCTCAAATTAACATTTTAATTTTTTTTTTCCCATGAATCCTCCTCTCACCCAGCGAATCATTTCAAGCTTCCTGGGGTCTGTTTCCTCTGGAGGTTCTGGTTTTGCCTTCCCTTTTCCCTTCCCCTTCTTTGCCCGGGTCTTGTTGCGAGGAGCGGTGGCAGGACTTTTCTGCCTCTCCTGAGTTGGTGCTGCAGTGGTTGTAGCGTTGACAATGGCACCAGCAGGCTGATAAAAATACAAGGGGAGGAAAGCTGTTGCTTCTCTTCAATTAAATATCAACATGTCAGTCTCCTCTTTCTTCTATAACTTGGCCACATTAAATTATTGAAATTTTGATATATGAATCACAGATCAGTTCGAGCAAGCTTTTTCTATCCTTCTGATGTTGGTTAGCAATTCTGTCATAGTCCAGTAATATGTATTTTAAAAACAAATTCTTTTCCTTCAGACCTAAATACAACAATGGTAACTTGCAAATGCAGTGCAATCATGTGGAATGATTAACTGACACTATGTGAGCACCACTCACTGGTAAATTGTGTCCGTAAACAAAGATGTGATTGCGAGCAATATCCACTCTGTTCCAGGCCAGAGCCAAACTGAGCTGATCTGCTGCTGCAGCATTCGTGCCTGATGCAAAGGAAACGGATGAAAACAGAGAGAAGAGGAGGTATGTAGTCTGTTGCAAAAATAATATTGCTGTCATGTATTGTTGTAGATCAAATACTCTTGATATATTCAGTACCTTTTAACAAGGCAGTAAGAATGGCCATTTCAATATCTTGTTGTCCTTCTGAACCCATTCGGAAAACTGTGATCTACATGTGAAAGGGAAAAAAAGAATGAGGTATGCAGTGATATATTGGTGGAATCTGCCAGAAATAATAAAAATGAATAGATGAATCAAAATACAAATGAATTTGTGCCAGGTGTATTGCCACTCTCGATGTAGCTGTGCACATGTGGTATCAACTGGTGGGAGATTTCTTTCAGCAGGACCTCTCACTGTAGCTCTCTGTGTCTGACCCTTCAAGGACAATTTACTTGTCAGACAGGGTGATAGTACTTGCCTTGTTATAGACTCCACTACATCGAATGAAATTACGCTGACGGGCCTGTCACATGTGCAGCCATGGTAAATGGGATTAGGTTGGCATGAATGTGTGGCAACGTGCCAGAGATTTCAGAGCTGGTCTCGAGATGCGTTGATAATGAGCTTCCTGCATCAGTGCGAAGGCTCAAAACTTGTGCCGTTCTTTCAGACACTTGTTGGGTTGCTGTGTCCGCATTGAAAAACATAGACTTTTATAATACTGAACTAATTCAGTTAAATGTTGTATGCTGGGCTTACATCATTGCAAAATTCAGCTCTCTAAATCAGTGTTTTTCTTCATCTAACCCAGCTGTTCACATGAAATGCACTTAGGATGAAAGGATTAAGTGGAGACGAGACAGTGACACCGATTCACCTGTAGGTTAGTCATGGCACTTTAGATTAAGAGCAGGCAATAGTGTGGCCTTTTAGTTGTGTATAAAGTTCTGTCATATTGTCCGGCTTGGGTATCAGTGAGAACTAAATGGTACTGAAAAAAGCCAACAGCGGTATGATCTTTGAAAAAGCAGTTTAAGTTGCTTATCTGAGTGTGTTGGGGCATTAGGCCGTCTAATACATGGGGGATAGATGATGCAGAGTAGCCGGTGCAGTGATAGCACTCTGGCCACTGAGAAAAAAGCCTGGGGAGTGGAGAGAGAGAGAGAGAGAGGAACCTGACTGGGGATTAGTGAGATGGATCCTCTCTTCCATCTGTGTGCTGCATGTATACTGTGAATGGATGAAGTAAGAGCCTCTGCTAAGCAGGTGGTAGTGGTGCTCTGATCTTTCCCAGCCAAATGTATGGAGTCTGGAGATTATATGTGCGGGGTATTACAAACTACTAATCACATCACTTACGCCTACGGAAATCTGCTGAAGATGCACAAATGCTAACGCTATTTATGTCCAGAGGTCCTCAGCAAACACTCTCAAACACTCTGGAATTATTAATCTTTGAGGACGCGTATACGAGGTTATGTGCTTCATCATAGAGTGCTTAACTGTATTGTTTACATTAAAGTTAAGAGTTTTAACACCACCACTTTCCAGCTGTGCACTTATACATGAGCATTTATGGTCCACAGTGGAGCTGTGAATGCCCTGGATTATGTGACATGACCATAACAAGAAGGAGAAATGACAGGCAGGTTGATGGGATTATGTTTATTCAATATGTTAATGGGAATACACAGATGAGTGGAATGGATGAATGACGATGGAGACCAGATGTTTTCACAGATCAAAAATGATTTATTGATCAACACAGACATGTTACTTTCAAATACAAGATAACTGCAAAGTGCAAAGTACCTAAAGATGTTAACATCACTTTTATGATGATTTTTATTTAGTTTATTGAAACTCACCAGTTCTCTTTTCTTCATGCACTCCATTACCATGAGCAGGATCTGCTGCGATTGGCTTTTGGTGTAATTGAAAGTCTTCTGAATAGTCACCAGCAATTGGTCTCTGACATCATCATTAATCAGGCTGCAAGTGGAGATTTAAGGTTGACATTTTGGCTTTCTACCAGAAGATTAATAACAATACAGAGAAGCAGAAATCATCATCTCACCCTCCGTCCTCTGAGAACTTGTGCGCGAAGGAAATGATGTCAGAAGCTCGACCGCTGCCGTCACATACCACCACAGGGATGGGAGGTTCATCTCTCAGACTCTCTAGAGCGATGGAGATGACGTTGGGACCTCCCTCCACTATCAGACACACCAGGGGAACCCCTTGACCCAAACCTAGGAAACAGCAAAAAATGTCCTTGAAACCCATCTATCCAGTATTAACTTAAGTGTCACCTTATGATCACAGAACTTTGAGAATGAAATGTCAGAGCAGAAGACGTCGATGTGATGTGTCAACAGGCAAAGCCGGAGGAGGGAGGAAGTGAAGTCAGTGGTGACAGCTGAGCATCCCTTTGCTGTCCCTGCCTTATCCGAGCTCCAGGCATAGGATGACAAAGGGAAGCCCACAGGTCACAGAGGAACTCTCCATCCAACAAGAGTCCAACAAGTCCAACAAGACTCATCAGCTCACACTCGCACACCATGGAGGATGGAGTATGATATGTGTGTGTGTGTGCACTGTGTGACTTACGAGTGTTAATCTTCTGCAGGGAGATGTGCTTCTCCAGCAGTCGACGCAGTTTGACCTCAGAGCCGTACTTCCCGCAGGTGCCATTGTCAGTCAGGATGAAGTGGGAGTGGCTGTTGTTGAGAACAGCCAGCTTGCTCAGTGGGTTTGCCATTGTCTGATAGGGTCTGTTGACCTGAAAAAAAGAAAGAGGCAGAAGTTTGAATTGTTTCAAGAGGAAAATGTCTTATTCCAGGAGACTACATGCAGCTGCAAATGTTCTTACATCTTTTCCGATGAGGTCCTCTTTGTTTTCCAGGATCCCCCATGGAGCAATTCCTATTGCACACACCTTCCCTCGTGACTTGGAAGAATGTTCCTTTAAGGCATCTCCCACATGACGGATCACCCCTAAGATGTAATAAGCAAAATATAACCTCATGAATAATGACTCTTTCAACTGCTTAATGGGGCAGCATCATAGGGCACACTCAATTTACTGCACGCAAAATCCACACAGATTGTCATTTGCGATTAATTTTTCCCTAACAAAAGCTCTAATTATAGTGCTTAAACCTGTGACAATAGGTTGGTCAAATCTCCCCCAGGAAAATGCAAAATATGCATTATGTAATAACATTTTAGAGCAAAAGTAATCTTCTAATGTCACAAATTGTTTTTCGTTAAGGGAAGATTAAAAGCATTATTCTGAACTGTCAGCGCCCTACCCGTGTTGACTCCACCCGTGAAGATCCAGGCTCCAGTGGTGACAGCAGCTTTGATCAGGCCTTTGCCAAACACTTGTTTGAGTTTGGGCTGTAGGTCGAAGTTCTGGAGACCTCCATGAACAGAGATGAGCAATGTGGGCAACTCCAGCTGCCAGTCTTTCACCATCAAATGCAGCAAATTGTCAGGCTTGGTGTCATAGGAAACCCGGATGTACTAGTAAAGAAAAGAATGGAGCAGTAGAGTATTGTGAGTATTATATTACTTCTAATCAAACTACACAGTTGCTTTGTTTGTATGCAGTAGTCACCTCTTACAGGACTAGCTAGATTGACTGAGACTCACCATGGCCTTGTTGATGAATCCTCCACCCTGGAACTCGATAAGGCCATAGGAATCGGTTGGATATGTTCTGGTGTATTTGATCACAGTCCATTTATCCTTTGGGGTGTCGATCTGCACCAGCTGCTGTGCTTCCTCCAGAGAGTTGGCACCAGGGGGGATGGCCGGGTGCTGCGTTGTCAGCTGACCACAGGCACATCTACACAGATCACAGAACAAGAATCGCTCAGTCCCTGATTTTGAAACTTCAAAACTGGGTTTGTTAATCATAGAAATCCCAGAGCAGTATACTATATCATTGTATTATAATCATGTTTTTAAGGATATTAACTAAGTGAATGAGCCATGTCAAAGACTGTTGTTTTGTTTTCACATGAAAGCTGTGTCTTTTCCTGGACACATACATCTTGCAGGCTCTTCCATGACTGTGCCCATTTCTGGGAAACATGTGCCTCAACGAACAAAGGTTTTCACCGCCTGGCTGCTCTCAGCCTGTTCTCAGAGCCCAGGACAGCAACCATGTCCAACAACACACTCTGAGCATTTTTAATCTGTCTGATAACCTCCAGTCATAGGTGTCACAATTAAGTAAATGAATGTAGTAATAGGAACAAATAATTTATAATCCATATAAAACATTTCTTATAATGAATATAGTGCATTATTAAATTCTTACTTCATTTAACACTGTTATGAGTTACACATTTTGTTAGCAAAGGGCTCGGATGATTTCTAAAGCCGGATTCACATTATGGCCATTGTTTATTCAAAAATTCTAATCAAAATTTATTTTTCGCAAACTCACAGGAAGGAAAAAGGAGCAAAACTTGAGAAAAAGTTGCTTTGATAAGGTCTTTGTTGCCTCTCATTATAATGACAATGACTTAGCTGCAGCCTAAGGCCACACCTTAACTACAAGTGATGACCATGAAAAGGGTCTTTTCAAGACATGAATTACCTGGTCGGGTCTTTGCTTGGAAATATGTGAACACATTCTCTTTTAACAAAGGTCCTCTCGATCCAGGCTCTCTGTGCCTGTAAAGGGAAAAGTGAAGAAATGACAAAAGTTAGTTGACATAACATGCTGTCATACCACAGTCACAGGGAGATCACCCTTTGTGATATCTGAATTTCACTCCCTTAGTGGTAATCCTGGTTAAAGATGAGGATATTTTGTGTCCAGCAAATAGCATAAATGACAGAGACTAGTATCAACAGGCAAAGACCCGCTATATCACACAGTAAGGTCGAGCATATCCTGTTATTCCTACGATTATTACTGCGGTATGATGATGACTAACAACTGTGGTATTAGACACCTTTTATTATTTGATTAAGTTTGATGAGCAGCCAGTAAAATAGCATCACACTGTTGCCAGTGATGAGCAAAAATAACCTGAGTTCAAAGCAAAGTTTCTCTAAGGGCCATTGTTGAGAGTGGAGGCCCAATTAAAGCTGAGGGACTGGAAGCAAATCTTTCCAAGGAAACACTAAAATAGCAACAAAAAAACAACAACAACAAAAAAGTTCTTAGTTGGAAGCATGTTCTAAAAATCTTTGTTCTAACTTTACCTGAGTCTAAAGTAAAAAACGAAAGATCGTAGATAAAATCTAGTAAAGTATTGTAGCTAGTGCCCCTAACACAGTACAGTTATTGTTCTCTCTCTCTGTCTCTCTCTCTCTGGCCTCAGCCAGGAGGAACTGCAGGAGGGTGGCTGTGACACCACAAACTATCCTGTATTCTGTTCAACATAAAAAAAAGAGTTTAAATCAAATGAAACTTTTTCTGCATTTGTAGCTACAAGCTGCATCTTCAAAAATATTTTATAACATTAGTAGGAATTTTAGTTGTGATTTTAGGATTTCTGTAATTATTTGATCAGGTTAATAGTTTTTTTTAGAGTCTGTCAGCAATATGAATCCATATTAATGGCCAATGAATACATCTGTAAATGCCATATAAGAATATTGCATATTATTATTTTATATTTCATAAGATGTAACCATAACTATAACAAAATTATTTTCTTTTTTGTTGATCTCAACAGTACTGCAATGACACACCTTTCATCCTTTGCATCATATGTAGTACTTCAGTATTTGCCTCTCTATATTAGTAGAATAAATTGATATTCTAACCAAGCTCATTTAAGATTATTTTTAATTTGATATTGATAATATAGTTGTTAAGCAGCTTTTGTTAGTAAGTTATGTTTTACAAATTCAGAAAATATAGGTATTAAAAAAAAAACTTTTTTGCAAAAAATAGTATCACTTATTTTCAGAAGGTTCAAGGAATAGTGAGGTTGTTGCTGCATGCCCCAGCAATTTTCCATCTCAGTCTTATCATGCATCATTAAGCACACAGCCCATCGAGTGCTGCCCTGCTCATATCTGTCTATAATTTGTACCACATCGCCGACCATTGAAAACAACAAAAGCTGTGAAAAAAGTGATTAAATAAAGTTGCCGTTACAGAACGTAGATACACTTACACATGGTCTTCAGTCCGAGCTGTGGAGTCCTGTCTCTAAGGCTGCTGGAGATTAAGCCTGGAGAGTAGAGTTTAAGTCTACACTCTGTGGCTCCTCTACCAGAGCTTTCTCCTGGTGCTGCACTCCCAGTCAAGTGCTCTCAATGAATCCCACAGGGACATGAAACTTCTTCACTTTATGAGGGCCAGTTAATATGATGAGCATGTGAGCAGGGTCTTTGTTCGCCCAAGTCTCATGACTCCAGTTCAAGGTAATCCTTTTGGGAGTCCCATGACCCCCTTCTCCATGCCCACAGGGTATTTTCATCCTTCGCTTGAACAAGGCACAATAAATCTACTTTGATAACCGGCCCCTAATCTCCCAATTTGTTCAAACTCCTTTCTTTGTGTTCACTTCATAGTGTGGAAGATCTTAGCTTGTGTGAGAAGACGGAGCAGAATGGCCAAGCTAAAAACGACTGCAGTCTCGTTCATGGGCTCTGCAACTTTTCATCTGAAATTTTTCACCCCCTCCAACTACTTTGATTTCAACCCAATTTGCATAATTGAGAGAATTGGATGCAGGCATTCTTTTGGAAGGCGCCTTGTTAAGACATGACTGGTCTCCAGTTGGGGGCAAGGTCAGTCAATGCTAATTGCAGTTAATCTCTATTTCCACCCACCTTGTTTTTGTGGAGGGAAGGAAAACTCAACAGACCAGCTATTCAATATTCTCTTAATCTTGCTTTTTAATTTTGGCAGTGTTAAGTGGATTTGCATTTAAAATCTGGTATAATAAATAACCTCACAGCAGGCTGAAAATGGATGGTACCATTAGGTATCCAACTTTTTAGAGTGTAGACTAAAATTCAAAAAAGGGATTCAGGCCTCTGTTTGGGTAGGAATAAATTACATCTGATCATTAAATTAGTTTAACATGAATTGTGTTTATTATTCATTGAGAACATAATGTAGTAATTCTGGGATTATTTAAAGTTATGGGCATGCTTGAATAACTGGAAGGTGGCAGTAGGTGCGGTAGCTGAGATGGAGTTAAAAAGCACAAAGTCGTAGACATTAATTTAAAACCTCCCTCATGTGAAAGGGTTTGATAATCTCTCCTTTTATGGTTGAAGTGAGCAGTTTGAGCCTGAGTGTAACTCTCAGCGAAAAGACAAGGGTTGATGACTCAGAAAGACAGAGAGAGAGAGAGACAGAAACCTAACATCCCCCCAACTTCCCCCTTTTGGTCCTACTCTGCAAAAAAGAAAAACAGAAAAAAATGCGCATGGGCCGCTGTTAATTATAGCTGAAGAAAACAAAGCGCTTTTCCAGAAGGGTTTGGCCAGTATGACGCAGTTATTTCAGCTTACTTAAACTCATTAACCACAGCAATTAAAACCAAAATCCAGTCAGCAACCAGCTGCCTCGTTAAGAGCTGCCTCTGAGCACTTAACAACAAAAACCTCAAAGAATTAGATACTGCAGGATCAGATTGTGTCACACCAAGCAAATTAACCAGACTTAAGACAAGCCTCAGAACAATAAACAACATTCATTCCAACACGAAGAATTATCAGAGGAACCATTCAAAACAAAAGACAACTGTGTGAGATGAAAATTATAAGTGCAGGACGGCTGAGGAGGACACTAATTAGCTCAACTGATGCAATAATGTTTTTACTTAAATTTTGGCCTCACGCCGTACCATACTGTATCGCTCTGGTTAAATATGCGTTATCACTCTGTCCTAAATTCTATCCGCACATAAGAATTTCAAGTAGTTTCACAATGTTGCAGATACCATGTTTTTAGTAGTACCTACAGCCCACATACACTGTGAGCTATACATTCATGCCTTTTTGCTCTTGAATCACATGTTCCTGGTCTCCTGACCCACAGCTTAGTGAGCAGCTAAATCACAGCAAATTTGTTCCGGTTCAGCAACGATTACATGGACAATTCAGCCTCCAACAGTCATAAGGAAAATGTATGAAGATAGCTGTATCCCTGTATGCTGACATCTGACCTGGTCTACATTGCTTTTGTAAGCGTTTACTGTCGGCGGCTTTGGAAATATAATATATATTGTTTATTCTGAGTACTGAATTTAATATAATGGAGGCCTCACCACACAAGTGAAATGGATCAGAAAAGATTTGGGGGTCCTTTGAGGAATGTGATGTCACCAGGGTTGAAGATAAAACCAACTAATTGTCGGCTTCAGTATTGAAAGGCGACGTGGTTAGAGTTTGATGCAATGTGACATGAAGGAAACCCATGTTACACTCCTTTACTGTCTAAAAAAATATCACAGACTCATGGTCAATCCCACGTGGAACAAATAACAATCTGCCTTTTACGTATTTTCACTTGAGGGGAAAGATTTTTTGGGCAATGAGACACAACTCGAGTTACAGGCGCTGGATAGGGAAATTTGCATTAACTGTGAAGCTAACTGTTTTCAGTCAGCCCTGTTTGTAAATGCACTCATTGTCCTCCTGGGTTTGAAAATCCAGTTAGCCATCACATGAGTCCAACATGTCACTGATTATCCCCGAGAGTTGAGGGAGTCATAAGACATGTTTTAAAGACGCCCTGTGTTTTCCCCAAAGAGAAAACTGAAAAAGACACCAAATGGAAAGAAGTAAAAAGATAAGGTTTGACACCAGGTCACACATTAGTTGTAATGTGGTTTTGACATATTATTATTTTTATATTTAAATGTGGGACTTATATTTCTTTAAAAAACGAAACACCCATTTAATAGACATGATCCTGAGCCTTTTTATGATTCTGAGCTTAAATATAGTGCCAATTAGTGGAAAATACTTTATTTTGACATAAGGTGCAAGAGTTTTTCCATTTAAACCTTCAAGAGAATTCCTTTTGCTTTGCCCACAGTTTTTGTAATATCCATTTGGTATGATTCATAATCTAATGAAAGTTTAAGTTATCTTATTTGTTTGATTTCTATCATTCACACTTTACAAACTAACACATACCTTCACATATAGTTCTGCTGTAGCCCTGGGGCTGGTCTTGTGCCCCAGACATTTATTCTTACCCCTGACCTGAGTCTTAAAGCCTTTCCGGCATTCTTGGCTTTCACCGTATCTGAGCCTCATGCTTACATCACACAGTCATATGATTTTACATTCGTAGAATTTCTCAGTCGCATTTTCATCGACTTTGGTACGTTAATGTTTTTATTGACATCAATAATTTGGTTCATAAGGCTCTGAGCGCTAGACTTAATGGCGAATGGTGGAGCCCATCAGGCTAGTGACGCTTTCAACCAGTTTCTCTCCTTATTTACTGAAGAGCGAGCTACACTTTCTTTGTAAAACAGGGAAAAGGTCAATGGAGTACCCGTAGAAAGGCGAGACATGATTTTTTTCTCCTAAATTCACTCATGGTAACACACATGGTTACATCACGTGAACATATTTAACTGAATGTGCTCTCTGTTAGAGAGTAAAGCTGACTTTTGCCCTAATTTCTAATCAAGTGTCACCCATCCAAACTATTCAAAGAGTTGGTGCCTGTACTCTATTTCTGATGAAAAATAAATCCTCCTTCATGTCATGACCCACTGTAAATAATGAAGTGTACACATATAATTTAAATAAAGCAGATAAATCCATGATTAACGACTGTCTTAACTACATAGCAAATATGAATGATCAGAAAAAAGGGTGTTATCTCTCAGCCGACTGGTCCATGCAACCAATGAGTTTATATTTAGCAACATTACCGATCTCATTAAAAGTGAAGTGCTGTTCAGCTGAGAGCCATGACATTTCTGATTGCTCTGCAGAGGAAAACCTCTATAAAAAAGGCTATGGATTATACAAAGAATATTAATCTCTCTAAATAATGCCTGCCCTGATGTATAGAAACCCATCACACTAAATTCCGCTAAGGATGTCAGCTGCAGATACTGTTGATATACTACATCAGGCTGTAGGCTGGTTTAGCCACATGTTGAACAATTTTCCGTGGTATTTAAAAAGAATATCTATGTTCACATAGAGATTTTCATGAAAATTTCGATATGCACTAAATGTAATCTATAAAGGAAGAATTTAAAATACTTTTTATTTCATATTTCAATGTATATTCCATCTTTTCTGCTCCTTAAAAAATGTTTTGTTTGTTTTTTTGTCCTCTAAACTTCAGTTCATCCAAGTGAGTTACTTTATGGTGCGGTGTGTGTGTGTGTGTGTGTGTGTGTGTATGTGTGTGCGTGTGTGTGTGTGTGTGTGTGTGTGTGTGTGTGTGTGTGTGTGTGTGTGTGTGTGTGTGTGTGTGTGTGTGTGTGTGCGCGCGCGCGCGCACATTAATCCCAGCATAGACTGCCCACTGGACTACTGAGAGGCGTGCGTGTATATAAAATCGTATCTTTCTTGCTTTCAAGGACATGTTAACAGGAGTGTGTTAATCACATGAAAGCAGACTTTATAAAGATATAAAAGTCGTTAATCTGTCATGGCTATGGTTGTCCATACTGGGCCATTATGAGGGATTAAACTGCCGTACTGGAGCAAACAGCTGCTCAGCTTCAAACACCACTTAACAGTAAGTTTGCAGGGCTGGGACTGCAGACCATGTGCTCACCAACATACAGCCAGCAGGACACAGAGACTCTAAAATGATTGGTTAGGACTCGTAGGCCATAGTATTGGTTCCATGTGATACAAGCCGTGCGGCACTCACAGTCATTCACAGAAAAATCATATGGTGCCTGTTGTTTTACCAAATGTTCATAAAAAGCAAAAAAAATTTGCAGTTTTCAGTCATTTACATTAAACCTATTGGAAAACTTCCTGTTGAGATGAGTATAATTCCAAAAAAAGGCTCAGATATCACAAATACTTCTTAAAGACAAATTCAAACACACCAGGTTGGAGCCAACTCGATAGAATAATAACGAATCACCTGTTGAATGTGAGACTGCACTCTTACCTTCTGCGAACCAGATGCGCTGCGTTTGAGGGAAGACCTTTTAAAGGTGCCAGTCGCACCTTTGCTGTCCATGTTGTAGACTGAGAATTTAAGTCAGACTGACTTAGACAGGAATCCTTGGAGAGCAGCGACAGGTCAGGGTTCAGCAGCAGCATCAACACCAGAAACAGACAGAAACCCTAGATACCCACTACAAAACCATCGCATGGCGGCAACCTCTGGATGAAAGTGTAAAAAGTTTCACCATCATTAGAGGTTTCAGTGCTTCTCTCTCCTCTCTGCAGCTTACTCCCAACTGACAAGACAGAGATCCCAGCCAGGGATATAAATCACTCGATGACACACTTGACACATAGACCCTTTTCCTCTGCCGGGCATCCCATAATCAGGCTTAATGCAGCCAGCTCTTACAAGCCTCAGAGTCTAATGGATAGAGATTTAATAAATGGTTATTGGAGGTAAATCTACTTTGGCACACCACAACCCCAAAAAAGGCTTAGAGAGAGACCATGCAAGCTGTGAGGCTAAAGTTAGCCGGCATGGAGCCAAAGGTTGTCCCACCAGATGAGGCTCAGTGTGTCTGACAGAGGAAGACAGGAGGGCATCAGCGTGTGAATGCAAAGGTATGCACGAGTGCAAGCTGTGATGCAGGGGCAAAACCCAGAATTAACACCACAGACAATACTATCTGCTAGAGGCACACCTTCTATCATGACCCATCCACTCAACCATCATTTAATACCAGAGCTAAATGTTGTCTATGGTTATGTTACCATTAGATTTTAGAGTGTAATGCATGGTGGATAATCTCTCATTTCCCCTTTCATATGCAACATGTAGTTTTGTCCCACATGAAGGAGTATCACAGCACAGATGTAGAGCCAGTTTATGTTAAGTATTTTTAAGAGTTTGACCTATTACATAATACCAGCACAATTAATGGGAAAATAAAACTATTACCGCGTAATACCACTTTGCTTTTGGCCAACCCTTTAAAAAAAAAAAGAAGAAGCAAATATTGCGCTATTCATTAACAGAGCTTTGCAAGTAAAAAAGAAAAAAAATCAAGCCATTAGCCGTAAGCAATTCTGTTATTTTAATGCTGAATTTATCACTGCAACCTGTCATGCATTGCCATTATGACTTGTTATTTTTACTGAATGTTGAGCTGAAAAGAAATTGTGATCTCTGTACATCTATAGATCTTAATTATACCTCAGTGTATAGCAGTTCTCTTTCTGTAAATAATCTGAAAATGTCTCGGTAACAAATGGAGAAAAAAAAGTCAAGTTTAGGTGGTTGAATTAGATATCCAGCAACTCCCTCTGCTGGTTACTAAATGGAGCTGTTGATATGAGAGAAGGAGAATTTCCATAGCAACATTCAAAACTGTCAAGAAAACGTGTAGAGAAAAATACATTACATTGCTGGAAGAAGGAAAGTCTGTGACAGCTTTCTCAGCAGTTTATCAGCTGCACAATGAAAAAGACAGACCAGATAACAAATATAAACCTCCTTTGCCGTCAGTTGAAGCCGACAGAGGCAAACCGTAGCAATTTAAACTACAGACAAACACATGTGTAAGTGAAGCAAGACAGTAACTAATCTATTAATCCACAATATGAAATCACCAAGTATCTCTTATCGTGTTATTGACATGAGCTTCAGGAGACAACTGTACCTGCTGTGGTCAGTGAAGAAAGTCAGATGTCAGATGGTCACACATAAAAGCCAACCGTAGATAGATGATTTCCTTTTTTCTCTATTCCATTGTAGCCATGTGGCTGAGTGCTGTCTGCCTCTAAGAATGGATAATGCGTAATTTCTCCTCGTAAGCAGACACAAATGAGCTTTATCATCTGTTAGTGGCTTTGCGCGTGTCAGGGAAGGAGATTATTTGTCTCCAAGAGAAGGTGCAGCATTGAGTAAAGCGGAAGTGAGGAGGGCTATTGATTAGAAAGTCTGGGTTGGCTAGAAAGAACATATTAGGAAAGCTGCCAGTCTTGCCTTTATAATGTTCAATGATTACGTTCACACAACCAAAGATGAATAAAAACTGGATGACTCTTTAAAGTCAACTATAAAGTGTGTGTTACGTATTTCAAGAATCATGCATAAATTAATTTAAACAGCCATTCTTGCATTTTAAGTACATTTTATTGCTGACGATGTTAGTCAGTACAACTGTAGTTTTGATTTTCATAATGTTGAGCTGTTGACATAGACAGATTTTCTGCAAAATTCATCATCACTGACAAACACCTGCAGTCAAGATAAAGGTTACTGCAGCCCACACACAAAAAAATCATAGGATGTTGACATACTCTATATCTTTCCTCACAAGCTCCAGGTTATCTCAAAAGCCATGCCAACCTGATATGAATCTGAGGTGGCAGTTTTACAGTCAGTAGTCAGAAATAAGGATCAGGGCAGCACAAGAAAAAATTACCTATGGCTGTAGACTTGCTCTGTTTACAGTCTTTATAAATAATATTGTCTCTTCTCTGGCTGTAATATCCATCTTTACGCAGATGATATTGTTCTGTATTGTACTACTGATGCAATATATCTTGCTGAGAAGCTGCAACACTAAAGCTAACTCACTTGTAATCGGGCAGCCTTGAAGTCATTAAGAGTTAACAGTACGTGACTGAGCAGTGATCCACAATCATGCACAATCCCATGTTCTGCTCTAGTCCCACTGGCTCTAGCTCGTCGGTGACTTGTCCAGATATTTAGCATGCTCGATATCTGATTGGTATTAGCCATGTGATGGGTCTGCAAGCCTCAATAATTGCGTCTTTGGGGGCGTCGTAGAGCTCACTGGCTTGAGGCGCCCCATGTGCAGAGACTACAGCCCCTGTAGCCGGCCCCAGTTCGATTCCTCTGGTGGACGTTGCTACATGTCATTCCCAACTCATTCTCAACTGCCCTATCAATTACAGGCAAAAAAATACTTAAACTAAATTTTTAAATAAAGTAATTGAATAATAATAATAATAATAATAATAATATATAATAAATAATAGTGATAATACAAGAATAATTGCGTCTTTGAAGAGTTTACAAATAGCAGGTATTGTCCGCCGATTTGCCTCTGATCAGGGGGTTTTGTCTTCTAATCATGTAGCTAGTCTGATTATGTCATTGGAGCTATTTGAGATGCACTTGGTTAGCAAAACCAAGTTCATGCTACACCTGTGATTAAAAGTCCCAGAGCATAAATATCAATTAGTTTGATGAATCATTCTCATTTTACAGTAACATCACATTGCAGAAAAACACACAGATTTTTGTCCAGCTTCCTTATTTATGGTAGGAAAAGTAAAGCTGAGACAGTTTTCCTATGAGTTCTATCAGTAGCTTCCTCGACTCAGTTCATCCTTCTGCCCTCAGATTTGTCACAGGAGATCCCTGTGACATTCACCATAGCCTTATGTATGACAAAGCCGGGTGGTTCTTGCACTGTGTGTTTTTCTATATATATATGAAGGTGACTTTAGTGACCTTTGAGACTTAAATTAAGTAAAATAAATTAAAAACGATACCTTGTAATGTAATAATTCAGTTAATTTGAATAATCAAATCAACAATCAAAATGAGTGTGTCACCTTAATGTGGTTTATATAAGGCCTCTGCATAGATCAATCTAACAGTATCAGAGTACACAGTGTACTACAACGCCATAACTATTTGAAACATCTCTCTGGGCACAGGTGCCTTTAAAGCATGTAATGCTAACCATCAGCCACAAGAGGGCGTGCTGAACTACAGTATGGTCAGGGACTCTGCCTCAACGTTCATGGGGTCATAGTGATTGTGCTCTAATACACTAAGGTTGTCCCAGGTGTTATATCTATGTTAGATCCATCAGTACAGACAGAAATCTGAAAACACAACACAAACAGAAAGTGTGCACACTGGTTCCCATGCTCATCGTTTTGTTTGGGTCTTCTGCTTTCCATCAGGATCAGTTTCCCTACAGTTGTTTTACTTGATAATTTGTAAATGTCTCGTGTGACTAATTTCATCACTTAAGCCAGATGGCATCAAGCCAACAGCTGGAAAGCAGGTTAAGCCGAAACGACTTCCACATGAGATACTTTGGAAACAGACACCACTCAAGGGGAGAGTACATGTTTCACTTTGTGCAGTTCAACTGAGCTGTGGAAGACTGTCTTTGTTCCCGTGAAGTGCTTACAGGCACCAGACCTGGCAGGGAAACCCAAACATTTAAATGTAAGGAGCAAGCGTGCTGCTGAAACCTGCGGGCGAAAAAAACAAACAAACAATTGAATTTACGTCTGCTTTTGTTTGCATGTGCGCATGTTTTTATCAAGGTGATCTGGAGTGACCTGCGGCAACAAAACAAAAAAAACTTGTGTGTTTTTGACTCGGTGAACTCAGTGTTTCTCCTGGTTGCTAAGGCAACGGACTACACCCTCACCTGAGACCTTGGTGCTTCAGGTGTGTTCAGTCCCTCAGTACTGCAGGGGAGGACAAATACACATGCTGATAACGACGTGTACAGGTCTGATAGATTAAGAGTGGAAGGTTAGATTACAAAAACACTGTATTACATGTGTAGAAGGAGATAACGTACCATAAAGATGTAAGTGTGTGTGGATGTGTGTGTGCTGACATTTCATCTCTCTCGACACTCGACAGACCAAACACTCTGCCTAAACTTAAGGGCAGGAAATAGTCTTTAGTGGTTTGTTATGAGTAGGTCATGTTAGGACATGTCCTCTCAGCTCTCTGCTCGTCCATGTAGTGGTAGCACCTTCAGTTCCCCACATAATAACCACTTACCAGACGAGACACAGTAAAAACTTGATTTGTGTGTCTCAAACTCAACAAAAGGATTCATTATGAAGCTGTGGGACATAGTCCTGAATATCAGTCCAAATCAGTCTCAGAATGATCATCACATAGCCTACTGATATTGTTAAAAATGACCATTACTATCCAGTCTCTTACAAAGGTCTCTTATGAATTCATGATAAAAAAAAAAAAGATTGATCAAACTCAGACATAACACAGGCTATATTCTGCTTAAAGTTATAGAATACATGAGGTTTTATGACACTTACAGTATTGCTCTTATCTGCTTGTGCTTCTGTTACACTACATGTAGTCTTTATTTTTCCTGTAATTCTCACTTAAAGCTTCATTTCCTGATCATCTGTAAAATCTTAAAGTTGAAAATTTAAAAAAATAAATTGTAACAAAAAATCTATCTATTTTGTTTGATGGATAACTCAGATTATGCCTTAGCAAATTTTCAAATGTTGTTTTTGACCATATGCAACTGTAGCCTACATATGTCCTCTTTTTACACCATACCTTTTCCAAACTTCCTCACGTTTTATAGCCTAAAACAAAACTGAACTCATTCTCCAATATGCTGTTCCTTAGTTATATCCATGCAGTGCATTGTCACACGACTGGTGTATCTGCATACAGTCAAATTGGACATTTTGGACATTATTTTTTTAATACTTTTTAAATATTGTTCACTCTGTATATGTGTTTGTCTTAACATACTAGCTACAGATGCACTTTTGCTATTGTTTTCCCTGTCTGGTCAGGTGCCAAACTGCAGTTTGTGTGCTGTGCTAATAAAATCTAATCCAACAGTCTAATCCTCTAGTGTCTGTGTGTGACAATATGACAGCCCACAAAATGTTTGCTGTAATGCAGGAAAATGGTCGAAGCCGTCTAGTCTCACAACTGAAGATGCACAGAAAGATAAAAGCAGATTCTGGCAACACCCAAGAGTTGGAAATGCAGAAGAGCTGTTACCTCTTCTTATCGGGGTAAAAATGGCATGGTTTCTTCCTGTAAATATAATCATTTTGCTCATCAAACCTATTTTGCTGAGGAGGTATAGTCTATGTAAGTGATATGAAATAGGTTTTTTATAGGTGAAGGAGGAAGCCCCCTTTGGGCCATGTCTCAGAGCTGCAGGGTGTGGAGTCTCAGTGGAGTCCTCCGATGTTCGAAGACGGATGTTTACAATGTCTGGGCCTCAGGAGGGGACAGAATGGGGTGAAGGGTAAAATTGCATGGGCAGGCATGCTGAACAGTAGGTCCTCATGAAGGTTACAGCTTATGAGGATAACACTGATGATAAGGCATATGTTTAGAGGAGTGGTCTCTTTGTACTACACTGTCAGCAGAAAACAGATTTTAGGGAAGTAGACAGGAAAGAGGCGTGGCAGACTATAGCTCTGTTTGTGGCTAGAAACTTTGCTGGTCAACACCAGGGCAGGCTTGTGCACACCCAGCTCGTGTCTGCTTCTGTTCACAGACTTGGTTCATTGCACACCACTTGAGCAAAACTGTTCTTGGAAACCCGCCCCTGGGGAGAAATGCATTCCATGAATGTCCTGCATGGAGCAGCTAATCTGCAGACCAGTTTATATATCTCTATTCTGCTCCTCAGTGAGCACATGCTGGCGTAAGGCATTTCCTAGATTGACCCGGGGCCCACACAAAGGTTAACAGGGAATCCATATGCTGCAGTGGGGCTGTAAAATAGCAGCTCCCTTGACCTGCAGGAAGTTACTCCAACCACAACTCCATTTTACAATATGTCATACTGCACTGAACAGTGGCTCCTTCCTTTGATAAGAGAAGTTTCATAAATTATGACTGCAGAGTCTGTGCTGTCTGCGGGTGTGGGGGGGTGGGGGGCACATAAGCCCTTCCACAGCAGATCTCTCTCACTTGGGAGGGGGGGTTGAATCCTGCACTCAGCCAAATCAACTTGTCCTCCAACATGTACATGAAGGGTTCACACTTGAACGCTGTCTTATCTTAATTTAATAGACTGACATGTGGTGAAAGAAATATTTGTCCTGCCCTGCATTAACACTCTGGAGGTGCGACAGGGAAACAGACAGCTAGACAGACAAAAAGCATAGAACTGCTGATCAACACTTTCGCACCAGGAACTGAAGCTTCATGATCCAGTCATCTTTTACGTCAGAGCATGACCGCAGTTTGAAAGCTAGATGCAAATGAATGTCAGAATCGGATGTAAACGAGCAAAATCAATAGTCATTGCTGTGCTTGTTTGATTACTCGCTGCTGTGAGCGGGATTACTGTGTATTACGAGCCAAAAACAGTCAATATTTTCAGCGCTTCATCTGAGCCACAGGCTGTTGGTAATGCTATGCTAGTTCTGGATAATCCCCAGAGATGTTACTATGACCGGGTCACACAAAAAACAGTATTATGTGGCATGAGAAAGTCATGAGCGCCACAATGTTCCGCTCTCAACTGACTAAAACATAAAGGTGGTGCAGACATGTATGCTGAATACATAAAGGCACTGAAACGCATGGATGTGGGTCAGTGTGCTGGATCTGTGTAAAAGTATGAAGTGCAATAAATCATTTTCATTAGATTGGTCTTTTGAACAAATTGTCAAACCTTTAAAATGATGTGTCCAAACAAAAAGCTCTAAATAACCAGCTACAGCTGAGTGAAACAAGTTTTCATCAGTTGAAACTGGTCTCATATACTGATGTTGACTCTTTTAGATATTAACAGACCAGTGTGAATTGTACAGCATAATGTCTGAAATTAAAGCATAGACATCCTGGCATCTAAAATCCAAAACTTAATCTATACGTCTGTCTCATTCAGTATAGACTGAAGACTGTGCCCTGTCTTCTGTCGTTTGAAGCCCCTCCCCACGTTCTTTTCTTCTAATGTTTTGGTTCATTGCACTGTAGCATGAACCTTTGACCAGCCAGCCTGGCTTCCTTTGTTACTGGCCTTTCTCTCACCACTCTGATCGCAATATACAGGACTACTTCCTGCAGTGGTGGGACAGAATTGTCCCAGTGATGTATCAGAGGGTGTATAATGACACGGTTTGTTCCAACAAGGCCTTTGTACAGACAGTCTCAGTTTGGAAGTCAATAACTGTTTACATGAACTTTCTAGGCTTTTTCCTATGAAATTCAAAGTTTTTGGTGACTGTTTGTTTTCCCTGAACAGTTGACCGCCCTGCTTTGTACCATGTCAGGTTATTCCTTGGAATTGAGCTGCTTACATTTCAATAAAAACTGGAAAAATTTGGGTGTTCTAAAACTGTAAACCAGTCGTGTATGTTTCTGAGACAAGCCACCGTTATACAACCGTTTTGTGGAAAAGAAACACACGTCTGTTAAAGGAAATTGCACTGTTAGTGTCTGTCAGCAGGAGAGACAAAGAGTCACTGAGGTTCTCATCTCCTCATTGATTGTCCAGGAGCCTGTTACAGACCATAAAAGCCCAAGTCAAAGCAAGTCGACAAGCACCTGTCTAATCCTGCTGATCATAGCAGCATTGTCATTATCTATGGGCTCTTGCCTGTGACTGTAATTAGAACTGCCGTGGATGATCTGAAACACAGATGGTGGTGGGAGACTAAGCAAACAGCAGCAAGGTAATCGGTGGGGGCTGCAGGAGCTAGACAAATCTTTAAAGACCCGGCTAAACACTGAAATGATTGAATCAAGTCGGGCTGCGCTGAGGTCTGGAGACATATTGTCAAAAAAAAGAAAAACTCTATTTCCTAACTATAAATGTGAATGTAGTTTGATGCCTCTGAAATGTGAGCCAAGGAAGCAGTAAATCAAATAGCCCCAGACTATTGAATCACCCAAAGTCATGTCCTCTTGGAGTTCATTAACCCTGTCAACTCTACACTCCATCCGCCATCATTCATTCACATGTCGTGGAACAAGGCACCTTTCATAGCCAAGGAATTTCAGGGTCCCAAAGTCAGTCTGACGTTTTAAAACATTTACAGGTAGAACATGTCTTTCTTAAGCTCTGTGCTAATCATCATTTCCCTTCAAAACAAACTGTTTTCTCACACCCACACAGGAAGGAAGGGTTTGACTGAGACATAGCAGATGTGATACAGAGACTCGTGAGTAGAAACACGAAGCACCCAAAATTTCATGAAATTGATTTATTTCTTCATGGCCGTTCCCACAATATCAGGAGTTCCCTGTTTTAGAATTGAAACGGAGCTCTTTACTTGTATAAGATTACTTCATTCATGAGCTTGGACAACAGCAGGTGAAAAAACAAATTTGACTTAAGGATGGTTTGCTTTCGACTGTATTACATGGTCTTCATCAACAGAACGTGTTTGTTGTTGTTTCCAGAGGTCAAGAATGAACCGGCAAAGCTCAAATTCAAGTCAACATGGATGAGAAGACCCAAAGGTTCTCATGCAAATCTCACCGAGTTTAAATGTTTTCATGGCAGTTGAGGAAAAACTTGAGTTTGTTTATATCAGCTTTATTCATTTCTCTCCTTGCGAGCTTATGCAATGCACATCGGCATACTTTAAATAATTCCACAGGATGTTTTATTTGGCATCTGAGAACAAGCGTCATCCAAGGGTGAACGCCTCAACCCCTTGTGTTTGTGGATGCAGGTGTGGTGCATGGGTGCTATGCCGTCACTTTATGGAAGGGATGAAAGTGGAAAACGTGAGGCTTTAACACAAGAGCCGCCCATATGACTTGCTCACGGAGACTCAGTGAGGCACAGCCGGCTGTCAGCCTCCCTGCATATGGTAATATGTAAAGATTTACAGTAGGCTGCGGCGGCGCGCACAAACACTTCTCCTCATCTGTGCTTTTGAGGCTGCCCAAGTAGTTTTACTGTGCTGACCTACATACAACATTGCTATGTCAGCCCTCAAAATCAGCCTGCCCATGGATCCTCCTGATAGGAGACTCCCAGAGAACATAGCAACAGAACCCCCCCCCCTCCTCTCTCTCTCTCCCTCCCTCCCCCTTGGAGCTATGCAGGCCAGGCTCTGTAGCTCCAGCCTCACTTGGCTCCAGGATTGGGGGGGGGGGGGTGTTGGGGAGGGGAGGTGAGATAACATATGGCTTATTGTACATTGTAGGCTATGGCTTTCAGCTCAGCAACAACATTGGCTCTGCTCCTGGCACAACACTGTGCTGGATTGTTGGGCTGGAAAATTGCTCTGCACAATTTTGTGTACATTTATTTTTGCACTGTATCCTATTTTTCCCCCCACTACCTTCCTCTGAGACTGACACATTTACATAAACACAAATACCTCGCCCTTCAGTTTGACACTAAACTGCCAGATCAGTGCGCACTGGCTGAGTTGCTGTCAGCTCTCACCACCTTAGTAACAACGTGTGTAACACATTCAAGTGGTGATCGCATTGGCTGGAAGGACCGGCAGACAGCTGGTGGAGAATGATGACTACCTGTTTTATAGCCATGTTTGCTTTGGAGGAGAATGTGTTGCTGGCACAGTTTGTGGCTCCGTTGCGTGTCTAGCAAAATGGTCCGCCACAGTTTGGTGACGCAAGGAGAGCTATTAATATCCCAGGAACGGGATGTTCTCGCTTCAGCATTGGGGTCATTCGAGGATAAACAACATGCGTCCCCTGTAGACGGTGTCGTTTATGGCGAGCGCGACGAAACAGGAGGCTGTGGGAGTTTGAAGGGAG
Organism: Trachurus japonicus; assembly: GCF_045865225.1. Taxonomy (NCBI): domain Eukaryota; kingdom Metazoa; phylum Chordata; class Actinopteri; order Carangiformes; family Carangidae; genus Trachurus; species Trachurus japonicus. The sequence goes on from NC_140912.1 coordinate 14,001,781, forward strand.
ACACCGCAACTTCTCCCGTTTCATTTACTTTACTCCTTAACCCCCCTCCCTCGCTCACACCGGGCGCATGCCCGCGGTCAGCCTGGTTCATGCACCGACCCGAGGTTGTGCACCGCTAACAGTCTGTGTGGAGCCTCGCCCACTTGTGAACCCGGTGACTTTTAGAGCACACTCTAGTCGAAGCGGTAAAAACAGCCATGTGGTGTAAGACTACCTCTTTGGAAATCGTATGTTTTGAAATTCAGCCTTGCTTTTCTCTCCCCTTTGAACTCTCCCTGCACCGCACAGGATTGAAACCTGCAGCACTAGCGGCTCTACTTCAATAACACGGGAGTATAGCCGTGCACAGAGTGATCACAAAAAAATGAAGAAAAGATGGGGAAATGTCAGGATTTGCATCAGACACTGCGCAAGGGAGTAAAAATTAACTTGCAAAGGGGAAATGAGGGCAACTCACAAAAAGTCATGGATGCATTTGTTTAGTTATGTCACTTATCTAATTAGAGCAAAGTACAGGACCAACTCAGTGAAACACTTACCATGTTCACTATCTATCTATCTATCTATCTATCTATCTATCTATCTATCTATCTATCTATCTATCTATCTATCTATCTATCTATCTATCTATCTATCTGTCTATCTGTAGAACTGTAGATTTGCTCCTCTTGTGTGTTTTGTGTTCATGTACACTGAATATCTTTTGGGTCTGGGAAATCATTCATAAGTGACTAAAGGATTAATCAGTGATGAAAATAATCATCAGTCACTTCCCTATAATGTTAAATATCAAGTCTTCACTGTTGTTTGCAGTGTTAAGTCTTGCATAAACTCAAGCCTGGGCCAGGTTTGTTCTCCATGGATGACATGCCCTATAAGTGCTTCCGTTGAATAGCCTTAGAAAAGATACCCTCGTCCCCACGCCATCAGCTCCCGCAAGTTAATGCAGCGCCTGCGGACTCCCCACCGAGCTGAATGGTGTATTTCAGAGTCAGTTCCCCTCAGTGCCTGCGAGGCACATCGCTCCACAGCTACTGCACTGACTGATCAATGCATTCTGAATAGGACCGCTACTGACCAGCAAATGGGTGCAAAAACAAAACTGTGTCCGCTTCACTTTGCTCTTTTGAGCTGTATTGTGTGGCGTTGACAAAGCCACCACGCTGTGATGTGAAGGGACAATGATGGCAGTACATAGCCATGGCTCAGCGTCAGCCTGGGGTCAAGTGAGTGACGTGGATTTTTAGCTTGTGATTATGAACTCAACTCTGCACGCATGACAGTCGTCACTTTCACGTCATCTGATACGAGTACTTGTCTTGACGAGGCTCCTCTTTTCTCATATTATGCAACAGACAATTCATCGTGTTCTATCAATGAGTGCTGGGCAGCAATCTGCTCTTTGTGGTGGTGTGCCGGGGAGGCAGCACCAAGGCGGGGGAGGCAGGCAGGATTAACATACTGGTGAAAAAGGCTGCCTCTGTTGTGTGGCTGAACATGGACAGCCTGGAGGCACAGGCAGAGGGAGGATGACGACCAAAGTGAACTCTGTCTTCAACAACACCTCCCACCCTTCTCTGAACTGATGCAGGGACTCCCTTTCAGGATCCACCCCCTTCCTGCAAGGTGTTTGGACAGCACCTTTGAGTGCCCCTTTGTGCTGTCAGACCTCCTCGTCTTCATTCCGGTCTCAAGCTACTAGTTGTTTTGAGCAACATCTGCATTACAGCAACTACATGACCTTCCCTGTACTGCTTTTGTGGGTTAATCTGCAAGCTATCTTAACTGCACAGGTCATTGCCACCGGTAAACAGGTAGCCTAGCTCAGTCCAAAAGCCAATAAATTCCACCTGCCAGCAACTGTAAAACTTGTGATTAAAACATCCTACTGTTTGTTTAATCCAGTCACATATAGCACTTTGTTTACAGGGAGGTAGCCTACATGCCAGACTAATCCCTGGCATCCTACCTCTACTGTTCATACCTAATTGCAGATAATTGTTTTCTTGCAGGCTACATGAAGCATTAACAGTTTCTAGTGGCATGTGCCAGCTGTTTACGCACAGCCTTTATAAAACATCTGTGATTGTCTGACCTTGTCAATATAAACATTGTAGCCTATATATACTTAAAGGTAGTGAAGGCTTTACAAGATTCAACCATGGTAGTTCAACATTTAGGACCAATGGACCCAAGGGGGTTAGTGTTAGATCACTTCTTGGACGTATGCAATGACTTATTAGTGTAAATGTAAATTGGTAAACAATACATTAGCTGAAAGAGGCTCGCTGTTTCCAACTATTTTCAGGCGTTACGCTAAGAGAAGCTAACTAGGTGCTGACTAGAGCATTATTTTTGAAGAATTGTAATTATCCTCTTGCTGACCTCAGAAAGGCAATAAACCTGTTTCCTCAAATGTCAAACTCTTCCTTTAAACTCAAGCTCCTCCTGACGTACCTTTGAAAGACTTTATAATACAAAAACTCATACAAAAAACAAACTTGAGAATAAGTTGATCAACACAAAGTAGGAATCAAGCCTTTTTTATGTGAGAGATATGATCCTGATTCCTGTCTGAATAAAGCCTGGTGATTTTCCAGAATAGCATGGAAAAGGAGAAGGGACATGTGATCTTGTTTGTACAAGTGCCAAGTAATTATTTGGCTTTCACTCTTGTCCTGAGCAGTCAGCAGTCTTTATTCAGTCTCCTGTTTGCACTCTGTGTGTCTATTGGTAATGTCATGACAGTAGGGTTTTGACGATAAGGACCCAATAATGCTGTAACCTCTATCCTGCCAGACAACAGGGAAGCTGCACTTTGTTACAATAACATGTAGTTTGGACTTGTTTACTCTTCCCAGTTACACCTGACTGACTCATTTGGCCTTTCGTGCATCCACACACACTTCTCCATCAAAGAAACAAGGAACATGATTTTACCTGTGGCTTATTTAAACACCAGGACATGTGTCTCATTGTTGCAGCCAGACTCAAAAGGTGGGTGTTAGACTTAGTGCATGCTGTTGACTTGAGCATGTTGACTCTGTAACACCTATACAACATCTTCTGTCTGACTAATCCTCTTTTCTTCTATACAGGTGAAATCACTGCCTGTTTTGTCATCATTAGTCATGAGGCCCAACTGCTGCTGGTGAGGATGAGTAATCTTTGTAGAGCAACAACAACAACAAAAAGTCAGACAGTGTAGTAGGCCTACCCACACTCCAGCACCATATGCTCTGTATCGTTTTGTTACTACTCCAATAACTTAGAGCTAATTATAATCTGTGAACTACTGTCTCTGATTTCCTTGAAACCCCAAGTTCAATCTCTATCATTCAAGTGAGTCAATAACTGATAAGACACATGACATTTCCAGAAAGACTGGCTCCACACTAAAACACCCTCAAGTGCTTTATTACTTTTTCTGTGCTGATAAGAACAGAATCATTTTCACTTTAGGGAAGGCTGTCAAGCTGGAGTGCCGGGTAACTGCTCAGTTAATAGTTAATAAATGATCAGGTTTACAAGAGAAGTTATATGAAAACTATGTGAGTGGGACTTTTTTTTGTCATACTAGTGCTTTACATTAAGAGTTATCATCAAGGGCCCTCTTTATTTTGTTCAAACCTTGGGTTTAAATGACCAAATGCCTGCAAAACTACATCAAATAGCAGATGTTAGCATGCTAACACACTAAACTAAGGTGGTGGAACTGGTAAACATTACATCAGCATGTTAGCGTACGCTGATGTTGGCATGTAGCTTAGAGCACTGCACCATGGAATACAGGGCTGTGTTCTGTTATAATACAGACTTAATTTTTATTTCAACTTGCATATCTCAAACAAGTATTTTGTCATGAATATGAGACATTGTCTCGTACTATGAGCATGTGTATTCATTGGGTTAAATGTAAAAAGTAACAATGCAGTGCTCTGTCTTGAGTTAATGACGGCCTTGTGTCTGACGGCATGTTTTACCCAAACATTGAGATCAAACTCAGGTCATAAGCCAGGGGTCTGAGTTCACCACTGAATATCAGCTGCAAGGAAGAGAAAGTCATCTAAATCCACTCGTGGGGTTTCATACTTTCGTATGTCTTTGGGGGGGGTTTCTCTTTTTTCTTTTGGCCTTGAGTTCCTGACCTTGACACGACAGGCTAGCCAGATTGTTAAAGTGGTCAGGCTGTCCTGTGCTTAAAGAGGATCTCTCCCATTACAAACAGAAGTGAAGAGGCCAATCAAATCACTGTTCCCGCCTGAGAACTTTATGTCAGTGCCAGACACTGTGCTGTTTGGACTCTGCACACTGGGGGAGTGGTGCTGGGATTTGGGAATGTACAAAAAGTCTCTTGAATCATCAGATTGTTGCAGCTACAGAGAGAGACTGTTCAATGTTTCCCCCTGAGTGAGATGTTTTTTTGTTTTTTTTCTTTAATTATCACTATGCATGTTACCTTTGTGGAAGTTCAGTTGTATAAGCTGCAGCTGATTTCCTCACTGTCTCTTTTGGCCTTCTAGTGCTTGACACCCACTGGGAATTGATAAACACTTGCAGTTTCTACACAGCTCTGGGAAATAACCCTGTGAAAGAGGAACTAAACCCTCTTGACGTGCTCTCGTTAGAATAGATCGCCAAAGCACCACATGAAACACAAGAACACCATGTTTTTGTGGTGAAAGAATATGTAAAATAATACAGCCAGATGGCCTTCTGAATGCCACATCGCCTTGCTCACACTGAACACTGGGAACTTTCTAGTGTGGGCTTTTGTGCACAGTGCTGAAAGTGTGCATTCATTCTCACAGGAGAGCATCAGCTGCTGCAGGGAAGCAGGTCTAATCCTGTATCAGTGGAGTGTGTGTTTATTCTTATTCTTAATACATGTGTTTATAGCAAACATTTTTTGTTAACTGGGCTTCAAGCTGGGTAAATAAGGGATGAAAAAGTTGCATTGTAGCACATGGATCTCTGAGAACATTATGTAAAAAGCAGAATTTTATTTTGTACCTAATCTGAGACAAATGCATCCTGAAAACATCTTGGACATTAACAGCAGGATAAATTCTGGTGCATGAGGTTAACAGGGGCATTAAGTGTGTCCTTGCTGCTAATCAATAGTATCAGCTGGTTTGTTTTCTGCCAGGACTTTGTAACCGATGACATGCTATCTTACAGCATTTTTGTTTTGGAATACCTAACCTTGAAACCTATTTGACTGTTCTAAAAATTCAAGTGCAAGTTTCTGGAGATATCATCAAACTAGTTTAGCTGTAAAACTTACACCATGAAATGCTATCGAATAATGACAAAACGTTCATATCACACAGCTTTGTATCTTGACTCTTTCCTCCCCACAATGGTGTCACTTGTCTCTGGCCTGAGGATAAACTGAAGAAGACATTGCTTGTGGTGGCTGGCCATGTTTCAGTTGGCAGAGGCCACAGAGCTACTCGGAGGAGGGTTTTGAGGTAAATTGCTAGTTTGCTGAAAGAAAGCCACCATCATCCCAAAAGACATACTAGCTGTTGATGTCACGTTTAGCAGAAAATTATACTCAAAAAATGGATCATGATCATTCAAACATATCAGCCCCTGAATACCATTTTAGAGCTGGCAGTGCAACATAAAATATGTGCAAATATGATGCAATTATTCCTTTTCTGTCTTTGAATGTGCATTTATATTGTAAATAATCACACTATTCAAAGCTAACAGTGCACTCTGCAAGCCATTAAAAAGAAGGTTTAATGAACAGGTTAGACAAGAACTGAACAACTGTAACAATTACTGCCAGTCATGTTTACACCACTATTCCTTCCATGACTAGAATGTAATTAAAAGCCTTTGAGCGTGTGTGAGGAAGATTTATTTTCTCTATGTGTAATTTCAGCAAGCAAAGCCAATAATTTGGCACTTGGAAGCACTGAGCAGTTGGTGCAGCGGCTCGCTGGCCAGAGGCCCCACAGTGTGCCTGCTCCAAGAAGGTGACACAGTGATATTCAAAGAACCAGGGATGATGAACTGCAACCCCCTATTTTGCAGACTTCATAAATGTCCTTCTGTGTTTTATTCATTTATTTATTTATCGTTCTCTCATTTGTGATTGGTCATTTGTGTATGGGGAAGTGCAGTGGCACAGTGGTTTCAGAGATTCACCTCATCAGGTTACCTCATGGTAAAACACAAATCCTGTCCAATGTCCTGTCCATAAAAGTTACATTGCTACTGTTCAATGTTTACTAGCTGATTTCCCACAAACCCACTTCCTTAGAAACCAAACCTATAGGTATTTTCAATTGGGTGCCACAAAAAATCAACCTGCATCTTGGTTTCTTGTTTTTCGGTGTGAGGATTTGCTGGTTTTCTCAGTTAAGTTTTCCTAGTTATACTTTATCAATTTCAATTGAATGGTGTGGACTGTTGAAGAGACTGGACATCTTGAAGACACCAGTTTATACTGAGGTAAATTAAACTAGATGAAAAAAAACGTCATATAGCCTATCATATTCTAATCAAACAATCGGCAGAATACTATATGAATTAATCAACAGTCGCAATAGTCGTTTTCTTTTGCTTTATTCAAATGGTACAAAACATGTCAGTGCACATCATGCAAATGCAGGCGAAGACAGCATGCTGCAGAATGATGCCACCCACCCACCCACTCACTCACCCCCACACACAAACACACGCTCACACGCTCACGCACAAAAAGAAATTCTATTTTATTGCAGGTTTTTCTTCCTGAACGTTTCTGCAATGCATAACCCCCGTGTGCAACCTGTGGTGAAACTTTCAAGCAAACTCGTATTGTTCGGTGCATTTGGGGACACGCCGTGCCCAATGAATGAGCGGCTACTCTGACGATGCTGCCGAGCGCTGCCGGTCGACACGCCCCCAGCAAGGATACAACCAGCAGGAACAGGCGCTCAGGAGACACACTCACTATGCTGGAGAGTGTTTGAAGCCGCGATGGGAGTTAACACATCCAAGTTTCTAGAGTTCCTGTTACCAGCGTCGTTGCACTAAACAAAGACTTTGGGTTTCTTGTTTTTTTTTTTTTCATCTCTCTCTCTCTCTCTCCATGTGAGGGAGCTTGTCTGCATTTTTTTCTCTGTCCGAGGCGTTTCTCTCACAGGATGTTGATGATATTGGAAAGCCGGGTAAGATCCTAAAGTCACTTCTCTCTGATGAGAATAACCTCCTCCTCCTCCTCCTCCACCACCTCCTCCTCCTCTTCTTCCTCACCACCACCACAACACAAAGGGAACCACGGAACTAGTACTTTTTTACCCCCCTCACGCCATCATTTTATTTCCTTTTTGTTTTTTGTTTTTGAATGTCATTAAGGAGCAGAGGGGGCTGTTTCAAAGACAAAATGGATCACTTTGCAGCAGAGTGCCTTGTTTCAATGTCCAGTCGTGCAATTGTTCACGCACCTAAAGGGAATAGGGAGATTAAACCAGAAATCCCGTCCTCCTCCAAGAACGGAGAGGAAATCAAAGAGCCTCTGGTGAAAGACAACTCCTCTCTTTTTGTGGTGGCGCGGATTCTGGCGGATTTTAACCAGCAGACTCCAAACAATGTTGCCGAGCAGGCAAAAATAATAAAGGATGAGAGCATGCCGAACCTCACAGATGATGGAAACTCTGCCACACCTACCACCATCTCCGATCCTTCGCTCAAACAAAGAGGCAAAAGATCGAGAGGTCGAACTGAGCAGGAATCACCTCAGAAAAAGCACAAATGCCACTATTCAGGTTGTGAAAAAGTTTATGGCAAATCATCCCACCTCAAAGCGCATCTAAGGACACATACAGGTCAGTTTCATTGGATGCAAATGTTTGTTGCTGTGATCATGACTTAATGTGGTTTCCCTTGCCTGTGTGAGACCGGATGGGATTATTAAAACTGAGAATACTGATTAAAAACAAAAGAAGTGTGTGGCTTCTTACATTCAAAGCGATATTACAGAGGACGGTGACTGTGTTTCATCGAGTCATATGTGTAAATATTCACCAATCCACCTTAAATGGAAGTAGCCGGCACAGACTGCGAAACCGAGGCGGATTTGGCTCATAATCTTAATAATTGCATTGTTCCGTTGAGTTGAGTGAACTTTGCAAATGTCCTTTTAATTTCAGAGGGGAGGGAGAGCGGTGGTGGGGGGGACTCGAAAATAGTGCCACTCCCACTCAAGTCTCTGAGCTTTGTCACGGCTTTCCTCTTGCAACCCCCCCTTCCCAAGCCCTCCACACCCCGCATTGGACAGTGTGTACAAACCGAAACTGCAGTGCAAATGCAGGAACCGCGAAACATCACATTTCCAGCTTGCTTTTTTTTTCTTCTTCTTGCGCACATTGATTCAAGTAAAGTTTGGTTGGTTTCATTGCAACATGAGGCGATAGATAACCCATCCACCCCCCTCCATCCCCTTCACGGCGTGTGATGTGCACACCTAACAGAACAAACCAAGTGTGCAATAGAGCCGGGGCATGCAAAAATAAATAAATAAAAAGTTTTCAACATCAATCCAGTAGACTTGAATGTACCGTCACACTGCAGAGAGAAAGGCTCTGAGGTGCGCTCCAGATGAGCTGTCTGTTAGGTTTGACCTTCCTGAAGGACCGTAGCTACCTCCATTATTTGCGCTTTGCATTCCGCAGGATAGGCTACAACAGAGAATGGGGAAAAAAGATGTAGATGGGACTCAAATTGGGGGGTTGATAAGAGCTGTGCAGTCGTCCGTCTGCCCAGAGCCCTTTGTTGTGATGTGCCACACCCCCACAAGACAGACTGCCAGCTGATCTGGCCAGCAACAGACTCAGCTAGCTGAGCCTCGACTGAGGAGCTCCTGCTCTGTATAGACTGCAGCTCACACTCCCTCTTCCCACCACCATCCACCATTCTTCACACACACACACACACACACACACACACACACACACACACACACACACACACACACACACACACACACACACACACACATACGCACACATCATGCCTGACAGACCAGAAACAAAACAGACCTTTCTGGATCACGTAAGAGAGACGCCATGTGCACTTGACACATATTTGAGCCCTACTGATTTTATCGACGTGTGTGAGTAAAATGCACAACTCTAAATATGTGGCACAGCACAATTCAGCCTGTAGTTGTCTCATATATGAAACAGCTGTGGCCCTATTTTACAGGGGTAAATTCTTGTCTCATAGCCTGCCCTGTAAAGCTTTTCTTTTATCCCTGCCTTACTGTTGGGATAGTCTGTTTTCTGGCTTTGTGACTGCCTGTATCCTCATATCACCTATGTCCTACACAAGCATTTCATATGGATGCCATATGTCATTGAAATAACAAAGCCTAACTTGAAAACAGAAAGTAAAACCTATAAGACTCTATTCGCCTGTTATATGGTGTTTTTTCTTGTGGTGGCCCAGCCTGGGTCTTGCATTCTGTACATTTGTCTGTTCATCTTGGTGCTGACAGCTGTGGCATGTAACCTACATTTAACAGAAAGAGGAAGCTAAGAGAACATTTAGACTTATGTATGTGCATAAAGCATGGGTCATGGTGCCGATAACTGCCTGTTTTTTTTGTTATATCACAGTCTATCAGCCGTGCCCTCGTCTCTTTGCTTATTAAGCCTCTCCTTTCCTTAGAGATACACTCCTGTGCCTGGCTTTGTGATTGGTTTGTGCCCTATAATTTCTCATAATAAGGACAGTCACAAAACGTGAGTCATCTCAGTTCAGCTGCTTCGTCTCAGCCAAACTTGCAGCAGGGCTCTCAGTGTGCCAGCCTCCAGCACACAGTGCACTTCCCTGCAGCCCCAACCATGTGTTTTCAGTGCAGTTTTATTGCTCCATATTAGCCCAGCCCTTGTCTCTTTGCCTATTAAGCGTTTCCTTTCGCCTGCCTTTTCTGTATGGATATGCTCCGGCGTCTGGCTTCACGATTGGTTTGTGTCCCATAAATTCTGATAATAATGACTCTCCCTGCTTATTTGATTGGATAGTCCCAGAATGTGGGTCATCTGAGTTCAGCCAGGCTGCTTGCAGTGCTTTCATAGAGCCAGACTCTGGCAGTGTGCTTCCCCTCAGCCCCTACTAGCAGAGCGAAGAGAGAATGGATGGGAGCCCGGTCAGTCCCAGCCAAACACCGCTATCTAATTGAGGGGGGAAACACTGTTATAGACACTAAACAAAGAGCTAGGGACAAGGCGTCCTCACTTGACTTCTACAGCACCCAAAGCCTCATGATCCCAGCTTTTGCAACCCTTGTGTGAGTGATTTGTCAGAGTGTAAGAGGAGCTGAAACCTGAGCTACGGTGTATTTCTTGTGCAATGTCTACAGTACATAAAAAAATGAGTCCCATTACAAGCACAAAGTGAACTTCACCCTGCAGTAATGATTACCTACCCTATAAAAGTAGTTACAGGGTCTTTTTCTTTTCTTTTTTTGCCTAGGTTTTTGCAATTTTTTTAATGAGATTTCTGATGCCACTCCAGTGATGGAGGTGAATAAAAGTTCATTTCCAGTGTTCAAAGCATTTAAAAATTCCATATTAAAAACTGAACAGCAATGCATTTTTCAGGGAACAATGTAGTCAGACTCATTTACAAACCTCACTGTGAGTGGTTTTCATGGTGGAAAAGCTGTCCACAGCAAGATCTGGGGATTATCCTAAGGAACTGGGAGATTTATCTCTTTAAAGGTATTAAAAAGTTCCCAGTTAAGAGTCTCTTCAGTGGTTTCATTTTAGGTTGCTTTTCTTCATCTCCTCCAGCACATTAGAGGGACACCGGGATGTGGCAGACATGGGAGAACATGCTGAATTTAAATCACTCATTATACTGCATTGAGTTTGATGGCGACAAATCCACAGCAGTTTAGGGGTCTAAGGTTACCAGACAGCATTTGTCTGATCTCCCGGTGTGGGAGGTGGGGCTTTACTCTGACACATACTTATCCTGCAGTATGGAAAATGCAGTCATATAATGCCGTTGTGCAGATAAACTAAGTTTTATGGTCAAATGGAACAAACAAAGACCATATTACCAACTGTGGGTCGTTCTCAGCACCAATTGATTTCCCTTCATTCATTCTTTCTTGACTCTCTCTGTTAAGAGTATAACGGACTCTTAACGATGAAGACCCACTTTCCCAAGAGGTGTCTTGAGGTCATCGAGTACACGGTGTTCTCTGTGAAGCCTCATTACTCTGCTTTGGTCATGTCATGCAGACTGCCATATCCAAAAGAGAGATGGCCCCTGACAAGCTCATTACAAGTCATGTCTTCTTCAGAAAGAACAGCCCAGGCCTTCTGTGTGCCCCAAACCCTACCCTACCCCCCCACAGCTGGGCCTCACAAAAGGCCATCTTGTCAGTGTTCAAGACCTATTCGAAAACTATTTGAATCACCAGGAGGAACAGGGTCAATATTTCTCAAAGACAAAGAGCTTAATGACATATTTTACAGTTGGTTTGACATTTTGTCTGGGTCTCTTTTGTGTTATGCTGGGGGTACCTCTAATACTGTGAGATGGCTGTAAAGCCCTTTACTGTCTGTCCTAAAAAAAAAAAATAAGTGGCACCACCTGGCAGCACAGTTCCACTGCCATGTAGATCCAGTTATTCATGCATGCTTTCTATTTTTGGTCAAATAACTGTGGTTAATGACACTTTTTTTGAACGTGAAATTATACCAAATTCCACATGGAAAAAAGACACAGGAGTCTCTGATTATATATACTGCATCTCTGCCAGTGGTTTTATATTTGGCTGCACTGCTACACAGAGTGCACAGTGTTCCTGTGTGGCTGGTGGCAGTGATGAGGTAGCAGGGTGGAGATGGGGTTTTCCTGCTCTTACTTCAGCCTGACCTTGGCACAGCAATATGCAAACACTCTACTGGGGCACAAGAGGTTAGTGTGTCTACATGCCACACGGCAGGATTTCCACCATCCCTCCCAGTTGAGCCATATTTCTGCTGACATTTAATAAAATAAAGCTGCCCTGCCAGGAGATGTTCAACAGTTTCCATTTATCTCCACTCTGGTGATCCTACAAGTTATACTGTATGTTTGTAGCCATGCTAGCGGTGTGGGCCTGTGCATCCACCTCATTGGTGGTCCAGACTGAACGACTGCAGGATGCACCGCCATGAGGTTTTTTTTTGTAAAGACAATCATGAAACTTTGAAATTGTCTATCATGTAACTTGTCCTCCAGTGCCACCATCAAATTTGCATTGTAGATTTAAGTGTAATGTCTTTTTTTTTATAAAACGAATGGCATTCTTCTGAACCTCAGCTGCTCATTGTGTTCAGTAATAATTAGCAGATGTTAGCATGGTAAAATGGTCAACGTGGTACATGCAGTATTATCTGCTTATCTTGAACATGCTACCATTGTCAGTTTAGCCTAAAGCACCACTGCGCCCCCAAGTAAAGCCTCGCAGAGCCTATAGCTCTTGTTCATGCTGTGAGATAAGACATTGTGAATGAAATCGGGCCAGACCATATGTAGCAGGACAGTATAGTATGTGCAGTGGAAACAAGGCATTAGTTAAACCTACTTGATCCTCGGGGTTGTAAATAAAACCAAAGTGGAGCCACCATCTTGCCTGTTCTAATCCTCTGGTGCAGTGTTTCATGAAAGACATCACAGAGATATGTTCTGGTGCCCTATGTAAAGCAGACTGTAGGATAGTTCCTGACTTAATATATTGGAATATAAACCTGATTTAACTGTGATTTAGTAGCTAGGCATGCATGGTGGACACTCATAATACTGAAAGGCCCCTGTTAGGCAGTTCCCGGGCTGCTTTCAATGGCCCACAGGGCTCATGTATTCTTCAGTTAGCTCTGGAGTACTACTATAAAAGCTACTCTGTCTATTCCTCTCACAAGCCCCTCCCACCCTTCTCCAGCCTGCATAGCAAAATAGGTGCTGAAGCGTGTTGTGTTGCGAGGCCAAGCTCCGGCCATGGCTTGTGGCGTGGTGTTGATTACTGGCGGCAGGAAGAGAGGAATACAGACCTGTGGAACATTTGTGCATTTTCTTTTTTGCTCCTACTGTTTAACAACCACCAACCGCATCTCAACATGCAAGGGAAGGTTCTGCAGCACAAAGACGTAGAATATACAGTGTGGCGGGGTGGGGGTGGGGTCAGATACTAGGATATTCACTGTCGATGCCCTCCATTGATGTAGGTCATTTATTCAGCTGCATCTGCAGCTAATCTGATTAACGTTTGAAGGGCTGTGACCTCTGCAGCAGAGAACACCCCTGTCAGCCCGGCACTCACAGGGTCCCATCTGAGAGTTAGAGACCGACTGTGATCGCTTGCACAGCTTGAATAAGAGTGGAATGGTTGAAAATCGTTGTGGAGCTAATGTCAGAGGGGAGTGTTTTGTCTCTAGCTGGGCTGTTTATGTTCCCTACAGTGTGTAAGGTGTGTCGCCTTTCTCTGTGTGATAAATCAGACTGTGGCAGACCACGACACACAGGGGTGTGGTCCTCTGCACAACATGAGAAGTGTTTTGTTCAGTCCTGGGGGGGAAGGTGGGCATAATCATTTTCCCTGAGAGACATGAAAATATTTCTCTTCCACTCACCGACAGAGTATCAGGTATAACACCGGGGCAGCTGGCAGTATCTGCAGCCTGTATCTCCTCTTATCACAGCACGGTGAGGCCTCTCAGGATCGAGCTATGGCGCTTTGTTTGACACTAGATACTAAGCATGTCCATCTCATGCAAGCTATGGTGTCAACCTCCATGAGTGGAGTGAGCTGACATTGTGCTGTGTGAGTGAGAGTCACGGATGATGGGGCATCCCTGCTTCCACCTGCTCTCACGGACTAACTGTAAACAGCCATTAATGGCTGCAGCTGTTTGCATTTCCTTAGTTAACCAGGGTTTAAAAGATAAGGAGACTGCCTGCAACACATCAAGGCTGCAGGTTGTTTTAACATGCACTCAAGGCTGAAAGAGAGTGCCCACTTTAACTAATTGAGGCAAATGTGATGATCTGGTCAATGCAGGCAAGCTATACTGGCCTTTCCCTTAAAGACTTGAGATGAAGTAATGTATGGCTAAGTGTGTGCAGGAATCAGACAGTCACACTCGACCCCCGCTGCATGTCTCCGGGTGAATGTCAATAGCCCTGTGCAGTGCAGACCAAGGGGAGTGAGTTACGGTTAGTACGCACAGCCTGTCTGATTGAAATGCATTACAGGAGTGCCTCTCCCGCTGGGAGCGAGGCTGCTGCTATTGTTCACAATCTGACAGCTATAGGCCCACAAGGGGAGCCCGACTATTCAACGTCAAGCAAGGTCCCTCACAATAAAGACAAAAGATGATAATAGATCAAATGCTCCTTGTTTTCGGAGGTTTCCCTTGACAAGTTTGAGCCGGTCCTCATCACGAGTACCTGACCCACCCGAGGGTCCTTTGTTGCTCCTACAGAGACGATGACTACTTGTTCACAGCGGATTCTGAATGGAGCTTTTGAGAAAACATGTTTTGACTGACTGATTTTCTCCGTAATTTGACTCCTCTCCCACTGAGTCGATTTTTCATAGACAAACAGCCACGTAAACAGGCACTCTGATCTCAGATGTGTTTCAAATCAAACAGCGTGTTGTTTTTTTTCCTTTTCTACAGACCACAGAACTTTGTGAGCCTTTGTTGTTATTTTTGCACATGCACAGTCTGCATATATATACTGCTGCATGAACAATGAAAAAGCTTAATGTATATTTATTGTTCTGCACACACATGCTTGTGTTTATATCATCTGGGTATGTAATGGTGCGTGTGGAGGGAGAGGCAAACCACAGTTAGTTAACCCTGTCTGCTCCAGTGGTTTGTGCTGATCAGGGACTCGGCAGTCATTTTAGCATTACTCAAAATCCCGCGAATGGATGTCTCCTGGCAGAGTAGCTGGCTCCTGGTTGGTTACAGGTCATAGTCTGTTGTAAACATGCAACCAAATTACAGGATTGTGCTGAGCCCTACCACTGGAGTTAGTGGTGTCCCTCTCATTTCATGTTGCCAAGCTGGCTGTGCCACTAAGCCAGCACTGAAGTGAGGTAGCTCCAACTCTAATGAGCTGTGATCTACACTCTGACTGCAGCCTTACTTTCCCTTTGTCTGGCTGTTTGCACATAGAAAGTCCACACAGGGGTTCATGTGCATCTTGTTGTTGATGTTGTTCTGAGCTTAGTAAGAGACGTTTCCTGTTCTGCTTCTCACTGCACAGGCAGGACTAAGTTAACTTCAAGGTGATCTCTTAAGTATTCATAGGAGCTCTGGGTTCTTTTTTTTTTTTTTTTTTGCCCTTCTAACCCTGCAGAGCTATTTACTCAAGCTCTCTTATGACAGGCCCACATAGAGTTTGTAGCTGTACACCGTGTGAGTTTGGCCCATGCCTGAGGACACACCAGGAATGTTATCTATCTGTGTTTGAAATGCTGGTTGCTGCTGTTGGAGCAGGTGACCGAGCCAAGTTCCTGCGCTGCTGCTGCTCACGTCAAAAAAGAGATTTGATCTCGGCTTCACAAAAAGCATCCCTTTACACCGGGAGAGACAGATTCCATTTCTTGCAACCATTTCTGCAGAAGCCAAGGAGCCAAGCTTCATAGACATGAATGAGAGGAATATGGAGAGCGAGGAGCAGAGATGAGCTGTTTATTTACTGACCCAGTGGCCTCAGAGAGAACAATTATATAACAAGAGTACCTGTGACATAATCGCATCGCCTTGGAGGGGGGACACTAGTGCTTAGCAGAGGTACAGTTTGCGTGCGTGATGTAACTCACTTTACGGGTAACTGGGTCACTGTGTTCATTAGGGAAAAGCTTCCCTCATTATACCCCCACTCCACCTCGCGTTCTGCAACTGACACATTCTGAGAAAGACAAACCACACCCTGGATGTGGCGCGTTGCCAGATATGGGAACCAGTCGGTGGGGCCGAGCGTCGGCCCTGCCGTGACAACACTGGGACTAGATGGGAAGTGCAGCAGGGTAAGGGGAGTAGCTTGCTGCATTCTTTTTTTTTCCTTTGGAGATGCTGAGTAATAGCTGCAGTCTATTGAAATATCTTGGAGAGCGACATCCTCCTACCACAACAGGGTAATAGCCCCTATCATTGTTTCCACTCAGGATCAAAGTCTTTGTTCCCTAAACCTCCCTATCTACGTGTTACGAAACAAAGTATTAATTGTGGCATTGGATGTTTTTTTGTCTTTAAGCAAGTGAAGCTTGTGAGGCTTACATTAAAGCAGCAGGAGTTTAATGCATATTATTATACTGGTGACCTAAATGCCAGAAGCAGTTTAGCACAAGGTGAAAATGGGCAGCGTATGAACCAATGCGGCATTTTCTAAGAAGTCACAGAGCCCTATATAATTTGATGCGTCTCGGTGAGTTAATGTTGGATACCTGATGCTTCCACTATGACCGCATCACTGTATAAGAGCTGTTAGACTGGATATCTCAGCCTAGCTCTCTGGTGTCTGGTTAAATATGTTGTTGGATCCGTTACACTGGTTATTTAGCCTTAAGCAGCCTGCAGATCTTAGCTCTTCTTTTTTAGCCAGTAACTCATTTTCTAGTACCAGGTGGCAACAGAGGCTGCAGCTCTTGCTAATAAGGGATGAAATTGGACTATCATGAGTCACTTCAAAGAGGTGATTGCCCTAAAAGTTACACAGCTCCCTTCTCTGCTGGAGCTTTGCTCCAGGGAGGGTGTTATCCAGGATATGTAAACAGGGTCAAACAAACATGAAGTGTAACTTCAACTCCAACGTCATGCAGGATTGATGATAAGTGTGTTTCCTTTTGTGTGATCCGTAGCAGGAAAGTTAAGTATAAAGATTTTTTTTGCCAAACCTAAAGATAAGGTTGTGCACTAAACATGCAAATATCTGTATGTCAGTTACAGAGTTTACATACACTGAGCTCTGAATGAACCCTGAGGAACTGTAGTGGGCAGGGCTGACTGAGTTTGTCTGGAGCTGAGGTGAGGCGTCAGGGGCAGGAACACAGACTGGGCTGTCTAGACTTGCTCTGTCTGTCTGCATGTTTTGTAACCATGCAGTACGGGGGGGTGGGTCGGAGGTGGGGGGTGGGTGTGGGGGGGTGTTGCCGGGACTAGTTGTGCACTGAGTTCTTGTTTTTTGAGACTCCCTGGCATCAGGTAGCATATGACTGTTTGATGCTGAGCAGCACTGTTTCCATTGTGGCCCTGAGGGAAACCACAGAACAAAGAAAGTATTTGGCAGAGCCTGTTCTTATGTGCTCATTCGTCATGCCACCAATAAACATTAACGCATCCCAACATCTATTCCTTTTCATACCTAGAATCCTTGACACATAGGCTTACAAGAAGATGGATTGTTCCTACTGTCAGGGAATATGCATAACATTAAAAGAATACATCCCGCCCTTCGCTACAGTGCTGCAAGGTCATGCTGGTAAAATTAGAATTCTGGATGTAGCTATTGTCAGGCAGAAACTCAGTGAAATGGAACTAAATGAATACAGTATTAGACACATTGGCCAGTGGATGCAGAACGCTACATTTAGGCTCCATGCACACAGTTTCCACATCAGAATGAAAGGAAACCACAAGATATATAGTACCATCTGGCTTTGGGTATATTTGTGTCAAAGCCCACTTTTATTGCCTGATGGAAGGGGGGGAGGGTGTAATTTCCCATGTGCCGAGTCACAGATAGTTGCATGTTGGAAAATGGGCTGGGCAACCATTGTGAGTGTGATTAGCATCTGGAGCTCAGATAATTAAACTGTGTCTGCTCCTTGAGCACAGCGCCAATTTTTAGGTGATTTACCCAGAGTCCCATGGCTCCTGACAGCCCTCACGTCTCACATTTTTAATATTTTTGAAGATGAGTGGGTTTTGATATCCTTCTCCTCACTGACCTGTCAGGCTGAGCAGTAACCTTGTCAATGTTGTTACTGGATGACTCACAGTTCCTGTGTACAGAAAACAGCACAGTCTTGTTCAGCAGGACCTGTCCTCTTTGGAAAAAATGTCTGCTTGCTGTTGTGTGCGGCAGTGCTCATGACTCGTTAACCTGTAAACATCTCATAATGAATCACTACTCTAACTATGGTAGCACTTTTGTGATCAGAGTGTGAAACAAAGAACGCATCAATGAGTTTCGTTCCTTTCATGTTATGTTCAGCGACACAATCAAAACATCTGAAAAGCCTATGTGATTCCCATTGTACACAGTACAGAAAAGCATTTAAGGTGGATTGAGCATGTGCTGGCCCATTTAATACAAATCACATGTACCGTACTCTACATTCCTGTCCACCATTCTCTCAAGAATAGTTGAGTTGAATTGCAGTCAGTTTGCCTCGTTTAAACCTTCCAGACAGCCATTGACTCCCATTTATTCCAGCACAGTGTTAAAATTAGCATGAAATCCTTTCACAATATTTGCAAATGTATTTTTATATCAGACTATAATGAGTGGAAAACGATGGCTGCTTGGAAAGTACAGTCAGGGATTAAAAAAAGTGCCCAGCCCAAATGTAAAATACACATGATCTGATGCTAAATGGGCTGTAACATGAAAATGGGCGGTACAGCCATGCAGCTATCGTCTTGTGATTCTTGTGTGATTAAACACCGACATCTCTCCTTCCTTCTGTGTGTTGCAGGAGAACGGCCTTTCCCATGTACCTGGCCAGACTGCAGTAAGAAGTTCGCTCGCTCCGATGAGCTGGCCCGCCATTACCGCACCCACACGGGCGAGAAAAAGTTTGGGTGCCCGCTTTGTGACAAGCGCTTCATGCGCAGCGACCACCTGATGAAGCACGCCCGGCGCCACTCAGATTTCCAGCCCGGCATGCTGAAGAGGCCTCACGGCAGCAGCGGCGGCGGCAGCAACACAACACGTCCCAGCTCCCTCAGCGACTACAGCCGCTCAGATGCCTCCAGCCCCACCCTCAGCCCCACCCTCAGCCCAGCCAACTCGCCTTAAACTGAAACCCAGTCGCACTTTCCGCCTCTGACCTGAGAGGCCTGTGTTTTTGTCATAACACTTGTGTTGCACAGTTGTCAGCAACCCCCCTTTGCTATTCCCGCGCTTGCTGTGGTGTACCATACTGTACATAACTGCTTATTGTAGTGCAATTACTTGTGTGATCCTAAAAGAAGGTAATGCCTTTCCCAGATGGCAATATTTACATTCTGTACCATATGTCTGTATTTTTTTAGCTTCTGATGATGGCTAGTTGTCCAATATACGTTCATACACAGTCAGCGAAACAAGGTTTGGAAGAAAAAGAAAAGACACCCTGACAAGTCTTATCAAAATCTATTTTGTTTGTTTGTTTTGATTTTTTGATTTTTTTGAACAGAGGAGAAGGGGTACACACACACCTCAGGATTGAAAACAGTTGCTATTTCTGTAATACCACAGTACTTAACAGTACTCACATTGACTGCACAATATACTCATCACTTTACTCTGAAATTCAACAGGGGTTGAATTTTACGCCCTGCTCAGGGATGGCCTTGTTAGCTTGAAAGAATGAACATGGTGAAGAGAAACATACAGTACATATATAGCAGCCTTACACTCAACACAATTTGCACTCTTCGTTTTTTTTGTTAGTTTTCACACTCGAGGAAACTAGCCCTACGGTCATACGTTCAAAACTCATGTTCTGTTCTCCTTCATGTTCTGGGGATTCATATGTGATGTAAATGCTGTGTGTTATGAAATCAATCCCCAAACCCTCGCCTCAGTAAACAAAATACATCTGTTCCTCCACTGCGATGTTAATATTTAGTTGCCATTACACTGGGTTAAATATGTACTTCATTAAACAGCAGTGTGCAGTATACTGTGTAAATCTGCACTGTGGGAGGATCAGGATTATATTGGGTGAACAGTTTTTATAAATATACTCAGTTGAAGAAACTTTAGAACCTTTAAATAGAGACAGTTAAGTTTCAAAGCAGCTGTTCATGCTTTTTTTTTTAAAAAACAAAAAGTGCTGTATCATCAGCCGGTATTTCACACAAAATGGACACAAAGGGACTTTAGTTGAAACAATGTTTATCCATCTCGCAAGCACATAGGAAAAAGAACCAAAGACAAGAGTGAAAGAAAGCTTTCTACTCAGTCTTGTAAGCCGCCCTTCATTGAGGCCTGGGGCTGGTGGTTGGCAGTATCACAGGTAGAGCCAGACAGCCCCGCTCACTTCCCTCCTCCTGCCTCTGCCTTTTGTGGCCTCCCTGGAGGAAACAGCTGCATCCCACAAGAAGCTATTCACAGCCCGCAGGAGGAGGAGGAGTGTGAACATGCCATTCCCGGGGAGTCCTCCCTCGCTCACTCTTCTGGCTCTACCTGTGCTGCCACGGAGCAGTGATGCTCCGACCCTGCCAAAATTGAGTAAGGCCGCCCAACTTTTGGGAGTCAAATGTAGGCCAGAGTGTGAGGCAGAGTGTTGGGCTGGGCTGCAACATGGTGGAGCACAGAGAGAACAAAGCAGCTATCTGCAAAAGACAGGCGAGAGGGGGCAGGTCCTGATAAAAGAGGAGAGGTTTATCATGAGCTGAGCAGCACAGAGGAGGAGACACACAGTCGCAGACACCCCCTCGTCTCCTCCTCCTCCTCCTCCTTCCCCCCCAACTCCCTTCCTCCTTCCAACTGTAGGAACTGTGAGAGGGAAAATGGCTGTAATTAGTGGTTTGATCCAACCTGTAGGATAAGAGTAGAAAGAGAGGAGTATGAACAACAGTACTACCTAGACAATGTTGGCAGTGTGGGTGGGATGTACCCAACTCCATCCTAAGCACAGGGAGAAATCCACTACTCCGTTACTGGAGAGTCAGATTTCACAATGCCAAGGAAAACGTTGCTCCAAATTCACACCAAATGAACCCAAGCGCTCGAAACAGCTGCTTTCAAACTTCTCTCTCGCAACAAGGGGGCTTTTAAACTGTTGTAAAAACATCTGAACCAAAATGAACATATCAGCAAAGTGCAGTGCTCACCAGCCTCACGTTGTCCTGCCTGTGAAGCTCATATGTCCCGTGAGAAAGCTGACTTGTGTTTTCTAGACAGACATGCCTCAATAAGTCAGGCAAAAGGCACAGTAAACCTTCCATGGAAACAGGCACCACTATCAAAACTGCTGCAGCCCCACCAGTCTGTGTTATGCCTACATTTTCTTTTAATGCTTACAGGCACTGCGGTTGGAAATAGTTTCATCTATGTGGTGTGGTCCTGTCAGTCCCCTTCAGACTATTGTCATCATGAAATTGCATGTGCTAGGTTCATTTTACCAACAAGTTGTCTGACTCTCACCCTGCAGCCCCTGCACTTCACGCTATATGCATGTTAACAACTTTGGCCCCGAGAGGCGTAGAAGGGTTTTTGAGGCGGTCTGGCAGGTGTAAGTTCATGAATGGCAGGCCTTGTCCCCCCCCAGCACACCCCACCCCACCGTGGTCTCTGCAGCAACCATCTCGCTTTAAAGTTGTGAAGAATCAGCTCTGTCACATCCTCAAGAAAGAAAACATCCCTTATTTAGATCGAATGCTGTAGTTTCCTCAAAAAAACCCCCACATCCAAACAACCCTTTGCGAGATGTAAAGTAAATTTCCAGGCTGCAAGACGACACTTTGAATGCCACTGATCAGCAGCTCTCAGTGGAAGAAGCACTGAGAGGGTTTCACTTCAACCAATTCTGAGAAAAAAAACATTGATTTTCACAAACAAGTTCTTCAAATTGCTGTTGAGCAGCTTTTTGTGGTATCTATTCTATTCATGGCTTTTTATTATCATAATTTAAAAAAATTGACATGGTTTGTAGTGTAACTTGCATTTGCAAAAAAAAAAAGAAAAAAAAATCTGAGTGGCTCACCCTCATGCAGGTTTCATGAATCACAATCCATAATCTGCACATTTACCTCAGGGTCAACATCCGCAAAGCAGATACGGGACAGTTTGTGGATTTTGTTTTAACATCAGTTTGCTGCACTTATATGTCTGCCAGCCTCTCGTGGTGTTCCTGGGTGCTTAGTGCTCACTGCTGGTCAGTGTCTGACCACACTGGAGACACAGGAATACCTCTGTACGGGCCCAGCTCCTGCCTAGTATTTCCTCATAACAGTCAACAGTCCTGCTATTCGCCTTAGTAAGCACTGGGCGATCTGGGCGCTGTTTTTTCGGTGAACTGAAAACCCCCTTTAAAGACCCTTGACCATTAGTGTTGGAGGACTTACTGTACAGTAGGCGACAGGAAGCTCCAACCATCTGAAAACAAACCGACTGCGACAGTGTAAACATCCCAGTCGATCCATCCATCCAGACTGCTCCAGTGACATAGGCCTCCACAGGCAGAGAGTCTCATAACTTTTATTCTCACTGTACCAAATCTACTTGAATAATTCAACACAAAAGGCCATTGAACACAGTTTTGTACATGTCCATTTTTACTGTACTTGCTTTTGATGTCAAATAATTATTAACCTCTCTGGAGAAAGGTGTAATCTGTTCTTTTGTTTTGTGTTTTTTTTTCTTCTTCTTTTTCTAGATTTTCCATTGTCTTTCAGGTCATTTCAGCAGTTTTTTTTTTTTTTTCAAATTGATCACAGCATTAAGGTTGACTGTTTTTGCCAGGCTATATAAAGGCACCATTATTGCTTAAATTAACATAATTTTGACCCCATTTATTGGGGTTTACCCCTTTAATCAGAAACACTTAATACTCTGTTGATGTCAGGATGCAGGTTACTCCAGTCAGCCTGTTATCCAAAAATGAAAGGATTGTTTGGGGTCACGATGAGAAAGAGGGACCTTCCTCTATGTACGTCGATTTCTGATGGAGTGACTTCTTTTCTTTGTCATTTAGTTTCTTTTGAAAGTTTTCCATAAGAATAGAGACCACAGCATTGTGAGTTAGCAATGTAGTCACGATTTTTATTGTTGTTGTTTTTTTTGTCACATATATAATGTTTAAGCTTGTATATTTTTCAGAAATCATACCTCTTGAAATATTGACTTTTGTTGTACCTTCATATCTTTTCGAAGCATCCATCATGTAGCTTATGTTTGCTTGATGAGTAGCACAAATAACTGGTGGTTTTGTTTGTCCCTACTTGAATGACGAAGGAAAGAAAGAGAGACTTTTTCGTAAAAAACAAAACAAAAACAAAAAGACAAAAACACTGGGCTACATTTTATATAACCATCCCATGATGTCAGGGTCCTGCACATCCTTGTGGATTGAAAACGTAATCTTTCCAGGGGGGGAAAAACATAAGAGCATATTTTTTATTATTTTATGTTACAAAAATATTTAGACCATCTCTTTCCAGTTGAGCTCCACATATATGTCTTGTCATGTTAAGAGATGTTGTCAACTGTAAACTGGTGTGAAACTCTTTTGGCATTTCAGCATTTTTTAAAAATCCAACTCCACGAGTGTAATCCCAGTCAGATTACAGATTTCAACAAGGACTTCATACAATGACAAAATGGAATGACAAGGTTTTCTACAAGCATTCAGTCAATATTTTCTTCTTCTAATTGTACAATACATGAAAGAGAATTGATTGTTGCCTAGTGTGTAAAGAACTAACATTAACCTTATTTAAAAATTCATATAAATGACATAAATATATCACAGATAAAACCATCTCAGATGAAATCTTTGTGACTGATCTCAATGTAAAAGCATGATTGATGCAATTGTGTGCCAAAACCATAATGGTAACTTCATAAAGATGACACAGATGTTGAGGATAAAAAGATGTACAAAACAAAACAAAACAAAACAAACAAAAAGCAGACATTTAACAAACTTGTACAGTTTTATAAAGTGTGACATGTTTTTGTTATGTACAGGATTTAATGAAGCAACTCTGCATATTTGATATGCAAGTGTTCTAAGTTAAATATTTCTTTTCTGCTTATTGTAAACATTTTAATTGTGTAGCTTCGTTTTCATTTGGTTCCTGTTATTTAATTTTTGTCTTCTTTTGTTTGCTGTACAATACTCAAGCAATGTATAATGGCTTATTACAGGTATTTTTGACATAAACAATCTTGATAATGAACGCCCAACCATTCCAAAGGATTGAGAATTGCATTTGCTATAAATGTGCTGCTTACATCGACCCGATGCATTTAAGTAGGTTATGAATAGAAGTCTGTCTTGACTGTGAGGTTTTACACGTTGTGAGTTGTGCACAAGGTACGTTTCTCATTGTCAACATTTCCCAGGTTTAATCTCTCCTTTCTTCTCTGTGTCGACTAAGCCAATTCCAATGAACACCATACATGCAATATTTAAAAGTTAAGGACACACTGAGCATGTCTTCCCTCATGACAAAGGCCTGGGGCTTTTTGTAAGGTGGGGATAATGTTTAAGAGACAGCAATGGAAAGGATTGAGTGGTTCTTGAGCAGTGAGATGGGGCTTTTGAGTTGAGTAGCAGCTCATGAGAGGCTCCACAGTTACAAGTTGTTACCAAAGGCTTTGAAGGGAAAGATGAATGTTGCAGTAATTTTGAACCCAAACCCAATTTGGACCCAGGTTCAACATTATGTGCTGTAAGGGTTGATCAATGGATGCTGTGCTTGATCATGGACCTTTTTCTACATCTCAAATAAGAAAACTTATTTTTTTTCCTTTTTCTAAAATAACTTGAATGAACAAAACCCATGAAATCATACGAGCAAACAAATTCTGAATGAGTGAAAGAGCAGCAGGGATGTGCAGCATGGCGGATTCGCAGGACATATCTGTCAGTACCCTTCACTGACCATGTGGTCTTGCTTAACTGCCAGAACTGACAGTGCAGTGTGCTCTTTACTGAATAAAAGCATGCTGAAAAAGCAAGTCTTTTACTCAAGCATTGGATATTTTCTTTTCTTTTTTGCCCTTAAAGGATTTGTCTGCTCAAAGTTATGCTGCACAAAGTGCTGTCAGTGACCTCCCTTTGATTACAAAGGGCCTTTTGATTTTGTTTCCTGTACCTGTTTGTCCTCAATGTACCTCCTCAGTGTAATGTTGCTCTCTGGATACCTCTGTGTGTTTCTCCTCTGCCCATCACCATCAGTTGCCTGTTGTAGTGACTCCATGGTGCTGCTCTCCCTCATAGCACCAATAAAATCTAATCTGTAAATAACTCTCGACTCAGCTATGGCCAGTACATTCTACAATGACCTCACTCTAACCTTCAGGTGTCATTTTGTTTTTTTCTCTCAGCAAACCAAAATCACTACATTCAAGTATTACAGTTGTACAGTTCCTTGGATTCTACACACTTTTAATGTGCTGGTCTTAGCTGCTCTGCTGTACCTTTTTATGGCATTATTTTTTACATGTTAGACAATATATTGTGACCATGTCCTATGCAAATATGAAAAATAACAGATTGTTGAATAATGTATGTTGTCATAACTTGTATGCATGAAATAGTGAAGTTTACATTTGGAAATAAATTCATAAAATAAGCAGCTAAAATTTGTTTCATGTTTTTTTTTTTTCCTGTTGAGGTGACACTAGTATGCTTTTTGTTGAACACTGTGGCTACAATGAACAGGAACTAGCACGTGACTACAGATGATTGCAGGAACATTAGTAAATAAATAGCTAGAAGAATGCTTATTCACCTTCCTGTTCCAAGTAAATTGAAAAGATTGATTCCACTCTCTACTAAAGAAAAAGCCACTAAAGGTTAAATTACCTTAGCTTCCCATAAAGTGTAAAAACAACAATCTGGTCTGGCACAATGTGTAGTTTACACATTTCTATTGTCACATGGGTTGGACAAATCATACAACAGTTAACCATATGAGTAAAGTAACAGATTTTTGTTTGTTTTTGGGAAAGAGCCAGGCCACTTCCCCTCTAACTCCATTCTTGCTACGCTAAGCTGAACAAGGGCTGTAGTCGTGGGCTACTCGACAGAAATGTGTGCTATCTATATTTTAATCTAAGTTACAGTTAAAAAGTGAATCCTGAAATGTCAAACTAGTCCTTTAATTTAAGGAACTGATTCCGTAATGTCAATACATTAGCAGGCCAAAGTCTCAACTGTACTGAATTGAGCATGGGTGTTTTTTTCGTGTGTTTTTTTTTTACTGCTTGTGAATTCAGTTTTACATTTGGAAGGATGTGTGTGCATGTTCTTTTTTTTTTTTTTTTTTTTTTTTTACATAATCTTGCTTTAATATCAGAATTGGGCCAGTTCCCTTTGAAGTTCCTCATTTACATTTATAAAACATTTCAAAGTTTAAAGCAGGCTCTTACAGTCACATCAGAGAAATACAGAAAGGGGCCATGTTCCTCAGTCAGACAGCCTTTTCTCACATGCCTGCCATACACTTCAGTATTATTTTTGCAACAGGAAGTACACCTTGTTCCCCCATGCAAATGTTTACAGTAACTGCTGGGGTATCAACAATAGGTGGGGCACTGAATGCTGGGTTGTCCTTCCGTCCATGTTGCAGAGAATTTCAAGCCAAATAGATCTACCGTATAAACTGTGTGAAGTTTCGTGCACATGCCCGGGTCCAGAAGAATGGATGATTCACTACAAGCTAGACCTCCCATTGTGAAAAGTGCTCTTTTAATCCAGAGCAAAGTTTCGCACTCCATCTGCATTTGCTGCTGTGAAAGATCACGCGGGCGTGGCCTTTCCTGCTCATAATGAATCATGCGATGTGGAGTGAGTGAGACAGGAAGAAGGAAGAGAAAGAACCAAGGCATTAAAATTCTTGATGAGGAGCCTGGTGTTCTCCCTGCTCAATCTGTACACCTCCTGTCTCCAGGCAGGTTGGAGCGAGCAGCACACCACGCTACACGAACAGACAAGCTGCCACCCCTGGCACCACCACACAACTTGATGTGCCATCACAGCCGGCATGTTCCCAGAGCTTGTTTTCATATTTGCGCTGCAACATGGGGGACTTCTGCATAGTTAGTTTCAATGTGAACCCAATTTTGTCATTGTCTTAAAGAGAATTGAGCTTCTAAGTATAAAAACCCTGTGCTTCTGGTCATGCAACAGCAGAGTCTCACTCTCTCTCTGTGCAGACCTCTAACTGAGCTAATTCACACATATCTCGCCGTATTACAAGAAAGATCTCGGCTTTACTGGTTGTGTGGGTGAGGCACATATTCTGTCTGGGTTGCATGTCTTTCAATCACGTGTTTTGTTTTTTTTTCAAAGATGACACATTTTCTCCTACGTAGTGAGTTATATTGCTGCAGATGCAAAGCAAAGTACAGACAATTATATGAGCAGCGAGCGCACATCTCTGTTAGTATCACCTTGCAGACAGGATGTGGGGACAGAGGAGCTGGTTTCAGTTTGACTGATTTATCTCAGTCACACCTTTTCTTTGGATTATCAGCTCCTGAACACCCGACTCCAGGTGAAATTCTCTGGTGTTATTTACAGAGTGGCAAGAACCACAACCATGAGGTATTTTGAATGCATTGTCTCAGAGAAAGTACAGTACAGTGTGTGAGAGATGGAAGATGAGGATGAGGGGGTGGGTGGGTGGTGTTACCAGGCGCTGATTGGTGCACCCAAGCTAGACACACTCAAAGTCTAGAGCGTGGGAGGCTCTGCGGGCTGGAAAAGGGTCTATGCTCCACTGAGGTGTGTGGGCACAGCTGACTTTGAGATTCAGTAGAATTAATCCACAGAAAAAGGAGAGACGTGGTCAGCAGCAGTAGTGGTCTTAATCGCACAGAGGCTCGTGTGTGTGTGTGTGTGTGTGTGCGCCCCTCTTCCACCATGCCAAGCCCCAGAAGGCAGAGCTGAAGGGCCATGTGATGCCACCCACTCTCGAGTGCAGTGCATGGCAGGGCTGGCGCTAGATCCTGCGGAGCGGGTGGGATGAGCTCAGATATTGGAGGCTGGCACTGGCTGAGAACAAGGCTTAGCTATGGGAGGTGGGGAGGGGGTTGGCATTACCACTCACTGCAGCAGAGACATCAAAGGCAGCAATCCTGCTTAAAACACAACAGCACTGTAAATACTCTCAGGTAGAGTTGCTTATAGTCTGCTGATGAGAATAGTGCAAAGAGGATCTAAATACTGACCTTATACATCCATGGATATTCATAATTGTCCCACATTTTAATTCCACCTTCGCAATGAGGCAGCTGCTTACCATAAAAAAAAATCAATATTTATGAACTATTGTGTTATGTTAAAGCCTGTAATAGATTCTAATTATGAGAAGAAGGGGACACATGCATCTGAAAGGGAAATAAAAGGCAGTTTATAATCACTGTATCCTAGTGATTTCAGTGTGTGTGTCTGTGTGTAAGTGTGACTTAGAAATGAGTTGAGTGAATTTGACAACATGGAGGCTCTGCTCTACTGTTGGAGAGGATGAGAGGCCTGCCAAACGACTGCTGCATGCCTGATAGAGCTCTTTGTTGCCTAGAAAAGCAAAGGGAGGTCCCTCATGCAAATTCAAAGGAAATTCTGAGAAAAGAGGATCTGAGAAAGTAGACAATGCACTCTGTCTCATTCAGTACTTGTTGTTGAAGGAAACAAGAGCTTGGGATGTATCACTGTGAAGAAAGGGGCCCTCAGTGACTAACTTTAGACATCACGTGAGGATGTAATTCATCCTCAAAACTTAACAAGTCACTCAATATTATTAGCAGCAGCAGTTCACAACCGTGACCTGAGGCAGGGTGCAACAGTTGGAGAGGTGAGCCTTACCCACATTGTCATCTTTAGTCACGAGACTATCCTACACTCAGTCAGGAGTATGCAATCCATCCCACACACAACAGGCTTCAGCCCACACAGCAAACGCCCCCCATCTCACTCTCACTCCACCAACTCAGCCTGCTGCTACTGGAAAGACTAATTTTACTTCAGCTCGTACTCGTAGGTTGGTTATTGAAAAAGGCACAGAAACCTGAAAGATCTTCTGATGTGAGTGTATCCGAAATTTCTCACAAACAGATTGATCAGTATGTTTTCACACCTGCTACAGATCACTGTATCTCTCCATGGTCTAATAAGTCTACAGTCAGGGTAGCAGCTGTGAGGCTGGACTTTGGCACCGTGTTCCTTTGAGCTCAGTGATAACGCCAGCACGCTAGCGTGCTCATGTGTGGCAGCTAAAATGTTTACCCATGTTAGCCATCTTAGTTTAGTATGTAAGCATGCTAACACTTGGTGCTAAACACCTAGCACAGGTGCAGTTGATGGGGATGTACATAATTGTTTTGCTTGCAGGTATTTGTCCATAAAGCAGTATATAATTTTGACCTGATGAAAAGTTAAGGAATTACTGAGTCCTTTGGATCCTGTGCAGACCATTAATAGCTGTAAAAAATATCATGTTAGTCCATATTTCAGATGTTTTCAAAGATGGGCGGAAATATTCAATAGCATGATGCCATGGATACCTATAACAGAAAATACAAATCTAAGAAAAGAAAGAAAGAAAACTAAAAAACTACATTTCCTTTTTTTTTTGTGCAAAATCAGTGATGATAATCTGACCGGAAGCCTTTGGAAACAGCTTTTAATGCAGTCGGATGAAAGCCATCTTACTGAGCTATTCTCCTCTCTCTGCATTTAGAAGATTAAATAAAGCTTTAAGTAAAGTAATCCACTGTATGGTGACCAATACATGACTTAACCTCTTCTTGAATATGCTCTTAAAGGGATATTTCAACATTTTGGCAAATTTGCCTATTGCCATAATCCCTATAATTTTAGGAGCAGGTTCATTACCTTTGATTGTCGGTGCAAGCTGTTTTTAGATCGGCGGGGCATGGTATTTCCACGTTTCCTTCATCAAACTAAATACACAATCCAACAACTCCAAAACACTCTCGTGGACAAGTTGTCACCTGCACATTCACCACGCTATGCAATAATAAAGGAGTTGTTTTTGAGGCAAATGCGTAACCGAAACTACATTTCAGACACGGCTGCTGGGCGGAGTGATTTCAAAAGCGCAAGTAGTTCTGAGTATTTGCTTCATGTGTCGTAATGTTACATAATTATACTGTACGTTATTATTTCATAGCGTGGCGAATGTGCAGGTCACCACTTGTCCACGAGAATGTTGAGTGGAGTTGTTGGATTGTGTATTTAGAGATAATGAACCTATACTCCTAACAAAATTTTGGGACCAGCTCAGATAATTTTAAATGCTGCATTTTATTTGAACTCGATTTATATTCTTTCTTATTATATAAGAAAGTGAAAGTAAAGAATACAGTTGTTTAAGATTGTGTGTGGTGTTATTATCATAATTTTAAAAAGAATAATAATTAGTTAGAAAATATTTGTATCAGTAAATTTTTAATCAATTACTAGACATCTCAGGCGACCCCACGTGGGGTCCCGACCCAAAGGTTGAAAAACACTGCTATAGGGATTATGGCTATAGGTGAATTTGCCAAAATGTTGAAATATCCCTTTAATCATGTTTATGTGAACTTTGATACCATTTGTGTCTTTGCCTCAGTGTGAGACAAACCCCCAGTAGATTTAACTGGAGTTGGGAAGAAGACGACACACACTTCACATGAATGCACTTGCAGATTTTCTGCTGCTCTTCAAAGACCCGTCTCGCTGCTCGGCGTCAATCCTCTTGCCAGTGAGCGAGCATCTCTGGAGGAATAAGGCAGAGTTACAGCTCTCCGTCTGGAATGCCGCCCTACTCGGCAGTTTGTGCCTAAGAATCTCAACTCTATAACCTCAGACCAATTTTGGTGGGAATTTTCCCCTCATTCAGTTCTGTCTCATTCAATAAGCCGACCCAAGATTAATTACCTTTTTCCATTAATGCTGAGTGTTATAAATCAGTGTGTGCCCTATTTTAAAAACTCAGATAGCCTCTTAAATGAGCACTGCCCTAATTATACACATGGAGAACAGTTTATTCATCAAGGGGAGAATTTTACAGCCTGTGAAAATGTTTGTTTTTTGAGGCAGTGGCAGAGCTTTTGTCAGGGGGAAAAAAGGAAAATAACCTCAGTAATGTCATAGTGATGTCATTAGGGTAATGATTTCATTAAAGAAGGTGTGTAAATAATCTATTTACAAGCAGGGCTCTGAAGGATGCTACAGAGATGCATTATGGAAATTGTAGGACCCAAACATTTTGAATCTTTACCCATAGCTATTTGGACTCTGCTGTAACAATTTTGATCATTACTTCTAATAACAATTTCTTTAAAAATCGGTGCAGCAGGGGCTGAAATATCCTGACTTTTAATTCCTCTAATGTGACTTAATATCATTTTTTATCAGACCTTCCCTGCTTGTTAAATAACTAATCTCTCTGACTCCATGCTCTCAGGTTTGTTTCAAACCAAATACATTGGTGATGATGATCACTGGTTGTTTTCAGAAATAGCCCTCCAAAGACACATTAGACATTATATGACTATTTTTCACAGGCTGAGTAGTGCTCTCTACATGAGTAAAGTGATTTTTAGGTGTAAAATCGTTGGAGTGCCTCTTTAATCTGTCTTAGTCCGCCAGCATTATTGAAATGCAATACTAATGTGCTGGAGGATCCATTCAAGGATGTTGCATAACAGCACTGATTTTAACTTGCCTGGAAGATTCAGATGACAGTCTCTTCCTTGTATGTTGTGTAAAATCTTAAAACTATTTTCAGCCTTCATTAGTTCTGGTACACTAATGCAGTAATATCACCCATTTCTATCTGCTTTTAGGCCCTGCTCAAACAATTATAGCAAATAGATTGTAAAAAAACATGCTCCCTGGATTCTTATGAAATACCTGAAAAATCAGAGAACACAGAGCTGATTAAAAACATTCCTCAGCCTGAAGACAAACTAAACAAAAATGACGCAGACACACCATGTTTGTAACAATAAACTATTTTTTTTTCATATTTACATCTGTACCTAATGTGCAAATTAATAATTTAAAGTAGTGTAAAACTCTTAAAGGAATACAAAATCATATCTTACAGTTCTAACATGGTGAGAGTCCATGGACAGGTCACATAGAAACAAAGAGGAGCAACACTGCAGTGTGTACAGGAGAGAGACAGAAGCGAACTGAGGGAGCAGTGGACATCCTTGGCCAGGACACACTTAGTTAAGGACAGCATGGTACATTATCCAAGCATCACCAGAACAAACAGCAACACAAACACTGCGTCTTTACAGTAGTCATGTCGAATGAGCAGAAAGCACTTGGAGGCCTGGGGTTTTACAAACCCACTGATTGATTAAAGCACTGATGATCACAAAGGCTTGAGGTGCTCTTAGCAGCAGGTGCTTCTTTTAACGGCCTCTAGATATGGAAGAAGAACAGACAATCTCACACTGGGTCGGTGACACATCTATACTGCAGGTCACCACATAGTGCTAGTAGCATGATTGCACGTCGTGTAGTCTGTGTGTGTGTATGTGTGTGTGTGTGTGTGTGTGTGTGTGCGCGTGGGGGAGAGGGGGGACACATAATCACACTTTGGACAAATATGCATACCTGCTTTCTCAATCCCCCCACCCCCCCGCAAATTCTTTCTCCACTAACATATTTACCGAATAGAGTGGTTACCAGGCGACTCAGAGAAACACACCATAAACACTGCATATTTGAGAAGCAAATTTGTCCTATGCACGTTGGTCAGTGTTTGGCACGAAAAACAATTTGAAAATTTTAGTTTTTTTTTGTTTTTTTTTCCTTTCAAAGAAGAAGCCAGTTTGGCAGTGCTTGTGGTCTTAAGGAGGTTTGTCTATGGGCGAAAATGTGAAATGATATCTTACACAATATCTCGAGTCCAATTTCTGACACAGCAAACCCTTGTCTCGTGGTAGGAACAAAGGTACACTTAACAAATGAGATATTTTACATTTCATCCTAGTCAGACATTACAATCTATAATGCTTACACATTTTAATTCCTGTAGTTCAAATTGTTTACAAAAGCACACCGTGACAATCCTTTACAATTTACAAGACACAGTTAACCTACAGTAACTATATTATTGGTGCATAGACAAAATTGGGAGAGGGTGTAGCGAAAATCACCAATTTATTGCTTTAAGGTCTAATATTAATCTCCCGTTGAATTTCTTTTGATTGCAAAACAACTACAAATTTTCCACAGAGATTTTGAAGAACCAAGCAGAGGTATTGCATTCAAACTGATTAAAAGAGCTAAAATGTTCCCTCCAGATAAGATGCAAATCTTTTTTGAACTTTTGAAAAATTAAGAACTTTCCCTCACTTAAAGGAAGTTACATCACAGAGATGACTTTTACTCTAAAACAAGTAAAAGACTAAATTTAATGAGACAGAAATAAAACAAAGTAGCACAATATCTGGCCAAAGCTGCTCACTGTTTCAAGTTCTGCTTCCCCCATCATAAAGTAATAATCTTTACTAACAAGGGGAGGGTGACAGGAATACAAGAGCATTCTTCAACAAAATAGGAAAATGTTTGCCATCATGTTGTTCTAAATGCAGAGTGCAGATGGTGTCGTTCCCTCAGGTCTCCTGCGGCCTTCCTGACAAGTGGCTGAAGTGGCGGTGATGGCTATGCAGGCCTCTGCACTTTGCTCTCCCTCTCCCTGCGTTTCAGCTCCTCCCTGTAGCAGTAGGAGCAGTAGTTGTCTGTCTCTGGCCTGCCGTAGAAGGAGCAGTTCTCCCTCTTGCAGCGGCGCTGCTGAAAGCAGTACAAAGGGCTTCCAGAGCTCCGCCCTTTGGTTTTGTCTTGGTTGAGCCAGGTGTGAGACGAGTTGTCCTCATCAGCAAACTCTAGGCAGTCCTGAATGTCTCCCGCATCGAATCCATTGGTGTAGGTGTGGGACTTGTGTTCGCCAGGCATATTGTAGGACAGCGTCTCTATGGTGTTAACGGTGCGGACTCCCGACAGGCGGGCGGGGCTGTAACTCTGGGATGAGAGTGTGCGGTTCTGCTGGGGGTAGGTGGCGCATGTCTTTAGGGTGCCCACCATGGGCTTATAGGGGTCATCTTGGAAGATGGAGGATTGCATGTTGACATCTTGTATGTGAATCACGCTGTGCCTCTGGATGGGCGGTGTATGGCTGTAGTGGGCGGACACAGGAACGGGCCCAGGTCTCTTAGCACCAATACTGGGGGAGGAGTAAGGCGCAGGGGCTGGGGCTGGGTGGGACACATGGTGGGGAACTGTTGGCGGTGTGAGCGGAGGCACTGGGACAGAGACCAGGGAGGCTGCAGGAGTGGGACTGTTCCTGCCCTGCATCTTGAGACCCAGCGGGGGCTGTGAGTTGTGGTTGTGGTTGTAGGTGTGGGTGTGGTGGGGCAGGATGGGAGAGCAGCTCTCCGGGGGCGAGCTGTCCGATCTCTCCCTCTGGAAGACACTCTCATGCTCGGGCTTCTTTGCGGCCACGTCGTTCGTGGCGGGGGGCTTCTTCTCGGCCTCCTTCCTCTTCTGCTCCTGCTCCTGGCTGAATCGCTCCTGGGCGTTGGTCAGGTAGTAGCTGATCATCTCCTCGTGGAACTGGTGTCGATGGCTGGTGAGCAAGAGGCCCGCAAAAATGAACTTGCGCTCCCCCTGCATGGCGGCCCGCAGGATGTTGAGGCTGAGCTTGACATCGGTGCTGTACTTCCAGTTTTCCATGGTCTTGTCCCCTGCGCCTCTCCCCGCACTGTCCTGTCTCTCGGTGGGGGAGGAGCTGGAGGGTCTGTCTCTGTCTGTAGGAGAGGGACTAGTGGCCTTCTCGGAGGAGGTGGAGCTGGCTGACTGACCTGACTCCTCCTTGTTTCCCTTGGTTGTCTTGGACTCCTTCTTCTTTGTCTTTTCCCCTCCGTTCTCCCCATTACGACCTGAGCCAGAGTTAGATTTGTTCATTTTGCCGTGCACGAGGCCGCCCAGACCTCCCATGTTCTTCTTCAGCTTGATTCCCAAGGTTTTGCTGAAGCTACCCAG
This sequence comes from Trachurus japonicus, assembly GCF_045865225.1. NCBI lineage: Eukaryota > Metazoa > Chordata > Actinopteri > Carangiformes > Carangidae > Trachurus > Trachurus japonicus. The sequence continues at coordinate 14,036,750 of NC_140912.1, forward strand.
TTTATTGGCTACGGAATCAGCCCGGCTCTTGTCTTTGTCCTTGCGCTGCTTGTCTTTGTCCTTCTCCTTGCTGGGCTTGCCCATGTTGACGTTCGAGTTGCTGCCGACAGACTCGCGGTCAGAGTCCATGGACTCAGCTAGAGACTGGACGTCCTCACCTGCAGAGGCTGTAGGAGACTCTGGCTGAGCCAAGGGAGCCTGCACAGAGACACACAAGCACAAATGGTAATGAAGAAAAGACAGAAACACACACACAAGAACTGGCCTATAAGATTCATCGTCCGTACACACATAAGTGACTGATAATTTGCATCCTGACAGGAAATAAAACTGATTGATTGGACTCTGTGGTTTTAAGAACATCTGGAATGTGGGAGTCTCTCAAGAGGTGAATTAGCCATGACCAACGAGACACACATGTAAGAAAAAGTTACCCTTGTTTCAGATGGAATTCGGATCCATGTTACATTCATGTAGTTGTGCAGCAGGTTGAGTTTGGCCTCCAGAGACAAGATGAGACTGTGGGAGAGCAGGTATACATGATTAAAAACAAGCAGAGGTGCATCGCAGGCTCAGCTGACAAACTACTTTACCAGACCCTTCTGACATATACACTGAGATTATGGGTCTAATATAACATTTTTTATGAGAATTGTTCTCATATAAAACTCTGTAAAGCTATTTGGGGAGACGAGAAACAACGAAACCCTGCTGCGCATGTAGTAGAGCCCCTACATAAACAGTTCCTGCAATACATTAAGGGTAGTATAAAGGGTATAAAGGGCAGTATTAAGAAGTGGTCGGAGCATCTTTTCGCTGTGTATCTGCACTGTTCACACTGCAGCTTGTTGGAGGATAAGCTAACGCCCTGACTGGCAGGAATGTGAAACAGAAACCCTTACATAAACTCTTTGCTAAACTCATAGAGGGTGTTGCTGCTTTAGTGAGGCCTTTACTGGGAAACCCTATGGATGACTGACGTGACTCACAATTTGTTCTCTCTCTGCTCACCCTTTGATGTAACCTGAACCTGCAACCCATAATCAAAGTTAAATCCCCCCCCCCCCCCCACATACAGCCTTGTGTGTAGAATAACAGAACTGCCTTGGACTGCAGTTTTCACTCTCCTCTCACGCTTTCCTGGGGGACTGCTTTCGTAGTTGGTGCCTGTGTCTGCTTTGTTGATAAGCATCAACACCCGGTGATATACTACGCAGGACTTACTTGGCGAGCTTGGTATTATCGTTGTCGTCCCTCCCCCACTCCCAGTCCCTGCCAGGGTCCACGGCAAAATGGAGAGCCAGCAGCTTGTGCTCCGAGTCAGTCAGAGGGATAACAGCTGGAAGAGATGAGATTATCGAAAAGGTTAGTTTGGTCTGGTTTTACCACAGGAGACTACGCTGCACGCCACCCATTCTCCCCTCAAGACCGCCGTGGTGTCAGAGCTAAAGTGACACCATAATGGCACGCTAGGATAATGCCACGTTAATTATCCCAGATGCCTGTCAGCATGGAGTAAAGTATACTGGAGGGTGGATTCTATCTGCCATCCATTTTTCAGGCAGCGAAGTGACTGTGACCAGTGAGTGTCACTCACACTGAGTCATCCAGACAGAGAGGGCTCAGCGGTTGCTTCTTTGATAACACAGACTGATCTCTGGTTCTCTGTGCTACTGTCCTGGCCTGTCTAGTCTAGTATTACAACTTGCTTCATAGCTGCTCTGTCTGTGAAGTTTACTGTTTGCCAAGGTCAAGAATTCATTTCCAGTCTCAACTTTTATAAACCAACATGGATGAGATGTCCTTAAAGCGCACACACACACATAAATGGAAAATTGAATACCTACAGTTGCTTGACGACCGGGTGATGAAGTTATTATTTCTCATGGCCAAATGTTTTTATCAGCAACAACACTGCACTTATCAGAGTAATTCCAGCCAGACTGAGACACAGCAACGTGGATGTAGCTACAACAAACACATAGACTTTAGACAATTGCGTCAGCTTGTCAACAAATTCAATCCAAGAGCTATGCAACTGCTGACCTGCGCGTTTCGCTTGACTCATCTGGCTGTTTGGTTGACTTTAAACATCTAACAAGTCAAGTTACCTTCATATGGCACTTAGAAATACAATGACCTGGATGACTGACATCTTCACAAACATATCAGTGATCTAAACTGTTCTATTTAGAGGTTAAACCAAAGTAAGTGCACTTCAAATCCTTCGATGCACACAGAATCTGTGCGTGCACAAGAATTAAAAGTAAGTTGCATCAAAGTTAAAGTAGGAAGTCGGCCTTCCTATTGATGAATGTTTACAGCTGCCTGTGTGGGTCATCATTTTTTATGTTTGTCTTTGTTTGGCTATCTTGGGATTGTGTTTAAAAACTGTTTCTTGGCTGATGCGCCGATGTCGCCGGGTTCCCAGACCCAGGCTGCACTAAACTGGACCTGCCCCCGAGCTAACAATAGTGGACATGTTTGTCTAAACTTGGCCGGATGAGACTGCTGCTGTTTGGATTGATATTGAACCAAGTGGTTCTACAGCTGATCGGGGCTGTACGTGCTGATTTAGTTTAGTAATAGAGTGCAATCACACAGCAGTACAGGATAAGAGCAGGACTGCTGAAATAATTTCATTCATCCTCCACAGATATGATCAGCTACTTACAAGCAGGAAGAGATTTTCAACACGAATCACTGGACACTAAACATAAAACAGACACCCACCCGGGCTTCCTCTCGTGGCAGGCGTGCTCTGCTTACGGTGTGTGTGCACGATGCGGGTGTGTACGTGATTGTCTTTGTGTGTGTTTGTGTGTGTGTAAGCATGGCTGCCTTTCAACACAAAGACTGTAAAGGAGGCCTAGCTAGACCCCACTAGCCCACATTACAGCTCTCCTCAGGCTACCTAGTGTGGGGGCTGTTGTCCACATGACAGCAGAGAGAGGCAGGCTGTTCAGGCCCAGGACATTCCAGCCTTCGCCGTCAGCCCCAGATGGAAGATACAGTCTCCTCCCTGCCTCATCAATTCTTCCATTGCCAATAGGCTGCTCTGCTCCGCAGGCTTCATAGAGACAGTGACACCAGCAGCAACTGCCTGTGTCCGTGATGAAACTGCAGGTCACATCCTGACTCTGCCCCCTCGTTCTGAATGCCTCCGCTCACTTAAGTACATGATGAAGCATATCAACTGTCAAAATAGCGGTGGTGCTGCTGGTGCATTGTAGTGTTGCTTTTAGTTCTGGAAACAGAATAAGTGCTGCAGCCACTCCCACACTAGCACATTTAACGCTAACATAATGACTTATTTGTATCTGACACCATCAGCCGCAAAGCAAACAAATTCCATCAGTGGTGTAAACAAACTGCATCACTAACAGCAGTGCTGGCAAACTGGGCCTGTCCAGAAATCCATCCTCAAAATGCCAAGCCTGTGTTTGCGTCATACCTGCACATTGCAATGCACTTTAAATCATCTACCTCCCAAAAAAAAAAAGAGAGGAATGACTAATATCTGCAGTCACAGAGTCAACCAGTAATAAAAGCATTGGCATGGAAGCACTGAAAACAGGGAGGGGGAAAAAAAGAGCTTGTCTTAAAGAGGGGTCATTCGTGGAACACTCCAGCTCAGAAAAATTCAGTCATAATCACAAACACACACAGACACACAAACACAGACAGGCAGAAGACAGCGAAGCAGCTCCCACTCAGTTCCCACTCGGGTCATGCAGCAGGCAGCGGAGGTCTGCGGGGTGGCGTCCTGGCTCCCACGATGCAGCTGTCCTCCTTTCTCCCCCATTCCAAAGTGCTGTGTGTGCTGTTGTTCCCACTTGGGCTCGTTCCAGACTCAGAGATTCAACACTGCCAATTGAGCACTGGGGGACTAAAGGGTGCTGTAATGTATTTACTATCCCTGTTGGCAGCCTTGTTTTGCTGTCCTTGAATGACCGATTCCCATAGCTTATGCATGGATGACATCATAGCCCTCTGTGGTATGTGAGCTGTGTACTCAGCAACACAGCCTGCCTCGCCTTGCCCAGTTTGCATCTTTGATTCAGGGCTGGTGGGGTGGGGTGGGGTGGGGGGTACGGTCAGAGAGGAGGGGGAGGATACTTGGGTGTAACCTGCGAGGAAACAGCTGTTGGAAATGAGGTGCATAACCTTTCTAAGCATTTATTCACATGATGTGACCGGCATTAAATATCCTTGCTTTCCCCTTTTTTAGTCAGTTGGCGCAAAATGGGCACCTCAAGTAGGCTACATGATGCCATGTGTCACGAGAGTAGAGTGAGAGTGAACTCTCCCTCCTCTTTCACTCCCCCTTCTGAGAACAAAGTCACCCATTACAAGCTTTAATTCACAGCAGGAACACTGAGCCAATGTTTCCTCTGTTTTGCGATTCAAGAACAATTTGTACTGTCTGGAAAATGCACAAATTTGAATTCCTGACTTTGGTCACTCTGCACAGCTGCAGATTTAAAGGGCCCAATTCACCAGAGTAAACAGCAGTCATGCATATAAACAAGGCCGAGCTTTTTTGCCACAGATTTTAACGGCGGAACCATGGTGGTAATAACAAGACTATCCCATTTGAAGTAACAGGTAAAAAAACAAAATAAAAATTTCAACCTGATTGCCATGTTGATCTAATTATGCAGGCTGTGTGGTGAGTAACGCGCTGGGTGTCTTTAACAGATAGAGAGGTGAAACTTTGCCAGGGCTGGATGGATACGCTGTGCTGATATGTAGGTGGTCTTTGTGTAAAAGACGCCCATTTACTTCATTCACATGGGTGTCGGAGCGTTGATGATGGGATGCCAAAGAAAACCTGGAAGTGTTTTGGTCTTGGGACCGGAGCTTGAAATAGCTCCAGAGTTTTCCAAAGGGCTAGTTCCACTCACATGTTGTTTAACCGCAGGAGCACAAACAAGCTGATAAAAGACATGGTCAGCGGCATCTACTGAGCAGCCAGTAATTACCATGCAGCAGGTGAGCAGCAAGTGGGCTGATAGAAAACATACCCATATGCACACATGGACACTCTGGCTTCACCTGACTGCCTTGCCCAGGAGAGCCACTTCACTACTACTAAAAAATATATATATAAAGGTTTGATCCTTAGCAATAACCTCTGACTTCAGTGGCCCCTCCCTTGTTTTTTTTTGTTTTTTTCACCACGCAACATCAAGACAGCCTCAGCAGCGATGCAGGCAGGCCATAAAGGGGGCAGTGGCGTGATGTGTCAGTGTGATTTAGACTCAGGTTACTGGGAGGGACTCTGCCATAATCTTCCATACAGAGGGGCTGAAGAAAGAGCCAGTATTCTAACCCAGCCTCTGGCACCTGAACACACACGGGGCCAAAGGCCTCTCGGATGCTCTTCGCTGTGCTGGGGGAAACTGAGAGCAGCCCTCCACCTGAGACGTCCACACAGTGGCCTGACTGTCAGGAGAGAGGGTTGGTTTGTTGGGGCCCCACCAGCCGGGGACCCTGCCCATATGTGGTGTTGTGGTTGAGGGCTTAGGGGCCGGCTGGGGCTACTCTGCCCTAATTGACGGTGGAAGATTAGGTCTGACTGTCTGTGTTTCTGTGTCCCTGTCTGTCCGACCCTCCTTTTGTCTTCCTGACATCTGTTCAGAGAAACAAACCAGCGAGGCAACGTTGTACTTCCTTTGAAACTGAAAGAACATATCCCACTTCACCCTGACATCAAACAAAAACACACAACTATAACTGCTATAACTGCAAATGAAAATAAACCAAAACATAAGAGCAGCACAGATTTGTATCATAACCGTGTAATATAATTCATCACATGATGAGCAACTGCACTGAGCAAAGCACTGCACGTGTTTTCATAACAACCTGGAGACAGACTGCAGACAAAACGCACTCTGACCCTATCTCAGGACACGATGTACCAGAATGAAAAAGTACAGTCATGCAGTGGTGTTGTGATTGAGCTACCGCATGTTTTTTGGACATAGGCACCACCTGGTGGACAAAAAGAGAACCCCCCACCCATCTCTGCCACAACTAAAACACCCTAATACAAGGAGAGCTGAATGGTTATGGGCTGTGGAACAGGCTGGCTTTGATGTCCTGCTGGTACTGAAGGGAATGACTTGAGGGGAGGAATGGTAGGTTAGTAATCATGTCTGTCTGCTAGTCTGCAGTGGTCATACAATGACTTAATAACTAGGTTGGTGTTTATAGGCCTGGAATAGGACCTTATATACTCAGAAAAGCACAAGGAGAGAGAGGGGGAGAGAGAGAGAGAGAGGGAGAGAGAGAGAGAGAGAGAGAGAGAGAGAGAGAGAGAGAGAGAGAGAGAGAGAGAAGGAGGAAGACAGAGAGAGGAAGAAAGAAACAGTTTGCGTAAGTGCATCTGTATTTGAGGGTGAGAAAAAGAGACAGAGACAGAGTTGGCTGGCTGCCCACGCAAATGACAAGCGAGTTCCACCCACTGAGTCAGATAGAGAAGAGTGCCGTGACTACTAAGGCCGGTTGTCAAGGAGATCCTCTGTATTTGTCAATTAAAGAACCTCCGTGCGAGGATTACTCTGACCTCGAAAAAATAAGCAATGCATCCGCAGTTTGGAGCGCTGGAATCCGAACGGGGCAAAACAAGACAAAAACAAGAGTTGCTCTCGACACAACGGAAAATCAACACTCTCTCGCCGCAGCCTAACGCAGTCAGTATGCTGCGAAACAGAACCACATCACAGATTCCTGTGAACGAGGCAGAGGCATAAACAGACACACCTACTTTGACAAACTCAATTCAACTGACAGTGACCTCAGAGACGGAGACATGGAATAACACGCAGGCTTGAATTATTTGGTCAGTGCTCAGTGAGAGGGAGCCTGCTGTCCACTTTCCCTCCATGTTGGCCACTCCCTGGTCCCTGCTGCCAACTGGCCTGTTTTAATAATGGATCACAGGTAATTAGACTGCTGTCTCATACATTATTCACCTCTGGCAGGACAGGCAGACCACTCGCCCTTACTCTCGCAATCAACGCACTAAGGTAAAAGCAAAGACGGCTTCACTGTTGCACACTAGAGGGTGAAACTTTGGATCTTTAAAAGCTGGAAGTCAAGTAACGGTTTATATTTCACATTTTAAATTGCTGTAGATATTACAGTACTAGCAGGTAATATCCACGGTGCATAGCTGCTTACCTTGCTCTCGTTGCTGGTCTCTCTGCTCCATGGACACCAGTGCGGAAAAGTGAGCCTGATCATAGGCCAGGACCAGAGGGGAGCAGTGACAGCGGCTTGGCGGCACCTCCAGGGGCAGATAGAGTCCTCCAAATGGGATGGGAGCGAACGCTGGAATTAAGTCACAACACTGCATTTAGAGTCAGTCCATCGTGCGCAGTACTGTATTGTAGAGTATATAGAAGAGGCAGACGTCTACCTTCTCCTCCTGAGTCTCTGAGCATCGTGTCAGCCACCACTACAATCGGCCTGCGCAGCACATGGGCCAGCACGAACACATGGAACTCCTCTAGACTCTCGTAGACCGGATCCTCTGAATTATCCACACTAAAGACAGAAAAAACAAAAAAAAAAACACGTAACGCTGTGGGATACCGTTCCTGAAAATTTCCTTGAATTGATGTTGACTGAAAACATCTGCAGTCAAAATAGTGCATGTATGTGATAATCATGTGCCTGCGTAATCTAATAATGCGAACCACTTAGATCCATTTTGGCTTCTGGCTGCTGTTAACAGACAACAATGTACAAAGATCTATTTGTTCACATATGCGTTTCACTGAGAGAGAGAGGGAGAGAGAGAGAACGAGGGAGAGATAGAGAGAAAAAGCAGAGGCCGAGCTCTCAGCCATGCAACCACCAGGGAACCAGAGGATGTGCAACAATTAAGTTGTCAGCCACACAAACAGCCACGCTGCCACATTTACTCTAATAAAGAGCCTCTTAATATGTGAATCCCACTCATCCCATTTAGGGGCTCATCTCACACTTGGATCATCAAACATCCCTAACCTGATTACTGTATTACAGTCAAACTCAATGAGAGGTTAAAACCACCAGACTAAATGAGCAGATTATGCCCTTTAAAGGGATAGTTTCAGTGATAGAGGGTTTTGTGCTAACCCTAACCCTTCACCTAACCCCACACTGAATCAATTTTCACATATTATCTTCTGCGGTTTTTACACTTGACATTTCATGTAGGTAAACGGTGTTTCAATCTAGAGCAAGAGCATTATGGGATTCCTCTGTTCGTCATAGCTGTGTTTTCTTATTTTCTCCACCACATCAGCTGCTATACGTGCTGCGTACATGAGAAAGTTCATTCGCTTATTACAGTGAAAATGGAAACAGAAAACCACAAGGTTTCTGTGCGTAGGAGGAGATAACCAGAGTTAGTTTCCAATCTGCCTCTGTAGCCTGAGATAAACCCACTCTTACGCTTGTTTATAAAGCAGGAGGGGGTGAACGAGGGGGGGTGTATCACATCACCTGCAGCAGCTAAAATAACCCACAGCTCATGGGAGGGGTTGTTACAGAGGAGACGATTGATACTGAAAGCGGCCAGTAGATGGCACAGTCTCACGCGTGAGCTTCAACAATGCCACTAAATCAAAGAAGCAATTTGAGGGAGCAACAGTCCGAGTGGGAGCGGTTTCCCTGACAAATCCATCTTAGCAAGAAGGTCACTTTTGTTTTCACTGTGGGCTTCCTGCAGCTTTTCAAACGCATGAGGCATTAAAACACAGCAGGAGCGGCGCAATGTGTGATGCAGGATGAAAGCTGCACAACTTGTAGTACTGCTCTTGTTTCACTCTTTTCTCCATTTTACACAATGATAACAGAGCAAACGCCGCTGGGTGCTGGTTAAATGAATGTAATATGTGTTGCGTCTTGAGACTTTATATTGTGCATGCTTGTAGGCTTTTTTCAGAGTATAATGTGCACATGTAAATGTGTATAATGTGACAGTCGAGAAGCTTACCCTCCGGTGGTGTTGCCGTTTTTGCTGAGGTGAGAGCGAGGCTCACTGGAGGCCAACTTCAGCAGCTCGTTCCACTCTCTCTCCCACTCCTCCTCGGTGTACACCAGCCCCGACTGCACAAATGCACACACAGAAATGGAAATTCTGATAAAAACACGTGCAGCGTGCTCACCCACACAATCCCTATTATAATTCATTTTCACTATTTCTAACTGCATCTGCAAGGTTATGTCCTGGAGCATCATGCATCTGCACATGTGGGCTTTTTTTTTTTGTAACTTTCGCATATTTCTGACATATACTGTAGGTGGTTGTGCAGAGGTAACTGAGAGGAAATATGGTAAGTTAAAAAAAAAAGGTGGCTGACCTGCAACAAAGGTCCCTGCCTGGACTCAAACTGGGACGCTGCGTTTAACATGGTTTGTGTCTTAGATCACTGGGCCACCAAGACGCCCTGGGCATTTTTAAAACATGAGCATCTGTACTACTTCTTTGCCTGAGCTATCTTTGGTGACACAATTTTTCTAATAGATTGGCAAATACTTTAATCCACGAGCATCAACAGAAGGGAGAGGAAGTGCAGAGGATTTGACAGTATTAGCAGCGCTGCTACTAATGCACACTTGGTATCATAGAAAGACTATTTTTCCTTGCAGCAGAAATCCAAATGTGCGGCCCAGGAAGAAAGCTAAAAAAATCAGCGCTTATTCACAGAGGCTCATCCCCTGGAGGTATTAATGTGTCATTAGTAGAAGAACATTTGATGCGTTTAAGAGGTGGGGCGTGCTGTGATGGACGTCGTCCCAACCTCCTTGTTCTGCTGGGTTTGCTGCCACCTCCATCTCCTCTTCAGAGCATCTCTCTCCGCTCCACTTTTCATCATGGTGTACAGGGATTTCCTCAGCATCAGGTCTCTGTCGTGGAAACCCCACATCCCTGATCAACACAGATAAACAAAGCTGTTACTACAGGTTAAGACTTCTTTTTACAGATTTTACAACAACAACCCATATAGAAATAAGACATTACACACCAGCAGTCGAAATTTTCAGATGCAAGTCACACAATTATGTTGATAAATCATTTGGAGGTGACCTCAGCTTTTAACTAAAAATGTCTTTCATCACTCATCAAAGGGCCTTAGTTATCTGACTGTCAGTACAGATTACATTAGCTCCAGTGCCTCTAACTCTCTACTGCTCCAGCAGGCCTCACACTGGGGAGTCAACCATCTCCTTCAGCACAGACCTGAATATGCTGCCACTCACTGAACCCTGCAAACTCTGCAGCTTTAGTTTGCTGTAATGGATAGGTCAGTTCCCTCTCCCCTCTTTTACCTGCTTCCTGACTTGCACAGCTGCTCCAAAACAAAGCCTAATATCTAACGTTGTGTGATGCATATTATGGTAAAAGTGTGCATGCTGCAGTAAGCTCACCTAAAGAGGCAGCATGCAGAAGGCAGTTCCCGTCTCCTGTGGTGGCCAGAGGAAGCAGCCTCTTACAGCTGGTGCACATGGTGGACCACCAGTTCAGACGACCTGCACACAGATGCGACATAACATAATGACAAATGCATAAATTCTGCAGACAAATGGGGGATATGATGGCGATCCACACAAAAAAAGCCTCAAAAGACAAAAAATAGAACTTTGAGAAGAGGAAGGCATTTCATTCCAGCCTAAAAAAATAACAACATAACAGGAGCCATAGGTCAGGAAAAGGCAATTAAAAAAATGAAGAGAAAATGGTACATATTCTAATAGAAATGCAGACTGAAGAGATTAAATGTAGTAAATCAAAGTAATAAGTGTTCTATTAATTTTGACATCACATTGTGTAAATCCTATAATAAGAATAGCTTCTGTCAGATCCAATTTAATAAAAGTGAGTCCCATCTACTGAACAGAAGTCTTCACTTGTGCATGTGAGCCTCGGTATTCAAATGTAACGTCATGTCTTTCAGTCGAGTACTGGAGCAGGTACCAGTAACAGCCCATTGAGTACAATTAGCCAACAAGAATAATTAGCCTCGATAGCTGAACTTTGAAGGCAATGATTAGCACAGGCCATATGCTTGCACCCTCAAATACCCAGCAGTTCCCCCTCCCTTCTAAAAAAAAACAACCTTTGAATATCTTCTTCCTCAGCCTGACTTTAACAGTATCTCCAGCTTCTGCTCCATCACCGCTCTGCCTGCGTCCCTGAGGGAGAAAAACGACGGCTTCACAGCCCAGGGCTCTGCACACTGCTTTACTGCAGGCAGCCTCACTGCTCTGAGTCCGGGCTGATCTGACTGCATCATTTATTCAACAACAGTAAACACAGAGGCAGCGGTGAGTGATTTACCAACAGTGTTGGAGAAGTTTCCCATCAGATTGCAGTTAGTGATTTTAGTTTTTCAAGTGACGTTTTTAAGTTTATTCTCTAGAAGACTGAGCTGCCATCACATGCAAATGTGTTCAATTATGCTACATCAATCTGCAGAGCACATGGACCATCATGCCTAAGACTCAACCACCCATAAACTGCACCTTTTCTTATTTCCTCAGTCTCAGTGTTGGTCTTACCCACAGTTTGAGATTCAATCATTTTGATTGAATTTATTTTACAATTGTAAATTCTTCACTTATCACTGGAGATTAGATGCCATCTACTGGTTGGCTGGTCAGTGGCTCACAACTGTTTATATCTAATATACACACCCATCATTTTAGTACATTTCCACTGACACCACCTGTAATCAGGGTGTTCATTTGAAATAAATGTATCTATATTCTGGTTTGACCATCTGAGATAAGTATAAGTCTAATAAGTTACTTTTTCCTTTTTATTCCATCTGTTTATTCAGTTCTTATAGCAGCTTCAGCCTTACAGTTTGCTTCCCTGTGTACACATATGGTGGATAGAATCATTGTCAAAAATTTCTCAAAGACTATTAACACAGCCTATCTTTAATTTATATGCTAATGGTTAATTGATCCAATATTCCTATTGTTTGACTGTACTCAGATCTTGAACACAATTAGGTGAGAAAGGCTTTACGACATGTGCACTCTCGGTGTGGGAAAGTCTGCTGGAAGATTTCAAACTTCACTAACTCGTTTCTCTTCATTATTTCAAAGCTTCAGCTGGGAGATGGGTCCCTGTGGGATCCAGGATGCTTTGAATTAGTTGTTGTCGTCTTGCTAGTCTGATCTCCTCCGTCTCAGCCTCTCCTCCTTCTTCTCTGTCTGCGTCGCTGACTTTCACAAGAATTTCTCAACACTGCTGCTTTGTTGGACTTCTGCATTTCAGTGTAATCTAAATAAAGTAAATGGTGAAGAGTCCTATCTCATATCAGTAGATGGAGAGGTATGATAAGTGAGTGTATTGCATTGTAATATATCATCGGAGTACTCACCAGCCTGCTCCAGAGCCATCATGGTGGACTGCTCTATCAGGTCTCTCTCTATGAAGCTCCTGAAATCCTCGCTGTACACACTGAGGTCCGGCAGCTGGAATGTGTAGATGGGCATCTCAAGAGGGAACTGCTCGCTGGTACAGTCGTTGGCCACCTGCAGCCGCGCCAGGGAGACGATAGCAGAGCTGGCGTGGGAGATGCCGCGGGACAGACGCTTCTCTGAAGGGGAGAAAAAGGGCCGAGAGGAAGACGAATGAATGAATGAATGAATGAGTGGGAAGTGAAGGAAACTGCTGAGATCATTAGAGGTGGTGATATTCTGTCGAGATTGGCCCCTTTCTACCTTGTGCATTGTCCTCCTGCTTCTGTGCACACGGCCTGTCGATCTTGCTGACATGGGTTGGTGTGTCACGTGTCTCTGGCTGCTTGTAGTAGCGGCCCTCATTGAAGACCTGCGGCAGGTTGGCAGTGTGGACCTGCCTGAGCTCCTCATAATCATTTAGAGCAGCACTGAGGTCCCAGTTTTTACCTGCAGGACACAAAGAAAAAGGTTAGAGACACTAGAAATTATGATGATAATGATAGTGAACTGTCTCCTCTCACAAGTTTATTATCAGACGAGTGGTTTTTGTCGCAGAGTTGCGTGCAGAAACTGTATTTTGTTTGTTTTCCTGGTGCAACAGGACACTGTTCTCTGCAGTTTACAGTAAACAGGATTATCTCATGGAGGAAAAACTGAGAAAATGCAAGTGAGAAGCAGAAAGTCTAGAGGAAGAGAGGAGTAAAGTCCTGCAGATGAGACTGATTCATGAATCAATGCACTTGGTATCTCGTTTTCAACAAGATTACTGTATTTATTTGATTAAATACTGATTAATTCCCAGATCTCTAAAAATGTAAAATACTGAGTTCAACCATACTGTTATCTATAGCGCATGTGGAACAAGGCCACACACTGTTCTTGTCTGAGTGAAACATGCTGCATCATGAGGTGAATAACCAGAGGTTGACGTTGGGTAGTGCCACAAAACATGAAGATAGTGAAGGGAGACAGATCCTGTACTAGAGTGACAGCAATATCCTGATGGGCAGGAGGGACCCAAACACACACACACACACACACACACACACACACACACATACATTGGTAACATACGCACGCCCGTTAACACACCCACAGAGAAGACACAGTTGTCTCCTCTGGGTGCTGTCTCTCTCACAGAGATCCCTCCCAGGTTGAAGAGACACAAGTCACGCCTCGGTCTTATTATATCTCAGCGTGTCTTCTCACAGTGGCGCAGGAGCATGTCTGAGAAACAGTCTTTATAAAACTCAGATAAACGCCCTCAATGGCGAACACTAAGAGGACCGGGTGTCTGTCTGCATGTAACTTGAGCATGTGTGTGAGACGAGAGAGAGTTCATTAATGGACTCCTGGTGGAAGAGACCTGGAGGAAGTCGTCCTCTCTCCCCCTGACCTCCAGACATGATGATTCTCGGCAGTCTCAACATGAAACGCGGCACCGCTAATCACTCATCTCTCGTGCCAATCGATGTAAAACTGATTCCACTGTATAGATCTCAACGGGAACACAACTCAAGGTCCGGCTATGCAGCCACTCAGCACCTAATGGGTGCTCTTTAAATGCCTCTACATAAGCCCACTATTACTGTGGCATGAAAAGCATTGTCTCTCTGCTGCTTCATTTGTAATGGCTGTCGTCAGCAAAAGGCAACCTGATAAATTAATCTGCGGTATGAACATTCATTACCTTTATTATGCAGCTTCACTGGACTTCTGTTTTCTCATTACAAGACTCAGAATTGCACCATTTTCATCAGCGGATCTCCCAGAAAGCAATAGTAGAAGTAGATCTTTATGAGCAAGCTATGCCCTGATATCTACTGTCTTTAATTAGGCAAAAATCACCAAAATTAGATTCTTAACCTTTTTTTTTTTTTCCTTTCCTCGTGAAAATTAAAAACTCTCACCCTTTAACTCAGAAAATGTCCTAGATATGAGTAAATGTGAGATTCCTCCCTCCCTCAAAGCAGATGCAGTGGTGTAGGTTCAGTACATAAACTGGCCTCTAGAGGGAAGCACCACATTTAGTGCTGTCATATTTCTCTGTCACGCCCCTCGTCTGTCCCCCTCACACCAGCCTGACTCTGAGCAGAGGTTAGCGGAGCAGCTGATTGATGCAGGTCTGTGGAGCTAGGCTAACATCAGAGCAGAGCAGCAGGCATAATACTGAAATAGGACATCCAGGCCCGTGTCTGTCTTGTCTTGAGTGCAGTGTCTTGTTTGGTGTCTGTCAGTGTCACACGTATTCCCCTGTGGCCTGGTGCCAAGGCAGAATCAGTGAGAGAGAGAAAAAGAAGAAGAACTGAGTGGGCGGCAGAGAGAGACACCCAACACTTTAATCCTTATATCAGACTAGACACTGGCTGCATTATGTACACACAGAGACAAAAATATTTCCAGGACACATAGGTACTGCGAACACACTCTACGAGGATTTCATCCCCCTAATGGAAGTCTGATTAGTGTGCTGCATGCTTTTATACGCATAAAAAAAAGCAGACAAAACTGTATCTGCAGTGAGTCCTGTGCCTCTTTGCTGCAGTTTCAACAGATGCTGGCATGCACATGTTTCTGGTCAAAGTGAAACTGACTGGAAAAGCACAAGAAAACATGACGTTTTACAGTCTCTAGATGAGGAAGCCGATCCAACGCAGCAGATTTCTGTCGCTGTGTGCACTTTTGCTCTCCTGTGTGTGTGTATGTGTGTGTGTTTTTTCCAAGTGGCACTGTATGTAAGCTATACAAGTGCCAGTAGCACTCTGCTCCTCAATGAGTTCCAATGAATGGGCACAAAGCTCTCCCTGGGGAGTGCACTCGTAAAACCGTCACACTGGCCTCTAAATCAGCAAGCTGGCTTGCTGTTGTAGGCCCCGCTCCTCTCCTCCTCTCCTTTGTTTCCTTTCCTTTGCTTTCTTCCCCTTTCCTCCTCCTCCTCGTCTGTTCTTCCCTGCTCTGCTCACTCGGGCAGCAACCGCGGCACAACGGGGAGCAGCCGATCAAAACACTAATTCCCAAATATCCGGTCTTTTATGTAACAGTTCAGTCGTCCGTCCCTGGCCTTGAGGATGCAGGACGGACGTCTCTCAGCGTCACGGTGATCTCTTACCTTCCAGCAGGTCTCTTGCCAGACCCGGTTCTGCCCCCGTGGACCGAACAAAGTCTGACAGGACCGCGTCCATGTCCAGAGTCATGTGATCATGTGTGTGCGCTGCCCAAGGTGCAGCGGTGGCCTTGGTGGACGCCAGCCTTCACGTTCTCATCTGGTAAAAAAAAAAAACGTGAGACACAACGGGGTATAAAAATGTGTCGTTTTGCAGTAAATCCAAACATTATAAAAACAACCCATCGCTCACTAAAAACTCACTGGACTCTCTCCGTCTTATTTCAGCCCCCTGCCTGCTTGGACTCATGTGTAATGCTTTATAGAGCAGATACTTCATAGTAGTGTGAATAGCTCTCCACTCCCAGCGCTCCTCCCAGCTCTTGCTAACAGTCATAACATAACATCCAGTGGCACAGATGTAATATCAACAATACAGCCAGAGGTTGTATCCAGGACACACCTGCCTATCTCCAAAGCTTCTGGCCCACCGCCCATCGTCATAACAACGCTAACCCTCTTCCTGCCACAGAGCGTCAACCAGGGGCTTTCTGGGAATGATCCAGTACCTTAAACCACATCAGTACTCTGTGCTGGACAGCTAGGAAGGGGGGGGGGCTTGGCGACCGTCCCTGGGAGTTGGAGGGGGGGATTCAGTGTGCTGGTATTTTGTATGATGTAAGCTGGAGAGCATGTTTACATCATGGCTTTATAACACAAGGGTCCTAATTAATCAACAAGCGTGGCCTTGTTAGGTCGTAAAAAAAAGCACTTCTACGATGCACACGCGTTCACTCCCTCGGCCCGTGGAATGAATGAGTCCTTGCATAGCTTTCATTCCAGAGGCCGAGCTCGCGGCATTGTCAGCAAAGAAACAAACTCCCACAGGTTTGCAGCTCTGACACCAGGCCTCTGTGTGCAGGCCGGAGGTTTGAGGGGACGATCGGGCTCGTGGATCAGACCTACAGAGGAGGGAGAGCAACGCCGGAGACAATGAGATGCTCTGCCCACGTCTCCGAGCAGCAGGCAGCAGGTGAGAGGCACCGCGTGACACGACCGTCCATTAGGTTCTGGCTGGAGTGCTAGGAACTGACAGACACTCTGACGCAAAACAAATGCTGCTGTTTTCGAAAGCTGAGCAATACAGTATTAGTGGATTACTCTGTCGGCAGGACGAACAGGGCATTTTTCTTTTTCTTTTTTTTAAACTGGCCTCGACAGTACAATCTCAGATTTGACTTTATCTCTACATGAAAATTAAAAGCTCATGACATTAAAAAAAAAAGACTGAGAGCCGCTTGATTGTTGGCATCAGAGAGAAAAATATCTTTGTTCAAGACGCAGCAACTTTAGTCTTTATCGTGTACATTATTAATGAGTCAAAGCTGCACTTAAGCTGTAGTTTAGCTGACCTACTTACTTGTCAGCCATTTGTATTGTGTTGCATGTGCGTTATTGTACTGCTAGAATCTAAGCACATGGAAGCTACATGAAACACAGGGTGCTTAGCTGGAGCTGTTACTGTACGACCAAAGTTTGTCAGAGATCATGAGATTATGGTTGATGCATAAAACGTTATGTGGTATAAACGTGGCCCAGATGTATCTCTGAAGAGGGTGAGTTTCTTTTTACTTGCTCCTCTTCATATTTGCTTTCATTATATAAAAGCCTTGGATACCTCTTCCAGGAAATTCCTTCTGTGAGGTATTAGCCCTCTTTGAGGACCAAAGTGACAACATATATGCATAATTACACTCTCTTGGGATTCACACTTAACTGCCTCCCTAACACAGAATAATAGGCTACAAGTGAAAATCACAATATTGCTTTGCTGGACAAAAAGCCCAGAGTCTAGTGTTGTGGAGCAAGTCACCGGAATAGCTGAATATTTTAAGTCATGACCTAATCTTTTCCCTATGAGCCTTGTTCAGATCGCTGTCCCTGTGGGAGGTAATTATGACTCAGAAAGCCCATAATGCATGTTCTTCTATCTGACATAAAACTGTGTGGAAGTGGGGACTGTCCAGCTTCCTGTTACTCACAAACCCAATTAGCATATTTGTCACACATGATGTATCAGGCTTCGACAAAACACAAAGTCTCTACGACACAGACTGACAGGCAGCACAGTGAACTAGAAAAATGATCTACTTATAAGGATGACGCTGACTTTTGTCTGCAGTTCAGTTAATTCCATGAAACGCAGTACATGCTCTTTGTCTGCATAACAAATACAGCGATACTTTAAGTACATTTGGTTACAGTAATTATACCCTCTACTTATATACGATTTTTGTAATTTTCTGGATGTAAGTAATGTAATACTCTTGTATTGCCACTTATACTTAGGTAAAACATCTGAATATTATTATTATTCTATTGCTCTATTAGTCCATTCTTTCAACCATTATATTGAGTTTACATTATTTATTATCACTTTCTTCTTCACTTCCCCATCTGAACGCACACACTGATACACATTACAGACTTAAACTATGCACATTACATTCTTGTAATATGTACATAGTACATTTCTATAACTGTTTTTGTATTTGTTGTCATTTGCACACTCGTACTCCGTCACACTTGCTTTTGTTAAATGTTTTCTGCCTAATAAAGGGAATTAAAAATGTAATTTGGTAACTGTGGGCTGCAATTTACTATACTATTCAACTTTTTTTTCTTTTCTTTTTAATCAAACTTACTTTCTGTATTTTCGCTGAGGGTTGTTGAGAAGCCATCTGATGACCACGGGACTGTCAGGACCAGATGCAGCTCTAGTCCATGGCTTCAGAGGCAGCAGTGCAGAGGAAGACACTGGGAATGCAGTGAACCCTGAAAAGCAAAGACAAAAATATTCAAAGATGTCATCCTGACAAAGTATGTTATGGCCCGTAGTTCTGACTTGATTGGATGGGCTCAGTTTGAAGCTGCTGTAAAACACCCAACTGACACACATGTGCGACCGCATCAGTGTTGATACACTAATCCAAAATTACCCCTCAAGGCATTACTTTCATCATGTGTCATAACACTTTGTCTGACTGTTCATCCAACTGGCAGAGCATTACAGTCGAGTGGTTAACATTTCATTATTATTTGATTATTGATAAAAATATATTTTATAAAATTGCATCACTTTGTGTTAGGCTCTATTTTTATGACTCCAGATGTTTGTTTGTTTTTTCAGATGGTGATGTCAAAGTCACAGAAGCAGTATCGTTTCCTCAGAAATGCCTGCGAACAACAGCTAAAAACAACCAGACCTTTACATGTAGGTAGTGGCTGCACCTTTTTCCCAAGCCCCCACCTTCTAAAAGTTATTTACATTGGCGTAATCACATTTTCAGGTTCTCACACTAAGATGCAGGTGTTTATGTGACACCACCACCACCATTGACGTGGTAAAGAAAGTGCAGCGTTAGCGTCACGATCGCTGCTTTTTACGTAATGAAATGCTAACGCTGTTGATGGCGGTAAAGGCAGAGAAGGTCACTGGTGGGTTGTTGTGTTCCAGGATGATCCTGCATGACACAGCAGGAAGAGACGTGTGATTATGTAGTGTGTGTGTGTGTGTGTATAGAGACAAACACACATGGAAAGAGTGAGAGAAGAGTGTGAGAGCAGCCACAGTGGAAACTCAGTGAATACTCTGCCATCCTCCCCAGTGGATCACACCACCCTTTCAGCAGAATACTGGCAAGTGCTGAGGGGTAAGTGTCAAAGCCATCCTAAGTGGGACTGAAATATCCTCCATAATTCACATGAACAGTAAAAAGGTTTGTACTGTATGCGTCCTGGCTTTATCTGTGCAACTCTTTGACTCGCCTTCAAAATCAGACATTTGTCTTTAAAGTAACAGAAATACAAGTCTAAGTTTGAAACCACTGGACTTACCCATCAGTTACATGTCTGTTGATATAGTTCAGCGTGCCCTGAAATATGACAAACAACTATCACTACTTCAGACATTTCCCCTAGAAAAATGAACATATCTTTCTGGAAGAGAGATATAATCGAAAGAAGCACTAATAATTAGCAGCTCTAGAAATAGTACAAGGATACTCAACTCCAGAGGCAGAGGTCACATGACTCATGCTGTCCTCAAGTCAAAGTGAGATTATGTGTGTTAAAAATAATTAAGCAGAAGTTTGAAAATAGAAGTTTGCCCGGGTAACACTGATTACAGACACTTGCTGGATTGTGACGAACATTGACGTGTATATTACACTGACCACATGACTTCCTCATTTTAGTCATTTCTAAAGAGGTGACCATCTTTTCCTTATAACTACAACAAAAAAAAGATATTGTGTTGAGTTTTAAAGTTTAACATTATTGCTCAGGGATTGTTTAACATATTCAGCATAACAAGACCACCGGACCTGCTCTGATCTTCATTGGTGAAAAGAAACAAAGTACATTTACTGAGGGAGGATTTCCATCATACACTATTTTACACTTTAATTTTTCTATATTTCAGAGGGAAAACTTTACTGCACTGTATTATTTTTGTCCACTTTAGTCTCTTTATAGCTCTGTTTACTCTTCAGATTAATGTACATGAAAAAACACATGCAAAACACATTTTCTGCTTTCAGTAAATATACTGTAGATGAAATGCTCATCATCCAACAATAAAATTATATATCATTTAACAGGGGCAGAAAAAAGAGGACTTTTGCTAATGTTGTTTTCAACTTCTCAGCATTTGCTTTACTGTATCTTAATGCAAGACTTTTAATTTGACAACATATTTATATGCTAACTTTATGTACAAATGTACAAAAAGAGTTCTTTCATTTCCAGTTTACTGGGCATATACTTTTTACAAATATTAACAAGAATTTAACTGCTCAATTACAATATTGAGAGCACATACTGCAGATGTGGACACCACCCAGAAATGATTGTCTCTATGCTAGCAAATTTGGATGAAGAGGTGATGTTCGGTACAGGTTTTATCTTTGATCTTGTGGCTTCAATGCAAAACACAAGACTGAGACCACCGAGAGAAACTTGTGGCCTTGCACCTAGCTATTTCCACTCTTATGTCTTTGTCTCATACAATCTTCCTGTTACATGTATAAGAAGCAAACATAGTAGCAGAACAAGTTACAAAGTCAAGTTACAGTATGTATTCTCCTTATGGGCAAACACACACTGCATTGCCTTCATATTTGCATTGTCCACTGGCCAGTCACTCCGTAATCACAAGGAGCAACTTGTTGACGGTAGAAAACAAGAGATACAAATATTGTTTCTTAATCATCTGCCTGCAGAAAACACTGGAAGGCCGTTTTCTTAATTATTCATAATCAAGATAATATCATTATCGACATGGTCATCACAGAACACAACAGCACCACTGCAAGTTGATTTAATCTTGATTTCCACCAGATCTGATGCACTGTGGAAAAGAGACAATACAAAGCCACCTGGGCCACTTCAATTTAACCCTCTAATGTTAATAATAATTTACTGACCAAAAGGACAAGCAGCCCTTTTTTATAGAGTGACACTTAAATATCTGCATCGCATGTGCATTTAATTATAAAATCAAATACACATGTTACACCACAAAACAACATCTATTGTGAATTCTTTTCTCAGAGGAGAACTACAGTATGTCATCTTAATCTGCACTACAATAACAAAGCTTAAAAACAAAGCTGCTTTTAACTTGACCTCAAATATTATTAAATGCAAAAATCACCCTACACTATGAATGCTAATACTGTACAGCAGCTTCCCACCCACTACATCCTTTTTTATGTTCAACATTACTTGAAGCTTCGCTTCTGTAAACTGCCAGTAAACCAGTTGGCTAATGAGAAAGTGTGAAATGACTTACTGTGAGTTGATCTACAACACTCAACAATGAAGGCTTGCAGGATTTAGTCTGTGAATACTTCACAACGCAATACAGATAATCACAGGAAGGCCGATGCACAATTGCTTCCCCTTTTGACAGGAGCTTATTTGTCATTTAATACCGATTCTCCTTTCCACCAATAACAAGCAAGTGTGCTACAGGCTATGTTTCCATGATGTACATCTATATATGCAACAATTTTACCATAATGGTATGAGTTATAGCTGAGATAATTGTCTCCATAGTGAGTGGTGATCGCCCACGTGCACGGCAGATACACAGCAGGTGGGAGGTGAACATACTGTACAAACACTTACACTCTAGTCTTTACACTGCATCTCCTCCAGAGCTAGAAAATGGTCAGGCAGTAAATCCCATACATGCCCACCAAGGTTAATGGTGGTCTATACAATCTCATTTATGTTATTATTTATGCCACTGTTTCTATTTTGACTTACATTTTTTAAATGTGAGGTTATGTTTGAGCTGAGGCCTTGTATAGGCCCTTTGGGTCTCTTGTCTCGGCTTGCACCTATTTTTTTTTTTTGTCAATGTATTTTAATGTGTCCTATTCTTGTTATTCTGTATTGGTGCGAATAAAAAAAATGTAGATCAGAGTACTCCACTGACTGGACTGTGTGCCACAGCATAAAATGCTGATGCTCTCCTGTACACTCGCTTAGCTTTCTGATCTTTTTGATCCTGTTTGCCTAGGCAATAAGTGACAACATAAGAGAAAAAACTGAACATATTCCATAATAATAATAGACCATTAGTAATTAGAGAAATTCTATTTTTAACAATGAAATTAACAACAAGAAACTTATGGACCAGTTACATTGAACAAATAAGGGCTCAGTTATGATTAGTTTTTATTTTGTGTTGTTTGTTTAGTTTTACTATTACTCATATTTATTTCCTTTGTATTTCACAATACTGCTCTGGAGAAAAATATTTTGGAAAGTTATGATTAGTGTTAAAGGGCTGGCGTGTTCTGTCTTAGAGTACGGGGAAAACGTTGTCAAAGTTGCTAACAATCTCAAAACTGAACACGAAGTGAAATCCTGTCATGAGGACGTGTTTTCTCATCATACTCTCACCGTGCTGCAAACGACCATCTCGACTTGACAGAGTGTAAAATTGATTGGTCTGATGGTGGAGGATGAATTGTACCTTTTTAGAGAGACGAGATGTCACACTGTGACAAGCTGCTGCCGAACCTGCCAGTGGCAGAACATCTGGGGTCGCCCTCCAACCCACCTCCAGTCAGGAGAGGAGAGGGAGAGGGAGAGGAGAGGAGAGGAGAGGAGAGGAGGAGGCTCAGCAGCTGACAAGGCTCTTCTTGATTTTATCATACAGATAAAACAAACCATTTGAAAATAATCACCTGGAAATTGTAATAGGAGTTTACAAATTTAAAGGAATAATCAAAAACCAACAATTAAATTAACTGATAATGAAAATAATCATTAGTTGCTACACATCTTGGTTTGATTGGTTTGTTTGTTTCAAGTTTTAATTTCTCTGATTGCTGTTTGTATGATGTGTGACAGCTCACTGGTAAACATACGTACATTCTCATTAAGGCATTCTCATTCATTTACCAGCGTGTTGTTGTCGTCAATAAAAGGAATTAAATGCAATATTAAACAACATTTATGACTGAGACGGTCAATATCAGCTGGACTTGCTCACTTTCACAGCTCCCCAGTATAGTAGAGCTCAGTGGTGCCAAGAACATCTGAAACCTGAAACTTGAGCCTGGTTTACAAAACAGTGGCGAAAGACCTGTCCTGCAAGGATTGGACAGAGGATGAGGGTTTGTTGGTTAAACACAAATTAAGTTACTGAAGTCTTATCCCTCGTCTACTTGAAAGAATATTTTGGATTCTTCGCTGCCTAGGAGAGAATAAAATCGTACACTCTGGCTCGGACAAACAGCTCGGCTGGGCCAACTGTGGCTTCATCAGTGGTATGTGAGCTGGGCTGAGCTGCAGTGAGCTGGGCCAAGCAACACCAGACTGAAACCGCTGTGCTAAACATCCTATGATCCCTGGTGTTATGGTGCATGAGAGTGTGAGAACACAAACATGGATCTATATGTGTTTATGCAAAAAAAAAAAATGCATGTTTGCTACCCAGTGTGCAGTGTGTTTATCCATCTTAAAGCTAACAGAGCAAGTGCTTCCACGAAGGGCTGCCAAAACACAGAAGACAGCTAATAAAAGATGGCATTCATTCTTCTCTAGTACTTCTTCACATGCCTGTGCACAGCAAAATGTCAAGCCACCCTCTCAGTTATGGTCAGAGAGAAAAAAAAACTGTGTTTTTCTTTCTGTCTTTTTCTACAACAATGGATACAGCTTTGCTATTTCAACGCACAAGATGGAAACACTAAAACAAGACGACGGTTTCAAAGCGGCTGTTATCGATGTGATTCAGTGAATAAAAACAGAAACAGGAAAAAGATGCAGCAATGGAAATTACTGTTGTGTTAGACCTGGGGTAATTGTGCGTTGGAAAAACAAATGAGCACAATTCCAGTCAAACAGATCATTTCCACCTTGCATCAATAGTGAATAATCAACACAATCCATTAGCGTGCTTCATAACACGGCGCACTTAAGTGGCACAGGAAATTCATGTAATGGGATATTATAATGTCTCACCAAACTACAAACTTCAAAGTCCTTTCTTGAGAGCACAAGATTCAATCAGGGAATTTCAATGGAGAGTAGAAGCACCACTTGCTATTCAGCCTTCATATCAGTCAGTCAGCCTCTATCTCTGTCCTTCCTCCTCCTCCTCCTCCTTCTCCTCCTGCAGCCACAATGGCAAGCTTGTATTTGTGGTGATTGTGTTTGTGCACCACCAGTAAGAAGCATATAGGGGCAGTAAAAGTGTGCATGTGCGTTGTACTGTACATGCCAGGCAATATCAGGGGGCGGCCTGTGGAACAAATGACGCGTTTCAATCAGCGCCTGGGACGACATGTTGAGTGAGGGCTCTTCAGCCTCATCAAGTTTAGCTATTTTGATTTTTGAGTGTCCCGTCTCTCTCTCCATCTCCACCTCTCTCTCTCTCTGTCTCTCCAGTCACCACCTGGAAGTGTGCCGAGTTCCTCCTCATCCCCCTCCATTATGCTCTATTCACTGGTGGGATCTACCCTGTCTTCAAGTCCCACAGAAAGGCATTTATTTGCTGTGACCTCAGAGCACCCTGGCGCTCTGACTGCTGAGCCCCACTTCCAGAGACAAGACGATGGAGAAACCAACGGAGAGAAAGCCAAGAAGGTTGACGCCGGACTGACTCTGCTCCATGTCAGTCAAAACACTAAGCAATCCAGTTTAGTGCACAGCGGACAGTAAGTGTAATACTCTGAAGTCGTGACCTCTCTGATGAAGCCATGCACAAACACTCATATACAGTAAATACTTTCTCTTTCACTCTGTTAAACCTTCTCTAAACTTAAAAAAACAGCCAAGCTTCTGTGCAGCAGCCTTTCACATGCTCTGAGAAAGATGCTGCCGGAAGCAATAATGTCACTTTACATCTCATTGCTGCTCTGCACTCTGCCAGCACAGCATATGCATGGAGTGGGGAGTTGTTCATTTACACTAAACGCATCATCACATTAATATTTGAGGTAAATTTCGATTAATGCGGCAGTGGACAGTGTGAGCACTGTGCTGCGCGTACACCCGAGGGTATAGTACCAGTGTTTTCTTGAAAACGCTCGCTTTTTCTGAATTTACATCGCAGCTGTAAATTTTACTGCCTCACCCGTGACCAGTTGTTTACAGACAAAAAAAAAAAACTGTCAGGCTGCACATCATATATCCCTCAAAACACATGCATTCAGTATTTACACTACTAATAAATCCATGTAACAAAGCAAGTGGTAATTCTTCTGTGTGACCTTACAGTCAAGTCAGACCTCTAGTTCCAGCAGAGCTGCTCAGCTGTGTGTGCAGCATGCACCCAAACAAAGATTTGGTTGCTGAGGGGCAGTGAACAAGATCATAACCCCTTAAAATGTCAACCCCCCAGCCCCCACCACAGCAGCCAATACCTCTCTTCCCCACAAGCAGACAGCTGCGATTACAGACCGAGGCCTTACCGAAGCAGAGGTTCCTGACTCGCTGCTGATTTGAAGAAGATGGCAGAGAAAGAGAAAAGGCATCGACAGTATGCTCCGGATAAAAATACGCACTTAGCAGCCTGTGTCAGGTGTATTAATGACAAGACTGACAAGCGTTTGTTTCAAGGAAGGGAGCGCAGATGTAAGAAACAGGAGAGAACTGCTTGTTTACAGAATCAGAATCTTCTGATCTCACATTAGATAAACCCAGTAGCTAAGGCCAGCTGGTGTTTCCTCTTTGAGTTTGTGCACCAGACTCAAAGACCTACATGTGGCTCAGTGCTAATGCTGTACAGTAAATATGATGGTGAATCAGCTTCATCTGAAAAGATTATCATCACATACACATCAGTGACAAATTGGGGGGGTTCAAGATTTTTACATCTAACCCCTGAGGATGTTTAAAGTAGGCTAAGATGATATATACTCTGGATTCACTGAAATGAATCAGGCTGACTCTCTTGTCAACCTGAACTATAACCATAATAATAATAATTAAAAAAAACACATGGACACTGTACCGTGCTATGCAGTGTACCTTTAAAAAAGCATCACAAGTGTTGGAAAATATGAGGAAAATCAGCAACAATGCCCTATGACCCCTGAAAATGTGATTATGTGAATTTTATTATCTCTTCCGAAACTCCAGCAAGAGAGGAAATACAAGAAGAGCTTGTTTTTTGACACCTGTTACATCGCAGACTCTACATCTCACAATACCTGTATTGTACAGTCAGTGTGGCACCACTATTGGATTGATTCTGTGCGTGGGTGCTTGCAGGGTTGTGCGTGTACATTCAAGTAGGTGGAAAGAGCAACATCACATAACCTTATTCTTAATTTAGAATCTGAAGAAAAAGACATTAAAAATCAAAAAGCTGTGCGTTTCCATCTATACAACAAGAATGCAGTGGTGATCGTTCAGCAATCAGTTACCAATCACCTCAAATATTAAGAGGGCACAGCTCTCCTCTCAGTCAACAACTGAGAAGCCAATCCCAAGACATTTAGCTAGGTATTACCATCTCTGTTTTTGACTCTTATAAGCATTCATCAAACCACATACACACACTCAAAGACATACATGCACAAAGGCACTGCTTGTATATACCCACATGGTTTGGGAGACATGCATGTTTACTGTCTAAAGGGGAAAAAATCTATTTGCATTTGCTCTCACAAAAAGGAATGCCTAAGGAAACAATTTCAAAATTCATTGATTTGGTTCATGGAAACCATTGGCCTTATGACACTGCCACTAAGTTTATTTGACATGCACAGCTGCACAGTCACACATTAGAGTTAGTCACCTTTCCTGCCAACTAGATTATACATGTAAAATGAGCTTGAATTGCAACATTTGATGGCAGCAATAATGTCTGAATTTGAAATGAACTCATCTCTCTCTGATGGAAAAAGAAAATGCGACCTACATCACATCATGTAACATAAACATGGCCAATGTATTCTTATCAGTGGTAACAGACATAAGCCTATAGGCTTTCTAGACGCTAATAATGGTAAAGGCACTAGCCAATAAATAACTAGAGCTACTGCCTCACAGCTTTAAGCCTCTGCTGACCAGTCAAGTTGCAGTTTACTTCCATGTCTGTCTAGTCTCATATAATTCATGCAGTGAAGACTGTAAAGGCATTTAATAAAGGGTGTGATTTGTGATGTAGGGATATGTACATAAAACTTGAATCGACTGTTGACTTTTGTTGTTCCACTTCCGCCATATCTACTGCAGTACTGTGTTCTGTGTAAAAAACACACACACAATCAAGTACCTTGTATGTGTTCACATACTTTGCCAATAAAATTTTAGAGCACAAGTTGTAGCCATGACAACAGATGATGCCTTAAATACGGATGTTGCTGCAAAGTAGCTGTAGAAATTCGAAACACAGATGTTTTGCACATGTCTTCAACACGGCAGCACAGAAGATGTGACCAGTTGGAGTCCTGCCTTCAGTTGATGAACTATGGTGTTGAATGAGAGGTGGGTGTGTTTTTGCAGGTCATATTGAGTCACAGTGAAGTTTACCTTTGACCTTTTGCATATTTGTCCACTTCTGTGAAATTCTGTTGAAATAATTACTGAATGAACTCTTCAGGTGTAGCCAAAAATGTGTTTTATGACATCACAGTGACCCTAACCTTTGACCTGTGAAAGTTTGTACTAAAATTGAATAATTCCGGCGTAAGTGTAAACCATGGTCAAACACACCGTAACACCGAGTTAGACCCCCCCTCGAGAGATCAATTTGCCCGACCGCTACATTCACGAGATCCACCAACTTCAGCAAATACCGCAATATCGCCACACACGGCGCTCTCCGGATCCACTGTCGGACCGCAACCAAAACGCCACCATTTGCCCAAAATAATGCTCAGAACTGCACCAAATGTCATCAATAGTACACACAGGGTCCCAGCACGTAGTACGAGTTGTCAAACATCTGCTAGCTTTGCCTGTTTTCTTTAGCAAGGAGATGCAACTCAACTCACCTACTTCTCCTCCGGGAGCCGCTCGTTGGTGAGGAAGCCCTGACGAGTCGATCACCGAGTGCACCGGAGTTCCGCAGCTCAATCAACAATTACCTCATGGAAATACAATTAGAGTTTGTTTTTTTTTATCTTGCATATCACTTTATAACTATTATTATCGAGTGCTGGCCACGATATAGGCGCAAATGAGCATTTTTAAGAGCTGCGGAACTCCGGTGCACTCGGTGATCGACTCGTCAGGGCTTCCTCACAACGAGCGGCTCCAGGAGGAGAAGTAGGTGAGTTGAGTTGCATCTCCTTGCTAAAGAAAACAGGCAAAGCTAGCAGATGTTTGACAACTCGTACTACGTGCTGGGACCCTGTGTGTACTATTGATGACATTTGGTGCAGTTCTGAGCATTATTTTGGGCAAATGGTGGCGTTTTGGTTGCGGTCCGACAGTGGATCCGGAGAGCGCCGTGTGTGGCGATATTGCGGTATTTGCTGAAGTTGGTGGATCTCGTGAATGTAGCGATCGGGCAAATTGATCTCTCGAGGGGGGGTCTAACTCGGTGTTACGGTGTGTTTGACCATGGTTTACACTTACGCCGGAATTTCACTTTAAGGTGTCCCTGACCTGACATATCAAATTTACGAGCATACGAGAGATGATTGGACAACCTGAAAACATAACGTCACCGGTCCGGTATGAAGAAAAATGTGCTCAAAAAGACAAGAGCAGGAGAGAATGCACTGCTCACTCTTGTTGTGTGACATTTATAAAAAAAACTATTGAGGGAAGCTAAAAATGATCCTAAATTGAACCAAAGGTCCACAAGTGCTTCTTGCACCCACTTTAATCTAACACTCAAACTGCGGATGTTGAGGATACTTGACCAGAGCACAAGCCACCAATTAGTGGAGGCATCAAAAGAAGAGCAGATATATGAATCTGATGCAAGTGTTATTTACTCCCATTACACAGGACCAGGATGGAGTTCGATCCCCCATCGGAAACAAACAATGGTTAATGGATCGAAGCTCAACAGATCTTTGATACTGACTTTTACAGTGGCCTCTTGGATAAAAAAATAAATCTTGGGCTAAGTAACTTTGTCTGTGTGCTCACTCTCAAACTGGCCTCAAGTGCACCCACAAAGAGGGCATTCAGTGGGCATGCATGGGTAGACTGTGTAGGAAAGATGTGTCATACTCAGATGTGAAGTGTCAGTGACTGACATTTTATTAATTATGTTGTAGTGAGTGGTGATGCATGCATGCAAAATGTTTCCCCTTTTATAGTTCAAAGAACTTCCACAAAAACACTAGAGTGTATTAGAACCAAGTGATTTACGGACAGGGCTCTGTACAGCCTATATGGTCTGATTA
Organism: Trachurus japonicus; assembly: GCF_045865225.1. Taxonomy (NCBI): domain Eukaryota; kingdom Metazoa; phylum Chordata; class Actinopteri; order Carangiformes; family Carangidae; genus Trachurus; species Trachurus japonicus. The sequence goes on from NC_140912.1 coordinate 14,066,225, forward strand.
AGCTCAAGGAGGGTTTTATTATTCATTATATACACTTTTAATTGGCAGGTTTAGGCCAATTAAGTTCCTAATAGAAGTTTCTTATGCCATGTTTTTTTTATGAAATAGCCAAAAAGATAGTGTCTGATGATGAGTAATCTGTGTACTACACACTCCACAAACTCCATCCACCTCTTTGTGGATTTAAAAAGCATTTGTTTGGAATAATGTTTAGTGACTGATGTGGCATTAGCCGATCACGTTTAGTTGTAGAATAAACCTCAACACAGATGTTAAGTTTCAAATTCAGCTTGAAATTGAGCTTCTTGACCTTATTCAGACCCTCAACCCCAATTTTAAAGTTCTTATTAAATCGAACAATGTTGTTTACGCTGTGTCTGGTTGACATTCTGAAAAGAGCTACGTATTTATATTCTGTAATGACAGCTCTATGTGATGCTTTTTGTTGTTAGGATGGATGGAGGATGTATGCTGCACCCAGAATTTTGGGACCTGTAGTCTTAAACTGCATTTGCTGTTACAGCTAATCACAATCACCCAGGAATTGAAACCTTGAGCTATATTGTTAACAACTAGAGTTTCAAGCTGAGCATGACACACACCTGTGCTTTCTATAGCAAAAAGTATGGAGGGCTGCAAATAGCTTGTTTCTTAATGGCATAAAAAAGCAGTAGGGGGAAGTAGCAGTGGGGTGAATAATGAGACTGGCTACCAACGCAAGATGACGTCAAAATAAGTTTCCTTGCAAAACTTCACCGGATAAACATTTCGCAAACACAAATTTACATCATGGAGCTCTTGAGTCATCTCAGATCTTCATCTTACCAAAAAAAAGAGACAATGAAGATGGGAGAACTATTACTGTAGCTGAAAGAAAGGGGCAATTTACTCGCAGATGCATTTTGTTGGCCATTGGATGAGAATGTGCTGCATGGTATAGAGTGAAGATGAAAGAAAGGGCAGTGACAGTGACAGACAGCAGAGCGTTTGTTTTCTCTACTTAAGAAAATGAATGACGTAGAGAGCAAGCTGAACAGCTCTGCTGCTCTTCTCTCTGGGTCGTGTCTAACCTGCATTTCCTTTTTAATGTCTTCTTCAGCAACGGTAAATGGAGACAGACTGAGTTTCCAACAAATAAAGCTGAGTTTCGCCGAGAAAAAGGAGGCCTGACCTCTTTTTCTGAATGAATGAAAATGACCTACACTGTGGGCCTGCATGAATCTAAATTGAGTCACCAAGGGTATCCTGTGCAACAGTGTTCAGTTTGATTTAGAAACTGCTCCCTTGCTGATTCCAGGGAGGACAGGGGATGGCTGTGCCCGTCGGGCCTAGTGGGGAGAATGTTACAATGGCTGATGTCTGCAGCAGCCAGCCTGCTCCCAGACTGAGCACCAGACAAGCAAAACAACACAAAATGCAATTAGGTGCAGGAGGTGCAGACACACACGTGTGAGACACACACACACACACACACACACACATATGCAAGCTACGGAGGTCTATAAGCTATGGATGTCACGGAGGATATCGTCTTGGCACAACACAACATCCAACTCCTGTTGCTGCTTGTGTCATGTTTGGATAAAGGCTGACAAAAAAAATCATTGTCTGTCACACATACTGTAAAACACACAACCTGTGGTCTCTCTTCCTCTCAGCCCTGACACCTTCTCATTGGTGACAAAAGTTCAGTCTCAGAACAGAAGACAGTGTGTACAACTATAAAGACTACATGGCAAAGCTAATATGCTTTATCTTATGTATCACGTTTTAATCCAACAAGCACCGACTCTAAATGCCAGGCTAACATGTTGCACACAAACAGTTTCCATTGCAAACAGAAGGGTTAACTGGAAATCTAACTGCCACTTTTGCCTATTAGCCTGAATCTAATAACCTGAATCACACAAGGGCTGTGGTACAACAATGTAAAAATTTAGGCCTGTAGTCTCCCAGGAGTACCTCATAATACATTTTATGATACCAATCCTTATCTGAATCGATTCAACCTCAAAACCTTGAAATTACAGTATATTGTGGTAAAAAAAAAGTGCAAATCCATACGTATGCTATAATCGATCATGTAACTCCAGAGTGTCAAAGCTCTATCTTGTTGAGAGCAAGATAATGTGGTTACATGTTAGTGATCATCAGGTTTTAGTTTCAGTTTCTGGATTCAACAACTTGTTGTTCAAGTGTCAGATGAAAAGGACTAGACCGGGCTCTTCAGAAATCAGACAGCAGCCATTGTGACTGAATGCTGTAACCTTACAAGAGACTTCATCTAATGACTGTTAGACAAAATCTGTCTGGATTTAATGTTAAAAAACCCCTCCTAATTCTCTCTTGAGATACATTTATTCAAATAAGCATTGTGCATTGATAGATAATGACACTCATAGGTGTTCATTAGAAGACTGAGGATGAAAGAGGCCCATGTTTGTCGGTGGTTGCTTCCTTGACTGACGGTGACAGAGTCGACCACTTCTTCATCCCACCTCACCCTTGTCAAGGAGGTGCTCATTTCTTCACTGTGGCTCAAATTACGACTTTTCTAGCTCCAGTAACTCCCACAGTTGACTTGGCTAATGTCCAGTCTTTCAAATATCTCCACCTTCATGGTTCCCTAAAGATTATGGCTGCAAGCCACGGGGGGATCCCTCATGTACCCCCCTCCCCTTCAGACATCGCAATCTGACTTGCAGATTAACACCGTCAAATGTAGCTTCACTATAACAAAGTTCATAAATCAATGGTTAAATAGTTCCTGCAGTCGACGTATATAGCACTTCTGTGGTTGCAGCCTCTACCACTGCGTGAAAGTGAATACTGGAGTAAAGATTTATGACAGCTTCAAGGCACAAGGCTTACTACTGCGACTGACTGTAATTTTGGAGGTACAGCGTTCATGTCTTTATTCACAAACAAATCTGAGGTTGGGTTTTTCCCATTAGGAGACAACACGTTTAAACATCAAGGCCTCACATGTGACCACGGTGCAGTGACTCTGGTGACAATGACCAGTGGTCCCCTCCACCCTCCACTAATTTTATAGTATGCATGAGAGAAGCCCCTCTGCCTGCCTGCATGGCCTCTAGCTGACCTCCCTCCACGTGCAGACAGAGCACTTAACATTGCTTCCCCACCTGTAGAGATGTCTGAGGAACAGGGCCCACTTCAAAGCCCTGCAGTGATTGGACCGTGATTACCAGGGGCCCTTGACTCATTTCATCTCATCTGAAGGACTAAACTTTGGGGGAATCAGGCATGGAGACATGGAATTTCTTTTGAAAGGAAACAGAAGGTTTAAGCCCCAGTCCGCAGGTGCTTATTTTGATCGTTTCTTTAGATCCCTGTCCAATGACACCGGAAGGAAAGTACTGTAACCTCACTGTTCAGCACCATGGTGGAAAAGGTGATGAAATATAAACTGAAAGTATGTTTTCATTCGGCTTCCTTTCTTTTATAAACAATGAAAGCTTATGAGGGTAATTTCTCTGCTTGGCTTTTTGAAGTGGTTTTGTGTGCAATCGACACAGATGTTTGCAAAGGAATGTCATTTTGTATCAGTGGAAAAGCAGTTTGATAAGGCGGCACTGCTACAGTGACATGAAAGCCCAACTGAGTTCAACAACAACCGTCATCTCTGCTCTGCTTTTCTGTAGCTAAATGCCAGTGACAGGAACAGAATTCACTGTGGTAACTGATCAGGTGCCAAGCGCCCTCTCCCCAGTGCCCTGCTGCACTGAAGCCCTCCATGGAGTTGGCATGGCCCTGGCTTGGCCGGGGCAGCCACGGGCCCTGCTTTGTAGCTTTGCCCCGTCTATTCGGGCTGTCTCCAAATCAGACACAACTACAGTCAGCCGCCCGTCTCAAGAACCTGAGTCAAGAATTTCGACGGGGTGGTGGGTGGGTGGGGGGGTAAATGGTGGCTGAACGAGTTGTAAAAAGGTAAGACAGCAAACAAGCTGATTAGATGTACATCATCAGCTTACAAATGACCCAGAGGAAACTGTGGCAGACTTTATTCCACTACAGTTGTACCCTGCTCAAATATAAGCTGATATTAATGATAGATTAAAGGTTTATAATGTAGGTCTTTGTCAAGGGAGGGGATGTGTTTTGTTTTTTTTTAAATACCATAGGAATGAATTAGTACCCGCATCTTTTCATACAGGCATATTTGAGAGATATTGAGAACCAGGCCAACAATAAACCTAAACGTATACGGGCACCAGTATCAAACCAGACAGTGGCAGGCTATGTGCAGTTATTTCAACATGAGCAGACCAGATTTACTCTTTGATACAGATGCTCTGTATTTTCTCATTCTCTACATGTAAAGCCATATGGCCCAAAATACACTGTGATGATTAATATTCCATGTCTGTAAAAAGAACTACAGCCTTTAAAGCTCCACAGCCTCTAGTCTACAATATAATAGGCTACTTATTTTTGGACAAGCTGCCATCATAAAATACACTCATCTGCCTCATGTATATACAAATATATACATTACACTGCTGTTGGTTCCTACATCACAAAGGTCTGTGACTAAGCATACAGATTCAAGAGCACATCCATGTTTACAGCATTTAACAGTGAGACCCCGGCTCACGTCTCATCCTCAGACCGTCGATGAGATGTGTGGCCTCGACTATGTTTGCCTTCGACCTGAAAATAATAATAAAGGTATTCGCACGGAACCTGAAGTTGAATGCGTCGAGGCACGTACTCGCATAAAGGCAGGTGCACCTGTCTGCAGTGGCAGCCTATTGTGTTCACTACCAAATGAGCCATGAATCGGCCTGTCGCGGAGGGGGAGGAGGGTGGTAAGGAAAGAAAAGCAGGTCTGAGTCTTACCGTGGTGTTTTCAGTCATTACTCCCCATCGTAACGTTGTGGGTCCAGACCTCTGACGAACCGTTAATTCCTACCAGGCTGTCTCACTCTCTCCCCCTCTCTCTCTCGCTCATCCCCATGTCATATTTCTCCGCTGCAGCAGAACAAAGCCACGCCTCCTCCGACCGCCGCTGCCGTCTGACGTCAGCCGGTGAGCAGCGTTGGCTCACGCCCTCGGCGACACGTCCAGGCCCGAACCGCGAGAGGCCGCTGTGTCTGAACCAACAAAAATAAATCACTGTTTTTTTTTTCTTCTTCTTCTCCATCTTTTTTACCAAAATTGAAGAGATGTGAGTTGATTTTCAAACAGCAATCAGACTGCTACAATCAGACTGCTACAAGTAACGTGCAGAAGGTGGTAGCCACTATGGCCTACATCACTTGGTCTATTTCAAGCAAATATAGGCCTAAAGCATTAAGCTGGACTGTCTGTTATCAGTATTTCGGGCTGGCTTTAGCACTAGACAAACATGAAATCCCTCAGTTATTCTGCTATGAATTTAACACTTTTACCACAGGTCAACATTTTTGGGCCAAGGCCAGCATTAAACCTGCATTAAAGCATTAAAGACTGTAATATTTGGAGTTATTTTAATATTAATAGAGTAGCTGTAGCCTACTTTACTATTGGAAATATCCATGTGACTTGACATGAGCTGGCCTACATCCCTCGGTCATTCTGCTCCAAATTTAAGACTTTTACCATGATTGTTGTAGTTTCTGAAAAGGCTTTAAAAGTCCTATATTAATGGCTTCACTGCTGATTGTTAATTTCCGACCAGTGCTTTGATAAGCAATTAACAACAACTTTTGAGTTGCCAGGTTGTGAAAAATCCTCCTCCAGCTTGACACTTTGCCAGAGGAGACCACTAAGCCATCAAGTCTGCACTTCTAAATGTTAAGCCATTAATGGGAAGTAATAGGTGTCTGCTGTTAATCAGTCACCTTAATGAAATAAAGACAATTAATGATTTATTGGCTAAATGTGAATATGCATTTTAAATGGATTTTGGTCCAGATGTTCTTCAGCCCTTTTCAACAAAGTTCAGTATTCATACACTGGAGGGATCTGGCCAATGAATTAAACAGTTGACCAAAACAAGACAAAAGTAGCCTACTACTAACATCCTACCTATAAGGTGCTACATATGCTAATAATTTTCAATGTATGATGCCTATAATAACTTAGAAAAGGTTCTTATCTGAGAAATAAATAAATAGTTGTCTTAGGCTACTCCTTATTTAAACCTTTTACGTGCATAGGCTAAATCTCTCATTAGCCTACTGACGACACTTGTGACGTATGAATATAGATGAGGGCTGGTATACCTACATTTTATAATAAAACAAATGAGTTAAAATAATACCTTTAACCAAGGGACGTGGACCTCGGCATCAGTATAGCCTCCTTCACAGTGGTTAGGGCATCGATTTTTCACCTGCAGCCACAGGTGAGTCTTTACTGTATCCTATCAGATGTCTTGGTGAGTCAGGTGTTATCAGATCCGGAACCTCCCTGCTCTTATATTCACAAGGCGAAACACTGGTACCTATTGAAAACACCAGTTCCAGTGAGATGTTTTTTTTAATTATGGAAATTATGAGGTGAGGTGTTTATGGTTTACTAAGTCTGGACTGTAAAATATCTATCTATCTATCTATCTATCTATCTATCTATCTATCTATCTATCTATCTATCTATCTATCTATCTATCTATCTATCTATCTATCTATCTATCTATCTATCTATCTATCTATCTATCTATCTATCTATCTATCTAAACAAACGTGAGAGTCTTTATTTTTCTGTCATGTACTGACCGCAGTCATTGTCCACTGCTTCACTTGGATAAACTGGTCCGGCAAGTTATTTGAGGGCTGGTGTCTCACAGAGCACCATATCGATCAGCCAGTGGAGGCTTTACCTGCCGCACGGAGGGACACTGCATCTGCGGAGACAGCCCTCTGACTGTTCCCCGCTCCGCTGTCTTCCAGTCGAGGTCCTCGGGCGCAGCCATGAGGTCCGTCGCAGCAGCCTTTCTGATCTTTCTCTGCTGCTGTGTCGGATTTATCGCGTGTAAAGCCTCGTCGCCCTGTCCGAGCGGGCAGTTCATGCTGAAGAGCCAGTGCGTCCTCTGTCATCCCACCTGCTCCGAGTGCGACGGGCATGAGCTGTTCGAATGCACTACCTGTGGAGTTGGTGAGTAAGATGATAACACGGCGTGAAATAATGGCAGTGTATTCTGCGAGGAAAGGCGAATTGTATGTTCATTGTGATCAGGAGCGTTTATATAAATATTTAGAAAGTGATGTTTTTCTTTATAGTTTCTCAATTAATCATCAACAGCTTTACAAAGGGTTAATCGAAGTTATGAGAAAAAAGAAGCACGTCTGTATGTCCAAATTCCTTGCCACTAAACTGCTTTCCATTTGCTTTTTTTTGCTTTTGTTAATCTATTTATTTAACGTGGTCAAATAGATCTGAGATTCAAACAAAGTCATGTCACAGACTCAGTAACCCAGTTGAAAGAGAGGTGGAGTTTTTTCAAAGCATCACAGTTTAATGGGCACTGAGAACAAAGTTGTTTAAAGGCTTTTTGCTTTAGAGGAGGAGCATTCAATTCAACTCTGGTTTACCATTTACCCTTAAACAATCAAGACACTGGCTGTGGAACTTGTTGATTTTTTTTCCCACAGGGGCACCTTTGAAATTGGTAAGAAAATGAAGGTGTGATCGTTTTTCTCCCTAGTTTTCACAGTGTAATCTGATCATGTCAGAATGGGGCCCTTTGTTAATCAGAGGCAAAGGGAAAAAATATCCCCTCAGGCTGGAAGTATTACTGTTGCAGTTCACTGGGCTTAACCTGCAAAACCTGCAAACCTCTCTCTCTCTCTCTCTCTCTCTCCCTCGCTCCCTTTTTTCCTTTCCCTCACACAAACATCCCATAGTAGGCCTATATGCTTCCTGACACTGCCACAGTCACGCATCTCTCCCTCTGCTGACTGTATCTCAGTGCACACTGCTGTAGATATTTTTGTTGTGTAGACTCCGGTATACATCAGTATACATTTGATCCTGGCAACTGATGTTCTTTCTTTGTGGAAGTCTCAGCCCCATTCCTCGTGCTCTGTGGTTTGTATTTGTTTCTCTGTGCGTGCTGTGATTACGTCTCTGGGAAGGGGAAGGTTTAGAAAGGCAGAAGCAGCTTGTGGCCCCCCTCTCCTCCCTGTCTCACACATCTTCTTTGCAGCGCTGAGCAGATGAGACAATGCTGTAACTCATCTGCTTCCAGAGATGCCTAAGGTGCCACAGCTAGGCTAGTGCGGCAGGTGGCAGAATATTAATCATTAGGGCCAACACAAGACTCTGTCTCTGCCCTCAGCTCTGATCTCTCATCTGCCTCTGATTGCTCTTGTTTACAATAGTTGGAGCATCATCAGTCAGTGATCTCACACGGGGATCTGTTATTTGCAGGCCTGCAGCCAGCGTGCTGGGCAGCAGCCATCAGTTTGTGATGTCGTTCGTGAGTTTGACATGCATTTTGGGTTTTTTTTTTTTTGTCAAGGATGCATGAGTAATGACATGCTGTGTGAACCCTCCGTTTTCTATTAAATGCAATCGCTGAGCTACCTGACATCTCTCTCTCTCTCTTTCTTTCTCTCTTTTGAAGCAAATAAATTTGATCTCTGGCAATATGTGTCAGCGCTGTAATTTGCTTTGAGCTCTGAACTTTCACACAGTTGGCAGCAAGTCCTCTCCTTTTTTCTTCGTCCCATGTAATTGTCGGGTCCATTTGGCTCCACCTCTGTATTTATTATGAGAAGCCCATTGATTTTCACTTCCAGGGTAGTCGAGATTTTCTTTTTGAAAAAAGGGCCTATCTTGGCAGGAGTTCCATATGGATAGTGGCATCTTCATCAGGGTATAAAATAGAGTAGGTTGTGTGTTAACAAGTCGTCTGTGCCCACCACCTCTTTCTCATTAGATGAAGATGGACAGGAGCGCTTTCTCCACCAAGGTCGCTGTCGGACGCATTGTCCCCGGGGACTCTATCCTGACAGGGGTCACTATGCCTGCCTGCCCTGCATAGCCAATTGTGAACTCTGCACAGATGGCAACATATGTGCCAAATGTCGGGAGCACTACAAACTCCAGAACGGGGTCTGCCAAACGGCGTCCTGTGACATAGGTAAATGTAAAGCAGAGTTTCTGACTAGACTGTAACTTAAGAGGAAGCCTCTCGGGCTTATAATACTGGGTGCCTGTGTTTCAGGGCAGGTGCAGGACCCTGATACAGGAGAGTGCATTGACTGTGAGATGGGCTGCAAGTCATGTTCCACAGGTAGGTTACACATTCTTACTGTATCAGGCTAACGTATGTAAAAAGGACCGACAATGTATCTTAAAACCCCTGTGATAATGGTGCACAGAGAAGGTTTGTTCTGTCCATCAACTCTAATGAATCATCTTTTCTCATTTTTACACAGAGGACCCCGAGATCTGCAACAGTTGTACTGAAGGTTACTTCCTGTGAGTTTTCTCCCCTTGTTTTATTATTCTGCCTTCCCATATCTTCCCATATCCCATGGCTGGCATGTTATCAAATGCATTCTCATTATAGATGCCATTTAATACCGAGGCTGCAACTAGGAGTGTCAGTTTTTCAGATTAGTCTGTTATATTCTCTCAACTGGTAAATTGGTTGGTTTATAAAATGTTCCCCAAAATGGCCATTGCAGTTTCCCAGAGCCCAAGTTGACATATACAAAATGCTTGTTTTGTCTGACCAGTTCTCCAAACCAAAAGACATTCAGTTCACAGTTATCACAGCAAACATTCAAAAGAGAAGTTTTGGTATTTTTGGTGAAAGAAATGATGAAAATCGTAGATTAATTGTTTGTTTGTCTGTTTGACTAATTGTTTGAGTGCTACTTAATACAGTAGAATTCATCTTTTTGATGTGGGGTAGGTCTGGTGCTATGATTTATTCATACATTTTCCAACAGTTTTAAATTATGGACATTAAATATGCCGCCGAGAAATAATTAACCTCAAAACGACCTTTTTTTTTCTGTTTTTATTTGCATTTCTGTTGTCTTGTTAGATAAAGAGCAGGCTAATTCAAAATGCAGCATGTGTGGTAATATATTGTGCCTTTCCATGAATTGGTTAGTTCTACAGTTCACCTGGATTTCTGTTTACACTCGCTTATCACTCAGACCCAGTGTGTGACACAGGTTACAGAGCGAGAACAGACCTCCAATTGTGCACCTCTCCCTTGAGTTAGCCCCAGTGGTATTGTGTGAGTCAGGTTACCTTCCATTTTGAGTCATACACTGTTACCTGAGCCTCATTTTGAGCACAGAACAGTGGTCAGCCTCAGTGAGATACATGAGAGTGTGTTTTTATGGTATATGTGAGGACTAGAGGAGAAGGGAGACACAAAGAGCGGAGCACACACACACACACACACACATACACACACATACACACATACAGCCAGTAGAAGATGTGATTATATAGGGTACACCATCTTGACTTCTCTGACCGCTTGTATGAATCACAGCAGAGGAGGGTTGAAGGAAAATCTGCCGCTTCACTGCACTCACCTCCTTTTACTGCTGCTACATAGGTGCACTGAGCTACTCAACCTTCTATTGAGAATCTACTTGTGTAACTTTTACTTTAATAGACATGATTTTGGAGATTCAGAACGACAGGTCATCTCAATAATTTCTGTGGCTGCAGTACTTATTACATCTACCACGAGAGGCGAGGACCAATAAAGAAATCCAGCAGAGCATGGAACGATAATGAACTGCAGGAAGAGTTTCCCTGTGATTTCCAGAACGAACAGAAATTCCATTATTTGAGGTTTTGCTTGTAGTAATGAAAAATGTTCAAGTTAGACAGCTTTGGCATAAGTGTGAATCGGCGGGGTCAGTGTTACCCTCACATAAAACACCCCCTATTGAAAAGAGTCCCAGCATGATGGATGCTTGGTATTTATTGACATTTACCTCCCTTCTCCGAGGAGCTAAGTTCAGCTAAACTGAAAAATTGCTGTGATTTCTTTCCTCAATACAATTCATACTATTCATTTATTTAATATTTCGTAACTTGAGCCACCACCTGCAGCATACTTTCACCTTTTTCTAACTAATTCAAGAAGTAAATGCCCCAAACAAAAGTTGCTTTGGAAATACTGATGTGATCTCCTGGAATGGATCGTCTAATATTTGCACAGAGGGATTCTTAAACATCCCGCACATTCTTAAGAAGCGTACTGTTTCCAGGCCAGCTGCTATTGTGAACGAGTTGATGGATCTAGTGTGGCGCCTCCAGCTGTTCCTCCTCAAACAACCACCACATCTTAGCACCAAATCCACGGCAACGCAGTAGGAAGTGCAGCTTGGGCTGTCAGTGGTCAGATTCTCTCGTATGGCAGATGTAACAAACAGTGAAATGAGATGGCAGCATAAGATGTTGGACTATGTAAGTTAGAGGTTTATTGCTTTTTAGCCTGTTTAATTTAAAGTTAAGCGTTCAAAGCAGGAGTCAGTCTTGCTTTAATGGTTTATGTGTGACATCTTTGCTAACTCAATATCTGGGCTGCTTTGAGCTCAATTTTTTTTTAAGACAGTCGTCTCATGTTTAATAGCTCAGTTAAACCCTGGGGGACTGATAGGACAGGTTAATGACAGAAATCTCCCCGTGCCTCTGGGCTACAAATAAAACACCAATTAACTTTCTGCCTTAAGAGAAGAGTAGAACCACGATAAGCTTGAAGAAAAGCAGCCTGCACCTTTTTTTCCATCTCTGTGTCCCGTCCTCACTGATGTTTGATTGAGTGCACCTTTTGGCCCGAGAGTGCATTGAAGTCAACAATACAGCTGCAGGTGTGCTGTGCACTGAGACACTGCATGTTGGGATTGCCTCTTGCATGCGGTGTGTTTTGTCTTTCCTCTGGTTTCACTTAGTCTAGCCTCAGAGTCACCCATTGGGGCAGAAACCGCCTGCAGCAACATCATCTGTCTTCCACTGTAAGGCTTTCAAAGTGCCATTAAATCATAATAGATTTGATCGGCTCTTTGATATTTCAGAAGCTTTATTCTGCATGTTTGCTTTACAAAACAAAAAAAAGAGCTTCATTGTGTTTAGTAGCTACGACAGCCAGTGTAAGTCAACATGTTATTGACCTATTTCACACTAACAGACCGAGCCCAGTTCAACTTATATGTCTTGCAAATTGTTATGGATTATCAATAGATATATTGGATTGTGGTTTTGAAATAACCTTTCTCTCTACAGTTTCAGACACCAGTGTCGCAGGCATTGCCCTCAGAGCACCTATGAAGACTGGGGCAGGGGTGTGTGTCTGCCCTGCCCAACACCATGCACAGACTGTAGGAGTAACACACGCTGCCTTGCCTGTCAGACTGGTTACTTCCTCAATGGTACCAATAGCAAATCATTATTTCATACTTTTATCACAACTAACATGGTGGGATATAGATGGCAATTTTGCTCTATATAGTGTCATTGGGGTGTGTGTGTTTAATATACTCATAAATCACTGTATGAGAGAAACTAATCAATCATTCTTGTTAAAGACAATTGATGGCACTCTGAGTCTTCATTTGGATTGCAAATCATGTCTGTGTCAGCAAATCTGTAACATGAGATATGCAAATGAATGGTTTATGCAAACAGGGAATTAGTAGCCTATGATTTTGTGTTCTCTATGGACGTCGGAGTAAAAGCTATGAGATAGTAAATAAATCCCTTTGCTATTTAAATAAAAGTAAGCACACAAACACTGCCACACCATCAAAATGACTAACATGTTCAGTTATTTTTATTGGCTTGTGATCAATCATTGTGTCAGATGGGATTTAAACCGACATACATTCTCTACCAACAAGTTCCAGTTCCAAGATCTGGGTGATTGTTTTAAGCATGGGCCCAGTAAAAAGGAATTTGAAAGGTAGAGAGAGGAGAGTTATTTAAACTTAAAAACACATACTGAAAAGACAGTAGAATAATAAAATAGATATGTTCTACCACAGTGGTTGCCAACATGTGGGTCAGGGCAAGGCAAGGCAAGGCAAGGCAAGGCAATTTTATTTGTATAGGCCATTTTTACAAACAGTTTGTCTCAAAGGGATTTACACAGCATCATAACAACATCCTCTGACCTTAGACCCTCACATCGACTGAGGAAAAACTCCTGGAAACCCTTTTAACAGGGAAAAATTGGAGAAACCTCAGGGTGAGCAACAGAGGAGGGATCCCTCACCCAGGACGGACAGACGTGCAATAGATGTTGTATACAGACAAGAAAACAGTTTTATAGCACAGAATATGCAAAACATGGAAAAAGAGCTGGTGAAGGCAAAGGCAGAGAGAGCAGGCCAGCTCAATGGGAGTACTGGATGGCAGACTGGTTCATGGGCAGGAAGGGCAGGCCGGTTTAACAGCAGGAGAAAGGGAGGTAAGGGGGCGATGCAGGCGGCTGTTGGTGCGGAGTGATGGAGCTCCGGTGGATCTGTGGAAACAGAGAGAGTGTGAGACACCAAGGCCAAACTACAAAGTGCAACAGATAAAGATAAAATGACAGTTCAAAATATGCGAGAGGAGAGGAGAGGAGCTCCATGTAACCTGATGTGTGCCCCAGCAGTCTAAGCCTATAGCTGCGTAGCCATTAAATTGTTCAGAGCTACCTGAACCAGCCCTCACTAAAAGCTCTGTCATAAAGGAAGGTCTTAAGCCTAGACTTAAATGTAGAGAGAGTGTCTGCCTCTCTAACCCATGGAGAGAGCTGGTTCCAGAGTAAAGGAGATGGTCTTCCTCACGTTGGGTGGAATTCGTTTTCCTTTCCAGTTGTCTGGTCTTCTGCTTCAAAGTGTGCAGGTTTGGACTGTACCAGGGAGCTATTCTCTTCTGGTTCTGTCCCAAGCAGTGCTGCTGCAGTGCTATCCACAAGATAATCTACCTGCAAGGGGGTAAAATCATCATAGCTGCCCATTATATTGCTACAAGGTGTGGCAGCAAGATCTGCTGGAATGAGATCTTTAAATCTAGAAACAGTGGTGTCAGATAAACAGTAGTAAATTCAAATGTTATTAAAGAATGATCCGACAAGACAGGGCTTTGAGGAAGAACTGTTATAGGGTCAGCTTCTATTCCATAGGTTAGCACTAAATCAGAGATGTGATTAAAAGAGTGAGTGGGTTTGTTTACCCTCTGAGAGAAGCCAACTGAATCCAAAAGCAACTTGAACGCAGTGACCAGACAATCATCATCAACGTCCACATGAATTCTAAAGTCACCCACTATAATGACTTTGTCTGAATTCAGTGCTACAGTAAGTTTGACAGAAAGTCAGGGAATTCTTCTAAGAACTCAAAATAAAGTGCAGGAGGACGATACACCACAGCAAGTAAGAGTGGTTTCTCTGCTTTCCAGTCTGGGTGAGAGAAGCTGACAGTAAGGCTTTCAAATGAATTAAATTAATTATATTGTGACTAAACCATCTCACCCATGGCAAAAACTGAAGCATCAAAATGTGTTCTGAGAATGCAGTATTTGACCACAATATCATTATGGGGTTGGATCTGGGCCACCAACGTTTTAGAGATTTTCAAATCGGCATTGAGTATTAGAACGGCTGGGAACCACTGATTTAACATGTTGTGTTTTCTAGATTTTCTGAGATACAGATGATGTGTTACTGTACACTGTTAAATAACATAACTTTTCTTTGTGTACTGCTCTGCCCTGTCAGGAGGTGAGTGCATTAAACAGTGTCCACAGCAGACCTACAGTGACTCCAGTGGGTGGCGCTGTCAGCCTTGCCACAGCTCATGTGAGACGTGCCACGGGCCTCGTTCAACCGACTGTGATCGTTGTCTTGGTGGGAGTCCGTCTCTGCATGGCCAGTGCCCTCTGGTCAACTGCCCACTGGGACAGTATTTTGACGGTATGAGGAACCACTTGTTAATTTTTCTAAAAAAATAATAAAAAAAAGAAAAACATATTGGGGTGTAAACTTATAGGCTTCTGTGAGTTCCCTGTATTTCAGTGAAATACTGTAAAATGATGAGCGAAGTACAGAGAGGCAAACGTGATGAAAGTGGAATTTGTGATTATACCGAGTAATATGACCCCTTGACTGGTTGATTCCCTGATAGAATAATTGCTTGTCTGTAATGGGAGGTCGGGGCAGAGGTCAGTGCAGTGTCCCTGGAATTTGGAGGGATTCAGTGTCTTGCTCAAGGACATTTTAGCACAGCAGACGGTTGCTGCTGAGACGGGGGCTTGAACCCTGTTGAAGGACCTCTAGGTTGAAGGACGATCTCCTACTCATTGTGTCACCTCGCTGTGCATCTATTGCGTCACCTTTCAGTTGAGAGCCATTTCATCTGAGCAATTTCAAAAGGCTCCTCTGACTCAAGCACATGGCTCTTTATCTGCTTCCTCTCTGGTGTCCATGTCAACAGTGCTGAAGTACAGAATTCATTGTCAGCAACAATATAGGGATTCCAGGCTAATAATCATTTACATTTCTGCCTCACCCATGTAATTATTTACAGTACATCCAGATATGGATGAGCTGCTGAACACTGTGAACACTATTTTCAGTTGAAGTTTGGCCTTTGCAGCTCATTGTGCTTTTTATGGTACTATGTAGTTGATACCGCTTTTATACTATACCACAAATCAAAGATTATTTATTGCCTAATATCCATCGAAGATCACACACACAGACATACATTCATTTTCACATTGTTATAACAATGGTCCGAGCAATGTCAACACTGACTAATTTATAGGTTTCAATGGCAGGTAATATCCTGAAGGTTCCATATGCGTCAGTGAACTGAATAACACTATGACGTTTATTGTACACGTGTACATAAATACTCCAGTAGTTAAACTTGTTGGAGCATATCTATTGGAGCTGTGTGCTTTGTCCACTTCTTATCAATCATCATTTCCCCTCATTTGTGCTGAAGACACACTATGCTTACAATTTATCATGCTTCCCTCTAATGGTGAAGTGGTTAATACCTCTCCCTGTGTTCTTTCAATGATGACATTTTATTATTGCATGAGATAAAGTTACTTTTTTTTATTGTTTCCATTTTAGGGAAATACAGTGAGTGCCACACATGTGATGCATCCTGTAAGAGCTGCTTTGGACCTCAAGCACAGGACTGTTCCTCTTGTTTCAAAGGTAAAACCATTTATTGTCTTGTCATGTGTCACAACCTGGCTCATAAGCTGTGACAAAGGAACCACAGACTGCCAAAGTGCCAATAAACTAAATGATTTAACACAAAAGTTAAAGCAAAAGTAAGCGATCCGGTCGTTTTGGCTAACTTCTTGTCAGCCGATGGAGTTAGCAGCCCCCGCCCTCGTCATGGATCTATTGGTCCTCGTCCCTATGTCACCACATTCACGCGCATCCCTTGGCTGCACACACAGAGAGGACCGCCTCTTTATGCCGTTCTCTCTCCTCATTGGATAAAGGTTGTAGGATACAAGGAAGTATACAAGACGTTTTCTCCTCGGCTTACAGCAGAGCAGAGTGACTGACAGACCCGTGTTTCGGACCAAACACTCTATGTAAGTGATTGCCGTCGGAAGATATAACTATTTAAGACTTATATTAACACAAATATTCCGCTTACTTCTGCTTTAAAATTTAAACATAGACAAAATGGATGAGGTGTGTGCGTCTGAAGGTCAGTCGTGTACATGTGGTGGTGATGTGTGTGGCATGTTGGATGCAAAACCAAAAGACAAAAACCAGATGGACTGGATTTTAAAGCCACACGGTGCACCGGGCCCAGGTGCGCCTGATGATCAGCAGCAGGGCAGCAGCACCTCACAGGTTAGAGATAGGTTAGAGGCCAACAGGGGCTGTGACACATGTCAGTAAATGTAATCGCCAGTTCTTATTGTGCGGTGTTTGTGTTTGTCTGTGTGTGTGTCACAGGGTATTTCTTGGACCAGGACAGTTCTTGCGTTGCACAATGTCCACCTGGCTCCTATGCAAACTCTGCCACGCAGCTGTGTGAGGACTGCTCTCCAAACTGTGAGGCCTGCATGGGAACCAGTGATAACTGCATCAGCTGTTCGAAAGGCAGCTATAAACTCTTTCTCCACCAGGGGAAGTGCTGGTCGAATTGCCCAGAGTAAGCAACTGGCTGATCTTAGTGTATGTCCCTTACTGTATTTCCCCCTCCTCTCATCTGTCTCCTGACTTTACTTTCAGAGGTTTCTTTGAGACAGCCGAGGGTTCATGTGAGGCCTGTGACAGCTCCTGTCTGACATGTGATGGCATCAAGTCCCAGTGTTTGTCCTGTCCCGATGGCTATTACTTAGGGAGCGGCATGTGTAGACTCAACTGCTCACTGCGGACCTACCCTGCAGATGATGGCACCTGCAGACGCTGTCCTTCCCACTGTGATGTTTGCTCGGATGACATGACCTGTTTCAGTGAGTTATTAGCTTTATGACCAGTTATACTTCAAGAGATAACATTTTGAAATGAAGGGAAAAACACTACCCCACATCCTGGAATCTGTTTGTACAACTTCACCACATCCTCCATATCATTTCAGAATGCAGTTTCCTCTACTTAATGCTGAATGGTGCGTGCAAAGCTAGCTGTCCCATGGGCTATTATGAGGATATGGAGGAGGGCCGCTGTGGTCAGTGCCACCCTACCTGTGCCAGCTGTTCAGGGCCCTTGGCAGATGACTGTGAGACCTGCTCAACGATTAGCCCCAAACTGTATAAGGGTACATGCTCCAAGGACTGCCTCACTGGTACTTACTATGAAACTGCAGCTACGGAATGTCAAGGTGAGCCCCTGAATTCATAGATTTGACTCGGTTGGATACTGAGGCACTGCTGAACATACATGGATCACAGCACAAGAGAACCGCTCTCACTTTCAAGTTTATCAGTGAAGACTCAGTTTTTGTTGAAGCTGTTTTAAGAACGCATTTCTGAGGATGTAGTTTGTGGCGATGCAGGCTCCAAAATGATCAGATGAATCTGCACCTCTCTGAAACATTGTCAAATTCAGAATGGCTGAATTTATTAGCCTTGGTTATAGCTTGTAGTTGAAAAGCATATATTATATCAGGTTAAACAGAAAAACAAATCAAATGAGGGAGTAGCAGAAAATCAAATATCATAACATAAAGAATATTAAGTCAAAGCAAATCCAATCAACATTTACATGCACATACAAGCACATTTACATGTTAATTATTTTAAGAGATTTAATGACTGGCTTCGCTTGTACAAATACAACACATTTGCTGTGTATATGTGTTTGCCAGCCTGTTGTGAGTTTTACATCTTGTAATGATAACACCATAATACCTGGTAATACCTGGAAGATCCAGCTGCAGCCAAGAATCTGGTTTGACTTGTATTGAGTTAATATATTCTTGCTGAATGAAGAGAATAATCATTCACGGAACTGAGAGAACTGGATTTCTGTTATTAAGTTGGATTTACCTGGAACCTTTAACAACACAACATTAACTAAAACATCTATCACTACCATTAAATGGTTTATCTGTGTTAGGCCTATTCCAGCTTAGTCTTTATTTAAAGTGACAACTTTTAAAATAACGGTGCCAATCATACTCTCTTTTTTAATTTCACATTTCAGTGACTGAATCTACCTTTTGATCATTTGCAGAATGCCACCAGACTTGTATGAGCTGTTCCGGCCCAGGCCCAAACCAGTGCATTCAGTGTGAGAAGGGACTCGTGTTGGATCCAAACACACTGTTGTGTGGTGTGACAGGTGACACAGACTGCCCATCTAGGACCTACCTACATGAAGACCAGTTCACCTGCATGGGTTGCCACCAGCACTGTTACTCTTGCGAGGGGCCGGGCAACAATGAATGCCAGACATGTGCTGTCCCCAAATACCTTAACAGTGAGCCACTTCTACTAAGACTTTAGACTTTAGACCTTTATTGTCCCTCTAGGGAAATTCTTTTTCACATGACCATTTCTTCACATTTCGTTTCATTAACGTTCATGTTGGTGATGATAATACGTAGATATGCGTGCCCAAATTTAAATATGCGTCTTTATCTGGAATATTATTATTGGAAAAAAATAGTAGCTCTAATTTTGGAGCCTTCAGAATGCGTTTTGCAGAAATAGTTACTAATATTTAAGTGTAAGCACTGAAAGGATCTGTGAGCATAGTGTGCTGGTCAAAAGTGAACTAAAAGGAGTTAAACCTTTTACTTCCTAACTATTATAAACTTTTAATTAGTGCAATAGTGCCTTCAGTCTTCAGTTTTGATGAATGACAGCACAGCCTGATTAATTAAAGTTTCTACAGCTGCAGTTTATTATTATTATTATTATTATTATTATTATTATTATTATTATTATTATTATTATTATTATTATTATTATTATTATTATTATTATTATTATTATTATTATTATTATTACTACTACTATTTACTCTTCTTAATTTGAACTTTTGATTTACACAGTATGTGTAAGACTGATCAGATGGCAAAACAATGCCTATGAGCAGGAAATAGAAACAGTAGTAGAAAAGAGTTAATTAATCTGTGTGATGTTTTCCAGACAGCACATGTGTGAGTGAGTGTCCGGCCGGTACGTACGACACAAGGCAGGAAGCTGATGGGACGGAGCTGGGATTCTGTTTGCCCTGTGACCACGTCTGTTCCACCTGCACGGGGGCATCGCCTAGAGATTGTCTCACCTGTTCCCCTGGTTTTCTGCGTCTCCTTCAACTCTGTGTGACCCATTGCCCGACAGGGTAAGACCAATACTGTGTCATGAGATTATCCTTAGGTTGATAAGTAACTCAACCCAGTTCCACCTGCTCCACTACCCTGAGCAGGTGCTTTACTTAGTCATAGGTCATATATCCATACATCAACACTAAGATAAGTTTCTTGTGATGAAATTAATGTATTCTGTATTCTGGTAATCAGGGCGGGACCTGATAAGCTTTATGCTTCTCCCGTTTTTCCTTTCGGTCATGTGCTTGTATTGTGTAACTGAAATTGTGTGTGATGAAGTCTGATTCAATTAACATGTCTGAAATGTTAATAAATGAACATGTCAGAAATAAATAAATACGATAGGACACTATAGATGTCCTCACTCAATTGATCTGTTCTACCCATATCAATCCAGCCGCATGTCTGTGAATAGATATATTATCATCAAATATATACATCAATTCTGGATATATGAAGTTATTTATGTCTGTAAAATGTGTTCATTTATTTATTTGTTTTAACATTTAGTTATTTATATTTCCACATCTCTGCCTCTGGATGTGGAAATAAAAATACGTGGAAATCTGTGACGCATTAAAATCTGAAAGAATGCAGTAAACTCGTAAATTCGTAAATTATCGGTTCTACTCTGGGTATCAGACGGTGTAAGGAGAACAGATTTCGTATTTGTTATTTCAGCTTTAAAGTTCCCTTGTACATTCACCAACTCTGCTTCAGGTTGAGAGCTGTCACTGTTTCCTACAGCTCTTCTATCTCTCTGACCTAACATGCCAGAGGGCGGGTCAGTGCTCTCATACACCTAGCAGCACAATGCAGCACACACACACACACACACACACACACACACACACACACACACGTAGATTGACAGCTCCTTAATGTCAAAGTCCAGAGAGAGGTGTTACCATTACCATTACGATTTTCATTTAATTTTGACCTTTTTATAGAATTGCTTTTAAATCTTGTAAACCAGGGGTCTTCAACGTTTTCCAGGCCAAGGACCCCCAAACTGATGGAGAGATGGAGCGGGGACCCCCTACTTATATATAGGCTATTGTATAAAATTGTGTTTTATATTTCACTGGTCCTGTAGTGCCATATTCTGGACTATAAGTCATGCTTTTTTTTTTAGGAGTTTGGCTGGTCATGGGACTCTTTATATTTCAAAGGGACTTACATAAAAAATATATGCCATGCCATCTATGATCACAACAGGTCATAACTGCTCGTGGTAACTGAAAGCTGCTACAGCACCAATGAAAGAATTACACGACTAAACCATAAAAAGACAGAAAACACAAAGCAGTGTTTCTCCCACTGTGTTTTTTTTTCTCAGGGTTTTTATGCATTTATTTTGAAAGGGCAGCTGGAGAGAGACGGGGGCGCGGAGAGAAAGTAAGAGGGGGGGTTGACACGCAGCAATGGGACTGTCGGAGGGTCGCTGCAGTCGTGCTCTACCAAGACATATGACGCTCGTGACTCACCCCCAGTCGTCAGCGCCGCGGTCACCGGAGCTGATTCTGGGAACATTTACACCGGGCCCGCCGTGTCATGTCTCGGTTCCACGGAGCGTTTCAGTGACGGCCTGACGCTGCTTCATTATTGCTCCCTATTTGTCATGCAAACAAGGGGGGATGGGGCTGTCGGTGAAAAGAGAAGGCAACGATGCCAGTGCCACACTGTTACATGTTGTAGTTGGCACTACGTTGGGTATTCCAGTTTAAAAAATAAGAGCGTCAGGTATGCAGCAGGACCAGTGGTACAGCGTCCTACTAGCCGCCCCCGAGAAATGAAATGAATTGCATTTCCGCGAGAGACTGGTTTACGAGGCTAGCGTCCTACAGCGTCCTTCCGCATACATTTTAGCCCGGTCGTTACCAGAGTTTTTTTTTGTTTTTTTTGTTTTTTTTGTTTTAATGACTGGAGCATGAGCCAAGTTTTCCTCCTAGACCTAGCACAGTCTCATCGGTGCATTTCATTATTATAAACTTCAACTTGAAACCTCTCTGTCCTCAGACTGTCCACTACCCAGGCCATCACACAGGGAGAGCATGTGTGGCTTGTGTCATGAGTGTGTTACAGAGTTCGATATGAATGTTCACATCAGTCTTATTTGTCAGTGCTTTGTTGTCATGATAGTTAATAATAGGTATGCTGAGAAAAAGGCTTGTAGCCTAGATCCTACAGGAAAGACCAGTTTATGTTTAATAAATCAAACATTGTTCAATAGCTTCAAGCGAGAGAGAGAGAGAGAGAGAGAGAGAGAGACGGTGCGCCGTGTTTGTATCGGATACAATGCAAAGGCTTGCCTCAGTTGCCTGCCACCTATAGGGAAAACAAAGGACTTGTATGTAAAAATCCGATGTTCAGCAGCAGGGAACAATAGGATCTTTTTTTCATAACTTGCACAACTTTTTTCATAGGCTATTTGTTTTCCCTCAACCAAAACTTTCGCGACCCCCCTGCAGTACCTTCGCGGACCCCCTAGGGGTCGCGGACCCACTGTTGAAGACCTCTGTTGTAAACCATAAGTTATGTCTGAATGAATTAAAAGTCTTTGTACATGTTTGACTTGTTGATACTGATTATTTCACACATTTGATCAGGTATTACAAAGAGGGCTCCCTCTGTGAGAAATGTCACCAGTCCTGTGAGCTGTGTACAGGACCAGGGCCTGAGTCCTGCAGAGCTTGTCCGCCTCCTCTTCTGGAGCTGCAAGGCACCAAGCTGTGTGTTGAGCACTGCCCACACCGCTTCTATCAGCTTGGCGACGTTTGCAAACAGTGCCACACCAGCTGTCAGAGCTGCACAGGTAGATGAAGCAACTACACATCTGATATCAGTGATTCCAACAGATTAACCTCTTGATAACACTGTTCATTTGTTTTTCACTTCACGTAAGCTGTGAAATTATATGTGTTTGCAGATGCCTCGCCTCAGAGCTGCCTGACGTGTGACTGGGGCAGCACTCTGAAGGAAAAAGTCTGCTATCCACGTTGTGAGGAAGGGCGATACTTTTCTGAAGAGGTACATGATAAAAAGCCCCAGCAACAACATGTAGTATTTTCATATCCAGCTTCTTATTGTGTAAAAGGTCTGCAAAAGTTGTGGTCATTCCAGATATTTTTGTGGTTTTGGTTTTGGGCTTTGTCCTGATTCAGCTGGTCTAATGTGACATCACATACTTTGTTTTCTGAATAATGTAGAGATTAATTGTGATGTCTGTCATAGTATGTTGTTCTAATGAAGCAAATTGCTTTAGCTGAATAACTTGAGTGTGAAATGCTTAAAGAAATAGTAAGTAAGTTTCTTTTTAAAAGAAAATGCTGCCTCTGGTTGTTACCCAGTTCATAATGAATATTTTATGCTATGAAGACATACTAGGGTGGCATGGTGGTGGAGTGTATTGTTTTCTCACAGCAAGAAGGCTCTCGGTTCAGCTCCTGGTCCTGGGGCCTTTCTGGAGTTTACAGCTGAAATATTTGACTTTTATTTGCACTGTATACTAATTTGGGAAATTGTACCATGGCAGGAAACCTGTGAGCCGTGTGACAGCTCATGTAGGCATTGTACCGGGCCCAGAGTTGACCAGTGTCTGACTTGTCACCGTGATTCTGCTCTTCACGCTGTGGAGAACCGCTGTGCCCGCTGTTGCCAGGTTGGAGGAAATGACACAGGTTGCTGTGTTTGCGACAGCCGCTCAGGTAGAGATTATCATATCATAAGAAACACTGGACTCTTTGGATGCCGCAATCCACTGAATTTTTCTTTTTCTTTTTCTAGCTCTGTGTGTTGAGGCCCCCCAACGCAAGTCAGGAGATGAGCAGGTGACAGACCTGAATACGTCCTCCAGAGCTCTGGATCACACCTCAGCTGTGTTACCTGTTACCCTGCTGTTAGCACTCGGATTGGCTCTAGTTGTATTTGCCTTGGTAAAAGCTCACGCCAGGAAAAGGCTTTGCTGGAGACAAAGCTATGAAAGACTGAGTGGAAGTGCCACTGTCAACATGCCACATGGTGTGCCTGAGCCAGACAGTGGAGACGAGGTGGATGTGGTGTACACCAGCAGAGGTGGAACAGTTTATCGATGCTACAGCTTCATCCATGAACAGGACGCTGATGCAGACCAGGATGCAGATGAGAGCACTTGTCTCAATCAATCTTAGATACATCCAAAGCAGATATTACTGTGTTCAAGGGATTTATTGTGGTTGCTCACAATATCATGACTGACAGGGTAGGTGAAAGTACTTAAGTCAATTTTTAGAATGGAATATAGTGGTATGTTTCTTTAGAAGTATGGGTGTTTTATTCAACAAAGTGCCTGTATGTTTATAAGTCACATTCTTAGATGAGGCATTTAAAAAATCGCTAAATAGGCCTACATATATTTGTGTATTAGGGCTGTCACTTTTTATTCGATATTCGAATACTTGTTCGAACGTGGGGTGAAAAGTTCATATTCGAGCGGCAATGACCTGTGTAGGCTGGAAAGAAAGGAAAAAAGAGAGGAAAAAGAAACAAAGGGTGGACAGTATGTCACCCAAATTTTCGAAAAGCAAGAGAAAGAGACTTTATCACAGAAACATACAGACAGTTTCAGTAAGTTAACAAAATGAATGATTAATGATTTTGGTATGAAGTCGTATAATAGCTAGCTACACCCACAATTATTATAAAACACTGAAGCACTGCCGAGGTGAGGAGGCGGAGCTGAGCTCCGGAGGGCTCCGGCCCAATTTAATCACTGGATATGACAGTCAAAAAAAATACCATCAAATACAGCCCGCCTCCCGGCCGGCTGTATTACACGCCCAGTAAGAATTCAAACGCCCTAGTGTCGCCCTGCACACACAGCTGAGTAGAATCGTTAATACGATATGTGTGCATTTGTAGCTTTTTTTGTGTTTATTTAGCCTATCTAAACAGGGAGCGAGAGAGATGAACACACATACACACAGAGCTGAATTTATCCAAACGAATTACGGGTCATTTTATATTCGTTCAAGATAATTAAAAAAAAAAAAGTGACAGCCCTATTGTGTATATGAACTTTCTCTCTCTTTTTTAAACTTAATATTAAGAAATTGTGGGGAAAAAAATGTGAAAATGAAATGATCATATATAGTTACTGAAATCTGCATGATTTGTTGTAAATAAATAAAAAAAAGTATAATGGCTATACTGATGGTGTTACTTCACAGTAGAGTAGCCTATCATCAAATGATACAGAAAAATGTAGAATATCAAGTTGATGTGCTTAGCCTCATGGAAATGTTGCCTCCAGGAACAACTAAAAGCAAACACATGTTGCTTCATCTACTGTACCAGGACATGCAGATCAGATCCTTTTCATGGCCTGTATGCTCATGTATGGACAGCCTTTCCACACCTTAGTTTGACACACCTGTTTGTAGGTGTAATAGTTCCTTTCTCATATGAACTACAGCAGCCTCTCCCGAGTCAATGTATAACCTGCTCTGAAGACAAGAACAGCAGTTTTATTGGTAACTACAGGAATAACTTTTGCAAGCATGGCAGGGTTGTGGAGGAGGCAACTACTGTTGAAGTTCCTCTGTATCATAGGTATGTGCCTTTCCTTTGTACTTTGGGGAACTAGATCTAACAGACAATCATCGCTGGATATCAACATACCGCAGGAGTTCTCTGTGGACCTGCCCGCCTGCTCAGCTATCATCAGTGGAAACATAGATGGCAAGAAAACTAATTTAGAAATGCTTCTGAAATCAAGGACCAGGCGGAATCGTCTATCTGAGGATTTCTACCTAAATGTGACAAAGGACTGCCCAGCCTACGTTGAAAAGAGAGGCTTCTTCACAGTGCCTCTGAGTGAAGAGGAGAAGGATTTTCCCATTGCCTACTCCATGGTGATTCATGAGAAGATTGAAATGTTTGAGCGACTTCTTCGAGCGATCTACGCACCTCAGAATATCTACTGCGTACATGTGGATAAAAAATCCTCAAAAGAATTCCAGCTGGCTGTGAAGGCCATCGTTTCATGCTTTCCCAATGTGTTTATTGCAAGTAAGTTAGAAAGTGTGATATATGCCTCATGGTCCAGAGTACAGGCAGATCTGAACTGCATGAAAGACCTTGTAAACTCAGACATCCAATGGAGGTACCTGCTCAACACCTGTGGGACAGACTTTCCCATTAAAACTAATGCAGAGATGGTTAAGTCATTAAAAGCCCTGAGAGGGAGAAACAGCATGGAGACCGAGGTCACAAATGACTACAAGAAAGGTCGCTGGCAGTATCATCACAATGTCACCAACACTGTTGTCAGGACAGATGTGAAGAAAAGTCCCCCACCCATTAGCAGCCCTATGTTCTCGGGAAATGCCTACTTTGTGGTCACGAGAGCTTTTGTGAAGCATGTGCTGCAGGACAAGGAGGTTCAGAACTTGCTGGAGTGGGAAAAGGACACATACAGTCCAGACGAGCACCTGTGGGCCACACTGCAGAGGATGCAC
Source organism: Trachurus japonicus (assembly GCF_045865225.1). Lineage (NCBI taxonomy): Eukaryota > Metazoa > Chordata > Actinopteri > Carangiformes > Carangidae > Trachurus > Trachurus japonicus. Next base: position 14,092,455 of record NC_140912.1, read on the forward strand.
TCTGTTCCTGGATCAGTTCCTTCCAACATTAAATATGATGTGTCAGACATGCAAGCCTTTGCTCGTGTGGTAAAGTGGAGCTATTTAGCAGGAGACGTGAGAAAAGGAGCCCCGTACGATCATTGCACTGGTACTTACAGGCGAGCTGTGTGTGTGTACGGAGTTGGTGACATGCAGTGGCTCCTAAAACAACACCAACTGTTTGCAAATAAGTTTGATCCGGAGGTTGATGATGTTGCGATTAGATGTATGGAGACAGTGCTGCGTTTCAAGGCTTTAGGCTATGGCCATTTGATACCAGATCAACTGTCTTAGTAATGTTAATGTAAAGTGAATCCACCTTTAAAATGTTGTTAAGAATCTTTTAATTAAATATCTGTACATATTCTGTCTTGTAAAAAATATTATGTTCTGTGGACATGTAATAATTATTATTAAAAAATTGCCTAATGGTCTGTGTTTAGGGTTTTCAATGTTATTGTTACAGTATTGATGGGTGATGGAATTACTTCTATTTAAGTATGTACTGGTGGTGCCATCTAGTGGACTTTATGAGGAAGAGTTAACTTGATTTTAAAAAACAAACAAAAAAAACACTCCATTAACTTTAGTTGATGTATTACTTTTTGAATCACGTCAAACACACATTGGTATAAAAGTTATTAATGTGAATGCTGAAGGCATGAAACCTGGATTTTATTTGGTAAAATCCTCAACACAAAATCTACAGAAGTGCAGGTTATTGAGAGTGACTACTGAACAACAGGTTTTGAGATGAACCCCAGTACGGTGTGCATTTTAGGACATCCTCAGGATCAGGCTTCAGCGTCAGACCTCAGATGAAAAGGTACAGTATAAGCTCTCAGGAAAACCTCTGTCACACTCGCACCAAACAGCCTCATGAAAAATAGTCATCGGACTAAAAGGCCTAAGAAAAAAAACTTGTCACACTGAACTGCCTCAGGATAAAAGTTGTTGCACTGATCGGCATCAGTAAGTTGTTACACTGAATGGTAGGCCTATCAGGAAAAAAATTATCACATAACGACATCAGGAAAAAAAATTGTCAGACTGAACGGCATCAGTTCTAACTGAGCACACTGATCATGGGAAAAAAAAAATTGTCACACTGAATGGCATCACCACAAAAGTTCTCACACTGAACGGCATCAGAACTTAGCACACTTTCTTTCTTTTTTTTTTTTTTACAAAAACGAGCCGTTCTCCGAGCTGGATGGGTATAATTGATCTCTATGCGCAGGGACCGTCTGCAAATTGCATTACAAGAGCAAGACGCTGCAAACAAAAATCAGTAACTCCACTGTTATACAGTTGAAGTATATTATACACCTTAACTTTCTTGCTTTAATATCGTGTATCATCACCATGTATTATGTTCTTCTTTGTATGTGTGCCCTTTTTGGAACTGAAGGAAAGTGTGAAATGGCGCTCTACTTCATGGACATGTTTTGCTTAGAAGTAAACGAATCGAAGGCAGATGTTATAAGAGAGATAGACGCACATACCTTTACAGATATATAAAGATGTTGCATATGGTGTTTAGTAACAGTAATAGATGAGACAATGAGTGACCGTTGTGAAATGTACCCTGGGAGAATGTGTTTCCTGTTAATCACATTTTTCCTGTGAGAGTCTTAACTAAGTTGATGAGCTTCATCTGGAGGATGAATGCAAGGTCGTAAAATTACATATAGGCTAGATTCTGTCTCATGTTCATGAACATAGTAGAACATGAACTGTGTATGTTAAACAGACACAGATAGAAATAGAATTGATTAGATCTACACATGGAATACTCATGTTAATGTGCCTAATATGATAAGCCATATCCTTATGTTGGGAGAAGGTGGAGTTTTGGAGTTAGAAAGTATATAAGGTTATGGTTTTGAGTCATAAGGAGAGAGATCTCACATTGGCACCAGAGATGCTCCAGGATTCGCCATTTTTTGTACACTGTTCTTCTTCTTGTAAATAAATTATTTTCGAATACAAGTGAAGACGTGTCGGCAGTGATCCCTTCTTTTCATCAACACATCAATATACCACACAGTACAGAGACCCCAAAATCACTACACACACCAAGGGACTCCTCATGGTCATACTACAACAGCTGTTTTGGGATAATTATGCTTTTGCATAATTTTGGTGAATTTTTATTGTTATTATTAAAAACTTCCAATATTAATCAATAGCTCCACTGTTATACAGTAGCCTACAGAGACTCCAAAATCACCACACACTCCAAGGGTCATCTCATGGTCATACTACAACAGCTGTTTTGGAAAAATGTGCCTTTTTATAATTTTGGTGATTTTTTATTGGTATTAATCATTAAAATCTTCCAATATTAATCAATAGCTTCACTGTTATTCACTATTGACACTCCATAATCACCACACACACCAAGGGTCTCCTCATGACCTCATTTGAATAATTTATTGCCAGTTCACATGCACCTACGAGGTGATCACGAGCAGAGGATGACCTTAGCAGTTGGCTATCCTGCGGACCTATAATTTGGCCACAGTGGAGCCCAAGCTCACCCCGGTCATAATAGCTGCAGTGACCAGCGGCTCGGGGCGAAGCATAACCGTGCGTTCACACCAAACGCGATGGACGCAATGTCATCGCCTGTAACACGAGTATCGCGTCGCTTGACACATTTGTCACATTTTTCACCATCGCTTCATCGCGCTATGATGCAACCCACCTCCCGCGCTTTCTCTCGTCGACCATGGCTGAGAAATATTAAAGGGATAGTTCACCCAAAGTTGAAATTTCACTCATTATCTACTCACCCTCATGTCGACTAAGGGCTGGGAGAATTTTCAGAGTCCTCCGTGCCTTCTCTAAGTTACGGGGGTCCGCGCAGCAGTATTTGTCCATATAATGGTTGTGAATGGTGCTCACTTTTCTTCGTCCAAAAAGACACACCAAAAAACATCCAAATACCTCCATAGTGCTCGTCTGTAATGTCCCTCTTGTATTGAAGCCCCGACATGAGAAATTGTTCCGCCGGTCAGTGCAAACCCAGTTCACGGCTCCGCAAATCGCGCGAGATTCCGGCAGAACAACACTGGGAGCTTCTGCTACAAACAAGCTTAAAACATATACTTATTTAATTTTTTTTGGAACAATTTCTCATCAGGGATGTGATTGGCCAAGGACAAAAAAGCAGGAAATTATACGGACCCATAGCACGACACGACAACAGTGCAGCCATTACATACAATGACATAATTTTGACACTTTATATGAAAAGTATATACGCAAACAGAAAACAATTTATTTAAGGAGAAAAAAACTCAAAAACAGCATGTCAAACAATAGGTGCAGATATTATTACAGTGTGTGTGTGTCGTGAACATCACACACACAGTGACATAATCTTCACCATTTTGATCATTCAAAATGTGTCTTATAGTGAGAGACAAGAGAGAGAGAGCCAGTTGTGGCAGGAATTACCATATTGAAATTATTGGTATTTAAATGGAAACAAAGTAATTAGCTCAATTTTAATATTTAATGATGGGGAAAAAAGTTCTAATATTTTTGTCTAATGTTTAATATTTTTTGTAGCTGCTTAAGTAAAAAAAAAGCAGATTTAGTACTGACTGAGGTTCCTATCATTGTAATGGCAAGAATGGCTGGAGTGTATGAAACTTAAACTGAACTCAGAACTGGTCTAGTGGGGAGCTGTGGCTGGAGAGCCCCCTTTACAGCAGGTAGCGCAGGCACGCACGCACGCACACCCACGCCTGTTGCTGTGCTGTCTCTCTTCGTCCCTCGGCTCTCTGGACTGGTCTTTTGGGCTGTAATAAGGACGGCCCAACCCGTCCGGACGCTAGTTCGAGCCAGGTTCGTGCCGAGAATATGACTCGGTGAGGACGGGCTTTTTTTTTTTTTTTTACGGGTTCGGACAGAGAATTAATGCTCGTCGTAAATGTCAACACACTAACGTCAGCACGTCACGTGCAGGACCACGCCACTCCAACAAACACTACCTCGGCAAAGAAAACAAAAGAAAACAAAAAAAACTGCCGCCGCTATGTCTTCTTGTTACGTTACTGCTCAATGGTCGGGTCAATATCAACACCTATGGCTGTGTGGGTTAAATGGTGGATAATGGCGGTCCCCCCTAAAAAAAAAGAGCGGATTTGCACGATTTACGAAGGTCGCATTTTCATGTCTAAAAATCCGGAAAAATCACATGCCTACTCATGTTGGGGCTTCAATACAAGAGGGACATTACAGACGAGCACTGTGGAGGTATTTGGATGTTTTTTGGTGTGTCTTTTTGGACGAAGAAAAGTGAGCTCCGTTCGCAACCGTCATATGGACATGCAGTGCTGCGCCGAGCCCCCCTGTAACTCAGAGAAGGCACGGAGGACTCTGAAACTTCTCCCAGCCCTTAGTCGACATGAGGGTGAGTAGATAATGAGTGAAATTTGAATTTTGGGTGAACTATCCCTTTAAAGGAACGGTAAATAACATCATAGTTGGCCAGAGAATACTCCATTTAGCTCTGTGTTCTATTGGTGAGGAAATCTAAATCCAACCCAAGAGTAAAATCAAGGTCATATTGTTCTAGAAGCAGTCTGGCCAAGATGTGGGGTTGAACAATAAAAGGTCAGGAGTCGAGCATGAGACCCACTTCCCTCCAAGTGTTTTAAAAATATGTGAAGCAAGGTAACAGTAGTGTCCTCTACTCCTGTATGGCCTATAGACAAACTGCATGGGATCAAGTGGATGCTTATTATTCCATTATTATGGAATAGTATCCCACCTTCCATGAGGGAATGCCCAAGCCTGGTAACCTTTAAATCCTTGTTGAAATCATGGTTAAGGGAAAACCAGACTTGTGACCATCAGTAATGTGTGCTACAAATTTGTCTATTTGTTGCTACCTTATCATATTACATAGCACTAGTTACAGTTGTAATAAGTATTGCAGCACTCTACCCCATTTTGCTTATCCATATCCTCACTCTCTCATATACCCCAACAATACTACTGGTATTGGCGATGTTGGTTCTCTGTTTATTTGTTCGTCCTCTTTTTTGCTGTTGTTGTTGTTTGTTTATTTGTTTCTTATTGCTGTTTGCTTGTTTCTTGTGTGGCAATGCTGTCTTTTTTTTTGTTTGTTTTTCAATGTTCTTGGGGACAACGGATGGAAAGTAGCCTTTGGCTACACTTCGGCTTGCTTACATCTTATTCCTAGTGGAGAAATGTTCATTAGCATGCATTGTCCCTCCCAAATAAATAACAAAAAAAAAATCCCCTCTTAACCCTTATGGCTTCTGCCCTTACCAATTTCTCAACGTTTTTCAATTAAATCAATGTAAGGGCAACAGGTCTGAAATCATGAAGAGTTTAAGGGCCACTAGACTTGGGGACTGGGACTACTATAGCGTCCTTTAAAATTTTGGGTTAGGTTAGTCTGCAAAGACTTATTAAAAATGTAATGTGATGTGGGGATTTAAGTAGGTGGCCACAGATATGGTTTTCAGGTTTTCATGCAGGACCAGGCTGAGCCCAGACTGTTTGCAGACATCTTATTCCCCAGTATATACAGCTATTTTTGCTCTAAGAATCTCCAATTTCTACTATAGCCATATATATATAATATGCAGGTCCGAGACTGTTCCCCTCTTAGGAGCAAGTCTTTTTTTCTGTATGCAGAATTTAACACAGCTATTCATACTGGTTTGTTGTCGGTGTGTAGACTTTAGCTTTTTTTTGCTTGCTTGTCTCTACAGAGGGCAGCATATAAGCACATCACAGCCTCCAACCCATCCAAGTAATCCTCACAGGAGTGCTTCAACACGTCCCAGTCCTGCACTCACAACACTCCTGAAGACAGCACAGCTTCTTCGGTCTATTCTTTCCTTTATTCAACCCCCCCCCCCCTTTTTTTTTTTAAATGGTCTTATACTATGTAGCTAGTGGATGTACACAACTGTGATCTCCCTCTCTTCCCCTTGGACAGGTAAAGGGTAAATATGATTTTTGGGTACACACAGGTTGTTGAGAAATCTTAACGATCTGTTTGTGCAATTAAAAGTAATCTGTACAATTAACACATATAGCCTACATCTGATAAAACATGAATAAAATAGTGACCTCATGGTGCCCACTGTTAAAAGCTCCTAACTAAAATGCATTACATTGTAAGCTGTAGTTCTGAAAACTGAGATTTTTTTTATTTTAATAGACATCTTATTGCCACCCACCACTGTGAACCAACAACAACCATCTACCAACATATTATTAGTAGTCTCATCATGTTCACCATTCATGTTTAAGAGTGAAAGCTATGAAAACATTGAGGGGAACAATGTAGAACAAAACAGAAGAACAAACATGAAATACAACCCCAGTGTATGGTGGGAGGATTATCACTCTGACACCTACCTCATATATTTGCACATGATCAACCACCAACCATACAAATCAAGATCATGGTGTCTGTTTCAAAATATGAGTGCACCATAATTTAAGACAGCTTCATGCACGATTCACAAATAAAATGTGAATAATCAGGACTATTTTAGGTCATTCTGTCTGAATTAGTTAAGCCACACTTGAAGAACTGGGCCCATGACTTGTCCTAGACGAAATAATGTTAGTTAATGACCTACATCTTCACTTCAGACTGCTGCTCTCACAAATGTTCTCCCTCCAGAAGTCAGAGGGCACATTCAAGTGAGGGGCAAAAAACAAAACTTTATTTTCCCCAGGCAGGATTTTAACAGAGAACGTCAGCAGTGAACAGTGAAAAAGGTGCCATCAAAACCTGTCCTATGAAATGCCACTCAGTGGGTGGGTCAGAGACCTAAAATGCAGTTTAAAATCAGAGCAACCATAAAAATATATTAATTTCTCTCCTTTGTCACCTTTTGAATATAAATATATATTTAAATGTAATGAAGCAGAGCATGCATCAACCATTTGTAACAGAGTGCCTTAAATAAAGTGTAGATACAACAGTAACTAAGGAACATCAATAAACTAAGTTTGACATGATATATCGGCAGTCAATAAAAAGGATTAAAACATTTCAGACAGCATGTGGAAAAAAATGCTGAAGATCAAGCTGCTTGACACAGCAAAAGTTCCACAATGTAACAGGCAGCATAGTTTCAAAAAGGCACTTTCCTGATGCAAAGAGCTAAGTCTCCAGTCGCGTCGCCCAGAACATAAACATAAGAGTGGCTGCAGGTCTAAACATTCTTCTTTGCGCTCCCCCTCCACATCTTAAAAGTGTGAGAGGGGTCACTCTGGAACAGCAGCAGCAGCGACCTCCACTTTGCCATGCATGTCCTGGTCAATCCTGCAGACAGATCGGACAATCATCAGATGTCTGTATCGGTGTGATGGTTTCACATATAACAGGGCTGGGATACATAATACATAAATGTCACCATGACCATGTCCAACATCACAAAGGAATTCCTTTATGTGACAGAATATTTCTATAAATATAAAGCATGATTTTCTGACTTACCAGAATTTGTGTCCTAATACAAATTAAATAAATGTGTCTATCTATATTTTCCTCCCATGGCAATTTCACCCATTTATTATGCTAGTTTTACTGAAAACACAATATCTAGGAAATACAAACTATCAATGTCAATGTCTTACTTCCCTTGAGACCTTGTAAGATAAATGCACCAATGTGAACTTCAATGTGTACTGTAGAAAACCAAACTTCGTGTTAGCATACAGACTGCTTTCAATATCTGCAGCACACTCCAAAAAACAGTATATTTCATACTTATAGGTAGGATAGCACAACAAGCAAACCTGTGAACACTCTAATGCAATTGTTAGCTTGTATTAGATTAAAGCTCTCTGTTTAACTTTCAGTTTTTGTTAATACTGCCAGAGAGAAATAGCTTGAACTCCATGGCAATCAGTGAGTTTTAGTGCATTTGTCTTGCAAGTCCTATAAACTAAGAGGAGAAAGTACAGCTAATTAGCTGGCATCATTTTACACAAGACAAAATTTCTTCTAAAACACCACAGGCCTTCTAAAATGGCACATCATAACACTTTTCTTATGTCCTTACATCCAACGACATATCCGCAAATTAACCTCAGCAACTGAACATTCACTACTTGTCAGTAATGAGCAAAATACTCGTGTGTCTGTGAGCAAGGCTGACAAGAGGCTTGTGGCGATTACCAAACATCAGCAGGGAGAGGGTATGCAGTGAGTCATGCAAAGAGCTGTGAGAGTGAACAAGCCGAGTTTTCAGTGAGGGCGAGTTACTGAGGGGAACCATGTTGTCGAGGACATGGTTACAGTGCAACCACACACCACAGTGACTAAGACGAGCTACTTCCTTGTAGTTCCACCCCATTCAGTTGAACAAACATGAACAAACTTACCCACCATCAAAAACATCAAAATCTAAACCTGGTTTTTAAAAAAAGACACATGCAAATAAGTGTTACTTGATGCCCCCATGTTCAGAAAGCACTAATGCAATAAACTGATGTCTTCACATAAATTCATGAATCTTAATGAATTGGCATGACAGTGAAGCATCGTGCAAAAGAAATTAAAAAATAAAAAGGGTTGGCTTTGAGTTGAACTTCACAGAACTGGCTCAGAAATGGGATTTATTTGGTTAAACAATCACTGAGCCACCTATTTTTGGAAATCAATCAGACAGCTATTCAGTCTGCTTATTAGTAATGTCCTAAATCCACTATGAGGAAAATATGGGGCACTGAGAAGGAAAGTGGATATTGGCCAGAAGCTAGCATCCAATACAAAAACACAGAATAAAATAAGGTGTATTGGTGCGTTTCTAAAAGCCAACGCATAATACTGTTGTTAGTTTTGTGAAATGCAAATGAAAAAAAAAAGTGCTGAAATTCATCCTAAGTGAAAGTGCATATACCTTTTACGGTTTATCCTATTTTTTTCGTCGTCAAACCTTAAGAGGGGGGCAGGGAAATTGAGTTAAGGAAAGGAGAAATACACAGCCAACAGCAACATCCGAGAAAAAAAAACAAAGAAACATTTTTATATTGCTTTAAGTGTTTCAATATTAGTAGTTTATACCTCAGTCTCTTCTCTGTGATCACAGAGAACAAGAATGCTTGTAGGCATTGAGCACCTAGCAGCCATGGTTTTGGAAAATATATGATTCATATTAAGATGAATTGTGCAAAATGTAAAACGAGCCAGACTTATCACCACTGACAACCTGTATATACTGGCCACACAGGTAAAGCAGCGTGTTAGCACCACTTACTGGCAGGAAGCAATACAATTTTGAGGGATAAGTCAGAACTAATGCATGCACAAAATGTTTGTGGCAGGTTCGTCTACGGGCAGTTTACACCCCATAGGCAGCCACGCCCACTAGAATTTGGGAATCAATTAAAAGAAAAAAATGGCAAGGGACATCAAAGGAATTTTGAGGAATTGTTTTAGCTACACTTTGAACCAAGTGTGTAAAGACAGGAGGAAACGTACTGAAGGGGAGGTTGGAAGGCAGCCTACACTTATGTAGTCATAGTTCCTGTATTTACTAGTTCAGCTGAGCAGCCACAAATTCTCTGCAGCATGGTTTGTACTTGTAAAATCTCCAATCACTAGGTTCATATATAGAAAAAGACTCCTCAGCTGTATGTTGTTTCACCATACATTTCTGACACACTGTATACATTCATTTTTATTGCCAGTCGGTCAAAACAGAAGTTTAAGAGTGGTGCTGTGGCTGGGTGCAACATAGTACTTACTGTTTGATACAATCTGGTATGGACACATACTCCATTGGAACGAGCTCTGCAAGGTCTGCCAAGCTGTACACATACTTGATTTTCTGGCTAAATTTAGAGCTGTGAAGAGAGGCAGAAAATGTCAAATCACCGAAGACGATCCTCCTTTTGGCATTTTAATGACATGAAACACTGGTTACCTTATGAAAGGTTTTGTGAGTGCCAGCAGGGTGCGAATAAACCAAGAAGGATGAACAATTATCAAAGACTTCAAGTTCTTCCTTAACCTGCAGAAAAAAAATTAGATAAGAAAATTGCAGCCCAAATATAATGACGTCTTTTCTTCTTGTTCTGAAGACTGTGACTCACCTCCTATCAATTTGCTGATAACACTTTCTAAGCCAGCCGACAGTAGGCATCTTTTTCCGAGAGGTCGCCCCATTCAAGTACACTATCATATAGTTCTCGGCGACCAGAAGCTCCAGTGTGCCGATGACATACCTGCGATGGGAAAACAACATTAGTATTGGCTCTTAAATGTTCACTCACAAGGCCGAAGGAATTCAAACAAGCACTCACTTGAATAAATTGTCCATTATGTATCTGTAATTTGGTTGATTGCTCTCGGGCATAAAGCACACAGCAAACACAATTATGGCATTCAGGCCGTCCCCATAGTAACCTGCAGTGAAAAATCAGATGTCAAAAATTGATGTTTTGGTTTCAAAACACTATTTCCATTATCAAAACTGTTCATAACATTTTACCTCTTATTTTGAATACACACACTTATCAAAAGAGAAATGAAATAGAATGCCGCATTCTACAGACGCACTACTAAAAATCACTGGATTTATGTGACTGTGCCATGTAATGCTCCAAACCTCCATGGCTGATAACCCTCTTGTAAGGTTCGATGGCCTTCATGTCCACTCTGTGCTCCTGGTCTCCGATGCGAAACACCCTCCAGCGTCGCCCCTCCTCCCTCTCCTCCAAGGCTGAGAACTCCTGAACAGACTCCACACCTTTCTGGAGTAGTTCTGTGGTTTTTGGCTTAGGGAGGTCGTCTGAAGGAGAAGAGGCATTTCAAAAACACAGCTTGGATGTTGTAGCTACTGGATCTGATGGTTGTCTAGTTGCATCAAATGAGATCTGATTTGATCATAGAATCGATACAATTTTCAGATCAGTCAATTCATCATTTACCTTTTTAGTCACATGCGTTTTAATCAGTGGGCAGTAACATTTACATTCAATTTTTTCACATTTCTTTCTTGTAGCTGGATGGCATGCTTCCTCTCCAAATCAACACCCAACAATCACACCTCATCTTCCATGGGTCTACTTGTCTTGCATACAGAATTTTCCTGGGGGAAAGCCTGTCACGTCAGAGTATAACAAATATACTGGTAATCCTTTCATTGTCGGTAATGCATCACTGCTGAGACACCGGAGGATTGCTGAGCATCTTTTGTTGTTCAATGTACAACAGCTGTATGATGCACACGATGACTGCACATCAGAAAGCCATGAAGCAAAGTGTTTGGATGATCATGTGTGTAACGCATGCAACAGGCAGAACTGAAAAGGGAATTAGGGAACAAAAATCCCACCAACACACTTTTATGAGGATTGTTCTGTGAGTGGGCCAGCTTCATATACTGAGTCAAACACACTGATCTGTGTTTCTTCTTCAGAGCACTGTGTCATCCACATACAGTGGTGATCACACAGTGCATCATGTGTGTAAAGCATACATTCACGAATCATGTATTTAAAGCATCCCATTCAACTGAATGGGAGTTCGGTCTTGCCTTTGAGGACACTGAGGTGGAAGATGATTATTATTCATGAAATCGTATTCATGCATCGTATTCATTCAAGATAATGCATCTCCAATGAAAGGCTAAATTCATCATATTTTTATTGTCCTATCATGTATTCATCTATTGTGCAATCGCATGTAATGCATAATATCCTGTTTAATGTGTCACTCTGAATGACTAAGCATCACATTGCACACATTAGCGAATGTTAAAATGGCTCCTATTCGATCACTGCACCTTTACAGTGCTTATTAAACAATTTCTTAACCAACATGTTATTGTTGATTGATTGTTTTGCCAAACGAAGGAAAAAGTCAGGGAAAGGAAAAATGTCATGCACAAAAATGGAAAATGAAAAGATATGAAACATCAAACATCCCCGGATTATCTGGACGACAAAATAATCTGGACAAAAGAGGTTGATTGACTCATGGGTGGCAGAAAAAAAAATCGGGGTTGTCCAGGAGACCTTACCACACGGAAGAGAGAAACCTGTTGCTGGCCTGCAGCCTGTTTCCAGGCAGTGAATGGAAACAATTCTTCCAAGTGAAAAAGAGGAAGGCAGCAGTGTGGAAACACAAAAACAACAAAGCATATTTTAACTACACTTTGGCCAGTGAGCCTTAACTTGTAAAATCAAGGAAGGAAAATGCCAATGGAACCAGGAGATACGAGACTGGTTTAATAATACACTTGTTTTCGTGTTACAGACCAATAAATATTTGGACAAATAAATTACGCCACAATAGACTTGTATCTAAAAGTATCTTTGCACCTCCTGCCTCATTAAGTCAACTTTACTGACTTAAATACATAGTCAGAGTTTGAAAACTGTTATCATTCTCACTGCATGATATGAGGTCCTTACCTTCCCATTCAAACTCATTACTGTTGTCTGACGGTGTATCAATATCGTCCAGGTCCAGCTCTGTACTGTCATCCAGCTCATCAGAGAGAAGAGATCCTTCACTGCGGTCAAGTGTCAGACTGATGTCCGGAGCCGCAAGTTTCTTCTTTGCCTTCTTGCCATGGTCCATTACGTAGTCTTGGGTAGATACCAAGACATTAGTGTTTTTAACGTTGTCCGTCATAATAGAGGTTCAGATTTTTTCAGGTATATAATACCACTCCATGATTTCTTTTCCCATCACATCTAATTTAGGACAATCCATAGAGCTTGTGAGGCTTCAATAGTCTGAGTTACACAAATCAAGAACCATCTTCCAGTGCTTGTCTTTTACTACAAGATTCTTTCACTGTGTTATTCTCCCTCTACTTGAGCTATGCAATGAAAAAATATCCTTGTAGATTTTGTACAGAGTGCATTGAACTGGCAAGCTGGTCACACTGCTGAAGCCTTATTTAGTTTTGGGTGAACTTTCAAATGAATTTTCGCACAAGACTGAACAAGAATTAACAGGAATGATTACAGCAACCAGTACCTCTCCAAAATGTACATGTAGGACATGTGAGTTTGAAGACAAGACTTGACAAAATCTCAACATGTTTTTTTTGTTTGTGGTAATGCACCATATACTATTATTACTTACCAGGGTCTCTGTCTTCAGAAGTCCCGGCAAAAAGCTCGTCTTCAAGCTCCTCCTCCTCCTCTGGTAGGGGTCTAAAAAGCAAACATGAGGTGATCAACTCTTCAGTAGGTCTATGCTTCATGTGACTTTCAAAACACAATCATGTGATGGAATGCTTTTAGCCAGGACCCATACATAATTCACATCATTGTATATATACTGTATATATAAAAAACAATACCGTGGAAAGTCCTCATCCTGCCACTCTTCCTTAAGTTCAACCCCTTCCATTCTTAGGCGGGCTTCTGTTGTGGCGACTGACTCTTGGCGCTCGAGGCTGGGAAACAAAACACAAAAAAAGGTTATGCTATCTTTTATGTTTAATGATCTCTAATTGCTAAAAGAGTCTCTTGTACTACAAATATATTAAGAACCAGAGCAGGGCGAGCAAAGATTATCCGTGACAAACGAAATCCAAACACATACAATTGGTTATCTGTCAACTCTTGCTTGTGACTTGTACAATCCTCAAAGGATTATGGGGGAAACATTGCAGTCGTATTGATTTACCAAGAGTCAAAGGCAATTTTTGTTCTTAGGTTAATACCTCAGCTACAAAAAGCTTCATTAAGTTACTGGATATGGACATTTATGGTGATGGATCATTGGAAGATAATGGAAACATTTTCACTAAATTGATTCTAGCAGCACAAAAGCTGTTGTCACATTATGTCATCGTATGCTCTGCTGATGTTTACGGCTCATAATACACTTCCTATGGTAGGTGAACAGTTGTGTAATTGTTCATATAAACTGACTTAGTGACAACTTTGTCACTAGCACCCAAAATCAATTTGCATCACTTTACATATGTTTTTGGTCATGATGCGCACGACATGGCAGATGACCATGTTTGGCCTCACAGTTAGTATGAAGAATAAATCTATTTAAATCCAGTCTGGAGTTGTCAATTCTGCCAGTTACTTACCACCTCATTTAGCAAGGGAAATCTTTGTTTGTCTACATACCAAGCAGTGCATTGCTCTTTACCATCAGTAACACCATATAGTCTAATAAATGTGAAACAGCCATGACGGATTCATTGCGCCAGCTAACAGACAGATGATTTGTGCAGCCGTGCTTATTACCATGCGATTCAAAGCTGATACACATTGCATAGAGTTAGACTAGAGTTAGAGTGTGTCCTCGAGAGTTTAGGCTTGCAGCTGGCCACATAATCAGATCACTGGCTTCTTGTAAAGCTTACAAGCTTGTGTTAAGGGCTTAGTTTATAAACCAAAAGGCTACTTACTAATGCTGATCATGGTATCTATATCTTTGCTGTACAGAGCTCCCTTTGATGCATTATTAACATGCACGACTATATTTGTGCTCCCAGACACACAAACATTCTGGACATTTGGTGCTCAACATTTCATAATGTTCATCAGTTTAGCGCTTTGCTTATGTATAACGCTAATCCCCACATTACATTTCAAATCCAACTGAGAGAGGTATGAGTGCCACAGGAATGCGGTTTCCTGAAAAGGAATTCTTGCAAATCAAAGTACACTTGGGACCTGGCTCCATGTAAGTGAAATTGGCCACATTGGTAAATCGATGTAAAGAGAAAAATAAATGACAGTTTTAAAACTATAATAATAATGCACTAAATGCAAGCTGAATGAAGAAACACGTCAGAGGTGGGTGGTTTGGGAACATTGATGACTATGCTGACACTTCTTGGTCATGACCTCCATTAATAGCTCATAGTTCACATATTACAATATTTCATACCAATTTCTTTAAAGCAATATCACGACAATTGCAAATCTGGGTGAAGATTTTGACCTGTGTTTTTCCCCATAAACTCTTCATATATCCCATATTTGTGATGAAAACACATGGGAAGAATGACCAAACCTTGATTTTATATTTGCTTAATTTCATATTTAATCCCTTCATAGCACTACAGTGCAAACTGGTCAGACTTATTATAAGAAAGTCTTGCATTCCCTTGCACTTCTCAGGTCTGTAAAGAAATTCTATAACACATGAATCCATATCTGTCAGACAGAAAATGTCCTAGTGGGCATAAGTGAAGACCCTTATGTTGAAATTTCCAATTTCTCTGTCAAGAAAGCTGCCTGTTATAAGGATTAAAAAGGCAAAAAGTAAAATCCAAACTCCCACCTTATCATTCAAAACATAGATCAAGTAGAGGATATCTCCAGGGGGTGAGAACAAAATGAAAGGTCATCTCCATATGGTAATCACATTTAGAAACTTGTACTGCTGTCCAGGTGTACACTCACTTCTATTCTAACCTTGCATCTGTAGGGATGTGCTCAGACTTGCATGAGCACATCCCTACAGGCTACACTTTTTTCTTTTTTTTTGCCAAGGATCACTGAGTCATTCTCTTTTAAAAGTTAATCAAAGGTCAGCCAGGTGTAGCTCTGTGTAGCTATGTGATGCTGCCAAACTGCCCGCAGATGTTACCTGATATAATCTACAGAGGCTTGAGCCAAGGTTAGTTTCACCAGAACAATGTCAGTCCTTTAACAAGCTCTGCAGGGTAATACATTTCTGAAAATTTGTGTCATTTTTTTTGTTTAGATTGTGCCAGAAAAAAGATCTGCTGGATTGCATTACATGTAATATGATCCTACAGGCTAGTCTACTACAGAAAAAAATAACATGGCACTGTACAGGTGTTCCTGTTATTGTGTGAATAATGCTGTGGAAATAAATGTTATACCAGCCTCAATCAAGCTTGCTGCATTACCTGATCTATTGGCCAGACTACAAATAGGAGAATACTGCAATATTTGGACAGGACTTCCCCTTCACGTTTGGTCTGATGAAGCAAATATTAGCAATTAGCACTAGTATTCGCTATAACGCTGTAGTTTCTCTGGCCTGTGCACTGGAAAACATTCACAGACACTTGCACACACAGTTTGGATCAGGTGCTGTTGTTTGGGAAATGAGCCTTAATGTAACGAAGACATGAAACAAGACACTAGCAAACAGCTTTAAGTCGCCAGGACGTAGGCAAACACATACACACACCTTCCTGTAGGTCCAGATGGTCGGCGCAGCTGAGGAAGGTTCACCGGGGTAGAGCTTCTTGCTCCCGGCTGTTTCTGCTCATTGTCTGGAGTCGTCCTTTCCTGTGGCGTACCTCTTGTTTTGGTTGGACTCTCTTGAAGTGAGTCTTCGCCATTTTCAACCATAGAGGCTGCGCGATTTTGTAATTCATCCAACTCTTCCTCGTCATCACCCTCTCCCGATACCCCAGAAGACGAGGGGCTGGGGGTCTGGCCGTTGCCCAGCTCGTCGTCGTTAGTCCTGCTGGGTGTGACAAAATCTGGGCTCCTATTGTTCAAATTCATATCACTTACACCCTTCAGCACCGCTTCGCTCTCAATCACATCCGATGCCATATGTTTCCCCTGTCGCTAAAGCGGATCAGAATAAAGAGTCAGCCGGTGAAACTTCGAGGGAAAAAAAGGCTGTTTTGCTACTTTTCAAACCCCAGTTAGAAAGGTGAATCTGACAACTCTTTTAAAAGTTTGTGGCTAGCGTGTTAGCTCCTTCCCGCTGTAGAGCTAGCCAGGGAGACTGATGTTGACAGCCAGCGACTCCAACTAACACCATTTCTTATTAACCAAAGTAATGTGTTAAATGTCACACGGGCTGAACAGATAAGTCACTTTTTTTTCTAAATGCGTCACGGTGCTGTGATCTCGGGAGCCCAAAAAACTGCGCTAGCCTTGCATAAGCAGCAATGGTGATCCGACTTATCAGTTTCCTTCCTTCCTTCCTCCAAGTCAGAGT
Source organism: Trachurus japonicus (assembly GCF_045865225.1). NCBI lineage: Eukaryota > Metazoa > Chordata > Actinopteri > Carangiformes > Carangidae > Trachurus > Trachurus japonicus. The sequence goes on from NC_140912.1 coordinate 14,109,415, forward strand.
GGGTCTCCTCCCGTGGACGTTAACACACGGTGGTCACGCTGCTAGCTCCTGGGCTACAGTTAGCTCATGTAGCCACAGAGGAAGACGGTGAGCTAATAATGTTGTCCACTTCACTTGACGCCGGCTTGTTACCCATACAACTGGGAGACAGTCGTCAGCTACGAAAAAAAGTTAGGACAACAACTCCATGGGTCAATTTACAGTACAGAGTGAGTATCCGAAAACTTATTTAGCCAGGTCCTCCCGTAGCAACCTCGGCAATGTTACGATAATAAAACTGTTGTTTGCTAACGACGCCAGCTAACCGACACATTCAGTTGTTGCGTTTCCAGCTAGCGGTAGAACAGCCCCCGGGTTGCCAGTTGTGTCTCCTTCAGACACGTACGGTACGTATACAGTAGGCTATTTAAAAAATCACATCATGAAGCAAAAAAAGCCAAGGAAAGCACACACAGCTATTATTTTCAATAATAATTATTAGTTTATAAGTTTATTGCAGATCCCCATTAGTCACAGCCTCAGCCGCGACTAGGCCTATTCTTCCTGGGGTCCACAGTTACAATATTAAACTTTTCATAAAGTAGGACTCAAACTCAAACTACTCCCTGTTGCAGCTTTGCTGTGTTGTACCTTCGCTCGCAAAATTATACTTTTACCAAGCTACCCCTCTACAATGTAATTGTTTCTGACTGCTCTTAAAGCAAACCTGGCAACCCTGACAATCTTGGCCTTTCTGTATAGAAACTTTGCTGAGGCTTCAAAGTTTCACTGCCCTCTGCTGACAGTGGAAATTAACTTTTTAGCTTTTTTTTTTCTTTTTCTTTGTCTTTTTCTTTTTTAATCTATTTCTTTTTCATTATTATTTTACAGCTACTACTGCCAGAACACAAACACCACGTTTCATTTACTTATATTTATGTAAAGAAAAAAATTGACCCCTAAAATTTAGTAATGGGCCAGTTCCTGTGGTAGAGATGATCCTAATTCGGCTTTACTGAAGTAAACTAACAAATTTATATTAACAGTTACAGATGGCATACTTACGCTCCTTTTATAAAATAAGATAGGTAGGCAATAGGCATACATTGTTTTTATCCAATGATAACAATAGAGTAGAGGCTGACTGTTGAACTCTATGCTTCATTGAATGCACTGACACTGCTGTGCTGCTAACATGCTGCATGTTTATTTTAATGTGCTGCTCTGCTCTGTTTTAACATGCTGTTCTGTTTATAATACACTGCACTTCAGTGTTAATTAGTTGTGTTGATTTTCTGTTTATTTTATAGGAATTATAGGGCTTACTGTTATTGTACGGTGCAGGTCCTGAATACAAATTTCGTTTCATGTGTAAGCATGCAAATAACAATAAATTGAACCCTGAACCTTGAAATAAAGTAGTTAAAATGATCCTCACCTTAACTAGTGCACATTTAACATTAACACACATTTAACTTGTCAGGAACTAGTTACTTTTGCTGCTAATACTAATGATGACTACTTCTGCCCCAGAAGTCTGGTAGAAGTCAAAAGTCTATATGTCAGACCAAAGCAAGTAGCACTCTCAGTGTATACTGGCAGTCCATGGTTATACATGTGTAATGAGTGTGGACTTTTCTCTGAGATGGTACAAAAATACACAATAGGACATAGCCTACACAAATATCTTGATAGTATCGAACACAACAAAATATTAGATTAACAATTGTTTGACATTGTCTAATATAATGTTTACCAATATCATTTGAGCCTGATTTGGAAAGGAAAGGATTACGCCTTTCACTTCAGAGGGCAGTGTGTAACCTTATCATCAGTGATTAATTTCAACCACTAGGTGGAGGCAGATGATTACTTAAATGCTGCAGTATGAGGCTTTTCATTGATTAAAAACAAAAAAAAACTACCATAACTCAAACCCTTTTAAAAAAGCACTCTGTCTGAGACATAATGAGGAGATAGATTTTAAACAACAAATTAAAAATATTATACATGCAAGACCCAATTTTTAATTTCAGTTTTTAATTTTCAGTTGAAAATGTTATTTGTCTGAATTTGGCAATCTCTTCATTAGTGACAAATAAATACATGTCAATTCACTTTCTTAAGTAGTGATATTCTTGCGTCACCCCTCAGGTTAGACTTTATTCATGAATATGTCTGGAGAGAAGAGAGCGTTAGATCTTATAGGTTAAAGAGCCCTCAACAACTTCCAGACAGAAGTAAGTCAGCTGCAACAAATGGGCTATAATTTCTCTTTTGGGGGTAGTTATAATTGCCATTGTATTCTCGGACCTCAATGTAAAAAAAAAAAAAAAAAAAGACAGAAAAGAAAAGACTTCCATAGATCTAATGTAATGATGTTGCTTGGTTAATACCTCCTCAGTGTGCAGCAGATAATTCAGGGAGATTTCTAATTAACACATTGCTATTTACTCTGGTGGATCATTAGGCCTCATCACAAAAGGATAATCCAGTCAAATTAAGAGTTTATGCTTCTCTACCTTCCACCATGGTGCTGTTTGCTAATGAGTCATGTTGCAATTATCTAACAAATTAAGACAAATGTTGCCTGTTTAGCCAAGATAAATCTGTTGAGCCATGCTATAGCATTAGCATATGTTACTCAGATAGACGAAATTGTCTTGAGCATTTCTAGAAAATTAACTTCATTACATCGTCAATTTAATCAAACATTTTGATTTGAAAATGTCCTCCCCTTATTTGTATCATTCAGGTGACTAATTAACAAAGCCAAATATGAATAAAATGGTGATAATGTGATTTTTTTTTTTTTAAATCAAAGTGACACTAGAATAAGTTCCACAGGTCAGCAGTGAAAAGCCTATTATTGTCTGATTCAGGATGCACCCAATTCATCCTTTTTTAAAAGTAATATAGGAACTTGAATCTCAGATGCTGTCGCAGACCCCTCCTTTCGTGATGAAAGGAAGGATGAACGTTAGGATCAGAGATGGAGGCATAACCTATTTGTGAAGCAGAATCATTAGGAAGGTTCTTCAACCAATTTCCATAAGTGGGGTAGCGGGAAGTATTTAGGCTACTCGAAGTATATCACTAATGAGAAAAGACAAAAAGGATTCATGTGCATGTTTTATGCAATCTCTTTCTGGGTGTAGATGAATAATTATTTATGATTGCAAAGCCTAAAAGGGAGGCAAGAAGATAGCAACTGCAAAGAGACTGGTAAAAAATTTAAAGAGGAAGTTAAATGAATATTTAAGGGAAGATGAAATATTTAATGGAAACAAATGAGCAAAACATTTAAAACGGCATGATAAATACAAGTGAGTGCCATTAAAATGGCCCTCATAATTTGTGCTATTTGCTGCAGTAGCCATAAGGTCTCACATACTCGTAATGGAGTGAACTCAGGACTCCAACAATTGTTTTCAACTTGCCAGTCATTGTGTGAAGACTCTGTGTCTGTAACCCAGGGCTGACCTCATAGCTGAGAAATATTAGCCTTTGATTCCGTGTAGTTTGTATTGATGCCATGAGGCACAAACAATTCATGTTTTATTGACCTTCTTCAAGTTGAGGTTAGAGGTCTGGAAAAAAAATCCACTCATAAATTGTAAATATGGTTGCAGTCCATTTCTCACGAGATATTCTGAATCAGGATTTATCATGACATCATACTTTCAATCTGATACTTACACCTATACATTTTGTGAGTGTCACCTTCCGACAACAAACGATAAAAAAAGGAGTATGTACCAGCTCACGTTCATTTGTTTTCCAAATGCGAAAATAATTAAATCAGCAAACAAATAATTATTCAAGTCAATGAGAACAATTATCTCAAAGACGCCTCTGAGACTTGGATATGCATACTGAATTGATTAATTATCCTGCTAAAGATAATTGAGTGGAGCTAGATCTTTGACTGCTTCCTCTCAACATACTGCTGCCTCCATTTTGATCTCAACAAGAATATCATCTCCACTATCCTTTACAATATGTGCTCATTGTGAACACTTCTCTTTGTGATCATAAAAAATGCCATGGTGCAATATAGGATTCATTTTTTTTTTTAGCCCTGCTGCTACTCCACATTACTCTTGGACCATGAGGAAAAACCTAAAAATGTCCATGGCCACTCGTCTCTTACTTAAACTTCATGAACCTTATAGGTTTTCACAATATATTCCAATCTTTATTAAATTGCCTATTAAATGTATCAAAAAAATATAGCAGTGAAGTGACCTGTGCTCATCTGTCCAAGTTCAACTTTGTCAGCGACGCTGTGTCATGCCCTCACTAACCTGTGGGCAGACTGTTACTTACTTCTGAGCCAGACAGAGATCATTACCTCTGTGAATGATGGCGAGGCAGCCCGAGCCCAACAGCTTTATTTCCCAGCTCAACTCAGCGGATGCAAGCCATCACATCCTGTTAACAATTCCATGGCTCCACCATAAAGATAAGCTCTCTCAATCAGCTCCGTGTGTCTCAGTCACCACTGAAGGGCCATCAGTCATCACTAGCCTGGACGGGGGGCCCCCCTCCATATTCACTTGTGATTGACACCATTTAGATGATTCAGACAGAATCAGCAGGCTGTTTATTTCCTCTATGGACCGGTGCACTGTTTTCTGATTAAGGGAGTTCATGAAATATTTATTTTTGATATCAGTTTAGTCAAGCTCATGTAATCTGTCTTTCGTCTTTGAGCAAATATTGGGCCATTTCATGTGGAATCTCGCAAATGCCGAGATGAATTAAGTCAGAGGCTTTGACATTTTAATCAGAACGAACATAAGAAGGCAATTCTCACTGTCGACACATATGAGGGTCATTTCAGTTGTTAAGGATCCGCTTGCCATAACATTTAATCGTTACATCCTAATGATTCATTTACGTGTGAGATCAGGTTGATATTTTATGTATAAGCACACATTCTATTCAAGGCCTTTTATTCTATTAACCTGTCCTGTCTTTATTAGATCATTTCTGAGATAATTCCCATAAGGCTTAGCCTTTGATAAATATGCTTTTAGGTCTACCTAATTAATGCATTCCACTGTGATTTTCTTCACTTGTCACCCACTCTTTAACCTCATAGTGAAGGAACAGACTTTTCCTACACAAATTAAAGGTCCTCAGAGACGCTGCACACGTGTGATAATGATGTAGTAGTGGTGCTGTACAACCTGATATCTTATCTTGAGGGCCTTGTTGAAATGTTTTGAAAAGAAATGCATTACATGACCTCACTATTATGGAGTGTGTATACATTCCAAGCAAACATGTTTTACTTTATTGTCTGTTTTCAGCTGGTAAAGATGACATTTTCTATTGATTAACCAACAAATTATATATTTTTTGATACAGGCGTTTCTGTATTAGAAACATAAGTGCAATAGTTTCTTATTTTCTCCATGATTATTATATTATTATTAATATTGTATTATAATTCATAGTGTATCAAGAGACTTAAATCTCATTTAACTGTCTCTTTACATGTCTCCAGCAGAAAGAAACAAACATGTGGCTCCACATGTGTACAGACATAGAAATAGAAAGACAAAGAAATGGCCTGGTGTTGAGGCGGCATTTCTGGGGGGACACAGATGGATTGGCCTTCGCTAGCTAGTCTACTATTTCCAAATTAATAAATGCAATTCTGCATCTTTAACTATACCACTCGATTTTTCCTTTTACTGCCAGCATAATTGCCGTTTCCAGCCAATGTGACCAAGGGACCATTCATAGGTATAATGAATGGGATGAAGTGGTGATCAGCATAGATGCTTACAACCAAAGTCTGCTCAGTAAGTGAAAGGCCAGCTGTACCTGTAAGTTATCACTACACAATATGTCACATAAAATGTATAAGATGGTGTTTCTCCAGAAAACGCACCCTGCTATTATGTGCATTAGAACTATGTTAGCCTTTAACCAGCTGTCTCCTGTTACTGTAAAATGTTACAATGAGGCTGAACAGGGGGAAAAAGGCTTAAAAAGTCACAATAGGGTTTGTTGTCTGACTCTATGGTAACAAGACCCAGGGTGCCTGGTGGTAAAGCGGAGTCTTTACAAATAGTAAACAGTCTTTATACGCACCCAAAGAGCAAAGGTTGTTAGGGAGAAAAAGCTGAGGTTCTTGGGTGGTCAGTGGGTGAATTCATTAACAAAACAGACAAATAAATCAGCCTTTCATTGAGTTTCAGATCATACAGACTGAAGGTACTTAAAGAACCCACTCTGTACCATGAGCCCTCGAGACTGCAAATCTTGACTATTGTTACGTGATATTCTCAGTATGGCAGGCTGCATAATATTTTATGATGAACACAACTTTTATTGTTGGATGTTGATGCTTTGCAACTTGACTACAGGATGAATGCACAATATCATTAGGCGATGTTATGTTAATTAGGGTTTAGGTTGTAGTCACTTAGGGAGTTGATGATAAAAATTGGTTTATAGTGTGTATTAGCTAAATGCATATGTTGGGTGAGTACGATGTCATATGCATCAAAATACAGGACCATCGATACATTAATGATTTTGCCATGAAATGGGGTTCACTGAGGACACTCGGTGATCAGCACAATTCCCGTTACTCTGTTAAGTGTTATCATATTATTTAAGCAAAACAGAGTTTTGACGTCTGCCTGAGCTATCAAACAACCTTTAGTACACTCATTGTCAAAGTGAGATGCATCTTTCAAAATCAAAGATTGATCAACCCCTCAGCCAACACAAAGCTCTTTGAAGCACCCTTTTAATTTAGTGTGTGAGAGAAGCATACCGGTAACTGTCAGTGCATGCATCTTAGATCCAGGGAGTGATGAGTAAAAGCAAAACTTATAATTACTCTCCTTGTCACTTTTTTATGATAAATGTTTAAGTTACCATCCACACAAAACAATAAATATTGTGCACAAAAGCTGCTATTTTCCCACTCTGGCTTCGAGCCTTCTAAAGAATTTATTCACCATTACAGCCAAACAGTGTAACTACAAAAATACTTTTCCTTGTCTTTTGAAAAGATGAAATATTTTCTCTGCTGTGTAATTCTCCTCTCTGTATTTCGAGAGATACTGACCTAAAAAGGTTGATCAAAGACTGTTGGAACTCCACAGCCTGCAGCAACCAATAAATTGGTCCATTCGATGTTTTGCACTGACAAATTATTCTCCAGAGTACTAACATTCTTGGTAGCAACTCAATTAGCAAGAGACAGATGTAGCAAGAATTCACATTTATGTTTCATAGGCGTTTCAATATTTTATTATTGCAGTGCATGTTAGCATGGACCTTTTTTATGTCATAGAAATAGTAACTATTTGCTAATTCTCACATAAAGTGATAGTTGTTTTGGTGCGAATTGCAGATTTGAGGAGGGAACTACACTCTGTATAAATCCCTTTAGGCTTTTGCGCAATGTTGGTATGGCCCTGAGCATCCATATGCTTTAATGTGATGGTTAAAAGCCAATATTTCTTATTATGGCTAGGGGAGACTGATCCCACTCACTGTCAATGTAAAGAGAAATGTCGACAAAGGAAAGTGGGGAAATCATACCTAGGAGAAAAATAACTTATTAATGCAACTCTTTGTGAAGTTAATATTTAAACTTTATGAGTCAGTTTCAGTTTATCTCAGTCTGATATGATATTTGTCGGATTAATAACTGACACATTGCAAGAGAAGTAAAACAAAAATCCATTATTCCCATTAGTAAAGAATGACTTCTACAGATTAGTCCGAAAATATATTAGTCAGGTAATTAGAGTAGACTGAAGGAGCTTATTCATTAATCGCCATCGCCGTGAACACTGTGAGCGTACGTTGTCTTAAGAAAGAAACACAGATTTGCCATACCTGGCCATCTTTGCACAAGGGAATATAGATTGTCATTAATATGCATAGGTCCCTCTTGTCTATGTTTGGGCGTTTGATATTAACCCCCAGAAACATTGGTGACCTTTTGCACGAAACCATATGGTTAACAGTGAGTGATCTCCCAGCTGTTCAAGCATCATTTACCCCAGAAAGGCATGAAAACAGAGAGGTTTACAGCACAACTGAATGAGGGCAGGTAAAAACAAATGAAAGACTTCACTTCAGACAATAGAATTAGGTGAATTGTAACTCATTTATTTTCCTAATTAAGTTGTTTATTTATATAAACAACTTAATAAATGATCCCAAGAAAATAAATAATCTCAGTGGTCTATGATAGAACACTGAGATGTTTGAAGTCTCTCTTGGACATTAATTCTTCAGTGTTTTGTGTATGTGTACTTGTGGATTACAGCGCGTTAATAGCGTAAATATATAATTATACTCATGTTTTGAAAATCAAACATTAGGGATTACTACCTTATGTCACAGGAACTGAATCCAGTGAGGTATGACATACATGCTAATGCATCTACAGTGTTTTTCTAAACACGTTGAGGCTTTGCATGTGGCAGCAGCGGCAAAACACATGGTGCTCTTTCTGTTATGCAAATATGAAATGGAACCAGAGCACAATAACAGCTTTATAGTCTCACTGTACATTTGCAGAGAACGTCTGAGAATACCAGACTGCATAATTAACTGCCAATGAAATGTTCCCTTGAGTCAGTCCTCTGCTTTATTAACAAAGTAATGCAGTTATTTTTAATTGGCCATTTCATGGCAAACCAAATTAGATAAAATGACATGGAGAATGTTAGTCAGTGTATTGGCTTCTCTTCCTTTGACGTATGGTCATGATAAATAATATTATATACTTCTCATCAAACATAAAGGATATGATCTGAAATTTACTCTGGAGTGGATTTAATGTGAGAGAGTGTTCTGGGACCTGACAAACAATATATCTATTTACTACTACAAGGTGTGAGCATGAATAATATCACAGTGTTTATGGTGACATACTTGTTATAGGTGGGCATGATAACATAGAGTTGCAATATGTAAATATATATTTATGTTGTGTTAAGAAATGTTTTAATTTTTTTAGTGATCAATATCTTCTTTTTTTTGAAAATTCAATTACATTTCTAAAATACTTTTAGTTTGTTGTTCATTTTCAGTACAGGTAGTTGGGGCTAATTTTATATTATTACTATTATTATTATCATTATATCTTTTGTGTACCTATTTATTGTATATTTTCACAAACATTTCATAATTTTGTACGTCTGTTTATGTTTACATACAGTGGTGACTGTGTTTAGACATGCATACAATAGTATAATTAATGTTGTCACTACTTATTGTTTGCTTATGTGCCAGTATGATTTCAGATGCAAGTGCGATAATATTTGAGATAAATCAGAATGTACCTGTGTGTTTTATGCAGCCTATTGTCTATGCCATGGTAACACTGAGTAGCATTCAAAACATGATCTAAGGCTACAAGAGTTGCAGAAACACATTGCAATACTCTTCTCATCATAGTTTGAGATGGACTTGTTTAATAATGTAGATCAAAGTAAAAGTTAAAGAACTGAAAGCACGAGGCGCCCTTTGTGGCACCCCATGAAATGTACTTGCAGCGTAGCTTAGAGAAGACAACCAGAGGGTTGAGGATCAGTTGTGAGGACATCAAACAGTTCAGTCTCTTATTGAAGAAATACTGGAGAATTCTTTGGTAAGCGAGCCTGTCTTTTTCCTGGCAGAGATTACAGAGTTGGTGTTGCGCTTAGCAGCAGGGAGGCACCAGTGGAGAACTACCTGGATAGTTTTTTTTTCTAACCATGCACAGACCTCTCCCAGAATGGATCATTAGCACTGTGCCAAAGATGGATGGGAACTTTCTGCTCGACTTGCCGGCCACCAATGTAAGGGAAAGACGTAGGCTCTCCTCTGGTCCCTTGGTCTGCCTGCTGACCTGCTCCTGGGTCTTAGTTAACATTCAGGGGGCCCTGACCTGAAAAGCAGGCTTGGCAGCAAAACCAAGGTCCCATCCTCCCCAAAGAAATTAGAGGTGGTAATCTTTCAGGAACAACTTGCTAACCTTCCCAGACCATGTAAATGTAATGGATGCAGCTGATTGCCCCGCTCCTGTTTTGCCGCCCCTCTGTGTCTTGCTGTCACTGGCCGTGGCAGGTTGTGGCCAATTTGTGTGTATCTGACAGCTCAGAAGTGACAAATGATGGCTAGGGCTAAAAGAAGGTTACATTTAAACACAGCACAGGTCAGTGGGGTAGATGGCTGAACGCTAAATCATTGTCAGGGAAACTAATGATACAACATTATAAGACAACAGGGCAGGGTAAAAGATAAAGTGCAGAATGTCATACTGATACTGTAATCAACCGATGTTTGTAACAACCCCACATTTGTCTTGATTTTGCATAGACGTTCACATATTCTCCTCTCTGCTGGATGGAAATACTGAGGAATCACACAAACAAAGCTGTTTATGCAGCTGGGTTCTTTTGTGTGGCAACAGAACATCATGTCATTATGATCCCTGGCTACATTATTATAGCGATTCTGGAAATATAATGACCATTTATCGCCCTGTCATACTATTGTGACTATTCCAGTTTCACTGTAATTAAAACACAAAATACACTTTGTTAAGCATTGGAAACAAATATTTAATTCGCCGTGTCTAAGATCTGTTACACCTGCTGTAGCAATTTCAAAAACACACAGGAAGTCTGAATAACAAACACCGAAAGAGCCTGGGAACTGAAGCACGAGTTGTGGCATCTTGACAAGTCTTTAAGTAATTCTTACAAGAACAAACACCCCTAGGCTCACTTGCTTCATTGCTTAAGTCAAAACAGAGAGTACATACACTATGCTGCCAAGGAAATCAGATAAGTAGTGCCCACTCTTTTAATGAGAAAATTTAGATTATGACAGAGAAAAATATGGGCTAATGTCTTGTTGGAAAGGTTGTACACTCAATATGAATCTAGTTATACACACATCAATATACTAAAGCATGATTGTGTAATTATTTAGATTTATCACCAGGATTGTGATCCTGCCATTTCATTCTCACTCTAGTTTAATATATCAATATAAACCAGTACCACTTGGATTTTTTTTTTCCTTAATGCCATATAAAAGCCAGTGCGGCAGCTAATAATAACCACTGGTACAACCCAACTCCATGTAGCTGGAGGTTATGTGGACATGGAGTGTCCAGGAAACTCAAGGACGGCTCACACTCCCAGATTAAACAACATTCACTCTCTGTCAAATGCCTAGCTCCCAAAACTGCCAAGCCAGAGGAAAATGAGCCCCCACATGACCCTCACTGTGGATGACAGGATAAAACACAAGACAGTTGTGCCTGAAGGAGACCCAGGATAACGAAATAATCTTTAATCTCTGTCCCTTCGAGGCACTTTCAACACCTGTTATTCTTGATGGCATTGTGAGAGAGGGTGGCTCGCAGATTCATTTTAAGCCTGGTAATTATTACACTAATTATTCACTTCGGTGTGGGGTGATTACCAGTCCTCGTTCAGGTGAATACACGTCCGCTTGCACACCAGCTGAGGCCAGAGCAGCTCGGTGGAACAGTTGTTCCACTCCTTTTTCCCTTGCAGATATTTGACCTCTTGTCATGTTTGCAATCTGTACTTTGGGGGGAAGGGAGAAAAACAGCCAGAAACTTTTAATTGCTCAACAGAAACAGTAGTGAAAGACACAGGTTTGGCCATCTGTTCAGCCCACACCATCTCTTTAGCAAAGAAACTTCCTATTTAAACAGGTTGCATGGTTTTCCATCATACTGTGTGATGGACCTATTGGGACTTTCTCATAGCAGAGTAGTTGCTATGCCATCCTGCGTAACGATGAGACATTATTTCTCTTAAATTAATGAGTACCCATAGTATTTTTTTCTCCCTCTCATTAATCTTTAATGAATCAAGATATATTCTTTTCATTAAACGGGACGCATTTATAATCGGGGCTTGGGGCATTGAAAGCCTTTAAGACAAATATTTCTGCTCTTTGACTAGATTTAATTCAATTAGTAGAAATACAACATCAAATACTATGCCTCCATTAACAGATCTTTCATGTTAAAAATGAGTATCATGAATATTGTATCTGTGACCATATGAAGACAATTACTCTCTGATGCTGAAAATACAAAAAAGAAAGAAAGAAAGAAAGAAAGAAAGAAAGAAAGAAAGAAAGAAAGAAAGAAAGAAAGAAAGAAAGAAAGAAAGAAAGAAAGAGAAAGGGGGGTTAGACAGTGAGACATTTCCCACTATTGTACAGGTAGCAATGATTTTTTGATCAGAGACTGTTAAGTCCACATCATTGTGTCATTGTTTGAATATGAAACTTCACAAAATCCACTGTGTAGGAAAGGATAAATAATCTAGACATGATCAGGCAGTTTGCTGTATGTCCTTTTCTATATCATCATGAGCTCTGTTTTTTTTTGAAGAAGAAGAAGACATGGATAATCCATTTGTTTATTATCAATACTATTGTGTTATTTATAATACTGTCAACTAATTCCTATTTATGATATAAATTCTGTGACCCAAGCCTATTTATTTTTTTAAAATTTAGTGTTGACAGCAGGTCACAAATACTTTTGCTTGCATTTTTTTAGAGAACAAAGGTGCCATATAATCACCTAAAACAGCTGGACGATGTAGCAAATGTTACGCAAACAGAAGTAAATTATTGAACCACTTTCAGCTGTAGGTTTGCTTTGCTTTGAGCACATGAGTTATTTACAGCACCAGAACTGTGTCTCAGAACAAGCTGCAGTCCCTATGCTCCTTGTAATAAAGACATGGTCTAGCCATTTTAACAAACAAAGAATGTAATGGATGTGTTTCCAATAGTTTTCAGAGTCAAGGTATATTGCATCAGTATTTGTCAATAGAACAAGTGAATTGTTAGTCTTGTTTTTTGCAGCATTTGTTAACAGTAAGAAAACTGTAGGGTACCAGACTTATCCTTTAAACACACACACACACACACACACACACACACACACACACACACACACACACACACACACACACACACACACACACATATATTGCATATATAGCCTATTGTAAGGATATGAGAAAGAGTTTGGGTTTACCTACATGGCTTTATATCCTAAAAATATTTTCACAGAATCACCTTCTATGATGCAAATACTGCTGTCACAATTGTGTGATACTCAAGCATTCAGTCACCTACTGCTCACCTTGAGAAACTCAAATGGCAATAAAAAAAAAAGAAAGAAAAAAATCTTTAAAAGTTAGAAAAATCAATGACAAGACATGTAATTCTCTGTCAGGCCTCCTAAAGGTCAGGTTTCACTGTCTGTGGAAGCACCACTGAAATATAAATGCTCTGTAACACTGCTGATTGCTTTACTCTCTAGGCAATGTCAATTTTGTGGAAGTACTTGCAGATTAAGTCGGCAGGACGTCAAGGGCCCTTGTAGAAGCTGCTATCTTGTCTTAGTGAAGGGTCCGAAAGCCCTTGTCTATTACCGGAGACACCCCAAGGACAGATGTTTTAGGCTTAGGGGGGTGATGGAGAATAATAGCACATTAGATTCCTAATGTCTCTCGGATGCAGGACTCGGGGGAGACAGAACTCCTGGGTAATCCAAATTCATCTCTGTCTCTGTCTCTCTCTCCTTCCCTCTCATTTCCTCCTTCCTTTCTTCTCTTTCTTCGCTCTAACCGGAGTTGGTTCCTCTCTGCCTCTTGAGGTGCTGAATCTTAGCCTGAAGCTACATGGTACACAGTCCATTCATCAAAGGCATGACCCTCTCCAGTGAGGGACGGGATGCTATGGACTAATGAACTCGGTGCACGGTACGAACGTATGTGTGTCATATCTCTGTACACAGGGGAGGGAATCTTTACTTATTACAGGACACCATTACACATAAACCAAACCTGTGTCATTATTCATTACAGAGATGTTGTATACTGTCATTGTCCTCATGTAGGATGGGAGATAATTCAGCTTAAAACAACAATTAAATGCAGACTGTTATTGTGATGTATTAGGGGGATACTAAATGCCTACAGCAGCCAATATACACATGAAACTGATGGATGTTTATGTTCTAGTGTAGAGAAAGTACCTGCAGGGACAGAAGTTTTGTCAGTCAATCATTTATAGGGCCAACTTTTTTCCTTTAAGGCCTTTCATCCTGGTAAATATATTGCCGTATAAAGCTAATATGTAATGAACAACTCTGCGGTAGCACTCCCCTCTGGAGTTTTTTTATTGTCATACATCATATGTAAATTGGGGATTAAGGGGGTTTTCATCTTTTTTTGTGTGTGTCCACACGTGAATGTTCAGTGTACTAAACACATGCTAGCGATATGAAATCCCTGCCCCCAGCCCACCCCTCACCGTTAGCATGGAGCCCCCACCCCCTCATCTCCAACCCCAGGCCAAGGGTACACCTTGATGAGTGAAGGGGGAGGCTAATTCAGTCCTCAGGCTTAATTAATCCTATGTCTTATTTGATGAATGGCTCCCAAATTGTGCTGTAACAGTGGTATTTTTTGTGGAGGGGGCTGCAGAAAGGTGTGTTGACACGATGCGAGGGGAAAGTCAAAGTCGGGACTTCCGAGCGGCTGGACTTGGGGCTTTGTTTGCAAAGTTGTTGTCCTCTGCGGACAGTTTAAGCCCCGTCCTCTGACGTCAGGCCGGCTGCAGAGACTGATGGGGCGCTGCAGGGAACATGTGTTTATGGATTTCTCCTAGCTAGGATCACTATAGGAGTCCACTGCCTTTGTCTCACGCTGGGTTTGTCAGTTTTGACAAACATGATTTGTTGTCCGTAAATACACAGAGTGCCCTCTGATGTTCTTTCTGTTTTACATGAAAATCTGCCTCAGGGGCACAACACATTACATTGATGAATCCCATGTTTGACTTTCTAATGAGAGGTGCCTAAACTATTGAAAACCAACAGTTTTTATTCCTAATGATTTTAAATGTGATGCAAAACCATTCACTTATTTGACCAAGGTTATAGCTGATTGAATGATATATCTACAGTATATATGCCATATACCAACTGGACAGTAAACTGAATTTTACTGTTATAGGGGGGCTCCAGCACAACTAGGCCTGCTATACAGTGTAATATAATTATTGTGATATGTACACATTTTTTCTTGTGTTGTAAATGTGCCTTGAGACCATATGATATCAGTACCTCCGACAGATTCAGGACTCCAGCTTTTGCCCCGTTTATGAATCCTTTTGTCACAAAGGGTTCTGTTTTAAGTATGCATTGTCCTAACAGAGGTAGCACTTAAAACTAACGATGTCATAAATTTTTCTGGCTAATGTGGCAGGCGTAAAGGGAGCTTTGGCGGGTGGGGTGAGGGTCTGGTGATTTGAGAGGAGGGATGATGAGATTCGGTGGCCTAGCCCAAGCAATGAACTTGATTAAACTAATCTCATCTCTATCAAAGCATCACTCGGATCCCCCTTGTCCCATTATTCATGGCAATGGGATAATTACACTGAGATGCAGATAGCACTGTGACATGAGCCCTCAGACCCTGGGCTATGCCACCACTATATGCGGCCTGTTCATTTTAAACACAGATTAATTATGGTCAATGGGATGGTTCACATCTGTCACTCTTAGTGAGAAAAATGGAAATGATTGCCCTCAAGATGATAAAGGATGTATATTAAGTCATCTTCTAGTTGGAGGTTCAATAGGGATGAATACAATCAGCATTTTAATGTTGACATCAGCAGTGTGAGTAATGTGGAAAAACAGACACAGCAGACATGACAACACCAATGTTTACTGTCATCGCAGCAGAAAACTCACAAGCCTGTCCTAAAACCAAAGTAAACAGAGATAATGAGAAGTGACTCTATATCTAAATCTGAGTGTCTGTGTGTGTATTACAGACATTAGCCTTTTGGTTTTTCTAATACTTGATTTTTACTAAAGTTTACAATTTATAAAAGTGAAGTCCCATTTTGAAAAAGCAACAAAATGTATTTACTGGACTTCAAAATCTTTGTTTGGTATCATTTCTAACCCCAAGCATACAAAATGATAATATCTATGTTTATGCTGCTAAAGCATGCTTCAATATATTACACTAAAGTCCTGTGATTCTACTTACAAATATTTTCCTTTTCAAGTAAAATGTTTTTTAATTAATAACACATAAATAATTGAATGCAATATTTATGTAATCAACTCAGAGGTGTTTGTGGTGCAGCGCGAATGTCTACACTCATTGGTAGTTTATACTGTGTGCACTCTTTTCAGGCACTTATATTTGCTTCTTCTGGGTGCCTTTTTTATTTATGGAGATTGTAAAGAGAAAAAAAACAAGTTGGCCTTTTCCTTGGGTTCAAAATAAATATAACCTCAAGCAGCTTAATTGTGCAGAGTCTGTTTTAACGGGTTTCATGTCTTTATTTAATTTTTTGTTTGGATGGCTGCGTCAAACACATGTACATTTAAATTTTGTTCAGCAAAGCAGTAAGAGGTGACTTCAGGATTGGCCTGACGGCTTGTAGGGTCCCCCAGTACACACACACACACACACACACACACACACACACACACACACCCCAAGGGACTCCAGTGGGACAACAGGGAGTGAAGAACAGACACCCAGCCACTGTAATTATCTCCTGGAGTGGTGTAAGTAGTCAGTCGGCTGTGCTCTGCCACGGTCAGAGCTGTGTGGCCCTCAGTGCTCGTCTGCAGGTTGTTTTTACCACTACAATGATTGGGCTTCTTCCCAGCGCACCCCAAGGATGTTTTTCTCCAGTTCAGTCTTTCAACTCTGTCCCTGAGGACTAGCATCTAGTAACTGACAACTGACCATACCACTTGAAACTAAACTAGATTATTTGGTTGCATATTGTACAGGCTCCCTTTTCTCTCTGTCTTATTTTTGAAGTCATCTAAGAGCACATTGTTTTGTTGTTAGAATGTAGATCAAGATCTGCCCCACAAGAATTTACTAAACATGCTATGTCCAGACGAGTGCAGACATATTTATTTTCATTGTAAGGAGTTTATATATTGAATTAAAAGAGCATATTAATTAACACTCATCCCTTTGTGCAGTAATTCTTCATATTTGGATTTGGTCCAATGCAGTAAACATGGTCTACGATGCAAATGTTGCCTTGTTGTAAAATGCAGGTTCAATGAAAGGAGACTATTGTCACCTTTCATTGAACTTGCCTTTTACATGCTCTGACACAAAAGTTATGGATTGCAAATTAGGAATACTTACAGACAATGGTACAAAGAAGAAAACAGTGCATATCAAGATGGTTAGTGTTAGATGAAACATTGCAACTACATGTCAGACCCAATTTCAAATGTTGTGCAGCATTAACAGCAACTAACAGAGTGGAGTTAGCATCCTTTGTTCATATTGTTTGTTAGCTTGTTACTGGCAGCGGCTGACACTGTTGTTAGTGCTTATGCTAGGGAAAACTCTTTCTTTGTAGGCCTACTTGCAGGGTTTATTTTCCCAATGCCTCTTCATCGCGGGCTGACGGGATTGGTTCCTACGCTATATAATGACATGATGTAGATGTAGTATGGATGAGACAGTTGTTGCTCTCTTGTTGAAACTCCTGTGGACCGGTTTCTAGAAAAGGTTTTGATAACTGCTGACTACAATCTGTCACACAGTGGGAAAAAACACATTTTATTTTACAAGCCTGTACCTTATTGTCACTGCTTGGCCAAAAAGCAATACTGCAAAACTGCATGGCCAAAAATGCACTCTGCACTCTGTCATTGTATAAATAGCAGTACAAGCACTTTGTTCCACCAAGGCCAAAAACATACAAATCACAGTCAGTCTTAACTCAACTACAAAGAGCAAGGTCTTAATGAATTAAGTGCAGTTATTGCATATTCATCAGGGGTGTGTTTTGCATCCAGCTTCAGTTTGCAGGTTTGCTTAATGTGTATCACTGTTTTCAATGTGTGTGTTAATCAGAGAATTCAAACTTATTGGAAAGTCCAAAGAGAGCACAGAGGTTTTGTTGTTACTGTTGTCACGTGAACTGTTATAAAGTTTGTATTTTTCATTCACATTTTGCAGTTATTTTCTATGGAGTCTCTTCTTTTGCAACCGCATCATCTACCTTATGCATAGGTTGTCTATGGTATTATTAACTGAAACTATAACACTGAGACTCACATTAAAAGTGATGCAAGTGGGCAAAAATAATTCTTTATTTATTTTATCATATTGTAAGGTGATTTATGCAGATCTTATTAGTCTACTGCATATCAGAGGGAAGTTTCTTTATTTCTGTTATTGATTTAATTAGTCTACGTACGTATATAGAATAGAATGGTATGCAAGTAAATCCGAGACATCAAGGCGTTGTACAGGACTGTGGTTATATTGTACAAAACCCTCAGAAGTTCCTCACTGACAAAATCTGAAGTTTCGAATTTTATTTCATATTCCAGCGAGTAGCGAGCTCACTCTGGAGACAGTGTGCTCACACTATACTCTATATAACATGAAGATATGCATGATGAACTCATCCTCAACTATAACAGCACATACGCTGCTCATCTTTACTTTTTTTGGCTGGCTGAGTGCACTTTGGAGAATTTTACTTGGATGATGCCTTAAGTAAATCAATATGTCTTTCAAGCATGGCTATTAACAGCAGCGTCCTTTCATTCCCTATTTCTCCATCAAACCACACTAATCCTGATTTACACAGTTTAAAACCTTGGCCATATCCCTTACCTTCCAAGGAGATAGGGTAATTAAATTGGTACTTTTTACAAGTCGTACTCAATAAATCTGAATAAATTAACAAGGCATTACTAAGACTGCTACATTAAATTTGCATAGTGTGTTTAATGAATATGCAACTGCAAGTGAAAAGGTCTGCTACTGTGAACTCTTGAAATTAGCATAACTACTTCCAGCATGTTTCTTAAATAATGCTCTCATTTGCACATCACTGAGTTGGCTAATTCTAACTTCAGTCAGTGTAGCCTCATAATTAAGACTCTTGCTTTAATTTTTAATGAAGTTTACGTTACATCAATCCTGACAGTAATGAGAGGGACATGGAAACAAAAAGGCTGCTAATAATTAAATTCACCAACCAGTTTGAGGCGTAGTAATTCCTGAGGAGAAATTACAAGGCTAATTATTAATTTGATATTCATACCATCCCATGGATAGATTCGCTGCTTGTCCTGGTGCCAGTTATGCTGAAATGCAAAATGCCTTTTCACTGGCCCCATGACTAGGAGGTCTCACATGGATTTTAGTGCACAATTAATCATGTTGACACTCACGATTAAATGCTTTTTATTGGTCCCGATTTATTAGGCCATATTACCTGAGTTGGTTTAACGCCTGTTGAAGTCTGACAGAGAGATGAGGACATAAACAGAGTAATGATGAAATAACAGTGCTAATTTGCGGGCAGTTCAGATGTGGAGCTGACTTTCAACACTTTGATTAAACCAAGAAAAATACTTTAAAAGAGACAGTTTGCCCTGGCTGTCAACTTTCAACTGTACTTTTTTGGAGTTTAAAAAAATATATATATTATTTGTGAATTTTAAGACAAGTGTTTCCTGACCCCGAGTGATAATCTCCCACCTGTTGTACCACTACTATTAGGACACAGTAAATATACCTGTATATACCTCTTCTCTATGTTGCTCCAAAAATAGTGATGGGACAGGTGATGAAAACTGTTTGGTGAATGGATGATTCACTACAAATGTCACATGTCAACACATCACACAAGCTAAATAAGACATGATCACTTTTTCAAGTAGCTCATTGATTGGCACATTGATCGATTTATTAGCTTCAGTGTACAGATTTTCACATTTGTATTACAGGAGGCAAATAGGGAGTGGGGATTAAATAGTAAAAAAAAAAGATATTGGTTTAATTTGGACCACTGTGGGTTGTTTCAGAAAAGAAGTGGAAAGTTATGCAGAGATTGTAATTCAATGTTATAGTGTAATGTTACATTCATTAGTTCACACTGGTAAGGCAGAGAGACTGTGTGTGTCAGTTTTATAACTATTCATAGACAAGGTGGACTCTTTAATATCAAAGCTCTGAATCTGCCTTTGAGGACTTGCTAGCATCAACAACAATAACACTGATTTATCACCTGAAAACTGGTTTGTTGCCTGAAGTCTGTGAAAAGACTTATCAGATGTAGTGAGAGGAAGAACTCAGCAAAGCAACGGATTGTTTTCTCTTTATTACAAAGCACATGTTTTAGATCAAAATTATTCCCCATGCAGATCTTCTGATCGTAGTTGTCACGACAACTGGCTATTCTGCTGAAAGTTAATTATTTGGGATTGTAATAGCTTTGGTTTAAGCAGGGGAGCTGAGCATTTCCCCAGCTGATAAGGCTGTTAATACTCTGTCTGTGCCCACAGTGGCAGCGACTGATAAAGATTGCTCCTGATGTGCAGCAGTACTTGACATTTCATAGGATTCCTCCATGTGCTCTTCCATCAGTGCATTGTAAAGCCTCAACTCTAGATTAAATTTGTTTGATAGAAATGTAATTGCATTCTTTTGTGTGCATGTAGTCTATGTGCATGTCCTTTGTATAATTCAAATGCTCTGTCACATCTGAAGTACTTGCTCCTGAACAGGTCAGAGTCAACAACATTATTTTCAAGTGTAAACCCTTAAGGGTCTAGTAATCAACATCACAGTTCATCAGCTCTATTACTACTTGCCTTCAAAAAATAAATCTTCTCCTATATCAGCTACAATGCTGCTTCAAGAACCCTTAATCAACAGGATTTCAGACACATAAATACACATTTTTCTCTAGATATTAGCCATGCTTTCCAAGGTCCCTGGCTGCCAGCCATGGGGTTGCATCCTCATACTGTCGGTGTCACAGTATTCGGCTGGAATAATGATGCCAAGTCGGCACTATGCCCTGTCTTATGAGCATGCTTTTACAGACGCACAAATACTCAAGCCTCACCTTAATTAATATGACAAAATCCTTCTGCGGGGTTGTTTCCTGTGCCCTTTTGATTAGCCGTGGATTAGCAGGACCTTTATGTTTTCCTCACTGCACCCATGTTTTCAGCACAGGTTAGCTCCCTTATTACTAAACAAATGAATTAGTGCCTGGAAATGTGTCATGCATATTACCTTTCAGCAGGAGGCACATTGAGCCGGTCACCCATAAAGGAGCGGTGTAAGGCATTGCACCATGCAACATTGCTTGTTTGTGTTTCTCTTTAAAGCTCTCTGTGATTTACTGTGAGGCTTGTTTATGCTTAGCAATGCAAATGTGGGTCTCACAGCAGCATATATCACATACCAATTAAAATATATCAATAGAAATGGCACTTAGTGATTGGTCATTGTCGACCATTTTGGTTGACAATGTGGACTTGAACCAAACTTTCTGCACAGGGCGCCTCATGGCGTGCCTTACAACATATTCAAATTTGAAGCAGATCCAGGACGGTCGGCTGAAATGTGATTTTATGACCCTGGTGTCAAGACATTTTTCACTCTGCTGTGAAAAATTTGTATAAGTTTACCCAAAAACTGCTGGTCCGAATTAAACCAAACCTTCTGCAGAGGGCGCCTAATAGCATGCCAAATGACATATTCAAAGTTGAAGCACATCCAGAAGGGCTGGCATGAAATGTAATTTTTTTGACCTCCATGTCAAGAAATGTTTCACTCTGTCATGAAAATTTTGTTACCAGCTTACGCAATAAATACTGGTCTGAACTGAACCAAACCGGCGCCTGACGCGCCTAATGGCATGCCTAACAACATACTCAAATTTGGGGCAGATCCAGTAGGGGCCACCTAACATGCGATATCTGATCTTTTTTGGCCCAAATTGGTTCAAGAAGTTGTTGAAAGAGCGACACCAAATGTAGCTGTTCCAATTTGTCTCTCTTTTGCTCAGGTGTCCACAGATGGGTTCGTGTTTGCAAACTTTTAAAAATAAAATTTCAGTAAAATCGTATTCATTCGGTTACCTTCCCCGTGGGTGTCCCCGGCATCAGCCCTATGTTTTTGTTTATCTGTGTTGTAAACACTGCTGTATTGTCACTGCGTATTGTGTTGTTTTGGTCTTTGGCTCTGTTAGCCATCCTTGGAGACCAAGCGTTTCCCTGATGAATAAGATGAAAGACAGAGCAAAATGCCCCTCATTTGGTCCCAGTTGGTTAAGTGTGTTCTGATCACTGCCAAGGTCTGGATGAACATGAGCATGCCACACAAAGGACCGTGCCTTCCAACCACGCAGGCTCACAATAAAAAGGGATTTGTCTCAGTTAGACATCTCACACGCTAACCCCCAAAGGAGGAGAGACTTGTTGGTGGTGTTGCCGAGGACATGCCACCGTTCTTGTGAATTGATCCCAGAGTTCAAAGCTTCTCATCCTTCATTATTCCATACCTTGCAAACTTAATTAATTTGGGGCAAATAGTTAAAAGCTTAAAGGATGGTAACTGTTTTCTAGGAGCAAACAGAGAGGTTAAAGGTTATAGGTTAAACTTACAACTTTGACCTTAGGAGCTTGTAATGTCACCTAAAGTGACCCAATATATTGATCCATTTAGTACTCTCTGGTTAATGTGCCACCTGTCGTCTGGGGATTTTGCACATCAGTGTTTAATGACATATAACACAACACACTTGAACAGAGTATAAGTCCCCACCCCACCCCGCTCCCCCCTTCAGCTTAGTACCTCCATTAACATGACTTCATCCTATGATCTTTTCTTCATTGTGCAGCTGCACAGATTCGTTGTTATCCATCTCAAGGCCTTTCCACCTCATTTCAATCCTCTGTGAAAGGTAACTCTTTGTATGTGACTGAACTATGTTAATTCATACTTCTTTTTTTGCATAATAGCTCTTTAATCTTTCTTCTTCACAGTGAAAGTTCACTCTTCTGTTGAGTTTGTTGTTAATATATCATGACCTCACATCTCTTAATATTGCATTATTCTCTCATTTTCAACAATATATACAGAAACTGAGAATTTCCATGATTATTGTTCATATGAAACTAGTTCATTATACAGTAATGCGCGGTATAGTAATGAGGGCTTCTACATTTTTCTCTCAATATTGAAATGGATTCTGTCATATTGTTATTCTGTTTTCTCCTCCTCTCATCTTTTTCCCATTTACATTTTTTTTCTGTCTCACTATCTTTGCAGCGACTTTTCTTCTTGCTCTTTGCTCCTTCCTCTTTATATCTGTCAGCTGGCTAAGTATCATGTGTCATTTAATAGGATGATTTGTTGTTCCAGAGTCATCAGTCACCAAAAAGCTAAATGATGAAATGAGAGTGTGAGCAGCACTGTCTTGTCTGTAATGAATTATGCAGGGGGGTGGGGGGGTCAGGGGCCTCTGTTTTGGTTACAGTCGACAGCACAAACACGGACCTCAGGTAGTACTCATCAGTCCTGCTGTTTCTCACCATATGGAGTCAATGAACTGGGACACCCCTCCTACACACACACACACACACACACACACATTTCACATGCACTCACTCTCATGTGCCTACAGACATAATTTCATACAGTAGATAGATAGATGGATATTGTGATCTTTTTCATATGATAAAATCATTTACAATTTACAAACAATATAGATAGATAGATAGATAGATAGATAGATAGATAGATAGATAGATAGATAGATAGATAGATAGATAGATAGATAGATAGATAGATAGATAGATCTGTAAATAGGGTCAATAGTGATCAATATTTCTTCTGCCTTTCATGTCTTTCACTCTGAGTAATTGGATGAAACTGTTCACAGACAAATTAAATTAGATGTCCCAGCCTCTGTTCAATTGAGATATCTGTTACAGATGATGTGCCGTATAATGAATGCCTAATTTATGTAATTAGACCATTAAGCATAATCCGAGCATATGTTGTGAATGCCCTGAGGTCTTCTTCCAGGTACTCCCTCTGATGTCACCCAGATACTTACTACATCTAATGGCGTGGGATGCGAGGAGGGCTCCGGTCCCGCTGTTTAGCAGAATAAACAGCAAATATATTTCACCGGGTTATGATATCACCAATCATAATAATGGTGAACACCAGAGACGGCTTGTACTGATTTCCTTTTCTGGTGGAAAAAATAATATTCAAATGGAGGAGGAGGAGAAGGAGGGCAGAGTGTGAAGATGGCCTTTAAGTAGTGTGGATATCCCGTCGTATAGGCTAAATTTGCCATTGAGGAGATTCTAGTGAGAGCCCTCTGTCTGCTAATTAATTGTCATTCTGCTGAATATTCATACCTTATCATCAGCGCGTCCTTAATTGCACCGTAAAACATCTCTGGGGGCTGAAATCACCACGGACTTAATTAGAAGCACAGGCCTATTGGTTGGGCTGGAGAGTCACAGTTTGCAGCAGCAGACAACAAACTGAACCTGCTTTCTCTCTCATACGCGCGCGCGCGCGCGAGCTGACCGTGTGTTTAACACGGAGGCCACGGCACAGAACAAATCCCTTTAAAACCTGCAGGCCTTCTAATGATAATCTGCGCAAAGACGACTGAAACAAAACCGCGCGAGAAAATTTACACCCATAATTCATTGGGATTAGAAGTGTTTGTCTTGACAAATGTGAATTTGCACACACCTCTAGCAACGATCTATTTAGGTTGAGTGTTGTCACCAATTTAAAACAAACAAAAACTGTCCAGGGTGAACAAATTGAAATCACCACAAAAATAAAATACTATGCTGATTTTATAGTTTCCAAAAATGTCTAAAAATATATATGAAGAATTAAATAAAAGCTGCAATAGATATTGTATAGCCCATATTGTTTTTATAAATAAATATTAATTTTCAGATTGAAGGAATGTTTTCACGTGTAATACGCATCTCCCACAGCTTTAAATTTCTCTTAATCGGTCCCTGAATACCCCCCCCCTCTCTCTCTCTCTTTCTCTCCTTCTCCCTCCCTCTCTCCCTCTCTCTCTCTCTCTCTCTCTCTCTCGGTAGGTCTGGGTGGCAGCATATCTCAACTCGATTCAGTGTGACAATATTGTTTGGCTATCATTCGCTGCTTTAGGATGAATGGCATCGATCCGCTTTTAACAACATTTGTTTCCTATTGTGTCCGGGGCCGCAGCAGAGGAGGGCAGACGTGTGAAAGTGGCTGTTTGATTCTCTTTTTCATCCCCATGACCTCAGCTTTTGTGTCTCGTCACCCTGGGAATGTCACGCCTCACTACTCTACTTTAAGATGTTTCAGAAAGTGTCCTTTGTTTTCGCTCCTCTCCTCTTTTTTTTTTTTTTTAAAGCTCACACAAAATTGTTCTTGGTCCCCTCCTGCTATAAAGGATACTTCAGACTGAGGCACGGTTCACAAGTGCAATGCAATTTGGCTTATCCCAACCTTTGTTCGGGTTTCTACAAATGACCAAACATAGTGCGGACTTGATCTACTGCTGCTTGAACTCAGGAGTTTGGGAGCAGCTAAAAACCTCTATTCAGATTCAGAGTCATGGTGGTATTTTCAGTGTGTGCATTCGACAGGGACAAAGGGCCTACCAATATCCCATAACCCTGAAGCTCAAAAAGCCACACCGTCTATGTGTGAGGAGAAAAAGAAGAGGAGGAGGAAAAAGAAAAAACTCTCACTGCTCTTCTGTGGCTCGGCTGGTTAACGCGAATGCTGCAGGTTAACTTGCAAATACGGGCATGGCAGCAAGTCTGCAATGCAAACATGAGCAAAAAAAATATAAGTAAAATAAATAAGATTAGTCAGTGAGCTGTAATGTAAAATTAAAATGTTCAAATGAAATGTTAAGAATCATGTAACATGCCTCAATTTTACTGTGCAAATTTTACACATGAAAATATTTCTGCTCTGTGCAGGAACGTATTAATTTGAGAGGGACACAGTAATACAAAAAAAAATCTTTCTTTTTTTATTCTTATTTTTTAATGATTGACTGAATGAATGGACTGGATGTCAGAAGATGTTTGGCACTTGGCAGTGTGTTGTCATTATCCGCCGTGTTTGAGATGGGTCGACTGGACCACTTCCTTTTGGACAAAACCTTTTCAACTGAACATTAATGGGAAATGACAGGTGTTAAAAGCCACTCTGCAGGATGAAAAAAAAAAACCATGGCGATGGAAGTTTTAGACAAGACATTTCCCTTGCTTTTTAGAATAATGACTCCCATACAGTAAATTCTGGTATTTTGCACATTTACTGTAATTATAAAGTTCCTATTCAAAAGTTCCCTTTTTTCTTTTTTGTATTGACTGGGTTTCAGATTGTTTAACAGTCCTTACAGGCTACAGCAACCAGGACGCTCTCCTTCATTTCATCCTCCTCCTGGTCTCTGGGTGAAAATAGCTCAGTGTCCCCCCGCAATGCGATTCCTTTCGTAATCTGTCAGACTGGTGATGGGGTGCATTGTGGATTTATGGGGAGAAATTAGCATAAATTATGAGCAAATCTGCGTGTGCGTGTGTGGTCCCTGGCATTGCAAACCCTCCAAGCGGAAAGGTGGCCCTGGCCAAAAAGCTTGAATGGCAATAGCTCAAAATAGGCTTCCCATTTGGTTTTCACATTCATATAATTGACTTATGGATATTTTATACAGTTTTCGCCACACCATCCTCAAGGGTTTATTTGCATTTCTGAAGTACTTTTGAATCTTCTTTACATAAACACAATGGACCTGATTGCCTCATGAAGTTTCAGTGTGAACAGCATTGTTTGCATTGTGTTGATGTTTTCATATCGTCTACTTCCTTTGCTCAGCTCTGGGCCAAATTAGCTGAGAAAAACTAATAGTCGGCTCATCAACAAACTTGCTCATGGCGATTTATTTTGTAGGCGTGTGCATTTCGTAAACAATATTAGAGCTTAACAAGTAAAAAAAAAAAAAAATCATTTTCTCAGCATTTTAACCCGTGTGTAGGAACAGCTGACATTTTCATTCAAATCCACATAATTATGAGAATAAAAAAAAAATCACATTAAAACACTTAATGGAAAAATAAATGTAAAATCTACTCATACACACACCTGCACAATCAACAATGTTTTTTTAATACATCACATAAGACCACATACAATAATCATCTATACCTCAGCAGCAGCAGCATTAAAAACATACCATTAAATTACAATATGTACAATGATTTCCAATTTCACCCTCACTCCGTATAGTTTTAGCTGTAAAGTCCACTGAAGAAGTGTTAGCGCATACCTTCACACACTGAGTGCCATCGCAGTTCAATTCCGGTTGCCGAGCCTTTTCACCCCTTTTTCTGTCTTCAAATGGAAATGATTTCCATTGGCCCAAGGTGTCCATGTAAATAGGTGTAAATGAAACCAGATTATGCCTTCCTCCCAGCCCCCTCCTCCCATGGCAATTGTCATGTGATAGCAAAGAGGTGGCACATTAATGGAGCGCCCCTACAGGGGTCTTTTCTGCTCATGTCACTACATAAAACTATCAGATGGTTAGAGGAAGGCCATGGAGGCATCCACTTAGCTCGTCTTATCGAGGACGCCAAATGAAGTCTATTCAACTCCGCTAGCGGGACAAGCTGACTTACTTTGCGAGAAAGACTTACAGCGGCCGTCACTCCATAAATGTGCACCATCCGCCCGCCTGCACACAGCAGAGGCGCCCGACCTGGCTGTTTTACGCGCAACGCAGCTTCAGCTCCGCCTGCGCTGAAACTTTCCTCAGCGGCTGTTTCCATGAAGAGCGGCAAGATTTCGCAGAGGAATTAAGGGAGGCTACTTTTTTTTTTTTTTTTAATTTTTATTATCATTGCTTTTTTTCCCTTCTCCTAAAGACACATAGGCTACATCCAGGATGCCTCGTCCAGGGAGAAACACGTACAGCGACCAGAAGCCACCTTACTCCTACATCTCCCTCACTGCCATGGCGATCCAGAGCTGCCCAGAGAAAATGCTGCCTCTCAGTGAAATTTACAAATTCATCATGGATAGATTCCCTTATTACAGGGAAAACACTCAGCGGTGGCAGAACTCCCTGCGACACAACCTCTCCTTCAACGACTGTTTCATCAAGATCCCCCGGCGCCCAGATCAGCCAGGTAAGGGCAGTTTCTGGGCGCTTCACCCCAGCTGTGGGGACATGTTTGAGAATGGAAGTTTCTTGAGACGCCGCAAAAGATTCAAGGTGTTGGGCGCGGTTGATCACTTGGCTCCCAGTAAGCAGTCGGATGCTGCCCATTACCTCCAGCAGCAAGCCAAGCTGAGACTGAGCGCCCTGGCAGCCACCGGCACACATCTTCCCCAAATGTCAACCTACAACCTCGGAGTGTCCCAGACGTCAACTTTTAAACATCCCTTCGCCATCGAGAACATCATCGCCAGAGAGTACAAGGTCCCGGGGAGCCTGGCGTTCTCCACCATGCAGTCCATGTCTGCCGGCTACCCGCTCCACAACCAGCTGACGACAGCTTGGCCCCACATGTACAACACCAGCGTGATTGACACGGCGGCCCCGATCTCCATGGCGGGCAGCGACTACAGTGCCTACGGCATGCCCATCAAGTCCCTGTGTCACGGGGGACAGTCGTTACCGGCTATACCTGTGCCAATCAAGCCCACCCCGACCTCCATGCCCGGTTTCTCGGCGCTACCTCCACACATCCCCGCGTTTCTATCAAACTCTCCCCAGTCTCTGAGCCCGACGTCCCCACAGACAGCGACGAGCCAAAGCAGCCCCGCAACCCCGAGCGAGACTCTGACGAGCCCCTCCACGCTGCAGTCTGTGGCTGTGCACTGACCAGATGAACTTTTTTCCCCCCGCAGCGAGTGAACGAACTGCTGGCTGGCTCCCAGGACCCCCCACACACACCCCCACCCACACACACACACACACACACACACACACCCCTACATCCCCTCTCTACCACCCCACATCCCCGAGTTACCAAACCCAAAGTTTATATTTTCTTGTCGTCGGAAAAACTATCAAGGCGAGTTGCAGTTGCATATCGATTTATTTGTGTATGTGTTGAATGTGTCGCTTTAAAATTGTGTCATAGGAGTCCAGCACAGAACCGCACAGCGAAGTACAGGGCCTAATTGCTCTTCTTGAAAATATAAATTATTTGATAGTTCTATTTTTCAGTTTGTTGTGAAATGTGAGTGTTGACAGTGGAGCCGCTGAGGAGTTTTCAGGGGAAGCTTGTATTTGGACACCCATCAATTCAGATCTTGAATGCTTGTAATTCCCGTGGCAATTTTTCCTTTTGTTTCAGTTCAGGATCAACAGCAAAACTTTTGCACCGTTTCTGTGTGACCACTGTAATGTCAATGAAATTGCGAGGCAATGGCTCTGTGTTTTTGTTTGCTTTGAATACTGGAATGATGGCTAAGGGTATACCAAATAGGAGTAGGATTTAGATTTGTTCTTACCATCCCTGTAAAAAAAAAAAGAGAAAAAAAGAAAAAAGAAAGCAAACTGAGTTATGAAACCTTTTCGAAATTGAAAAGTAGTATTATGAGACGTCCTCAAAATGCAAGATGTGAATATTGCAAATAACTGATTCTGAAATGTTGTAAAATGCACTTTTTAGTTTTATGTTTTAGATATCTATTTTCCAGAAAATGTTCTGTGAAGCATTTAATTTAAAAGGCTGTGGTGACCATGTGTATCAAATGCTGTAAATTTGTACTATTTTTTTTAGGTAAAGCATGCATTCTAAAAAAAAAATGTGTTGTCACTGTTGTTGTTATTGTTGTTGTTTTGTTTATTTGTTTGTTTATTTTCTGCAAGCATGCGTGCTTTCGAAAAGTGTGCAAACAGTCTGCAACGAATTGGAAAAAAATGGTCATCGAAATATTTTCTCATTAAAAGTGAAGTAAACAATCAAAAATGTTTCCGAAGATTTAATCTAAGACGTTATTATTATTATTATTATTATTATTATTATTGCTATTATTATTATTATTATTGCTGTTATTATTATTATCATTATTATTATTGCTGTTATGATTAGCATATACCATATTATTATATCTATACCTAATTGATTTTTTTTGTTTACCCTAACCCAATAATAACAATGGCAATTGTTATAATTATCATTATAATTATTACTATTACCATTATTATTATTATTGTTATTATCATTATAATTATTATTATTAGTCTTCTATTCATACCTGTATGATTTCAGAGTGTGAGAGTCTTAGGGAGGCTGTGTATGGGGAGAGAAATGAATCGTGCAGTCCATTAGGATGCATGGAGTTGCGATGCCATGGCCACAGCGCAGACAACTGGCCTCATTCATCAAGCTGTAGGCCAAACACAATTAAGCCCAACATTAAACATTTAGAAAAGCTGCACAGAGCATCCGATTTAATATCTTTACATAGCGCAACTGTTACAGTACAGGACAGTGAAATAAGTGCCATGTTAATTCTTTTGCGTGCAGTAATGAGAGCAACTGTTTCGACCTAATGTTTTTTTTTTCTTCTTTTTTTTTTACCCTATTCGAGGGAGCTTAACGCAACAGGTTTAAAATACAGACGGGCGGTTGCAATAAAGTAACACGTTTGTAGCCTATACATCTATATATGTATTAAATGTGTTTTCAGAGGCTGAAATAAGAAATAACTGGCTGTATCTGCCTCCTCCATAGAAAGCGACAACCCATTTCGGGGTATTAAACAAATACATTAGAATTCCGTCACTTTATGCAATCGAGTAGATCAAATAAAGGGTCTCGGGCCACTTCATTCTCCCTCATTCATTTGAATTGAAAGTGCAAAGAATGGCAAACTTAGACTGGGCCACCAATGTAGATTTAGCCTTTTTTTCAGCAAGACAAAAAGACTGATTTTTCACAAACACATTGCTGACTGGGGAACTAGGAAACGAGCTGCGAGACCCTTTTGGAATTTAAATCCACCCCTCCCCCACGGACTGTTTGTACAACAGTGTTAGTTTTTTTTTTCCTCTCTATTTGGTGCATTTGTGTGTGTAACATTAATTCTGACTCTGGATGATTAAATGTATTGAAACTGCAATGCCAGATTACAAGCTTTAATTTTGAAGCAGATTTAATTTATTTATTATCATTTTCTGGTTGGCCATGACAATTCCATTAAAACCACATTAACAAACACATTAACACAGTTAAATCAATTGACACCTGTGTCACAAAAAAACCTGTAATGACATATATTTACAAGATATATTAACCACACCTAAATACCTGTGCTTTTTTTCCTGTTTATTTGGATTTTAGTGTGTTTAACTTTGTCTTATTTGATATGTATTGCACTGTTAGAGGTAAATGGTTTATGTAATATACAGATCAATGTATCAAAACAACTTTTGTGAATAAGAAGTCATTCTATGTAAATTTATCTCAGAATGTGAAATGTAAAAAATAAATGACCAAAAGTTTTCACTTGATGCATGATGTGCTCCTCTGAAACAGGAATGCAACATTCAGACAGCATCAGAGGTGATCGGTAAATAATATTGGAATTAGTGAAATGTTGCTCATCAGTAATTTGAAGTCAGTCAGAAGTAAAGAAGTAAGGCTTCAGACAATACAGTTCCGGATAAATAAATAGCTTCACAGAGCCCTTGAGATAGCCAGCAAAGCCACTTGAATTAAAACATAACGTGTAATTCAGGTGTAAGAGAGGAACAGCACTGGAAAAGCTACATACAGTAGAAAACTAATTTCTGACTTCTGAAATTGTCTGGAAAAACTTCATTTTAAATAAAACAAGAACTGTTTCTGACATAACATGTGTTTTCATCTGCAAACATGGTCCCAGAGTTTTTCTTTCCTTGTCCAACTTTCAGCCTATGCAATAAAAAAAAAATTAAAAATAAATAAATCTGCTCTTGCTATTTCAGATGCCATTTTTCAACCATTCAGTAGCATCTGTATGAACTCAGTTGTATAATCCAAGTCTGCATTGTCCTTGTTCTCTCAACTATGTTCCAGTTAGACAAAGAAGAAGGTCATCTCAGGCAGGGGATGAAATATAGACCACATGCAAAACCCCAATGTTGTAGTTTAATTAAAATAATTCATTAAAGTGGAGGCCCAAGGTAATTAGCATGTATAATTTATGATTTGCTTAATGCATGCAGGCAGTGGCCTCCGCAATAAACTCAACTTAACCTCAAGTAGGGAACTGATATGGACAGGGTGATGTTATTTACTGTGTGTTTATTGTTTGGATATTTGTCAAGAGGAAGCAAGTGTTTCATAAAACCCTGGCCGTTGTCTGGCTCCCACTGCACACAAACAACTTATTTGTTTATGTGTTTATCTTGTGGATTTATGCTCCGTCATAAGAGAAGCTGACAGATTTGTTGCGAGGAAAAGATATTGGGAATTGCCTCTTTTTTTCTTTTTTCTTTTTTTGAAGTTATCCTTCTGGTCACTAGTGTTGAAAATAGTTTACGCTTGTTCTTTGAGCTGACAGAATGAGGACATGGACACAGGTAGCTCGTCCTCTCTCCCACAGCAGCCTGTCAGCGCTGACTTTCAGAGCAGGGAGGCAAAATAATCACTGATAGACACAAAACTTGCATTAATTATGCTCTGCAAATGTGTCAATCCTTGACAAGCCTTTGACATTTTGAAACATGGCTAGTGGCTGTATTTTATTATTTTTCACAAGCGCACGTAGTTTTTTATAAAAAACAACAAAGTAAAACAAATATTTTCAGACGGAGCTGTGGACCACAGTAAACAGATTACTGTAAATAAAGCAGCGTGGGGCTCTGGCGATGGGTGGGAAAGGGGCCACTGAATGAGAAATCCTACTTTCAGACACATAGGACTGATCATTTCTTTTAAACTTGTGAATTAATCAGTCATTGTTATTTGTCAATTTAAGACCACCAATTAATATTCAAATAAAAGTAAATCTTATATTGAAGGTTTTACCTGAGATTATCTTTCAGTTTTATATTTTAAAAAAATAATAAAATGTGTGACTGATATTCTACAAGTGAAAGTTACACGCCTGTCCTGACAGTGCACATGATCATTATAAAGGCTGTGTGGTTAAACCATCAGTCATATAATGTGTGACTCCCAGGCTAAATACATTACATGGCTGTGTCAGAGGGCAAAGGGCAGGTATAGTGGGCAGCTGGAGGGAGAGGCAGGGGAATGCAGCAGCATTCAAGGCTGGCTCAGCCAAACACCCATGTGTGCATGAAATTAGAGTGTCAACATCTGATTCATGCTGCTGGGTGGTGACTGTGAAACAAATTATGTCAGCGGGTGGCGGCAGCGAAATTCCACTGAGCTGCAGCAGACAGCGGCTATGTGGAAGTTGTAGCAGGCCATAGATTCTGTTTTATATACTGTGATGAAAGTGTTTTTCAGGTGAGAAATTTCTCAGCTCGTACTTTTTGGAAAAAAAAAAAAAGGAGGGGGAAATATATTTTTTAAGCAATTGTGTTTTCAATGCATTGTTCCGCTGCAGACAGGGGAATCTGGAGCTCCCTAATGGAAGTAGGGGTCGTAAAAGAAGATCTAATGGCTCTAGGAAATGGGGTGATAATTGTTATGCAAGATCAGGATGCATATTGTCACTGGCAGGGTGTGAGTTGCAAATGAGACAGTTCTTCCTTTTGACATTGTCAACAGCAAAACAAGGTTTTCATTCGAGAAATCCATATTCAGGAAGCATTGACTAAGTAGAAAAAGAATATGTTTGTAAAACTGTATCTGTCCTGTGCCTTCCCTTTTGTGGAATTTATCCCAATCCAAACAATGTGTCACAGAAAGCACCTCGGAAGTGTGTAATTTGTGGTTTTCAGCTATATAAATAAAACTGACTTGACTTTACACGACTCTAACATTAACAGTGGAGGGAATCTCCTGCTTTTTACGGTTCAGTGACAGACACATTCTCAGTTTCCAGTCCACCACATGTGATGCAACACCGTGGCCGCCTCTGGATCCCTTGTTATTGGCTCCTCGGCGCTGGGGCAGGTTGAGACAAAGTGAGACTTACAAACCAACAGAAAACCATTCATCAAACTTCAGGCTCCAGTCTTGTCAACCTCAACCTCCAGCCATTACACCTGACATCTGACTCTGCAGAGAGACGTGCCTCTACTTTGACTTTCACTGTTATGAGTGGGTTCAGAAAATGGTTAAAATCAATCAGTGCTGGACTTTTCTTGAGTTGTGTGGACAAGAATGAAAACATCTAAATCTACTGTGTTAATTTCAGACATTTAGTATATTTTTATCCTCTGTTGTTTACCTTGGCATGCCTGTGAAGGGTGTGTTCTGCATGAGAGCCAAAAGTGTCTGCTCTGTCCCAGCTTGTCTTATCTAGTCTAATGAATCTGTTGCACTTGCACGGTATCAGATAATTACATTTATCTTTAATTAAAAGATGTTCGACCGTTTGAACAAATGCTTTCTCACACAGGTCCTCAGTGTGGGAAGCCATACAAACAAGCTCCTTTAATGAAGGTACTTAACAGATTTGACGCAACAATGTTTTTGGTTCTCAAGTGCTTTAGCTGTTAGGTGTTAGAACTGTAACAGATTCTGTGGATTTTAGCGGGCTGCTGTTTCCCCTTTTAAATGTGGGACGAAAAGCTAATTTATCACCTTTCCATGGGATCTTATCGTACCCTCTCCAGCCATAAACTAACACTTACACAGGACTTCAAAGGTGCACTAGGTAGCAGAGGTGAGAAAAAGGGCCTACATCCACTTGAGGCCAGTTCCTCCCAGAGACGAGATGGAGCTGATTAGCAGGAGTGTGCAGTGAGCCCCGTGGGGCAGCAGCTGGAGGAGCTCTCCCCCACGGGAGCAGGGGAAGAGGTGTGAGTTTTGACAGCTCCCGTCTCTCCCCTCTGGATACTGCAGGGTCAGGGCACCCTCAGCGGGCCCGGGCTCCGTGCTGGATAGGAAGTCAGCAGTAATTGCCATTCAGCCGGTGGGACAGAAACAGAGGCAACAATAACCAGCGAAGAACACACAGCCCGTTTCCTCTTTGTCTTGATGTGTTTGAGGAAGGATGCTACCTCCTCTCTGATACAACAAAGACGCAATAAAGTTCTCACAATCAAATACAATCTTGCAGAAGTCGCTGAGGAGAACGCAGCGTTCTGGCTGGCGTAGCTGTGCACTTGGAGCCTCTTCCTTATCCCAGAGAAGGCCCAGATGGCTGCTTGTTATTGCATAACAAGGCTGCATTGTTTTGTTAATGTAACTTCATCTGTCTTTGATCTAATCTCATGTTGTTATGGCCAGTGTGAAAATCCCTATTAAGTGCATGATCCAGCACTGCGCTCATTGTGATTGTGATAATCTCCCGCATTGAAATTCCACTTTGTTCCTTTGTTTCTTTGTTAGTGAACACAATGTGGGGTTAATTAGCAGCCACTGGTAACCTCTGCGTTCTTGGATACTTCATCACAGCTGAAGTGTACTCTTCACTGGGAAACAGGGGCTGCTGGCACTAACAAGACCAAACACAAGGCCAGGAGCCAATTGAAAGTAAGCAGCATACAAACGCGGCAGCAACTTAATCCCTTTCAGGCGAACACACAGGCCGCCAAAAGTATCAACTGTAATTGTTTTTTTCTTCACGTCATTAATTGCTCTCATCACTGTTTCCTTTCTTAGACTGAAAAACACACACACACACACACACACACACACACACACACACAGGGCACTGGCAAAAACCAGCATGGTGTCAGGATGCATTTATAGAAAAGGTCACAGTGATCGAGTTAAAAGGCTTTAATGTGGTTATTATCTGATTCCAAGGTGTCACTGTTTCATTTTCTGTTGCTTCTGTGGCGTAGAAGCTCTCAGCACAGCGCATTTATCTGCAATATTGCCCTTCCGCCACTTCAGATCTCCCCATTCCCTGGTGGTCTAATTTATGTTAAGTCACAAACCTCCCCTATGGCTGTTTTGAAATGTTCAGAATGGAGACTATGTGCTCCAGGTTTATACCAGCGCCACAATCCCCTGTGTAATTGTTCTCTATGGGAAAGCACATCTCAGTGAAACCATCTGCAAGTCCATGGGGCAGTTTCCTAAGAATGAGTGGACTTCTTAGGGGGTTCCACTGCAATCCAGTTTCTCTTGTGAAGCAAGTAATTAATTCAAATCTCAGGAAGTCAATAGCTGCCTGGATCAGAGGCACGTAGCACACAGCTGCTGATACCTCCAAACACACTGCTTGTCTTCTCAGGAAGTCGCCAAACAAAAAGCTTACAATGGCCGCACACACCCACACAAGGCTCAGATAACACCACTTTTTAAACTGTGATTTTTTTGTGCACTCCGATCATAAGTTGCACACTTCATTAAACCAAATTGTAATGATGATAAGAGTCACCAATCCACTTGGGAAATGGGGTTCTTTATGAATGATGTAATGTGCTGTCATTAAAAAAGCTTTCAAGGTTCTGTGGTTCCTCTAGCTATAATTATTTTATCTCTTGTTGATTGGTTTTTTTTTTCTGGAAATTGAAGTTTAAAAAATAATAATAATTTGCCACGGTGTTGCCAGTATGCAAACACAGATTTAACTTGGCAGGGTCTCGGTTTCCCAAATAAGTTAATATAATCTCTATATGGAGTTGAGTTTCTCCAAAAGTCGTGCGTGTGTGTGTCTGTGTGTGTCTGTGTGCATGTGTGTGGCAGTTTTTGTGATGATGCATTGAAAAAGTGGCGTTCTTCTCATTTTCTACTTTTTTTTGGGTCATTAAATTCATTAGCAAAAGCACAGAATGATGAAATGTGGTGAAAGAGCCAGGGCAGCACTTTAAGAACCAAAAACTGAGCATCACTTGCTTTTGCTGCATCCGTCTTTCTCTTCTGTGAACCGCAGAGTAGAGCAGAGGAGACGAAAGACTTACTTTGAGTCATTTATTCTTAAGGCTGACCAGCTTTGCTCTCTGTCACTGTATTTTTAGATCAGGGAACAAATTTCAAGGGGGAAAAACTTGAAGGTGCCAGACTCCAAATCTGACTTCTCTTCTCTCTCTCTCAGCTTGACAAGTATGATCTCCAAGCTGTGGGACAGGGCAGAGATGGGCAGGGGAGGAAGACGGGGAGTGAAAGTCTCTGATTCACAGGCAGTAAACTTACCCTTCTCCTGGAGACGGGGCAGGGCTGGGCTAAATGCCTCGCTGGGCTCACTCCCTACAGCTCATTGTTACCCAGCCCATGGAGGAAGCCACTGCTGTGCTTCCAGCCTGTCTCTGACAACAAGTGTAAATAAGGATCTAAATAACAAACAGAGGAATGCAAGCCTGTGTGTCACAGTGAGCTTCACAGGGCTCCGCTTTAGCCCCTGCGCTGGCCACCTTAATGACTCTGTCAAAGGGAGCGTGCAATGGTCGGCTAATTTCTTTTCTTTGGCATCATTAGATGGCACTGTAGTGGACAAATGAAAAGCGGTATGTGTGTGTGTGTGTGTGTGTGTGTGTGTGTGTGTGTGTGTGTGTGTGTGTGTGTGTGTGTGTGTGTGTGTCATGGATTACAAGCTTTGTTTTAAAGCCCAAAGGCAAAAGAGTGTATCAGGAATCTAACAAATGTATTTTGGATGTGACACAGCATGTTAAACGTGCTTTACATTTGCGGGTGTGCTAATATTCACATAAAACTTGATTTTGTAACATGTGAGTCATGTAAAGTTCTTGGCCTCTCTTTCAGTGTTTCATCATACCAGCTAGGTGATGAACATCTTTTTTGAAATACCTAATGCAGAGATTGACACATGTGCTTGAGCCTTGAAGCGACCCTCAAGTCTTGTTTACATTTCGCATAATAAGTGTAAAGTGTAAAGTTCATGCTAGATACACAACTTTGTTTTTTAAAGACAGAAGCAGACAGCTCATAACACTGTCATAACTCATTACGACATAGTTATGAGCTCAACACCTGCTTTTGAAACTTCATGAATTGCCATTATTAATGCCCCTCATCAGACGAAAGTCAACATTTTTCTTTGCATTTGATTTTCCAACTGTGAATAAATCCTCATGATGTCACCCAAGTCCCCTTCCACTTGACCTTTGACTCCCAGGAGCCCGGCTTCTTCCTGAATCGAGTGTGTGTGTGTGTTGCGCAGCTTGATTGAGGGTCCTCGAGCATATCGACGAGTTATAAGTCTACCTCCCTCTGACACCCTCTCCGGTTTTTGGTGAGATTGTTGCGCAGGGGCTGGAAAAGGGCTTGCCCTTCTAGCCACAAATCAGCAGGGAAAGCAAGCTTGTATCTTCAAAGGGTGGGCTTCCCCCCGTGATTTACAGCCCCCACAGAGACGAAGTTAGGCACGGCCACTGTCTCTGCACCTGGGCCTTTATCAAGCAGCCAGGATGAGCTCTTTGCAGAAGACATTCAAATGTACAAGGAGCAGATTAGGCTGACTCAATCTTCTTTTGCTCAGGGGGAGAAAAAAGAGAAAGAGAACCGACTGACTTCAAAAAGACCTCTTTCCCTCTGCTCCTTCAATGAGTGAAAGGGGTTCGGGAATGAAAACAGCATTGTGTATTCAAAGTGCTAATTCACAACTTATTCCTCTAATACACTCATGAAGCACTTTTAATTGTGTTAGTTCGCATTCCAAAGACATGTTTGTAGCTTTTAATTGGAGGTCTCTTTGAAATCATTGAAATGCATGACTTGTGGGGCCAACTTAAACAGTTCTCTTGAAAGCTGGCTGCTTTTCACTCCCAGGTCTGCGTGACACCCAAATATTGGCCTCTGGAGAAAACACAGAGCTGAAACTATCCAAACAAAATGTGAGGTTTTAAACCATCATCATTGTAATATCTCTGACACATTTCTGACCTTTTGATTGGTCCATCTCTTTCTTAATCATATTTGTTTTTTTACACGCTGACTTTTAATATTTGCCAGATGCTAAAGAGGGAAATGACTTTGAATAAAATAGTTTATTGTTACCGTGTTTTTTAAGAATTAGTAATATTGGGTTTTTTTTAATGACACCCCAAATGAGCACATTTAATTTAATAAATTGGATAGAAGTTTGAAATAACCAGTGCACATTGTCTTGCTCCAAAAGATTTACAAATGGGCCAGAACTGTAATTTTTTTTTGCATTGTTATGCCTTGCAGGGTGTAAGGGGGATTTTATTTTTGGAATAGTTTAATGTACGTGTGAACCTCAATAAATTAAAACTGGGAAGGATATGGGTGTGTGTGCCCTGTAGTGGTGGTGCTGGTGGGGAGGAGGAGGGGTGGGGCTATACAGCATATTTCTCTGTCAATCTTCACACATGTCCACAGTGTTCAATACACTTTGGCAACCTCTGCAGGTCTCAGTTACTTTTCTCAGATAAACTATGGACTTCTTTCTCCCTGAGTGAATTCTTTCTTAAGCCTTTCTGCCTTCCTCTCCTGAATCATCCTTTAATCCAGAGAAAAGGCCCAGAGAACTGGCTGTCATTTAATGCTGCCACTGCCAGGACTCTTAGCTTAAATAAAGTCAGTGTAGCATGAATCTAATTCTGTGGATGTATGGGCCTGGGACGGTGAATGTTGCGTCTGGAGAGCCAGTCCTCCTCAAAACCTCCGTGCGAATGCCTGGCGACTGCACAGTTACCCACAGTGAAAGGACCACCCACTTAGGGTTGAGAGGGGATTTGAAGCTTCCCTGCCTGCTCATTCCTTTCCAGGCCTTTTCTGATACTGTTTGCAGCTCATCCGATTGTGCCACTCTTTAACATTACTCTGCGGCTTTCTGAAAGCGAGCTTCCACTGCCAATCTTCTTTTAGCACCAAAACCATGTGTATGTTGACACATCTTGAAGGATTTACTGGTCATGTGAAGTATTCTTTATGAAATCTTGTTAATAGTTAAGTTCACTACAAACAGAGCCTAATCAAATATAGAATTTAGATTTTGTGCTCTTGTGTTCTCAGCACATACCTACATGCTGCATGAAGTCTACATATATATACAGTATATATATTATTATTGTGACGGCCTTCACTCCTTCACTCACTTTGCATTGTTTTAATTAAGTAAAACTAATACATTGTATTCTTCAAAGTTAATACAGAAATCTCAATAATTCCTTTAAGCGTGAATTTCAATGTGTCATAGATGGTGTCCCCAGGGCTTCACTCTCTCTCTCCTCTCACTCTCTCTCTCTCTCTCCCTCTCTCTCTGCTTTTGCCAGTTTTCTTTGAGGTCTTGTATATTTGGATTTCCCGCTTCACTGCTCCACCCCAACATGTTCATTTCCAACTGCCCATCTCCATTTACAACCTGTTTTTATCAACTTTTTTCACAAAGCACAACAAAACAGAGGGAGGGGAGCCTCGCTGCTTGTGGGGGTCTAACATAGCCAGGAACATTGTCCATGAACTTCTCCTCATCTCCATCCCCCAGTGTTATAGACAAACAATCCCTTCCATATGCAGTGGAAGGGGTCACGGCGTTAACAGAGGGAGGAATGCTTTGGGGAGAAAATATTGTTCAGCAATGACACAGAAGTAATTTGGGTCTCACTGAGTGATTTCATCGGGATCTTTTGTTGCCTCAAAGTGTTTGACCCAGAGGTCCCTGTCAGCAGTGTTGTTAATGGGAGCCAGAGCAGAGTGACAGCCCCAGAAAGTAAAACATTTTACTACTAATAGTGGGCCTCCAGAGGCTTAGGCATAAATATTTAAGCTCTTCTCCCTTGTCCCAAATACTGGGGGGTCTCCATGGTGCATTTATCTATAATGCAAGAAAAAGAGCAAATATATCCGCTGGATGCTACTATACTGGCTTGTTGGCATTTTTTTTTTTTTTTTACTTTATCTCAGTGTTGTTAAGTGGAATGAGAGAGTGTGTTAACTAAAAGTTTTAAAGCAGGAAATTGCACTTGTAATGTTGGTGGGGTGTTCTGGAGTCTCATCAAACTTCTCAGTGC
The DNA here is from genome assembly GCF_045865225.1 of Trachurus japonicus. Lineage (NCBI taxonomy): Eukaryota > Metazoa > Chordata > Actinopteri > Carangiformes > Carangidae > Trachurus > Trachurus japonicus. The sequence goes on from NC_140912.1 coordinate 14,150,335, forward strand.
TGCATAACTAAAAATATTAACTTCTAAAAAACACCTATCCTCAATACGGTCTGAAGAGTTTCCCCTATTATGGCCTGACATGAAGAAAAGATACTAGCTCTGGCCTATTTCTCAAAGTAAACTTCATTAAAAGGCCTATGAAGGCTTGTGAAGGTGGTCTGACGTGCCTTGAATGATGGTCTCCACAAACAAAGCTGCTACACAAGCCATCGAATTATCTCTGTCAAACTTTGGCGTAATCTGAGCTGATCCTCTTAAAAATATTTAAATGAAAACATTTGCACATCAATGGGCTCCATGGCAACACTGTGTGTATTCTTCTTTGGGGTGCCTCTTTAACACTGAGCTTTAGAAAAGCACATCTCCTCTGTTGTGTTGACAAACAACAAAACAAACAATATTAAATGGAGGAGCTGACGTTTTTCACATCATTGATGGATAGAGGGACCTGAAAGGCTGAAGGAACCCTGAGCTGAATGAACACTCAAGTTTGAGACGCTGGTAATTATATGATTGGTGCTCGGGATGTGTCGTTATACATGGGCTATAAACTGGAGCGAGAGCATTTTGAATAAGATGACCAAGGTTGTGAGAGTGACTCTAACACAGGACTCTTCATAAGTATTCACTGAGCTGCCTCATCAGTACTTTATAGCTGCATGTTATTGCTCTGAGCAGCGAGACCTGTGAGGAGCATCTCTCCCCCTAGTGGCAGAAGATAAATCAGCCTGCATGAACTTAAAAACCATCTCCCTGTTCAGGTTCGACTTCCCTACCCGAGCGGCTCAGATCCTCTCTGAATACATTAAAACATAAGCTCGGGCATTTTTGTGCATGTGTGTGTATGTGCAACTGTTGCAACAAAATGTGATTATGTTTGTGAAAATAATAGTGCTTCTGCTGTACTTCCTCTGCATTCTGGGAAATGGGCGATGTATTAATATAGCTTGTGGCTTAATTGGGTTTTGGATGGTAGATTAATTAATTTGTGGCTAATAGGCACAAACAGGAGAAAACAAACTTCTTTACTTTAAGCACAGGCTGTACATGCATCTAAGTAAGTAATGTAAATTATGCAGATTGTGTTGATTATTCTGACAAAGAGGTTTTGGTAAGAGGTGCTTTAAAAGATTACTCCTTCCTGGCATTTTATCAATTGTACACTTCCATAAATAAGTTATGCTGCAGATTTGAATTATTAGTCTGCTTTGCTCTAACAAATACTGTGCAGTGATTAATCACACAGGTTGTTTATAAGTCAACTAATATCATTAATTTTACAATGCAAAAGCATGTAGACGATATAATATACCACAAATACACTCTGCAACTAGTTGGTGTAATAGAGCACCACAATTCAAATATGAGTCTTTACCAAACTTAGAGTGAGTGACAGTTGTAGCACCAGCATCAGCTCAGACTTGCACACAAAACAGGACTCGTGCTTTAAAGCTAATTACGCTTTTCTTTCTTCTCTCTTTTTTTTTTTTTTTTAATTCTGCACTTTTATCTGCAGCCTCCTCAGAAGAAAGTGGATCTCTGATGCAACACAAAAGAAGACCTGGAGTTGGTACCGGCCTTGTAACTCTGCTGCAATCCATGCCTGCGAACTGATAGCTTACAGAAATAGAGCCCCCCTGGTCCTTCAGCATAAAATGTGCTTTAATCAGCAGAACATCAATTAACAGTTGGAAATAAAATGTCACCTTGCCGTTTCGGGGGAGAAGGCTTCTCCCCTCAAGCTTTCATTTGGAAAACTTTAACATTCTTTCTTATGGTAATTTTCTGATTGTGCCGTGTGCTAATACCATTTTCATTTACTGGGGCTGTTAATTATATTTGCAAAGTTTTAGAACTCAACAAAGCAATTAGAGCCAAATAGTTGTATCAGAAAATGTCAGTATTCAAATGTTTTTCCAGAGCCTCTGTTAAATTAGGTTTTGTATTAGGAAATGTTGACAGAGATATTCTTTTGACATAACCAACACGTGCCTATAAATGTTGAGATTAACTCAATACAAACATACAATACCTCTACAAAGGCACATACCAGCTAGCTGCCTTCTGAAGCAAATGAAGTCATATGTCTTAATAACACCAGATATTTGAGGACTGATCTTCAAAAGAGATCGTTTTCACAAACGCAGACCAACTTAATACCACTGCAATGATACCCGTTCTCTTTTATCTTCACGAAACAAAGACTACACATTTCACATATTTCACATTTTCTTTCCTTTTTGTCATAAAAGAGAGAGACATGAATGCTAATGTTTCAGTGCAGGGTCAGGCATCTGTATCCACTTTGTCTTAAGACCTGATCCAAATAATGGCTTTGGATCTTGTAAGCTAAAAAGCAGGATGTAGGTCTACATGAGCTTATGCTGAGATAGGACTGTGCAGCAAATATATCAGCCAAGTCGCGCCCATGTGATAATTCTCCAAAGTTAAACAGCCATAAAAGGCTTGAGAACTCTGACCTTCACAATCTAACTAAGCAAGAGAAGCCAATGATGTGGAACAGGCCCATCGCAGCACTCACATGATGATAAACTATGCTCCAGCTTTGCTAAAAAATAACTGTATGTCTTCGATGACATATATAGCGCCAGCATTTCAATACGATCCCAATTTATTTTGCACTAAAATGGTTTATTGTCGGCTATAAAGCATATGCAGCAGGAGGCGGAAGGACGAGGCTGCTTCAGTGCAGCGAGTGTGTCTCAAAGGCACATTGTTCTCTCAGCAGCTCAAGAGCACATCTTAGTGATGTGCCTGAGCTCCATGAGAAGGCCGTAAAAACTATCAAAACTTATAAACCTTATCATTAGTCTGCCTCTTGTCACTCATTCCTGCTATTTTACTCACAGTTAGCTGTTTTCGTTCGACGACTTTCTGCAAACTTATGAGAAACTTCTATCAAGAGTGGGAATTTTCGCACAACAGAAAAATAATTTGATCTCATAAGAAGTGTTTTATAACAACCCCCCCGCCACCACAACCACAAATTCAATGAATTTACAGACATTTAAGCTCCCAAGCAGTATTTGTCACTCTGTGTCAAAAAGTTATCATAGAGAATAAAAAAAGAGGAAGAAAAAAAAAAGGAGGTTTTGCTTGCTGTGAGGCTCCATCATGATACGGGGTCATTTACAATCCTATATCATATTCAGACACTGAGCAGATAAGCGAGCGATACATCTTTCACCATGCCTGCCCTTCACACTTGTCATAGCAGCACCATAAACAGCATCCATAACAATTGAGCCCGCAGAGGGAAAACCTCCAATATGCAGAGGAGCCCGGGAGCTAGGGCACATACTTGGCTAAGAAATGGATATGTTTATCAAGACGTTGTGAAAATAGGGGGGAAAACATTGTTCTTGTGACATGCGATACAGCTTCAGCAGGAATTTTATTTTGCAGCAAACAGCCCTATAATTAATGAATAATGTAGTGTTTAGTGAGAGTGTTCTATTATTTGTACTTGGTAGAGGAAATCTTTATGGGTGTGTAATTAATCATAATTAAGAAGATTTTTGACAAGAGCTCGGGGACAGAGCAGACAAAGCCGAGACTCTTTCTATATTCCCATGGAGGGCACTGTGAAAGGAGAGGTACGCAAGCAGCTAATGAGATATGTTTCCAGTAGGTCTTGTTATGATCTTTGGTTTCCTCTGTGTTAAGGGAGATCATTGAGGGTTACCACCGCTGGCTGGAGAAGGGAGGACGCGCACCTCCTTGTTTCTCTAAACCTCCTCCTTAGATCTATTACATTGCACTTCACAAGGCTAAGTACCATTTAATTTAGTCGCCCTCCCATATTTATCTTCTGCTTGTGATTTATGGGGTTTGAATCTATGTGCTGGTAATGTAGGGTATACAGTTGTGTCGGTCCACAGGATTTCATGCTGTGTCACATGTGCAGCTCTCCCTTCTTTTGATTAATCTCTGGCAAAATTAGTAATGCGTATCATAATTATCATTTACAAATGTAAATGTGTACTTTTGTGTTGTTTCTGGTAGGGGATTCAAAATCAAGCATGGACACTGTTGCAATGTCATGAAATATAAAAGCTTCTTTCCTCAGGCCATAAGCTCAGACTGCATATCTCAACTTGTCAGCATCATGTTTAACAGATCCTTTGTACTGCACAGCACATTGCATATATACATTTAATATTTTTAACATACAGTATGATTACATTTTTTAATTCTGATTTCTGACCCATAATGTAATCACATGCTGTATGTTGTATTTTACTTCACATATAACATCTAGATTTTACAAAGCAGTCCTTCTTGAAAAGAAACTACTACACATTTAAAATGTTTTTTCAATTTAAAAAAAACAGAGACAACCATTTGTTGTAAATTGTTCTGATGGCTGAGTTTTGTTATTGTATCTTCAACATTTACATAAGCATTCACCTATATTACAAAAAATTCAGCTGTATCAACCTGACTTCAGTGTTGTTGAAGACGTCAGCAGGCTCTGCTGCACTTAAGTAAAAATGAGGCGTAAACACACTCTCAAATTATTGAGCTTTGAAAGAGAGAAAACACTGATAAGACAGAGGTCAGCGACCTTAACATCGAGGAAAGTTCCTGACTGACAGCAGCTTGTCGGCACCTGTGTGTGTTTGACTGGTTGTGTTAAAGGTGCGGAGGGTTGACTGTTTGATTAAAGTCCTGAGACTCTTTAAAGTCCACAGAGTGTGAGATGAAGAGGCACCAGTGTGATGAATGACCTCGGCCCTCGGTCCACCTCTCTAATTTTCCTTTTGGAAATGAAATGAGCTTGTTTGTGTGTGCGTCTATGTATATGTGTGTGTGTGTGTGTGTGTGTGTGTGGTTGTGGGGGCAGGGGGCGGGGAGGGTTGCTGCTACACTGCGAGTTAATTGCTCTTCGCAGACAGTGTTAAGAAAGTGGATGACAAAGTGAGCCTACCATCTGCAGCAGCTGCTTACTGGAGGCTAAATGCCTGGAGAGCACACATACTGTCCTGACACTGGCATTTCTCACTCCACTCTGCTCCTCCAGTCTGGAGCAACAACACCTCAGGTTGAATAATTTAGCCGCCGCAGCAGCAAAAGTCACCAGCGATCATCCACAAAAGACAGAGCCCGAGGAGGAACGGCCTGGAGGTAGCACGGTTTACACATGTTCCATTTGGTTTGGATGCTGTAAATAAAGACGTGCTTGTGTTCAAGATGGACGTATTGATCATCATCGTTCTGATGTTCAAGATAGCAGGGAATGTGGCACCTTCCGTGATGAGTGGCGTTGCACTCTGTGATTATTATGAGCAGTAAAGAGTGGAGATTTGTTGAGTGATCTGGAGAGCCGTCCCACTTGGCGAGGAATTGTGTTTGATTTCATAAATAATTGCAGTCATCAGGGACACACATTGTTTTAGGCTTAACCGTGTTGTTTACCCATGCCACATGTCTCAGGGAGAGACACTGTTGTGGATACACATTGCCCTCAAGGAATCTTACCAGGGCCCACGGTTGGCAACTGTATTAAAGGCTTTTTCAGGGTGCGTGTGTGTGTATCTGCGTGTATGTGTGTGTGACTAAGTGAGAGAGAGAACTTAAAAGGGGAGAGAAAAACAACATGCATCTAGTTCTTAGGTATTTAGGCGAAGCTGTAAGCAAACACATCCGTAGCTAATGAAGCCTGGCATCTGGAGTGATGATTGGAATTCATCATGTTTCTGCAGTGAAGGAGTGTTGGGCTCCATCACTTGGAAAACCACTAAAGATAAGTAACAAAAGAGAAGAAAAAAACAGTACTAACAAATTAACCGACACATATGTGGGCCAAAAAGAAAGTTGAAAAGAAAAGGTGATTGATTGTTCCCTTGTTGCTTTCCTGTCAGCTCAGTTTCTGTCAGCAGAGGATACATGAAAGATGGAAACCATCGGCGCCTCTGGCCCAAATCCCACTTTGCACTCACAAACGTAGAAATTCTTCGAAAATAACAAAAAAGCAAGAACTTTTCCCCGTCCTTGTGACCCCAAGAGTTTTCAGAATGAGAGGGGAAAAAGACAATTCTTTTGGAGGAGGTGTGGCGCTCACATTCTCCATTTGTTCATCAGAGCCTTTTTGAGGAAGTCTCTGTGGTGGACTGCGTGTGTGTGTATTTTTGTGTACAAATGTGTACACTCGCATTTGTGTGTGTGCTGAGGAGAGCTGAGAGGTGGAGGCACTGGAGAGAGGGAGAGGGAGGGAGACGGCTGATTAGGAATCGGTGTTTATGCTTCCTCTGCCTGTGTTTGGTGCTGGAGATGAAAGCAAGTGGAGGTGGAGGTGTGGGTGCAGGTGCTTCAATCTTTATCTGAGTGCCTCTGTGCACAGTGGAGGGACTGCCGTGTCCCTATTATGGGCGAGAGCAGAGCGCTCAATAGTCCCAGTCACCCCTCAAAACAGCAGTGCAGTAAAAACCGGCGTGGTGCCAATTAGCAAGCAAACATATGCTCTCAAAAAATCCTGATGAAAGTGCATATTGATGTCATAAATTAGAGGAGTACAATGGATTGTTGGGTGTTTGTGTGTAAATGTTTAATTAACCTGCTTGCCTACATCACTGCTGCGCGTTGCAGCTAAGGAATCAATCTACTTAGCAACCCATTTAACAATACAAGGCCTGCCTTGTATGACACATTCATTGGGGACAGCCGAGCAGTTGTTAATGTCTTCAAATTAACAAAGCCATTAACCCAAGTGATAATGGTCTGTTTTGTGTGTATGTGCAGGTTGTCCAAGGACGATAACTCTGTATAAAATCTTGGTCTAATTTTCTTTATGGCGTCAGGTGAATTATCTGTATTTTAATGATCACAGACACATTTAAATCAGGATGCTAATGATCGAGGATGTGCTCAGACTAGCTGTGTGTAATCAGGAATAAAGAAGGCGGGGAAAGCATCCAATAGAAATGTTAATAATAATAATTAAAAGTTATGTTATTCCACAGCATGAAATTGCCATTTATTGTTCATCCACAGCGCTACGGTTTCAGCAATTCAAATATTTATCCAGGATTTCATTAATGCATGTGAATGTTGTGGACACGGAAATCTTTGGATGAGTCTTGATTTTAACACCCATTAGGTTCTTCATGGTTTTCTTTTTTTCATAATTCTGTGATACATAGTGGTGAACAGACTGCACCCTCCCACCCTCCCACCCCTTTTCCAAAAGATCACAGAACACAGAGGGGGCCATGATGACCCCATCCCAGAGGAGCCTGCTGTTTTGCCTGCGAGGTAAAGAGCTGGGATGCAGGGGAGTTTTTTGATTTAATCACCGCGCTCCACAGTGCACAATGTGTATGAGGAGGAGATGGCAATTATAACGCCCGTGCTGGCCTGCTGTCCTGCCCGTGTGGTGATGTATCCCCTGGGGCATAACAGGGAGACAGTGGTGGGAGGAGGTGGGGGGCATCGCCACCATGAAAGAGAGCAGAAACCCCCCCCTCCCCACCCACCCACCCACCAACCCCTCGGCAGATATCCCAGACTTATCACTCAGCACTGAGAGCCAATGACAAGCAGGATCATTGGGTTGTGCTACACTTAGTTAGTGCAGAATAAACACTTCAAAACAAGGTGCGGGCTATTTTTGTGTTCTCTTTTTGCATGTGTACTTTTCTGCCAGTCCAGAAAATCCCAGCACCACACTGACCCACTTTACCTTCCCGCCTCAAATCAATTTGATTACACAGCTTTGTAGACAGTGGTTTCCCATTTACCTTAATCCTCATATTAATGCCATTCTCATAGTCCAGATTTAAAGCACCCTTTTGATTGTATTGTTTATACTAAGAGGGGAGGATACGGCATTATGATACAATATTGATATTTCCATAAATAAGTACTAGTGCCAGCTCTCCCACATACTGCATTCGTCAGACTTCTTCACACTGAGAGGAACTAGCTCAACAACTTTTCATATTGGATCAATCCTACAAGGAATATTGTTGTTTATTGGCAAACATCCTGACATATCATCATACACAATGAGGCGGGCATGAATAATTAATACCCTCTCATACAAAATATTCACTCGCGCTCCAATGGTGTTTACTCCCCTGCAGACATCCATACTGAGGATAACCTCTGCTGTTTAGAGGAGCTCTGCGTCTCACTTCTTCTGTTGCTGAATACTGAGAAGTTACAAGAGACACAGTAACAACATGAAAGCGGCAAGAAATAGATCAGTAAATACACAGCAGCACTGTTTAAAGAGGGGCTCGAAAAACACTGTGATTGTGTCTCTGGAACCAGGAAAAATAGTGCAGTGCAGCAGCGCAGCCAGGAACTGGTGACTGCAGAGAGACTGAGGCTAAACTCAGAGCACAGGTGAGACGGTAAATGGGTTTAATCTGACATTTGGCATTTAAATAAAGAGAGTTTCAGGAACAGTGGGCACAACGGTAACACGTTAAAGGGAAGGTTTGCTCAGTAGCTCATAAAAAGTAATTGATGATTTTTGCTAGATGATTATTAGGATTATAAGCATTCTTCTGGATTTCTTGAGGTTTCTGCTCTACCTTTGTTTGGCACTAACTGTGAACAAATGTTTGGAAATCTCTTCTTGGCTCAACAGATTTATGGCCTTCCTCGCTCTCTCAATTCCAAATCTTCCACTACATGAATTATGCTCTTGACAAATTAACTGTTATTGTTCATACTTGTGCGGCATTTCGGCACATTTATATTAAAGTTGGTACCTCTGGTTTCGAGTAAAAACCAACAGGCTTACAAGTGAATTTTATATACCTTTGTGAATGTAACCCAGTTGGGTCCTGTAGACAATGTACAGCTGAATATTCAGCTAGTCAGTGACTGACTGATGGAAGATGGTGCAGCCCTGGGGAGACGTCTTTGTGGGAGAAATGACACTCCCCTTGTAACTGTCTCGGAAGTCAATGCTATCACACTGTCAAACTCAGAACTTGCTTCCCGCATTTCTTTTATTCCCCCCACCACCACCAACCACCACCACCACCACCACCACCACCCCCCCACCCATCTCTGCATTCGAAATCATTCCCACAGCCTACAGCTATGAGTGCAGACTTTTAGTACACGTCCGCTCTAGACGGGAAGTGTGGGGGACGGGGTGCATCCTGGGCCACCCTCACCAGGGAAAGTGACAGTCTGGATAATTGGCACTAATCAAGCGACTGCTCGTATTGAGAGAATGTCGCTATAGCTACGCACAGAGAGGAGGAACGGGGCTGACCCACAGAGGTAGCGCCCAAGGCCCTTACTCTCCTACAATGGATTCTGTCAATCCGCAGTGTTTGACAGTCATCATCTTACCAGCACCACCACTCTTTGGTCAATATGCAAAAAAAAAAAAAAAGAAAGAAAAAGGAAACGGGAGAAGAAAGTACAGAGCGGCAGAGAAAGAAGGAGAGAGGGGGTGGTGGGAGAGAAGAGAGACATTTCCTATTTCACATGAAAACTAGGATGTTATGGAGAGCATACTACATTATTCTTTTTTATAATTTCTCTTACAGCTATTGCTTTGAATTACAGAGGACTTTTTTGTCAAGAGCGAGAAGGAGATGAATCAAAAATTCATCTGAAGAAGTTCTGCATAGGGCGAGGCGAATATACCTCTGGTGGAACCAACATTTGCAAAAGTTCTATCTCCTTAAGCAATTATTAGCGGTGATAGTTTGACATGTACAAGAGTTGTCAACAACTGACTTTAAACAAAGTACAAAGCAGAAGTAAACAGTGCCTTGGGCAAAATTAACTTGGGGGACTAGCCACCTCATGAATTATAAATGGCTATCTATTACTGCAGTGAGTGGTACTACCAGGAGGCTTCATTCACTGGAATAGACTAACCTATTTTCAACACATCTGAAAGTCAAGTGACAGTGAGGCACTGAAGAATGCAGTTCAGGGAAAAATGAGCTTGTTATTTAGTAAACGAGTTGTGTAATTTCTAAATTGTACCAAACTAACCATGGAATACCCTGAGGGGATTGTGTCATCTGCTATACACGTTTGCATACTAACCGCCATTCACTTGCAAATTAATTCCCTTCACAGAGCACGATTAAATCCGTCTAATTAGCAAAGTGGCCTATACGTAAAAGCTTATGTTTTATCTTTCTTAATCCCGCACCTCCCAGATGCTGCGTGAAGATGATGTCAGATCAGATTATATCGATTCATCTCCGAGAGGTTTGCACCCCAGGAGAGGCAAAGTTTGAACCCACCAAGTGAAAAAAAAAAATCCACAGGTTCAGAGCATTTCCTCTTCACATACCTTCAGTGTGTTTCCCTTGTCACAATTCTCAAGGTGGAAACATAGTACATCTACTGACCTGAGATGACAAAGAAGAGGGATTAGAGAAGTTCCCAGATGCAGCTGTGCAGGAGCCACGAGGAGTCTGGCTGGTCAACATTGATAAAAGACAGCAGCATGTCCTGATGAGGGACTTGTGCCTGCCTGTGCCTCGTGGGCTCTGTTTCAGGAAAGGTGTTGAGACGTCTGGATTGGCACCTCTCTGAATACACTGCTGTAACCACTGGAGGACTATGAAGCCTGAACTGCAGAGACTCCCTGTAGAACAAGCAGCACACCAAAGGCTTTCTTTAGATATGCAGAGAAAATAGACACTGAAAGTCAATTAAACAGAGCACTTTGGGTAAGAGGTACGAGACTCTCCCAAATGGTACAGATTCTGAAGACGCTATTTTTCCCCCCTTTGTCTGTGTCATAAAAGCAATTTCACGTGGCACACACACATTTTTGAGTTCTCAATTTGTCAAATCTATAGGGAGTCTTTTGGCTACAGCTGCAGAAAGTCGTGTCAGCTTCTCCCCTCTTGTCAGAAAAAAACTACAGCGGGCAACGCAGTCACCAAATCTGTGCAAGTAAAGGGTGGAATAGTTTGCCTGGTCTGTCTTTCAGTGCACGCACAAACACACACACAACACAGAAGACACAGTTTGCTTCTCCAGCTTTGCGTTCCCCTTTTTCCTCCTCTTTTCCTTTTTGCAATTTGCGAGTCTTTGCACAGTATGTGCAGCTCTGCCTCATCTTCAAAAGACCAGTAAATACAAATCTTTTTTTCTTTTTTTTTTAAACACCAGTGGAAATACACACATAGCTGAATACAGTAAGAAAACAACACTGTGATCTAGCTCTACAAACACCGTGATTGGCAGGTGTGTGGGATTCAAGCACAGCTTCACACATTAATTGTAGCTGCTGTTAAAGGATGTTAACCAATATATATTCAATGCTCTCTTTTTAGACTCAGTTCTGAGGAGTCACTCTTCAAGCATGGCAGTGTTATGTGAGCCGCACCGCTGTAGATTTCAGGAGACTTGAAATACCTTTTTTAGTCGGAGCGTCACTGCAGAACAACATTCCCCCCAGCTGTTTATTGGCAACAAAATAAACTAAAATAACTTCAGTTTGTTTTGAATTGAAAGTCTTCATAAATGAAAATAAACAGCGCTGCAGCTATGTGCTGCTGAATATTCTTTCCCATACAAATGAATATATATTTACTTTGCATACTTTGCTACATCAATATTTCATTTTTTTTTCTTATTTGATTTGAATGTTCTGACAAGGTCCAGAATTATTTATCAGCCTGGACACAAATCGAGGCCACTGTGCTTTGTTATGTCTGATTAAGAGGGCTTCAGTTTCAAGACTATGCTAATGTAAAGAACATAGGATTTGGTGAAGAACTTTACAGATGAAAGTAGCTGTGTGCTGATAAAAGGACGGTGAACACAACACTGCATAATATTAACAAGGTGGAGTTACTTCTGACTGACTCATAATTGTCCAAAATGCCTGGGAGATACACAGATGAGTTCACAGGACACCAAAAAAAAATCCTCCTTGTTCCTTGTTTTGCATAATACACAGCTTTGCATGGACACAGAAAGGGGGACAAGGAGGGGGGGGGCAGGTGCTAGTGATCTTCCCAGTGTCTCCAAGTCATTTTGTTTATCATTCAAATGAAAACCTTGTTCCATTATCCATGAGGGAGTGGGAGTAATGTGTTAATGTCCCTTACTCATGGCTCCATCGTTTGGTCTGGGCTGACAGCACGGGGCCCGACCATGTCACCCATGATGAGAGACAAAAGACAGACACGGGGCAGCAAAAACAGGTAATTACCTCATACCTACACTTCTGTGAGGGCGACTCCCCTTAGCATTCATATTTCTGTGTATTATAATTAGGCCAACACGGCCACAGTCTGGGGATGCGTTTGAGGACACACAGACTCCGGGACTTTGATGAAATCTGAGATGTCAAGCTGACATGAAGGGACTGCAGCACTTGTGCCCCTCACTTGCACACACTCGTGTTTATGCTGCATGCAGTAAAAGAGCCTCCTCATAGGGATCCTTTGCCTTTATGAGGCTCCATGTGATTGATTATTTAGTGGGAAACTCCACAGCTCAAGTCAGTGTGAAGCCAGCAAATAAAGTCAAATAACAAGGGAGAGTGCAGGTCTGAGGGAGGGAAAGATCTCAAGATGTTTTTGAAACAAGTCAGAGTAGCCAAGGGCGAGTAGATCTTCACCCTTTCATATCCCCCTTTTTAATATTTCTCCCCTGTTTTAATGATGTGCTTCCTATCCTTGAGTAAAGTTCTTCATAGCCAGTCTTTTTGCCAGAGAGGATTTTTTCTCTTTGAAATAAAATGTAAGTATATATTTAGTCTCCTAGTTTAGAGGCTTACAGGCCAAGGCAGAAATTCAAATTTGTGCTTTTATGAATAAGCATATTGACGGTTGTCTGGCTATTGCCAAAATGTTAACAATATATTAATAAACAGTGAGTGAGGTTTGCTCTTGAGCTGTGCTGGAGGAATATGAGGCTTCAGTATGGAAATTAGCAAAAAAATAATCACATTGATAAAAACATGTTTTTGGCTCACTTCCATTAATATGTCATTACAAAAAAAGAGACTTGGGACCAGTATACTAAAAAAAAGGATCATTAACAAATATAACCGTGGAATATAAAGAGGCTAAGAGTGCACAAACATGAAATTGTGTGTAGGTATATGGGGCTTTTTGCATAGAGAAAAATCAAATATTGATGATCACAGTGAAGACACTTCTTACAGAAAAAAACAATGAATTCCAAAGCAGCAGGCAGCTGTCATACAACACCTATGAGTGTTTGAGGCCAAGATATCAAAGCCGTGCTTTTGATAGCACCAGTCTTCCAGAGGTCTGCTCTGCTTTAAACACAGCTATAATGAAGGCCTCTCATCACACTCTGGCCGTCTCAATTACCAGCCACAGCCTTGTACTTTCAGTCGCAAACCCTAAGGCCACCTGAATGTACCTGCATCTCCTCCTTGACTAAAAGACACTGGATTACACTTGAAAGGACACGCAGCAAGTAAAGTAACTTACGCCCATGATGTTGAAACCGTGAAATGTAAAATACCACTGAGAACTGACAAACTGGGCATGCTGCATGTTCACTGCAGTGGAAACGTACTGATCCATGTTATTTACAAAAACAAATGTACAAACAAACCAAACAAGAGTTTAGAGTTGAACATTAAAATGTTTGACAGTATTGTTGAACCTATTGTTCTGTATTCTAATGTGACAAAATATGAACAACTTTACAGCACAGGCGTTGAAAGGGAAATATGTATAGAGCACCTCCACCACCCCCTCCAACCCCCTCCTGTGTCTTAAGGCAGAGATAGCCACTGAAAAGTGCTGGTTCAGTCTCCCTCTGTCTCTGGGCATAGCTTTGATCAGTCCCACCTCAAGACTTATCCTGGAGGGAGCACTATACTCCTATTCTCCATGGCTAATCATACTTCCTGTCTTTGTTATGTGCTTTAGACAAGCGTCAGATAGAAGCACAGGAACAGATTTGCCCCGAGAACCTGGGGAATAAAGCCTCTGGTTGTGCTGTGGCTCGTCTTCTTCAGCGGATTTCCTCATGAATATTTCCACTGTTTAGGAGTGGAGGATTTCAACCCATTGCCGATTTAAGAAAAGGTGCTTTTGAGAGAGAGAGAGGGAGAAGGAGAGGGAAGAAAAAGCCTTTCAGAGTTCAAGATGCCAGAGTAAATGTATTGTACGTCACAGATAGTGTATTTTTATCTGTACTACAGTTGTTGATGACAGGAGGCATAAAGGCCGTCGTACAGTCTAGACATCCTGCTCCTCACTCTGAGCCACGGTGTCTTGAGAACCAGAGGAGACGAGGTGCCAGAAGTGAAATGGTTAACAAAATAATTTCACATGCACAGCATATTCTTTGGGCTCAGGCAATATTGCTTTGCCTGCCACCAGTGGCACTTTTCACCAAGAAAACGTGCTTTGTGTATTTCAAGCAAGTACAGAAAAGACCATTTTTGCCTGGAGCCAAAAAGAATCAAAAGAAATAGACAAAAAAAATCCTTTTTCGGGTTTTTTTTCCAGGGAAGCTGGAGGTGATACAAAAACCATCTTGTGTTCTATTTTTGAAGTGATTTCCATATCCATGGCCACCTGAGGGAGGTCAGGCTGCTCCGGCCAACTTCCTCTCAGGGAGAGGAACCGGCAATGACAGGGACACAAACCCCTGCGCACAAACCATCTTCCATCCTTTCCAACACCCACAACCACTCATTATCCTCACTGGCACCACCAAGACTCTCACATGCATTGGAATATTAATCGCCATAAAAAACAGAAAACAACAAAATCATTTCTCCTTTTACTTCTTCCTTCGCCTTTCTTATATATTTATTTATATATATATATTATTCTGCTTCAAAGCCTGCAACTCTCTGCTGTGCCCCAGGGTTAATTAACATGAACCAAACAGTGAATGATCAGAGAGAATGGGAAATCTCCAAAGGTTAAGTGTCACATGGGAAACGTGTTGTCAGAAGAAGAAGAAGAAGAGGAAGGCTGTTTTTTCTACACGTTCAAAATCAAATGAGAGAGAACCGGAGCAGAGGGAAGAAATTTGTAGACACCTTTCCAAAACTTTGCATTTCTCCTGTCAGAGGAGGCAGAGCTTCACAGTCTGGCTTCAAACAATATCTGTAATTCCCTGACATTTTGATGAACAAAAGAATTCTGCAGGTTTTCTCTTAACTTGTGCATCGTTCAGCAGCGGATCTGCTCCCCGTTTTGTATAATATCATTATAATTCACTTTAGAGAAGTACACACAACACGGTTCCATAATGTGATAAGCAAAAGCTTGCAGGGGGGGAAAAAACACATCCATCACAAAGTTAATCACTGCTTTTAAAGACCTACTCATTGAAATTGTGTCTCCTCTTGGTTTATCCCCAGAGGGAAAAAAGAAAATGACTTCATGATCCACAGATATCCTGGCTGGCATGTCTTGCAGGTGAAATACTATGATTTCTCTCTGTAATAATTAACATGGGCTCCTCTTCTCTCCCTGTGGCTTGTCGCTGACATTTGGTTCATGCTTGAGTGTCTGCCTAGCTGATTTCAATCTCCTGCATGAAGGTGAGACTGTGTTTGTGTGTGTCTCCCTCTCTCTCTCTCTGTGAGGATGTGTGTGTGTGTGTGCATAGAGTCCAGTGGCCAGGTTCGACAAGGACATTGATGACAGGGCCTGCCTTCAGTAGATGGGATTAAGCATCATGACAATATGGATTAGAGACCCACTCAGTCAATCCGAAACCTACCAACAGGTTAGAGGCTGAGAGCTAAACGCTGAAACACAAATGAGTCTTGTCAGCCTGTTTGTGTTCTTGCAAAATTGCATTATGCAAAGGGTCATATCTCACTCGATTCTGAATATATATTTTGACAATTCCCAAATTTATCACACCGATCTCTATACATTTTGTCCGCTGTGACACTCCGTATTGATTTACACCGTGCTCCGAGGATGAAAACACCTCTGAATGGTCACCTCATGCACTGCTGCAACAAGCCTTATTTTACATTATTACATTATGTATGCAGGCTTGAGTATGGATAATGGATGAATCTAAAGCAAAGCAGTTTAATTACCCACCATCATTCTGTCTCACCTAGATGCAGAGCACACATCTTATTAGCCATGGTGTAAATAAACATTAATATGCCACCCTGATAAAGACCGTCCTCCCCGCTGCAGTTCCTGGTATATTATCATCATCGCTGCAAAGTACACACACCCAAACTGATCCAGTGGCATGTGCAAACAACTGAGGAGCTGCTGAAGCCAGGGCCAGACCATTACAACCACTTCACAGAAAATTATCATTAGTGCATCTGGCTGGAGGCCACACAGCCCCATCAAAAGATTAAACTATACAACAAACACACACACGCACACAGAGTTCGCATATGTGCATCCTGTATGATATAAAGCAGAAACAACACGTGTCAAGACATTTGATCAAAACAAGTGGATCACAGCGATCTCGGAGCGAGCATGGCTCCTCTCCTCTGTCAGGAAATTCCCTCCTTTTTGCATGTTGGCAGAGTGGCGAGTGGCAGAATAGGCACAGGGGATGAGCTTCGTCTCTGTGGGCCAACTGAGAGGTGTGTGTGTGTGTGTGTGGAGGGGGGAGTGGCGGGTAGGGGGGCTGTGTGGGACAGTGGGTGTAGATAGAAAGCGTGTAGGTTAACCAGCCACAGGGTATTCTTATCCCTTCAGCACATGGCAACAGAGAGGAAGCTTCAAGCAAAGAGAAAACTCAGCAACCAGTCCAGCCCTGAGCACCAAATACTGCTGATCTGAGAAACTATAGAAAAGTCTAGTTATCTCTCCAGGCATGCTTTTTAACAGACCGGATAGTGACGAGTACCAGACATGATTGATTTAATGTACAATTACTAACTACACCCTATGTGTAAATACTGTATTAAACAGGCTGGAATGAAACCGTTGTTTCACTGGCTGCTTCAAATATAACCTTGCAGAGATTTTCTTTGGCTCCTGAACTCTTAGCTGAACTCTTCAAAGGCATAAATTGTGTTGCATGTCCACAAAGCTCTTTTATAAACTTCTCAATATGTCTTTTTCTTTTTTGGTCGGCAGATGGACTGACTGCAGCCAGAACCCAAGAGGAGACAGGCCTTTTTCTGCTCTCTTATGTTGTTTCAATCACCAGTCTGCTGTACAAAGGAGGCAGCCTGATGGCATGACGGGTGCACATCGCTCATCTGCCTGTGCTGTTGTCTCAGTTTGAGCCTCATAAAAGGAAGCGGGCCTGACGATGCCAGAGGCGGAGGATCCAGCTCTGCGGTCTGAGCAGAGAAACATCAGCACAGCGCCATTCTTTAGAAGGAGATGTCCTTCATTGTGGTGCCAACTCTCCCTGGGGCTGCAGCATAAGACACAGCCTCTTATTTACCATATACAGGATCTCTCCATGCCCTTAATGAGCCAGGATATTCAGCATCACAGAGACAAAGGCCACGGTTTCACTGAAGAAGCTTTGGTTTTGCTGAATTAAATAATGATAATTAAGAAAATATTAATCAAACTCTGACTTTCCCGGCTCTGGAGATGTGGTGAGGGAGCGGCTCTTCCAGCTGAGCCTGTAGGAGTTCTCATTTATAGTATGCCTGCAACCTATAGAGCTGCAGGCAAACACACACACACACGCATGCACGCAAACACACCGATGCACACAATTAAAAGCAGACCTTGGTGGCCTAGTACTCTATAATTAAACGCCCTTTGGTGCTCGGCACAGAAATACTCAGCCAGGTTCAGATGTGTCAAGGAGAGAGAGATGAGAAGGCACGTTAAGAAGCTGACGGTTCTCTAAGTTGCGAGTTTTGTTCAATGCAATGAATTAATAAAAAGCACAAACTAATACCTTCCCAGTGTGCAGTTGGTATGTCTGGCGGGCCGGCAGCAGCTATACAGCTGTACTGTGAAACTTTAATGCTGCAGGATGCCTGCAGCGCCGCCTGGGCTTTGTCTCTGAGGTGGGGGGCGGGGGGTGGGGGCTTTCCACATGTTCGATCTAACTGGGACAAACAGTAGAAAAGGGAACAGGATTTGTCTGACCTTTAAAACCATCAGGATATAAGTGTGAGAGCTGGAAATGGCCACTGGTTCCTCGCTGGTATATCAGATTATTTCCAATGTAAAAACCCTCCTCTTACACTTTTTTTAAAAACATGGTGCCATCAAAACTCTGTTCTCAAATTCAAACATTATTGGGTGATTATATGGTATTATTCTTCACCTTTTAGGCTTTTGAGTGCTTGTCATTTGGCTCTCGTTGTTATGGTAATGTGAGGTATTCCATCTCCTTTCCCAGCATGCTCTGTGTTTGACATTCATGGGGTTAAAGTCCTCTGAATGATGAAGTGCCAGCGTTTGGGACAGTAAATTGCATCGTTTCAATTGAGAAGAGAGTTCCCCTTGGGTTTGCTGGAGGTCCCTACGGGCTGGCCTTGAACAGAACAGCATGTTGTACATCCATATAAAAAAGGGAAAAATATGGTGGTACTTTCCTCTTTATGATGCAGAGATTAATCTGTCACCATATTCACGCATAAATCCCACTCCCTGCTTTGCAAAATACTGTTTTACCTTATTTTACACTATATTTTATTTTTTTATTGCCAATAAACATAAACCATCACAAAGGGCTAATGTTCTCATCAATATTATTACAAAATGATCATAAATCCAGCGCCTTGTTAAAATTTGACGCCGTTTTTCATCTCAGCTACTCAACCGGTGAAAATATTAGACAGAAGCATTATTTTATCCGGCAATTTCTCTCCCAATAATAGATGATCTTCTATCGTATTTGAGTTACAGTACACCACTTTATTTTCATTAGATTATTAGGTCTATGCTTTCCTTCACTTCCTTTTCCCCTCTCATCGCTGTGTTCAGCAGTACTGATCTTGCCTTTTGGGGCCATTTTTTTCTTATACTTCAGTAGAAATGCCTTGACAACACTGTGGTGGTTATTTCATCCTGAGAGACCACAAACTAAACAGCAGAAACACACTGTATAGACGCTTGTTTAGTACTATGCAAATCATCTTTGCCGGAGGTAAAATTAACATTTTTAATTAAAATATTAGCACCAAACAAACACAGAAAAACACACTAATGATTAAATCATCTTGATAGAACCACATGGTGGAAAATTAAGGAAATTTTCTCAGATTTATTTGTATAGAAAGATACTGCATGGATTACATGTTAGTCTGTTCTTATAAAGTTGTGTATATATACACCTTTTAGTTTTCAAAGAGAACAGACAAAGTTTCAGAAAACAGTCATTTGAGCAATATTTAAAATGTCATGTGAAATAAAACCAATTTCATCTTTTGTAAATGAATTATCTGTTTTCTGTGTATCTGTGCTTATTTATTCTCACTTCATTTACTATCTGTAATAAGGGGAAAAGGGGAAAATGAGGAAATGTATATATGTCATTTAAGATCAATCTTTGCATTTTATTCAAAAATGTAAATTCTCTGCATTTCCTCATCAGGTATCAGATAAGTATGAGACCTAGAGACTGGAACTTTCAGCAGCTGCTTTTAATGTTACTATAGCGCCCTCCTGTGGATGAATATGTAAACCTCAAGCAGGAAACACACAAGGGGAAATTAGGAAACAATACTTCAAAGAAATTTTATTTTAACATAGGTAGTTGGTAATACAGATTCTTCATATAGCAAAAAGATGTAGTTATCACGTTGAATGTTGCACTTAAATGTGTGTGTGTTGGAATAGTAAGATGGGCTTTTGCTGCCGTTGTAAGTGTGATATTCAGAAGCCCACCTTTCCAGTGAACCTTTCCAGTGGTGGAAAGTGAGGCCCTTTGGATACTGATGATTAGTTTTTACGCCTCTGCTCCACACAGGCCGAGCAGAACCTTCTGGTAGTCTCCCTTGGTGTGTTCCTGTGGAAGAGCAGGTTATACGCGCTGTGTGACGGAGGAAGCCTCACTGTAAAGCCGTTAACATGTCAGGCACATTTTATAATAAACTCACCAAAATAGTCTTTTGCAGAGACTGTCCAAAGGTGGTCTTGTATTCGGAGCAGACCTTCTTCAGGTCCACCTCGCAGCGGGAGACAATGATTCTGGTCACTATCTTCTCTTTGGCTCCTTTACTCTGAGCAGACAAGCACAAGTCAGCACTTACTTGAGTCGCACATGTTCTATACTTAACTACAGCTGCTGATGCAACACTGTTGTAAGATAACTTTCACCAACTTTGGATTCTGTGTTCCTGCAGCAAAATTGCACTTTCACAAGCAGATGTACTTCTTACGTCTGCTCCAAAGAGCAAAAAAAAAAAGAAAAGAAAAAAGAAAAAAAAAACAAGAGTCTGGCCTTCAAACTCGCCACATCTCAGCAAGAAGAAAGAGAATAGCAGTGTAACTACCTTCATGGCTTCATGCAGTCTGTTGGCAAAGTACAGCTGTTTGTTTTCAAAGCACTGAACTGGAACAAAAGAAAAAGAGAAATATCCACAATAAAATATTTTGTATTACTTTATAATACTTGTTTGTAATACACATACAACTCATTTTGTATTCTGTTGTCATTAAGAAAGTGATTAATATAACGAAACCTTGGCTATCAGACAATATTTACTTAAGATAATGAATAAATAGGGCCATTGTCAATCCAAAGCAAATCCAAACTACAATGTTTTATCAATATGAATATCCTGGTAAAGATAAGTGTACCTAGCACCAGGAAGGACCTCTGCAAGTCTCCTTTGACTTCCTTCTGAATGCTCTCCTGCATGTCGTAGGGGCTGTAGCTCTTGTACCTCTGAAACACTGACGAGCAGAGAAAAATAATTCATTGTAATTGGTGACATGCACATTTTTCAAATGATTAAGGAGAAAGCAAAAATCAGCATTTATGCCATAATGATTCCACATGTAAACAGGCTGTAGCACCTTTCTGCAGGTGAGGTACACTCCTCTCAGACATAATGGAGATCCAGGTCGCCACATCAGTTCCTTTAATCTTCACGCCAGCGTCATAGAGTGCCTTGGTGGAATCAACAAAATACCTGTGAACATTACTTTATACATTTTTTTTAAACATGATTTTAAACAGAACTGTACCAAAATTATCATTCAAGTCTGCAACTACATTATCATCTGCACAAAGTTTTATCAAATTATCCAGGGTTTCTAAACTCCTTAAGACGTGTCATTCTTTGTTTGGTTAAATGCAAAAGCTGCATCCTAAAAAGCGCAACTATAACACTGACTTAAGTACTTATTTTAAGAATGAACTGGTGGAAGTGAATAGATTGTTCATATTCAAACAACTTTGATATCAAACAAGGTTGATCTTCGGATGGATATATTACCCAGAGAGTGGATGCAAGGTTAAAAAAAAAAACAGCTAATATCTTACAGTTTATGTAAAATAAATAAATAAAATCAATTGACTTTTATTTCCAGACAAGGTGAAAATGGCAGCTTACTCTGGCATCTTCATCAATCTTTTCGTAGTCTACAATAGCAGATGGATCAGCTCTCTTGGTCTGCACAGAAATCAGACACGACTCAGGTCAGTTTCGACATGACAGTGTGATATAAATCATGAGGACAGACACTGACGGATCTCACCTGCACCAGAGCCAGGAGCAGCTTCGCAAAGTTCCCTGAGGTGTCACCTGCGACATCCTTATCCAGTTCCTTCTTGAACACTGTGGGAAATGATTGTTCATTTTTAGTTTTTTCACACTCTCTGTACAGTATATCCACAATAATCAGCTATATTAAAAAAAGGCTGGCAAAAATATGTTTAATGCAAGAGAACTAGTGATGTATAATGATCTCACAGTGTATGGAGAGCAGACAGTCCAACAACCAATAAGTGAGACATTATACGTTACACAGGCCTTTAAATGAATACCTGGGGTGTTTTGAACTTACACTCTTTGTAGACCTTCTTGATCTCCACAAGCTCATCATTGCTGCGTGAGCACAAGATCTCAATCAGCGTTTCTTCATCTGTTCCCAAGCCCTGAAGAGAAAGAAATTATTACTTCTCCTATGTGACACTTGCAGCTCAACAAAAAGACATACTGTCATTTTTCCAGTAGAGGGCAGTGTGACCCCTCAGTGGAGTCCACTGATAGAATCACAGTCCTTTACCTTGATTGATCCTCTGATCTCCGAGGCGTCATACTGGGCCGTGCTCTTCATTAGACCAAGGATCACTGTTTCCAGAGAACCGGACAGAGCTCCCTTCAGGGCTGAGATCATGTCCTTAAAATATAAAAATAGAATAATATTACCTGATTGGACTGAAAGGGCCCCACTACATTATCAGAGCTGTGGAGGGTTTTTTTCTTCTTTTATTTTAATATTCTGTCCAGGCACACTGTACCTTCTTTGCCCTCCTTTCATATGCAAAAGCAACGTCTCTCCTTTGGGAGTAGGTCCGCTTTGTAAGGACGTCAATGATGGTCTGTTCGTCCACTCCTAATGTTAATGCAATAAAGACACAAGGATTACACAGTTTAAAAGAGATGGAATTAAACCACCAAATATACTTAAAGAATTATATTTTGAATCATTCATCACGTGATGGAGCGGGCTTGCTTTAACACATAAGGTCACATGGTGTTTTAACAACCATGCCGTCACTAGTAAAGAAAACCAACTCCACCTAGATCAAGTTTATAATTTCTACAAAATGGTGGGCTGTTGGAGAGTCAGCGGTCAGGCTGCTGACAGCAGCTCTGAATCAGAGGCCAGAGCAGAGCTGTGGCAGCACTCAGGCACAGACTTGGAGGTGTTCCCAGCATGGCCAAAAGATTTCGAGCCAGGATGCTGACTCACAAATACCAGCTACTCATCTGTTGAGAGAAGTAGCGGAACCAAGCACTGACTTTTTTTTTTTTTCCATGCACTGTTCTGTATCTTACCTTTGGTTTTGATAGCAGTCTCTATTCTGGCAGCATCTCTGTCAGGGTCAAAGTCCATAGCAGGTACCACAGTGGGGAACCTGGGTTCATTCGCCTGAGGATTTAGAAGTGTGGGACAAAGAAAAAAGCATTATTTAACAAACAATATGCAATGTATATAGCAGAATGGATATTTTCTTAAGTAAAAAAAGATGACAAAAGAAATAGAAAGTATGGCATTACCCCAATGTTGAGGGACAGTTGTCCGAGAAACTCTGACACCATAGCCATGTCGCCTGTGCTGGAAAAGGTGACAAATCTATCAACACCATACAATCTTGTAATGAAATCTCACTCTAATCCTATCACTGAGTTCTCTGGGTTGAACCATACAAGGGGTCATGCTTGTTGTCTGAAGACATAACATAATCACCTGAGCCTCTATGGCAAAGTCTTCTAAACACAAGCAGAGAAACTCAGTTCATTCATATCACTACAGTTTCACTGTTGTGGCATACATACTACAGACAGTCCACACTCTCCCTAGTAAACCTAACACACACCCTTAACACCAGGCCCAAGGAGACACACCCTGGAAAAGTGCTACTGTACTCTAGGCTGGTGTGACAACTGAGCACATTCAAATGCACAAAACATAACAACTTAGAGCTGGCAGAACAGGAACTGAGATTTATTAAGAAAAGACACAACAAAACAGCACAAGCACAACACAAACTGAATGACTATTAAGTGGAAATCATATAATCCGTTACTTCAAATTAGAAAATTCCTTTAAACCTGCACCAGCGGTAGTTTAACATTTATCTCAATTACAAATGAAGTTACTCCACATTACAATGTAAAATCACATTGAACTGACCTGAGATGTAGAAGTTGAGATGATAGAGATTTGTCCAGGCGAAGTTAAAAGTGGAATGGGTGTGGAGCTGCAACTTTTCTGACATCCACAGAGACTTCCCCTTTCACCTCCCCTGACTCAGATTCCCTCCCCTTTTCCATGCACTCCACCCTGTTTCACCACTGGAAGCTCCACTGCAAGGTTTTCAAGGCTTTGTTGAACTTTTACCCTCACACAAACTGTTCTGTGCCTTCAAATAACTCCAGATACCCCATATGAACTCTTAAACAAAGTTTATTGTTTATTTTTCTTTCTTTTTTTTTTTTTTTTTTTACAAAACACTGTCAGAAGACAAAATATACAAAACATTTCTGAACAAAAATAAAATAAAAAGTATAGATTCTATACTCTAGAAAGTGCTCCACTGGTCATGTCTTTATTCAGTGTCATTACAGGCTTAGCACCTCCTCTGATTCACATAACCGATTACATGAAATGATATGAACGACATAATATTAAATCCAACAAAAAGGGATTTTAAATTGACTTCTGACTTAGCTTCTCCATATTCCTCTTACGCTTTGCGGCACGTTTTGCTCGGTTCTTCTTGGCTTTGGATCCCGACATCTAGTGGGTTGAAAGAAAAGCAGACAGATCTTTAAATAACGGCTAAATTAAGTAGCACCTTACATCATACCCTACAGCAATATTCTTTATTTGGTACTCTCAGGAATCCGTGGCAAATGCTGGCAAAATGCATAGATGAAAACATGTTATTGACAGTTTCCTTTGCTGTTTGACAAAGAAAAGATGTCCTCTTGTCTTTACGATGTGGAATTTCTGCCAGGCATCCAATGAATGTCTCAGAGTGTACACCAATAACCCACACTAAGCTGTTGCTGATACTGTAGTGGTATGCTCTCTTTTGTCCATGTTGTTAGTTTTAGGCTTGCACAGGCAAACTATGCAGTAGTGTGCTGGTTCAGCCTGTCTGATAAGGAAACAGCCAAATGCTTTGTCCTGACTAAACTTAGTGGAACACAGCATTTCATTTATTCTGGCTTTTAGAAAATCCACCTGTGTGTGTGTTTATGTGTATGTAATTGTGTCTAAGAGAGGGTGTAGACTTCCTAAAAAATTAACCAAGACCTTCAGTCGCACCTCATCTCATTTCTGTTATTACCCATGTGTCCAGTCACGGACTTGATTGATACCGTTAGTAATGTTTGATTAAAAAAAATATCACACACCTTTTGGTGTGTAGCTGGGAAGATGGGGAAGGTGCACGGGACACGGCCATGTGCTTTGTGGAAGGGCAGGACCACAGCTGGATCAACAGGTATCCAGGGCACGAGGCCAGAGTCTGGGGGCTGTGGGACGGAGCGGTGGCGCTGCTGCAGGTCGTACGCCCCCCGACTCACTTTCCCAGCAGCCGCCTTTAATAAGGTCACAAACGGGTCCCCTGCTTTGTGCACAATCAGGTATTGTCCTTCATCTAACCTAGAAAATCAAATTGAGTCAACGAAGGTGTGAAAGTCAGAACCCACATATTGAAACATGTCGTGGCGCTCCGAGGGATCGCTCGTTTCCCGGCGCATGACTGGAGTTAGGTGAACAGAGCCTTAAGAAAGCAGAAGGTGACACATCTTCTGAGCGTCGTTGAGTAATCGATTGTGTAACGCTCCAACACAAACACGAGGGCAGACTGTCGTCATATCTTTAGCCCGAGGCTGTCCGCTCTGAATGTACAAAACTTTCATCATTTTAATCAGAGCGTGAAGAAAGATGTGCCCAGACAATTCAAGTTCTCCGGTCAAAGAAAAGTTTAAGAAAAAGACCCTCTCTCACATTTTTGACTGATTCAATCAATCCATATTGATTAAATCTTTGCAGTTGTAACACTTCATACAAGTCATCAGGACCAGTGGTTAAAAACTGTAATTTTAAACCGACCCAAACTAAAAATTATTTAATCATTAACAAGATAAAACATCTGACTAAAAAGAGGAAAGTTCCTCTTACCCCGTCAGTTTTTTCAGTAGGTGGTGCAGAATATTCAGAGACTTGGCTGGCCTGTGAATGGAAAAGAGATATCATCATGTTACGGTTTGTGTACTTTGGTGTGGCTCTAATTTTCAACACCAATTCAAATGATGATAACAGAGGTGACGATGATCAGCTAAATTATTGATAAAACTGACAAGAATCTTTGGTACCATAATCACACAGGGATGATTGGATTAATCCTGATCACTGGCACACACCGGCTCTAATGACACTCACTTGAACCCACAGGAGATGTTCTGTTTCCAGTCGTCAGGCAGCTTTCTCACAAGAGCTACTTTTGATGTGAACGCATTGATGTGAGCTACAGAGACAGATGGAGAGAGGGTGAGAGATACACTGAGAAAAGAGCTAATGAGCCTGCACATCAAGAGCTTCACCTCATCATCAACGTCATTCCTACTAGTGCTTACAATGCAATTAGTCTGTGATGATTTGCCAGCGTTGTTACAAGCTGCAGAGAGGGCTAAGAAATGCTTGTTGGTCCCCATCTTCTTTCCTACCTCCCACTCCAGTTTACAATTCCTTCTCATTTCAATAGTGCCTTTCTTCAAGTATGGACTATTCTAGAGCCTGAATACAAAACCATAAATACACAAATGTGTAAGCCACATGATAAACCACATGATGAAGCATGAACGACAAAGCAAAGAAGGAAGTTATTTTATCAGCTCTGTCTCTATGGCTATTCTACTATTAGTACAACACTGTTCATTTTTGTAGACTGGAAAATTGGACTCTTTAAACTCTACAAGAAAACCATGGCAGAGTTACTTCCACTCATTTGGGAAAACTGTTCATAGCAGTGCGGCTAAATAAAAGGAACCAGTATGGAAACTTGTACTGTCAGTGTGTACTGTTTGTCAACTGCACTGACAGATTGGAAAGGGCTGTAATTTAGAGACTACTGCCTGCAAAAGCTATACATTAGACAGACACTGACTTTTTTTTTCCTGCTAAGTAGTTGGTGACGTGTGCTTCCTGACAACACCTACACAAGTCAACAAATCAGAGCAGCTACGACAGGAAGGACACTCCCTGGATCATGAGCAACAGGTAAACGGCAAACATAAGTCGACAATACTCACTGAAGCAGTTTTATCAAAAAACGTAAACAACATTTAGCTCACACTGTATTCTTTGTAATTCCCCACAACCCAATGTGTCTGTTGCTATGGCAACAAAGTAAACTTAATCAGTACACAGTGGCAGCAGGACGGTGAGTCATCTCCAGAGTATTTCATTGGTTTGTGGGAGGATTCGCCTTGTGGACTCTTCCGAAGGCAGTGAGGGGAGGAGGAGGGGAAATTCTCCTTCTTTTTTTTTTAAAGCCACGTAAATGTTACTTTGATTATTTTCTTAGCATTTATGTTGAAAAATGAAAGGCACTGCACTCGAGCTGGGAGTAATTTTGGAACTCAGTTTTAACTGCTGACTCATTAGTAGCAGGAATAAAAGTTTTACCTATGTATGAAACTGTGCTGGAGTGGAGCACTGTCTCTGTCCACAGCTTGCAAGCCTCACTGCTGGTTAGACTCTCAACACCATAACACAACTGGTACTCCAGTTTGGGCAGGACATGCACTGGCACAAACTACTGGGGTGGAAAACAAAGGACAAAAAAAAGATGGTTAGATATATTCATCATGTGACTCTAAGATTCAGGGGGATGTTTATAAACTGACTTGTATACCTTGTTTGGGCCGCTGCCTACTTTTCTGGAATGTGTTAGGGAGACAGAGCTTCGCACCATGACCAGCAAGTCTTGCAGACTGTAGAGCTTGTAGAGTAGGTTTCCCTCTTCTGGAGCCTTGTAATCTTGTTCATCTTCTGCACTAGACTGCAGGTGCTGTGAAAGGATTCCTGCGTAGGGGACAATAATCCACAGTGTTTTATTACTGGCATACAGACAATTTAAATCCAAACAATGAAAATCCATTTGACACCAACTTTTGTGTTCTGTCGTGTTGTTGTTGATGACCGGTGTAGATATATGGGGAGTTGTGCAGGTTTCTCCATCCTGGTTCTGGTTTCTCTCCAAGTACGAAGTCACACAGGGTTTAACCAAAGACGTTGGGTGGGAGTGAACCGACACCGAGGGTCCTGGGGTTCGCGTGGGTGAGGTGGTCTCCTGGGATGCTGTGGAGCATTTGCCCTTGTCGTTGGCAGAGCTGAACATTGCTGTCTGCATGCGCAGGATCTCTCCCAGCTGGTCACCGGTCTTTGACTTTCTGGACTGTCGAGTTCGCCGGGGAAGTTTTTGAGAGGGAGGTGATTCTGAATTTGCAGGGTCATTCTGGGGGACTGGGCTACGAGTGGGGTCAAGTTGTTTTGTAGGTGTTGGAAGTGGAGACACAGAGACATCAATGACCAGCTTCTCATCTTCAGAGTCTCCTGCCATGTCTTGGTCACTTTCCTGTGCAGAGTCCTGCTGTGCAGATTCAGTCTTTGGGACACTGGACTCACTCTCAACTGGCCGACCTGTCTTCACTGTCATTGAACCATCAACTGCACCCGAGGAGTTCATCTCTTCTAGTGGACTGCTGCGGGCGTTTGCAACATGCTCAACAGCCTTGCCACTCTTACTCAAAGTTGGGGCATGTGTCGTATCGTTACTATTAACACATGTATCCTCTTCTTTGCATATTTTCTGCACCTTGGGGTTTTTAATGGTTGTCGTCTCTCCAAATGTCTCGAGGTCAGTAAAGTCCACCTCAAAGTCAAGACCATTGTTTTCAAAACATACTGGATTTCTTTGTGAGCTCTCCTGGTATAGACACAGGAAACAAAAAATAATTTCACTTTTGAAAACACTCAACCACATACATCACCAGTTCCTCATGTGCGTTAACATACCACAGAGGGTTGCGCCGCACTGACAGGAAGCTCCGTCATCAAGTGGAAGACATTTTTACTTTTGTCCTTTCTGATGGAGAGCTTCAAGCTCTCCTCGTGGTAGAAGTGATTCCTCTCTCTCACCGTCATTTCAGTCTTGAGAAGAGGTGAGTCTATGTACACAGTCCTCTTCTGAACACTGTCTGCAGATAAGACATGTGAATTAAAGGACTATGTGAAATAGTGCCACCATGAGGGCATTCAATGCAAATGCACCCTTCACTGCTACATACTGTATATGTATAAAATTCAGTAAGTGAAAACCCCCCTCAAAATGAGTGTGTAATACAATTTAACTCATACTATGTATCTTGTTTCACTGTAAACACACTGCTCTTTCCATTATTATTGGTATTGATGAAACCGTATGAATCTGTGGTCACTATCCTCTTCAAACATCATTGTTTTGAAATAAGGTCTACTGTCTGCTCATTATGCAGAACAAGAGTTAAGATATTGCCTTTAGATAGGATGAGAACAGCTGATTTGATAGATGGACAAAATGTCCTGCGTTCTTAAGCATGTAACCCATTGCAATTTAACTAATTGCCCCGATGACAGCATGAGCGGCTGAATGGTGATGCTGTACCTTTTCCTGGATTTACTTTGATACAAACAGGCATCTCCCATGGCTCCCCGAAGTCAGGGCCATGGTTGTCCAGGAGCTTTACCAGGGCATGATGAGTCAGACACACGTCAGGTTCATAACGCGCACACAGCTTCTCTGCATTGCCATCACTGCTGACAGTCTGGAGAGAAAAACAAAACCAAGTTAAACCACCAGAACATCCGTGGTTTTAGTCAAACAAATAGAGCTGAGTAACTACACAAGCATACAATTAACTGGACTTTGACAGCACTGTGTCTGACCAAGCATCCTTCAGAAACACAATTAGCACTGGTTTTGCTGAGCAAGACATGAACACCCTCTGGTGTCTTTTGTGAAAACTGCAAGAGCTGATATGGTGTTACAATAGACCTGCGGTCATGAATCCCATTCTAGCAGTAAAACATCTTTGTGACTTTATTGGAGTAATTAAAAAAGCGAGACAATTGCTTACAGCGTGCATGTCCTTAGCTTTTTTAGCTGGAGGTTTCTCTGATGAAACACTTTGATAATCCGATGCAAGCTGTGCATCAGCAGGCACTATCTGGTGGTCTGTAATATCCACATCGCCCTGGAGAAATAAAGGGTGCAAATATGGAAATGGAGGAAGTGAATCAACACCAAAAGACTGATTCTGCAATACAATACTTCAAGATGAAAGGTTGAACAGAAAGCTGGACAATGGCATTTACGAACTGGAAAATATGAAATGGTAATCCTACACCTCCAGGTCTGGAACTGCTCTGTTAGATAGAAGCACTTCAAAAAAGTACATTACCATGATTAGTAGCTGTTTTTCAAAGGTCAGATCCAACCCTGGGTTGAAAGTTCCTCCTGTCAAACTAGTCATCTCATGGATTTGGTAGAACTGAGGAAATGTCCCAATGCACTCCAAACAGCTCCTGAAGAAATCCTGAAAAACACATTTTGAGATCTGTATTTAAATGCTTGTGAACACATTAAACAGACGTGCTGACGGGTGAAATCTTTGTAGCATCAGTACCTCTGAATATTGCATAGCTCCCTGTGATATGAAGTTGTAGTCATCATTAGCACAAATTCGGGCCACATCTTGCAGGTACCTCATGAACTGCATCACTTCATTGTGTACTCGTTCTTTCAAATTCTGAAATATTAGACCAGATTATTTGAGTTAAGCAATGCAACAGGGACTGTCGGGATCAACGTACTGTTAAAGAGAAAACACTGGTACCTCTGGGGCATTCCTGGTATTCTTATTCATCAGCAAGCTGAGATACGTGCTCTGGTCTTTGGTGGATATGGAGGACAGACAAGGGTATGGCAGCCTGGGATCAGGGTAAGCAACCGGAGCCTCATTCTCAACCTGCTTGAGATTCACTTTTGATTTTTCGGTACCCCTGCGTTCTTCTTCAGCATGCTGCGGATCTTTGCTTTCACAGCTGTCATAACAGGGCTCTTCCTTACTGATGCAACTCTTGTCTTTAAACTCTGCAGTGTCTTCTGTGGAAGGAGAGTGGGAGGCTTTGGCAGTCTCAACATCACACCCTTGTTTTATGTTGGCATTCTCTGCAGGACTGCGGTGGAGGAAAAAAATAAGGGAAATGGAAAATGCAGTTTCACTAGTTAGCCTTTAAAAACACACAGAAAAATGCAGTAAAACCTAAACTGATTTGTAACTTCATATGTAGTGACATACCTCTGGATAAGGGTCCACAGTTCTCTGACATTTGGTGCAAGAGAATATTTTTCATAGAGATCCCTGGTAAAGAATGGGGTGTCCGGAGGTGGAAGGTCCTCCCTTTATATAAAAGTATTATACATTAAAATATCATATCACATTGCTTTAATTATGTCTGTTAGATCTGGTTTGTTAATTGCTAAAAATCTCAAACATACATCAGTGGTATTTAGTCAAATAAACAAAATAATATAGATATCAGCAATCAGCAAGCAATAGCTGTAGATGGGAGGCATGGGCAAATTAATCCACATTTAATACTTTTCATTCATTCATTTCTTTATTTCAGACCCAAGGGGATCCATATCACCATAAAAGCACAATAAAATAATAAAAGAAAGACAGAGAGAGTAAAAGAGTAAAAAGGAAAAGGAAAAAAAACACAAAATACTAATACTAAACTTATGTGTTAAAGCAGAAGTAAGCGATCCGGTCGTTTTGAAACCGTAAATTACAGCTTCAAGTCACAACTTACGACTTTGTAGCGTTCCAGGCAACCCACTCGTGTTTTTCCGACCTGTTTTACCGGTGAAAGTCACTATAACGGCCACTCGTAACTTCCGACCCGTGAACTCATACCAGATCGAACTGGTACAACTTCACAGGTCGGAAAAACACGAGTTACGGGCTGCCTTGAACGCACCATTACAGTCCTTGTCTCTACGTCGCCCCATTGACGCGCATCCCTTGGCTGCACACACAGCCCTGCATGCCGTTCTCTCTCCTCATTGGATAAAACTTGTAGGAATACGAGAAAAGTTTTCTCCTCGGCTCAGAGCAGAGGGACAGACAGACCCGTGTTTCAGTCCAAACACTCTATGTAAGTGATTGCTGTCGGAAGATATAACTATTTAAGACTTATATTAACACAAAAATACCGCTTACTTCTGCTTTAACATAAAAATATCGCTTACTTCTGCTTTAATGATTGAATAAATTTACAAAACATTTCCTGATTTCAGCTTGAAAACACTACAATATTTGATTTTTTCAGTGCCTGTTGACTTTATTTTGGTTGCTATTGTTTGAACAATCCCAATACAATCAGTGATCGATATAATATCTGACACTCATCAAAATGTGCCAGAAAGTTTGCTTAGTTCCTTCTGAATTTGTTACAAATGGCAAAATCTCTGACAGGTCGTTAGTTAAGAAAGTAACGCCGTAAACGCGAGTATTTAGTGACACTGCCAGCTGTGCTACATATTACAACAACAACAACACGTGGGTAGAGCTCTGTCTGAAGTATGATTTTACAGTCTATGAGTATGATCAAAGACGGTAAATAGAGTATCTTTGGTATGATGTCACTATGAACTTCCCCGTTCAACATTTCTAACACATGTCAAATTACTGCTCTGTGTTGTCAGGACTGTGTTTTGAAGCAAGAATGCGTTCATCAACATGACAGGAAAACACATCCTACCACGAACGATAAAGTTACAACCCTCGTCTCCGATAAAAAGGGTTAGAGTTATTGTTTCAGTAGTCCGAATAGGATATGAACATATCGTATCTTAAATGGTATAGGCTACATTTGTGTAACATGAGGTTGTAAGTTACATCCGCGCACTGACTGAAGAGAAGTTGGTTGTCTCATTAAATAGTTTGGCTGACACGCAGCTCGTGTGCAGTTCTGTGCAAACTTACGTTTAATGTAACAGTATCTGTTACGTAATAAAAGCTAAAGACTGGCACATAAGTATGGTACACGCTGTTCTGTATGCCCCTTTTAACAAATTGAATGTCTGACGTTTGGCTAACATAGCTAGCTGTTAGCTGTCAACCAAAACAAAACGGTCGGACTTAGCTTAGCATGCTAACTAGCTTGGTAGCCAAGAGCTAAATAAGCCCAGCGGTAACAACATTTATAGCATTCCGTATGAGTTTAAATTAAAGTATTACTCACCATACCAGCTCCATTTCGGTCACCCTTTCATGGAGGAATGACAACAGTCATCGCTAACTGTGACTGTAACCAAAGATGCTGTCACATCAGTTGTGATTAGCCCGCTAACTCACGTTGGACCGACGACACTCTTCGTCTGCTCTAATCGTGTTGACTGTCAAGCTTTGTGAACATTGCTGCCTCCATGTGGACATTAGTCGAACTGTCAATGTAAGGGAAAAGGTCCATAACAACAATCACGTCTTTCCTTTCAGTTTGTTTTATCCAGCTAAAAGATCGTCTCTTGAAAGAGGACGAGGCGGAGAATGGCAGCATCCCAATCCGCAGTTTATAATACCTTAGAGTTGTCCCTTTAAAATAATTCAATTATTATTTATATAGGCTAATATTATTTCATTTCTGCTGCAGTTATAGTTTATGCGGCATTCCACAGTCGGGACCATGTCTGCTGCCTGTCTGTAAAAGCATGAATTAAAATAATCTCAAATAAAATAATCTTTAGCTGCACCTTGATGGTGAGTAAATCTGCATATCCCAACTGTCCCACATGTGGTACAGCAGGATTCATGCACTATTATGCTAAATATACAAATTTATAATTCACCATTAGCCTATCTTTTTCTGATAACAAATCGTGTTTTGGACTTGCTTAAAATGGAAAGAGTTCTTATTTCTGAACCCTAAGATAATCATAAAATGCAACAAATTTGCAGATATTCAAGATGATGACATTGATAGGATGCAACAAAAAATAATTTAAAATTCATATAATTTATCATAAACATGTCATCAAAATGGACATAGGAAAATGGAATTAAACATTAATTTTCCCTCCAGAGAAATTGGATTGGATTCATTGCCAGGAATTAATTTGCACTGTTGTGACATCTTTCATAAAAATGTCATGGACTGATGTGTTTTCTGAACATTTCCTCAGTGCATGGTCAAAAAAAGGGTCGAACTCTTGTGCTGAATTTCATTTCCAGTTGATCATATTAAAGATGCAATTATTCAGATAATTTAATGACTTATTTTGCTCATAGAATTTGGACACCATTTACCAGTGCAGTGGGACACTGATTAAATACTGAAGCACTGGGATGATTAGGTCCAATCAAGCGATTGTGAATGAAAAATATTCAGTTTGATTTATTTTATTAAAAAGAGAGTGTGTCTCTGTGATGTGTGTGTGAGACAGCAAAGGGAGACAGAGACAGTTAAACAATCAGGAAAGAAAAGCCCATTACAAGCGGTAAATTTTATTATGGGATAACAGCACATAAAGCACATCTAAAATCGATGTGTCCAATGCACTTTTAATAAAGGTAATATTAAAGGTACAGTTTCTAAGTACAATATAACAACATTCATATTAGAATGAAAAGTATTTAAAAGACAACATTAAATTTCTTATTTTTCTTTACAGCTGTATTTACAAAATGAATCAAAATACTTATTTTCATATTTAAGAATCAGACAAGAAGGAGCAAAACTACGTTTGTGAATAGACTACCTGCTAAAGAGAGTTCAAAAGAGCTGGATAAAAAGGTACATGATCATCTGTCCCCATTTTAACATCAGTAGCAAACGTGTGACTTAGAAATTTGTGACAACCACACACTAGTTTCGGCTTTCCCATAATTTGAACTGCTTTTGCATGGAAAAAGAATCTGAATCCACCCCTGTTCCACCCACCCTTCATGTTAAGTTACCCCCAACCGACTGAGCGCACACTGAACACAGAACATTAAAGAAACCCAGATGTGTTGTATGTCTCTTATACAAACACATACAAATACTTGATATACAATGCTTTAGTAAATCTTCAGTTCTGAATAAAAAAAAATTGATATAAAACAAACAGAAAATGAAGAAACATGAATTGCCTGTTAGTTTTTGCCTAGTTGAAACAAACTATGTGCAGGTGAACTTTCTTGTAAGATTATTTGCGAGCATTTATTTGACCATTCAGGATCAGTATGAAACAAACTTCCCACTTATGTGTCTCAAACGAGGTGAGGGAGGGGGGGTGACATGTACACTCTAAAACAGACCGTCTACACATTAAAACCCTCCAATGGAGCCGTAACGCACCAACCCACGTGAAAAATGATCAACACAGAAAGAAAGAGTCTGAAAAAACATTTGAAGCATGTGAGAGTGAGAATTCATCCTCATGTACAAAACACATTGTCACTTCAGTACACGTCTGAGAAAAAACACAAAGAAAGACAATCAAAAAACCATGTATGCATCTTGTTACACCGAGAGGCACTCAGTGTGATACGTTGTGTATTATTGCAAGCATATTCTTACTGATATTTGCTACAGAGTGGAGAGAAAAGGTTAACTTTGTCCTCAAATGGCAATCCTTTCATGTACATTTGTAACACTTCATGTTGGTGCAAAAGGCTTATGCCACTGGTCTGAAGAAACCACTGTTTCAGGATAGTCTAAAATGGGGAATAACAAAAGCATACCGAGGCTCTGTTTAATGAAAATCCAAGCACCACTTCCCTGCATCAGGTGAAGAACTATGCCGACACAAGAGAGGTAAATATTTAGTTTCTTAAAACCTGACAAACTATAGCCTCAGTGAGTGGTTTTTTACAATCAGACAAAGAAAAAACACAATACTGCCGTTTCAGTTTGAATATTATCATTTTTCCACAAACCAG
This sequence comes from Trachurus japonicus, assembly GCF_045865225.1. Lineage (NCBI taxonomy): Eukaryota > Metazoa > Chordata > Actinopteri > Carangiformes > Carangidae > Trachurus > Trachurus japonicus. The sequence goes on from NC_140912.1 coordinate 14,185,940, forward strand.
AAAAGCAACCTTAAGTAGCTCGTTAATTAGCAGATACTAGCTTTGCTATAAGTCAGAAGGAAATAAGTGCCTTACCCCAAGACGAGCACACTGATACAGGTACTGGCTGGGTAATTTTACCACTATCATTTTCATTATTATTATTATCATTATTATTATTATTATTATCATTTATTGAGTCCTAATATCAATAATACATTAATATGCAGTGAAATGAATATACTAATAGGGCAGCCAGGCTTAGGAATCAATACTTTGTTCACAAATTAACTTACCTAGCACCACACATCAGGGCACAAAATAAATGTCAGCACACCCTGTCTCTATCAAACTAATCCTAAAAGAGGGAAGCAAACTAGAAACAGAGTTATCATACAATATGGTGTAATTGATAAACAGATAAATATTTTCACTGGGTAGGCCTTAGTAGCAGTATTTTCCTCTTACCTATACAGACAGAAGTTACAAAGCTACCTTTATACATGTGATCAATAATAACATTAAATATGGTGAATAAACAGCCGAGAATGAGGGAGAGAGAAAGAGTGAGAAAATAAGATATACAGCATACAGGCCATCTCAAGTTCTTAGTTCTCCACCTGGGAACAGAACTGGTCAAATATACAGATGAAACATAAAAACATCCACAAAATCAACACAAAATAAAACAAAAACCAACAAAAATAAAGTGATAAATAAGAGGTGTATTTACATGCAGATGTTCAAAGACTATTATGCACAAAAGAATCAAAAAAATAATACACAGACATATATTATTGCTTGACATTCGATTATGGCTAAAAGTTGCTTTTCATTTTTCATTTTTTTAAAACTATATTCTTAAACGTATTTTTTAATCATAAATCCTTATCAGCTGTGCGTTGGAAAATGAGTTTCTGTTAAAATGTGATGACTGACTCATAATTCTGGGTAACACACCGACACTCCAGCACAACTTTCAGCGTGACATAACACTGATCTTCACAATTTATGGTCACAAAGACTAGTTTTTCTTTTAACAATTTTCAGTGCTGAATTCATTTCAGTTCACCTCAGCCTCGGCTGTGCCGTCCAAACTGATGGCAGAGAGCATTTTTCCCCATGAAGCCGGTCAATGTAACTTCACGGCGTTCTGCAGACCTATGAATTGCTGAAGGCATTATGTCATGCTTTTGAAACCTAGACCTATTATGGATGGATCAAGCTCAGCATTTCCAAAACCTTTATTTTAAAAATAACAAAAAAAAAAGAAAAGAAAAAGAAAAAAAAATCCAAAAGAAAAATCAAGACCACCTCATCCGCATAACCCTGTTCCTCTGTAATTATTAAAGCCTTGTCTGGGGTTTATTTTATTCACACACTGTGAGAACAAATACATACACACACGCACACACACACTATTGCTTTTTACAAACAGACAACAGAGCAGAGACAGAAGGACCAGCACATTTTACTGTATACTATACACTGATTGAATAGCACACGTAGCATTAATCCCTTATTTAAATTGGGATCTCTCAAGTGAGAATATACAGAAGGACATCACTTTACAGGCCTGTGTGAAGGTGCAGTTTATAGTTAGACACAAGTATTCATGTGTTTGATGACCATTTTCTGCTATCCTGTCAATATGGCAACCATACCAGTACACAAGGAGAAAACAGAGTAATGGGGATTTGTTACTTTTTTTTAGTTTTGTTCTGGACTGAGAGTAAATGTCATCGGTTTGAGTCAGCTGTATGAAGAAGGTCAATTCAAAAAAGGATGATGACTGCACTGCAGAGACCCGTAATTGTAACACAAGGCATATTGCTCGTTTTATATTGTCGAACATATCACAAGCCACTCATCTATTTAGACTTGAATGAAAACAAAATGTCCACTTCATTTCCCCCTGGCAGAACATAGCTGATCATATTTAATGAAATATAGTTGTCTCATGAGACCATCAAAAAAGATTTTCAAGAAACAATTCTTTTTTTTTGCAAATAAATAACAGGAAATCAGCCAAATGTCCATCTCTTCATTATTTTCTGAACAGTTAAGCGTTGTATACTGCATGTTCAGTGTGCTATGCCAAAAAGTTCAGCCACCTCCTCTTTTATCAATTGAGTGCTTATAGTAAATTCGCAGAAGAGCTAATTGGATGCTCTGCAACTATCCAGAGGAAAGCGAGCTGCTTCTTCTTCAGTCTACCTGTTACCTCCCTGAGCATTCACACCTCATCCTCCTGGCTGCTCTTGCTGGGCCTCTGGGCCTCTCAACCTGGATTGTCTAGCAGTGTTCCAGACTGGGTTTCTGTTGCTGGGAGACTGAGGTTTACTAGTCGTAGAGGGCTTGTGCATATCCAAATAGCATTGGATCATAACAGAGATTATTACTTAGGTACAGCATATCTACTACAACCCAAACACAAGAGATTTAGTATTGCATAAGAATATTTGGTTTTTCTAACAAAGAGGGTTATCATATTTAAAGACCCTGATGACACCATTTGAAACCAAAACTGATTTTCTTTTGTGTGTGTATGTGTATGTGTATGTGTGTTAAAACTGTAAAACTGCGGTTTGTAAAAGTGATGGGCTTTGTTGTTTTTACAAATGAATTTTTTTTGTCTTTTTTTTTTTTTTAACTTGACCATAGGGGCGCAGTGGTCTTTGAGTGGCCGGAGGCCCCCTTGTAAAAGGACGTCAAAAATGAACAACTCAGTGATGAATATTCAAATGTTAATCTCAACCACTTCTCATGGACACATCCCTGAACAAAAAAAAAAACAAAAAAACAAAACAAAAACATAACAAACCTAACCTAATGAGTACAAACAAATGTCCTCTCAAAACCGAAAGCGCAAAAGAAACTCTTCCCTGAGGGGTGACAGCACAAGGTATTAACACCTTGTACAAATTGCACAGCAGAGGAATGATAGTGTGCAAACAGAAAACAAAAGACAAAGAACTGGATTCTATGTTGGTGACAGATGTGTTAACATGCTTTGTTGGATTGTTGGATTTCTAAAGGGATATCATTTTTTTCTTTTTCTTTTTTCCAGTTTTTTTTAAAGATATTCCTAGAAGCCGCTACTGAGATTGCTGGAATGTCTTAGGAATCCATTCTACATTACTGACGAGTAGACTGGAAAGCGGAAGCAACGACTACTGTTTGGCACATCCAGGGTTTTTTCTACCACTTTACTACCACACTGACAAGAAAGACACACTCAACAAAACAGAAGCACGACAACAAAGCATTCTGAAAATAGCACTTGTCCTACCATTTTTATGTTTCTCCCCTAATCATACAAATAACAGCTAGTCTAATTATTGCAGGAATATAGTTAAGTGCTACCTGACATCTTTTTCTCTCCCTCGTTCTCTTTCATGAGTTTATTAACCAAAACATGTTACAAAAATAGAAGCTTTACTACCAGACAAGGCTTTGAATATTCACTTTCCCTTCACTGTTCCCTCTGTGTCCTGTTGTGGTGCTGACGCCGGGCGGAGGCTGTGGTGAGAAGGCAGACAGAGCCACTCAAAAAAACAAAACAAAAAAAACAAACACTAAAAACCTTCTGAGAGAGGCTCGTAAATGTGCTTTTAGGTTGGACAGTGTATCTTTGCCATCAGGCAAGTTAAGCTTGCTGTATCTTTAGCTTCCACTAGATGGAACAATTGGATTACAGTGAAGTATGTGATCGCTCGATCCGACCCCCAAGAATATTCAATATTAATACGTTAGAACTGGCTGAGATTATGTTTTATTTTTATCTTTTCTAACAAATTACAATTTTCCTTCATAAAACTGGTACCAAGTATTTAGAAAACTATTCGAAAGAATAAGAAAATCATTGCAAAACGTTTGATGCTATGCCTCTGTTTTCTTATATTTTAAATGGTGTTCAATCCAGGTCTGTCCAAGACACAGAACAGGAGTGTAACACCACTACAGAGGGTTGTCGGCTGTTTCTAAAAGACGTATCAGAGCTACATTTTGACAGGTGTAGTCGGGCAGTAGTTGAGCTAACCGGCGATCAGAGTGTCTCTGAGCTGCCCTCTCATACGTGCCTCTTTGTTCACCGGCCAGCAGCCACACCAGCCATCCTACCAGACAGCCCTAACAACTTCCAGACCAGTATCATCTGTTGCTCCCAGGACTTGCCTCTGTGACCATGGTTCAACTTGTATTTCTTGTGCACATGCAACACATCACTAGGTAAATATACACGTCTTAAATTAAAGAAAGGTGTAAATAAAAGTGCCTTATCAATTCAACAATTAAGAATGGTCTAACTACTAATATCATACATGTTATTTAAAATAGATTCTATAAACATTACTTTTTTCTGTATAGTAAGTACTTATGACCATATACCCTGTAGTACATTATAAAACAGGTGGAATGGACCCTTTTCATTGTGTTGGTGCCCTGTGCTTCTCCAGGGCACCTGTCCAGAGAAGGATTAATAGCAGATGGCCTTACATGATTTCACTATGCAACAATGGTGGATGGAGTCTTTGACAGCTAAAATCATTGCGGTTTCATTAGAATTACCAGAATTCTATGTTTCTTTTTTTTTTTTTAAACGATTGTCCATAGAGAGGTACCGATTGCATCACCATGCCGACGGTGCCTCCCTTAAAGTTGCTGTGAGTTTTCATTCCAAGCACTGCGTCCAAAAGATACGACTGAAAACAAGAGAAAAATGGCTGAACTTGACCAAAGTGTGCGCATTTATCAGCGTTTTATATCCGGGGACAGGGACAGGACTATTTAAAGTGTTCAATATGAAAATACGGAAGAAAAAAAAACAAAACACTATCAGGAGTGTCATCTGAAAAATAATACTGATGTTGATTCATCTTCATTATCTTCTTCATTTATCTTCATCTCTACTGAAGATGTCTTCAGCAAATTTAAAGCCAATAGTTTTCATCAATAGTTTATAGGATTACAAGTCAGATGCACAGACAAATCATAATAATAGTGATTCAATAAATATTGGTGAAAATGAACAAACCATCGTAATGACTCAACTTCCATGTTAGAAATGCGCATAAAAAGGTCAAATTCAACCACACAGAAAATATTTGTCCCTATCTCCTCTTCATGTCCCATGGGGTGTCGGGTCCCACAAGTCTTCCAAAGAGAACTAAATTCAATAAGTAAACCTTGAGAATCAACTCCCTAAGCCCTCCCCTCCAATGCAAAAGAAGAAGTTGAACAGCGTGCCATCTGTCCGCTCTGGTTTGTGCAGGGCACCAATAAAGTGTCTCAGATTCCTCCTCCACATTCCCCTACGGTGGGCACACTGGCACCTGGCAGGGCTGCTACCCGTCAACGGGCATGGACTGCTCAAAGTCTGATCCGAACAGCTCCTTGTATAAGGGGGGGAAGTGGGCACGCACAATGTCTGGGTATATTGCTTTGAAAGCTGTAAGCTTCTCTGTATGCCTACTGCACAGCGCTCGCAGTGTCGACACTTTGCATATCAACTGTGGAGAGAGAGGAGACAGGCGGTTTAGATTTACATGGAGGCAAGGACATGCAGCAATGGTAGTGAAAAACATTCTTCCCTACAGTGTATTCCCACTCACACGGGCAAACAGACTTGTAAATATTGAGCCAAGCGCTCAGACACGAGGAAAACCTGACATTTCATATTATAGAGCTGGTACAATTGATAAATTGCCACTTCCCCACTGATAAAAACCCATGAAACATATTTGAATGCTTCCCCTGAAATCTATTAGTTTAATCTAATGTAAGAAAAATGGTTGGCAGCCTGTGGATAAAGATCCTAAACAGCAGGAGATTACACTACTACAAGTGTGGAACATGCTTTGCAGAGAACCACTTTCAAGGATAATGGATGCGGTGTGTACCTTTGTAAGTATACCGTCCTCTCTGTGGTTCTTCTGCAGGACGTGCTGGAGGGCCAGCTGGATCTTCTGCTGGAGTTTCTCTACTTTCACCTTCTCCTGGAGCCAAGACCGGTCTGAAAAGTAAATTTAAAAAAAAAACTTTTCGTTAAAGCAGACTCACATGTAGGCCACTTAGCAGTCAACTTGGCTCATGTGAAAAGTAATGAGTGCAGTGCCACGAGTCTAAGATATTAATTGATAGAGAGAAACATGAGGGCAACAGCATTCCCTGCTGTGGTGAATGTGTGTCTACCCTCCTTTTTTTTCTTTTTTTTTTTCCCTTGCACCGTGAATGACACCTACCAGCAGACATCAACACAAAGGCGGAGAACAGGGCGATCTCATCCTCAGACAGGTGCATAGAACACAAGTTTTTCCCAAACTCGAAGACGGAGCTGATCAAGTCGTCACAGCCTGCCACAGCAAAGGACGCAGAGAGAGGGCTTAGGATGAGGAAGACCAAAGAACAACATTCACTCTTGATCTTTATTGGGAGAGAGGCACACGGGGATGGGAGAGGAAGGGGAAGGAATGAAAAAGAACGGCATGCTGACAGCACATGGGAGCGTCTTGAGCAGAACAGGCAATGCTTTTACTGAGTTTTGCCTCCCAGACGAGTCACTTTTGGCAGTTGGGTGGTGTTATGCAAGCCAAAATGAGGTCACTATTGAGGCTTTTAGTTAAATCAATTATTGGGGATAGAGAGAGACAGGCGGATGCCGCGGCGGCTCTGGAAGCCCATCACTCTGCCTCCCCCGCCGCGGACCCCTCTGCACAGAACACACAGGACACTGGGACAGACGCACATGCTCACTCATAAACACACAAACGGAGAGTTACAGGGATTGTTAAACTCACACTAAGAAACAGAATTCAGCATTTTTTAGTGCCACTATGGGACACATTTACATTTTTTTTTTTTTTTTTTTCGTCAAAAGGCAGCTGGAAGTGCAAGAAAATCCATGGTGGAGAGTCTTAGTAATGTCATGGCAGCCAAACACAAATGCTATTTGCTTTTGCCTGAGATGTTTTATGTCAGACTATCAATGATGGTTTTGATAGCTTTCTCCCAAAAGACAGTCTGTCTGGCTTTATTTATTCCACAGTTACAGGAGCCATATGCAGCAGAGCCTCACTAACATCTCTGTTCTACCATAAATAACCGCTGCAGAGACAGCAATGCCAGGTGAGGCAGGGATGAGTGCTCAGTGTTTGCTTCCAGGCCTTCAGCATTGTGTAGAACAGAACAGCAGACTCTAATTTTGGCTATTACACCAAGGAAAGGGGTATAAGACACTGTAAGAAAACACACACACACACACACACACAGCAGCAGCAGCAGAGACAACACACAAACACACGTTCACTCTGATGTGCACGCATACAGACACAAACCTACACCCACTCCACTTACCTAATGACTTGAACACATCAGGTCCGGCATATTTTCCATCAAAATAGACTGTGTTGTTTTGCGAGTCAAAGGCACGGCACATTCTGACAAACACAACTTCCAAAGAGCCTGTGGAGACATACAGGAACAAGATGCTGAATCTGAGCTTTGTTTCTTTTCCTCTTTTTTTTTTCCTAACAGTTGCACATCAGTCAGGGATGCAAAGCACATGATTGTGCTTTGTGCTATTCTTCAACAATATGAGTAACACAACCACTTTGAAATGGAGACGACTGCCATCAGAGGGAAAAGAAAAATCACCTCTGCAGATGATAATATCACAGACAGGAGGCTATTCTTCCATAATGACATGCCAGATAAAAATTGTGCTTCATTCAGTAGTGACAGTGCTTATTCATTCAACCTTTATTTAGCAAGATAGGTGGGGGAAATTATTCTATCCTGTAATTTGTGCCACTCTGTGGGAGTGGATAAGAGGATCAAGAAAAATATAACAGAAGCCATTACTGCCTCTAAGGAAGATGCTACTGTTTTAAAATGTCATGTCTGACAAGGGATCTCAGTCTTTATTTCATTATTCATATGACTGTGCTAATGTAAATAATACCCGGGGAAAGACCCAGGAGAGGTGTTTGTTTGCTGCACGCACCGCATGTGTGTATGTGTGTTTGAGCATCTTCCATTTATGCATAAATATAGGTGACAGCACGCGCGGAGCCATATCAGTGTTTAATATTCTGCAAGTATGTCTTCACGAGAGCAATGCGAATGGGCAGACACATCACTGGTGTCTGGGAAAAGCGGTGGGAATGGCAGCCGTCATGATAGGTATTATCTGAGCTCAGAAAACACATTGCTTATCTAACGCCGTGTCCATCTTTTGCTACGTATGTAATGAACAGGGGGGAAAATAGGGAGCGACAGAGGAAAGAGAGGAAGCAGGCAGGGCCGGGTCTCCTCTCTGTGACACTGTCTGTGCGTGTGAAGAAGAGGGCTTTGTGCAGTCAGGTCAGCTACGCCCTTGTGACAATGCCAGAGGGGGGTGGTGGTGGTGGTGGTGGTGGTGGTGGTGGAGGTGGTGGGTGAGTCTGACGGCAGCAGGCCATGTTGACAGGCTGTCATACCTGCTTTCAGCAGCACTATCTGATCGTTCTGACACAGCTCCATGAAGCCGTCGATGCGCTTGGCGAACTCCACCACATACTGAATGGCCTCTGTTATTTTGATAGCGCACAGCTGCCACATGACTTCCCGGGGCTAAGAACAGATAGGACAGAGAATGGGTTATCTGCTTTAAAACAATGCATTTGATGATTGCAGCTGCCTGTGGAAAGCCAGCGTTGGCCCCCCCACTCCCACCCTCAGCTGTGGTCAAGGTACCTTGCTCTGGTAGCTCTCCACCTCTTCCTGCAGGAAGGCCTGCCAGGTCATCTGCTGCAGCTCCTCTCTCAGATACTGACATGTCTCCATGTGTGACTTGGAGATGTTCTGGGCCAGGTGCTCTGAAAACACAACCATCATCATCATCGTCACAAACCCGGAAGATCGCGGCTGAGATCTGACTGTTACTCTGCGAGGCTATGAGAAAGTGAAGACCTCACTGATGAAATGTGCCACAGGAAAAGAAGATTTATTTACTGAGCTTTCAAGAAGGAGGAGAGGCGGATACGCGTGGGCTTTTTTGACTGGGAAAAGGCTTGTTGACATTTCCTTTTACTGCCTGCAGGAAGCTCATAGCTTAAGGTTGAGGCAAAGCCAATCTAGTTATGACACAAATGCATGGAGAGGAGGAGGGGTGCCACGTTACTCACTGAAACAAAGGTCACATTTTCTCTGAGAGAAATATTGAGTATAAGAATTTAAATGGTTTTGAAAACACATCTGTTAAAAGGAGTTCCTGGGCACAGGGGAGCCTAAAAAAATGATTTCCCCAGACGCCTGCCCTGCTGGATCCTGATTGGCCCTAATTAATGGAAACTAATTACAAAAAAGAGGCTCTTTTAATGAGTGTTGGAGATGAGTCTCCAACCTCCTGCTATTTTAAGCAACCTTTGTGTCGTTTGCCCCACGGTTGAGTTGTTCTCCCCCCTCCTCCATTTTGCCGTCTCTCCTCTCGTCTACCCCTGTCTCTCTCCTGCTCCTTACCTAGTTCAGCCATGGACACGGTGGGGGAGGTTTCTCCGTTGGTGAAGGAGCAGTAAGGGAAGAAGCCAGAGCCGGGGGCAAAGTCGCAGATGGGCTCCGGCTTGATGCCGTTGATGTCCAGGCCTGACTGGTCAGGGGATGGCTGGATGTCCAGGTAGAAGCTGCTGACGGCAGAGTCTGGTTTGCTGCCATCTGGGGTGTGACCGTCCATGTAGCCGCTGAGGTCGTCATGGAGCTCCGTGAGGCCATTGGCTGAGAGGCCATAGCTAGGTGTGAGTGGCTCCGCCTCCCCGGGCTGTTGTTGGTGGTCACGCTGTTGCTGCTGCAGCCGGTGTTTCTGGACCTCAGCGTACAGGCTGTCTCGCTGCTTCTTCGACATGCGGCCGAACTTCACCGCTGTGATTAGGACAACACAACATGAGTGAGATCGGGTGAAACATCCCAAACACTTTACACAGATGCTGCTGACTTTTACAAACATTTTTCCATATGTGACACCCAGGAGCTTTTTTTATAAAGTAAAGTAAACATATAATTTGTATTCATAATGAAATAAAATAAAAACTCTGGTTAATGAGTCAACATACAGTATCACTACTATGGAAAATTACTCGTCCTTCCATGTTATTGATCCATTTTGTTAGTTTTGTAATACTCCAGTATGTGAAATACTGTTTCCAGTAAAGTGATGTGAAATGTGTCTGAAACAGGAGAATTTCTCTGAGGACAAATCACATTATCTCACAATTTGTACTAAATTCTTATTCCTTAGTGAGTCTGAGACAAAACAACTTGTTTGGACAACAAGCCAAAAGGATTCAACCGTGGATTTTTCTTGTTTTTTGGCGGATTTATTCTCTACTGGCTCCAAAGTGTGTAACAAATTCAGAGGTCAATATGTGCCCTCCGCTGACAACAACATAACACACATAACTCATCTGTATGTTACTATGAGATGAAAAGACACCAGCTACGATCACCATACGCCACGAGACCGATGCACAGTCAAGTACTAAAAAGTGATACGCTCTCTTAACAGATAACACTGATGACAAAAAATCCATATTTCGAGATAATGAGAGACATTATTGCAAAAATGAACAGCTTCATAAGTGCAGAGGCAGGAGTGGGAGGTGACTAACAGCTTACCAGCCACTCAAACATGAGAAGGCTAAGTTGCTGCCTCCTGTTTCAAGGTTTCCAGACTAAACAGTGGTGCTGAGAATGAGACTCCTTGGCCAGAGTTCTGGGGGCCTGGCAGTATGTCAGCCGGTCACAGTGAGAGAGAGTGTGTGTGTGTGTGTGTGTCTTTGTCTACGCACAGTGAAGCGGTACAGAGGAGAGTGCAGGCAGATGGGCTCTGGCTGTGTTGAGTGAAGGCAAGAGTCACCTTCGTCTGTCCCATGTGTGCACGTGTGTGCATGTGAGAAATGTGTGTGGCTATGCAAAGGCCCTCATAAGTGCTAATGTACTTCTGTGTTCATTCACATTCATGAATATGTATGACATGTGTGTAACTGAATTAAAGCGAAGCAGTGCGCGTAAAATCTCGCCGGCTTCTGTGCATGCACGTTCAGGTTCTCACTTGTCTGTGTGTGTTTAACCAAAGAAAAAAAAAAAGAAAAGAAGAAAAAAAAAAAAGAAAAAGAAAAACCTAGCTCTGCTCTGCTTTGTTCTGAAAGAATCTCCTCAGCACTGGCCCAGTCTGGACCAGCACGGCACAGCAGGGGCCCTCCACCACACATCCCCACCTGTGTGCTCCCATTACTGCATCTCAGCTGCAGCAGCACTAATGACAACCTCCAACAACCTCCTATTTCATCAAACCTAGTTTCTATCACAGCAACAAATTAGGCCCACAGACAAAGCACTCACCTGCAGACAGAGAACGCAGAGTGACGTCTTAGCGTCTTAGCGCTCGTGTCGAGATTTTCTCAGGATATGTCTGTTTTTTTGTCCCTTTGGGAATAATGGCAGTCATTATCTGTGTGTGTGCGTTTTCTTTGTGTCTCCACCAGGATATCAATATGCAGTACCACATGAACACAGGGCCACAAATAAACAACCAAACAACCACAGAGAGTTAAGCTTTTGCACTTGAGTTATGGTATAGTTTTATTTTAATTGCTCCAGGCAAAGGATTGTCATTTTTTTTTTACTGATAATCTCTGAAAAATAACGATTTTTTGCAAGTCTACTTCTTTTTGTCCCTACATACCTCAGAGTTGTGTTTCCTGCTGTAAGAAGATGCTGACCGCTGTAGTTTAAGCACAGCTCACAAGATCTTGTAGTAACACAGAATGCAAATTAGCTGCTGTATAAGTAGCTAAGTGCATGTGAGTAAAAAAAAAAAAAAATCACTCTATCCACCTTCTTTTTTGAGCACAAAAATGAAAACACTAACTCTACACTATACGCAAAAACTTACAACGACCATTTGAGGTAATTCTTTCCTGCCTTCAATCAGAGGTCAGAGTCCAGAGCAGCATCCCCTGAAGCTGCTGGCTCAAAGGCACTTGAGCAGAGCACAGTCTTGCCCACACACGGGCTTGACCTTAGCTCTTTTACCTCTGTCCTACCCACCACCACGCCACCCTGCTGCATCCGCCCACCCGTTCCTCCACTTCCATGAAGCACTTACCATCTCGTGACATGCCCACTGCCAGGCACTTCTGCAGCCGGCAGTGCTGGCAGCGGTTGCGGCTGGTGCGGTCGATCAGGCAGTTCTTCTGACGGGGGCAGGAGTAGGCTGCATTGCTCTGCTGACTCCTCCTGAAGAAGCCCTGCACATGAGAGGAGGAGGGGGGGGGGGGGGGGGGGGCACAAACACACACACCTCAGATGAATCACCGTGGGCGGAAAAAAAATAATGTTCTGGGACTGGAGGATCAGATCATGTCTTTGTAGCGTTTTTTGGTGTTGACAAAACTCATTAGTGATTGATAGTGATTTATTGCATTCCTTGTGGTGATATTTTTATTTTACCGCTGCCAAACAGATTAGATAATAACACTACTGTGGTGGTATTTTCCTGGCTGTTATGCTGTAATATCTGGCATTTAAAGAGCGCTATATCTCAGCAGCGTGTTCAGCATGAGGGTGGCGTGTTTTGGGTAGGAATGATAACAGTGGATGCTATTTTTCTTCAGTGGGGTTATTAGTGTTGATTAACGCCGCACTGGCATGTGCAGTGCTAAAGGATTGCGAATGCACACCGACTGGATTCCTCATCCTTTGACTTAATGAATTGATTCCAGCACATCATTAACATGCCCCACTCTACCGCTCCATACACATATGTCTTAATTAGCTGCTCATTGGCTGTTTAATTACAAGAAAACAGCTGACAGCTGCCAAGTTGCTTTATAATGGAAGCCATTATGGAAACAGGCTATAACTGCCAGTGACAAGCAGCACTCTTTAATAATGCTATGATTTATGGTCCAAACTTTTGTACTCGCACATATCATTAAAGGCCTCTCTGCCTGGACTAATTAGCAATCATTAAAGATAGATTTCAGCAGTTTATTCTTTAGTGTTTTGTTCCTTCCAGCTCCTGTGTGAGGGAGAGAAGAACAGCGAAAAAGAACTTCTCTCTCCTTCCTTCTTTCTTTCTCCTCTCTCTCTCTCTCTCTCTCTCTCTCTCTCTCTCTCACACACACACACACTCACGCATACACACACACGGGAGCAAACAGCAAAGGTGCAGCCTGGCTGAGGAATGCTAATGATGTGCCTGGTGACAAGCACGGGGACAAGAATACACTCTAAGCACAAAATTCCCCTCACTATGAATGGCTGGTGCATTTGAAACAGTACAAAAGGCGGCTTCAATGGAAGCAACACACTGTAGCAAACAGCCAACAATCTGCTATAATTCAAAGCACTCTCCTTTTGATCATTTTATTTCAAGAAGAGCAGGCTGCAGCAGAGGCAAGAAACACAGTGAAAAGACATGTCCCTGGGAGGGAAAGGCAGAGCAAGGCAGAGGAATGACTTTGTACTACTAATTGTGGTTTTCTGTGATGTCCTCCGTGGTGCTTGACCACTTTAATGATCATGTTCTTGGTGTTTACACTTCGCAGTCCCTCTCCAAATGTCCGTAAAACTTCAGCAACATTTTTCAAATGTTTTTCCTAGCAAGCAACTTTCTTTACTCAACCTCAATTTTCACTGTCATCCCCCCTCTCAGCTCCCCTGTCCCTCACACACACACACACACACACACACACACACACACACACGCTACTCCCCATGACACAAACAGGTTCAGTCTCATGATGCTTACCTTACAGCCTTCACATGTTATCACGCCGTAATGGATGCCTGATGATTTGTCTCCACAGATCTTGCAGGGAATTATTTCGATTTGAGCTGCGGAGAAGAAAAGGAAAAGAAAGAAGAAAAAAAAATCAACATTTTGCTGTCACAAGTCACTGTACAACACCCTCACCATGGATCCATGTTGGTACATGAAAGAGTACTGTGCTTCTAAAAACATCTCATCCGGTGGCTTTTGAATCCTCACTTCCACAGAGCATTAGCTGCATATTTACAGACGTGTGTGTGTGTGTGTGTGTGTGTGTGTGTGCTTGTGTGTGGAGGGAAGGAGGCCATTTTAAGTCCTCACAAGCAGTCAATGTAAACATCGTGTCAATCTGCATCCTTAACACAGCTCACATAAGGAAAAAAAGCCGTGCTACCCACAAATCATGAACATTATCACTAATACTAGCCCGGTGCGACGACAAAGGCTCATTTAGCCACATGAGGAGACGTATTCCCTGTTGGAAAACTTAACTTCACGAAGCCTCTTAAACTTCAAAACCATAAAAACCTCAGGAGTAAATCCACTGTGGCCACAAAGAATCATAACATGCCCACTGCGCCTGGATGAAGCGGTGGCAGCGGCTGCATGTGTGTGTGTGTGTGTGTGTGTGTGTGTGCACGTCTGTGTGCGCTATAGAGAAAAAAAAAAAAACAGGGTTCAGTGGGGGGTTTAGCTGTGGTGTTGTGCTGTTGACAGGCTTGTGATTCACGCGCCATAGAGGACAAAAGCACAGAGAGGACAGGCCTCATCCATCGTTGGCCTTCTCTTCAGGAGAAGACCACAGGGCAACGCAACAGAACAGACAGAACACACAGACATCAGAGACGCAGAACTCCCAGCTTGTCCCACTGCTCTCAGCTTTATCACTGCAGCCACTGATGCTCCATCCCTCTCCACCTCCATCCCCCCCCCCCGTCTTCCCCTCTCTCTCTCTCTCTCTCTCTCTCTCGCTCCCTCCAGAGATCTCTATCTCACAGCCCTCCTCCACATCTCCAACATCTCAGTCCCGCCATCCCAACAGTGCATTGCAGTGCCAGACGAACTCCGCTATCTGATCTAAATCGAGGAAAGATCACCGCGGGATATTTTCTCACGATGTAATGGTTTTCTCCAACCAGTCATGCAGCCGACCAATCAGCGCAAAAAAAAAAGAGCTATTGCAACACAAGTCTATAGCAATTAGGGGGGAGAATATTATAATTTTGCCTTAATAAGATGCAATAAAAATGATAATCATTAAAAAAGTGGTGGTACATTCACTATGTCAAAGTGTTACATCAGCTTCTCCCCTCTAGCCAGGCCTAACTGTCTGCTATAAAAGCCTTGTGTCTCTTCCTAAGAAGACTGCAAGCTTCAAATATCCCACATACACCTTAACAACCAACCTCTTTAAACTAGTTTGATAACATCAAAAGTACTTTTGCTGAGTTCAATCCAGAGATTCCTGCCCATTTTAATCAGCTGCCTAGGAGCCTGTAATGTGTCATGTGGATAATGTCCTTGTCCCCGAGGCATGCCCAGGAGAGGCCCTTAACACAGAGCCTCTAATCCACTAACCCCGGAGCCACACTCTATTCATTCAGGAATCTGTGTCTGTTCTCCTCGCACTGCTGGAGTCAACAAGACCGGCCATGTTTACATGGAATTAGCCTACATTTTAGTAAAATGAACAAAAGGGAGTGGTGGAACATGCACAATTAATTCTCCTCCAGACAACACCTCCTGCGATTTGTGATTCTCACATACAATAGAGGGCACTGCACCTCGTCGGCCCGGATTAGAGTGAAATCCAGGCAGGAGGCGGGCTCTGACAACCTAACTGAGAGGGTTAATTTATAATTAATCTTTTCCTTGCAGTGAACAGTTGCTTGTTATTTCAGTTAGGTCTATCGCTGTATGAGAGCACTCTATTGTTTGTTTTTGTGTTCTCCCTGCATGAGCATTAGCAGTGCAGTGTGTTTCGACTCCTTTAGCATTTTCAGCCTCATTACTTACGTAATTTGTTCTGACATGCACTCACAACAATTGAAGCGTGTTGTAATTATGACTAGCTGTGGTTATGTTGAACTAAAGGTTGTAGTGTTACTCCCCTGCCATTGGGTGGCAGTGCAGGGCTGTGGCTATGGTTGTCTTGCCAAGTTAAGCCAAGCTTCCACCCACCCTATCCAGCCCACAGGCTTTTGGCTCTGAGCTCCAGCCTCTGATAGCTCCAGGCTTAGGCTGCTGCTAGCTTTCCCCACCCCCACAGCACAGCTGTGAGATGCCTTCATCTTTCCTGAAGAAGCGAAGCTGGCTGGGCGCTCACTCAGGCCTGACAGAGGCTGTGCCACATCAGGTGAAAGCAGTGGGAGTAGAGACGCGGGGGTGCCAGGCCGGGCAGGGCATACACACACACACACACACACACACACACAAGCATGCCTCACAAAGCCCTATCTGCAGCAGGAAGGCCCTGAGTGCACGCAGCCTCACCAGCTAACACCCTCTCACTCCACCGCTGCACAAGCCCCTGGATGCTCAGTGCACTCAACAGTAAAAAGGGTTTGTCTCTGGACCGGCTGAGACAGGCTCTGTAGTATCTTGTATGAGAAAAGACCTCAGTCTGAACGTATAGTTATTTCCATTCTGGAATAAGCTGCTTTCAAAAAAAAAAGAAAAAAAAAAGAAGAAAAGACAGGGTCAAGGAGAATAGACAGCGAGCGATGACACAATGGAGATCAAATACACCATTAATTCACCTACATCATCAGCCTAAGTCAATATTTGTGTGTCTGTATGACTGTACAAGTCGTCCTCTTGAGTGACTGGTCGCGGGGCCCCGGGCTACACTTTTGACACTGAGGATGATTTAAACTGAATTCACACAGGGGAGTCGGTCAAACAAAAAAGGCCTGCGCATATAAGCACTTCCAATCTGGCAGTCAATATCTATTGACATGAGCTGCGGTGTTAACTGCCTCTTGGTGTGAAACAGGCAGCTGCTGGCTTGCTTGAGCTTGACCAGCGCACTGCCACTGATCCTATTCACCGCGCCTGCCTGCCTGCCTGCCTGCCTGCCTGCCTGCCTGCCTGCCTTGCCTCCCTGCTAGCCAGCCCTGCCTGTTCTGTTTACGACATCAAAGCCAGGCACAGTTAGACGGGCAGCCATGCTAAAGCCCATCCCAGCAGCCTGCTGCTCCTCACAGCACTGTGAGATGGCCTCTGCACGCAGGCCACTTCAAAGACACCTGCTAAGACGCCAAGATTATGTGTGAATCACATCGCAGTGCAATCACACCAAGTGCATAACCATAAGGGCTGGACGGCGGCTCCAGACTTGATTTCCTGTACGCGGCGGCGCTGCCTGCGACCTGACGTGGGTGTCTCGGACAATGGGCACGGCGAGAGAGAAGAGACAGTCAAGCCGAATGTTAAAGCTTGTTCTTTGTCTGTCTGTGGCTGAGCAGTTCAAGGACACTGATTCACCACACTAGCGGGCCCTTTGAGGGGATGACGTGTCACTCAGAGCACATGTACAATGGGGCAGCGTGGCCTCCGCATGATCACCCACTGCCCTTCACTGTCTTCGCTGAGATCAACCCACTGCTTAAACCACAGCACATTATCAAAGGCCTGGGAACTGACAGTCAAATGCAAACAAACACCCCAAACAATTTACCAAATGCACACTAACAGCTCACAGGGGCCCCTGCCATCGTTACAATCCCATACACTCAGCACTGCCTCATTCAGAATCATTCGCTATCATCTAACATTGTGAATCTGGGGAATTAGCCGTTTATATGCGTTATAGTTGATTTTACATTTGTCAGATAGAAACAAATGTTTCATTTAATTTATTTCCTTGTATTTGTTCAAGAGGGACAGTGTACATTAATGAACATTTAAAAAAAAGATAAAATGAAAATGCACCCAAATATAACCAAAAGGCCAAATTCTCTACGTTGTTCAAATGCTCGATATATTACGAAGCTAACATACAAAATGAAATAAAACTTGAAATCATACAGGCTTGTGCAAACATGGAAAATCACTAGTCAAAATCTCCTGGCTTTTCCCACTGAACCCTTGGACTACTGACATAACGCTGAAGGATTACGATTATCCCTTACATTACAGACCCATGCCCCTGCCACCATCATAATGCTGAGAGCTTAACCCATTACTCGATTGGACCATTAAATCATTCTCTCATGGCTTGATGATTCATGATAGAGGTGCACAATATATGAGTCCTGACACTGAGGTTTTACACCGCTCAGTACGTGCAGAGCTGTTACTTTTTTTCCCTCCTTCCCTATTGGCTCATTTTCCATGCACAATCATTCTTAAAGAAAACATGCGAAGCTGTTGGACACAAAACACATTTGCCTCTCGGTGTGTCAGTGTGTGTGCGTGTGTGCGTGTGTGTGTGTGTGTGTGTGTCGGCCGTGTTGTGTTGACAGCTGCCAATGACGAGAGTGACGCAAGCCAGTGGGCTCATGTCAGAGATTATGTAAGGAACTGGACAGGGCACAGCATTATGAGCAGATTAGCAATTCGTCTCCCATCAGACAAACTGTGCTAATACATTCTCCTTTTATAATATTTTTGCAACAAAACCAAACAAAAGCTTACGAGGATCACATGTCTGCTCCCGGGGACTGTTTCACAAAAGCAGATTTTCTTAAAAACAGAGCATTTACACATGGTCAGCAGCAAACACAAACACCGGCTGGCAAATGTGTACTGAGCAATCCTCCTCCATCGCTGTGTGCTGCAGCTATCTATTTTGCTACATGAACTCTTTACTCCGGTGTTGGAAATCAGCCGTCGGTTGATAAACAGAGGCTTCTCCAAACAGATACCCATGACAGTCGGATCTCGGTGTGGAGCAACAACGGCCTAACAAGAGGTGGAATCCGAATTTTGCTTCTTTTCTCGTTTGCCAGGGGTCTTCTGTCATGTGAAGTCGCACCACACAATACTTTTTTATTCCCATTTATGCAGCAGCAGAAAGGTTATTTGAATGTCAGCGGCAAAGGACAGTCGTGGCATGGAACACAGGCGGAATGGTATAAATGTGTTATTTATTTAGGGATCGGAGGCTGTTGGCATATTACTATACAGCTGTCCTAATGGCATTTGCTGGTTTGTGGCAAAAAATAAATAAATAAAAAAACACGCTGCACTGTACAGAAATTCACCTGCAGACCAGAACTCTATATCATCACTTTAAACAGCTTCCATTCAACCTATAAACATGCTGAAGTCATCAGAAAATATTCTGACCAGGAGGATTAGAGCAAGGAAAGACATAATTGACACATTTTGATGTCTCTATGCTGCATGGAGCTAATTCCCCCCCAATCATTTAGCTGCCTAAGCTGTGATCCCCCTTCACCAGAGACTAGCTATATTTGAAGAGATATTTCTGTTTCAAAAGACGGGCTCTTTAAGCCTTTCCTATTATTCCTTCATAGCAGTGCAGTGACTTTGCTAAAGCTCAGGTCTGGACCATCGCCCTGGGCTGCTTTTTGGATGAACTCATGCGTGCATCTCTGTGTTTGTTTGTGTGTGAGGCCTATTAATATTTCAACACTGCCCAACTCCAGATGCCTGTACAACACAGCAGTGCTTCTCTCTTCATGTCTCTCCCTGTATTTACTTGACTGTTTTATTGAAGTGCATTCTGACACCATCTATGAGGGGGAGCAGGAGAAAGGAAAGATGAATTCCCAAACCGCAGCTCAAGACATCTCTCTCCATGTCGCTTTCTCCACCGGCGTAACAGTAATTTGGGCACTAATTTATGTGTTGTTGTGGCAAAGATTGACGAGCTTCCTGGCTGGGAGTCTGCGCGCCTGCACTCTAGGGGAAACAACAAAAGCCCGGGTTTACCGAGCAGACGAGCACCATGAAGGGTAGCATGTGTGGCGGCGCTCCGCTCCCCTCCCTCGTCTGCCCCACCTGAGCTCAAATCTCTCTCCCCATCACTCCTTACCTCCCGCTATCCCCATCTCCCTCCCACCTACCCCTCTTCTTGTCTGCGACTGCAGTGACAAGTGAAGTTGTGCCCGGGTGCTGGGTACCGGGGGGCACGCCCCTTCTGCGTGTGTGTGTGCGAGCATGTGCGTGTGGGCGTACACGTGTGCCAGGAGGGAGAAAAGCCTCACACTGTTTACTCTGATGGCAAAATACAATCTGTAGACAGCACTCACTTATGCATTCTACCAGCCCCTAGTTAGTCATAGAGAGCCAGGAGAGCTAAATAAAAAAAAATCTGCGTTGCAAATATTTACATGCTTTGTGTAACTGTTTAGATCATTCGGGTCCTTCATAAAATCAAATGACACGTCCTCTGTCAAAATGCGACTGTGTGAAGAAACAGAAGTTCAAGTGCATTGGAAGTCAGAGTTTGTGCTTGTGCATTGTTTGCTTTACTCATGCATCGTGCAGCTTGGCATTGGGATGCACCGAAAACTCAAAACTCACTGAGGCTGAAATCACACAGGACCAGCCTGATTGACTGACTGGCGCATGGAGCCGCTGTTTGAATCCTAAGATTTTTTTTTTTTTTTAGCCGAGAGAATCATGTGACGCTTCTGAACCTTTAGTCTGACCACTTGAACTAAGCAGGCGGTGGTTAAAGCCTCCATCGTGGTACGGTGCCTTAGTTAAGCACCTCTCAGCGCCCCCCATCTCCCTGCAGGGACGGCGGCCTAGTAGGCTCCTTTAGAAAAACACAGGAATATATAAATAATGAATCCTTCAAAACATCCACTGCAATTACACGCAGAAACCTTTACATAACAACAAAGAGCCTTGTTCCATTGCACCAGGGAATTTGCTACTGCCACACTGTACAACTTCCTTCCTCCTATAATTGCTGTATTAGTATGCATTTCTGTAAGACAACCAGAATTCAGCTGTGGGTTTTTGAATAGGATCTTTCTACTGTTTCACACAAAGAAATCAAAACTTACATCCACACAACTTCCTGCATGGTCTTTTTTTTTTTTTTTTCCGTCTTGCCAGAGGGCTGACAAGAGTATATATGAGCGTTTTGTATGTTCATATTCAGACATCTGCAAAGTGCATATTTAGATGCCTCAGTGATGGTGGATGTTGGGGGTGGAGGGGAGGAGGGAGAGACTCGAGGTCCCATCTCATGCTGCTGCTCAGGGTCAGTGGGTCAGAGGCACGCAGCCAGAACACACATGGAGAGCAGGCTGAATAGTTCAGCTGACAGTAATTGTCCCTCTGTGGTCTCCTTAGGAAAACATGTTTCCAGACAACGCAGACTGGCTGCATGGGCCAGATAGTAATCATGATCTTGATTTGCTCCATCGAAGAGCGAAGCTCGGCATAAGCCTCCAGTTATGGTGCGAGTCACTGTTTCCATTGGAGCTGACATCAGACGAAGCCAGCTCCGCGCAAGGACACGTGTTAATAAATCAAGCAATGAGTTTTAGTCCAAAACACTTGCAATAAATATTTGAGAGAGAAGGAAAGAGAGAGAGAGAGAAAAAACACATCATGACGGGACTGTCATCATGCAGTATGAGAAAATAAGGAAGATCACGGTGTAAAAGATGTGCGCTATACTAAACTGCAGGAAACATGAGAATAAAAACAGATGCCTTCAAATTGTTCATTGCCTGCTGATGGTGTGTACGGACTCAGGCAGCGGACAAAAGCAACTGCTCTTTGAAGAAGTGAGATAAAAAGAACATGTTCTCGTCATCTGATCACAACTGCACAAGTGAATCTGAAAATTAAAAAAAAAAAAAGTTTCTACCTCCAACGAATTCTGTAAAGTTTTTCATCTGTAAGCCTCAATAATACATGCTCTATATAACACTTCTGTTACTCTGTAGTTTTTGTTTTTTTTGTTACGGCTTGGGCTGATGAGCACTTTTTCTTTTCTTTTTTTTTACAGCACCTCTGCCATTCTACTTGAAGGTCTTGGGTTTTCATCAGCTGAAAAAGAGCAGGCAAGGACAGGGAAGATGAATGACATCAATGGCCAGCCGATACTTCCAGGGACATGTGATTGAGACAAATGAGCCTTGTTACATTAGCTGGGATACTGAATCCTGCTGCTAAAAGATCCAAAGCTTGATAGAGCTGAAACTAGAGGCACCCAACCTTTCCACAGATCACCGGTGTCATGGGGCCCCAAAAGAAGAGCTTTCTCCAAGAGCCCTGCTTCACTGGGCTCACTCTTTCGGTTTTTACCTGGACCGCCTTCCTTCCAGCCATATTTTATGTGCAAAGTACACGCTGCTCTGCGGTCTTCGAAGATTTTCCTGGCCCCTCTCCTGCAGGTGCAGGGAGCAAATTAAAGTGAGACAGAGCCATTATCTAATCCATATACAGTGCCCTTGGCTATTAGTGTCTTAATAAGTGACTGCGAACACTTCCATCATGCACCATTTATCCTCAGCGCTACTAAATGTGCAAAATGATTAAAGTGAAATCTTATGATCGCGACCATGTAAAATATTTACTTGTGATGAAATTTGCAAAGCATTTTAAAAATCAATCTGTTTATTTCATTTTGCTCCTGGCAGTATCAGGCCCGTGATAAGTAGACTGAGGCAATGAATGTAAATGGCTTGCTTAAGCCTCAGTACACTGGTATGTCACTTTTTCAGTAGCGGAAAATTATACAAATATACACACATAGATATATAGATCTTTATATTTGTCACATATATACTGTATGTATAATATACAGTCTATACACTTGTCAATTGCAGTGAATTTCCAAGTTTGTTGACTATTACAGTTTGAAATAAGGTGATGAATACCTGTTTTCTTACGCTCCTTCTCCTATCTTTATCTCAAAAATGCATCGTCACTAAGCTTGAGGCAAGGCTGTGTGTGTTTGTTTCAAAAGCGGTACGTGATACATGGTTTCACAAATTATTACAAAAGTAACTTCAATAATCTCTGCCTCCACCGCGGAGGAGCTGCTGAGTGACTCCACTGTCGTCCTCCCTCTCCTCCAGTTGTAGCAGACCGTATGAAAGGCATTCCTAGATGACAGCGGTGCACGACGAGTGTCTACTGCCACACAGAGTTCACAGACTGCTTACAGCGTGTGAGGCACATTCCCTCTGCACTGCTGTTTTCATAGTCCTACAAACACTGGCCTGGTTTTGTTTAACATGGCAGGATTAAGCAGCCATGCGCAAAGCATGCTTCCCTACTTGCACGCTTTGCTTACAGTGGAAGGCCTGTGCGCTTGCTGCTACCTTTTGGTGAACCAGCATCCCTGACTGCCGGTGAATGCGCCGTGGTGCTCTAATCCCAGGCAAATAAACAAGTGCCAAGACTAATGATTGCATAAACACATCCCAAAAGCCCTGGAATAACAATCAGCTCTTCAACCTGCTCTGCTGCCATGCAAAAAGCTCTTGCAGTCAGCTGACAGCCAGTGTACTCCTCTTTTCCTTCCTGCTGCCAACACAACAGCCAAGAATCGGCCGTGCTTTGTTGCTTCATTGACGACAGGAAGCTGTCAATATTTACCCCAAGTGGGTATTTGAAGCGTTGCGCAACGAGGAGCCAGGGCGGGACACGGGGTCCTCGCCACATATTCATTTCTCTTCACTTTTTCATCCTTTCTCCACACAGCGCTCCTGGCCCTCAGCGCCAGCACCAGTCTGTCTGAGGCTGTAATGAAGACGGCATGGTTGGAAGAGAGTGGACGAGATGTCAGTGCAGCTCTGATTAGTTCATCATCCCACTGGTCAGTCTGACTTCTAAAACAACAGCGTCTTTGACTTTTATGAAAAAAGACAGTTAAGCAGACATCCAGGAGGACATTAGAAGTGTGTGTAAGGCAATAAATCACATCTACAACAGACCAAACAAGGCCATTAAAATGACATTAGGAACACGGACCATCCTCTCATCCCTGTCATCCCTGGTCTGCGACTATAAGACGAGCTGCTTCGTGATGAGCACAGGAGACTGGGAGAGGTGGAGAGGCAGAAAGAGAGAGAGAGAGACAGAGCAGTGCCTTCCACTAGTCCAGGGCAGGGCAGGGCAGGGGAGCGTGGGACGTTCAGATGAAGTGGGAGGCCCCTCTCTAGGAGGTTGCTCCTCAGCATGAAGGCAGACGCAGCACCCCGCCTAATGAGGGGTGAAGTGGAGCCCCCTGTGGGACCCCCTCAGGCACATTCATTAGGAGATGAAAAAGCGTTTCCTGCGGCAGAGCAAGTGCCTGCCTTGGCTCGGACATGTTTAATTTAGGGCCATATGAAAACACAAGGCCACATTGGCCAGGTCTGCTGTCAGCGGTCAGGGGAATCAACAACACACAGGGCCAGTGATCCAGAGCTCGACTAAATGATGGGGTTCAGAATTGAATTATGTTTTTTTTTCTCTCTCTATGGAAAGGTTTAGGGTTTGATACCACCTTTTAAGCTTACAACATTCAGATTATTAAAGGTCAAGTGTGCTCATACTTCTAACTGTGGGTAAAACGTCTGTTGTAGACAGGCTATTATAGAGAAAATGTGCGGCTTATCACAAGTTTCATTCCCTTTAATGCATTGCATTTTGTTGCATCTTTTCGGCTCCAGGCAAAAATAATAGATTCATTTAGCCAGTGGTGGTTTGTGGAAGGGAACCAAGGATTATGGTAATGCAGCACTGAACGCTGCAAGCAAAATACAGTAAAAGAGAAATTGCTGCAGTAAGAGACACAGGAAGAATATCTGAGAGGTTAATTTATATGATTGCACAAATCTGCATTCACAAATGCATCTTGAAAATCTCATATCGCACAAGGTGAGCTGTTTGTTAAGACAATGGAAAAGACAGTGCTTCTTTCCTTCCACTGTATGAGGAAGGGCATTACAGGGTATCAATCCATGGTGATTCAAATACATGTCCGCTTATCACAGCCGCTTATCCTTTTTCCTGATGAATCCTCACATTTATTAAGGCTGTCTTCTTGCCTTGTTAGATATGTATAACCAATCTCCTGTAATTAGCAACTGCTAACCTTTGGGGTGCTAATCCCCCATGAATTGTGGATTTGTACATCAAAGCCCACTCTCTCCCATATAGCTGGTGCTTGAAATTACACTCGATTTGAAACCTGCAATTATTTGTATAGCATGGATGCAAACAGTCTCCTCTTTTATGTCTCTGAGAATCCCGTGGGTTTGCAGTAAAGAATCCTTAATCCACTCCAGTGGAATCCAAATATAGAGTTAACACTAGCTCCCTAAAATTTAGATGCACAGCCAAGTGCCTGCTGTGCACGTAAAACGGAAAAAGCTTCTCCCTCTCACTTTTCTCTTTTACTTGTGCTTTTTTTTTTTTACTTGCATAGTTAAGATTAGATTTCTTTAGTGGCTTAGATGCATCATATAAGATTGCCTGTGGGTATAACACAGTGACGCTTCAACAAAGAAGCACGGCCATCCTTGTAGTTGTGATCCTGCCTTTTTCATAAGCATTAATTGAATGTTAATTAAATAATCAATGGTCTTGCCCCTTTGTTTAATATAATCACACGTCCAGGGTTCTGTCAACAGGGCGAATGCTCTGCTGTTTAGAGTCAACTGCAATTTGTACTCTCTCCATTCAAGGCCGGGCTAAATCCATTGTGCAAGGAGGGAGAGATTATAGAGAGGGAAAACAACTGAGATAGCTTCCCACACACACACACACACACTGGTGTGCAAACACACACACAAACTTGATGCTTTTGCAGAGAGGATGCCTGAAGCATTTATTTTCTTTAATGAGAGACACGAGTCTCACATGTGTCAGTGATGCACAGCATGGGAACAATAGGGTGGGCTTTAATTCCATCAATCTACTGCATTTATCCTTGTATCACATCAATACCTGTCAGTTAAGCTGGATGAGATAAATCATGTCAAGAAGACTGAGTCAGGGCCACACTGAGCTCAGTAAATATGCAGATTTAAAACTCATCTTAAAACTCAGGGGTGAACGTGGTTACACGCAGTCGGCGACAAATTTAGAGCACGGGTTTAAGCAGGGAAATACAAGAGATTACCTTGTGAGACAAGATGACACAAAGATCATCCTTCCTGCACTTGCTCTAGTAAGTGATTAAATAGCTATAAATTAACAATGATGTTGTTAGGTATTTAGAGGAAATGCTACACCTCTGCTGACACCTAAGCCTCCCATGGAAATCTCTTTACTTACCTTATTGTAACAGGAATCCCACAGTTACACTTCTTTTGCCATCTTAAATGGGAACTGACACCCCACCTTCCGACACCTGACATACAGTGCATGCACAGGCAGGCATCGGTGCTATTGAATGACAAGGATGACTTGAGCGTGACGAGCAGAATCAAGATTCAAATGGTTCATCTATACGCGCTTTTTGTTTGTGCATGCATAAGATTGCGATACAAGCGTGTTTGAATCTGTCTTTTACGCGTGAGCCGAGAAATAATGGGCGTCGGGATCTCCGACGCTCCTTCCCACATATGTGCAATAACATCAGATTTATCGTCAAAGTAACATATAAAACACTTGGAGGATTGGCTTTGAGCGATAGCAATAACCCTGCAGGCGACCAAATTATGATTTATGTACTTTGGCTTGGGAGTGCATGGGGCAGTAATGTATATGTGTATGGTAGCTGGGCTTCTCACTGTAGCATAGGAGAGACTCAGAGAGAATACATTTGGTGTAAAATTGCTTCATCTGTTTACAATTCCATTTGGAGTTTATGAGAAAGACAGGCAAACACAGCCTGATATATTGCCCCTGTGTCACGGCATGGCAGGAGCATCCACACAAAGATTCATCTCTCACTTAGAAGCCAAATGATACGTCTAATTTGCTGCGAGCACAGTTATTTTTAACCTCTCCAGCTGTCAGATAATGGAGCTTGACTGTCAGCGCTGGTGTATGTGAGTGTGTTAAAAGGTTGCAAACTCTTTTCAATTTACCATTCCCTTTGAGTGAATTACAAAATGCACATTCCCATTAGTTCCGCTGATTGACATTGCCTTTTCTTTTATCAAAAACCAAAAGGGGGGGTTAAAAGAGTTGACTGAATTAAGATGGAGACTTCCAACGGCAATCTAAATTTGGTTTTCACATGCGTTGTCAATAATTATGCTGCCTTGAAAACATCTCGGAAATCACACGGAAATGAAGGTTGTTTTTCGCGGGTATAGTAATTGGACATTGTGATGTCTTTTTATGGCCGTCCTGAGCGATCGTGCCCTTTTATGCAGCATGCTACATCTTCTACATTGCCTTAACCTCCATCATTGTGCCTGCTGGCAGGAGCAAGGCGCTGGATTAAAGCAAAAAATGTGGTGTTAAATATTGGCAGCTTTTATTTCATTTGGGCGTTTCTGTCTGACAAAAGGAAAATTGAACTGTATTCCACAATGTCTCCTCTGGCCGCTGACGAGAGTACAGCAACATTGTTGAACTAATGCAAGCGGCCGGTTACGTAAGGCCAATGGAAACTGTTCTTAATCAATGAGATGGCAGCCGAGTGCACGCTGGTGTCAGTGGTTTGGCTGATGTAATTTAGATGGACACTAATGGATTCCCCCAGCCTCTTTTCGCCAAACATAAAGTAGGTGTAAATCACAGCACCTTCACTGTGACGGGACATTAGACATTTCTAACAAGCAGCTGTGGTTAGACTGCACTAACATGACAACGTAACAGGAAAACATCAAGTCCTCAAGGCATGGAAAGATCCAACAAAAAAACATAACAAAGGACTGGATGTAAGCAGTGGCACAGAGGCATGGACAGAACAGAAGTCATGCCAAGTCTAGTTTTATAGGCTTTACATTCAATGCACCCTCTATCTTGGCCTTTGTCATCATTGTATGGAACGTAAACCACATAACAAATTGGCCATAAACCAAAAAAAAAGAGAAGAGTAAAAAAAAAAAAAAGGTTTATTTGTTCACCTCCTGACAAATGGCAGGAGAAAAACCATTGTTTGCCTCACACTGCAATCTCGTTTTTCTACTGTAAATAGTGCTCCAGTGAATGACTACATTTCCACTGTCCCAATAACCAGCTGACCTCTAATGTTTGCTAACTCCAGCTTAACAGCGCGTTATGTAAGGAGAGGGACATGCTGGGACTGAGCTCTGTTCCCTTTGACCAGGCCAGCAGAGGCAGCCGCCTGCCTGCTCTCCTGCCTGCCTCTGTGTATCACTGTGTGCTTACCCCCCCCCAAAAAAGGGAAAAAAAAGCATAGCAATCTCACAGTATGCAATGACACTTCACATTGACCAGCTCTGACTTTAGCTTTAAGGTAAAGATACAAACCATGCTCATGGCACAACCCCAGCTGCTCTCAGCCTCGCGCTTACATGACCGGACCAGAGCTCAAGTGACTTGTTATAGAACAGCTCCTGACCTCGGTGTTCAACTATAATCTGTGGCTGTTGCTGCCTTTAAATCTCCCTGTAAGGTGTTGTATCACAGCTGAAAAGGAGAGTGCAAGAGTATGACAGAAAATAAAATTCTGTTGTTCGGCAAAAAAAAAGAAAAAAAAGTAAATGCTTTTAGAAGTAGTAGTAATCGTCTGTAAAATGGCAGAATAAGTGCTCTGAGTGTTTCTTAGTGCATGTGCGTGTTGTTTTTGATTTAAGATTCACTTGATTTGGTGTGAAATGACAACTTCATGCCAATCATGTCACACCTTGTTATTCTGGGGCTCAAATTAAAAAATCATGTGCTGTGCTTGGAAGAAATCAATACGTTAATGTGCTCCGAAGTAAAGAAAAAAAAAGGGAAAGAAAAGAAAAAATAAGGGGGGGATCATCTTCTTTCCCTTCAAAAAGATGCATGCTTATCAAAAACTGAATTTTTGCAAATAGGCTGATGCAGTACAATGCTGTTCTTGCTCAAAAACCTGCTGAAAAGGCCTTTATGTATTCTAACCAAGTGCTTGCACTTCATGCTGTGGGAAGTGATCAGCCACTGTACTGTTAATATGCCTCCATATTGGCACTGTCTCCTGCCTCACCTCATAGGCGGCTAAGCTTCATACTCAGGTGCCAACAGTAGTGCTCTTTAAGGCTTACATAAGTAGCAGCTAATGGTGCTGGGTCAGTATTTGTGATCTAATCCTCAGAGGCAATATGATCCACCACAACAACTTTCTACATCTTGCCCCCGCCCGGCAGGAAACACAACACTCTTTATGAATCCAAACAAGCTGCGTACAGTGGCGACTATAGCAGAAAGAATGATTTCTCTCTCTCTTTCTGCAGTCTTGACACACTAGATCCATTTCTCTGCCTGTTCACTTGGCACAAACGTTGCCCCGTTACAAAAGAACACACGGCTTGGGGAATTTTTCTAGAAAAACCCTTTGCAATTCTGCTCCATGCTAGTTAAATTACAGAAGAGGTCACAGCAGGGGACTTCGAAACACAGCTACCAATCAACTGCAGCAATTCTCCTGGTGTGTTTGTCAACATTGCTGCCTGGTGTAATTGGCATAATTGTCAGGTTAGAGCTCAGAACAAACTGGGCGTCCTCTTGGCGAGCATGGGCCGTGTCATTAAAGGGACATGTTTCTGGAGGCGCTCCCGGGGACACATAACATGCGAGCATGTTGGAGCGACAGCTCGCCTGATAAAATGGCTGCCTCTTATCTCTACTATGCATATGAAAGGCTTATGCCTTCTCCATGACAGATTCTACGCCTCATCACCATGGGATTTGCCCAGATACACCAGAACAGAAGCTGGGAGAAAAACAATGTATCTCATGTATAGCCTCATCTTCACACTGTCAACTGATGTTGGTGTGTGTGTGTGTGTCGTTGTGTGTACATACACATAATGTGCTCACTTAAGAAAAATACAGAGTGAACATGAACACACCAAACTGACTCAGTACTAGTTTGCTAACAAAATGTGTGTGTTCAGTAATCCCCAGTTTAAAGGCAGCACAGTGAACTTGGCAGTCCTAGAGCAAGCATCAATTATCTTGATAATCTGTAGTGAATACTTGATCTAATAATGATATAGTATCTATAATTACCATGATGAGGTGGTGTAGAGTGTGCTGAAAAATAATCATTTGTATCATCACCGCTGGGTAGCATCATTATTAATCTGACAGCACTCATACAGTGCTTTGTTTGTTTTCTCTGATTGCTCTTTTACTACCAAAATAAACAACTTGGCTCCTTTGAGTTACAGCGGTATAATTTGCTGGAACAACAAAGGCATTTATCTATAAATTTATTTTCAATTTGAGGTAAGCTGCAGTCATGAAAGCTAAATCACTACCAGGGAGAAGATTATTCTAATTACTAACCAGCTGTCGCACATGCTGCATGAGCACAGGATGTGTCAGAACACAGAGCAACCAGTAATCAGTTTCACAGAATCATTTGAGTACACATTTACATCTCGCACTAAATGTTGAACATGAAATTGTCTTCATTTGTATGGTAATGTTGTAAAAACTAAAAGAAGCGTATGCTATAACACAGCGTAACCGAATTTAGAAACACAAATTTTATGCTCAATTTGTGATGCAATCTTAAAAGCTGAGTGTTTATGTGCAGCTGGAGTTTTAGTTTCCAGTACTCTGAAGGATGTGTTGATCACCTGACGTAGCTCAGGAATGCAACAAACATAGTTGGAGTAACACGGGTAGTCGGGTACTGTTTGATGATTAAAAGGGAAAAGTGAGTCCATGCCGCGATTCGGCCTGAGTAAAAGCTAGAAAAGCAGAGCAGGGGAATTTTCTCATATGAAAGTCTGTATTTTCCGAGCTATATCTGAATTAGACCATAATGCTAGCATGGCTTGGTCCCTGGGGTTTTCTTTGCCATTTGCACTGCTAGCGCTGCAATCCCCCTGACAGGCCTGTTTATGACTGCTCTGCTATCAGAGGGCTGAGCAGAGCCAGGGACGCGCCTTCATTAGAGATTAAAGTGACCATCACAAAGTCCAAAATCATCACCGCTTCCCACAGCAAAGCGAGGGGGGGAGACACTGAATTGGCTTAAGCTCATGCATCAACAACTTCATATCAGACGGATCCTCTGCTTAACACACGAGTTCCTTGAAAAATTTCAATACGCATTCCTGAATGACATGTACAGACATGTTTTAAATTGGCTACAATCAATCTGTTCACTTGTGAGAAATAAATAAAATAAAAAATGGTCATGTCCATAGCTACGTTGCAAAGAAAAAAATATAGCCTATAATATGTTTTGGCAAAACCATGCATAACATTACCTTAGAAAAACTACAATATTTGAAGCAGGAAATTGTGCGGTTCAGCAGCAGACTTTCAAAATAGAAAAATGAGGATGCACTGCATTACAACAACATCAGACAGAGTTGTTTTCTCACTAGAGCGATCATATATGGTTTCCACTGACCGCAGAGGTTAGGCTGAGTGGAGCTTCTTGCCTTTAGTGGTGAAGTTTATCCATTTTCTGATCCGGAGCCGCTGGACTTCAGTACTGATATAGGAACAAATAGTTTGAGACAGAATATGTGCAGCTGGCCTTCTGACCATAACACTGACCATAACTACACAAGAAGATGCCTTCTCCTCCCAGGCTGTATGCTATGAACACGTCTGTCTCTCATCTAAAACTCTGCAAATTCACACAGGGAGCTACTGCTCTATTACAACTGTAATAGTTTTTCTGAGAGTTAAACTCACTGATGAGTTTTTAAATTCACAAATTCTGTGAGTTCTTTTACACACCTACATTGTAGGTAACAAAGAGAGATATAACGCCTAACAATACTGCCCGGAAATAATGGAGGCTGGGTGTTAAACAAAGCAACAAAGCCTTTATACACATTACGCACTCATTCCTGCTTCCATCAAAATTCCTGATGTAACTTCAGAACAAAGCAGTTATTCTCAGGAGAACATGAAAGACAGACACCTGTCAATCACTGCTCCTGTGACTCCATATTCCCCGTGTCAGAGGCTGCTGGATGGAGAAATGTGCAATATTCTGATAATATTTCATGCAAAGTAATGCAAGTCAGAACACTTCCCTGCTGGCCAGAAGGAGGGGAAATGAGAACAGGTAATTATCGGATTGCCTCAAGGCAAGAAATGATAGAGATTGCAGAGAACGGGGATATTTAGCCCTGCTAATGAAGGCCCATGTTTTGGGAGCACCAGGAAGGGGGAGCAGAGGGAAGCTAGGCTGTGGCTCAGCAGGAGGTAGAGCCTGATAAGACCATCTTACATAATGGCCACATCCAGGCCTGGCTCTCTGTTTGGACTGAGGTTCCCTGTCCCCCTGGTTCTCGCCCATATCCACCCAGCACGGCCAACCAAGGGAGTGTAACACTGACTGGGTATTCCATTTGCCTCAACATTAGCATTTCATAAATGATTCGCCAACAAATACTGGGGCATCACTGACTGTGTTTAAGTCCAAGGGCTGGGCCTATTTACAGATGCAGAGCCACAGTGAGCCTAACACAGTTTCTTATGTTAAGTATATTGATATTGACCAATTATACACACAGAAGACAACTAAAAGACTTGAGTGCTTTGACTGAAGGAATCCCCCCCACCCCACTCCGCCCCCTGGCCCGGTCCATTTAACCCTATTGAAGGGTTTCTGTTTGCCAATCTCGACAGCCTTACTTAAAGTGCTGAAAAATAAAAAGAGATTGCTTATTTTGTATATGCAGCACTTCCCCCGGACGGATATGAAAGTTTAATCATGGCATTAGGATTCACAGGCATTCCCTTGCCAGACCTGCTTGCAGACATCAGAATTGCTAATTTGCTGGTTTGCCCAGGAAGGCCTAGCTGGTGGGTGAGGAGGGGATGAATGGAAACAGGAGTCTGATTTGTCCAGATAACCTTGAACCCCAACGCTCAGCTTCCTGTGGCTGCACGGAGCTCAATCAGTCCTTCTTTATCATGTTGATCTGAACCGCTGTCCTGTGTTGGGGCCGGCACAGCGCCACACTCGCACTAACCTGACTGCTTTGAGAGTGTGTCATCAGCCAAAAATCATTTCCTCCCCTCTTCTCCCTGGCTCTTCTGACACAGCCAATGGCTCCCTCCCGCTTAAATGTGGTGAATGAATAAATGTAGCAAAATAATTGCTTTCAAAGACAATCTAAACTCAGCAGGACCATCCCGATCAGATATCAACATTAAGCCAAAACAAAGGCTTTGACAAAAATCACAGTAATTGTGGCTCGGTTTCTAATCTGAATAATTAATTTCTAATGCTTGTGATGAGAGTCCACCGGAGGCGCAGACATGATAAAGAAGAAAGGTCCTGACAGGGTTATGAGTCAGCAGAGATGTGAAATTCAAATAGGCCAGGCTAAGCAGTTTGGAGCTGATGATGATTTGAGTAGACTCACTGGTCAGCCCTACAGTACAGTACAAGAGCCCTGGGCTGAAAGATGGTGGAGTTACTCATGGGCACAGGTGCTTCATCAGCAGACCACATGTGACGGAATGAAGCAGTAATAATTGTCAGCTTCATCGAATGATACTCTGTGGTCTCTGTTACTGTCAACTCTGTCTGGAGTATATAAGCAAAAATATCTATTAGTAGTAATATTACAGTTGTGACAAGACTGATCTGAGACTGACCAACAACCATCACCTATTGCTTTAGCATTCTTTTTTAAATTTTAACTCATCATAAAATATCATAATGATATGATTCACATATATTTACAATGCTATGTTTTTGAGCTATTTATTGTCTTTAGTCTTCGTCTTGGGTTTTGTTCTTTGGTTGCAGTTTTTGTCCTCTCTTGGTTCTTTTTTTGGTCTTGTACTGTTTTTTGCCCTGTCTGCCACTTGCATTGTTGCTTTATGTGTACCCCATTGACCAATGTTACTGTAATGTTTATTTTCTCTATTTGAAAAACACCTATAAACAGATTGTGGGGGGAAAAAAAATACAAGCAAAAATGTCCTCTCTTTTTTTTATCTAAATGGACGACGCGCTTCTCCATGGAATAGCTGTGTGTATGCTGCTCCATCGTCCATCCTCATGGCTGCACTTGTGCTATTAACAAAATTAAAGTGGAGTTCTATCATTGGCAGCGGGAAGATGGAGTGGGAGGAGCAGGACTCTTACTGTTTCCTGTCACAGCCTCAGCTGTGTGCACACACTCTCCATGCACACTGCCATCTTTCACTCAGCCAGGCACTTGCCTCCTCGCCCACTGTGCCCACCAGGCCCGGGCGGCACATGCCACTGCCAAACATCCATTTACTCCCCGCAGGACTCCTGCATATCTAAAGTGGGCCTGTCATTGAGACCGAGTTTGATTTAACTGCACCGAGAGCCGCGTGCACAGCACAGGTGAAGTTGTGTTATTTGATCAAGTGCATACACACGCAAACGCACACGACGCATGTTAAGTCAGCTTTGATAATGTCTCTGGTTAACACCTTGTCGAGCTGACCAGCAAGACCCTATGGAGGGTGGTAAATGCTTGCCTGCAGAGAGACTCGTAGCCTGTGTGGGTATTGTGGTGTCTAATGAAAAACACACATATACATAACTGCCACAATGCACAGGATATGTAACATCTGCAAGTCTTTGTGTGCTTGTGTGTTCGTGGGGTCAAGCTGTGTAAGCAAACATGCAAACGTTATGACCTGATGACCGGAGATATGTTCTCCCGACAAAGATTCCCACCTCCAACATCTTAGCCCGGAGGCAGGTTTAATGCCAACCTGCAAACGCCTGCCTTTGTCTTTGAAGTGGAGCGATGGATGCAGCAGAACAGATGGAGATGTTGGATGCTTTCAGGAATTATTAATGGCACGCTATGATCCCAAATGACCTTCAGCAAATAGTCTCCAAGCGCTGGTGTACACAGGCAGCCCTGCACATCCATATTGTATTTAGACAACACACCTGGGTCAATGGAGAAACACTGAGCCGTCATTACTGTACTTTGAGCTTCCAATCCACTCGAGTAGGGTCTGCTTCCTTTCTTTTTCACTCTGCTTGCCATGTTGAAGCATCCAATCACATTAAACACAATCATATGTTTCAGGAATAGATTTGAGATTTATGCAGCAAACACACTAATTCTGTAAAGCCCAATTTGTTTCTCCCACAATGGGAACCACACACTGGAATTAATCTGCAGAAAGCCTTTCCTGTAGTTTTAAAAATAAACCCTTCATCATTGGTGGCTTTTTATGGTTGCTCAAGGGATATACTATTGTGACATCAAACCAATCTTACAGACATACATCAGTAACAGCCATAAAATATCTGTTGCCTATGGATAACATTCACTTTACAATACCAACTGAACAATCTCTAGAGGCTCTCAGAGAAACTGAGATGTGGAAATATACCACCCCTGCCTTTGCATTTAATGCACCAGAACCAACGTGGAAAAACTCATGGAAACTTGAAAATGAAATGTTCAGGTGCTGCAATCTGGATTGCAGAAACACACACACACACATGCATCTCTATATATTTCTCAAATATAGCTCACAAAAGTCGCAAACAGTATTTTGATGTTAAGTTCCTTCTTTCCTCATATTACATAAAATCTCAAAATAACTGTCAGTATCCATTGGGCTTTGCTTTTCACAACCTTCATTCAATTTGTGCTTGCAAATGCGTGCAGTTAGCATGTGATCTACTTAGGTTGCTACAAATTACTCAATCAGTGAGACTGCCCTCCAGGCACATCCATGTAGTGACAAAATTCATTTACAATGGTTGCAATTAAAGTCTGTCTACATATGATGGCTGGCAGAGGTGTAATGCCCTATCTTGAGCCATTATTTCCCATTAGGAAAAAAAAAAGAGGCACACACGACACGACCAATCAAATTCCAGCTAAGCAAGAGGCTTGAATAAGGAGCATTGTTACGTTTCCAGTAATTAGTCAAAGTTAGCATGATGTAGTAACAGACAGAGTTGCCAGCACTGACTTTGCTCCCACCAGTGACTGCGGCTCATTCTGTTCATCATACATGGATTTGATTGATAAAGGTTTGTAACAATGATGCATTAGGTGTTGATGAACCACCACTAGAAGCACAAAAACACATAGTAACAAAATAAATCCGATTATGATTTATCAGTATGTATTGGCAACTTCATTACTACGATCTAGATATTTCTGCATATTCAAGCTATGGAAAAGGTAAGGGAGCACCCAGTGCACTCATTTCGCCCTGTTGTTTGTATACAATGCAAATTTCCTTCACTGACAATTTAATATGAAGACGAAATATTCATCATCTATTGTTCCATGAAGTGATTATGCCAGCCAGCAGTTCCAGATGTTTCCTTCCTTTTTTTTTTTTTTTTTTTTTACAGCACACTGGTTCAAAGCTGTTTAGTTTGGTTTTACTGAATCTGCACAACACTTTCTAATTATTTGTTGTCATTAATATTTTTCAGTTTTCAGTTGAAATATCTGGAATTTTCCTTTACCTACAACAGCTCTCATTTAACAAATTGCACAGATTTTTTTCTGTGCAAAACTTACCCTCTCATAACCCCCTCTGCTATCTGTGTGATCCTTTCTTGAACTCATACACACAAAGGACAGAGACTTGTGTTTTTTCCCCCTGCTTTTAGGAAGATGTGCCTCAGGTTCCTGCAAACATAAAGTCATAAATGATCGGCTCATCTCTGGGGCACAGAACTGATCAACAAAAAAAGGGCTTCTCTCAGTGCCAGGCTTTTTTTTTTTTTTTTTTGCAATTTCAGTGTAATTACCTCGGCCAAGAGCACAATGCAAACTCTGGACCTCACTGAAACTGCTGTGCTGCAGCACAAGACAGCCAAGTGAATGTTTTACACCTGTACGGGTTTAATTGGGGTCGTACAGTTCATATATTTACAGGGAATTGTCGGCTATTAGGATGATTCAGGCAACAATCCCCTGCAATTTCTTGTACAGTATAAGCAAGGTCGGCAGCCTTCAGTTTCTAGAGAATAAATACGGTGGTGGTGGTGCTCTCATAAGACACTGCATGTCTTCAAAGAGCTACATCTAAGGGAGGAATTGATCAGACACTTTTTCTCACACTCGGTAAAAGTAGAAAGGAATAAATTATTTGAACAGTGTCTGTCTTCTCATATACCATGGCCTCTGATTAATTACCTTAGGACTCGCTAATGAGAATGTGTAAATGAATACAATGTTAATCTGCTATGTATACGATGTTTACTCAAGTTTGCTGAGGCCCAAGAAAAAACAAAATCCCTTATGTATAAATTATAATAATCCTACATCAAGAGAAAAGAAAAAAAAAATCCATGCTGAGATCAAAGCAGAAAGGCCCAATGTAATCATGTGTCAAAAGATCAAAAAACAACTTCCTCACCCGCTCAATGGGGCAAGGTATGTCAAACATACAGTAGTTTTACTCTGATCATCCGCAATTTCAGGGAAATTTGCTTCACCTATCTCCCATCCTGGCTCATTTCCCCTTACCTTTAGTTTATCCACAGTGACAGCTAATGTGATCCACAACAATGAGGCTGATACACAATGAGAGGAAGTATAAAGAGCCGGAGTTGGCTTGTTTATTTGTGTAACAAAATAAATGTTACTGAAAATAAAAATCTAAGGATGAGATCCCTGAGGTTTAGATTTGACCAGTTTATTCCCTCTAAAAATTAATGATACTTACACATATGAACCGTAAGATGCAATTATAAATATTTGCCTAGATGTCTAAAATTAAATCAGTTAATTTTTACATACAAATACCGGTAATACCTATTCCCTACTACATAAAAAAAAACAACAACAACAACAAAAAACACTACCTCCAAAAACACACACACACATGTAGAAGCAGAGAGTGGGAGGAGCTTCCCACCCATCACTTCTCAGACACTGTGGTTAGACATGGGACATGTTTGGTGTCTTTCATCACAGCGGTAAAACACCTTAAAGCATTTCATTTACACAAGGAAGCCGAGCTCAGACAATTGCCATTTGTTTACTGGAACTGATGGTGTCACATCTGGAACTCCATCAGCTTTGCTGTTGACTGCACGATAAGATAAAACTCTAAATTAGCATTGAAATACAAATACACGAGAGAAAGTGACAGTTTATTAGGTAGTGTATCCATCTTTGAGTCTGTGTATGAGCAGACACAGACAGTGCTGTTAGTAATTGAACAGCTGTATGTTATTTGTATTTTTCCACTGGGTAACAACTCTTATAAGCATTAGGTCAAGAAGCTGTAAAACTGTCTGACAGTGGGACGTCATTAGCAGTAGGCTGTTCAGCTTTGATAGTAACTGAGAATGCTCTGTTTGGCCAGATTCCTCCTCTGTTGCCCCAAATCACACATTAAAGGCATTAAAACGGTCTTCAGCGCAGTAGGAACAGGACTGCCTTCCTCTCCCCTGCAACTATTGACAAAAACAAAACTTCGAGAGGACGGCTGCTGATTTGTAACTAAGTGACAGATTCCTGCAAACAAATAAAGAAGCCAGTGACAGTTTTTTTCCCCTTAAAAACTCTTATTTGTTTTCCTGTGACAGAAATCCATTGAAGGCCACATAAAGCCTTAAAAAATGTACATGGGGAGGGGATGCATCTTCTGTAGTGCTATTTCTTTCAATTTATATGATGCCTTTGTCCCATGTATTGGATTGTAGTAGCTATGTCTACATCAGGGATGAATGTAGTTTTTTTTTTTCATTCCCCCAAATTAAGCTCCTGTAAGAGGGTGATCATAAGCATATCCTGAGACTTTGAGCGAGGGTCTTTGCTGATGCTGCTGTTGTTGAAGCTGGACTAGGCTGAGCTGAGCAGCCAGGTTGACAAGGACCTGTGCTCAGCACTAGGAAAGCTCTCATCCAGAAACAAGAAGCCCAGGGGAACAAAGACAACAATATGCCAAAAAAAAAAAAAAAACCCACTTGAAAACAACAAAACAACCCAAAAAGCCTCCAAAAGAGTCAGTGGTGGGTGATTGCCAGCTGCACTCCAGATTACCAGGCTCTCTGAGAGTCTTTTAGCAATTGCTGAGAGCTGTAGCATCATCTCCAGCTCCTTAATCAGTTCAGCTGGGGAGGGATGGATCCTGACATGCAAAAGGCTCAGCACGATGGGGAATAAACTCATAATCAGCAATCATAAATTCCACATTGCTCGAGGGGGCAGGGAGCTCATCTCAGATAGGTCAAGGATCTCTCCACAGCCAGTTAACCCCTTTGCTCCAGCTGGTAAACATCCACACACTCATTGTCTAGGACACCCATTGTTTAGATGGCTCCGATGCCTGACTCCCTGAATTAGGATATCGAGAGCGACACGTGCAAGGGCGCATTTTTTCCTCTTGTATAGCAACTGTGCAAATGCAGTTTCAATTAGAAAACACACTCCACGAGTTCTTAAATGAGGTAGGGGTTTCATTAACGCACCATGTCCCTGAAAAAAGCCATGTGCTGCGCCTTTAAACAAAGTTCACTGCCTTGCACATTCTCCTTCCTTTCATCTTTGTAATTAGCTCTGAAGCAGCATTTCTTTTATTTCAAATGAATGCATGTGCATAAAAATCAATCTTAAGCAGACTGTTCTGGCAAGGCTGTTTTTCTTTGTTATTTATGATGATAAAATTCCTTTCATGCATCTTAGTTGGGGTGATGAGCGCTTAATGCTGCCAACCTTGAGAGTTAGTGCTCGCTACGGCCTGCGCAGGTTCCCCTGGGAGATCCAGACACGCTTTGTTACAATGAAGTGTAACGTTAACGTGAAGTTGAGAGACGACGGTAAAGTTCAAAACTCTGGATAGCAGATAGTGATATGATTTTGTCTCGCTTGAAGAGCACCCCCTAGTGCTCAGGAGGATTCACACTGTTTGTTCATCAGTGTCAGACGCCAGATCAGATGAGTGTAAATGATGCCATCCTACAAGTAGAACCCCTAATGGCCTCTGCTGGGACATGTAATCAAACGCCTCACACACTTCTCTCCCTTTTGTAATCAAGCGGCGGAGCGCATGTTGTGACGACCTTTGTTATAACGCTGCCTGTTCCCTCATCTCATCAAAATTCCATGCACCTCTCATTTTTCATCCTTTGTTCCCCGCCAGCGTCCCTAGATGCCGCAGTCGCTCTCCATGGAGCGGAGGGGAGTGCGAACTTAGTATGCTGTGACCTCTGACCCCTTCCTCATTCCCGGACTCTACAGCATACTTAGGCTGCTGCAATTCTGGCGATGCCATCACCTGTTTACAGTCTTTTGTCTTTGGCTACGAAAATTCCACAGACATCCATACGTGCAAATCAACAAAGATCAAAACAACACGGTTGATGCACACATGCAGTGTACATGGCATAATTGCTGAGTAAGCTCTACCAGTGACAGCCCTTATCAGCGGCTGTCACCGGGAGCTCCTTTTTAGTCACTCTAGGTCACGTTAACACCTGAAAAGTACCTCCTCTCTCCTCTCACCTCTGCTGAATTGACATAGGAGGAGGATAAAGGTGATAAACCACACAAACAATACTCCTCTTCTTGCCCGCTGCCTAGCAGAGAGATCTGATTACAACTGAGAAGAGAGCAGCTTGGTGTTTCATGGAAAAGCAGGTCAACTGGATAGTGCTGTCAGAGCTCGGGAGTCACCGGCCCGGTGGAGGAGGAGGAGGAGGAGGCGAAGGAGGAGGGAGAGCTAGCCGACATGGCGAGGAGAGACGGAGGTTTGTCTCCAGCCGTTCTGTGATGGGCTTTATTTACTCTGCCATTAAGAACAGAAAGGAGAGGGGAGATGATGGAAGCGAGAGGGCTGAGCATACAACTCCGGGGAGAGATGCATTAGTGTTGTCTGGTGTAACTCCTCACCTTCTACCTCTTTTGGTCTCTCCCCCGTCTCCCTCTGGCTCACACACCAGAGACAGCGCTGCCCCACTGCCAACACCTTACTCCTTATGTGTTTTTCTGTCCTCAGTGTTTGAGTCAGACAAAACGCAAAATCAATAATGCTTTTTCTCCCCCATTTCCTCTTTGATGCAACTTCAAAAAGCCAATGGACAGCCCTCCAGAGGCCCACAGAGGAAAAAAAAAAAGAACCAATGGTACGAAACACGCTCAGAATGAAAGTACAGGAGGAAAAAACTTCACCCCACACTCTCTTAAAACATTGTTAACTTCTGAGCCTCGAGTGGCCCAGCATTTAAGGGAAAACAGGGCACACAAGCCCTCAAAAGTGTTACATTCTTACCACTCATCTCTGTAATTTACTTTTATTTATTGATGCACGTTCTTAGAGCTAATCAAACATCCGTGTCAGTACTGTATTTCGACTAACCACTAAAAACAATTAAGAGAAGAAAACAATGACATAAAAATGTCCTATCTCTACTGTCTCTACATATTCTACAGAGGAGGCTACAGGAAGAAAGAGAGAGTAAAAAATGAAAGTGAAAATGTTCTTTAACTCCATGGACTGTGGTACCTGATTATCTAAGGAGTGCTGACAGAGGAAGTATTCTATCAGCAGCTAAATGCTGCATGACAGGGAGACACTTCAAAGGATCTATAAGTGACTCCAGAAATACTGAGTGAAAGTAAAGTAGGAAATTACCCTTAAGTTAGAGGCATTTGACTAAGCCCAGTGAGGTGTTTTACCTGACTGGAGAGCCAATACTGAGAACCCTGACTGAACCCACAGTGTGAATGTTTCAGAAGGAACAAAAAATCATCTCGATGGTTATCTCAGGTCTCTGCTGTTTATTGAATCCTGCTGTTTGATTGGCCATAGGACAAGGCAGTCATTTAACCTCGCCTATGATTGGACTAATCTGTCAAAACCACATGGTGTGACTGACAAGACAAGATGACTGACAGCGCTGTCTGGCACCCTAGCAATGGCTCAGACGGAGTCACAGATTAATGTGAAAAAAAACCTCAGATATGACAAAAACGCGGTATTCTTGTCTAT
This sequence comes from Trachurus japonicus, assembly GCF_045865225.1. Lineage (NCBI taxonomy): Eukaryota > Metazoa > Chordata > Actinopteri > Carangiformes > Carangidae > Trachurus > Trachurus japonicus. Next base: position 14,227,665 of record NC_140912.1, read on the forward strand.
TTGGTTGCTGCAATTAAAAATCATACTATTTTTACAGGCACTATATAGATTAAGACATTTATTTTGAATCATTTTAATTTGATGGTATTTAAATTGTATTTTCATTATTCGTTCATTGGTGATTTAGTTATCTGAATTACCAGCTAAAACTCTACCATAATAAAAAATACCAGCAATTTATTAAAAACAAAAAACAATAACAACATCAAATTCAGTGCCCTCCTCTCCTCTCTCTCATCTCCTCTTCTCTCCTCTCCTGAGTGCACCTCCCTCTCCTCCCAACTTCTATGGAGCCAAATCAAAAATCCATGCTCTCAATGGGCAGTCAATATCTCATTAACCAGTCCCTCCACACACAGCCAGGCAGCCAGGATGTTCGTCTCAGTGTGCACAGCACAGACTGGCACACCTCACACACTTTAATAACCTGTGGGGACGCCATTCCACTTCCTCAGCCAGCTAAGAGGCAAGAGAGAGGGCTGAGGCACACACCCTCCGTCTGCCTGTGAGAGTGACTCTGTTTGTTTTGTCTTTTCCTCTGCTCAGATATCATCTTCCCAATTTCACTGTGACATGTAAACTCTCCCTAAAAGGACGGGAAATTCAATCTTTTAACGTTTTTCATTAATGCTGATTTTATTGGATAGCCTACATCATTTTGAGTTTGTATAACATTTTATTTGAATCAATTCACATTTCTATTGAAATTACTGTATGACCATATTAAAATGACAATGATTTTAATCACAGACTAAAATAAATGTTTGTTCTTCTTACATCAGAGGGTGTGGGAACAGCTCTTCTTAAAATATTCATTCTTTGTAATTGGGTCTTTTATTTTAAATCCTTGCAGGTGACTTGTGCTATATTTGCCTTCACCTTAATCTGTGGCGATTTTTCCTTTGGCTCTTCATGTCCTCGGTCCCTAACTGGATAATAGCCAATCTTGTTAACCTCTGCTTTAATGTGTGAGAGCCTGCAGCACTGAGTAGTGAGCACTTCAATCGGCCACTGATAGAAAGAGACAAAGAGTACCAAATCTACAGCAAATATTTACAGCCTTGTTAACATAGCCTTAAAGCGCCTATCACAAGATATTTAGCTTTACCTTCTCTATGGCCCCAGAACATTTTTTACAGTCTAGTACACACTCGTGTAAATCACATATTTATGTGCAGTCTTATACACTCTAGTGGCTTCACTGGGCCTCACTTTGAACAATTGTAAAACACTGCTGCTATGTATACCTTACCACAACAATGCCCTTTTTGAAGGGTTAATTATATGTACTGTGAATCAGATGCACTTTTTTTTTTTTTTTTACTTTTTTCTGTCGAACCACACATCAAACAACTTTCTTTAATTATGTAATTGGAATTTTCATCTTAATTGTGCTGAGTAGGCTGGCTAATTTGCATGGGGTAATGAGAGGGATGTTTCCATTACAGGTAATTAGGTACTTGAGAGGCAGTGGTGTGATAGAGAGGCTGAACAGAGAGGGAGAGAGGTGGTGGTGTTGGTGGGAGTAGAGGGGTGTGTGTGGAGAAGGGGGGGTTCAGGATAGAGACAAAGCCACAGAGACACACAGAGATGTTTGGTATAATATATTAGCACTACTCCATGGTGTACAGTATGAAAAACAGTGGGAGGAAAAAAAAAACAAGCAACAAAAAAAGGCACATGCAGCGTGATCGCGTGAAAATATTAACATAATGAAGAAGTGCATGCCAAGGCAGCCAGTCATTGTGCTGTTCATCCATTTCACTGACCATTTTCAGGAGTAAATTACCACTGCTGTTTAAATTAGTTTCCAATTATATAGCTTGTTCACATTTTAATTTAATTTCTGACACTGTCGCAGCATCCAATGATGACACCAGCAGCTCCTGTCAAACTGAAAGCCCCAATAATGGAAACGACAGAACTAAAAGGAGAGATGAAAACTGGCTACTGAGCAGGTGAACTAAGACGTTTAATTCTGCCTTACGCCTAAAACTGATCTATGAATTTTAAAACTGACTTTTCAAAAAAAACCAACTTCTTGGACACTATAAGTCAGGAGAAAAGGAAATATACTACACATTAAAATGGCGTGTATATGCCACACTTTAAAAAGGTCACAGGAAAGCTACACAGCACAGGACACTCAATCCTGCCCCAAAAATATGGGATTTCATGAAGCCCTTCACTCTAAATTGCATATAAAGGACAATGGGTCAAAGGCCATTTTTCATACGTGTGTCACTGAGAGGAAGATATAGAAATGAACTCTCTTCTTCCCACAAGTCAGACATTACAAATGACTGTGAGCCTCACTTCATAAATGAATTCTCACATACTGTGACCAACAGGGAAAAAAATATTCACGCTCTGGTCGTAGTTACCAGTCTCACGTGAACAGCAACTGGATGGTAAACTAATGTGTAAAATAATGAACAGACATTAGAATACGCAGTAAGGTTGAGTGTGAATATTACTAATGGTGTTACTGATACCCAAATGTGGTTCCAGCTTTATTTTTCCACATGAAAATTATATTTGCTTAATAATATGAATATTCAACATATTTTTTTAAATGCTCAATTTGCTGTTTTTTTAATTTTTATTTTATCCTGATAAATGGAAAACTACAAATGTAAATGTATTTTTTGACAGGTGGGAGGAGAGAAAAGCGGCAAGTATCAAATCAAATTACCATTACTGACATTTCTCATTTAACACAGAATGACAGTGTGCCCCATCGTGGTTATTGTATGTGACTGTATCAGGGGTGCACATGAGCACATATGTGTGGATACGGTTTTTAAACATGGAAGAATGAGTGTATTCATATGTGTGAAAAACATGATTATGTGCATGCATGTGTGTGTCTCTGTGTGTGTGTATGTGTGTGTGCAGGCATGCATGAGAGAAATGTGTACTGTACTGTATGTCTGACTGCACTTTCAGTGTCTGTCTGCGCGAATGTGTGTGTGCGCATGTATGCCTGTATGATGGAGGGGGGTTGGAAGAGCTGGGATTAAGCATACTAGATCAACATCACAGTGACTGGGAGGACCCAGTCCTGCTCTCATGGCCACACATGTAAACCCGACTACCCAAAAAATAGGTCAGTGGAACACAACACACTCGCACACAGATATAAACACACATGCACCAGTATCAACTCAAAGAATCACAGTCTGCCGGTCGCGCCAGTTGCCTTGTCGCCCGTCTGCGACCCACGTTCAACACTGCCACGCACATCTTCCCGCGGAACAGACACGTCCTCTGGACTGGAACAACAGGATTAAGAATGGGGCAAAAAGGAATAGCGACAGGAACCCCCCTCCACTCCTCCACCCCTCACCCCTTTTTAGACCGCCTGCTCCCACCCCCTCACCCTCCCTCAGCCCCGCATGCTATCACACATCTCTGCCAAAAAAACTTCTGCTCTGGAGCTCAGGATCTTGTTCTTGTCAGAGACGTACCCGTGCAAAGATTACACCGGCTGTGGTTTTCACAGCACCTCACACACACACACACACACACACAACAGCAGCACTTTGAAAACAAACACTGAAGATAATAAAATCAAAGCAAAATACCTTCACTGATTTTTTTTTTTTACACAAATTGGAGATTTGTAGCTTAGTTTTTTTTCTGATTAAAAAAGGAGAAATTCTGTACATGCAAGAAAAGAGACACTAGAAAAGCTTAATTCACTTGCACACATTCAGAAGCACTGTATTACTGTAGTTCTCTCTCACTCCCTGCCCGTCTCCCTCTCCCCCTCTCTCTCTCTCTCACTCTCTCTCTCTCTGTCACACTCATGCCTTGCAAATGAAATGCAAAGAGTTGGCAGGCTATGAATAGCGGAGCCATACTTCCCTACTTGTTACTCCGGGTGCAGGATCAGCATGCATTTTGCTCTTACCTTTCATAGCTGAAATCACAAAATACATCATTAAGCTTCGAGTCCATAAGAGAAGAACTATCACCAGCGCAAAGCCCTCCACTGCTGTCTCAGCAGCAGCTGGCCAGCACAGCTCTGTCTCTCAGCCTCCGAGCATGACCACACCAGAATCCATGTGACTGTGACATCAGTGTTCATGTCTGACTGCTCCCCACCCACTAGCCTTTGATTGGCACAGCGTGCAGCCAGTAGGGGCGCTGAGAGCTCAGGCAGGGAAGCTGGCCCTCTTCCCACTGATTGCAGTCAGAGGCTTGTATACCGGCTTGCTAGACACAGCAACACTCTCACTATCTTCTCTGCCTTATCTTTTTAGTGCAAGGATAAAGCCAGAACCAGTTCTAGCAGACATGTTTTTTTTCACTCTCTTGTTCTGCTCCTTCTACTCCCTTGTTTTTTCTATATATTTTTTTTTTTATTGCCTTTAGAAATGGTGCAATGTCAAGGATAAGAGAAAAAGTCAAAGAGGGGATAAAAGGCTAGATGGGGATGAAAGAGGGGTGAAGGAGAAAAAGAGCTGAAGAAACAAAAGAAAAGGTGGAAGAAAAAAAATAAAAGAAGAGCGTGGAGAGGATGGATAAGAGGGGAAGTGTAATTTTTCTGTGGCTCAAAGATCGAAGCGCTCGGCTCTTCTCCTCCTCCCTGTCTGTAGATATGAGTGATCAGTGTGAGGCCAGATGTCTGCGAGCAGCGGTGGGCCCTACACAGAGAGAAGATGAGTGGAGTCTCAGCTTCTTCCCGTGACCTCTCAGAGGACCCGCATTCCCCTCTCCCTCGTTCTCCCTCTCCCCCTCTCTCTCTCTCACACACACACACACACACACACACACACTCCGACGGCTCTCACACACTCTTTTTGACAGGTGAAGAAGGGGAGATAGTGACGGAGGGGTTTGGATGATCCCCTCCACCCCACAGCGACCGGGCGATGAGTTTCTTGCTATCATTTCTCCCTCTCTCTCCCTCCCATGCCCCTCACTTTCGCCCCCTGCTTTCCATTCCAGTCCCTACCTCTCTCTCTCCCTCTCTCTCTCTCTCTCCCTCTCCTCCCCCTCTCCTCGCTCATCCTCTCTCATATGATAATCTGTTCTGACTCCTAACCAGCTGCCTCTCTCTGATACAATATTCTGGTTTTAGTGCAATCCAGCCTTGGCCAATAACCACGTTGCATTTGGCATTTCCGTGAATAAGCTGGTGCTCATATCATCCCGTCTTAAGACAAACATCATACAGCTTTGGGTTCAGATGCTGCAATATTTGAAATAGAAAAATTACAGCAGAAAAATAATAGTACTTCTTTTTTATATACATATATTTATATATATTTCAAAATTGAAATTTTTGGAGGTTCATTTTACATTCTCCATAGTTGTTTGATCTTAATAACACTACTGCTGCAGCAGAATTATGACACTTCCCTCAGGGCAAAAATTGCTTATTAACAATGCAATTTCAACAGATACGATGATTATTTATTTATTCATATTTTACACTCTAAATATCTGTATTCACTGGGAGTCTTCTAATATGTTGTGTTCATTGAATAAAGGTACTTCTAACCGTATATAAAATGGAAATGAGGACTCAGCAGCTTGCTACATAAATCTTCCCATGACAATGTTTCATTAGAACCTCTATGATCCATTAGAGTCACTAAACACATTAACTCACGTTGTGTCAACACCGGTCTCTTATTGCACACCGTCTAATGAACAAAATATCATTCAGAGACTGATAGCATCAAATGGAGCGTGCCTGGGATACAAACTAGCCACAGACAGGCCCTGGCAAACTATTCAAAACAATGTGATGTAAGAGACAGCGCGCTCGTCTCATTTTGATGCCGGCGTCTCCCCGCAAGATCTTCAAAGTTCACCAGATGAGTCAGGGCCAAGGCCCACGCAGGAACATGTTCAACTGCCACTATCTGTGGTTGTCTCGCAGAAACTGGCTGCTGTACCAGCCGTAGCTCCACACGCTGTGGCTCAACACTGAGCTATGGTTTAAGGGGGGAGAAAAAAACACTCAGAACATGATAGCAGGGGTTGAGTCTGTTGGCTGGTTATCCAAGAACATCTGAGGGGAGGATAACATCCATATTACGATCGTCAGGAGAGAGTTGGAAGGAGAACATGTTTTGTCTACTTACAGGCTATGTATGTGGTGAATAGGTGAGGTTCTGAGAAAGTACCCTACAGGTTAGGAGGATTATAAACTCACTCCGTGGCACCTTCTTAAAATATATTCCAAAAAAATCTGTAAAATGTCACATTGAGATCTTGGCACATGTGTAATATATCAGCAAGATTTGTCATTTTTGGATAGAAATGAAGAAGCTTCTCAGTAAACTGCAAGATTTCAGTTAACAAACGGTCTTATTGTCCTACAACTTGATTTTTCTACATGCTGACAGACACACACATGCACATGCACACACACCAAATTCCATTCACCTCCTCTGTATGGTGGTGGCAGCAGAAAATTCAAAGATGGATATCTTGCAGCCTGGATAAATAAAGCACCAAAACTATTTGCATAGCTAGATAACAGCATAGGAGAGTGTAAACATATCGGCTATTTTTTTTTTATTATTTGGGTGATGCAACTCTTTGAGAAAGACACAAATTAAAACTAATGTCTGAAATATGTCTACATAATAATCTATCTTTCAGCAGTATACAACAAATACAGTGCTTTCAACTGTATGTAATTGTGTTTAAAAGCAAAGCGTCCCTAAGGACAGATGTCTCCTGCAAAGCTGCTTCAATTGCTCTTTACCACACTCTCCCTTGACTGCTCCGCATTACCAGTGACAGTATGCCAATATGATGCCAATACCTATTCATTAGAGCATTGATTAAGCCACAGAGGCACTGACGGTCATATGTGAGTGGGTATTAATGTGATGATGTGAAGCCATCATTGGAATCACTGTAGTCAATTCAATCAAATTAATTTTCAATGCTCCTGTGGAAAAAATAGAAAAGGTGAGAGTGAAGAGTTTCTGTCAACACACTACTGGTACACACTTTGAGCTGGACCAGGCCCAACACGCACACAAACACACACATTTCTGCATTAAGACCGTCCCAGCCCTGTGTCTCACACTCCTGTTGGATTAATTCAAGCAAATGTATTTACTGTAAACAAGCCCGGTGGAATGGAATTCAATTGAGATGAGATGCAGAGCATCCACTGGTGCCCCTGGAGGAGAGGAGAGGACCAGAGCTGATAATGGCCTCATTAGCAGTCTGTCAGTAGCCATTCCACGCACAGACTCACCATGCAGCTGATCCACATTAACTCTTACAACTCTGGACCGGCCTCTGAGACCAAAGGGACGTAATGTGCGCGCCGTTGCACTCCACAGCCTTTGACCCCACAGGATAAACAGTTACGAACTTCCTCAATTTGTGTCCCGGTCTCGCTGTGTGGTATTTTAGAGGTCTGAGGCTTATTTTCTACCACAGAGCCACCTGGGTGTTTGGGAGTGCTCCACCAGCCCGAAGCAGCGGTAGAATTAACAAGCTCCAACAGGCACTCCATGAAAACAATACAGATCAATTTAATATAGATGCCAAGGAGTGGAGGGCATAATATTAGAACCATAACAGCACCGGCCCACACCACACAATCATAAACCAATTTAGGGCCATTCCAGGCAATTTCCTGGGGGCTTCCACTTGTGGGAAGACTTCAATAAATCACACAGACAACAAAGAGAATATCTATTTCAGTGAAAATAGGGGACACTATTGGGTTATGTCCAGAGGACTGCAGAGGGCTGCATTTAAAGACAAGTTTAAATAAGAGCAGCAAGGGTTCAAAAACATGCTACATGCCGATGCTGTGCTGTGGTATAATGTGGTATTATGGTATAATGTGTAGCTACAGGAAATGCTGTTAACTCATTACGGCTAATGGATTTTCCATGGAGCAGCACAGTACGTCTATGTAGCAGCTGTACCCGAGTCTCGTGCTTTTTTTTTTTTTTACTACTGTATCTTTACAGTTACAGTCTGATTAGATGACTCCGTGTTGGCGATACTGTAATATACACTGCCCCTTCATCCTTTATATACACAGCAGCCCCATGGCCAGCTCAGCACTATTCTCTCGCTTTCGATCTGTCACTCAATGCACATACACACAAACACAATATTTATAGAACAGCGGGGTCAAAGGAAAGAGATATGAAAGCATATCATTCCTACACAGGTGAAGTGTACACCTGTCAGCTGTCATGTAATCTGAATCAACAACACAGTACTTATGGTGAATGGTTGACAAGGCTATAGCCTTTTGTTTTACTGCCATTGTTATTTATAGAGAAAATTTAAATCTTTTTGAGCATCTGGTATTTCCAACTGAATCAAGTGTTTTCAAAGTACAATGTCACCATGGAAGCAAAGCCAACTGGACCTCCATTCACTGACCAATCCTCACATTGTTTATGACAGATTAAATGACCCCTCGCAGGTACAAGTGAGGTGGTGACAAAAGGCTGTGAACATGAACAATATGTTAAGTTTTACATGACTATGTTTGTTTTCTTTGCTGTTTTATTTAGTTGTTGCTGCTATTTCTCTTCTACAGAAAAGCCAGGCCATTCCTTTCTGTCTCCGGGCGCTTAAGCAGCAATTAAAGCGCCGTTGAGGACCTGCACTGTGGAACGGGGCGTACGAGTGATGGACACAACCGTGGAAAGATACAGAAAGTTATTCAACAAAAGTTGATTTATTTGGTTTATCAGATGAAAAGGCAGCGGTAAAGAGAAGATCTACGACACCGCTGGAGTGCTATAATATAACTCACGGAGCAGATTTTCAATAGATCAATAGAAATCAGATTCAACAATGAATTGCACTGCATCTCTTTTGTGTGAGGCTGCCCTTGGGGACAGAAAGGAAAGGGATAGGAGGATAGAGAGAGAAGGAGTGAAAGTGAACGAGGAGGGGAGATTATCGCAGGCATGGCAGCCTGTGTGAGAGGCTTAGCCTGGCTAGGCAGGGAGGTGGAACCCTGTGAATTCTAATGAACTGGCAAGACTCCCCCAAAAACCACCTCCATCTCCATGGCATGAGGGCGACAGGAGGGAAGGAGGAGGTGATTAGGAAGGCGCAGCCCCTCCACTGCAAACCAAACAGAGCAGGTCATTTTCCCTGTGATAATTATGGCTATAACCAGGCATGAGGGATTGGTAATGGACCTGCTTATTCTTCATGCCCTGCAAAGGCAACCACTGAGCCTGTCAAGGGGAAAAGCATGATGATGTGTTTTTTTTTTTCTGTTAGGTGACTCTGTTAAGACTTGCGATGGCTGTTGAAAAGGGCAGCAGGGGATCTTGGCCTTTGAGGGAGAAGTTAACGAATGAACTTCATTATTGAGGAGCATACCAGGGAGACCCCCCGGAGTGTGTGATGTATTACCTAGCGTCAAACTTACACACTCCCCCAACATCACCAATATAGCCCGACATCAGCTCTGGGGGGAGGGCGGGTGTGTAAACTAAAATAGTTAACCTTCTGGCTCGAGGCTAGAAGAAAACAGAGACAACAAACTACAATGTACAACATTTTCTTCATTAAGGTTTTTTCCATTTACAAAAAGAAACAAAATCTATTTTAAAACTTACAAAATGACTCCATATTTTCTCTGCTTTTAGTCTGAACAATTTGACCATTATTCTCTTTCCTGAAACACCAAAGTGAGTAATGAGTCCGTGCCCTTTCCTGTGACTGCACAGCGCAGAAACCCTCACAAGAAAACGGTTTTAGCTTAAACTAACATATATTTAATGTTCTCCCTGGTACTCCATGTGATGCAGTTGGTCCAGTGAGGCAGTCCAGATCAACGCCATGAAGATTACTCTCATTTATTAAAAAGCAGCCCTGTTCAAGCATGAAAGTAACTTTTCCTAAGTTGTATGAGCTTTGTGAAAACAAGCGGCCCACCAGAGGGACTAATGTTTTCCTCAAGATTGAGGGAGATCTTCAGGCTATATGTGCGACGTGCACCACTTAGCCTTCCCCCTTCCTGTCTTCCGCCGGGCCTGGATGGAGTTTCTCTATGGTGGACAGCACGAAGGAGCTCTTTTACTGAGCGCACTCTCAACACTTTTTACTCTTGACTTATGAGGATGCCACGGGTGCAGGGGAGTGATTCATCACTGGGTGTGCTCCTCTCGCACCCTCACACATTAGTAATGTGGTCCGCTGAGGAGGAGTCCTGTCATCAGTCTGTACCTGGACCCTCTGAACAAGGTAGGTCAACAGGAGGCAGCAGCGGCTGGCCCACTTTTAGTCTTTCACAGCACCTTTAAGTTTCCTCCAGCTCTGCCACAACTGAGCCTGACGGACACACTAAGACCGGCCTGGTCAAGGGGAGACACTGCCTCGCGACTGTAACTGGTGTACTCACTATTATCTGTTGACTCAGTGAAGCCTGTCCTCCCAGTGCTCTACAGCAGGGAAAACAACATTTGGTGAGTTAAAATTAAAGTGAGAAGCAGTGCAACACTTTGACAATACTGGTCTAAACAGAAAATAAAATAAAATAGAAAAACAAACCAAAAAAATGATTCATAGTTTGGATAAAAGTTCCCAGACCTATCCATCTGAAAGTGCCCGAGGGAATTTCATCACAAGACTCCTTAGTCTTCTGTAATACAGCTGCAACAAAATAAGTGGCAAACACATGATTGTCTGTTTTTTTTCTCACTACATACAGAGCCACTGTAAGTTAGTCATAAGCCTTTGACCTTAACATTGCAGGTAATGCACATTTAAATACCTACCTCAGTATTCATGTTTGTCATTTTACTTGTGAAGATTAGGTGTAAAAAGGCTATTTGAAACCAAAACACAGGATTAAGGGATAATGCTGCTCTGTGTCTTGTGAGTCGACCTTGATTCTGTAATCCAGCACAATACTGGAGAACAGCATATTTCTCTCTCTTGTACATTCAACACTCTCACTGTAGAACAGCTCACTCTGATGTAATGGCATAAAGCATAATGGCACCACGCTGAAAGAGGAAGTAATCTGAATTAAGAGGAACTTCATTGTAAAATCTATGTAGTAGAACTGGAAATAGTATTACATGAGTTGTACAGTGGGGGGAAAAAAAAAACATATAATTGGCAGTACCTTTACATTTATTAGCCATAAAAAGGAGGCGGGCGCTCGGCTGACAACGTCATTACAGGTTGGGAAATGAATAAATAAATAAATAAGTGAATTGATTTGAATTACGTAGAGCTGCACTTTAATGACCAGGGTGAGGAATGAACTTGATCTTTACATTGAACTAACCCACAGTCAGCCACAGCATTATTAAGCACTGTGCCACTTAATCAGAGAGGACGCCAATTTAGCAAGGAGCTAACTATGCAGGGGGGACGCTCCGTGGCAGCTAACACATTAAACAGCATTGTGTCACCTGACTCACGTGCAGGTACGTGGGTATACGCGCGCCCCCCCCCCCCTCTTCTACCCAATCTGCCTTATTTCCCTGACTCCATAACTCCTTTCCTGTTTTTTTTTCCTCTCTTCTTTCTCCTCACCGTGCCGCAGACACAGTAGAATCAAAACCTGCCTTTGATGTCTGGGATCCTATAATGCTGAGCAGTAGAAATCCGCATGCCTGTTATCTGTAGAATCTTAATGATGATGGCTAACTTCACAATGGGTTAACCACATCCCTCTGTTCTCGCACTGCACACCCACAGAAACACAAATTAATAGCAACGGGGGGAAAAAAAAACAGCTTTTTCTCTAATAAAGCAGATTCAACAAAATGCGCACAATGCGATCAGCACAAATGTCAATGTATAATATCACCGAAAGCTTTTGTGAGCACTTCTGCTTTCTTCTCTGTAGATGTAACTTTTTTTTTTCCTACTTTACCATCTGCACAGAATGACATTATTTGTCGGAAAAGTATGATCCTCAGTTCAAATGGATCTGATACCGTTTCAGTAAACACGTGACACTCGGCATGCAAACAGCCTGGTTTGTTGTGTTTTTGTCCCAACATATTTTTCTACTTTGATACGCTGGAGCGATCGCTATTGATCTTGAAATGGGGATCACAGGATATTTCAAAAGACTGATATTTATCGGGGACATCTTCTTCGCTGCATGGTTTATTCAACAACATTCTTCTCACCAATTTAGGAGTTTAATTGGAAATGTTAATTTTACTGCCTTTATTCATGCATGACATTGCATCAGAATTTTCATATCCTAAAAAAATCCTTACGATAGGTTTTTTTTTTGGTGGTGGTGGTGGGGGAGGGCATGCACACTATACAGGATGATAAGCTCTGAGCACAAGAGGACAGTCTATGTGAAAGGCTGCGACTGAGGAACTTGATGATGGCGTACGGACATTTAATTATGGTCCCCATCTTAAAGCTTCCCCATCAGCATCAGTCAGGATCATATCTGGAGGAGCTCTATGACCTCCGCCTCCGTCGCCCTCCATGAATCAAACCTTTCATTACATGCTGACACTCTTGTCCTGTGCTGAATGCGTGTACACCATGGGAAAGTGATGATGAGGCATCGGAAACCTGATGAGTGACGGATAACCTGCGCTTGTGCAAAAGGCTTGGCCGCCTGTTTTATGCCGCAGCGAGCGCGAGGCCGGTCCTTGCCCTCCCAGCCATGCCAACTGCTTCGCCTGGCAGACACCACCATCTCAGCACCAGCACCACCCCCACCCCACCCCACCCCCACCCGGCTCCCTGGCCCCTTCTCACCTGAGGCGGCAGACAGCCGGCAGAAAAGAAATCGCCCACAGCAGATGGGGCCACTTACTTTGGCTGGCCCATCCACGCATTGTGTCCTTGTCACATGTCACTTATTCTTGTTTTCTGGTCTGACAACACCTCAAGACAGGGCCTTTTTAGCATCGGGTGAAACACAAAAGGGAAAAGGGTGAGGAAAAGCTGACGAGGCCTCTCTTCGCTTCGGCTAAAACTCTTTGAAAGAGCCAGCACCAAGAGAAGAACCAGATTAAGAGCCAACAAAAGCAGAGCACCCCCAGCCCAACAAAAAGCTGTCGTGCACCCCTTACAGTCCCCCTTCACCACTCCCCTCCTTATGAAACACAGTGGACCCCCAGGACGCGATAAAAAGAAGCGTCCTCACCCACAGAAACTTATGCAAAGAAAGTGCATTTCAAAGGCCATTTGCAATTTTATAAAATGGCAGACATAATGCTTTACTGAAAAATGAGGACCTGCCATATTGTGTTGGAGAGAGAAAAGTGTGGCAGGAGAGGAAAAATGGAGAAAAATCATGCTGGCCTGGTTTACGACAAATAGATAGCTCTATTGATTTCCCTTTTACAGTGACTGTCCATCCCTCACTGTTGTGATTACACTGACCTATTTCAGAAAAAAAAAAATAGCCGTCTATTATAGATTAAACCCAAATGTCCAGAAAGAAAATACTCTTTTTGTGGAACAAACAGAGTAAGATGAAACATAACCTACAGTACAGAGGGGGGAAAAGATTGTGTCAATTTAAGCGTTCAATGTTGCTGTGGGAGAAGAGGAAACAACGAGTTCTAGTACCCTGCTGAGAATCAAATAACTTTCCACAGAAAGAGCAGCTGTGCTTAGTGGGGCCCTGCGTTGTCAATTTCAATTCTCACAAAAAAAAGGCAACAACAATAAAATAATTGCAATATTGCTCAACTAACATTTAAACATAATAATGCCAATTTTGCAGACATCGAATGGTGTTTTGCAAGAACAACAGAGCATAACATATTTGATAATAATCTGATGTACTGTATGTGCTACTGTATTATGTTTTCTTTTTTTCTTCTTCTTTTTTTTACCCTAATACACTACAGCCGAGCTCAGTGTTGTATGCTTTGTGCTGATGATTCCTCTGCGTCTGTGTTTATTGCTGTGTGTGCTCGTCCTGCTCCACTATGTCTGCGCCGCGCGTCTCACTAGACTATCTCTCTGCGCGTATAGCTCAGGGGACTCTGGCTGGCTGATCTTCATTATCAGCCCTAGCTTAACAATGTACTGGATGCACTTCCCACATGAGTGCAACTAACAAATCCCCACAGAGCTGAATCAAGGCAACAATGTGATGAAATACCTTCAAACAACCACTGAGCATGGAACACTGAGCTATGCAGAGACAACTCACACTGCCCCGGGCGATTCCACAGGAGTGCGCCTGTTGCCAAGCAAAATTAGACAGCAACTGGGACATATTATTCTCCTAAATTGGCAATGTACAGCACTATTAAGGACCATAAATCTCATGTTTGATTAAGTGAGAACACCTCAACTCGCAGAGCCGATGCATTAGCAATGTACGAGTCGCAAAATCCAAGCCGGGTGTGCCATGTCATTTAGAGGCAACGCAGATGCTTCACACGGGTAAAAGCTGTCATCATGGCATGTAAACACAGAGAGCATTATTGGGATTAATAATGCTGCTACACCCCCCCACCACCCCAAACATACACCAGACTACTTTTATGAGAAATTTCAAATTCGCAAAGGCATGGAATCTACAAACTCTGGCTTCATAACTTTGAGTGAGTATAATCTCGCTGTAACTTTGAACTCTGTTTTTCTAAAACAGTGCAGAAGAATCTAAATCATCTTGCTCCTTTAAAACAGATTGGCTGTACCATTACTATGTGAGTGCAGATCTCTGATGAGCGGGGGCTCAGTGCAAGCTGCTAGCAAATAAATGAAGATGCAGCAGCGAGGCCATGTTTCTCAATCAGTGTAAGGAGTCTGTCACCAGAATGGAGATAAATATAGTGTGAAAAATCTGGGACTCTCTACAGCGTATCTGTAAGACTGAGGAGAGGAAGCCTCGTCTGTCTCCTCTCCTCCTTTCCCGGAGTTACATTTATACTACTGCCTCCCTCTGGCCACTCCACTCCCAATCTAAACTCAGATACACACTACACATACTACACATTAATAAGGGGGATTTGCAGAATACGAGAAAAGAGCTGTGAAATGTAATAGAATCAAATACTTTACAACACAGCATGAATAAGAGTGACTAAAGGTACAAATTTACCAAAAAAATAAACATTTTGATGTTTCTGTTTTTATTATACAATTCTAAGGTTTTTCTGTCCTTTGGATATGAAGGCAGACTGCATAATTTATCTTTTATGTTTAGTCTAATCCAAAAAAAAAACAAAAAACAAACATACAACTTCATGTGGATATGTGAGCCTTTGTTTTGTTGCGTATCATAGTCTGAGCAGTCGGCACACAATCAGTATATTGTGCATCTACAGCTGCAAAAGAGAGAGGGAGGATTAGCTCGAGGTAATCAGGAGATCTGCTCTGTTCGGGGAAGAGCATCCTGGCTACATGACCTGCCTGTGTGTGTGTGTGTGTGTGTGTGTGTGTGTGTGTGTGTGTGTGTGTGTGTGTGTGTGTATGTGTGTGTTGCTAGCGCTCTGCTATCCGAGCTGTGAGACAGAGCCCCAGACTGCTGATGTTAGATTAGAGGTGAGACGTCTAATCTCAGAGTAATGAGCTGCTGCATCTGATCCTCCGCTCCACACCATCTCTCTCAACAGGTCCAAACAGAAATTCATCTCGTTGCTACGAGGCCCTGACGACGTAGGAGAAAGTGACGGCACATACGGTATCTCGGGCCCACCAACAAAGTAGGAAGCAGAGGGAAAAGGGAAGGAAAAACTACAATATCAAAAACATTAACTCTCGATCTTTTTTTACCGTCACATCTTTTTGACAGGGGCAGTTCTAGAGATAGAAAGATCAACTGCTTTGGAAAGTCCAAGAAGCGTCTGTAAGACTGACAGGGAAACGTACAGGAAAACCACAGCTGACTTGGTGCTGAGAATTATAGCCTTGTGGTGAAAGAAAGTGCCGGTGAGGGGCCGCCCCTCATAGACGATGAAGAAAGAAGGCAGAGAGAGACGGAGGGTGCTGCTTCAGACAGTAAATCTACATAAGAGGTCATCACAGTCATTGGCACAATGATAAAAGTATCTGTTTTCATCTAGAATACTTCACCTTCTGATGGCTCAATGATTAGACCAGTTGAGTGGATGGAAGAGGGATGTGGAGGGAGAGGAGAGGAGGAGAGGAGGAGAGGAGAGGAGAGGAGAGGAGAGGAGAGGAGAGGAGAGGAGAGGAGAGGAGAGGAGAGGAGAGGAGAGGAGAGGAGAGGAGAGGAGAGTCTGCCAGTGAACAGCTGCCCCTGTAATTTATATTGATGAGGGGACTGGCATGGCGGGGAGCTTCCAGCAGTTTGATCACTCAGGCAGAGTGGGGAGTTAGTCAGAGACATGGCCCATCCCTGTGGTCTGGGTTGGACTGGGAAGACCTTCTAAACACACACACACACACAGGCGCGCTCACACACACACACGTTTGCACAAGTATACACATACAAGCGAGACTGCCAAGCTCACATTACCAGCAGCACCGTGGACTGGTGTAGTGGGGAAACCAATGTTTTCACTCTGCGAGTAGAAATAGATCTACAGGCCGACTATAACCATGTAGGGCAGAGTGGTGTCCCTCATTATTACTCCGGCAGCCATATAATCACCAGGCTCCTCTGAAAAAGACCCTTCCCTACACATTCTCAATGACCATTAACCGGCCCTTGAACTACTTCATGTGCACACAGCTCTGACGAGATCCTACAGCCGCTTCCTGTCTGCGAGGCACACCAATCAACTACTTGTTAAGGGGCTTTACTTTGATTTCCTCACATGGACAAGATTTGAATATTTCTCACTGAATTGAGACGGCGTTAGTCCAGTCTCTGCCCAGGGCTTTGAACCCAAGACTCCTAAATCATGCTCTTTGATATGAGCCCCCTTCCGGTGTAGAGGTGCTTAGCGCCGCACTAATTAAGATAGCGGGGCGGTGGATGGTCGGTCAAAGCGTTTCTTTTCTACCTTGAAGATATCCTGACACAAACACGAACATTCGCGCACACACACACACACACACACATCAAAAAATACCATACCCCCTCCAGATAAGCAAATAGCTTAACACACAATCATGCTGCTGTTTTGACGGCGCTGTTTGAGTAAGGTAGAGATGTCTAGCGTAAAAGATCATATCCTCTGCCCCGCTGTCTGATGTAAGAAAGAGCCGGGGTGTTTTACAGGGTGAGATGCAGCCTCTCCCAATCTGAAACACTCCGACCGCTCTTACAGAAAAGCCCTCTGGCCTTCCCTCTCCACAAGTTTCATCAGAGTGATCAGAGCGAACGGATAGCCTTCAGGGCTAGTTTCTTCCATTCACACAGTGGGGTACGAACACACACGCACAGATGTACACACACACACGCAACACAGACACACTGCGGCGCGCTACACAAAAGCGTTTTTACATGCCTTTTCGATTGCACTTCATGCGTGTCAAAACAGAGTACAAATCTCTTGGAAATCATTGATTTCTACAGGTTTGACTGTTCATCAATTCTTCATGAGCAGACAGAAATTGAAAAGGCAGTGATGGTTAGTAAAGGCAAAGCCTGCGTGCTATTGTTGTAGGCAGCGCACAAAGAAGCTTTGCATCTCACATGTGAGACATGTGTCACAGTCTGCGTCTACATCTTTCAATATCAGTGATATGATCTGTACTTGAAGACTACAAACTGGTAGTTAATGCAGCCTCAGAGGTTACAAACCACCACACAACACCACATCCGTGTTGTTCAGCTGCAAGGCCTTGCAGAAAACAAAGAGGTGCTTCAGCTCTCTGTCTTGCTTCTACTGTGCATGATTATCAAGCAGTCATAAGACTGCATAGCGTTTTAATTTCCTCTCTGGGGTTATCATCATATTCTCTCCAGGATGGAGACGGAGTAATACGCAATAGTGAAAGTGGATGGCAAAGATCTAAATGAAGGTACTGATTTATTACAATACCACTAAGGCAATAATATGTTTATACTGTAGGCAATGATGGGAAAAAAAACACAAAACATACAAACAGAATTATCTTATCATCTCTACTGTCTATGAGGTTTTGAGAGGGTTTATCTTCACATTAGCTAGAGGATTTATCTTTGAAGGAAATGCCATTTTGAACTCTGAAATAAGAAGTTGAGTAATAAAAATCTTTGTACTCACAGGTGTGTGTCTTCTTTGTTACTGAGATACCTGGAAAGAGAAAACAAACAAATAATGAAAAATAAAACAACTGTAAAATATTCAGCACAGACCACGATTTAAATTCACACAGAGCGCTGCTTATGGCTGACTGATAGTGATGACGGCGATGAAGACGGAGACCCTGTGGTCCAACAGACTGTCACCGTCCAAGGTTACCGAGGTGGCAGGCCCGGAGATAATTATGTGTGTAGACTGGTGTCTGACCTACAGCCATGCTACATCAACATCCACGACAAGGTGGTTGAAACTCTCCCCTCTGCGGGCACTGAATGAAAATTTATACTAAAACAAACAACATTTGGAATGCTAATGTGTTGAGCAGCCACACTGATTGGGCCTGAGCAAATGACTAAGGCTGTAGCCAAGAGCGGGATGGAGGCACTTTGACCTCCATGTTAGTTAGTTGATGCTTTATTTAAACAGGTAGTCTCAGTGAGATCAGGACGTCTGCTCAAGAGAGGCCACAAACAAAAATCATATAGGAAAACCAAAGGGCAAAAGAGTGATTCAAACATAAATCAACTGACTCATTTCATTTGCATATGTATTTTCATGTATGTAGAACGCATTAAATTAAGCGTAGGGTATGGAAAGTTAAAAACATACAAGATCACAGACACAATATGCACCCTTTTAAAAAATGATGGACATCCAAAATTCTTATTTAATATCCAGTAAGAGGTGAATGTATCACCACAATGTGCCAAAGTGCATTATGACACAAACTATCTAGAGCTTTTATGGTTTCCTATAAACTGTATCCTCAAAATTCAGTCAAGAATTTGTCTCTAAACAAAAATGTCCTAAACTGGCCAAGGATCTTCACACGAACACTTTTTTTTTTTTTTGAAATCTTTATCTTTTTTTATCTTTATGTTTTATATTTGCATCAAAAGGTGGATTGGTACATGTTGAGAGGCACAGATAATATCATAAATGCATGTAAGTGTAGGATCAAGCAGTGCTGCTTGGCATTAAATGAACACTGAGTTCATACTGACCAATTCCTTGTGAGGTCAACATGGGTCTAAGAGAAAATGTATAGTGGCATTGGGAGAAGAGATTAGCTGAACTATAGATGAGATAAAAGCAGGGGTGATGTGCTGTAGCTGCAAATTACTATCAAACAAGTGACCAGTGACCAGCGTGAGTCAGACTCGGCTGACGCTGAGGTGGAGCCGGGCTGCCCTCTCGCTCACGCTTGCCCTTCCTCGCCCCTTCGGGTGTCAACTCATTGCATGAGCCACTTCGGTTCTTTGCTGTGGCTCCGGCTGCTTCTCCTGTCTGCAACATTGGTCTAATGCCCCAGGAGCCTGACGCGGACGGGCGTACAGCCAGCCGTGGTCCCCAGCGGCCCACTGGATGCTCATGCTTTGCAGGGCGAGAGCACACTAATAGATCCCACTTGTCATGCGGAAGCAATGGCTAATTTTTCTACAGCTTGCATTTGAAACTCGAGGGACGGCGAGCTGACATGATTCAATAACTCTCTGTGAAAAAAGGCGTCTGGCCGAAGATAACAATGTTTCAGACACGTTTGAGGGGAAACGAGTCAAAGAGCAACTAGGGGGAAAACAAATAAGCCCTTCAAGCCTCCTATAGACATACACAGAGAAACATAGAACTCATATCAACGCCACTGAGCAGAAAGAGGGAAAACAGTCACCTAGGGGCCGGCAGTCTGTGATGGAGCTCTACAATTGTTCCAGCGCTCGGGGCCAAAAGCGTCTGCTCTGTCCAACTGTGACATTACGCAAGGAGAAAATAAACAGCAATCCAGTCTTAATTCTACACTTCAATCAAGTGACATGGAAGCCAACAAGAGCTGATGGTCCATTAAAGAATAGCGGTGTCAAGGTGTGGCGGCAAAACAAGGCAGCTGTAAAAAAGCCAGTATTAAGCAGTTAACTGGCTCTTTGTTTTGATGGATAAGACAAGTTGTCACACCATGTAAGGAGCACGACTGGTGCGCTTTGTGGAAACTGCAGGAGGAAATAGCAAAGAGGCCGTTTTTTCCTGGCTTCTTGTCAGACCTTACAATTCTAATACAAACACATAAAACAGACATCGTCAGACTGTTAAACAGGAGTCTGGTAACATTTAGACACGACTCATTATGCAATCTACATCTACTTTATTTGATAGAAACCGTACCACACACACAGATGCTGACAATACAACAACACCACCAACAAAAAAAGAGTTATGCCTGTCTTCTTGTGAAGTGTTAACCGATGTGCCTTTTCCTGACCAGAGATCTTCGAGTTGTAAACAACCCCTTTGCTGTGCAAAAAAGAAAATGTTTATGACAGAGGAAGTGAAAGAAACACAAGTCAGTTTGGGGGTGTGCGTACAGTGCATGTGAGTGCTTTCGCCCAAGATCAGCCACAGCAACCACACTGCTGTCACTGGTTCCTTCACTGATAAAGTCAAGAAGTAACAGTCGATACGGCTCTTCATTATCAACAAGATGCAGAAATGAGCTGAGTCTTCTCTAATCTTCAATCAAGATTTATCAATTAATACATTTTAATAATTAAAGTTGACTTGATGAATTCTTTTTATTCATCCTGATACTAAGTAAAATTTCTGTTGCCCCTCTATAGTGAACATATTAAATCTCAAATGCCTCATGAAATCTATTTAAGGAGGGGTATTTACTGTAAAGGTACTCTGGGGAATTTCCTGTGTAAACAAACACTGTTTTGTTTACTGGACTTTAGAAGTTTCTCACTACAAAGAATTGTGAGTATCCTTGGGGCCTTAAAAATAAATGTTAAATGCATTTATTAACTTGTGAAAATGTGCTATTTGTTTTTGACACTTTCATTGTTTAAGCTGTCCAGCAGTTGCCTTCTTCCCTTATTTTTAGTTGCACACTGGTGGTACCTGTTATGGTGCGTTACCAGGCAACAGCTGTCAATACGTGATAGCCACGGCTCCTCCGTCAGCAGAAAATATACAGCATCACACCCCGTGCTTGTATAGTAGAGTACATGTGTAGACTCATGTGCATGCTTGGGGCGACAGCTCAACACATCATATCTCTACAGTGCCACTCTTGGTCAAAAACTGCACAGCAGGTTTGGTACTAATGTAACAAAACCAGATGCACATAAAGAGATAAAACACACACACACACAAAAAAAAAAACAACAACATCATACATTGTATGTGCTGGAAGTCCAAGAAACACAGAAACAGCCTGCACAGCCACAGCTTGCGGTTGCTGAATCAGTGAGTGTCTAATAAAGGGCATGACCAACTGTCTCCCACTCACTGAATCCCACACAATTATTAACATGAAAACTATTCTCTTCATTAACATCTTCTTAGGTGCAGAGCGAAAACAGTTACTGTATTTTTTTTTTTTTAATTTGTTTTTGTTTCTTTTTCGCAGCAGAGGCTCCTTCAGCCCGTTGCTATGCAGGTTAGAGGAAACAGGAGGGGTGGATAGTGGGCCCACTTCCTCCTCTATGTGTCATTCAGAGCCCTGTGATTGGAGGTGGCAAGGCAAAGGGGCCACAAAGCCAATGAATGAGTCAGGCAGTGAGAAAGAAGGAGTTAGCTCTGGGCACTGACATTGGCAATGCCTGCCAGCTCATGTCTTCTCCACTGGATGGCAGGTTCAGAGGTCAGTCTGGAGGTGAAGCTCTCCTTGGCTGACAAACAGGCTGCTATAAACATGCTTACAGCTTGAGGGCCACCTTTTAATACCATCGATGTGCTTTGTAGGCATTTATTCATAGTAAGTATTAACTGAAATTGAAGTGGAAAGGCAAGCCCGTTGTCTGTATGAAGTTGCAGCTGAATTCTAATTTCTACATTACCATTTGTCACAGTGGAAGGAGGGACAGTTGTCACCATGTGGCCTTTGATCAGTCATATTTTCCCTTGCATCGGTAAACAATTCAGCACATGTTCTCATGAGACGTTGCTTATGCTATGGAGGAAAAGAGGCACTGTGCAGGCGACTGGTGGTTAACCTGCACCACATCTATCTGCAGGGGGGGCACACATCCTGTAAACATGCCACTTAGACAGGAGGAGAGTGAGTCTGGGGTTTGGCAGCCAGCGCTGCAGCCGGCTGTGGAGCGCCGTGCCATCGCCGGCGACTCAAAGTGACAGCACTGTAATGAAGTCTGAGGCACACGGCAGGCTGTACGTCATAATTTCAGGTTCCTTAAAGCCTGACAGGGAATGATTATCATGGATGGTTATTGTCACCCTGCCTCCCTGGGAGACGAGGCGTGCTCTGGGGTTGTTGCACCGTGACATTCAAAGTTACAGTCTCCTTCATATAATGGAGCTGTCCTCTCAGCGCGCTAATGGGAGCGATCCATTTAACCTGTGCCAGAAACACACAGACGAGGAAGTTCCTAATGCGAGGCCTCTCCCGTGGGGACGTCACACTCCCCCCCTGGCTGCTCCCTTCCTGCTGCTTGATTCATTGACTGGCGCTCCTCACTTATCCTCATTCACTGTTCAGTCTGGGGAGACAGGGAGGTTCGCTTCCTGCCGCCTGCTCCACATGCCACTGCTGCACGTCCGCTGCACACAAGGACACAGCCGGTGCAACAGACCCAGCTGCAGGAAGCGCCGGTGAGGGCCCAGGGAGGGACGGGCTAAGACACCTACTGGAATCACGGCTCAGTACCACAGGCCTTGGGAATGCTACAAGTACACACACAGTTAATAAGGCCTCTTAGCTAGAAAAAGAAGGCTTGGTTATTGTTCCGTCTTAATGACAGCGGTTGTGTAGGACTGTTAATTTTAGGCTACTCCTGAGGTTGCTAGTTAATGACACTGGCTTAGCTGTGGTCATCGCAAGAATGATAGATGCAGCCACGTTCAGTAGTCCATCTTTTGACTGCTGCCGCCTGCCCGACTGATAAATTGCTGCTACATTCCTGAGAGAAAATAATTAGAAACAATTAATGTGTTTCTCCTCTTAGCCATCACAAACCTCCAAATGCAGCCCCCCAGTTGTTTAGGAGACATGTTTTGTTGTGATTTATTGAGCTGTACATGTAAGAAATTCGTACGAATTCAAGCATGAAGACAACTAGAATTATTCAGTGGGTGACTTGTTTAGATAGTGTTTCAGCATACATTTATTAAAATAAAGAAGGGAAAAAAACCTCTCAAAAGTAAAGCAGTGGATCAGGCAGTAAAAAGTACCACCAAAATACAAAGATATAATGCAAGGTTGCTCTTGCATTAATGCTCATCTCATCAAAAGTCATAAAATAAGAAGGATGAGCTGATTCAAGGATCTCGGTGCTGTTCTAACTCGAGCAGTCTTTGTGAAGGCCAACTTTCATACACAAAGTCATTTAAACAATCATCCCTTTTGCTTTGACACACTTAGCCTTATTAGCTATTATACTGCTATAAACTATACATGCAAAAATTTAATGATTAAAAAAGCACAATGATTCTAATCAGCTGCCCCCTAATATACTAAAACACTTAATCCATGGAGAGGCCAACTCTCTGGGGAGGCTCAAGAGAAAAATGACTTCTCTGTCTCCAGGCGCTGTTATTTCTGGTCATTTCTAATTGGTTTTAACTAAAAGCAACCACTCCGAGACTCCACAGGTTACTTCAATGCATCGCTATGGAATTGTCTGCAAATAGAAGATATACATCCAAATTAGTTTTAGAGGACACCACAATTGTCTTTCAGAAGACGAAAGGAGAAAGGTCAGGAAAAAATAAAAAGGATACATGCCTTAGTGGGAAAAGGCAAGAAGTTGGAAGATCCCAGCGGACAAGCGATGTTATCAGGGTGACCCTGAGATCATAGAAGCCCTGGCTGACTGGAGGTACCGTGTCTCACGCATCTCGCCCCCTACAAATGTCTCCAAGACTGATGTACTATGTCTCTCCCAGTGCAGTTCTGCATTGCTGGGCCCACGAGTCTCCAGGTGAGTCCTCAGTGCTGTTTGGTGGCTCGTGAATTATACATTGCAGCAGAGGAACTGACGTGGCCCAGGAGGGCCGAGAAACAGCAGGCATGGCTGGGAGGCAGATTGAAGACTCTGACGGAATTTTAATTGTACCGCAGGGAACCGCGCGATAAGTGCTATTGTTATTGGTAAGACACTCCTGCACAGGTTTACTCAGCTGAGAGCATAAAAAATGACAAGCTCACACAAAAAAAAACGACTCTGTTGTACAGCGTCCAAAACTCTAACATGGCACCGACAACCTCGCTGTTAATGACTATTGTGAGACAAGTGGTTCACATCACATCGCTGTTGTAGCTACTAATGCTCACCGCTGTGCTCAGTGTGTAACCTGCTCAAGAGGACAGTGAAAGTTGGCTATGGCAAAGGAAGCAAAAAAAATCAGGAAACATCTAAAAACCAAACAAGGAACTGCTCCATCGAAAACCACTGAGGCATTCCACCGAGTTATTTTGTTGCGTAATTCAGTGCAGGAGTGAAGGTGAAAAGCCAAAATGTTCGGGTTTCTGCTGCTCTGATGTTGTTCACTCTGATCCTGGCTCTAGCTGGACTATACAGTAATTCTCCTCTGAGTGTGAGCTGGTCCCGCGGGGCCTGACGGATGCAGGAAGGCCCTGGGCGCTGGTCAAAGTGAGGCCAGGGGCACAGGCAGGCCTCTGTGTACTCTTTGCGCTGGCAGTTCCCAGCCCAGCGGTAATCTCCCAGTGATCCAGCCTCAACCACACATGAAACCCAATAGCCTTTCAGCCCGCACCATAAATAAAGACAAACCGCATTCAGCAGACCACCCTGGCTTACGTTGCTGTAACTGAACTACACGGAACAGCAGTCTGCATGGGCCACCGCCGGCTGTGTTTATACACTCACTTATATATATATATGTATATACATAAAGGCTTTAACTAAATAGATTTTAAATTGATACTCTTCCAGGGGAGGACCTATTTCAAGTGTTGTAATTACACAAAAATATAATCTAGACCTTTCTGTGTTTTTCTATCTACAGAATGTATACAGAAAAATGCATCACAATTTCCATTATTACAATGTGGAGGTTAGAGGTTGGTCTACCTCGCTACTAGACAACAGTTATGTTCCCCAGTGACAACACTTGTGAATTTCTACTCACATTACAATATATTACCTTAGCCCAACACAGCCAGGTTGAAATCTAAAGGGGGAATACAATTACCCACAGCTCCTCAGGCATACACTCCAGTTATGCACTTTTTACAATAATGGGTTGTAAGAGTTATACAGTTGGCCAATAGAGATGTTCCCCCTTGGGCTAACCTACTCAGAAGAGCTTAAATATTCAAGATGCGCAGCATACCGCAGTTGAATAAAGACAATCTCAGATCTACGGGCTCCTTGTTTTCACTGATTTTGTTTTTCTATCTTAGGTTTCTATGTACAGATGATTCGCAGGCTACTCCTCTACTCAAGGAGACCACAGCTGTAGGCTGTCGTTGCCAAATATGTCATTTTAAGAAATGAGGTGTTGCTCAAGAGTTGTTCTTTCAGCTCACCTGCCCAAACTCAAATTGCACATTATATCATCTCAAGAGAGTAGCAGTTGCGGGACGGGAAAAGGAGGGATTAGGGTAGGTGAGTTGATGTGAGCTCAGATAGCTGGCAGTCTGTTACCAGAGCTGTCCAGGTCCATCAATGGACAGCCCATGCAAGCTTAGTTGTATGAT
The DNA here is from genome assembly GCF_045865225.1 of Trachurus japonicus. Classification (NCBI taxonomy): domain Eukaryota; kingdom Metazoa; phylum Chordata; class Actinopteri; order Carangiformes; family Carangidae; genus Trachurus; species Trachurus japonicus. The sequence continues at coordinate 14,253,462 of NC_140912.1, forward strand.
CACCTGGGGGGTGGGGGTCGAGTGGGAGGGGGACTAGAGCTCTGATGACAAACTAATGTCAGCTAATATCAGCTCTATAAAGGCTGACTCAGAAATATATTGGTACTGTTTCATTACCATCACTCATTCAGTCTCAATTCTCATCCGGTAAAGTACAGTACAGCAGGCACTTGTCTAATGAACAAGGGTCTATGGGGAAGGATCACTCCATGTGAGTGTGTTGGAAGTCAAGGTCCCACAACAGTGGACTCGTGGCTCTGCTGATAAGGACTTGGCTGTAATTGCTCAAAAGGGAGGGAACTGCAGCCCCATTAGGTCTGGTCTTAGCACTTGCCAATAAGCCAAACTGCCCCTCTGAAGCCTCCCATGTAATGAAAACTTCCTCTGAGATGAATTACATGTCTGTCAATCCACTAATTAATATCATGGACTTGTCTTTTTTGCCTCTCCGCAGTAACGAACTGAGTCAGAGAGACAGGGATTGAGGTATTTCTGAGCACTGGAAGACATAAAGGAAGGAAAAGCAGAGGCAAACTAGCAAGCGTAGCTGCTACTGTGATTCACTGCAGTCATGGTCGGCACTTAGTGCAGCATCTATTTTTCATGTATTTCATAATTAAAACCTGCGAGTTCTGTAAGCCCTCCATGCTCCATGCAGATCAAAGGTAGTCCTATTAGCAGGGAGTTCATCAGTGGAGCCACTCTTCCATTTCCAGGCAACAGAGCCATGCTTAAAGCACAAATACCCTGTAATTACACACATGTGTGATAACGGGACGGCCACGGAGCTGGACTATGATTAATAGAACACAGATCACAGTTTCCTCCTCCTTTTTCAAAGCTAACACAACAGAGGACTTTACACACGAGGATAATCCATGCGTAGCAGATAAAGAGGTTGATGAAAGACTGAATACATATTTCACACATCGCCTCTTGTGGTGCAGGTGGAGTGTGCTTCAGTTTGTTGCCTTCTCCCTCCCCGCTGCATTCTCTATGTAAATGTAATCGGAGGATAACACAGGATAAAGCTCTGCAGAGCAGAGACATGATGCCTCCATTCTGCAGGGATAGAGGGATACAAACGTACCTCACATGGTGTAATCAACAGAGTGAGCTGTCTTGCGTTATTTATTTGTCCCATTGACTCCTGGGTAACTTGACGCCACAGGGCGCGCTGTCAAGACAGTGAGAGATATTTTCCACCAACACTGTAACTAGACAGCTGATAAACACGGGGATTCTATCTGTTCTCTGCTTTGAAATAACACGGTATATGTGGTTCTGAGCCTTTTTGGCTTGTGGTACTTTCAAACAAAGCAGTTTGCTTGAGACATTTCCTCACAGGGTGCATCGTTATCAAAGTTGAAGTTTCAAACTTCAACCAAAGTGTGTGTGCATTCTTTTTTTTAAAGATAAATGAGCTACAGTAAGTACTGTACAGATTAGACTAATTTTTAAAACATTAAACATACTTTGGTGAGGGAGGAATACACCATTTGGTGTCCAATAACATACAGTTCACAGCAATGATACACATTTAGTAGCGCTAATATTTCCAGTGAGACTTTCCATGATTGATTTTTTTTTTGGTACTAACTTTAAATTTTGATGCCGTAAAAGTAAAAGTAGCAAAAACATAGTTGACAATGCAAATAATTCCAAATAAATTATTCTAAAAAATAATTTTACAAACTTGAAAGTTAAATTTTGTTGTTATAGCTAACCTACAAAGTGTAACTGATCAATACAACTCTTAAATTACACTGAAAAAGTTTTCTTTTTTTAAAGAAAAGAAAAGAAAGAAACCTCAACTGAAGTCGAGCAGAAGATGGCAGCATGAAGTTGAAATAAACACCACTGGCACCTTTGCCTAATCACCAGCAATAATAAAACTCAAAACAGTGAGACCATATAGTGATTTAAAGCGTATACACTGTTTATATCTAGTAAATCTGCAGACTGTATCTTGCTACTACAAAGCTTCCTACTCTCCATGGGGTTATTCTTATGCTGTTGCATGACAATGTCAATGAAAGAACTCGTGGTGAAGTCATATGAAAGAGGAACTATAATTAGCCATACTAGCACTTGCACACTCATAGGCGTATAGCAGCCGAGTTGTTTATTCTCCCTTTCTTACTGAAAGCATAACAAACTCTCCGCTCCGGAGCCAAGTTAACAGTAGGGAGCAAACCGCTGAACCTCCTGCAGGCTCATGAGGTCAGTTACAGTTCATGCTACGATTGCCCCACACTAACAAGTGGACAAGGTAACAGGAAGGGCTGTTGGTTTATCGAGGAGGAAGATGACAATCCTAATATACTTTTCTAGTGTTACATGATAAAAATGTGGCATTTGTCCAGAAGGCACGGCGAGATAACACGTCCTACAGCCTGGCCAGGTTACAGAGAGGACAGACGCGGGGCAGAGGTTTTGTACTTTACACAAGGGAAACATCCAATCAGCATCAGCGATCGCAGCGCTACGCTATACAACAAAGGCTGCTGTTATCTTTCCCAGTGGTGTTAAATCGGGGGTTTGTGGAATACTGCTCGTTCCAATAAACATTTTTTCTTTTTCTTTTTTTTTGATCTACATTTCATGCAACTGTGACCACTGTGACACAGTCGGCTAGACATGTGCTGCAGTATGAAGAAGAGCATACACATTTAACGCACACGTACCCAAACAGACATCTGCAACATATGCACAGACGGCCCCGCTGACTGTCACCGCTATCACAGAGTGGAGAGGGGTCTGAGGTTGAGGCTAGGACCGCATCTATACTGCAAGCCATACATTCTCAGCAATATGAAAGCTTGCAGCCGTGGCCAGCAGTAATAATTAATAGCATAGTCTATAAGCATTCCATTAGGTGCAAGCAGCTGTCATAAACATCTTAATTAATTTACAAAGCAAGCAACTGGGGAATTATGGCGACGTAAAAATCTGCTTCCCTCTGCCGCTCCATAGCACTGGAACAGATCGGGCTTTTAAATTTTTAAACATGCCTTTCATGTTCTCTAGAGCACTAAAAAGCCTTTGAACAGTCAGCTTGTTAGGAGATGCACCTAGCAGCCCAATACCTACGGGTCGTCTTGCTATTCTTTTTATACAGTGACAAGAGGTTTTGGGCTTCTCTTTGCTGCTCCAGCTTGACTCAAGGAATCTATCTCCTCCCGTGTAGCTCTCGGCCCTCCCTCGTCTCTTTCTTTGTCACGGTGACATAACTGCACTGCACTGTTTTTCTGTCAAACACGCCACCCGAGCTCTGCGTCCATCTTTTTTTTTTTTTTTCCAGTTTGCTTACAGCGTGTTACTACTGTATAGGAGGGAAGAGGACAAACATTTACAGTCAAGCTACCGATGAGATAACAGTTTTCCTGAATTCCCAGTCAAGAGATTTCATCTGAAATATGACGATTCAACAACAGGAAAAACAAGGCTGAGAGAGTGAGAGGCTGAACCCTCCCACTGTGTGCCTTACGTAAGAGGGACATCCTCCTGAGGAACGGGGATGGGAATTGATAACATTGTACTTATAATGATGGCATTGTTGAATTCTTAATCGATTCCCTTAACATATCCTGATATATTTCCTGTGTGGAAAAATAATAGACTGAGAGACAGACAGACAGACAATCCACACAGGTTTTCAGCATCAACTGTTTATCCTTCTGACAACAGGCTGTAGCCCGAGAGCGAGCTGGAGCTCTGCAGCCATAGTCTGTCTGTTGTCATCTAAAATTGATGAAATGAAAGAATATTTGTACATGCAGCGTTCATTTGATTTTACATTTTCTTAGTCAAAGAAAAAAAGTGCTGCCTGCATGGACAGAATGCTATCACAACGCAAGATATTTACAGTTTATAACGGATGACCTGCCCAGTTGGGAAGCGGTGGCACTCGTGCGCGGAGGGCAAATACATGGCTGTCTGTTCCTGGTGTTTCTAACCTTTCTTGAAATTATCATTTTACAGACATTACAGTGTTTTCCCACAGGTTTGCGGTGGTGGGTGTGCGGCGGCGGTGGGTGTGCGTGCCCATGTGACCAATATGCATGCAGACATTTGTGTGGTTTAGGAGGCAGAGTGTGTGCTGTGTAACACGGGTTATTTTCTGTACCAACAATTTCCAGATGTCCCACAAACGTCTCACATGCAGACCATCGGTAGACGTTGTTCCCTAAACACCTTACATGGAGGCTATCAGTACACACTAACTGGTCAGTTGCACACAGACAAGCCACTAGCACCCAAACTAGTTACTGAGGGGCAGAGATTCGCACTATTTTCAACTTTTGTCATGAAATGAAACCCCACTTTGGGACCTCATCTTCCTCCGCACAGTGACTCCCTTTTGCCAACAGTGTACAGTAGACGGAGGGTTGCTCAGTCAGTTGTTGATTCCCAGGCCTGCTGGGGGAACTGGATGTTGCCGCCGAGGGACAAGGCTGCCAGCCTTGCACCGTGCTGTAATCTGGACGGTGTAGTGCCAAAGCAAAGGTCAGAGTGTTGTGGTAAAAACTCTCTTCCTTACCTGCTCTCACTCAGAGGGCAAGATTAGACTGGCCACTCCATTATAGGAGAAAGGCTTAAGAGCATTTCCACTTTCAGACCCAGGATATCAGCAGCTTCTGACACTAAGCAGGGCTGACCTATCATTTTGGAGGGGGGTTGAGTGGAGGGTATCAGCTGTCTGCCCAGCAATACAGTTAAGTCTGGGCTAAAATCATTTTTTCTGACAACTACAGTCCCTTCAAAGAAATCAAGCGCACTCTCCGAGACAACGGTGCATGTGTGATTATTCTATTAAGAAACAGGGCCAACACCTCCCCGTGTCGTTAATATATATGCATTTGCTATCTGCAATTATGAGTCAGTTTAACTATGCATTACATCCACAGTATGCCATTTACCAAGCGGACATTGAATTTTAATGTGCCCATTACTCTCTGATGATAGCCAGGCATCACATATCCCTTTTTTCTCACTCCCATTCTAACCTGTCTCTTCCTCCCCATCTCTCTCCATTTCAGCCCATGCCATATTTGCTTAACCCAGCCAGTGTGACAGCACTCAATGCTAAAGCACTCCCAAGGCAGATGATCAAAGTCAGCAGTCAATTCACATTACAATGCATTGATTTGATGTTTCCTAACCTCCCAGGCCTTTCTCTAATGCTGCCAAGGACCTTCAGGATATTTCACAGCGTACCTCCTTTCCCAGCTTTTCTCTGTCTGTCTCCCTCTCTCTCTTTCTGTATGTGTATGTGTATGTGTATGTGTATGTGTATGTGTATGTGTGTGTGTGTGTGTGTGTGTGTGTGTGTGTGTGTGTGTGTGTGTGTGTGTGTGTGTGTGTGTGTGTGTGTGTGTGTGTGTATACAGTGTCTGCAACTGAAATGTGGTTGACAGAGATGTTTCTTTGGTCATGTTCGCATATGATTTGAGTCTATATTCGGTCTAGTTAAAAAAGCATTCAGTTTAAAATTAACAGAGCTGACTGGAAGCCCAGCAGTGGGCTGACTACTTCAAAACCACCCTCTTTTTTACAATGTAATTATTGCCCTTCAGTCACCTGCTGTTTCAAATATTGTTTTAGAGTAAATCACCCCCTCGTTCTCATATACCACACTTCGTTTGCTCCTCATCTCTTATTCATTTCCAATTCTTTATTGAGTTGGCTTCTATGCTTTAGTGACTGCCATTTCCCTCTGAGGGGATGTTCAGAGCACTTCCATGTTTTATTCAATTATGAAAACCTAATATGGTGGAAAGGTGTGCATATAGCGCTCACTCATAACCATGCATTATTTCACACATATTTATTCGGCCTCTCTTTTGTTGGGTGGCAGAGAATTGAAGGAGCAGTCTTAATAGATGTTTGCCCTTTTGTTTCTGTCCTTGACCTTCAGGGTTAATAAGGGCCACAGACAGGAAGAGACGTGGAGTTACCGCATCCATGTATAACAACTGAATCTATTGCATCTACCTTGTTTTTACAGGGAAGAGAGTTACTTTGGGTTTTTTTTTTTTTTTTTTCCCACTCAGAGGTTGTCAAAATGTGTAAGCATCACGGCCATGGCACAGTGACACACTGACCTACAAGCACAAAGGAGAACTTTGTCTGCCTTGATAAACACACACACACACACATACACATACACAGAAAGAGCAAAGGAGAAGAGAAGGAGAGAGAGTGCAAAAAAAAGAGAAAGGAGGAGAGATAAATAAGAGCTATTGATTTATGTAAGAGCGGCATTCCTTAAACAGCATTAGTCATCATGGTTGTGTGCAGCAAGCTGGCTCTTTAATTATTCCTTCGAAGCCAGACAAACTCAGCGCTGCGTGAAGAGCGCCTATTGATTTCTGCCAGGCAGATGGGACACACTTACTTATAGCAATTCACAGACCGTGTGGATGATCAGACAGACAGAGATGGTACTTACCTGCTATTCAATCTACAGAGCAACAACAGAGCAACTGTTAAGGCTGCCCGTTAGGGAGGCCAGGCGGACTCAACAGCACTTTAGGTCAGACTACAGAGGGAAGGCAACCTGTTGTTTCACGGCTGTAGGACTGTAGCTGACAGGTGAGTTGCACCTGTTGTGCATAGAATGATTATGGGATGTGATTTGTGTTTTGATGAGGCGCATACGATAATGCCACAACTAACACTGTTTACACTGACTATTAATAATTACATACGTCGGATAGCATCGTCCAGAATGTCTTCAATGACTTCATAAAAAAAAAAAAAAAAAAAACAAAGGGAAAAAAATCTGACCACACAGACTGAAGTTAAAAAAATATATATATATAAAAAAGGAGTGAATGTGTTCTATTGTTGTTTGATAAATGACAAACTGATGATCAGAACTGCTGTAGATTTTACTCTGTGTCCTTCGTTCTATCGACTTGTTCCATCATTACTGAATAATCTGAGCCTCTGTTTGGCGAGGCTCCTGTATTCACTGTGTTTGTCTGTGTCTGTGTGTGTGCGCATGTGTGTGTGTGTGTGTGAGGGGAAAAACAAACAATGGGGTATATTTTGTCTGCTACACACAGTTACATATGGTAAATCTGTGCCCAAAAGACAAGCTTTTAGGAATAAGAAGGATATTCAGAGGACATGATCAAAAACAACTGTAGGAACAGATATCTAATACTATAGAGAAGGCCGCCTGATACATTACATCTGCTGTAGGATATTCAAATGTTCCAATTAAAAATCAAATAATCCATATCAAATCCAAAATACACATTGAGAGCTTGAGTTTGACATTCCATCTGTCTCGCTATTATGGCTTTTTTGGAGGCGACTGCTCATCCTCTGTGAGGTCTGCGTTTTAAAGTGCCATATTGTTATTTCATGAGAAGGGGCTGAACACAGAGCCAGAGCGTCGTCTGAGCATGTGGAGGGAGAATTCCCCTGCATGGCTACACAATACACAGACAGCGCATTTAGAGATGTCAGCCCCTAACTACAGAACAGTCAGTAAGGTGAACCCACTAACCCCCATGTCTTCGCCGTGTCTAGCCGGGCTGCTCTGGAAACCCCGGTTAAAAATGCATTTGGTGTAGCTGATGCGGCGAGCTGGTGGGCTAGTGGGCTCGCATGTGTGCTGTTCACAAACCCTGGTTAGTGAAAATGCCACTACTGTATGCCTCGTCGCTGCTGCTTCCCCTGCACTTACATAATTTACACAAGCAAAGGGAGGGAAGGACAGCAAGGGGGGAGGGGGGGCTGGGGCGCAGAGCTACGGGGAGCTCACGTCCAATTGCATTTGGCCATGTGGAGAGACAAATACAGCAGTATGAGGGGAGCTCATGCCACAGCGGGCCTTGATGACTACACGCTGAGACGCCCCTACGACACGCTGATAGATAGTAGAAAGACCCCACCCCTCCTTTGCATTTACGAAGCCAAGCGGAATATAGACGCAACAGGAACAAGGCAGAGAGTCTGAGCACATTAGAGGCGCACTGATCCAAGACCATGGCATGCTTATTTATTAATCAGCTGAGCTTAGCTAACTGCCTGCTTAGATGAACAGCACAGGCCCGTGGTACATTGCAGCATCAGCCCCAAGACAGCAAAACTGTTGACATAATGCAACTTAAAATACATGATGCGTTAACTTCAAATAAAGCTGTTTGCTAGAGCAATTTCCTCCTATTTTCATGTAGCATGTATCATTTTTCCATTAATGCTCACAGATAGGGTGTGAAAATAATACAACCTAACACAGCGAGCGAGCCATCTGAAGCTTAGCACTGTAAATCTATTTTTTGCGCTTATTTGGCTGCGAAACAAAAACATTACTTGGTGATCCAAAGTAAATACTGTCAGAGTGTACAACAAACAAAGAATGTTTGCCCATTTGCACATTATTCATCTCATAGGGTGAAGTCAGTGATGAGTAACAGCATGGCGATGTTGTCAGTAAATTCACTCTAACATACACAAAATCACCCGTTTCATGTTGTACTTTTGGAGTTCACTGGCACCACAACACTGTGCGCTGACAATGTTTTTTGCCAATTTCAACACCTCACAGTTGGGGTGTCAGCACATTGAAATGGTGTTGAGAAACATAGCCTTTTAACTGAGAAGAAACATCTCTTGGAGGAGAAAAAAAAAAAGAGAAAAGAAAAACAGAATGGGATGCAATTCTCCAGAGTGTATCCCCCTCATGTCTCTTCCACTGTTTTTTTGGCAGGCCGGGTAATACACAGGAAAGCACTGGCACACAACACTCTCTCTACCTGAACACAAAAGGAAACATCTCAGCCTGGAGTTTGGGCTTCAGAGACTAATAGGAGGCTTGCACATCACCACAGGGAAAATGAGTCTTAGGGCTCTCCATTGGCTTATACAGTACTGTTGATGCAAGCCTTACAGACCGGAGTGTTTTTCCTAAGTCCTTCATTACTTCAGGAGCCATTTACGAAGGTGCCACGGAGGAGTGATGGAGGCTTCTGAAAACATTTGGGGAACAGGCAGCGAACAGGAGAGGGAGAAAGTTGATGTGGTCATTACCAGACACTTCCTTTCATCATTTCTGAGACTACCTCACACACTCTCTTATTCTTCCAGACTTCTGCAGCACTGAGCTGAGAGAGCCTAAGCCTCTTGGACAGTTCATTTAGGATAATGGAATGATGAGAAATGGGAAGGAGGAGGAAAGAGAGGGGCGGGGGGGTGGTGGTGGTGGTGGTGGGGACTTGTGTGTGTGCGCCAAATCATGTCTGATAAATGTTTCTTTTCAAACTGTCTCCTCTGACTCAAACACATTTCAAGCAAGATGCAAAACATGTCAGCAAAGACAAGAATAATTATTTTCATAACCTGCTGAAACATAAAAAGGCAATCTAAAGTGTAGACATATAATTATTTTATGAATTCAAATGAACAACACAAAAAGGATATTTCAAAGAATTTTTCACATAAAAAAGATGGAACAGAAATTATCTAGGGGCTTTTTTCCCTTTCTTCAGACTTCAGAAAAGAGAAATTTATTTCTGCCTTCATCTCTAAATTGGATGCAATTTATTGCCTCTCCAAAGCACATTTTTCACTAGCTTGCAGGATCCATGGGCCATGGCAGGCAATGCGTATCTGCCCGCCTCCCCTGGCCTCGGGTGCTAATATGTGGAAACTGGCCTGGGGATATGGAGCCCAACCAATGGAAGAGGAGGCAGAGGGACAGAGGAGAGAATCAATCCCTAATCGCTGAGGAGTAGGAGGGGTGAAGAGGAAGTGTAGAAGAAAAAAAAAATCAGGGGAGAGAAAAGACAGAAAGCAGTGTGTTTACCAGCAGACATTTGGGTGCTGTCAGCTGACTGCAAGAGCTCTGGGATGTCAAAGAAAGAAAAGGGAGTTATATAACCAGGCTGTTAAAGCAGGAGGAGAGAGAGAGAGAGAGAGAGAGAGAGAGAGAGAGAGAGAAAGAGAGACAGACAGACAGACAGAGACGGAGACAGAGAACAAGAGAGGGACCAGAAAAAAAACAAAAAAAACATCACCATTTAAAGTGACAGGGACAACATGATCAAAGCAAAAGCAAACATGGCACACGGTGCTGCCTGCACACACACACACACACACACACACCAGACACAGACAGGTGAGTGTCCAATGAGCACAGATTCTCTGGTGAGTAGTAAGAAATGCAAGCGGCACACGGATGTGTACACAGGTCAGAGGTTGTTGCATCCATCATGTATGCATTATGTTGGCACAGGGTCCAGTGCCATATGCGATGCTCACATACCCCCGAAGCCACACAGTTGCCTGGTAACCTCTGCACTGTAAAGATTTTTTTGGGCTTCGTCCAGGTCAGCAGAAAGAAATCTCAGCTAGTCCGAGCGAGCCGCACCGAGAGCCAATACCCACTAAGGCCACTAATAGCCCTCTAGAAGTCCACTGTGCCCACCCATCGACTACCATTAGCTTTTCACTTGAGCTGGACTCCATCAATTTACTATGTAGCTTACTGTAACATAACAAACAATTCAACTGTCTCTTTTGTGGGAGATGCAAAATATAGGTTTAATTTTAGACATGTGTTCTGTTGGACAACAACTACACACGCACACAAACACTGTGCAGCCACACATAAACATTAAGTACAGTTAGCTCAAGGTGCATTCTGTCCTGTGACCTTGCTGCTACACATCCGCAGAGCAATGAATAACTATCGCATTTCTTTGGCTGACAGCTGACACCAAGAGGCCCAGGTGATATACGAGACATGACAAGTGATTCTAATTAAATGTAGAGCTTGTGGATGTAAAGTGGCAGGAAGGGAACAAATCCTGTCCAGGCAGCAAGCGGCAAAGCGGCATGCCTTGCTCCAAACGAGATGAGCTGGGCTGTCAGGGCTGCCTCAGCTGTCCTGTAAACCTGGGCCCAGCTCCCCAGGGGGACTGACAGGTTTCAGCTGGAGGAGAGAAGGCACACCGCAAAGCCTCCTGCCCGCCCCACAACAACAAAACACATGACACACAAACAGGCAGTTCTGATGCAAAGCAAAAAGCCATGTGGACCATGTGCATTTGTCACATAAGTGTGTACTAACAAGACACAATGCATGGGTCTTCCGTATCCAGAGCCCAGATGAAGTCTGTCATGGATGCATCGGCTCCGTTGTGATTCAGTGACTAAATAGAAAAACAGGCTACAATCACAAAGAATCAATAGATACAGGAAGGAAGACACCTCTGTTGATGCTGCATCCCGCTTGACTGTAGTCATCCAGCTCAGATGAAGAACAAAAGACTAGACATGGTGAGAGGTTTTTCACAGATGCCAGTTTTCGTTTTTTTCTCTCGTTTTTTTCAGAACACGACAGAGGATCCAATGGTACTCAAAGCAAACATGAGTGTGTCAGTATGAGACACAGGACTGCACTTTACGGAGGACACTCACAGGGCCTTCAGCTTCCCAATCAGACCCCCGGAGACAAGCCTCACCGAACCAGTTAACCTCTGACCCGTCTCAAACAACTTGTGTCCCAAAAGTCACGGTCAGCCAGCTAAAAGACAATGTACATCATGCTTTTCTTCGACTGACAGAAGCAGTCACGTCGTCTGGCATCTGTCCACTCCGGAAAAATGATGGAACAGAAGTCTATCATAAGCCCATCTAATGCCGGCCAGGAAATATTTCTTTGATAATACAAAGTCACGGCTCAGTGATTTCTGTTCTCTCCAGAAAAAAGCAGAACCTGACTTGATACATCTGGCTTACAACCTGTCGATTTCTTCCCGATATGGCGGTTTTAATATAATGTGTTCGGCACGGCATCTGAAAATGATATAAACACATTGTACATTCAAATATCCAAATAAAAACTAGTTGTTGTTTGGTGAAATGTGTTTTTCACCTCATAGTTCCAGAAATATATGGGAACCTTTTCAGCCTGGGAATCTTTTTTGCAGGTTATTCACTGCACTGACTGCCACACACAAAAGACTGGTGATAGTAAAAATATCTGCAAAGGAAAATATTAAATGCGGATTTCAATTTGAGGTAGTCACCAGCTCATAAACAACATCAACACACATGACACCAATATATACTACGGGCATAATTTTTTCCCCCATAAGTTGCATTTGCAGGCACCTATTTACAAACCATAGTTTAACTATGCTTTATTATCAGGCAATAAAGTTCCAGTATGCCTGCTCATGGTACATAACTAGCCTATAGGTTGTATCCAAGGATAGGGACAAACCACCTACATGGTCCTTTAAGTGGTGGGTGGGCTTCATGTCATCAAGTCAAATCTGGGGATAAATACCAAACTGTGGATTTCTTCATGTACAAATGTAATTAACTTTTTTTTAAAAACAGCCCTTAAAACAATTCTATCAGATTACATTAATACACTAATTTGTATGTTAAATTTAGTAAAAATCTGAGACATGCCTTTTCTTTAGCTGACATTTTGACGTCATTGCAGGAAATATTTAATGATGGGGACATTCCACTTCAGTGAGTGTCACCAGACACACGGGTTCACTGGAAAGGTTTCCTGGGACATTTAATGCAAGATGCCCATCATTGATGTTTTTAGTTGGACTGAGCCTTTCCTGTCAATCAAACGCCATTAAAGAAAAGTCTATTAAAGTTTCTTGCCCTGTGAGACAGTTGGCACAGTGGGAACAAATCAGACGTTACTGTTTGGTTGAAATGAAGATTAGACTGACACCAACATGGCCAGTTGACATGGTGACGTTAAAGCCCCAGTATGTAACTTATTTGGCTTTTTATTAGCAAAAATCAAATATTGCTTTCATAAATACGTATTTCACTGAAGACGAATCACACGCATACAAATGAAAGCTTTCTCCTACCTTAGAATGAGTCGTTACAAGTCGTTACAAATACATAAGGGGGGGGGCGCACCAAACCGAGGCTGCCATGTTGCATCGCCATTTTTTTTACGTTCAGTGGCAGCGTGACCGTAGGTAACCAGAAACTCACTGGAGCTGTCGGCTCGGGGAGAAAGTTTTCAAACTGTCACCACTGTGTAGTGTGAGGAAGGACGGAGGCACCGATGTTGCAGTCAGGTGCAGTCAGGCAGACGGCCGTCAGCAAACCAACCGGATGTCATTTTTCTCGACGAGAGAAAGACGGTAAAACGTGGGTCAGGTAAACAATACGACATCACCATGACAACATATTGGGCCTGTCCCAATTCTCCCCCTGGCCCTAAATATTTGCCCTAACCCTATATTTTGCACGTTCACGTGTAGGGGTAGGGTGTCCCATTACTCTAGGGAGCAAGGGGAAGTGCGATTTTGCCCTTAAAATCAGCCCTCAAAATGTAGTGAGGTCCGATGCGGGCCTAAAACGAAGTGGAAAATGAAATTACCCGTTGTCATGCTCGATCGCCGTTTAGACAAATCTGATATGCTTGAAGAAACATTACTATTTCTCTCTCTGTGTGTTTTGTGTCGCTATGTGTGGTATTTATTGGGGGAATCACGGTGTCGCATCAGTGGCTTCAGCTGACAGGGACAGCTAACGGCAGCAGCAAAGCTAACGGCGGTAGCTAAGCTAACGGCGGCAGCAAAGCTAACGGTGGTAGCATCAGGACGTCAGCTGTTAAAACCCTCCCGTTGTCGGACACGACATGAAACTACTCCTGTTAGCTCAGTCATGTTGTAACTGGATATCCGCTGGAGAAATTATTTTTTCATGGACCGTTTATTGAGTCACTGAGTTATTAAAGTTAAACAGGTAGCTAACCGTTAGCCCGGCTAATCTATGATAACCATGACTAATTACAAAAATTGTTTAGACTGAGATAAACAAACACAGCCAACGCAACAGGCAACACAACAGCTGGAACCGCCGGTATTTTTCATGAATGAAAATAGTAGCGCGCTCCACCGGTATAGTGTAAACATGTGACGTATGTTATCACGTTCGCTACGTTCACTACACTAGTGGTGTCCCATTTCCATAGGGAAAGATTTTCAGCCACTTTCCCTCAACGAGGGGAATTTACGGTTGAGGGCACTCAAAACCAAGTGGAAGTTTTAAGGGGGAGAAATGGGACAGGGCCATTGTCACGCTGTATTGTTTTGCCTCGTGCTGGCGGACCGCTTGTTTACATAGACGCTTGTTTATCCTGTTACATGCAGCGTCTGTTGTCTGTCTGACGTCTGCCCGATTTCACGTGAACGCAACATCAACCGTACCGCTAGATGGGGGGAATTCCTACACATTATAAGCAGATGTTCGTTTTGGACTTGATCGCTGGTGTCAAGATGGTGTTGGCATTTGGTTGGTGGACGGCTAAACAAAAACAAATTCAATAATTTTATATCATGATCACATTCAACCAAATACTGTATCACCTGTGGTGTAAATACAGTGATAACCGCAAAAAAAATAACTAAGAGGTGATTGGACGGTTATGGGGTATTACATTAAATCAAGATGATAATCAAACCAATCCCTGTTTTAAAACTATAATTGTGACTAATTTTGATTCAATTAATCACCCTCAAAATTCACTTGTTTTTTGAGCATTTATCACAAAAAAACATTTAAATTTGCTTTAATTGTTGTAACATGTTGCTTACAAGGGTCAGAATGTAATGTTTTTGACTGAAAACGAAAAAACACATCTCATTAGATTCAGGGTAACTGCCTCCTATTTTGGATTTGTGTAGTCAGGTTTGTTGGCCCTTTCATTTGTGACATCTGTTTTTTTTTAGATGCTTGCTGCTGGGCCCCAGTCCGTTTACTTTCTTTGGCCCTTAGCAACTAGACCCTTCAGTTTGCCCCGCCCTCTGTCCAGCCCACAATCCCTCTATTTTGGGTGTCTCACAAAGCCGCTGATGTGATTAGAGAGGATGATGATTACAGTTACATAACAGAATCAAATTAATTTGTGGCCTGAACGCAGCAGTGGCAGCAGGAAATCACTCAAGCTCTCAAATCTCCCTTTCTCTTGGTTGCTCCTGTGTTCCCTATCTTCACTCAAACGCCACCCCTCCCTCACCCTTCTTCTGCACTCGCTGCCCCCTCCTAGAACACACAGACACACCCCTCTCTCCTCCCTGCCCCTCCCTCTAGTCAATTAAAGTCACATCGAGGGATTAAAAGGAAGTAGGTCAGTGGAGCATTGCTGGGGGAAAAAAAAATGCAACAAACCACGTCAGAAGTCACTGTGTCGACCTTGTGAAACACAGACCAAACTGGCGGCGGCGGCGGCGTGTGATCTCATACGGCTTCGACCAATGCAGAGGCTCCTCGTGGAAGCCGGGTTCAAATCCCGCAGACCGAGCTTTGCCCTCACCTTGATTTCGCTGCAGCTCACAGGAAACCCCCTGGAGGGCAGCCTGGGGAGCTAGGCTTTGGTGGCGGACACTTGATACCCTCTACAGAATGCTTTGTCTCCAGCCCCAGAACAGATCCTCTTCAAATGCAGGATTATAGCAGTGCTACAGGCAATGAGAGCCCCATAGCTCCACTGCAAGGAGACAATGCCAAGAGCCACCATGCAAGGCAGAGACAGTGCACATGCTGGGACACTTAGATCCCTTTCATACAGTGGATACAGGTCGACTGAATGCACATCGAGGATGCTCTTGACCCATTCATGCTGTACAATGCTGCTGTCACGGGTAAAAACCAATGCCTCTGCTGTTTACACTCTCAGTTCTGCAAATCTGTCTCCTTATGCGTTGCTGATAAATTACATTTTAACAATGCTCACACACTGCAAACCTCAAGGAAATCAACTACACACTTTACACTTTCAAAATTAACTCTGTGCAGTTACAGATTATTGGATGCCTGTTTTTTTTTTGTTTTTTTTTTACCATAGATTCAGGCAGCCATTGGTTTCCTTTCATTTCCATCAATTAGCAGTCTGGTCAAACAGTCTGACTGCCGATGTAATCCATCACGGCAAACACCAAGTCTGTACACATAACGTGGCCATTCGATCAACCTCCAGCACAGATTTAACTTGGCCAACTGTTTCCGTCTGAAGCGAAGTGGCCTCCACTGTGTGATGGAAACTCAGCAGGGGAGGTGAGCAGGGAAAAGGCCTGGCCTGTGCTGAGCCATGACAGTGTGGAGCTGCTGTCAACATATTGCACTGTGTTTGTCCAACCTAATCAGCCTCGTACGCACCACGCACTGTACAGTACAGTACAGGAGTGAATAATAACGGGGAACAAAGTAACAAGCTTGTCATCACTGCACATTAACAAGTGAAAATCATTTTAGCTAGCTGTTTGCTCACCAGCTGTAAATGTCTGTCTTTTTTTCTTCTTCTGACAGTCACAACTTCAGGAAAACACATTTTATTTAACACCACCAGATGTTGGCAAATGATACATATGATTCTGCAAACAATTTGTTTATTTTCTTGAGTGGCAGAATACTGACTCTAAATAGACTGAACACTAAGAACATAAAAATGTTAGTAATGCATCTTAAATGCAATATTGTAAATAAAACACTTGTTGAGTTGAGATTTCATGGGTTATGAAACTAGTTATTGACATAGCACTGTGCTGGCTACTTCATTTATACCATGTGTTTAATTCTTGTTACATGACACGTGATTGATTTCAATTCATCATTAGCTCACTTTGTGTTGCATTAAGGTGCAGTTGTTGTGCAATGCAGTGTGTTGTTCCTGTAGAAAATCAGTACTTTATACAGTACATAGTGCATGTGTTATGCCATTTAAGCTTGCTCTCATTTAATACACCTACTGCATGATATCCTTAACCTTTGGCCTTTGTTGCAATAAAGGTCCCAGGTTTTGCAGCGAGATTTTTTTAAATGGTGACCACTTGAATGATTTTAGAGAAGTGCTGTTCAACAAAGTTACATAACACAGTCTCCCTAATACTGAACAGAAAATTGTTTTTATGATTGGTTGGATTGGATTGGATTGATCACATATTTGGAGTTGTGTTTTGTTAATAAAGAGGTTTGAGGAGAGGAATCATACTGTTACGTAAAGACAGTAGGTGTCACTTTTAATATACCGCTGCACTGGCAAGTCTTTTTTTTTTTATTATTATCACTGAGCTGCCTGACTGATATAGACATACAGAGTAAACTCAACATACATGTACAAACAGATAGAGAGGCTCAGAGACTGTTGTCATCGATCTTAAAAGCTGATTCAGAGAGCCGCGCTGAGATCGACAGAGTTGATTTAAGGTGTGGGCAGACAAGCAAAGCTGCAGCCGCACCAAAGTCAGAGGGATTTGCAGAGCCATGTCTAATGCTCCCTGATGACCACTAAAGGGCCTAGAAGAAGGAAATGAAATAATTCCTTTTGACATCAGATTGTCCAAAAGACTTTCCCAAGCTGAGCTCATGATGCAGCTCTCTTACTGCCCATCCAACTCTTTCCAGTGCACAGTATCTGCAGTGCTGCAGTGCAACAAAGCCATTATTACTTAAAATGCTATCAGTCAGCGAGGCGGTGACAGTCATGGCTCCCGTTAGTTACAGCTCAAATTATATCTGAATCCTTGTTTTGGCTTTTCTATCAATAAACTCAGATTTGACAACAATTTGTTTGCTTTATCTAAGAACCATTACCCAGTAACAGACACAGTGTTGTGTAATTAACTCTGATGAAAAGGCATGAAGGAATCGATGCTTTCTGCAACAACCAGGTCTGAGTAAACAGCAGGGTTTTTCCTTTGTGAGTGACTGCACTCATTATTTCATGACGTGGATACATGAGACCTGCTCAAGCACTCGGCCTTTCAATTACAGCACTCAGTATTTCAATAGACTATTCACTATATACTGTATAACACATTGAAGAATAGTACACTCTGGTTTTTCCTTGAGACTCTGGTATATTGTTTTCTCAAAAGCAGATATCATAACATTGGATAATGTGTCACTTGAATGAAGGAATTTTTCGAGCACTTAGAGTAAATACGAAAACTAAGATTGTTTGTTGGATAAGTGAAGACAAGTAAGTTCAACAACTTCACAACTGTTGCTCTGGGGAGAAAAAACAAATAATGTAACAAGATTAGACAATGAAATTAGCCAAAAAAAGGTGGATGTCAGAAATAAACACGGTAATTAGAATCTCTACTACATTACTCTAAACTGTTCCTGACAGTTATATCTGCTACATCTGAACTCTAAAACTCATATCTCAAACTGGTTTAGAAATGAAAATAGTATTATTTTATTCGCATGACTCCATAAAGCAACAGTGGTTGTGTCGTGTTTCATCACCTACACATGTTAGAAGAAATGACCCGTCTTCCAACATACACTGAATAACCTTGATCTTTACGTCAGGTCCTCGGGTTCTTTCTGTGGAGTTTGATCTCTGGATTCTTCCATAATAACTTCCATAATAAATAATAACCCAGACTTAATGAATGACAACAGGGTGCCTCATGATGCAATCGACTTGTTAATGGTGCTTAACAGGGCGATATCTCGGCACAATGCTTTCATTAAGGCATCAAAATAAAAAGCAAATCACCCCACTTGCAAACAGCGGCACACTGGGAACAATGTTGTTGCTGGATGATGATAGGCTAATCAGCTTCAGATGCAACCGGAGACACTCACACGCCACTGACTCAACTTTTCCTCTGCCTATGTTTTGTAAGATGAAAAAGTGCACTGTTGGAGACATTGATTTCTGATTAAAAAAAAAAAAAAAAACTGGTCAAGCCTGCCACATCAACACTACATCAAGGAGAAACCCTGGCGGTGATGTTGGCTAGAGTCCATCTATTCAGACTTCCTCCGTAATGAGCATGTTATCGCATCCTGATTTCAATTAGAGCAGGACACAGATCTAGACAGCTGCGTGTTAAAGTGTCTGCACCTCAGGATTCCCCCACCGTTATCAGACGATGAGATGACTGAGACAAACCTGATTGGTTCTGTGACAAAGTGCCGCGGGTCACGGTTTAAAACCGACTCGTGAATCCATTTGTTGCGCCTATCACACGGAGAAATCACGAGATGCGACGATATGAGAATTTTGATTAGATAAATGTTGTCGAGGATAACAAAACTAATATCTAGAGCTCTCACATCTCGTTGTATGTGAGGTTGAAAGGCCCAGCCGGCATCAAGAGGACGCACCCCGTACTTTAGTTGAAAGTGCGATTGTTGATACAAACTCACAAAAGGGATTATTATACGCGCATCTTGTGAAAAATACACAAAGAAATAAGACTCGGTGTGATCCTCCCTCTGATCTAAAGGTCTAACAGATTCACAGCCACTTAATTATGTACATAAAAAACAACTCTGCACTTTTTCCTCATTTTATCAAAGCTCCGTCAACACAAAAAAGTTCACATATATTTTTAGAGGTAAAAACTAAATGAAGATAGCAATATTGCTAGCAAGATTAGCCTTTCTGAATCTTTGAAGAAATGGCTGTGACAGTGTGATATTCCACAGACTCGTCACTGTGAGGATGAAAGTCTAAGAAAAGCAAAGGATGAAATCTGCATCCCCGAAAGAGCCTGCTGCTCTAATCTTTGCATTGTGAAGGCAAAAGACGAGTGAGTCAGATTTACGTCACTATTTGTTTGCTCTTTTTTTTTCCACCCACAAATGCCTCTTCCTGCTTCCTCTTTCAGACTTGCCTTAAGGAGATGAATCGTTTTACAGTTTAGTTCTTCATTTAAATGAAGTGGGCGGGATGTGGGGAGGGTATTTTAATCACTTATATAAATATTTGCATTCACATGGGCTGACCCTTGGAATAGTCTATTACTTCATCTCTTTCACCCGCTGGCCCCCACCTCTCATCCAGACACGCTTATTTACCTCTTCTGCTCACCCATTCAATAAGACTCCAACCAGCCTAGAGACATTAGCATAGTCACACAGCTCCACCGACCAGACGGCTATGCAGCTTTGTTCGCCGCTTTGTTCTGAGGGGACAAATAAAGCCTGCTATGTGAGACTAGCAGCAGAGGAGGAGAGGGGGGGTTGGACCACTGGGGAGACTGGCAAGTCCTCTGTTTCTACCCTCTAATGCTTTGACAGCCAGTAATAAATTGACCATAGCATTGGGCATGATGCCGACCTTGAGATTCCCTCTTAAAGTAGTAGCTGGGCAGCGGAAAGACAAGAGAGGTGGTCATCGTTTCGCCTGCAATGTGTGTGTGATTTACTGGGCAGACTCAACGATAGTGATCTGGGATGGATCTCAGAAGAGACAGGGCTCCTGCATCTTTAATTGTTCAGAGGAACAGAGCCTCATCACAATTATAGAGCATTCAGGAAGCCTCCAAACTCATTTAGCTCTCCTCATCTGGGAACAGGAATCCACTAAACACAAATTCCTCTTCTGCCGCCTGCGGCAAAAAGCCTTCTTCTTTTTTTTTTTTTAAAGATTAATAAGATAAGAGATTTAAGAATATCCAAAAGACAGAGGAAAAGACTCATTGTTGAAAATGAAACATCTCAACGTGTCAGCATGTACAAGGGGGAGGACGAGGGACAAAAAAACATGACGCCCTTATTGTCCATTTCATTAGTTTAATTAAACTTTAAGTAAGCTCTAAAAATATGCATTTTTTTCCCCCCCCTGTACAAAATATTCTCATTATGTCTGGTCTTTCAGTCTGCTCATTGTCTGCCTGTCTGTAGTGATCACACAGGGACAGTGAGTGAAACATGAGCTCATGAGAGGAAAAACATGCACAGGGCAATACACCAAACATTCATTATAAACCTTCTCATCTCTCTGTGCACTCATAATCTACTTCCCCTTCCAGCGCATGAGGTAAATTACAAGTATAATTGAAACATTGCACATGTTTAGCAAACGCGAGCTCTCTCATCCATAAGGAGACGGAGGCAGGAGATGCATTAAAACAAATAAACTAATCAAGTGAATGCCGCGCGACGCACTCGTCAAAAAGATAAACACATAAACAATTTGTAGCGGTGATTCATGTCAAGATGTGGAAAACGTTGGAAGAGGGTGATGCTGCTGGAACGGCTCCGGGTTTGTACGAAATGCCGAAGAGACTCAGTCACATTCCTCCTACTCTTAATGGATATATGCCTGTATACATCGCAGCCATTGTGATGGATGTCCCTGGGCGCTGGCAGTAAGTGCACTCTCATTCCTTGCATGGCCCCCTCAGTGAGATGCAGCATCACAGGCTGAAGCCCAGAGTGTTAGAAAGGTGTGACCCAGGTATCCCCCCTCCCCTCTCTCTCTCTCACAAACACACACACAAACACACACACACATGCACTCACAACTCTATATTTTTACCCCTTCAGGCAATCCGCATTGAGGCTTTCAAGGTCCATGGGAGTGAATAAATATTTGAGTTAAAGTAAGCACACTGTTCCTTTACCTTTGACTTGAGTACATTTTTAATGCTGCCGCAAACTGGACGACCACTTTATTGTTCCTTTTCAGGAGGAACAATGTTTACAAGGAACTCTTTGCCCAGGTGGCCATCACTGATATTTAGTTGCATGGCCACTACAAACACTAAAAGACTTCATCTGCTCCTGTTCAGAGGGGATGATTTTTGTCACTGTAAATCACTGCAGACTTTTCCCATTACGACGAGAGCCTGGTATATATATATATATATATATATTTTTTTTTTTTTTGCTCACTGCCAGTGACAGATAGGACAGTGGAGTAATTAGATTTAGTCCGAGGGAAAAAAAAAAAAAAAAGATGTCACCAACATACACCTGTAGAGGGCATTGTGATGCATGTAAGGAACAGTGCCCCTGCTGTGCGCTATGTGAAACCGATGAAGAAAAAAACAGACATGGCACAACTGTCACCGCAGCGCGAGTCTCCCTGTGCGTAATCACATACCCCCTGATCATGGCTCTTTAGTCATCATGGTCACATGAGAGAGGGGGGAAAAAGAAGTGACATAATTTCCTCCATTTCAGCACATCTGTTCCACATCTGACAGCCATCCAGACAGATTTAGTGAGGTTTTCTGCCCCTGCTGTGGAGATTGTAAACAGGCCATTCAGCTTGTGTTGTTAACTCAAACAAGATGTGAGGCCGTGGGCCAAGTCTGCGTTCAACCTGGGGCCTTCTGATTACGCTGGACTCGGGACAGATTCGCCCCCCCCCCCTCTTGTTGAACATCTGCGTAAGCCGCAACACCTGGTCTGAGATCAGCGAGGGGAGCACGGAGAAGGCACCGGCTCTGAGAAGAAGAGGGGGGGGGGTTGTCTGCTGTAAGCCAGCGCTGAGCAGATAACTCAGGTTGCGTAACGCTGCCCACTCCAACACTAGCCTTAATGAGGAGAGAGCCTTTCAATTCGCTTCACAATGAAGAGCTGTAAAGGAGAGAGTGAGGGAAGAAAAGCACGGGGCTGCAGGAATCCCATTTGTATTTTCACGATGAGCTCCCACAGACAAAGGTGTCGCTCGTAAGTATCACTGTGTAATGTGGCTAATCTCACGCCGAAGATATTGTAAATGGCTGCTTAAGACCTCTCATTCATCTGCCGCACCGCTGCTACTCATCCATTCGATCAGCATCATTTAGCACGTAAACATGCCGCCAGTGACAGGTATCAGAGCTGCCTCTCTAATCATACACATACCTCAGCACTGTGGCATGTCCTCATCTATCTCCCTCTCCTCAGAGGCAGCACTGCCTCCCAATCAGAATGGATAATACCCTGTGGACCAACTACCAGCGTCTGCACGGACGGAGAAAACGCCGCTGCTAAAAAAGAAAAGACAACCCGGGCCCATTTAGCATTGGTGTGTTGACACTAATGGACACACAGGCTACACCCTCATGTTTGAGAATAAGGATATTATGCAGACATCCAGCTATCCCTTTGCTTTCCTCCCTAAAGCATAAGGCGGCGGGGGAACAATTGGTTTCATGGGTGCTGTGGGGTATCATTTGGTAAGGTCTCCCTGTCTCTGCCTCTACTTTGTGAGCTGGAGCTGGTGGAGTTTAAGAGGAAGGGGTATTATCTCAGACTCTTGCCAGCCCAGTGCACTCTTTGGGATAATGTTCTTATTGGGCGTGATCCTCTGACTGCAGAAGTCATGCTGTCTTTACTCAGAAAAGCAGAGGGGGGACTGGAGGTGGGTGGCTGGCTTCGCCCCAACAGATTTAAAAAAGAAGAAAAAAATAAAGTTCCTGTTACACTTGCTTGAACCCACATGTTTGCAGAAAATTAGAGAATTAATACTAACAAGAAAGGAAGCTCATATTGCCATAATTACTCTTATAATCACACGTGAAACCCAAGGAGAAAAAAAAAGACAGCAATTTATTAGATCTCTAGTGACTGGGGGAAATAAACCAGCCTCAAATTTAGGATTTATTCTTGTTTTTCAATACGGATATTAAAAAAAATGAAATTCAATTTTGTTTTTTTAAAACCAAGTTTTATTTCACCTTTGGCAGAACTTTGCTGGTGTAAATACTTAAAAGATTTGTGCACTGTGCACACCTGTTTGACTTGAACCTAAACAAACAAACCACTCAGGAGGTCACGCAGACCAAAATAAGAACACTTCATCTATTCTTTAAACTGAGAACTTTGAAGAAACTTTTTTAGTTGTAACCATACGCTATGTCAATATTTGACTCGGACCTTGACAGGATGTTCGCGGGAAGCCAGAGGGATATACAGTTCCATAAGTACATTATAACACAGGAATGCAATAACAGTACAAGCGTCTAATAACGCTGTATGGGCATAACTGGAGAGACAGGTACAAGCTCAGCAGACCAGAACAGGAACATAGGTTGGTGCCACGATTGTCTCTCAGCACACAGCGTTAAACATAGCGTTATGTTAGCATCTCGCCTCCGGCATCACATCAGAGAGTCTTTTGAAGAATAAATAAACAATCTACGAGGCTTCAGGTGACAACGCGGCGTACTGGCAGCTCCTCAGCATCTGATAAGGTCCATCTCCTTGCCCATGGCTCACAATCAGAGAGATCAATTTCAATCTGGAGACGTGATAAAGAGAGTTGACAATGTGCCCCTGCAGCTGTAAATACACAATGTTGTGTCTGAAAATAACTGATGAGAAATGATCTAAGCTCAAATGTGCATTGATTTCATTGCCTCACTCCCATCCCATTCCAATAATTTCAAACTCAAAAAAAAAAGAAAAAAGGGAAAAAAAGAAGGTAAGAAAATCAACAACAGAGCACCAGGCTCAAACTCATAAAAAGATCACCCTTCCTGCTAACATATGAATAAAAGATATTGCATTACAGTCATTTTTCTTCCAGTGTGCTTTCCCAGTTAGCTAATCTGAACGATACAGTGTCATTTCATACAGCAAATGTGTTCTTTATTAACCAACAGACATTCTAGTCAGACTGTGTTGCTTGCCAGACGGAGGTGATTGTGTTATCTGTGAGGCCGGCTGTGCAACTCTCCGCTGGGCTCCTGCAGCTCGAGGATTGTCCCTTACCTCTCCACTACCCCGAGCACTGCTTCTCCCCTGCACTCTAATTGCCTCCATTACTGTATCTGCAGTCAGATAAAATGCTAATTTCACAGCACATTAATTTCTCCAGGCTGAACAATAAGCAACACAAAGCCCAGGCCGCCTGTCTTTGCCTGGGCAAGCATGTCTGCAGCGCTGGGCTCCTTCCCAATGGTAGAGGAGTGAGAGCACCATTATGCACAGGTCAATGAAATGAAGGAAAAATCCATCGATTCTACATTTGAAAAGAAAACACAGGAGAAGGGCTGGGACAGGGTGATTTATCAGTCTCAGACCGAGTCTGGCAGTCGGGGCCTGGAAAATGCTGAGGAGAAATGCTCCATCCTCATTGGCCTGCTTCGGCCAAACCATAATACAGTAACATCTGTCTATAAATACATATAGCTTTCCAATCTTTTACCTGTAACATGATACGACTTTTTTGAAATAAGATCTCGGTTGTAGGGATTAAACTGTAACTCAACTTAAACTGATCTGTTGTTGACATTCGGAGGATTTATAACATTACTCTATCTCCGATCTACTTAAGCTTTATGGGGCTGATGTTGCTAATTTCATAGCCGTCATTTTTTCCTTCTGGAGTTCATCGATCATCCCTATTTCTCTTGCTCAGAAGCACCCGTCTGTGTACATCAACCTAATGTTCTCATATTATATGCATGGCTTGATTCCTCCCTCCAGCATCCCCAACTGTCTCTGGATTAGCAAGTCCACACCCCACTTCACAAATCAAAACGTTTAACATAATAGCTCCCATCCTCTAATGGCTACACAACACACTTCATTTATTCAGCCGCACTTTTTAATAAGTCATTATCAAATTCTGCTTAATTCTATTCAGCCCTCCAGAACAGCAAGAGTAGTGAAGGAAGTGTGGTTAACCCTATGCAAAATGTGCATTTGTTTGTTTGTGTGTGTGTGTGTGTGTGTGTGCTTGTGCCAGGAGCGGGAGTGAATCCTGACCCAAGGACAGTCTCTCTTCCTGGGAGAGGCAGATTTCTTCCCTGGAGTGGGGCTGGCCTCCACTCTCTCTGATAAGCTCTTCACATGGAGAGCACCGGGGGGGCTCCGTACGCTGTGCACCAACATAAACAAGTCACATCGAGTCACAATTCAACTCTGTGATTATACAATAGACCAACAAGGGCCGCTGACATACTATCCGTCACTGGTTGGTGATGCTCAGCCACACTGGGTCAAATGAGGACCAGGTGTTTCACTCCTGAAGTCGAGAATAATCTGCAATTTGTTCTTTCCCTAGACTGGTATTGAGCAGACACCCTGAATCCTACATAAAGGATGTGTGAGCATGTCAACGAGCTGATGAGAGACTGAGAGATGAGGGAGCTTTCTATATTTCCAAGTAAAAAAAAAAAAAAAAAAATTGTGTACATCTAGAATTTGAAGTTTGTAGATGCTGGTGAGCTCTCGTGTTCCTCAGTTATAATACATGATG
Source organism: Trachurus japonicus (assembly GCF_045865225.1). Lineage (NCBI taxonomy): Eukaryota > Metazoa > Chordata > Actinopteri > Carangiformes > Carangidae > Trachurus > Trachurus japonicus. The sequence goes on from NC_140912.1 coordinate 14,279,416, forward strand.
ACAGCTGTCGCAAAAACATCCCCACTTTCTCACCCCAGCCACCTCATCGCAGCCTGTAGACAGCAGACATGTACACAATACTAAACAGGAAAATGATGGGACTGAAATAAACTTGTTTAAGAAGGTGTTTTCTTCCCTACAGCAGGAAATGTTTTGAGCAGGAGCCAAACTCAGGTCAGGACAGTCGCACGGCTCTGCCTCACTTTAATGATGTTCACTTCCTCTGTGTCAGGCAGGCTAATGTTTTACCAGCTCATAAACAAACACATCATATATACATATATGTTCTAAATATTTAACATATCGTAGATATCAATCAACTATCAATCAGCCTGTTGCGTGTTAATTTAGAATCACGGTTGCCTGCCTGAAGCGAATATCAGTGTTACAATTACACAGCATTTATTAGCAAGTATGGCGCCTTACAGATCTAATGAATCACTCGCTCCTTTCCACTGTTTGGCTGTTGCACCTGAACACACATTGCAAATATGCTAATTTACATTCTACACCTGCATGATAGAATACACTATTTGTAATGCAACATCACTGGAAAAAACAAATAACCAGCCAACCGTTTGCATGCTACTATAAATCTGTTCAGATGGTCTAAATACGTACTGATACAACATGTAGTGTTAACCGATATGAAGCTGCAACTGGATTGAAATGTTTTTTGCTCTTTGAGGCGGAGGCCAACAAAACCACTGCAGATTGGTGAAATCACAGCTTTTCAATCTTAGTCGTCCACTCAGGCCACTTTCTGACTTGCCGCCATCTCCTTTAAAACACTCTCATTCGGCCAAACAGCTCCTGTTAAAGATCAACGAGTGCAGACAGAGCTGGACTCACTGCAAAAAAAACTGTGGGGAACCGTTTAGTCCCAGAAACACTCAGTGACGGCCAAACAATGCACAACTGGTATATGTCAGAGCCTTACTTCCCTGGCAACAGCCAACTGACGAAACATTATCAGATGAAATTATAAACATTTGCTGAGGGCGGCAGATCTGCATGGGTAACCTTGGCAGTTACAAGCAGGGGACGACATCATCGTTGGTGAGTTACATCAGTGTGCGCAAGCATGAGCTTTCTTTAAACTTCTGTGTCAGGTGCCAATATTTCACATGTTCTTTTAATTTAAAAATCAGCCCCTTTTCTCCTCTATGGCAACTTCCTTAACAACAAATCAAACATCATAAAACACAGCATGGAGGTCATTTATTCACAATAAAATCCTCATGCCAAGCTGCTCCATGTATAATCACTTTATTAATTTTATCAGCTATTCATAAAACATAATATTGTACAGTAATAAATGAAATATCAGTAGAAGAAAAAGTACTTTTCATCATTGTGGTGTAGTTTTTGAAGGAATTTCACAGCTAGATTTCAATGTATCTGAGCATATTTAACACACAGGGACTCTAAAAACATAGATTAAGTGAAACTATTTGAAAATTAAATACAAACCATCTAATAATTCTTCTGTACACAGCATGTGTGGTTTAGACCACAGCAATACAAATGACGGTTCGTGTTTCCTCTTACAATAACAGAAATCCCTCAGTGTCTAATGTAAACTTGCACAGTGTTACAAGTATAAACATTCTTACTTGAGAATTTCAAAATGTTTACCATCCACAGAACTGGGATGGAACTGAATATCTATTAAAACACGGTGAGCTAGTGAAAGGCTTAAGTGTGGCAGACCCGAGTTACATCATACTGGAGTGGTTATTAACCCCCTGTTTCTGAGGCCTGTTATGGCAAGTCTGTGTGGTTCCTCCTGTTTCCATTCAAACACTCTGAGTGCTGTGGAAGTGTTGACAGACTGAGCACGCCCGCACTGGCTGGCTGGCTGGCTGGATGGCTGGATGACTAGCTGGCTGGCTGGCTGGCTGGGGACTGGGTGGGGTGGCGAGCGAGCGAGCAAGCAAGCCTGCCGGAGGGGAGGGAATGAGGATAGGAGGCTGGGGCCACACGCTGCACGAGGGACAGCGAACAGACAAGCTCTGTTAACTCTGCATCTGGGTATGCATGGGCAGACGCAGTGCTAACATCTTCAGATAGTGTTTATCAATCGAGATGGTGTTTATCAAAGAGCGCGGAGGATGACTGATAGATAGATTGAGAGGTGGGTGTCTCTGGAGTGGAAGTCACTCGGTGGATGTTTGAGAAGTGGTGGCAGGTGGGATGCCACGATGCCTGCCTGCATGCCTGCATGCCTGCCTTCCCCCCCTCCCCTAATTAAACCATTACTGCAGGGCGTGGAGACTTGGAGGGTATTACATAATGCACTCCAATGTGCTGGAATGGGCCAGTCCCAGTGGACAGCAGGCAGTGAAAAAGACAGACAGAGAAAGAGTAGAGGAGAGAGGCATTTGAGGCATTTGAGATTAAGTCCCTTTCATCTTCAACCAGACTCATATTTCCTAAAGTTAAGTACTAGATGAAGACGGTGCGATTACTCTCTCCCTCTCCGTCTCTCTTTCTCTCTCTTTCATTCTCTCTTTCACACACTTTTGCACACATACACACTCTCTCTTGGTCTCTCTCTATCTCGCTCTCTTTCTCCCTTTTTTTTTTTGCCTTTAGTGGAGGACTCACGAAATGTGCATTCAAATGCAATGTGGAAGACTCAGGCTCCCAATCCCCAGTGCTAAATACAGGAATTTCTAAGAATCACAGTTCAAAAAGGAGGCACTTAGCTATCTGCTCTCACATTTCACAAGAGAACCAGAGTCAATGGCTGGGCTAGGATGCTTATAGTAGATGCTTCAACATGGAGTGGATCATCTCAAAAGCTGCAGTGTTGCCTAACCAGACACCGAGGGTTATTTGTTGCTGTGCTCATACAAAATACAATTAATTAAAACAAACAGATGTGGAAATAAAGTGAAAGAGGATCACAATTAACATCTGGTATCCACTGGGAAACTATTTTCACTCATGGAATCAAAAAAAAAAAAGGAAGAAAAAGACCCGACGGAAAAAATGTGTTGCGGCAAGAGAAGATGCAGACATGTGCTTGTGTTTAACGCAGCATTTCCCTGATTTACACAGAGCAGATACGCATCACACTCACACACAGTCTTTCAAACAGTTTGCATACCGAGCAAACACTTTGGTCACACAGCGGGCTACACCTGAGAGAGGCCTTCTGCAAAATCATCTTTTCCCTAAACAGTTTCGTGATCTCACCATCACTCAGCATCTCCCGTTCACATTTCCTAACTGATCAGAATGCGTAAAAACAAACAGCAAAAGCTCAGACAGGCCACATGCGCATGAGTAGATGGATGTATTATACTAAAAGTCTCAAGTGTGATGGAATTGTTTCAGCCAGATACGAGGCAGGAGAGTAAATCACTATGATTGCTCACAAACAGCCGGATTCAGTCGAGATACGCTCAGGTTGGGGAGCTATCACTCAACCCCCGAGAGACAGAACACTCAAATCCGCTCTCTCTGAGCCTTCTCCATGTCAAGTGGATGGGGGGGGTGGTGGTGGTGGTGGATGGGGGGGGTGCTATCATGACATGAAAAATATCTATTCTCTGGCTCCAATCACACAGGCCCTCATATGATTAAAACATCGCAGCAATCAAGCAAATTCCTGATTGTGTGTTTGTGTGTGTGAGGGAGAGAGAGAGAGATCTCCACCAGGGCAGGTCTCCTCCACTCAGCTGTGTTTGCTGAAATAAATCCTGCATCTCCAGTGGTGCCAGACAGCAGGCGCTGTCTTTGCCAGCTGTCTGCCATGCCGCTCTGCTCCATTCTACTCGCCGTTTGCTGCCGTGACTGCTGTCCGACGCTCAGCACTCAGCCCCTTGTTTTCATAACAGTTCCGGCACGGACGGCTGGCACAGCTGTTCTGTGGGTCCCCACGGCCTTTTAAAAAAGGCAATAAATCAATCTAGGCACTCAATACAGGCGGGAAATTGACCAATTAGAGTGGCCCAAGATGCTTATGTTCAGGCGGACGATTTTACAAATTGGCTATCTATTTATACCAACACAGGCACTCCACGAGAAAAAATTCACTGGCTGCAGTCAGTGCATTAATGCTTCTTTTTTTTCTCAGGCAATAGACACCACATCTTAGTATTCTGAGGCCCTGCTGCTTAATCACACACAGTCTTTGTATAGCGACTACATTCTTAGTAACTCCCACTGTCTCTATTAGCAACACAAAGAAAAGATGTGATCAAACATCAAATGGTGTACATTTTTTTTGTTTGTTTTTATACTTTGTGCAAAAACTAAATATGGTCTTGTGAAGGCCTCGAAGTAATGAGGTCTTATTAGCATGTAGACTTGCTTTGACAAAGCCTAATGAGAGGGGGCGGCCCAAAGTGTTCCTTACAACTGCTACTAAGCAGTTTACTTGAATAGTGTGTCAGAGTTTAACAGGCAATCACTCACCACGCTATAAAATATACAGGTGAAGACAATGCTGTGTTATAGCATGAGTTTAAATGATGACAGCACTTAATGGTTACTGTGTCTTTTAACAACATACAGTAGAATATTCTTCTTATATTTTCGATCCTGTTCTCTGAGCCTAATACAGTGGCTAAATGAGATGCACAATTTATTCAGTATGTACAGCTTCTTTATAATTACAGTAAAGCTTCAACCCTGTTGTATTTCAGTTCTTGTATCATTTTGTGATCTACAGGCCTGTTGCCTGTCTAACACCTTTCTTCTCCCAAAACAGAAAATGAACTCGATTAGCAGCTACAGGTGCGCTGGCATCTGTTAGCAATCTGTCTGTGTACTGGCTTTTTTTTTTTTTTTTTGCTCTATATAGAAACAATTTATTGGAAGCCTTTTTATTAAGCAGCATGAACATCTTCCTGATGCCTCTGCTGCATGATTATCAATCTCTAGGTAACAATCAAATAACAGGCTGCTCACACCTGCACGGCTGTATCTCCATATGCTGATCTCAGAACAGGTAACAGAGTAAGTTAGCATCCCCCCCCACCACCACCACCGCCACTAGAACTGGCTGATGCAACGCTCGGGCTAAATCATGCACAAGATCCAGAAACAAGCCACAATGGTGGTTTTGTAGAGCCGCTGGCTAAACGTGCTGAGGCCTAATTAGTGCTACTCTGTAACAAAGTCCACTGACTACATACTGAAGAATGCCATGAGCACAAGCAGCAGTCCCTTATGTTATGCTAAGTAGAACTCCTGAGCATCATTATCATTCATAGTCTACTTGCCTGCAGACTCATTTATGCTTACATGTCACTTTCCCTCCATACAGTCTAATCAGCTGATTAACACACACACACACACGTACGTACGTGTACACACACACACACACGTACGCACACACAGGCACGCAGTTAAGACTTTAAAGGTTACTGTCCTTATCCTGAGTACTTAATCTAGATAACCCCACATAGCAGGGGTTATCGAGATTAAAATAAACAGGAAATGAAAACAAATAGGCCTGTGTTGTTTTTCTCCCCCATTCTTTCTCCTAAAAAGGATGGCCTGTGGCTCTTTAGCTGCAGCAAGGGAGAAAAACCCCACTGCTTACACTATGACTCAATCCCCTCAGTTCTCAGCCTGGCACGACTCACTGGCCAGTCATTTGCGTCTTTCATTCTATGTCTGCAGCAGTGTGCATCGTTCACAACTGGGTTCAAGAGTTAGATTTGTTCTCAACAAATTATATCACTTACAAAAAAAAAAAAAAAAAGAAGAAGAAAAGAAAAAAAAAAGTTGGTTTTACTGCATTTTTAGCACAAACTGTGGCAGCACTGTTCGAAATATTTAAATAATATAACAGGGTTCAAACACTTCCATTTTGATGCTATCAATTACCCTCTTTATTCCTCAATTCCAACCCCTTAAATATTAATATGATTCCATAATGAGGCTGAGTGGTCGGAATCACTCACTGTCCCTCAAGGCAGCTTCGCAGTGGACGAGTGCACAGACCTCGCTTGATGAATAAAACCATCCCATTAAGCTACACTTCACCACTCATACATGCCTCCGCTGAAATTTTGTCTTCCTCTTTGTCACATGGAACAAAATAAAAAGGCTCCATGCTCAGTTTGCAGGTGCCTCCTCTAATAACCACATTCTTCACCTGGTGTCTCAGAGCCACATGCTGCCAAGTTAGATTTAATACATTGTAATAGGCGCATGTGTGTGTGTGCATGCGCATGTTATATATCTGTATTTCCTTGTGTGTTTATGAGCGTTTTGTGGTCTCATGGCCAGGCCACTCAGCTGTAAAACACGAGTATTCAAGGAAGAGAGCATAAACAAAAAAACTCAATATACGAGCAAAACAATTACCAGCAAAATATTTGCTCCCTTTCTTCTCCCAGCCTCTTCATGGGCTTGAAAAAGAGTCTTTCATGCTTCCAAATGAACTGTATGATAAATTCTACGGGGTCAGTGGTTTACAGGCGAGGGGGGACCTTTCAATTACAGCCTGATGAGGCCTGAAAAGAGACAGTCCTCAGTGGAGTGCACAGAATGAGAAATGAGATGCTTAAGATCACTGAAATTGTTACATTTCAAAAAGCAATTTTCTTAAATTGCTGAACAAGTTACTAAAATCAGACACCCAATTAGGATCTGATTTTGGAGAGTGGAATTAAAGGAGTGGCTCTACTATCAGCACTGTCTGGGGTACAGGCAACCGTTGCTCATCTCCACAGCGCCGCTTTTATGTGTGGGACCCCATATCACGCAACTCACACAATCTAATTAGCTCCTCTCAAATGGAAGAACACTCATTTTGAAATGCAGCTAAAACACGACACAAGATAACTTGGGCTGCTGTTATTGTCGCATTTATCGACAGATCCTCCCTTTCATGTGTCATGTGAAAATGAGTAGCCATGCTACTGAATCATCACTATTTAGACAGTCAGCTAATACACTGTGAAATGAGCACCACTTCACCATCACAGAGCAAAATAAATCACGCCCTGAATAGAGCCCCTGACAAGAGCGTATATTATTTCTATAATACTAGCAGCTTGATACTTCTTGTAATAGTGTATTAGGAAATGATCCTCTCTTGAAACTGCACTGACCTTTCACTGAGCAACTTAGCATAATATCCTTCAGAGAAATTAAGCGACGGCAGAATCTGCTACTTACTTACAAATTCAATAGTTACATAAAGCACTTCCTTATGCGAATGCATGCACACATACATATACAGTTTTTAGAGTATGTACGCTCAGAGGCATACCGACAAACTGAGACGTGCGGATTCACCCAGACACACACACAGACACACACACGCACGCATGCACGCACAAGCGGGAAGACGAGGCAACCAGTGAACCATGAAACATCTTCATCCATCTCTGTTCCCATGGCAACAAGTGAAATCATATTCCTTTAACAACTTTGTTCTCCACTCAAAAATGTAACCATCTGCTAAAAACATATAGTCACACAGAAAAGTTATGTGATGAATATTTTAGGGGGCTTTGCTATGGGCTGCAGGCATTATGGTCCCTGGCCAACGTCTTCCTTCGAGGCAGAAAACAGCCACATCCTCCCCCACTCTGGATGATGCTGAGGATGATGCTTCTTCAGGAGAGTCCTGGCTGCTCACACTCCTGTACGGCTATAATTCTTCCACCACAACGCCACAGAATTATAGCTGACCTGTCTTTTTCCTGTTACAGCCAAACACAATTTGTATCACAGTGTATTTATAGTTTCAGGTTTTATCTTTCTGTAAGGAAACATTTCTCTCCAGCATCCAGCACGTGTATGTGTTCTAAAACTGTCTGTAATGACTAGATTGATATCTAAGGTATCTAAGAACAATTTATTATAATTAACTTCAATTCAGTTTTGCAATATAAAATCATAATTGAATTAGGAAAAAGGCTTCAAAGAGTCTATTAAAACAAATCCTGTACAAATTTGCAAACTGTGGTCAACATATCAGCATGAGCCCTTTTAAAATGTTATACTGATTTTAGATTTGGTTTGTTTTTGTGTGTTTGAGAGAGCTCTCTTGGTCCTTTTTTCCTCTAGTGTTCATCAAATGCAGACTAACTTACTGAGAGATGAAAAACATCACATTAAATACACTTCTCTCTGTGTATTACTGCAACATATCTACAACACTCAGTCTCAACAATTTCCTTTCACAAAGCTGATTACCAATCATGCCATCCGGTTCTGAATGAGCCTGATGATAATAATAATAGCATTTTTACACCTGAACAGAATTGATGATGCATATTTCACAGTAGCGTAATCAAAGGAGAAAAAAAAGGTGTCTTAATAATTTCCCAATACCATCTTCAATGGAACTGCTTGGAAGCGTGAAGTTACTTTCACTCAACTTTTGAACCATGAAATTATCTATTCAGAGCTATTAGAGACGATGATTTCATAACATGTAAATTCAAAATGTTTAAAGCACATGTTGCATGCACTGTGACTACACAACACTGGCAAACACAAAAGTTTACTTCCAGTGTATCCGATTTTAAGTTAATTAAAGTTACCCACTTGTTAATGAAGTTAATGTTGGTGTAATGCAATTAGGCTAAGACATTATGAGCCTGACCGGTAGCACAAAACACAATCCTATTGTTAACTGCGGTCACTGTATTCTTAGCAAGCAGATGACATGAGTAGGCAAGTTAGGTTGATAACTGTTATTTTACCATTATAATGCCAATATTAATTAGATAGAATGCTATCATCTTAACCCATTTACTGTCAGCAAGCTAATAACTTAATATGTGATGTTTGAAAAACTGAAGAGAAAATCACAATTTGCTAATCTGTCTATTGTACTGTTATCAAATATTTAACTATACTAATTAATATCAATAAGTTTACATCACAACATGAATAAACATTTATCAGTGCGGCTTTAAAATGTATCCATAGGTAAACATTTCTGTATTCTTACTTATGTGCATCCAAATGACATGTGTCTTTTATCCTAGTGTAGGTATAACATTTAAAACACAACCCTGCCTTGGGCTGTGATTCAGCTATGTGATTCCCTCCTCCTTCCCCAACGAGTTTCAGTTTAGCAAGTTAGCGTGCTAACGTAACTAAATACACCCTAACAGGTGGAAACGATTGCCCATGTTGGAAAAAACAGACATAAACAAGATAAATCTGTTCCATCGTGTATTTATAAACTAATATGAAACTAAATTCAAATTCAACAGCTATAATCAACCATGTTTATCATTCCATTTTTGTGAGTCCAAATGTCAGATGTGGTACTCGGCTCTGCATCGTGCGCTGCCAGAAAACATGAAGATCTTGTGGGACCAGTAAAAGAGACTTTAAAATTTGCAATCGCCAAAACAGCAAATTTTATGGACCTCTTCTTTAGATGGAACTTGAGAAATCCGGCTGTTAAAGTTCAGCACAGATTGTAAATTCGTCCATCGTCCACTCTCTTAAAAGTGTACCTCACTTGCCTCTTTTACAAAACAAAGAAGGAAGAAAACTGATATGCATAGCAAAGTATAATGATACTACAAAGGTCCTGTGATGATGGCGATGCTATGGAGCAGTGAACACACTCCAGACAACAGCTTACACCACTCTCACTCCCAGTCTGGACCGGTGCCAGAGAGCTTCACATGGGCTGAAACCCCATCGTTACCAGTGGGTTCGCGCCTTGTGCAATACATCACGTGTGGACAGGACACTGCCGAGGAATAAAAGGGACAAGTGAACCAGTATATTAAGTACAACAGCATCCAATCCATAAAAGTCAGCATTAATAGCCAGGCCGGCCATTTAATATTTCATCTACAATGAGGCCAATTTAGAGGAGTTGAAATGAGCTGTTGGAAACATGCCCATTTTTTAGCACCGTGTCACAAGACACAGCCACATTATTTATTCCCCCCTCTGCCCCCTTCACCTGCCAGAATTAATGGCTCACAAAAAGCTAATTATCCGGTTTAATCTGGATTATAATGTATGTTCTCCTGACCAACAGCAACAGTTTGTGAAGCATATGTAGCGAGTCTGTGGTGTTCTGCTGACCTCGTGTCGAACATTACTCTGGAGGACTGACACTCTACACAGCAGATGGGGGAAGACCAAGCTCACTGTGTTCAGGAGGAGAGTTAAGAGTCTGGCTTAAACAACTCACATTAACACCACAGCCAACACATCTGTTTCATCCTGTGGCTATACTTGAATTCCACTCATTTTTATCTCACCACTTACTGGTTGTCTGGGAACAACTTTCAACACGCCTGACCGAGCCAAAGAAGTGGCACGTAGTCCAGAGGAAATGTTTGCCTTGTTGTTTTTTTTGTAATGAGAAGTTCAAGTTCAACCACAGACATGTAATGGACACTATTGTGAAGTGCAGAGGCTCCTTTTTATCCTTATTTATTTGTATTTTGTGTGGAGTGGAATTTGCATTCCCCCTGAACCCTCACACACAAACTTGGAAAATAAAAAGAACTCAATCCAGCCAACTAAAAAAAAAAAAGAAATAAGAAATGAATAAAAAACAAAGGGGCTTTGTCTAGTGATTTTATAACATTACAGCACAGTATCTAATGAACTGTGAGGGGAAAATCCACCAGAACTTTGGCAGAAAAGGTGTCAGTTATGAAACAAGTTGAGTTCAATTCACCTGCTGTCATTGCAACATCAGTGGCACCTGTTGAGTTACTAATGAGTGACTAATAACACGTGTTTAAGGTGTGTCTTTAAAACAAAAAGAGTTATCTGCCTTAATGTTACAACAGTGATATCTCCCTGTGTCTACAGTAGTAACACTGACACCTGCTGGGAGAGGAGTGACTCCTGGCTTCATGCAGGGACAGGTAGAGGATTCACCTGTACCTGGTTTAAAAAAAACAAGATTTACCTTCAACCTGCTAACAAGAAAGCTATGTGGAAGAGTTTCATTAACATTTCATCCACTTCTATGTTCACTTTTTCTCAAACTAATGGCATCGTAAATTCATGCAAGCTGCGGTGGGATGGAGGGGGGGTTTGTGGTAAGTGGTGGGCCCAGGATTTTAGCTTAAATACAAATAGTATATCTATCCTTCCCTTGTTGACTGCATCCTTAGGCTTAGAGACAACTTAAAGTAAATCTTACCCCTTCCCTCCACCCTTTTACCACAGCTCTGGAGAGTGGAGGTGGCAGCGAGGGGGGAGGAATAAATCATTTGGCACTTGAGGCCCCGTGAGGAGACCAACTTTGCCTGTAAAATAATCACAAATACAAGTGAAAATGTTCCATTTTGAACAGCATGCTTCCTAATGTAAAAGTGGCAGGTGGCATATTTCAAGTGGGCTTTGATTGATCCCCAGCTGTTTGTAAAATTGTCCGTCGTCACAGAATTCAGGTCAGAGTGATAAGCATTGTGGGCACTCCATCTGGGAGTGATGTTCACATGTTCTCATTCAGATGTCTGTGTGCTACACTGCTCCACTGGGGAAGGGGCAGGCCGGCGCCACCGTGCCAAACACAACCGTGGACGGAAAAAAAGAAAGAGAAGTTTATGAGCAGACACAAATCAGATTTGAGATACGTAATGTAAATTAATCCTAAAAAAAAATGTTTATAATTATTGCTACTTAAAAAAAAAATGAAGCATATTTTTCCAAGGTCTGGTCTCTCCACAGTCTGTCTAAAAACAAGTGTAACTTAATAATTATAACTAGGCCTCAGCATTAGCGTTATGGAAAATTAGACACAATCCTTTTCTGCATTAAAGTGATCGGGAAAACTTTAGGAGCAACAGCTGTGGAAAAGCAATTGCAGTGTAAAACAAAGTAACATTAAGAAGATGGCAGCTATTTTTCCTGCTTTTTTTGTTTGTTTTCTAACATTCCTCTTTTATTTTTTCTGCCAACCTGGCAAATAATCAAAGCCTCCAACAAAAGTGGGGAGGGGTGGGGGGTGAAAAATGAAATAAAAACTACATGAGCAGTCATACATTTCTAATGGGAGTCTTTTAATCTTGCAAGGGAGACTTTCAATAGTGAATTAGTCTTTTTTGTATTCCTTTAATGCTTCCAAGAGAAATATATGCAAATCTCTGGCTAATGCTAACAGCAGTGACAAAGGAGCCAGTTCTTCCCTGCTACACTGTGTTACCCAGCCGGCAGTGCAGCAGTGGCCAGCATAATGCCTCCAGATTCCAACAAGGCCTCCTGGATCAAAACCAGTAATGAATACATGTGGATGTTCTCGGAAAGAAAGATTTCTATCTTCTAGCAGCCACCACCTTGGTCAAGGCTTTCTATGTTTTTCTAAGCCTCACCAGGATACGATTTCAACCACTAGTGCACTGAATGCTTTTCGACAGTGCAGATATCTCCATCTTTTTTTTTTCTCTGCTTAAAAAAGAAAACATCTGACATGTTTGAAAGAAAGTCACCATGCTTCTGTTTAAAAAAAAGAAAAAGAAAACGACAAGAGCATGACAGGTTCTTGCCTTTTAAAATTGCAAATGTATATTTAAGAGAGTCCGTTTAAATAATGGCATGTACAAATAGGGAATAGCATAAATATTGCACTGTATATCACAATTAAAACATAATCATAATTAGTATTCACCTGCAAAACATTTAGTTGTCAGAACACATGTTTTTTTTTATCCTGCACGTTTTTCTATTGTAATTATTGATGAATTGATAGGAATGCATTGCCAAATGATACTTGATGACACACAATCAAAACACATTGATGTAGGCATTTGAAATCCATCTATTTTCATTTTGAGGGCCTGCTTGGCAAAGTCTAAACATGGTTAACTAGTAGAGGCAGAGTTAATCCTTTTATCTAGATCCCTGCTGCAGGGGATCCCAAACGCACTCTGATTAAAAAAAGAAACGTGGGCAATGAACAGTTTAAGAATCATGGGCCCTAAACAGATAAAGGCGGAACATCTTGTTGCTATGGCAGTGCATATGGAATGACTGGCGACAGTTCTCTCCTCGTCTAATATATTCACATTATTTATGAAATATTTTATAAGTAGCATAGCAAATGCTAAATATAAATCCCAAGGAGATGCTCTGTGCCTTTCCAGCTGGAGTTGTGGAATGCCAGTGCCCGTGTTACACAGCTTCTTCTTTGGAAAGGCTGGGTGTTTGTTCACAAGACACACTGCTTTTGATTCCCCCATCCTCCGATTCTTCAATAGGCAAAAAAAAAGTAAAAAAAAAAAAAAGAAAGAAAGAAAGAAAAGAAAAAAGAAACCTCAATCTTTTTACATTGGCAGATAGAAACCATGAACAAAAGAGACAATTTGATCTGCTCATGTGGGAAATCAGATTCCCGTCAGAGATTTATCCAATGCACTCCAGGATACCAGTAAAGAAAGAATGGCCAAAAAAAAGAGTCTAAGAAATTATAATATCATATAGAATATGTACATAATAGGTACAGTGCATTCACAAAGTATTCAGACCCCTTCACTTTTTTTGTATCATATTAATACTTTTTCCCCCTCATCAATCCACACCAGTACTAAGCCCCACACTTGGGTCACAGCAGCAAGTATGAGTAACACAAAATAACAATAAATAACAGGTAATATGATACAGCTCTTTTGCAAAAATTTTCAAAATGGCAGTATATGAAGTATGATAATTGTAACGAGAAAGTGAAAACATAATTTCTGAATTTATTTTGTATATATTTGAATATATATTTTGCATATTTGAATATATTTATTAAAAATGAAAAACTGAAATATCACATTAACATAAGCATTCAGACCTTATTACTAGTTGAAGCCTCAAGTCTTTTTAGGTATTTTCAAACATCTGTATGTGAGGTTTTTTTTCTTTTTTCCTCTGTGTAGCTCTCTACAAATCCTCTCAAGCTGGTTGGATCAGACATTTTCATGTGTCTCTGGAGATGTTTGATTGGGTTCAAGTCAGGACTCTGACTGGGCCACTGGGTTGTTGGCAGGTAAAGCTAAGCCTCTGCACCAGGTTTTTGTTAGAACAAGAACATCTATTGCTACCACCACCATCACACTTCAATGTTGGGATGATAGGTGATGATGGGTGTCTGGTTTCATCCAGACATAGTGCCTAGAATTGAGCCCAAACAATCTTGACTTTATCAAAACAGATAATCTTGTGTCTCATCTTCTAAGAGTTTTTTTTCTCTCTCTCTCAGTCTATCACTGCAGAGAGGTTTCTGTCCAGCCACTCAGCCCTAATGCCCAGCTCAGCAGAGAGGTACAGCGATGGTTGTTTTGCTGGAACTTCTGGAGCTCAGTCATTTGATCATTGGATTCTTGGTCACTGCCTATCTTAGTCAATTGTTCAGTTTGGTGTTGCAAGGAACCTTATTCATATTCATCATATTGGAAGATCAATCTTTCCCCCTCATGACTTGGTTTTTACTCTGATTTACACTGTCTGCTGTGAGATCTTCCATATGGTGTGTGTCTTTCCTTATCATGTCCATTCAGTTGCATTTACCGCAGGTGGACTCAGTGTATAGAAACATCTCAAAGATAATCAAGAGAAATGGGAGAAACCTGAGTAAAAATTCAAGCAGAAGGTCTGAAAACTTATGTCAATGAACTGAATGTTTCAGTTTGTTTTTATTAATTTACATAATTTTAAACTTCAAATTTCACTTTGTTATTACTCTGTATTGAGAGTAGATTGATGAGAGAGAAAAAATAACAAAGTGAATATGTCTGAATGCAGTGTGAACTGGATAAAGGGCAGAAGTCTCAGAAATATCCCTACAATTATTCTTCTCTAATAGCAAAATGAAAAATATTCAGCAGAAGCAGCAATTGAAGAAGAATGGATTTTAAAGGCACACGGTTCAGACCAGACAGATGTGAACTAGACATCCGGAGTATAGGACACGTCACCCCCTCCACCCCCCTCGTCTAGTCGTTGTGACAGAGCAGGACAACTGCACTGCTATTTCTCCTGTCAATACTCTCCCAGCATCCATTTTCACCTGGCTGACACCTTTTACTGGTCAAGGGATGAATAAATCACACTTAGTGTACTCCCCTGGTAGTTTGACTAAAAAAAGGATATCAACATGAAGGAGGACTGCAGTGTTTTCCTGTCATCACTGCCCCTGAGGTACGGTGAAAAATTACCGTTGATAAAATATCATTTTTCAAAGAGCCTTATTGCTCTTTTAATCTATCCGCCACAATGGATGGCTTCTGGGATGTGTTTCATTTCATCTGAACACAAACAATCTTTCAAAGGGCTTAATAACAGTTACACAAATGAGAGTCATTAATTACCTGCTAATGGAATAATAGATGTGCCATCTAGTGCAGCTCTGCAACAGGAAAGGTGTGGAGCTTAAAAAAAAAAAAAAAAATTATCTAGGACTCCACTTGTCTTTGAGCTTCATTAGTGCTCCAACACAAGCCCCATAATGCAAATACAGGCACTAAAATATGCTGATCATATTCTCTCTGATACTAGTTATCTGTTTACATAATGATAGAAAAATTCACGAGTGGGAATCATTTCAGCTGCATAGAAAGGGCAAGGTAAAGAAATAATGCAAAATGTGCTGTGCTTTGAATATTATTGAGGAGAATCCTCAGAAATGTTTTATGGTTATTTTTGTTTTTTTCTCCACATTAATGTATTTTGTGGAATTCCTGCAATAAGCTGTAATTGCTGTTTAAATGCATCCCTTGCATTCATCTAAATAAATTACTTGAGCCTTATATATATATAAATATATAAAATCTTTTTGCAAATGATACCGACTGTGTGCCACTTTGACTAGATGACAACAACTTCTACGACTGAGGGAAGAGTTTCGCTTTGATTATCAAATGGGATCTGACTGATGTGACACACTTGCAGTCAAAAATCGCATTAATCTTCCTGCGGAATCAAAAACTAACACACAGGTATTTTTCATCCTAACCTTACTGATAAAACTAACAAATAGAGATGGATTTAAGGGGAGAAAAGAGTAGTTAATGAATGATGAATTAGAGTCGAGGGGAAACATCATAAATTCTGTCAAGACGCTGTTGTCTGCCGGATGATAAACAGCACTGTTGGATGGAATCTGCCTCTCTGTGTATCTCTCAGACGCTGGCTGCCACTTTATCTCTTCCATCCTGCTAGATTACACCTCCAGGGTTCAGGTGGGAATCAATCATTGCTATTATTACCTGAAGTCACAAGATGCATCTATCACCACTAAGGTTACCATAACCTCAATATTAACAGAGGAAAAGCCCCTCTAATAAACAGCAGAAAGGATGGGCTGGCTGGTGGGATTTCATCTTCCTTTCACTTTTAATAAGGCACTCAGAGGAATAAAGATTACAGGCCATATTTAGCATGCAGAACAAATCAGGCTCTTCCAGGCTCTTCCTCTCCTCCACTTCTCATTCTGGTTAGTCATTAAGACTGAGGAGGAGGAAGAGAGAGAAGAGAGAAGAGAGGGGGGGGGTTCTGGTGTGGAGAGGCGTTCCCTGGTTCAGCAGTCATGCTGCCGCGCTCTGTGTTCTTCTACTGCCTGCAGCTGCTGTTAATAAGACTCTTCTAAGGCCCAATATGTGTAAACTTAGTAGTGAGTCTCCACATGCCTCTGCAAGCCTGGGTACGGTTAGATCACTGGCACTCTCAGGCCTCTATACTGCACCACCACCAGACGGATCCAGTGGAGGAACAGTGGTTAAAGTCCTGAGGACACAACCCTGTTAATGTTCATCCTCTTTTATAAGCCACCATTATACAATGGTGTCTCTGTAAAACAAGATGCAGAAAGAGAGTGAGCATCAGGGCAAAAATGGCTAAGCTTCTTTGAGGATTAATGGAATTTAGTCAAGTAGGAGTCTGTGAGTGCATTAGAGCAACTGACATGGGGTCATGGCACTGCTGAGTGTTTTCACACGCCACCCCTGACATGAATCATTCATTGACATTCAAATGAATATCATCAGCCCAATGAAATATCATTAACCACCGCTAAAGTCATTCCATAATAATATACCTCCAATTAAACTATGATCAGAGCATCAAGCCTGATAATAGATTCCTACCAATTAAGTTAGAAATATATTCAAAGGACTTTTCACTTTGAAACCAGTTTTGTTATTCCCCTCGACATCCAACAACAGCACTCATTACAGTGGCTCCAAAACTAGAAATGGAGAGACCATGTAAATATTTAAAACCCTCACAAATATATAAATATTCATTCCAGAATGATTTGATGCGCTAAATAAATAATCCCTTGTTAAATAAATGACACCCTAAATAAAACTTTAAAAACAGGATCTGGGGAAATGAAGATGAGATGAATCAGAGGGGAGGATTCTGGCAAGAGGGGACTAAGGGGGAAATGTCAGCTATCACTCCACCCTGTTTGAATTCCTAATGGCAGCCATGCAAACGAGCCAGGCTAATTAAAGCCCAGCAACCAATTAGACGAGCTTTAGCTGAACCTTTTGGGGAGGTACCGAGGCCGAGCCACAGAGGGAGGGAGTGTGTGTGTCTGTGAGCTGGTGGAGTCAACTTAAGGAAAAAAAAAACTCCACTTCACTTCATTCTGTGACATGCTAAAACATACAGTAGCTTATCCCTTCTCTCCAATCAATATAGTGTTGGCCTTTCTCTGTGTTCAGCTTCTCACAGGAGGCGCAGGAAGACAGATACAGATATAAATAAACTAAACGTGAAAACGATTTTCTCTTACCAACAACTGATATAAAGCCCGGTGTGAATAATCTATTACCTTCTATGAAGCAATGAGCAATCGGAGGAATATCATTCATTACGCCCTAATGTCACACACATCCTCAGCAAAGTACAATATCACACAGCTGTTATCGCCCACCCCCCTAACTTTTCTTGTTCTCATCACGCGTTCTGAAATCATTACTGGTTATTGCTTCCGTTGTCTGACCTCCTCTGATAGATGTCTGGTCCTACAAGGCCTGCACTCTTCCCCGCACCACGAACGAGACATAATCTTGGGTGTCGCCTGGCCTATTCTGCTTCCCATTTGACTGCCTCTTGCAGCCTCCCGGCTCTCTGGAGGGCCGGGCCTTTATGCTGCCGGAGCCTGTTCTATCACACACTGGGCTGCAGGAACAGCGCTTTTGTGATGGCTGTGATTAGTCTTTTGTGTTCCCAGGTAGAATTAAGATGAAATTCTACAGGCAGTCATTGTGTTCCTATCTTCAGGACACTCAAAGAAATATGTTGGGTTTTGAAGGGGTGAAATGAAGCCCGCGGGGCCTTGGCAGACCTTGCTCTGTGGGGAAATACACAGTGGAAACACAATGGGAACAATCTTGTCCTTCAGTTTCCTTTTGTGCTCTGCTAAACCTTAGTCAGTGCTGCCCATTTACTGTAGCCTCTTTTTAACAGAGCAGTATTGTCTCACTCTAGTCTGCCTTTCCCTTTTTTGCTAGCTTCTGAGAAAGACCCAAAGGCTGATGAGATGACAGCCGTGACTTTGCCAGAGTCTGGAAGACCCTCAGGGTTTATTACCCACATTCCTCCAAGTGTTGGGTATGCAAATAAAGTTTGAGATGGCGGCTTTCAGATGTGATAATTATGGATTTATTTGTAAGCTGTCACTTCCCTTAATGCTCAGGGACATCAAAATAAGTTCAAATGCAACCATCAGAGAGGATCACATTTGCTAGTGTACCAGAGATTCAAAGAACATGTGATTCTCATGATGCCAAAGGTCTGTCAATAACCACTCATTTAGACAGCAGTGTGCTTTGGAGACCTTCACCGCATGCAGTCCCGCTCAAGAAAGTCTGGTAGAAAATATTTACATTTTCTCATTCGGTTAGATATTCCAACATCAAGGCGCTTTTATCAGCGGGTAACGCACAAACAAAGACAGAGAGCAAATTTTTATTGCCACCTCATCCCCTGAAACAGACTGGAGCTGTGTGCAACTGTTTCAATCAAACCACTGATTAAAAAGAGAAGCAGCTTCACAGACGCCTATGCCGCGGATCGAGACACTTCGGGTTGGATGTTGCAACAGCCCTCTGTTACTGCCCTTATACGCTTTAACATGTGTAGATCACAGCCAGCTTCTCGATAGGAGGAAATGAACAAACACGTAAAGGGGATCAAACCCCTCGAGCGAGGAGTGAAACTATCCAAGTTTTCCCAGATGTCTTAGAGGGACAACAAAGCGCCTCGCTACGGATTGCACACCTATTGTCTTGCGTGACGTGATGCCTAATGGGGGGAGAGTAGGTGAGCGGTTTCCAGCTGCTGTTTCAGCAGGAGAGGGGAAGGCTGGGCAGAGCGCTGAGCTCCGTGCCTACCTGAGAAACCAGCCTTTGCTGCCAGGGCTGCCTCACATCACAGTGTCCGTGATGGGATAAAATGGCTGAGCCTGGAGAGTGCTATCTCCCTCCCAGCTCAATTCTCAGACGCTGGTTGGTCGTCGTCGGCCTCCGGGAGAGTTCTCTGTCATTGTATAAGTGCACATTAAGGCCTGATAAAAAACTATGGAATCCAGCCATCCGTCTTGATTTGCTGGTGTTAGTGAGTGGAGAGTATGATCACTGAATAGCTGCCACTCAGTGGGAGAATACTGCAACTGTAGGGGGTTGGCTTTAAACAAAGACCAACACAATACTACTATTTACAGTACAAATTCACTGATAGGATGAACAATTATTGTCGTTTTAATGATTATTATATGTAAATAAAATGATTTACTTCTTTTGGAAGGTTGCACAAAGATGAAAATAGAAGTAAACAAATCTAATTAGTTTTCCTCTGCAATTTATATCAATATGAATACAAATGTTTATAGTAATAATGTATGAATAAGTGAATGAACCCCACACCTAAAATGTAATTACACTTCTGAGTATTTTCTTAACTTCAGGATACACGTCATGCTTCTGATGCGGTCGCCCACTTACCTGCTTTGTGTTTGCAATTAGGGGACAGGGAATACAATTTAGATTCAAACACACATGGGATCGCGGCTACAGCCAGAAACAAGACAAATACGTCAACGATCTCGGTGCAAATGTGTCATGCAAATACTGTAGCTGCCCCGCTGTTGCACAGTGTGTAGTCGATGCAATTTAAACACCAGAGGGGTTTTTTTGAACAGTCTGATGTATGTTGTTTGGTGACAGCACTTACCTTTATAATAGATTGATGATGGGATGAACACGGGGCACAGGGAGGGACACAGCATCGGAAAGAAAGAAAGAAAGAAAGAAAGAAAGAAAGAAAGAAAGAAAGAAAGAAAGAAAGAAAGAAAGAAAGAAAGAAAGAAAGAAAGAAAGAAAGAAAGAAAGAAAGAAAGAAAGGGAATACATTTATATATGTCTTTGCTGGGAACAGTAGCAGTTATGACAGCTTCTATTAACAAGACAATTTCCAAATCATACAAGTTAAATAAAGCAAAGTGTTCTCCATGCGGGAAAATTGTGTTGTGAATGGCATTAAGATTGCACTTTAACAGCACAGTTCACACATCGTCATAAATCATAGGAAAGCGTGCGGCGGACAAGCAGGCGCCTTGTAGACACGGACCTTAAAACACGTCTGTATTAGCCCTCTGCTGGTTACTATCAGGAACTCAGATGATAAACGATGCACAAATTCCTCCTCTTTATTACGGTGCAGTCTGTTCATTGCAAAGTAAATGAAATGTAATGATAAGAATCAGCGCAATGACAAACCGAGGTTAAATAGTGTACCCTACTGGCAAATACGTGTGTTATACTGATAAATAGAGCTGGTTCCCAGTGTATGTCTCTGTGTCGGTCTGTTGGTCTCTCTGTTCCTCCAAGCTCACTCCGTCTCTCTTTCACACACACTCACAGGAGGATACACACACAGACACACACTCACACATACACACACACACACAGACAAACACTAGATAGACAGAACTCACACACGTGTACACATGCTGAGACTGTGGCTCTCTAGGGGCTGCTTCACAGTGGCGCTGGGCTGCCTCAGAGCACATTCTATCACCAGCGCAAGATAGCATCTGATGACTTGTGCGATGTAATTGAAGTGTAGATTACTATCTCTCATGTGCTTGCCAGATCAAAATAATAAAAATGCAGGGAGGGAGAGATAGAACGTGAGCGGGCTACTCCACTGTGGCAGCGTTGTGTCGCACATGCCTTTTTCCAAGCGCTGGAGAAGAAACCTCGCTATCCTTCTCAGGAGGACGTTATGCCACTTAGAAAATTGAATCCCCCACCGCACCTCCCTCCTAAACTGCACGAGTGTATGACAGGCCAGGACATGTTCCCCCTCATACAGAGTGCGACGGAAGCCTGGGTGTTGAGAGATGGAAGAGTGTTGGAGGACATGGGCGTCACTGAGAGCCGACTGACAGCTGTGACAGCACCGAGATGTCAGAAGTGGGCTTTACAGGAGTCAGACCTGGACGAACAGTTCAAGGACACCTTAAAAAAAAAAAAAAAACTTCCAGACACATGATGATGGATTCTGTGGACAGCCTTCTTTTAAAAGTTTGGGGGACAGATAACGTGAATGTGAAAAGGGGGGGTAAATAAAAAGATGAGTAGGAAAAGAGAGTGATAACCTTGTGTGTGTGACAGAGGAAGAATCTTAAACCTCAATGCAGCTGAAATAAAGAGGGGATCAATGAGAGGAAATCTGAGGGGAGATGGAGAAGGTGGAAGGAGATGAGAAACCAACCGAGAGAGAAAAAACAAAAAGAGAGCGAATGGAGGCAAGAGAAACAGAGCGGCTGAGAGCAGGAGACAGAACAAGAGACGGCGCGCACAAAATGAGAAAATGATCAGGTTCACATGAAGCGAGGCCACCAAATTTGTCGTTGTGTAGAAGAACCCCTCATTACCGCACCTCATGGGCACTCGGCGTGGCCTTTGAAGTGCTTTGAGGTACATCATCCCATGAAACGAGCATAGTTAATCCACTTGTTAATCAAGTGTGCTCATGAGCTTATGTCTGAAGTGGCTCTTTCTCCTCCGAAGACTCGGAGCGTTCAAAGGAAATTGTGGCGGGGCGAGGGAAAAAAAGACGAGATATCGAACATTTTAGACAAAATCCAAGTGCAGCTGTGCCAAAACATACACAATGTTCCCAAATTGGTTGCACGGTTCTCGCTACGCAATGTGCGCTGACTTCTAAACGGCTGCTGTGGTTCCACTACTGAAAGCCAATCATCGTGTGAAGTTTTCCCCTCAACTGTGCTAAAAGTGAATCTGTGTCTCTTTTTTTGCAAGGTTTTCTTTTGTACTGCCTGTTTAAGATAAGCGTCTGTCATTTATTACAACAAACAAAGGTTACCACCCCACGGGTTGTTGTACACAAACTGAAATATGAAGGAGGCGACTGGGGAGGGGTGGAGGCTGTCTTCTCATGCTTGTCTTCCTCTTTCGCTCGCCATCCATTCCTGATGAATGGGTTGTCTCCCCTTCCTCTCCACAGCAAACAAGGAAACAGACAGAAGTGAGAGAGAGAGAGAGATGGCTGCCTCTCCCTCCGTATCTCTCTCTCTCTCCCTCTCTTCCCTGAAGCCTGTGGGCCGCTCTGAGGCAGAGCCACAGAGGCCTGGCGCTGCCTCCCCCTGCTGCGCCAACAAGTCTCCTTTTCACTTCAATTAATGAGCCATAAATAACCCAATGAAGGTGTCAACAAAGAGCACCATTTATCATGGCTTTCACCAACTCCACTTCATGTGACGAGCAAAGCTCATTCCCAGCCTACAGCTCGCCCAAACAAAGACAATGCAAAAAGAGAGAGATTTATTCCTGGACGAACGCTCCAACCTAGAATTCATCTTGCGCGGGGACTCTCACAGGTGCAGTGATTTGACAAATATACCGGGAACAGTGGGCCTGTGCCTTTGTTAGATTTCCACAGTCAGACTAGCAATAAATTTGGTTAAGAGTCGGGGACAACAGTCTCGCTAAGCTCCCAAGAGGGTGCCAGGGAGCCCATGTTAAAGACACTTCTTTCTGTCTCAGTCTACTTCAGGGCTGTGGATCACAAAAGGCAGCCAGGGTCTCCCAGAAAAGAAAAAAAAGGAAAAGAAAAAAAAAGAAAAGAAGTGAATACAAATGAATGAGAAAATCTGTTGAAAATACGGGGCTGGTCTGAGCAGCAGGAAGAATTGCTTTATCAGGATGTCCCATAAATGTCACTTTGAGTCAACAATGAGGGGGGAAAAAAATACAGCACTGAATCATAGACCCTCCTCTGAACCGAATGGCTCCTCGAATCATGCAGCAAGCCGAGGTACAGTACTATAGTGAAGTGCTTCGGAGAAAAGACGAAAACTCCCTGAATAATATATGACAGCTTGGGTTTTGAATCCGACATTAAAAGTGATGACGTGAGTATGAACTCAGCTCTGCTTCATCTTGCATCCACAAATCAAAACCTAAGGCAAAAAAGAAAAGTAAATGGCAAATAGCCCATCTTTAATGTGGGCATCTATAGTGTAAAAAAAGAAGAAAAAAAACACTACAATAAAAAACAATTAATAATAATGATGACGATAACAACAAGCTGGAGCTTTTGAATATATCTAAACGCAAGCATTTTCCGCCTTGCAGCTAAGCCGGAACTAGTGTCTATATGATCCTGCTAAACCAATTAATGGTTCCTGTTAACCCACTCATCTTTGGGGAGGATTGTCTTTCTAAATAATACAGCAAGATGTCTCCTATCCACCACTCAGCCCACACACATGCTCTGACA
This sequence comes from Trachurus japonicus, assembly GCF_045865225.1. Taxonomy (NCBI): domain Eukaryota; kingdom Metazoa; phylum Chordata; class Actinopteri; order Carangiformes; family Carangidae; genus Trachurus; species Trachurus japonicus. The sequence continues at coordinate 14,303,128 of NC_140912.1, forward strand.
AAGACTAGCAGATTGTCACTTGAATCTGGGGCTCTTCTCACACCACAAACACAGACTTCAACTCATAGATTCTGCACAATACGGAGAGCGGTGGAAGTCTTTGTCTGGCTGTGGAGAGAATCCCCCGATCTTAAAAAACGCCTCCACACGCCAGACACTTTGATGGTGTCTGATACAAGCTTCATAAAATAAACTAGCAAGTACAGCATATGATGATTTTCTTTTCTTTTTTTCTTTTTTTGAGGCTATTCAGACAAGGGGAGAAGAGGTAAGGGAACAAAATCAAATCCATTACAGCAAAAGGGGTATTAAGTGCCGTTATCACAGAAAAACATAGCATTTGTACAATTTTTCAAGCCACCCCCAGTGATATAAATGTCCAGCAACCATAATCAGTCTGGGTTACAGACACGGCCAGAAAACCGCGATAAATGACATTTCCCAAAATCACGCTGACATTTTCTCTTATCAAGCAGCAGGCACTGGCATGGTGAGAGCAGGCTTGTCAGTCAGAGGCAGACAGGCCTCACACCTTATCACAAGGGCACTCAGCCTCTCTGGAGCTAATGCTGAGGCTGGGGATGGAGTTTAGAGATGGGGGCTAAGGGGCAAGGACCGATACTGACGCCGAATCTGGAGCCGTCCACCACCACCACCTCCTAAAAAAACATAAATAAATGAATTAAATTAAACAGCACAGTAACACCAGGTCCTGGATCCTTGGCTGTTTAGAAATGGTATAGCTCGTAACTGGACTTCAGATGGAGCCGATGTGGGAGAAGAGAGAAAGAAAAAGAAAAAAAAACGTGCTGTACTTCTGCTTTGGTTGGAGCTGACTTTAAAGCAGCGGATGCAGATAAGGCTGGTGGTGCTACAGCACAACTCTTCCCCCACCCTCCTCCTCCTCCTCCTCCTCCTCCTCCTCGCCCGCTGCTGCTCTTCCAGTCAGCCTCCCTCGGAAGCAGACACAGAGCGGAAAATTAAATATTTAAGGTTGATAATGACGCTCTTCATTAACATGTGATTCCGAATAAAAAGTGGAATACATAAATAAAGAAATAATAGAATGCCTATAAGCGGACATGTTGAATGAATTTCAGTGGCGATAAAAGGAGCGAGCAAGAGGGATTTCTTGGTTTCGGGAGAAAATGATTGAAGCAAAGGGGAAGAGATGAAAAAGAAGAGGCAGTATGAGGGGGAAAAAATGAACATACAATGTGCATTACTGATTGTCATGGCTTTTCTGTGAACTCCATATAGATTATTTGCCTCTGTATTTATGTTTTTTAACATGGACCAGTTTGTTGGGGCCTTGCTGTTTTCTATTTTTCTCTCATTATACTCACTCGAGTCCAGATGGTGCATTTCTTACCATCACAACTAAAACTGGACTTCCAACTCTGTCCCAGCAGCTGGCTCAGCTTCACAATGTTAACACACGTCACCGAGACGCCTCTGTCCCGGCACACGAAGTCACCTAACGCGATAGAATGCGAGAGGTTAAAAAAAAACAAAAAAACCTTGACATATTCTTCTTGGCAATTTCACCGAGGTGCTCAGATTGCAGTCAACAAGCTGATTGGCCGACGTTAAAAAAGAACTCAAGGGACAAGTTGTGTTTTCCGTGTGATGGAGAAGAGAGGGGAGGGTTTGGGTTGGAGATAGCTGTCTGAGGCAGCATTGTGGCAGTGAGACAATAAAAGTGGGGGAGAAAGCCTCTATCCCTGGCAGCACATGTTTGAGTCAGAGCAGTAGATCCTGCTAAGCCTCGGTGACTCACAGCACAGCTCGCAGTGCGAATCATCAGCTGTGTTTCTCTGATGTGTAGGAGCTTTTCAAAGTCAAAAGCATTACTTCAGGAATGCAGGGTTAAAATCTGCATGAAATGAAAGACTAAGCAAATAAACACCAGTGTTTATGAGAGGAGCACATACAAAACATCTGATGCTATGAAGAGAATTTCTGGTATACAGTAGAGATAAACGCCATTTGGGGATTTTATTTTATTTTTTTCTCCACTCTGTAGCCGAGCAGCACTGGGATCTCAGCTTGTAGTTAACCGTACACGTTGAGGTGATGGATGGGTTAACAGGGTATAAATTATATAACAGCAGGTAAACGCAATACACTCATTAGATTCCAATGCTTTTATTTTCCCCAGGAGTAGCTACAGTAATTGATGTCTCGCTCTTCTGTCTGTTTGTTTTACCCTGACAGAATCAGTGAGATAATTCACACTCAGCCGCCACACTGGCGCTAAATACAAAGCAACAGTGTTTTCCCTGACTGCACGGAATAAAAAAGGAACTACGGAGAAAAGTAATTTGGGATATGATGATGAAGCGAGAGCTCGTGGCAAATAGAGGTCAAACTGGGATTTTATTTCTGTTCTCCACTGAAAAATATTGTGAGACTTTGACCACATGTAGCTCTGCAGTAATGGACACGGTCAGATATACTATACAATATACATTCAGAGACTCTATAAGTTATCAACTAACGTCCACAGGGTGAACAGATAAAACCTTTTCATAGAGCCACTATGAGAACAAAAAGATGACAAAAAAGCAAAAAAAAACAAACAAAGCCGGGTGAAGCATCAGCTGACTTCCTGTCTCCAACAGGTCACGCAGGAGTCATTCACAGAATCCACATCTAATGAATCCAAATTGCAGTGGACTTAATTTCTGTAATGACCCACGGTGCTGCAGCTTAAGAACCCCCTGTTATGGCGTGGTATACACAAAGGAATATAATTATTTGTTTACTCCTGCCTGTCTCTGGAGCGTGTGTGAGTTATCATGGTGCTTATGCTCCCTTTGTGCAACAGTGACTTCACTACTGCTGTCATCTCTTACACAAAAGACACACAGGAAGAAGGAATTATTCATAAAACTGCACAAGTGTGTCCACAGAGAAATCCCACTGATCATGTGCAATTTTTGTTTATTGTTTTTTACATTTTTTTTCCTCCTACAAAGGTTCTAAACAATATAAATCTTAGCATGGTTGATTTTTTTTAATTTTTTTTTACTAATTAAGCATTTTGGTAATGTGCAAAAATGCATTACAATGAACAGAAGTGAATTTAAAATTAAACACTGCTCTTTGTTTTAATGTACGATAGAGAAAACTTGTCAGCAGACGTTCCGGCGCGGCTCTGAGCTGTTATCTTTGTTTTCCAATTGGCGCTCTTTTAATTCACTCACTTCGGTGAAGTCATCAGCGCAGACGGAGCAAACATGACAACACATCAACGGGGAAGGAGTTGTTCATATTGTTTGGAGCATATGGGCTGCCATTTCTCTTTAGAGTCTTGGTGAGGGTTCGCTCTAACAGTCTATTATGGAGATGGGGCTACTCCAAACCCCCAGCCTGTACGCAGGGAAGCTGCTTGAGGACATTGGTCCTATTTATTTCCCTCTGACATTCTTTCTTCATTATGTAGTGTGCTTCGCCTCCAGCCACAGTCAGTCGGCTCCCTGTCCAGTCTCCTAAGTCTCTAAATGGGGACAGCACTATTGAGAAGACTTGGAGGAAGAGGAAGAAGAAAAAAAGAAGTCATCGGGACAATATCGAAGACATGGGCAAGGTTGATCAGAAATGATCATATCACAAAGATTAAATTATAGCCGGAGAACCGCCGACTGAAAAAGTAGACATTTTCTATGAAGAGTGCACAAAACACACAGCTACTGTATGATGTTCTCTTTAACAGAAAAAAAGAGAAAATAAAAAAGTAGTGATTGCTTACCATTTGACATTCATTTTTCAGGGAAGATATCTCACGCCCAGCGCACTAGCTGTGATCAATATCTAATCTGGAGAAGTAAATTGCTGCTGTTTGTCTTTCATCTTTGAGGAAATGTATAAGCATTCTGACAACACCGTGGAAACATTAATCAAATAATGATTTGGGGGGGTTGGGGGGGATAAAAGAAGCATACTGTAGCCTGCTCTGATATTCACTGTGACCTAGCATTGTTGACATCCTTGCATCTTGTATCACATCTTGTTACTTGAGCGCAGCTGAGGGGGGGACTTCAGCAGAGATCATCTCCTCTCTTTGTCAGAAAGCAAAGCGATGAATTGGATATCTAAGAAAAGGTATCGGTCCCCTGTGTGCATTGTGAATAATACACTGTAACATGCGTGGATGTCATACACTTGTGCTTCTGACCTTCCTCTATCTGACAGTAAAGAACTCTTTTTTTTCCCATTTATTCTCAGCCCTTGTCTTTGCAATTACCATGTTCCAATCTTGCCTTGTCCCCACAGTCACCCGCAATACCCAGAAGGATCGGCAGTCTTTCTTCTGGTGCAGCAATTACCGCCCCTATCTCTTTGAAACAAAAAAGTTTGGTGTAGGATATTAGAAAATGTCAAATTCAGGTTATATTTCACTTAAGTCCAAAGGCGATGCGGTGTGCTCTCAGGAAACACTATTTTCACAGCCTCTGCATTATGCATGAACCTTGAGGTCCATCATTATTTTCTCGAGGAGGCAAAGGAGAACTGTTTGCTACCAGCAATGTGTAGAATACATGACTTAAAAACACACACATACACACACCAGGTATTGACATTCATAACTGACACAGAAAAAAAAAAAAATTTCCTCAGAAGCGCATCAGTCCCAGTCAGATTCAGTAGCTCAATTAGTAAATGAAAGGCGATTGACTTGAACATGTATTTGACTTTTTTTAATTATTTTTTTTATAGCAAGTCTTTATAAAGTATCACTTTTTGAGAATTGAGTCAAATAGTTCCTCCTTTGGTGATATGCATGAACTGTGGCCTCTTATCACAATCCTGCAGGACAGACTAATCACATTCCAGTCTTTCACCTGCATGCCTGACATGCTTTGCTAGAGCTCATGATGAACCTTCTCAGGCAGGCATGACACCACTCTGTCACCGACGGTGCCAGACTCTCATCAGTAGAATAAACTACTGCCACTGCTAGTTCTACTACTATCACTGCTGTTACTACCACTATCAATAATAATAATAATAGTAATGATGATGACAATCTTTTTTTTTTCCATCTGAATATAATGTATAAATAACGTTTTGGCTGTCACAACACGTCCTTAAAATTTAAGAGTTCAAGTATGCGACGACAAGTAAAACACTAATTACACAGGGACAGTAGTGGGCCAAGTGTTTTAACAAGGGGCTCTGTAAATAGCCTTTTTAAACACATCACTATTACCACTTGCAGTCCCTGTGGCAATGCATTTTTAATCAGCAAGTTAACTAGATCATTTCTCTAAGTTCATGAGATCTGAAAGAGAAGAGCAGTTCGACAAACCTAATAAGTGGAGTCTGTGTGTGTGCTGATACACTTAATCACTGTGTTACTTAATTTGAATTCATTTGAAACCAATAGCTGTTTGCTTTACTTCGCTGACAACTTAATCTGTTTTCAGTGTGAAATAAATCAACAGCACAACAGTAATTTAAGAGGTTTTAAAGTGTAAAATGTTAGAATTTCCATATTATATTTTGAAAACCTGTTTTTTTTTAAAGGCATCGTAAGGGCAAATTTGTATTTTGAGTTGTAAATGTTGATTTACCACATAGTTTTATGGTCTAAAGTTTATATGTGATAACAAATATAGTGTTATAAACTGTGATAAACAATTTCAACTTTCTTTTATAGTGTGTCTATTATTCAACAGTGGCTCAGTGGCTCATCATGGCAGGGGTTTAGGTGGTTTCTATTTAGGGAGCTCAGTTTTCATATTGTAAGCCAGACAGATTTCAGGTTCCCAATGTCACTCAGGATCTATCTACAATATACACTGCATATGTGCAGTATATATTGCCCATGAGAAGAATATACTGTATTTTTTTTAAAGAGATGTGCATCATGCACTATTATGCTGTGTTTGATTATATTTGGGATATATAAAGCTGATCATTCATTGCTCTACACAAGATTATACAGAATCCAGTTTTCTGTGTCTTTTTCATGTATTTGTCATCTGTGAGAAAAAAAAGTCCTAAGTCAACCAAAAATTGAAACCAAACCTTTGTTCATATTTAAGACCAAACTCTTCAGTGACTCTAGTCAACTCAGTGGTGAAGTATGTGTGGCCTGATGGAAAAGTCTGGTGATGTAACACCCTCTGAGGCCGAACACTCCACACCCTGTTCCTGTCTCTACTACCACTGCGACCTTCCATGAGACTTCTTTTCCTCCCTGTTTTACTGCCGTGTTTGCAAACACTGGCAAAGCAGGAGCAGAGCATCACAGATTTTGGACTAAATATGTATTTTTATTCATTTTTTTTCATGGGTGGCACATGCAATGTCAGCTATCTAATTAAAGAGCCTCTGTGATGAGGTCACTACTCACAGTGAAATTTGAACCTGCTTGGAAAGAGATTGTTGATGAAGTGTTATGAAAAGGAATAAAGCTGTGTAACAGAGATTACTTTGGAGTGGATCTGGCAAACAGTCCAAGGACATCTGTTTTCTACTAGTTTAAAAACTTACTTGTTCAGACTCGGTAAGGCCAAGTTAAGAGTTGCAGTTGCTATAGAAACAAAACAGGATGGACAGTATTGTCGGCACTGTGGTTAAAGGTCTGGGATGAATGGGCTTTTATTGTGTTCTCTCTCTGGTTGGCGATTTGAGGGGGTTTTAACCAAAAGAATAAACAGTAATATCCTGTTTTGGCGGTAGCATAGCTTGTTTAACCTTTGACCCGACATATCACATCATTTATCAAGAGGAAAAGGAAGCAATATCCCTACTAGTCTACTCCCAGTTTGGGACAGTGCAGATGAACCTGAAAACAGAAAGGGTCCTAGCCCAGAAAAAAGTGTATACTCCAAAGTCAAGGTGGACAGATGGTGGTGCTCCACTTTGAGCCTCATCATTTCAAGTGAAATCATGCAAAAGAAACAACTGAATTCCCTCAAAGGAGCGCTGTTAAAAAAAAAAAAAAAAACATAACAGAGACAGGTTGCTCATTTTCTCCAGGTTAGCTCAGGATCGCTTTCTACATACAACAATAACAGTATCTACAAAGTCACTTTCAATCCAGAGATAGCAACTTTTTTTCTGAGCAAAGAACAAAGCCTCCTTATTACCTGACCTGCGAGATGAGCCGTATTCTTCCTACCATTAGTGAACGCACATTCAATTACACAGGCTGGAAACAGCTCCGGGGTGCCGAACGGGTGAAGAGAGCCAGACAAGACAGAAATTAAGCTTGTTACAGGCTGATTTTCAACTTCACTTAATTCAGCTTCCCTTTACGGATCCCTCCCATACCCTTGCGTTCCTGCGTCTCCCCACCACCACCACCACCACCACCCCCACCCCCCGCTCCTCAACATGGAAGCAGGATTTACATATTGCAGGTAAACTGGGGAATAAAGAATGCAGATCCAATTAAACCTCTAGGGAGCTAATTAGTTACAATTAAGTTTCTGCTTCACTTGTTGTGTGGGATTATTTGGTAAACACCTACAGAATGTTGAAAGAATCTTGGCCTTTTCCCTGAACTTGAGAAGAGCTCTATTCATCTAGAGGAAACTTGATTTTTTTTTTTATGATATTAATTAATCTGTGAGGATCCTGTGGTGAGTTATTGACATCAAAGTTGATAGAGACATGGTGAAGGAACAGAATATTCGCTCCGTGTTTTGTTTTAGGGAATTCAAGAGGTAAACGCGGTGCTTAATCCGGCGCTGTGAACACAAAGAGTGGCCGGTGTTATTATCAAAGAGGGTGAAGGAGTCACTGCACAATCAAGGCCCGCTTTGAGTTAATTGCATGTTGACTTCATTAACCTTGATGCTCAGTATTAAGCACCGCATCCTCACTCCCTCATTATGCTTGAACCACATCTTAAGAGAAAGCAAAAAAAAAAAGAAAAAGAAGCAAGCCAACAAATAAAAAGAGATAAAAGAAGCCGTGGCTGCTCCTCCGAACTGTTGGCAACAAGCAAAGAGCAATGTCACATAACATTTAACAACAATGGCTAAGGCATTTCACCTGCCTCTGCGCACTAGCCTGGGGCCAGTCATAGGTGTGTTCAGTGGCTTTGTCCTGTCATCACATATCACCATTCATTTGTGCATTACAAGGTTGCACACTACACGTCCCTTTCTGTTACACTGCCCACTGAGTGACACACAGAGTTTCAGCTGGCCTGTCAAGCAGTCCCATATGCAGCTGAGATAAACAACAGCAGAGAGTGAACATGATTCCCCGGCTCTCTGCACATTAAAAGGTCTTGGTTCAAAAATACACTTTTTTTGTGTGGAATCTAACCACGCACATAGGCCTGATTTTATTTGGCCATGTTATCTGTGCATTTAGATATTTGGTATTTTTTATTCAAAGTTGAATTGAAATTCTCACTTTTTGTGTAAGGGAATATGAAGAACAATGCAGCGACTACTGCAGCTAAAAAAATAAAAAATAAAACACCATTGAGCACTAGTGTTGCAAGCACTGTCAATATCTGTGATGCACTATTCACACAAATATTTTTGGTCACAATATTTATATATCCAGTATTTGTGAGGACTCATTGTGCTGTAGGCAGCTTAGTGTTGGCTGTGTTGGTGATTGAGTGTTTTGAGTGTGGTACTATTGGGACAAAATAATACAATTCAGAAACTCAAGTTAAAGATATATAGTAATTCATTGAAATGGTTCCCATTTCCTGTAGTTCATTACATACAGTAGCATTTTTTGGGCATGTAAAAAGTTGCAAAGTCCACAGCAAAGAAACAGAGTTATTCTCTCACACAGGAAATAATAATAAAAAAGGCTTCTCCTCCATAACTTGCCACATCACTTTCAACAATTGCACAACTCTCGCATACCTGACAGTTTGCCACAACCCCAAACAAACAGCTGTTAAGAACAGAGGCTGGGAAGAGTTTGGTTAGTTTTAGTCTGCATGCATGTTGAGAGGACACTGGTGTTCTCAGTGCAAATGCAATTATCCTACCATGCAGATGAATTTACAGATGTTTGGCAACAGCAGAATAACATTTTATTCGCAATATTAGTTTTGATAGTTCCTGAAAGCAGACTTTTTCTTTTTTTAGACAGCATTTTGAAAGATTTCACTGTACAGTATGGAGAAATTTTAGATGTTTGGAAAGACTACATCTCCTGTTCAGTGAAAATCTGCAGGTAGTTATTAACTGTATTCAGTTGAGATATCCTGCTATAATTTGATGCATGTTTTTATTCAACTTGCATGTTCCTAGTCGGATTGGGGTTCAAGCACATTTAAGTGACATGTTAAGAGTCATGGTGTTTTCTACAGCGGCATGATCTGTAAAAAACATACTGTGATATGATATGAGAATTTATGATATAGATAGGTCATTTAAGTTTGCCTTTAATTTTCATTTACAGTAAAAGATATAAACTGATGATGTGATGTTTGTTGGGTCAAACATGTTTCTCATATGATTTTGGCCAGGGTGCTACAGTAAATATACTGTAACCCATTTGACCTTTTTTGGCCATCTGATCTTGTGTTGCTTTGCTGAAGCTCTGCATACTGGCCCATGCACCAAACATTAACGTATTACTACTATATACTGTATTACTATATAGATACAGTATATGTGTACAACATATGGATGTTGGACACTGTAAATCAAAATCAGTGCCAACACTGTCAGTCTGAACCAAAACGTTGGGGAAAAATATGCAAAACTGAAATTTCACTTCAAACGAGTCAGGTCAAAACTAACATTAAGAGTAAATATATTGATTTCTTTGTAAAGCTACAGTCCACTCTTATCCTATATCAGACAAAATCTAGTGCTCACTGCTCATCCAAAGACTGTTTTACCAGATTTTTTATTTTTTTATAATTCTGCCTTCCTCTGAGTCAAGAAAATAATGAAAGAAGCTAAAGAAGGCAAATATGTGCTTTTCAGCTGTATAAATAATAAATACATTGACTTCATTTGAGGAGAATGGAATTTCATTTGTGGTACTAAAAAAAAAAAAAAAAAAATTCAACATCTCTGTATCTGTTCGGAATCAGTGTCCCCATTACTTTGGAAACATGCTGTCAACATATTTCATTGCAGCTACTTTCTACCAAGAAATAGTCCCGTGAAAATAGTTCACAGTGAGGTTTGTGGATCATCCAGAGTTTTTCTCAGGAAAGAAATGCTGCTGTTGAATTTTTTAAATGGCATTTTTTTTCTTTTTTTTTTTACAGTTGTGAAGACCCTAAATAAAATTCCACTCACCTCCACTGAACTGGGGAGGAGACGGAAATCTCACCTGTGTGAATCAAACCAAAAAAAAAAAAAAAAACTTTCTCTAGCTGGATACCAATAAAAGCACTGTAGGTGAGAAAATATGTTTTTAATAAGCGTGAACAGATCATTAAAGATTTGGACACTAATGGGGTTTAAAATATCACCTAAATACCAAGTGGCTTAACAAACAGCACATTACTGAGCCTTTTTCCAGGTGGTGCAGGAGGTGTTTTATTTAAAGAGGGGGGTCTGTGAGCTACATACTTAAGTTGACATTGGCATTCAGCGCGCTACCAATGCAAAGTGTTTCATATTATGGCAGAAACGGGAAATGGCACCTGCTGGGCAAACACACCATATATTGTAATGTAGCTTAGCAGCACTTGCCCAGCTCGTTGCACTACAAAGCAGTCCATCAAAGTGAGATCTGAGAGGGAGAGAGAAGAAGATCATGACTCTTTTCACACCTTGTCAGACTGACTCCCCTCTGCCAGTTGGTCGGTCGGTGGTTTTCCTCTGCGCTAGAGGAGCATCGCCAAGCTGTGCTGGGGCCAAAAAAACCTCAACTACAGACAGTGGGAGAGTTATAATCAGAGCACTTTTCAATAAATGGCTGAGTGTGAGTGATTCGGGTGAGGTGGGTATATTTCCAGCCTCTCAACCAAAAGCAACATTAACACAAACTACATTTTTTTCCTCCTCTTTTTCCTGGGGCAAAACATATGTACTACACAATACTATGCTTTGTTCGGTTCATAAGGTGAGTTCAAATATGAGGAGCATGTATTTTTTCTATGTTTTTTGCATTACATTATATTTAGATAACTGAATTAATGGAAATCTGATCAAATTTAGTAGATTCATAATTATTCTAAAAGTCAAAATTGACAGAATAAAGTGATTGTGTTGCATTCTTATTGGAAAAGGGGTTTGTTCTTTCAAAAATTAAATGACAAGTACAAGTAAGAAATGCATGACTCATATGTTAGATATAACTCTTTAAAAATAGGTGCTAACGGTCGGTATTATATTTGTGTGTGAGTATATAAAAGCAAAGCAGCTTCTTCATACACTGTGCATTCACAGGTAAAGTACAGTACAAGTCCATTTCCAATACAAAGCATTATAATGATCTCTCCAGTGAAATGAGAGATAATTTGAAAAGTAAAAAGTCAGAGAGAGTAAACCACATATAGTCACATCTGGCTTTTCACTGGGCTTGGAAAGGTTTTGCAATAAAGCCAAGGGAAGGTAATTTCCATATTAATGACTATTTGATGAAGCTCATTTAAATGATAAAAATGTTGTGTCATTTCCTCTTGATGAACAAAAGTAACGTTGGGTCGTTCACATAGTTTGGGGAGTTTTTCAAACAGCAACGAACTTTTGCTGCAGTGCATGATTTAATAGAAATGGCACAATGGTTGTATGTTTTATTTTACTGGGTGATAAAATGTTACACATGGAACACATGTACAATACAGGACAATGCAATGTACATAACCCTGTAATAAACAGGAACTTTACAAAACTCTGACTGAGTCACACAATGTTGACTCATCTTTTCATGCTGTCATTTATAGTGTAGTGTTGGTTCAATGGACTTCATTATAGTGAACGTATCATATCCTTTTATCTTTTGTATATGGATCCTGTCTTAGATGCTGCTGGTAGGTTTTTTGAAATGAGTCCATACAGAATAAATTGTGAAGAGACACTGGAGAAAAATCGGATATAATGTTAAATATCCTCCACAACAAATAGATTACAAACCATACTGAGCACCCCAGCTGTGCGGGGGGCCTCCAAAATGCTAGAGGAGAAGCTTTGCCACATGCCAAAGGCACTCGTCTCCATTAACACTGCACCAGAAGAGACTCACTTAGACTGACAGGAGGCAACACTACTGAAAACTCTCCCAACTGTGTGAAGAGAGACACAAAATGAAGAGAAGTGAGAAAAATGAGATTGGAACTTTCATTGTCCTACGCCTTCCCTCCGCACAGACGCGCAGCTGAGCCAGTGCAGCTGGCCAACTGACAAATGGGAAAAAATAGTCCAATTTGAGCTGGTCGTTAGCAGTCGGAGCGCGGCATTCCAGATAAATGAGCGGCTGCCTCAGGTATGGCAGGAGATCTTCCTGAAGCATTCCTGGGAGACCGGTCCGTACCACGGCAACCCCTTAGCCATGCCTTCGATCCGACAGGCCCGACATTACAGCAGAGGTGACCTTGCAGTGCCGCTCCTGCCGGGCTTCTTATTTTTACACTCCCCCTCACAGCCCCCTCTTCTCCCTTGGCCTCCACTCCTCTTTTTTTTTCTAATCCCCACTTAAAGAGACAGTGTGGTGGTTTTTATATCATTAACTTCACCTTCCCACCACTTTCTGTCCCACAGACAGAGGCAGCGATCGAGAGAGAGAGCGTTTAAAAGCGAGAGGTGGTGGTGGTGGCGCTGGGTTGGATCCAGGATTTAGGTGTGGAGGGAGAGCTAACTCCATTAAAAGTGTCTATTCAGGCTTTAGCTGAGTCAAACACTCACTATGGATGTTTGGACTCTGACTCTCCTCTTGTTGACACTATGTAAGTCTGCAACTCGCTGCATGCGTTGTGTGTGTGTGTGTGTGTGTGTGTACGTCTCTATGTGCCAGCACATGACACTCACTGTGCCTAAGTATATATGTTTCAGTGCCAGCTGCCAGAGAGAGCGAGGCCACTTTCTTCTGCACACCCACTGTGGCCTGTGGGACCGTAATCTTTGTCAATGCCACGCTGGTTACGTTTTGCAAGAGCCCTGAACGGAGTGGGCCAAATAAACACAGACATGGTTGATTCCGCTTGTTTTTCACTCTATTTTCAGGACACAGCGAGTGAAACCCCGATCCAAAGGCGGTATTTAAACTTCACCAGATTAGAAATGAATCAGAAGCCAATTTAGAAAAGTGGCTAAATGCCCTCACTGAACTGTCTGCGAGAGCAACCGCATACGGTGAGACAAAGGGGAACGTATCAAAACACAGCAAACTGCCCCAGAAATTTCCACTTCTATACTCGTCCTCTCTATACTACTACATTATCTTTATATCAGAAAAATATTCATGACCTATTACAGTAACCTGGCACTTAACATCCGCTACATCTGCACGTTCTTGGCTTTGGTTAAAACAAAACCTCTCTGTGGACACTAATACAAACCAGTGTGTGCCTCTCATCAGCCTCCTCACACTTCACACAACCACTTCCTGACAGCTACTTCATTGAATAAATCATGACTATTGATTAACATGCACACAACAGTCTGCACGGGCACATTCCGAGGTTTGTTTCATGAGTGCCAAGCTCATTTAACATGGGCTCTTTCATGTGAGTAATTGTGCGTGCTTCCAGCCATCTCCGAGCCCCTCCACCTCCCACCCACCACCCCTCTGCCCCCCCCTTCATATAAAATAGAAAATCCCACAGCTATTTCTCCCACAGAAATTAGTGAATCGTGATGAGGCGAACTGAATCAATTATTGCCCTAAGGTCAGAACCTATTAAAAACATTTTCCCCCTGTTGCCATCAATTATTGGTCCTGATGTGCGCGATCTCATTTTGCCCCGCTAAGACAATCTGTGACACACCTTGCGATTGTAATTATCTATTAGTATTCCTATGATCTGTTTCTTGAAATTTATACCACTCCCTCACACAGCGTCGCTCTTGAGACTTTGCTCGGGTGAGAATTTCACCACTTCATCCTTTTTAACTGAGACGTATTGTGAATCATCTGGAGATGCCAACGCTGGAACATTTTTAATGGATCGGTATCGGCTGAAACGTCACCAATCGAAATCCGGTCCTTTCATTCCAGTGCCCCGCTGTGTTTCATCTGCCTGGTGTTGTAGCTCCTCTCCTTTTAAATCAGCAGGTCTCTATAATGCAGCATCCCACTGCGAAACCCTGTCAAAATTAGCCTATATGAATGTGAAATATTATTTGGGTGCAGCAGTAAGCGACTCCGAGTTCAGACGCTGAGGTTGGAAAAATACACAGACTCTCGTATGATGATAATTGTTAGCAAAGCAGTGTAGAAAACAAAAATAACAATCTTCAGTGCCTCGCTGACAGGCCCACATTAAACTTGGCTGATGCTGGTTTGTGTTCTCTCTCCAACCTCCTGTCAGTGCCGGGCCAAAGACAGTTTGTGAGGAAAAGAGTCTCCACTCTGTATCGCCACTGTACAACAACGAGTGAACGCAGTGTTTCTTTAGTTCCAACAAATCCGACCGAGTGAGACGTCTCCTTTCTAGTGGATCTCCCGTGTTCTTCCAAATGAACTTTCATTCATATCATGTGAATAATCTGAGCTCACCAACTTGTATTTTTTGAGCCATGACCTTCGGCATTCTGAGCAAGAAAAATAAGGTGTGTGCTGTCTAAGCAGAGGTGATGAATATTTACGTAAGTATCCGATCAGTCAGAGTTGAGTTAGATATCAAATATTAGAAAGACGTAGATCAAGGAGGAGTGAAACATGTATAGTTTTACCAAAATTTGTCTTTACTTTTAAGTGTGGTAATAATAAATAATAAATATAGATTTGAAGAACATCTACAACATTGATGTCTTCCCTACGAGGTGAATATTGGGGAAATTATTTCAGTCTTATCACACAACAGGAGAGGAGAGGAGAGGAGAGGAGAGGAGAGGAGAGGAGAGGAGAGGAGAGGAGAGGAGAGGAGAGGAGAGGAGAGGAGGCTTCAACTGTCACAAGTTGGAGGAGGTATCCCAGAGACACGGTGCGCTCTGGGACTTGTTCAATCACCTCAGCGCTACAGTGAGTATGTAGATCCCGTCAGCCATCCGGAGGTGTCCCTGTCATCCAAGCCAGCTCCTCCCTGAACCAACAAATGGGCCACTGCTCTATTGGACAGGCGTGCTCATTATAAATGAGGATGTGCATTTGTGTGTGTGTGTCGGGGGGGGCAGGCCCAGGCAGCAACACCAGGACTTTCCTCCCACTCTGTCCACCCCTCTCTCTCTCTGCTTTCCTCTTGTGGGAAGCTGGAGACCAGTAGAGGAGGGTGAAACCATCTGGATCATGACCTTTCCTCAGGCGCGCTGAGACAAATTAAAGCCAGACATCTGATGAGAGGAGACTGAGGAGACCTTCCAAGCTGCTTCAAGAGCAGCCTCCACACTTCCACACTTTCAAGTCACTGCACATGGAGCAGGTTACATTGTCCGGCTATTTTAATAACAAGCTGGGGGCCTGCATTAGATCTCTCTATTTTTCACCAACAGAGATCTCAACTGAATTGTTATTTTAGTTTATACTGTTTTACAAACAAACATAGCCTGAGCTCTTCAAATGTATAGTTCCTGCTTCACAAGAACTCTTAGGAACTACATCCCCTCTTCTCAATGACACAGCGAAAGCCTTCGATTCGAAAGGCAGAAACCAACCACACAACAGACTACCTCAGCCATGGAACTAATTGTTTCCATTTCAAAGCCGATTAGCAGCCTCGGGGAAACTCTGACAGTTGGACACCACAGAACCAAACATCCAGGAAGAGGAGCTGTGGCTGAGGCTCAAGCTGATCACCCGGCACATCTGCTTCTCTACACTCTGGCATAGACAGAGACTCACTTAGCATCATGTTCCATCTCAGTCAAGACCAACAGAAGCTACACATTACAGACTGGCTAGACTAAATAAAGCCTTCTCCCCGAGGACTGAATGGAAAAAGACTCTTGGAAAGTCCTTTTTCGCACTCTTAATTGCTGAGGAAAACCAAGAGACAGTGAGGCTATTGCTTAATACATCAGAAACAAGTGCCGAGATTGGTTTGACGTAGACGTAATTAACCGTGGATCCAGAGCTGTGGAGAGGACCTGCTACGCACAGCAACACAGCACGCAGATTTCGACTGCATGTGCAATTTTTAGTGGAATATGACTAAAGTAATTGAGCTGAGTGCAAAATGAATTAGGCTGATGAAACAGCCAGGGAAAGTTTTGGAAATATGTTAATGCTATTGTGATGGGGTTCAATTAAAGCTCTTGCTCTCTTTTCTTACATAATGGACGATTCCTAACACATCTACTGAACTTTATGTTTCATTTGATTTGTGCATGATCTACATACTGTCTATAAACAGCCCATCTGAACCAAATCAATCTTTCCTTAGCCACAGGCTACGTGCCACAGGCCTTCAAGGTGGCTGTCATTAACCCTTTACTTAAAAAACCTTCTCTTGACCCAGATGTCCTTGCCAACTATCGGCCTATATCCAACCTTCCTTACATCTCTAAGATCCTTGAGAAGATTGTCCTGGAGCAGCTACATGAACATCTGCACAGCAACGTGCTCTTTGAAGCTTTCCAATCTGGATTCAGAGAACACCATAGCACTGAAACAGCACTTGTCAAAGTCTCTAATGATCTTCTTATAGCTTCAGACAGAGGTCTCGTCTCTGTTCTTGTACTTTTGGACCTCAGTGCTGCATTCGACACCATCGACCACAGCATCCTGCTGCAGAGACTAGATCATGAAATAGGGATTAAAGGAACTGCCCTAAAATGGTTTAAGTCATACTTATCTGACAGGTTTCAATTTGTTAATGTTAATAACGACCACTCAGAGTATAGCAGAGTTACGTATGGTGTACCGCAGGGTTCAGTCTTAGGGCCAATCCTCTTCATTCTTTACATGCTCCCATTAGGTGGCATCATCCGGAAGCACTCAATCAATTTTCACTGTTATGCGGATGATACGCAACTCTACTTGTCCATGGAGCCAGATGACAGAAGCCGCCTCATCAATCTGCAAGACTGTCTGAAAGACATTAGATCCTGGATGTCCTCTAACTTCTTGCTACTGAATTCAGATAAAACTGAGGTCATCGTGTTTGGACCTAAACATCTCAGGGACACGTTCTCCAATCAGATCGCTACTCTAGATGGCATCACCCTGACCCGAGTACAACCGCGAGGAACCTTGGAGTCATTTTTGACCAGGACCTTTCCTTTAACTCCCACATAAAGCACGTGACTAGGACCGCCTTCTTCCATCTGCGCAGTATCACTAAGATTAGGAATATCCTCTCCCAGAGTGATGCTGAGAAACTAGTACATGCATTTATCACTTCTAGACTAGACTACTGCAACTCTCTCCTGTCAGGATGTCCGAAAAACTCTCTAAAGAGTCTCCAGCTGGTCCAGAATGCCGCAGCGAGGGTTTTGACAGGAGTTAGGAAGAGAGAGCACATCTCTCCCACCTTAGCTTCTCTCCACTGGCTTCCTGTAGGATTTAGAATAGACTTCAAAATCCTTCTGCTGACTTATAAGGCTCTTAATGATAAAGCTCCAACCTATCTGAAAGAACTAATCATTCCTTACTGTCCTACCAGAGCACTCCACTCCCAGAATGCAGGTCTGTTAGTGACTCCCAGTATCTCTAAAAACAGACTGGGAGGTAGAGCCTTCAGTTACCGGGCTCCTTTACTGTGGAACCAGCTCTCTCCATGGGTCAAAGAGGCAGACACTCTAACTACATTTAAGTCTAGACTTAAGACCTTCCTTTATGACAGGGCTTTTAGTTAGGGCTGGTTCAGGTAGCTCTGAACCATTTTATAGCTACGCTGCTATAGGCTTAGACTGCTGGGGACACATCTGGTTACACAGAGCCCTCTCCTCCTCTTCTCTTCTCTTCTCTCCTCTCCTCTTCTCTCCTCTCCTCTCCTCTCCTCAGTATATTTTTGAACTGTCATTTTCTGCTGTACTTTGTAGTTTGGCCTTGGTGTCTCGCACTCTCTCTGTGTTTCCTCAGATCCACCGGAGCTCCATCTCTCTGCACCAGCCGCCGCCTGCATCGCCCCCCCCTCCCTCCCCTTCCCCTGCTGTTAGACCGGCCTCCCCTTCCTTCCCATGGACCAGTCTGCCACCCAGCCCTCCCATCGAGCTGGCCAGCTCTCCCTGCCCCCCCCCCCCGCCCCCCCCGCCCCCTCCCCTCACCAGAGACTGCCTTCATCAACTCCTGCTAACATTTCCATATTTCGCACATTCTGTGACAAACTGTAAACTGTTTTCTTGTCTGTAACAACATCTATTGCACGTCTGTCCGTCCTGGGTGAGGGATCCCTCCTCTGTTGCTCACCCTGAGGTTTCTCCGACTTTTCCCTGTTAAAAGGGTTTCCATGGAGTTTTTCCTCAGTCGATGTGAGGGTCTAAGGACAGAGGATGTTGTTACGATGCCATGTAAAGCCCTTTGAGACAAACTGTTTGTAAAAACGGGCTATACAAATAAAATTGCCTTGCCTTGCCTTGCCTTGCCATTAAATAGACCGATTATTGGCCTAGACAGATAATATCGGCCAATATTCTGAATTTTTTCCGATAATCGTATTTGCCATTTTTTCCACAGATAATCAATAAAATAAATTTATTTATTTTTTAAACGCACTCCTTTGGCTCTAATGTAGCCTTCTCTTTGCCTGAAGTCACCACTCTTAGCTGTGTAACAATGTCCCGCCCACTGAACCAAGATCTGTGCTCACAGTGTACAAAAAAGAAAAAAACAGTTCACTGTGTTCAGTCTAATCCCAGGGGTGTTATTCTAAATTAGGATACTACAATTTTCATTTTTAAAGCAAATGAATATCAGTTCTAAATATCAGTTATCGGTTTCCTTGATTACTAATAATCAGTATCAGTATCCGCCCTGAAAAAAACATATTGGTCGATCCCTAATAAACAGTAGCCTACATTAAAGCAGAAGTAAGTGGTCCGGTCGTTTTCGCTAATGCTGCGTTCCAGGCAGGCTTTTGAAATCGTAAATTACAGCTTCAAGTCACAACTTACGACTTTGTAGCGTTTCAGGCAACCCACTAGTGTTTTTCCGACCTGTTTTACCGGTGAAAGTCACTATAACGGCCACTCGTAACTTCCGACCAGTGAACTCGTACCAGATCGAACTGGTACCACTTCACGGTCGGAAAAATACGAGTTTCCTTGAACACACCACAACAGTCCTCGTCCCTAGGTCGCCACATTCACGGCGTCCCTTGGCTGCACACACAGCCCTGCATGCCGTTCTCTCTCCTCATTGGATAAAAACTGTAGGATACGATAAATGTTTTCTCCTGGGCTCTGAGCAGAGCAGAGTGACTGACAGACCCGTGTTTCAGTCCAAACACTCTATGTAAGTGATTGCTGTCGGAAGATAGAACTATTTAAGACTTATATTAACACAAATATATCACTTACTTCTGCTTTAATAGAGTTAGCCAAACACCCTGACTATAGTTTTAAGTTACATTCCTGTTAATTCAGAATCATGTAAAATATTGACCATTTGTTTGGAGTCCGACCTTGACCCTTGACCTTTCACCACTGACCACCAAGACAACATCAGTTTGTCATTGAGTCCAAGAGGAGTTTTGTACAAAATGTGAAGTGATTCTCCTGAGTATTTCTGAGGACGCTGCATTCACAAGGCTGAAACCTTGTTCTGTGAGGTCACCATGACAATGACCTTTGACCTTTACATCCAAGCGGATGTTTGTGCCAAATCTGAAGAGGTTCCTCCAAGTCACTGCTGAAATATCACATTCACAAGGCCTAAATTGTGTTTTGCCCGCCTCCCAAATCTAATCAGTGCATCCTTGAGTCCCAGTGAATGTTTGTGCCAAATCTGAAGAAGTTATATCACAACGTTACTGAGTGAGTGGCCCAAGAGCAATTTGTCTCTGGATCTGCCTGTCCCTTGTCAGGCTCAGTGATCACAGCAGTTTATGATTATTACATGTCATTAGTTTGTGGAAAGATTAAAAGATCAAATAAAAATAGTTTCTTACCTGAGGTACAAGGAACAGGGCATCATCAATGGGACGGCAACATGAGGAAAGAAAAGAGAACATTTTCTGTTAGACAAGGCGCGGTTTATTTTTTCCACTAAAGTACACAGTATAGTGAGGACATCATGGGAAAATTCTGAAAATGTATTACATGACTTTTTTTTTCTATGGTACCATAGGCACTGCATATATAGCTATTGTAGATGCGATTCTTCTAGACCTGACAAGAGCAGTGTAATAACTCTACAAGCAGGAGAGCAGCTCAGTAAACAATAACACATGGAATGGCAGAAGCAAGTGCAGGTGCAGCAACAGGTCCACTGTGACTTATGGTTAGAAATAAAAACGTACAGTGAAGAGAGGAAACTTCAGTTTTATGAAACCAGCTCAGACCCAGACAGACTTTCAAACAGGCCTATACACAGAAGTCAGGGGGAGCGAGTTTCATTTGTTAACCACCAACAACAGTATTAACCACCTGCCAATATGACATGTTACCTTATTGTTTGTAAATTGCGTCTGTTGTAGCAACGCTCCACACACACAGTGTTCACACAGGCTAATATTAGCTTGTTTAGACTTACACAGTGACGACCTGTAATCTGAGTTGGGTGCTGCTCACATTGGTAGGCCACAGTCATCACTTTTTAAATGAATAAATGCATATTCTTTAAACTGCTGCATCACACTGCCTACGTATATGGAGGTGTATATGCTGTATATGTATGTGCATAATAAACTGTGTGTGTGTGTGTGTGTGCGCAGTAGCCTCTGTAATGAGAATAACTTTGATATGAGAGCTGTGGAGTTTCGTTGGTGTTGGTTCTGATAATCAAATGTCTGACTTTAGGACGGGATCTAATTGTCAGTTTAAATGTATGATCAGAAAGCAACGAAAATATTAAAACCAAATATGTAAACAATCTTCCAACATCACAAAATATTATAATAGTTACTGTGAGGCCTCCATCAGAACATGTTTTCATCAATTACAAATACGTTCTCTCATAAGATGAAACCTTAATGATCCTGTGGGAAAAAACCTGAGGACATTTAAACTAAACCATATTGTATGTTTCATTAGATCACTTTTCTATAGACACCGTCTCAAACAAAAGTTGAACTTGAGTTGAACTTGTAAGATGTAAATGAGCCTTTGACTCATATATGCATAAATCTATGGCAAGTTAACACGTCAGAGTAAAAGTCAATGTGGGGAAAAACACTATTGTTTGAAGTACAGATTATGCAGCGAGGGCAGTTGTTACACTAAAGTAAGGTTTGTAAAGCTGTAATGGAGGGGACGTCTCTGCAGGAGAACCTTCAGCCAGGGCTGAATACTGATGCGTCTGACTGATTGCCACGTCTGTGAGATCTAATTTGAAAGGTGGACAGTGATGAATGTCTCTCCTCCACTTACTGGCCGTCTGATGTATTATGCATCCCCATCTGATCAGAGAGGCTGATGAGGCGCGGGGAGACGAGGGGTGTCCATGTCCGACGCACCCTGACATTGGTTATATAAATGACTGCACCTCCACGCCTTTCATTTCCCAGCTCACAGGTCACGGGAGGAGCTAATAGGGCCATCGTTAATAGGGGATGACTGACTTCAGCTGGGGCCGCCCGTGCATTTTGATGGGCTACACATTTGACAAAGTCTCTTAACACAGTGGCTGAACCATGCTCTCCTGTCAGCCCGGAGTCTAATTGTCAGAGACACAAACGTGGGCAGCAGCCGGAGGATAGTGCTATCGGCTGCCCAACTGCCACTGTGATCATCTGTCTGTGTACATCTCGGCTCTGCATGAGAAAAAGGTATGCTTACTTCAGTTGTTTGGCAGACAGACATGGAGGAAAAAGGACCCTTATTGTTACAGCCTGTCAGCAACAAAACCCATGATTTAAGACTATTGCTTTGATCCCGTGGCTACCGGATAGCGTATTTTGCTGCTGACCTCATGTTGCCAGCTGTATAACTGAAACCCTTCTATTAGCCTGTAGGAAAAGAAAAGAAAAAAAAAAAAAACCTGAGCACTGTACCATGTTTTGTTCTCTCCCCAGGAAAAACAGCATTGGTAATTGTGCCTCTGCTGAGGGAGTGGAGTCGGCTCATTCTTTGTTTAAGTGTCCACCAGGAGAGCACTCTCTGACACAACCAGGGCTCCTCAGCGCCCATCAACCGCACATTTTAATGTGCTGAGGCAATATTAACTGCAACGGCAAATAAAAAAGCCCCGGCCCTGGTGGGCACGACGTGGGCCCTAACGAGTTTATGGCTGCCCTAATTGAGCCATTTTCACATCAGCTGCTGTTTTTTGTCAGATCAGGAAGTACCCCTCCACTCCCGGCTGTGATTTTCTCTCCAGCAGTCGACTCGCAGCCCTCACATCAACCCCCCTGCACCACCGGAAGGTCACCACTGATACAGATAAGCCCATTCACAGAAACCCACTCGCTGGTTGACACACCCCCCGAGAAGACTTTGTAGTCGACAAAACATCTCCTGGAAATACATACCAAAAAAAAAAAAAAAACTAAACAATGTGCTGTAATTCCTCACTGCTGATAAGACAGCGACAGACCACGAGTACAAAAGTTGCCACTGATTAAGAGCTCCGAGTGAACGACTGCATCTGATTCCAGAGCCACTGTTTTTAATGTCTGTTACTTTCAACCATTATCTGAATTTTGAATTTAACTGTGGCACTCATTTGTATAAATCCGTATGCTAATTATGCGGCAAACAGCAGTGTTTACCAGCCACAGAGCAAGGAAGCCATCTTTAATTCATTAGAAAAACACACTTTGCAGGAAGACTTTCAGTGGAGGCTTTACATTACTGGAGCTGCTTTAATACACGCTCAGTATGCAGAGGAGGCCGATGTTAAAGTAGTGGATAATACGTGAAAAAGGCTGGGGCGAAATTCACTCCTCTTCCAATGAGCCATTAATTAGTGCTCAAGGAGGTGAACGACGTGTTCAAAAGCTGAGGATTCTTCATTAGTCATCCCGCGGCTCCACACTAGTCATACAGACACACAATTAGCCCTCCCAGCGCCCCCCAACCCCTCCACCCCGTCGGCAGCACCCTCTCCTCTACAGAGAGCGAGCCATAGGGTGGCACTGTCGCAATTTGACGGACACGACGGAACCCGTGTCCGCGGCGTCCGTGTGCGGCGTCGAGTCGGCGTTCCCTCCCGATCGCCCTTCTCTGTCACACACCCACTTTGATTTAAAATACATGTGTCCCATTATGGCATATCTGGCTGTTATAATTAGACGATGGGAGCAGATTTCATGAGGAGACACTGCATGTGATCTAATTAGCATTGTATTAAAGCACTAAATCAAAGTTGTAGCACATGTGCTTTTGTTTGAGAGTTCTTTCATCTTTGGGGGATTGTTGTAAAGATTGTTCATGTCATTAATCTCTTTTCGAGATGCTAAATGAGCCAGAATATTAAGTACATGATTGACATACTGTAGCCCAACCGGATTTGGTACACATGGTTTTTTGAAGATTTACTGTAATCTTCTAGGGGAATTGTGAGTGTTTTTTTAGTATTAAGAGGCAACAGCATTCAGCTGATATATAAAGCAACTGAAACCACTGATAAATTAGACCAATCAGACATCCATATCCATAGCAAAGCTCCATACCACTAGACGCTGCAAAAAGTGCGTATAGTTTAACATCTGTGCACTATTTTGTTGACTTCAAAATATTCTATTTACAACAAGAGCGGTTCATTCAGCTAGACAATTTACTACAGCCACAAACAGACTTCTATTTCAGTGTGGGTGTTTTCCTTTGACCGCTCTGAAATAAATGACTAACTGCATTCTACCTTGGCAGCCATAATGCCTTTTTTCTTTTAACTGGTCTTTTTCAGCGCAACCTGTGACTAATATTTTCTTTTAACATCACTATTCCTGAGCAAAAGAAATACCACTACAACACAAACTACAGTACAGGTGAATCAGGTCTGAATAGAGGCAGGCCTTGATGGTAAACTTCAGAAGGCTGCACTCTGGACAAGTGTGGCAGCAGCAGAGACATGAGCAGCATGGTATAGAGAGGAGGGAGGGGGGGGGGGTTCTGCTAAGAAGGCGACAGGCTTCTCTGAGCGCAGCACACTCCTTCCCTGTTCATGCAAAAAAAACACATGCATGTATACGCACACAAGGCAGATTCACTCATAAACAGGCTCCCGTCTCTGATAGCCCTACATGTTATTATTTGCTTCCTGTCGTGATACGCTGATAAGTGGCAAGGAGACCAAACAGTGAAAAGTAAGAAAACAACAGCAATATAGTCATTTAAAGGGAGTCTATTTTGAGTCAGGGACAGCTTCTCTCTCCGTTACTGAATTAATCAAATCCAAAGGACATCATCTTCAAACTCGACATCCCCCTAAAGGCGAGCATCTCATTCTGTATGCAGCTGAGGAAGCTTCACAACATCCTAAAAATACAGCACTCCTGGAAGAGAGGTGCTCTACCAGTCTGAAGGGAAGCATGAAGAACTAGCAGGCCCATGGGAATAGACATTGTGATTAGATGCAAAAACACTGCTTTCATAAACAGCATTAGTTCTTGTTAGACATCCCACCCCTCCCACAGATGCAAGCCCTCTCTGTTTTGCAAAGCATGGAGAAGGCATTATAGTTTTATTTGCATTTTTTCGTTTTCGCAAAAGCTCTTCACCCCCGACGTGTTAAACACCAAGTGGGCAAAGGCTGTTGCTGTCAGACAGGTGTTTGGACTGAAGGCTCAGACCACATTCACCGTTGGCTGGTCCCTGTCTCTGGTAACAAGGAGCCATCTGAATGGTTTTTTTTTTTTCCTTTTACCCACTGCCTCTTTGAACTAATCAATTTGCCCCAGGCTATTGCGCTCCTGTGATCATATAATATGAGTCCAATAAAAAGGTTTAATGCAGCGCTTGGACAAGGCATCAGTTTATTTTGCTGTTTCATCATCAGTGTTGGTGCAGAGGAAAATTAAACACCAACTGATGAGTTGGAGAATATTTAACAGTGAATAGCTTCATTTAGTGAATGTTCAATCACATTTTATTTATATAACAAAAAAAAACATTTGATATATTATTATGTTTGTATTGAAAGTTCTGTGGTTATTTCTGTTTTTCCTTTGGAAACTTGACTTAAAAGTAGGTCTACTTGAAGCTGCTCACTTCTCTTCCCAGTAATCAATGTCAGGTGTTGTGGAAGTGTTTTTTTTATGTTGAGTAAGGCTTACAGTTGCCATGAATACAAATGATATGGCAACATGTATTTCAATTCCAAAAGGTAATGGGAGCCGACCATTTTGCTACCCATCACTCAGTGTCAACGCCTCTTATCAACAAATCTGTCTTTGTGCCAGGTTGTCACTCTCTGGACTCCACTATTACTCTTCTGCCTGCATTCAAGAAAATATATAATTTCAGACGCCAAGTGACTGATACGGAAATGAGAAAATGACTGTTGTGCCGTGATTACAGTTTATCCTAATGATAATGACATTACTGCACAGATATATTAATTAAAGTCTTGCTGTGTCAATCCTGCATGTTGCATGTATCTGCTTTAAAAGAAAGAGAAATAATCACTGAATTCATCAGTGCCAAGCTGTTCTCCCTTTACATTCACATTAAGTGCCATTTGAATTTTAACTTCCATTTATATGGGGGTAACGTAACACTGAAAAAAAGACGTAATCTCTACTGTCCACCAGATGGTGCTATCCAGTTAAACTATTTAATTTGTTACTTATTTTGTCATAGTGAGATGCGCGATGCTAAGTTTCCAAGTAGCAAATCATTTTCAAATCAATGGGAATCCTTGTCCTATTCCTCACGTACCACCTGCAAACGTACAGTTGACAAAAACAACTGGACCTTTGGAGTCATGGTAACAATAATATGACTTGTAGTTTGCAGACAACCTTTGGGCGCTTAAAATGTATTTTACGTGTTATGTGACTTTTAGGAGTCAGTGCAGTGGGTGGGCCATTTAAGGCGATTAAATTATTAAACTTTTTCGATCCGCACTTAACTGGAAGCTTGTGTGACGCCAACTAAAAAAAAAGTATTTTTTCCAATTTAGCTAATTTTGTAATATTTCAACCTTTTAAGTTTTTTGGCATTTCCAACAAACACAATGGAAACAGCATTTATATGTGTACATTTAAAGGTATACTACAATCAGGCTAATGTTTTTCTGTAAAAAACAGACAAAAACATTTTCTTTTATAAAATTTTCATTTGCAGTCATTTTCTTTTTTAATGGGTAAATGGAAAATGCAGGTGGATTGAAATGCTTGGCTCTACTATTTTCCAGCTTCAGGGCAAGAGGAAATTAGCATCAGCGTGTTATACAGTGTATATGGGATCCTTCTCCATATGAACTTTATAAGTCGTGCAGAATAAATTAAATATCAATGTTACATTTTAATCTGCTGCTGTTCCTTCACCCCAGCATTTTTTGGTGAGTTGAAGTTACTCTGCAATAACAATCTGTAAATGTGTTGAGATGTCTTTAGTTTATGCTGCACCCTGAGGGCAATATCTATACTGTTTTAATAGACAGTTCATAGCTGGACTAGGAGGAATCTTCTGCACTGTTGTAGTTTCAAAACAGCCAGAAGGAAGACACATTAAATCCCCTAATCCATTTTGATTGCATTGTCTTTTCATCTAACTTTAAGAGCCATCTAAACAAATACTGCTCCGTGCTTTCACATCGAGGCAGCTATTCTGCTCTAATGTGTTTTGAGTGTGGATAAAAACTCACTCTTGCAGTCTGCAGTCAAGATACATAGCGTCTTTAGCATTACAAGCATTTTTTAAAAAAATATGAAGTAAAAGAAAATATTGAAAATGGTATACGTGTTGTGTTTAAAAGAAAAGCTGCTTTTGTTGTTCTTGTCAATACAGAATCAAGGCAAAGTCTGCATCTTTAACCAGGACAACAGTCAAAAAAAAGCCGTCAGTTTTAAGTGAATGACTGCAGGACAGATTTCAAAAAGACCTCTACGGATGACTGAAGTTTCAGCTGCACATGAATATTTTAGTATTGTAGGTTGTTTCAATCTTCCTCACAGTTTCTTAGAGCAAATTAAAGCGTCTCTGCCCTAAATGACCCAATCCACTGTGCAAAAACCTACCTGAACTTTTTCTAATACTTGGGTTTGTTTATTGCCTTTCCCATCAACATAATAAGCCATTGTTCCTATATGATCATGCCTGGTTGTGCCTGCCGCCGACTGTAAAATCCTTTTGTCCGTCAGTATTGTGAGGCTTCTGTGGGATGTGGATGAAGCCATTTTGTGAGCATAGTTCTTGTAAAATGAAGTGTATATAAAGTAATAACATGCAGGAGGGTCTCCTCTCTGCACCATGAATGAGTCGCTCCTGCCGTGGGGAGCCGGTGACATGATTGTGATTGGACGAGACACAGAGAATCCAGATCAAAGCAATCTCTAGTGTTTTGGCCCCCAGCGCAGTGTAGAGCAGGCCCACACACACACACACACACACACACACACACCATACTGTATACAGACAAGTAAGTACACACATACACACATGCGCACACGGTCTTGCAATAACACTGAAACACATGCATCCTCTCTACCTTTTCACTCTCACACATGTAGACTCACACTTGGTGTCACACATTTATGCACTCTGCCTCACAAATTCGGTCTCTATCTCTCCTGACACATTCACACATGTATAACTGACTCTCTAATGCACTCAGTAGCTGTAGAGTGTTGATTTGGATGAGTAAGCTGCAAGAGCTGAAGGACACTACCATGTCTTTGCAGAGTGCACAATATTAAACTCTGAATTAAAATGTTTAATAATCATTTCCAGCACCAAGGGAAACGCGCTATGTAGGAGATTTTGGATTTTTATAACATTTATCCTCATTCACCTTTTTGTTTTTTAGCCTCTAGATATTTAGAACACCGTATTATTTTCATGCACATTGATTTCCATCTGCTGCATGCAATTCTCTTTCTTTTAACTGAAACAATGTCACACTATATGCAAAGCAACATCATGTTAACGTGTCTAGCATCAGTCGGAACTATTAACTTCATTACTGTTGTGACAAAATTTTAATTTTTCTTCCAGCAAACTTATCCCATGAGGGAAAAAAAAGAAAAAAGAAATGACCACTTGTTTTAAGGAATTTAAAGAATTCAGGTAAAATTGAATGCACATACTTGTGACTCGTTTTTCAAGATTTACACCTTCAGTGGGAACAAATAGGCTCAGGATTGAGAGGCACAGACAGAGCAGGGAGGTCAGCAAATATTGAAAGACTGACTAACACACCTCCAGCTCTGAACTTTTCAAGGGAGAGGCTGACACTGAGAGAAAGATCACCACTAATAAACTCACCTAGGCGTACGTACGGTGAGGAAACTGACATTACACAAAAGGGCTAAAGTCATCACACGACCTGTGGGGCCTTGTTGTTTCCCACCATTGTTGCTATAGTTGCTCTGATTGATGGGCACAACCAAACACGTCCCCGTCATTAAAACATCAGTTTAGGTCAAAGGGATTTACACATGTACACACACGATCACACCATCACCAGACACCTACGCTGTTAATGACTGGTATTGTAACACTGCAGCAGAGATTAGTCAACCCCACATATGACTAATCACAGCTGCCTGTGTAACACTTTTTTTTTTTTTTCCCAGATGTGTGTTTATTAATTTAAATACAGTCAGTTAAATCAATAACGCAATCAGCTGTTAGCTGCACCCCGACTGTTGACTAGTTATTTATTGGTCATGTGTTGCTTCCTGCGGTCTGGTCTGACTGAAGAGCCGAGGTGAGTCTGAGGTGATGGTGAGGAAATGCGCTGCCTGTGGCGTGCAATAGCAGCAAACATTTACCACGCTGCAGTTTTAGCTCTCCCGCTCGCCTCTTTACTTAAACAGACCATTTGGAATATAAACACAATTATTTTGCAAATATATTTAGCATGGTGGGTAATGATCTCACCGTGGCGAGCTGCCATGCCAAACAAACACGCCATCGCAGTTTGAGAGTGAGGTTATGAGGAACATCATCAGATGTTAAGTGTGTGTGCGCCGGCTGGCTTGGCTCAACACACACGCGCATGCTGTCACTGTGTCTCATTTGTTTTGTACCCAGATGCAAATTCAGGTTCTCTCTCTCTTTTTCTCTCTTTTTCTTGCTTTCTTTGAAACACACCGGTATGCACATCATGCAAATGCAAACAGAGACACACTCGTCCACTCATTGGCTGTGGAGTGTGGGTCTGTCCGTCGAGGGGTGGGGTAAAACCTGGAGCTGAATGAGGTGAAGGATGTAGCGCCTTCTACATGACCTTGCGGGTGACATCAGAGAGACACGCACACACACACACACACACACACACACACACACACACACACACACACACACACACACACACACACACACACACACACACACACACACACACACACACACACACACACACACACACACACAGACACAGTGGTGGAATAGGAGCAGAGCCTGGTTACAACTCTCATCCTGATTTCATACTTTCCAGTGGTAACAGTTAAATTGACATTTTCTGTTCCCGCTATCCCGTAAATGGAAGCCTCCGTTTAATTGCTTTCATATGGTTAATCCAAATTAAGCATGCCCACAAAATAAGATATTCCATTTCATTTGGATAGCTGGTGATTCCAACAAATCTTTCCTTTCCTGCTTCGTGTGCTCACAATGCCACGGCACTTCTGAATGGATCACTTCAAATCTTGGAAAAGACCCAATTTTGGGCAAAACTGTTTGTATAAGACAATCCTCAATGTTTGCCATGGCATGAATGCTGAATACGGCAGCATTGGAGTGTTTTAGTGGCTTAGAGAAAAGTACATTTCAGTCGGAAAAAGTTGCTTAATTGAACCCGATACTCTCATTGTGTAACATTCACGTTCTTTCTTTGAAACCAACAGAGTAGAAATGAACGTGTGAAACAGCGGAAAGAATGACAGAATTATCTTCATGTCATAATTCATGCGTCTCTTTATGCCTGCTGATTTTTCTCAGCAGTGGTCGGATACATTTCCCCCTTCATAATCAGTGATGAAGAGGGAATTAGAGCTGCATTCATTAAAATCAAACAATTTCTTTATACTAGTCCTACTGCTGTGAGCCCTGTTACAGAGCACCAAAAAAAATGTATAGATACTGTGGGGGGAAAAAAAAGTGTGTAGATATTCTTGAGAAATACTTTAACTGTGTACTTTTATTCCATTCAGTTATTTTTATCATGCATATTCTGTAATCGTCAGGCTCGCCTGGCTGTATCAGGTGGGAATTAAATTGTTTAAGTGTCTCTGTCACATTTTGATCATTTTTTGCTTTGCGCCTTATGTCACTAAAGTAAACTGAGAGCTGGAAAAACTGTGAGCCAGATGTTGAAGCCAAAGACACACAATAGTTCACAGACATTTGGATTGCCTGTCTGTAGTTCCAAGCTATAAACTATTAGTATTAGTTCAGCTGTCAGTTCTGTCTTCACTCTTACAGGCGAAAAAAAAAGAGGGGGGGGACCTTTTTCCTCCTCACAAAGCACTTGTACTGTCACACTGGGAGTGCTACCACTGCTCAAAAAAGGGACAGGGCCTTCAAGTTGGAACGTACTCCCACCCTCCCTCCTTCCCCTGCCTCTTTTTCTCCCAGCTTCACACTTGATTCCCACAGGCTTCCATTGATTCATGTGCTACCGTGTTGATGGAGAGCAAACAGATATCCCCTTCTTCAGTGTGCTAAAGTCTGCGCTGCCTTTTTAACCTGTCTACTGATGGAAATTCCTGGTTTTGAGCACTAGGCATACATACTGATGAAATGCAAGGACATCCCCTCTTATTCCACACACAACACTGTCTCGTTCCAAACACAACATCAGTCCTGTAAGTGCAAAACACTCGAGCCGGGATTTTCACTACTGCTCAAGTGTCGGGTTGAATGAGAGCAGGCGAGCAGGGCTGTATCTCCCCTTACACTGTAGACAACATGAGACAGAGCGTGTTTCTTCACTAAACATCCTTGCTGTTTGAATTGTTGAGACTCACACACACACGTCACTCCCACTGTCCTGCTGTAAAATGGATTTTGTGCAGACAAGTCGAGGGGGAAAAGGCAGACAAACCATTGTCAGGGTGACTCAGTTTGCGAGTTCAAGCCAGGACACACTTTTAACAGCTGGCTCTATGGGAGCTCTTGTGTAATTATCAACAGCAGCAGCAGGGAAAGTGAAGAAGGGGCCAAACTTTATGTCATCCAATGGGAGCGCACCACAGCCAATTCCAGTGTCTGAAATGTATGATGAAGTGCACTCGAAGTGAACATTTCAATTGACCGAAAATCAGGTGCTGCTGAATCAGCCGGAGATGAAATGTCTACGGGAGGATTGTTGAAAATCTCCAAAATGAATTAGACATGTGATAGTGTACTTTGATGAACAGCCAGTGCAGTATCTTCATATCAGCAAACAGTTGCACCTTTAAAACCGATAAATGTAATTGCTTTACATTAACTCATTGCAGATCGAAACAATGCAGCACAAACTTCTCAGCTCTTATCTGAGGAAGGGGGGGATAGTTGCGTAGTAGACTAACAGCAGCTGAAAGCCATCTGCTGTGGAGGAAGAACTGGCTGCCTTAACAAGTAGGCAAACTGTCAGAGAGGATTAATGCTCTACCTTAAACCTGAGTTAATAATAAATGGGCTGTTTACTTGTTCAAGGGGGAGGCCATAGATAACAGCACTCAAAACCCCTCCTCTTACTGCCAAAAAGATAAATTCTGGTTAAGTGGGGACCTGCCTGCATTGTGGCCTCCAGTTCCCCAATCATTATGAACAAAACAAGAGTTTTACTCTCTCTTACTAATGGAATAGGTCAGATTGTGTGCAATGTGTAAGCCACATTTTGAAAAAAGGATCGCACTGTGATATTCTGTTAATTGACAATAATCCTCTGGGCTGGACCAAGACCTTCTCAAAGTGAGAAGTTCACGGAATGAACTCTTTTTAAAAATGTTCGTACATTACATCACGGTAAACGCCTTAACGTTTGGTGATGTGATGGAGATAGATTCATTATCTCTGACCACCAGCGCTGCACCCAGCTCTGTGAAGCCCCCAGAATAAAAAAAAAGGGCTTCAGTAGAACGCTGAAGGCGGCTTCAAAAACTGGCGACGTGCATCACCTTCTTAGCTGCTGATGCATGCAAGAAAATGTGGGAAAGAAACCCCTGAGAAGGAGTCAAAGAAATGTCTTCTTCTCTTCCCCCTCTCTCCTTCACTCCTAGAGGGCTGTATTAGCCCACGGTGGGGATTTAACTAATGAGCCTAGCTGCTCTCCACTGAGGGCATCCCAAGACAGCCTTTCTCCTACAATTGGTTCCAAAGGGTTTAAATGCGCTGGTCGCTGCAAAGCTCCACACTGTCCAGGAGATTATAAGGTAATAAAATAGATGGAGGAGATATAGTGGAGGTGTAATTTTTCACATTATTTGCTGTTATGATGATTGCTGAGCAGCACAGAGAGCCATGCTGGTGAGTCAATAAATTTGATCACTGAGCAAACTTTACGCCTCCATATCTAATTTCTATCGCTTTGGATGGAAACAAATGTTGCAAGGAAAAAAAAACTGTACTGTATACTGTAAGCTGGACATCTTGAGAACGTGCAAAGAGAGGAAGAGAGGAAGTAAAGTTAATATTCACTTATGCTGAAAAGAAGTGCAATGCTCATTGTTGGACTGAAATTCTACCCTTCATGCCCAAAAGTCATTTACAACCTTCTCGGTGCTGCTACCTCTGCTGGACTGCAATGTTGCATATAGCCAATGCTTCATTTCCTGGCCGCGAGATTCTGGCTCTCAGAAAAGTCTGACTATACTGAGGTCAGCGGAAAAAAAATCCCTCAGCTTCTCTCTAAAACCATGAAATAAGTATTTCTAGTTGTAATATTCTGGTCCTGTGTGTGTTGTGGGCAATTCTCAGGATCACAGCTACACTATGAAGATATTAAAGCTACTATAATAGTGTTTTTCTGCCCACTTTGTGGCAGCAGACCGAGCTGTAAACACACCACTGATATGGTGAGTGTATTAGCAAACAATGGCTTAGTAAGAGTGACAGTGTTTTTGTCCAACAGGTGAATTTAAGTCCACCACCCGCCCCCTTTTTGCTCTGAATTTGGTGTTTTGGTGTTAGCTGCTACATCCTTGATGTTCAGTAGCCGGTTTAAGCCGCGGTTTGCCGTTCGTTGTGTGGCAGGTACTGTACTGTAGTGTACAGATGGTTACAGAAAACAGCTGCATGCTGTGGCTGGAAACAAGTTTGATGAGAGTGTTGTGAGTGAACCGAAACAGTAAAGTTACAGACCGTGAAACCAGAACTTCTAGTTAAAAGATGCTAAACCGCTCCAATAGAACTGAGGGCAACTTCAGAGTCGGTGATGAATTCTCTGGTACTTTGTCACACTCTCAGGTTACAAGCAATTATTTGATCCATAACAAGAAACTATTGATTGGTGCATCTTAAACAGAGGCTTGTTTTTTGGGGTGTATTGAGTGAGTGAGTGAGTGTGTGTTTGATTGACAGGTGGACAACCTTCAGCTGCTTGTTTATTACAACTCAGCCTTTTTCCGGGTTCTCTCTTTTAGCGTCTGGCACTTTTTCTTTTCTTTCTTTTTTCTGGCTGTGATGACAAACAAACATGGCAGCGAATCAGCTCAGAATAACTGTGAGTGACATCACAGACGCTACACCCATATATATTTTTTATAGACGCCGATGATGTCATTCCATTTCTGCCAAGGAGCAGAGCCTGACAAAGTCGCTGGCCATTGGCAGGCCGAGGATTTTTTTTTTGTCTTTTGATGTGGTGATCCCACATCTGTGGCCTTAACAGAACACGCAGGAAAATGACTAAGCATGGCATTTTTCCTCGCAGTGACCTCAGTTTTAAATAAAGTGATTTTCTTTTCTTTTTTTTCTTCTTTTTTTTAAAAAGACAACCCAATCGCACATTGTTTCGACTGGGCTTCGCTACAGTAGACAGAACAGCAGCAGCCTCTCTCAGGTGTGTTGCTGCACATCCTCACACCTCGCTGCACAAACTGCAGACGATTACTGATTTAGGCTGTTAAGGGATGATCAAACAGATGCGAGTGTTGAGACTGGAAAAGAGGCGATAATGACAGTTGGCACAAATGAACGTGTCAGATTATTGTCAGTATCACATTTACACTAACAAACAGCTACAGCGTGCTGCGAATTGAGTTATTTTGTTGAGATAAATGCCTGAAAGCTATTTGATATGATGCCGTTTGTCTGCCATTGTAAACATTCAGATACAACGTGGCGCTGCACCTCATCTCCATCCTGAGTGGCACCAGAGTACTCTGTATGGCGAGGGTGGGATCGGGGGGGGGGGGGGTTGACCAACACACATGGGTGACGCTTGGAATATCTGAACAGGGATTCTGACAGAAAGTGTTTCGCAAACATGAGCATGATGCATGAGCTCAAATAGCGACGAGATGACGTCAAGACAAAGAGGCTGCTGAATTATACACATATGGTCCCGTAATTGTATAATAACGCTCAGTATTCCACACATGATTCCTGAGATCAAATGGAAGATATTTCCACTCGAGCACACACACACCCCCCCGGGTAAAAGACCAATTCATTCACCAGGATCTATTTCAATCTTGTGTCCAATGTGCAAACAAAACCTGCTATAATCCTGACTTTGGCGTGTATGTGCGTGTGTGTGAGGATTGGAATCTCTTGACTGTTCCTGTAACGCGAACAGCTGACAAAGAGCTTATCACGGAGGATTAACTACTGCTTTTCAAGGTGTTTTTCCACATCAAAACTGCACTTTTTGGCACTCCACCAAAGTGCACGGGTGTGGCGCGCTGCAAATCTCCTCCTCGTTCAAAATCCCTCTTGTGATGATCGAGCCTTTAGACAAGCCCATCATGACAACTTGTCTAACAGCAAGCAAGGTAAGCGTTTACAATGAGTGTGGGGTAGATGGAAACTGACACCCACCCTGATTACTCTGTGTATGCAAAGCCTGAGAATATATTACCCCCGAGGAATCAGAAAGGAAATCCACTGACTGGAAGGACAGATGTGAATAAATCTACAGTACATTCATCACCGCAGCACAATCAGAGCTGACTTTATCCGAGCCCAACTGTGATGTGGGTGTGCCCCCTGTGCAACGATGTCTGCTCCGTAGCTGCTGCTTTGTTTTCATGACAACCAATAATAAATAAACCTAGAGCACTGACTCACTCTTTGCGAGCTCGAAGCTCGAATTACTCAACCTCATGGCTGAGGTGATAGCTTGGAAAACCAAACTGAAGTGTTTAGGCTGTCTCCGCAGTAAACTAGAAGCAGGGGAATACGGTCCCTCTCCGCAAAACTGGTGTAATGTTGCGATGCACCCGGCGAAGGGGGCGGCTCTTCACTTTCCTCAGCTCCTCTTCCTCCTATTAGGCATCCACGGGACGCTCATTTGCAACACTGAGACGGCGGCGTGAATATCACCCTCAACTGCTAATTCTCTGAGGTCTTTGTGGTGGTATAAATCATTAAGACAGTTGCTCCTAGGAGATGCTACGGTGGTCACATACCTCTTGCGCCAAAAATGCGTTTGATTTCATTTGTTCTATGCTCCGTCTTCGGCAAACTGCATAACAAGCGAGGGAGATGTTAAATTTAACCCCTTGTTGAGATCATTTGCATTATCTTCAGCTAATTTAAACTCCATGGCGGAGCTGCAAAATGGGCGTTGGGGAGCTTTGGCTGGGAAACAGTATATATACATCACGCTAAATGATAGGAACGGTGGAAAGACTGATGAGCAAACAAGAGTGAATTCGGTCTCATTTGGATGCTTATAGGTGAGCCTTCCATCTGTGGCAGATACAGCGATGTGC
Source organism: Trachurus japonicus (assembly GCF_045865225.1). NCBI lineage: Eukaryota > Metazoa > Chordata > Actinopteri > Carangiformes > Carangidae > Trachurus > Trachurus japonicus. Next base: position 14,339,255 of record NC_140912.1, read on the forward strand.
TATATGGAGGATGCTCATTGTGAGAGAACCATTGTTCTAGTGCTAATCCTGGCTCAGCTTCTCAACCAACCAGCACTGGAGGCTTAAATGCAGCAGCCCTTTTAATTCGCCACTTTGTGCTGCTGTTGTCGCTCTCTCCTCGTAAATAATACCAACAGGCTCAAGAAACAGGCCCCGCAACTGATTATGAACCACGTTTGTAGAAATGCATTGTGTATTGCAAATTAAGAAATTACTGTAAGTTGTATTTTTTTCCCCCCTCTTCTTCTTTTCCCCCCTCCTTCCCTTGGACTGGCTCTTGTCATCTGCCAGGAGATGTGCAGTGGCAGAGATATGACTCTGGTGTTGAAGAGCACATCAAAGACAGGGCCTATGAGAGGTCTGCTTTACCTTTGAACATAGAATAGGATTGGAGGCTGCGCCAGCTCTCTGCAGGCAAGGCTCAGGCTGATCAGAGGCTGCCCAGCACAGCAAATGCAGCAGCAGTGGGCACAAACACTCGTGCTATAGTCACTTTCAAAGGAGCCCTCTACCCACCACTGATAGCCTACACACAGAGCGATCGCGAGCCTCGCCACCGAGAGAAATGGAGACTCCATAGCCAGAGCACGAGACCCTGCAGAGCTCGCACGGAACAAAGTTACTGATTCAACAGTCTCTCACATAGTTCCTCCTAAATACTGCATTTCCCACTACGCCCCGGCCAGCATGAGGAGGAAAAGATAAGTGCATACTTGAATACCGTCTCTCAGAGGGAGGCTGAGAGTGTCCACAACATTATTCAGAAAAACAAACCACAGGCACACCTTCACGTCTGCGCCAGCCAATGGGAATCGGATAGCACAGATAAATTCATCTTGCTCCTTCTGACCTGTTCCTGGGGATTGATTCAATTAAAATTAGCTTTATGTTTTTTCTCTTTTTTCAATCCTTCTTCCACTTCTACTGCACAAAATATTAATTACATGAATCACAGTTCACAGTCTCTCAGTTAATTGTTCAGTAGTAGAGCATTTCACAGGGCCACAGCTGAAGCCTGGGAGATGAAAACAGGATGGAGATAGGGAAGGGGGGGGGGGTTGTGGTTGTGAGGGGTTCGGGAAACGGGGATGGGGGGGTGGGGGTGGGGGGGGTGGAAGTGGGGGGGCACTAATGCTTTTCCACTGTCACTGGACTGTAAAACACAGATGGGACCCCGTGGTGTGTTGCTCATTCGGCATCAGCAGAGATGGAACCAGCATCACCACTATTTAAAAGTTCATATCTATTCCTTATTATTACCATTCATGTCAACAACTTCTAGCTGCCTCACACGCCCAGAGCCAGATGCCGCTGGCACTAAAATAATATTTAACTGCACTTAGTAGTACAGTAAATGTTACTCAATTCCCTCCCCTCCCTCCAAAAAAACTCTTTATTTTATTTTCAGTAACACGATAACGTCTCTCGTCACGGCCGACGCTCTTGTAGCGTCCGGAGCGACATGATTGTTTTTAAAATCGTTTGGAAAAATTATCTCGCAAAAAATGTGCGTGGGCGGAAAAGTGTTTATGAGCACAAACGATTATCAGGTTAAGCAGAAGAAAGCCATGAGCTGGCAGTTTGCTTGCTTTGTAATCTCTACCCCCATATCTTTGTAACAAATTTAGTGTGGACTCCAAAGCTTACCAAAAAAAAAAAAAGGGACCATATTCTGGCAGTGGCCCACCAATTAAACAGATAATTATGCAAATGTAGCCTTTACTTAGTCAGCGAGTGGGCAGCAGCAGCAGCCAGCGCTTTCTACAGGGCAAAGGCTACCACTGCACTCACAAAGGAGAGTCTATAGTCGAGTAACATACTCACGATCCAGCCTCCCTTTCTTTTACACACGCACACTCACACTTGCACACACACTTCACCTTTAATTATCGGAAACAGGAAGCTTACAAGCTGAAGTCAATGACCACAGGGAGAAAAAGAGACACCCCTGCTGACTGCGCATGAATAACGTTTGAGTGCCACGATACTGTAACTGTGTGTACTGAGTCAGTGATGGCTGCTCTCCAGCAGTGGTAATAAGGAAATAACAAAGGAGAATTCTTCTCTCTAATGTGTATTATTGCTCGCGTCAGTTTGTCAACAGCAAATCACTTGTCACGGTTCAAATAAGCGAAGGTTGTGGGGGGAAAACGAAGCGGAAGTGACAAAAGTGCAAATGCAGTTTTAGTATGAAAGCAGCCCTCATTAGTATTGAATGTATCGCCCCTTTTTAAGACACCTGCCAGATCGAGCGGGTCTAGAAGCGTACCGAGCCATCCAAGATGCACACCACAACAAAATGCTAATGGAAGACACAAAGCACTGCGCTGACAGGATTTTGATACGGGGATTGTTAACAGAGAGAGAGAGAGGGAGAGGGAGAGAGAGGGCGATAGAAGAAGGCCTGGATGCCCGAGTGCTCTAATCCCACCTGCCTCTCTGTACACTAGGGGGGAAAGAGACGAAAGCAGCCCCAAGGAAGTTCAATATCTGCATCTGCTTGACCACATCTCAGCCCCCCCCCCTTGATGAGAGCCAGTGTCTCTGTGGCAAGGTGGAAGCAGCATGGCTCGGGGAGCGCAGGATTAGGCCAGGCTCTCCGGGCAGATCTCGCAGCACTTCGCTGAAACATTCATGAGGTTGCCAGCATGGAGGCAAAGAGACAGAGGCCAACTTCTGATCCATGGGCTGAGCCCCCCCGCCTGAACTGTGGACCCCCAGCGGCTCCTTAACCACAGCGAGTGTGACAAGCCCTCTCACATAACCCATCAGCCACCAGCTGCGGGGCTCTGTCGGGACTCTGGTGGGCTCTGCAGGTACTGGCCACTAACCAGGTTCCTCCTGGGAGGGGTCTGGTTGCCACGCTGAGGTGCTCTTTAAACTGAGAGGACTCTCACTCTGGAGGCAGAGGTTGGGGCTTTTCTTCGCTATACGCATGTGTTTGTTCCTTAGTGACTAACAGAGGGCTGCTTGTGCCTGCGGAAAAGACACGGTGAAGCTGACATGTTTGGATTGGAGAGCAGTCAGGCCTGTCTACATAGTCACAGTGAAGCGACAAAGGGCTGCTATGGAGCTAATGCTGACAGAGGAAACAGTTCTGACTGCAAAGACCAGGATGTTTTCATACTGTAGCTAGGTGGTCATGGATACTGTTGAAATAATACAAAGGTCAGGCACTTACAGTAACTTGGCAGTGATGCTAATTGTTACTGAACCCAAAAAAATAGACTTTTTTTCTCAGCGCTTGGAGCCTCTATCATCGATTCTAAGACTAATGTTTTTTTTTCCCAAGGATCTCCATCGGTGTTGAAACTGGTGATCGCATGTTTAACAATTTGCAGGAAGCCAAAATCAATTCCTTTACTTCCCACAGTTTCCCTGACGTTGGTGAACAGATGTGCCAGACGTTTGTCAATTACAGAAACATGAGTCATTTCTGCCTTGAGAGCAACAGCCAAACCCCGAAATGTCTGACACTGAATAGGTACAGTAGGCTTTGTCCATGTTTGTCAATTATTTTGGGCCCTTGATTCAGAAGTACTGTAGACTAAATGACAGAAACACCTCTCTGCATAATGCAACACAGCTCAACAGCACTGCAAACTACATTGTCTTAATAATTATAAAAGTTGAATCATCACCTCTCTTAAGAAATTTCAACAGAAACTCAGACTAGTTTCAGGTTACACCCCTTACGCATAATCATATTAAATGTTAAGCATTTGTGTGAATTTTTGTCATGGATGCAATGTAAACTCTTAATTTATGGGGAAAAACACCATGACCATGACCTTTGACCACCAAAAAACTAATAAAGTTCATCCTTGATTCCTGGTGAATGTTTGTGCAAAATTTGTGCCAAGATACTGTAAGTGAGTCCCTCGAGGCGTGAAGACGGCTCATCGTACACAATGAGAACAGGACATGCCTGTAATTGTGTGTAATTATGTTTTTGATACACACAGAGCACGCCCTCCCTCCGTAGGAATCGATCTGTGACTCACTCAGAACACGGCTACAAATCAACCAGTCATTATGCAGATCCAAAGCGACCAATCAGAATACAGCCGCAAACAGACCTCAAAACATAACGCCCCCAGCCCTGGCTGTCGCCTCAACATCGGCATAATAAAACCTGAACTTTATAACCTTCATGAAAGATGATTTATTGCGAGACTGATGTGTTAGTACCTGTAATAAATTCCCATGTCAATAATTATCAGTGGTATGTGAATTTATTGGTTGCTTTCGGTGCTGTGTGATTAACATGTGTTAATCATTTTATCATTATTATCAACACACTATTCTATCCCTGTCCTTTTCCCCCCTATTAACATGCGACTGCATTGTGATTGACTAACTTTGTACTTGTATCATCAACACATTTTTTACTTTTACACAAGTGATTTTACTTTTAAATGTCTTTCAAGTAACAAGCATGAGTAGTAGTGAAGGAGTAAGTGTTTCTACTTGCAATGAGTTTCTGTGACTGGTAGCATTTACTGCTGCTCTAGCTAATTTCATAATTCAAATCTTTACACAGCTAACTATCTGCTGTGCAGTTAAACTTCCACTAGTTCTGCTCTCTCTTTCTTTATGAGACGTTCATGTTATTTCACAGTTGTTTACATGCTACTCAGATCTGCTAGTTACTTCACCTCAGCAGTTTGTGATCGCCTCTCTCTCTGTCTCTCTCTCTCCTGCTTTCCCTTGCTTCTTGGATCAACAAATGAGCATGTTCATTCATATGTTGGTGTGGGCAGGACGTTGCTCAAGACTGGCGAGAGGGTAGCGGAGGCTGCATCAGAGCCAAAGCAGCACAATCCGTCAAAAAACCAATTGCAATAATCGTAAAACTGCTGAATACGGGATCTGATAATGTGCCAGGCCGATAATCAGTCGACTGCTGTAACGTACGGGACCTGAGAGCACAAGGTGCCTGACGGAGCGAAGCACACGCTTTCCAAAAAAAAAAAAAAAAACGGCGTCTCCACTACCTTTCCACCAGCAGACTGCATGACAATCACAGCATTACAGACATATAGTTGGGCTGTGTTAATTTGAGCACTACATATCCACAGGCAATCTGCAGAAAGACACCAATTACACAGAGTTTTAAAGTGTCTAATTGAGGCCCTTCAGTCTGAATATGTTATTGCCAGCTCTGATTCAAGGATGAAGACAACATGCTCAGCTGCAGCCTGCTGCTTACTCTTCAAGGGATATGTGGTGTTAATAGGATGGATGCTCAGCCTTTGGTTCAGCGTCCTCCTACTGAACCAGCGCGCCGCAGGGTGATAATCCTTATTTTGTTGCACTGGCTTATTACAATGCTAGCAGTAAATTTTGCATTTAACCACAGGCCCTAGCTGTCTGATGTGAGAGCAAACCTCTGGAGGGAGTGTCAAATCTACAGCATATCATGGCCTATTATGCTGTTAAGAAAGTTAAAAAAAAAAAAAAAATTATGCTTGGAAAAAAACTAAGCATCACTGTTGAGGAAAACTGCAGAAAGTTCTTGCTTCTGACGTTAATTATCATCACCATCCCCTATTCTTATGTTACATTACCCTTGAAATAATGACTTATGAGTGTAAAGGCAAAAAGTATAAAACAGTCGGGACCTGAAAAGAGTCAAGGCTGTGATGAATGTGAATGATTTCTAGAACTTGAATCAAAACTCCACTAAATTGGCGTGCTGATGAACTTGGTTGGTTGGCCTTTAATTCCACTTTCCCTCGCGCCACAAACGCAAAGCTTTGTCCACAGACTAGAGTACGGGTCACACTGATTTCCATGACTCTAACTCCAAAAACAGCCACCAGACTCTCATTAGGAACCCCATGTTGGAGAACATGAATAATGCAGCGCACTTAGAACACTGGCCAGCGTCTGTACGTTCACCACTGTGTTTGATCTTGTCAAGTTTAGCTCACATTTCTGCATTTATTCTGTGGCGTTTAACTAAGCAAGTTCCCCGAATGCACACAAGGGTGTCTCAGGCAGTCACTGGTATTTGATGGGTATAAATATGGGAACGTTTGAAGATTAACCCAAAAGACTAATGTCGCTCTAACACTTGCAACGGGTAGATCAGCTAATGAGAAGCCAGCCCTGGTCTTTGGCATCATAAACATTTTACCAAATGTATTCCAAAGCCCCCTGGAAAAGCATCTTGAGAGTTCTTCCCCTTATGTACTGTACTTCATCTCATTACTAGAAGGAGTCAAAAACATTGGCAGGAACTTTGAAGCTCTGAGCTCCTCTGTGAACCAGAAAGCACAGAGGTGAGAGTGGGCACATTAAAAAATTAATAACAAAAAAAAAATAAAAAAAAAACACACTCAAAATAGTACATCCAGTCCACCCACTGAGGTGTTACAAAAATACAAAATAAACTGCCAGTAAATATACACCCAACAAGTGTTATAAAAGGTAACTTTTAAACGAGATTTTTCAGTGTGGTTCTGAGTTAAGAGTGTGGAAAAAGGGTCACACATATTACAGCAATCCACTTTACATCTCATCAACTTAGTCGCTCAATCGCACCTGACCGAATCTATGGAGGAAGGTCAAAAATGACGGTTAAAAAACAACAAAACAGTGTTGTTGTTTGCTTTTATGTAATGACAAGCCACACAAAAAGCAACGAGCGTGATTAGGACTCGAATCCCTGTAACGCATACCTGAAAAAACACAGCAGACATAACAGGTCTGTGCTCGCTGGTGTTTATACTGCACCATTTCTAATGCATAACCTTCTCTTTAAACAGTGATCAAATGGAAAAGTCATGTTCACATAGCTCATATCAAACTATTTGTGCTGAAATGTTAATATGAAACAGAACGCATCACATTTAGGGGGAAAGAAAGGGCATTCTGAAGCATGTCATCGGGGGGACAAGTCCTATGAATTCCAGCAAAAAACGGACCTTGGAGAAATGTAGGAAACCGATGGCAGTTAATACCAAGCCATCATGTTACAAGCCCGCTGATCTGAAAAGACTTGAGCAAAAAAGGGGGGAAATAGGCATGTCAAGCTTAGCTTTATTGAAGGTCAGGGTAGCCTACTTGCAGTGTGGGCAATCTTCCCCTTAAGTCATTTAGCTTTAATTTCCACATCTGATATCACAAAACGTGCTGCCTGTAAGAGGGATAAGCTTAGCATTGGCCAGAGCTAAAAATAATAAGTCTTAGATGTTAAGAGACCAAGGTTTGTTCTCCCAAGTCATTAGCTGAGATAGCCGTTATACTGACTTTTATTCCCTGAGAGGAGCGCAGGAGGAGGAGTGGTGCACTGCCCGCTCTTGCCTTCAAAGTCATTCCAAAGAGTTTGGTCTCCTCAAAATAAAACATTTCTTCTTTTTTTTTCCAAGAAATATGATTCCAAAATAAAATAATAGAGGGAGAGAGATTACTGACATGATCAAGGTCTCTTTTCTCATTTGAGCGCGACGCGGAAATCACGCCGCTACAAGTTACTTATTAAGTCACCGAGTCAGAAGCCATCAAGTCAATTTAATGATGATTATCCAAATACACTCCCCAATGGATGACAAGCTGCATCAGCTGCATAAAGATAAGAGCATCTTCAATGCACACTGGGGAGATACTATCAATGCCCCTGTGAAAGCAAAGATGAGAAAGTTCAGCAGAATTACCAAGTACTCATTGAAGAACTCAATGACAGTAAACAAGAATAGTTAATTTGTTGCCAGCAGATAATCAAACCGGATTAAGCTGATAAAAACTGATTTTAAGGTGCTGTGGCAGTGAATGTAGCGCGCGAGCCAAAACGTTTCCAGTTTGATAAGTGCACCGGCTCCTCCTTAAAGCAACACATTGGGATATTTGATACACAGTCACTCATCCTGCCCCTTTGACAGCGATGAAGGTAAAAAAAAAAAAAAGTTAGGGGCTATAAAAATGATATACATGACAACAGCATTTCATCATGTGTTGTACCAGCTCCCAGATACTCGCTGTTAGCTCAGGACCCAGAGGAGCTTCTGTATCTCCATGATAAACTCATCTGGCATGATTTATTAACTAGTGAATCACACTCTGCTCTCGCTCCGTAACGCAGACACACACACACACGCGCACGCACGCACACACACTACTCGACAACTTCTCTGGAACAGTAAGCCTTTCCACAGGGACAGTCAAAGTCATTAGCACCTCCAAACTTTCTCCATGCTAATTTTTGCTTTGATATACTGGGTAGCTCATTTAAAACATAGTTCAGAAACAGGGTGCTTATGTTGAAAACTTTCACAACCAATACAACTTCTCGCCACCCTCGCATGAGAGAGCTCTGGACAAATTGTGCAAACGTTAATAACGCTTCTTTTGACAGCGCATCTTTCAAGTCCCACTGTTAAAAAAATCATGACTCGTTTTCACTTTCAACTCATCCGTCTTTCTGCGGATCCGGGGGGTTGCCTCCCCTCATCAGCCGCGACGCTCGGGCTCCGCTCTGGCCGAGATGACCTTGTGGAGGTTAGGCTAAGGCAGCTGTCTTATCACATCGGCCCTAGCCCGGTCTCAAGCGGTCCATCCAGTGCACTGCTGGCACCAGACTGCACAAAGAATGCTGGCATCATTTCATTCTTTGAGCCTCCATCTGCCACGACTCTGACCAAGGGGCTACTTCTTATTTTAGACCATCTATTCACATCCCCGCGTCCGTGTCCGCTCATACAGACCCCCACCGGCCCATCACCCCCGTCCCATTTACCCCTCACATCCACTCTTCAAACGCAAAAACTTGGGCTCCCAAGGCGGAGCTGGGCTGAACTCTATGAAGTAGACTGGAAACATCCGTGTCCTTTCCCAAACTTTGTCAGGTGAAGGATAGTGGTTCTGCTCTAATGGACAGAGGACCAGCGTGCCCTCTCACTTACACAGCACTTTAAAAAGGAGGTTCCACACAGCCATTACAGAAGCAACACTTAGACACACTTATCACTCTGTAATGAGGAAAAAGTATGAGCGCTGTAGTCTGTTGAATAGCTACGACATCTATGCAGCAAATCTCCAGAAACTGTGTGTTAAGAGCTGTGCACAAAATCCTATTCAATGCACATTTTAATTTCCTCTTATATCAAATTCTATTTACTAAATTATCAAGTTTTTGTTCATTCTCAATCCAACACAAAGTAACAGATTTTTTTTTTCATTACAAAAACGCTTAAATTATAGCAGAACTCCTGTTGTCTACCCAAAGGACCAGATTTTGTGAATCACTTGTACTTACTTATCCTCATTTATTGTTCTTGATCGCTCACACACATACACACTGCACCTTTGCACACGTACACACAGAGAAACACACACACACACACACACAGCGCCATATGGTGCCGGCTCTGTTAGGAAATGCATCACATTTTCATGACTACTGTAACCGCCTGACACACCAGGCTGGAGACCACAACATCTGTAATGATGGATGGCCTTCATATTTGAGATATCAAAGTAACCCCAAAAGAAATACATTCTAAGTGACATCTATGTATTACCAAGGGGCAATGGTTGCACATAATTGACTTCATATGCAGCTAGAGTGAGATCTGGCATGCAGCTGACAGCTCTGCGGAGATAGTGAAATTTTACACTGCACAATGTGGCTGTGGAGGATGATGGACTGAGAGAGCCAAATATTTGGTAAACGGCCACGGTGTGTGCTTTAAATTCACACCGCACCTCCTATTTCACAGGGTTATCTTGCATATCTGGAAACAGGCTCGGTGGGTTCAGGAAAAACGAATACTGACATAACAGTATGTGATGTGGAAAAGAAAAAAGAAAAAAAAGTTGTAAAATGTTGATCTGACACTGTCTGACATGTGTATGCTTGAGCATTGTTGCTTCTTTAACCACCTTGTTGGCTGGAGCTGGTAAGTGAAAACACAGAGCCAAGTCAAGTAGTGAGAGATTGCCAAAGAAATGTCTGGCAGAAAAAAAATATTTCTCCCCTGCTGGATGAATCTCCACGGTAGAAAAGTACACCTGAGGCCACTACTGTACCAGAACAGTTGACATTGACTTTTTTTTTTTTTTTCTTGTTTTTGTAGTCTCACAGGTGGGACCAGATTAACTGTAATCATACCCAACTTCTAAATTAACACACCTCTGAAAGTACAGGTGACACAGAAACTTGATATCAGCAGCTCCTCTTCTTCATTTGGAGTTCGTTCCAATAACGGTCAAAAGATCGCAGTGTCTTTAAAGTAGGAGGTGGAGTAGCGACTCTGAAACCATGATATTAATGTCAACAAACTTGTGTCACAACAGGAGAAGATGGGACAACACCCCTGTGTTCCAATGTATCTGTGACACTGTACACAGCTGAACTCTGCCTCTCTACATGGCTTTTAAAAAGAATATGGCTTCTTCGACAGAGCTTGTTGCCGGGGTTGTAAAAATCTAGTTCACCAGGAACGGAAAACTTCCCAGTGTTTTGTCCATGACCTCCACTTCTTGAACTTTTGGCTTTGGAGCTTTTGTTCCCCGTGTCCCTTGGCTGCACTGAGCAAAGTGTATTGTCTATTCTCCAGCAGTGAGAGAAGACAAGACTTTGGTGAATCTGAATTGTTCTGTGTTTCAAGATTACTCCCCAGAGTGTGCATCGCAGCCCCTCACTGATAGTTTGAAATTTAAAAAGGAGCACAGATTAATAAATCATAATCCCGAACTCAGCACTGCTCAGTCACCTTTTTTGTTGTATCTAACACCCCCAATTCCCAACAGGCCGGGCACAGAACGGCATCTAAGATCTGCGCTGCTCGGGAGAAGGGGGAAACAAACAGGTGGTGTAAACCTCGGCGGGACCCGTATCTCCACCAGAAGCCTCCCTGACTCTGTCCTATCAAAGCAGGTTGTGAGACCTTGCTGCAGTTCCCTGGTAGTCCCTTGCTATGCACACTTAGCGGCCTCTGGGAAAAGCACTCCAGGTGCTCATTGACTTGCATGAAGGCTGATTTTAGTTCTCACGCTGGTGAATTCGAAAGACTGATGAGCTGCTATTGATCCCTTGCACTAGATTCTTTTTCTCATGTACAGAGAAGATTATATAATAAGCAATGGCAAGAAAGGATTTTACCAATTATCTTCTCTGGTTATTATTCTAGTAAATCTGAAAAAAAAAGAAGAAAAAAAAAATTCCAGCAGGAGAAACATTTAGCAAGCTTTTTACTTTTTTACCACCAGCCTTTCTTAATGTTACCAGCAGAGGAAGCGCGTGAATCAGCTCGATACAATGTGCACAGAGACGGGAAAGTAGACTGCCATTACCCATGAGTGCTGCAAGATGCCCAGCGTAAGTGAGATGCCGTTTGCTTTCAAGGACACTTAGGATCCCAAGGTACTTGTTGAAGAGGAGGAATATTATTAACCCCAGTGGCATGGCCCTCCATTTCTTTATATTTTACAGGCACAACCGTCAAACCATTATATTACAACATTTCTTTGAATGGTGAAAGCTAATTTGACTTGGGGAAAATTGTTCTGCGTAAGGTCAAAACAATGCCACAACAATGGCGGAAATGGGGCATTTTAAAAATAACTAGACAGGAGAGGAAACTTCAGCAACACAAGCTGTTCTTTTTTTTCTAGGCCAGTGTGCACCGCTTGCCATGACCAGACACTTGTCTCTGTTGCAAAAAAAAAAAGGGGGGGGAGAAAGTAACACACTTTAACTTATAGGAAAAGCCAGATATGAGTTGATAGATGCGCAACTTGCTTTTAGATTTTCAGCTCTACTGTTCACTTTGAGAAACTTTCTAAAGGACCTTGGAGATTCTCAAACTGCAAATGTGTCTCCGTTACAAACCAGTTAATGATACAGCTATAAATCTGATTGAGAGCTGGAGTCTTTGGGTTAACGGTGCACATTAGAGAAAACAGCAGCACTGTCTCAAATGACCTTTTCATCTTCTAATACATGATGGTAGACCACAAAAAAAGAAAGATGAAATATTTGAAGCCCCAGTAGTAGCCCTAAGGAGCTACAACGTTGGTTACATCCCACAATATAAAACTGTTAGTGACAAACAGAGAGATGCTCCGAGAGCCATGCAGCCAGGGGGGCTGAAAATGTAAAGTTTGACCTCAGCACGGTGCCACAAAACAGGTCATTGAATCACAAAGTTCACATGGGTTTTTAATGTGGGAGGTATGAATATGCACTGAAAATGTAATGGGAATCAGACAAATACATCATAAAATATGTCTAGGTTTCAGTGGAAAATTTGCTGTAGGGGTGGGACTGAAGGAACCATGAGCAACACAGGTTCATCCCATTGGAGAGCATTGGTATTTAAAAACGGGATTCACCACGGTTTGGCCAGAAGTTATTTTGTGTGCAAAGGTGATAAATAGGTGCACGGGTAAACAAAAAGGTCCAAAAGGCACGAGAGAAAAGGTCATGTGATGACCAAATGGTCGGAGATCCTCTGGGGAGAACGACAGTGTTCCGACTCATTCATGGTAATCTGCCCTTTAGACTTTAAGAGATGTTATGCACTAGTGAAAATTTTGGCCTGGGCACGGTGGAAAAAGAAAAGGTCATTGGGTCACAACTGTGAACCATGAATGTGTACCCCGCAGGAATGGCAGGATAATATGAAAGTGTGTGGGGTTTTTTGTGTTTGTTTATATGGAAAAAGAGGAATATTTGCCATTAATCAGCTGACAGGTTTCAATGCTTTGTGTACAGAGTTGGCCTTTTTGAGCAAATAGTACTGGCGCGAGAGAAGAGATTGTGATACTTCTTTTGAACAAATGGAAACTTTGGCCTGATGACAGCCCTGCTCAAACATCAGCATCAGCAATATTTGGAACCAATCACTGGCGACATCAGGTATACAGAGGACAAAAATTACAGTCCTGCCAACAGACTGACGAACATCTACATGTACCTGTCAGGACCGTTTAAGACAAAATCAAAAAATATGAAAGGACAATTGACTTGAATTTAAGGGTTTATAGCAGGAAGTGTTAACATGATTCAGATGCTCACGCTCTGAACTGAAGCAGAGGCCTGTTTGACACATAGCTATAGTTTCACCATCGCTTAATTTGAATTTGAATGTCTGAATAATACGAGAGACTGTACAATATTCAATAAAACAATCCACTTAAATGTTATAGTCTAAGAGAGTTATAAGTCATTACATCGGGGTATTATTACTGATTTATCCACCAAACACACATTCTAGCAGCCATTTGGCTCTTGGCAGCTATTCATTTCAGACCTGGAGTGAAATGACTGTGGAGGAGAGAAACGTTGCAGAAAACTCTGGCCGAGCAGGTGTGCTTTTACTCTTGTCTTTCCTGTATAGGACGTGGCAGTATGACAATATTCTGTCTACCATCCTTAGTGACACAAGACTCAGGAGCTCCCCTATAATTAACCCTGGCTGTGCTCCAGCCCAGGTAGTGCAGCAGAGAAGGCCCACCGACTGCCAGCATGTCTGGCAGACACAATCCATTCCCCAAACCTGGAGATGATCCTGCACAGGAGACACTTTGACACTCTCTACTGCGTACACGGTGGACTCAGCAGAGCTTCAGCCAACAAATCCATCTGTGGAACTCATTATTAGATCACTGCTAAAGACTCTAGCAAGACCCTCCACATTGAAACTCAGTTTTGCAGATATTTTTCTAAGCTGCCCTCGCGCAGTATCACTATTCCATCAGCTCTTTAAGCATTCACTGTTCAGTCTGTGCAGAGGCAAAGAGTTGCTTGACAAACGTGGTGGAGTAATGTAGATAACAGGCAGGAAAACCCTACTCGAAAGATGAAGAAACATTAATATGATAATAAAGTGTATAGCTTGTGGAGTTTCAACTATATAGCTTACTGTATATGGAGCTTGGAAACATTTCCGCAGCATCCGAAAGTGCTGAGCATTATTGTGCATCAGCATTTCTTAAAAGGGCCCATAAGAGCTCTAACGTTCGAGGTATCATCTCAGTCGTAGTTGGATAAAGAGAATCCATAAGCCCCTCATTGTTTGCCGTTTGACCAGGTGCTTGGCACATAAAACCCCCACATTCATCTGCCAAAAACTGCTGGCTCGCACACAAGACTGCAAACATCTCCTCTTGGTCGCTGCTGTGAGAATGATTTTTTTGTTTTAAGAAACCACACTCTATGTGGAAACACAAACTGTTTATATTGGGACATTTCTCCCCGAGAAAAAAAAAAAGTTAAAAGGGAAGAAATAAAATAAATATTAAGAACTGTGGATACAGCCAAATGTTTTTTATTTTACAACAATGACACATTATCTCCATCTGTTTATCCATCTTGTTTTTGTCATTATCTATCACTACTTAGGTCCAGTTAATTAAATGCATATCATCGCACATAAATCAACTAATCATACTTGCCATATATTTGAATCCTCCTGTGCGGGAAAAAAAAAAACCCACACAAGACAGCCCAGTGCTGCCTGGTGATGAATATGAACCAGGGGTTAACCTGTTCCATACAAAGACCAGAAATCAATTAGTATTTAATTTGTCTGCAAATTAAATACTGAGAAAACAGGAGGGCTTTTCATAATGTCTGTGCAAGTTTTTTTTATGAGATTAATTTGAGTGTTTTTCATCAAAGGTAACGTTACACTAAAGCTGCCACATCCCCTCGCCTTCCCTCTTCTGAGCGCACTTTTCTTTCAAAATGATTGATTCATGAATGGATGACTGCACAGGCCCGGTGTGCAATTCACTCCTTTCTTTCATGCTGCTAACACAATCTGGTTCTGAACATCTTAAAATGCTTCTCATTTACTATTTTACATATCCCATTCGATCAGAACAGATAAGGTTAATCATTCAAATGCAGACTGCATTAAACATCTGCTCTATGAGGAACAGCGGCTTTATTGTTACACCTCCGTTGAGTCACATCAGGTTGATCTAGTGAGTGGGAGATGTGCCTTCCTTTAAACCAAACGCCTCCCGTCTCACAGGCTCACTAACAACTTGTTATTTGTTGTTGCTGGACCTATTAAGCACACTCGCAGTAATTTAACATCATTAAATTCTCAATTACGAGCTGTCACTTAGTGATGGACAGTGAGCTATTTCATTGATTTTTTAAGTGAATAGGATCCTTGGAGCAAGTATGACACTAATTACTCCACACAAACTCTTGAGTCAAGCCTCAGACAAACACAAGCAACATCTTGGCATGCATATCCATGCTGCCTTCACACTCGCACTCGAGGAGCTCACGACATCTTGACAGTTTTGATGCACTTCAGTCACCCTGATATTTCACGTGTTTAGACAACCTGCTCTGGTTTCATCGTGTGATTGTCTGAAATGGTTTCAAGAACCTCAACAATCACAGATAAGATCCCTGACTCACAACTTGCCATCTGAATCCCAGCCTACAAGACACCCACAAAGAATACCAACCCCTTTTAATTAGTGAGAAGCACTTCATCTGTGCCGACCTTGTGTCTTCATTCTGTGTTTCAATTGAAACCCCCTTTCCTCAACCCTCTTTTAAACTGCTGTTGAAAGGGAACACAAAGGAAGGGACTCTCTGATTTGTTTCTAAACATTCAAAAGCCAGCAATGATGCTTGTTAAGCTCCAGTATGTTCAACATATCCAGCTGGCAGATCATCACAACACTAAATCACATTTGCTGGCTATATAGCCTCTCTAGAAGAGTAGAAATGATCGTCATCTCCTGGTGTTCAAACTCTCACATCTGAATAACCATCGCCAAAGATTGCAAATGGGAAATCAGGACAGATGTATCAGCGACTTGTGTGTTTTTAACAAGAATATGTAATTTGACTTTTTCCATTAAATACAGAGCGGGATAAATCATTTTTTTATTAAATAGATGGTTGAACCTGGGCTGTCGTTAAGGGTCAGACAATATCCAAACGTATGACACGGGTTGAAACCGCCCAGCGCTCCGCAAATCAGCTGGGCACAAAATACCCTTCTGTTCCCACTGTCACCTCCTGGTACCTTCACGCTTTGTGGATATATCTGGGAGGGAGGGGGAGGCAGGGGAGAGCCAGAAACCAGGGGCTGAGGCCGAGGAGCCAGGATAAATTAGCCAAACCACTTAGGTGATTTCAACTAAAATTAGCAGAGCTGCCTGTGGGCTCCATCAATTCTGGACTTGCTCAAACTCTGACAAGCATGGGGGGAACTTTTTCCCCCCTGGCCCCGCTATCTAGGAGCCCCCCTCTGTCTGGCTCTCTCCCTTTCCTCCTTGCACCCTTTCCTTCTACATTTCACTTCAGAGAGCTCCAATTAGGGCTCTCGACCACTTTGCATGCTCAGTACAGTGAATCTCATGGTCTGATTTCGGTTTATTTGCTATCACAATTTTTTTTTATTATAAGAACATTTTCAGATTTTGCTAAGAAAACAAAAAAACATTAGAAACCTGATCATTATTTGAGAGAGCAAGCAGAGGTCAGTGTTTCAACACTGCACTCTGAGTCATTTTCAGGGTTCACACAGAGCTTCTACTGAGATGGTCCTAAGTGCTTGTTGTGCGTGTTGACACACAATAGTCTGGTAGCTGAGAAACCACACAGTCGGAGTTGGATGGAACACAATGAGCTGAATTTACAAAGGGCTCCTGTTGCAAAGTTGTCATACAAATATTACCAACACGGCAACAGAGGTTTTTCCTCTCTCTTTTTCTTTTTGAGCACGTAACGCAGGCGTCTCCACTGTAACACAATCCAAATGAAACGAGGGAATAATAATGCGACAATCATTGTTTGATTTCTGCCCTGGCACATGGAGGATGAATAGACAATTTCCTTTATAATCTGATGGCATATGTGCAACATTTACCTACACCTGGTTCCTCCTGGCACCAGGTTTTTTTTTTTTCACCTGGCCAAATTGCCAGACTTGACAGGTGGCCACCCTGAAATGAAAAATTTGCAACACATTTGTATTTTGTGAATGTCAATCATCCGTCTGGAATACACCTCCAAAGTGCTGCAATATCACACGATGGACTTGAGACAAAAGTAACGTACAAGGTTACATACTGTATACATACAGGCTTTAAAATTTTTGTAGAGCAAGACACAAATCCTGAATTAAAACTCTATTTATCTGCACAGATACACCATCCATTCAGCCTGAAACACCACAGACCCCTTCATGTCTGGTTTGGGGAACCATGCCTGTGTCCACATATGTCTCTGAAATCAACCGCACAAAATTTAAGGCGATATTTAGTCGTGCAATTAATTGCTCACAGTAGCTGAAGCTGCGGGGTGAACAACCGCTGTTCAGTACTAATCATCAGACAGCAAGTCATCAGCACCCAGACAGCCGCATGGAAACCCAAACACATGTGCACGCACCCAAATAAAAACAAAAATGACAACGTTTTAAATGATACCGCCCATGACTCACTTGGATGTTCAATCAGACATGTAAACACACATAAAATAGTGACGGATCATATTTGCTGCTCCAGTGGCTGCCTGAGCCCTCAGAGTCCGGGCAGATGAAGACAAAGACATTTCATAGTAGGAAATGCACAGCTCCAACCAGCCAAGCAGACTAAATTGACCTATTCCTTAATCGCTTTTAATGAAGACAATGTGAGCCCTGAGTGCCGTTGAGACCCGGAGCGCTGGCGCTGCCTTGCGCCGCGCTGCCGCAAAACTGGCTGCCACACAAACAAAGCCGAGCAGCTGATTTTTAATTCTAAATTGTGAATTCCAATTCATCTCTCCCAGAGATTACCTTTCCCCCAGCAGACTTTCTCTAATTTGTTCAATTAATGGGAAGAGTGTTCCAATTAAAATGTCATATCCAAATGAATTTAATTTGAGATGAAACTGCCTGTGACAACTGGTTGGTGAGAGATCTCTGACAATGGAAATGAATAAAGCGGTTATATTAACATCCATCCACCCATTCACTTACTGCTCCTTTGTTTTTTTTTGGTTTGCTTTTACAAGTGTGTCTAGATATAAAACAAATAGACATTCTGTCTCTTTGTAAAGGTAAACTAGTCAGCACGTTTGGATGTGACTGCCTCTCGTCTCTGTTCGCCCTGACCTTTTTTTTCTAATGACACTCTTTTGTAATCTCCTACTATGAGGCAGCACTGTGATAGCACTGAGGCAAAGAGGTCAGATCAAATTAAAACTATTTCATCATACCGCTGTACAACACCACAGCCAGCTGCTTTTTTTTTTCTTACCATTATGCAACTGCTAACATCTGTTACTTCCTCATAGACATTATGTGCAGCCTAATAGAGCTGTAATATTATATGCTGGGCTAGAACAAGAGCTTAAATTTACATCGATGCAAAAGCTGAACAAAATGAACCGGAGAAGACCATTTGAGCATTTAATGACCAAAATCGAAAAATCACAAGGATAAAGGTCCTAATATGCAAAGTGGGTGACTTTTTCAATTTCCCAGGTGAAATAACTTATTTGCTCACACGTTAAATGAATTCATTTTGCTTGAAACTCCCTTTTTTCTACAGGGCCTTGACCGGTATAAAATGTATGCAGACAAATGCTCTCATCTCTTTTGGGAACGTCTAGCGGGGGACATTTCTCTGGGAATATGCGAACATTCTTTATTTGGCATTACAGCTCCTGCAAACCCATTGTTTTGAGTTGACAAGGTGCTCCACGAAATCACGTCAGCTCTTATATCAAATTCGCCATTCTGACCTCCGCCCTAGTTTCAAGTGGGGGATGAAAAGAAAAAAAAGAAAAGAAGAGCGCACGTGAAACAGAGTGGGATAGAAGAGAGAGGGAGAGGGGGCTGGAGAGAGTGAAGACAAGAGAAGTTATAGGGAGGAGATTTCCAAGGACAACTCCAACTTCTTTAATGGAGTCTCCAGAAGGTGGAGACTGGTACGGCGGTGAGGAGGAAGGCAACAGGAGCAACTGCTCCCTCTGGGGTGGGGAGACAGGGCAGCAAGGGTCAAGGGTATAGCAGAGAGATAAGCGACTGATAACTGGCGGCTTTTACTAATCCATCATATCAAGTGAACAAATGAAGTGTTCAGACATCATGTCCAGGTATCATCTGTACTGTAGATGTCTTCTCCTCCTCTGAAACTGGCTCTGCCTTCCTCTCCCCTCATCCTTCTTTCTTTTTTTCGGTGTATATTTCTGAACTATAGAGGATTAATAGCCTGTAAAAAGTATGCAAACTGTCAAGGGGCCCGATTTCAAACACAGCTGCTTATTTTGTTATTATAGACCTCCCAATTCTAAGCTGTGTTAAGAATACATCTTCTCAAGGCTGCTGCTGCTGCTGCTGCTGCTGCTGCTGCCGGCGTCCTCCTTCTGCAGCCGAACAGTAAAAATACCTTTTCTTTAATAAAAAATGAATGGGAGAGAGGAGGAGGGGGCGTGCAATTGTTTTTGCTTCCTTTTATGACATCACAGTGCATTTTGGCAAGTGATACAGAATCCAACAAGAAAGGAGCCTGTCAAAATTAATGTAATATAGCCCTCAGTGTGAGTCCATATTTAAGTGTCGATCCTGTTTTCTATACTCACTCGCTCACTTTATACAAAACTGTGGTCACACTGTTTGTTATCAGAGGAGACGCACAAAAAAATAACTTTGTCTTTTGTTATTTCGAGCCTGACAAAGTGCTGAAAATGTTGCTACTGCAACACTGTCTCCATATGCCTCCAGACATCATCAAAAGACTATTTTTACTTTTTTATTGGTAAATCATCAACTTTTATTTGAAAGTAAAACAAATGACAGACGTTTCAGCCCCTTGGCGCACCATCATGTGGGCAGGACAGCAAAGCCAGGCAGCCTGATGAATGCCCGGCCAAGGCAAGCTGGAGGGAAGTAAAAAGACACTCCTCCTCAAACGGGCCCCGTCAAGCTTTCAAAGAAGCAGCCATTAGTGAGAGCTCATCAAGCGGGAGCGCGGGCCCCGTCCATTCCCCTGGTGAAGCGGAGCAAACGGCAGGGCCACAATGCCTTCACGGGGAGGAGGGAGGGGAGGGGAGGCGGAGGACTGCAGAGATGAGCCCTGGACCCAGTGGTGTTTCCGAGCGGAGTCAAGCCGCACGTCCCAGGCACGCTCAATTCCCAGCCCAACTGTCACTGCTGGCACTCAACTCAGCCCCTTCAAGCACATAATCTGTGCTCGTATGGCTGTTAAACACCACATACTCCAGTCCTCCACTCATCCCATGCCATGGTATTGTTGTGTCTACCCGTCTTTCTTTCTATTATTGGGCCATTGAAGGATTTTGGACGGAGAACCGCTTCTTAGCATATGGTATCTTGATCAGCGACAAGGCAACTTAAGGACAATAGATTCCTCGCACATTTTAGAAGCCCATTGTTTCGCGTATACCGGAGGTGTTTTCAGGAAAAAAAATATCTCTTGCTGAATATCTGTGGTCTGTGCTTTGTGGGTATAAGCGCCGCGGTCATTCGCTCATTGCTTCACGCGGCGACGGGAGCTGTGTGTGCGACGGCGCCACAGAGAGCAGGTGAGAGAGCTGACTGAGATTCTTGCAAGTTGGAGGCAGAGTCGTTGCATTAATCTCGGCGAACACAGTGGGGTCCTAAGGTGGCACGGTGCCACGCTGGAGATTCCCACTCACGGCCATCTCTCCCGATGACAAAGCGATAATGTCACATGGGTCCAGGTGAGCGAAAAATGGCAGCCTGCTTGATGCTCAGCCGGCTGCTTTAATTGGCTAAAACAAAGTAATTTGAGAGCGGGATGGTGGGCACAAGGGGGTAAATGATGGGACAGAAGGTCACTGCTTCTCTTTTACTCTGCTGTGTGCCATCCACCAACACGCCCAGCATGTGCTGCAGTTAATATTGAGATCTATTATACACTAGCCTTTCACCATCTGCTTCACACACTGGGAACCTGTGCTGCACACCTTGTTATTGAATAAAAAAAATAAATGTTGTTTTGCTGCTACTCTGTATGTCTGTTTGAGGATGGAGCAGCATACTTTTTGATTCATGGGGATCATAAGACACTCAGATGTTACTGATGCCTGAGAAATTATCATAAATGATGTAACAGCATCACACACGCGTTTGAAAAGTGCAAAGAGCAAACACGTTTTTAAATGCCATCTTCATCCATATGGTACAGGCTGAGCAGGGAACAATCGGGCATTATGCCAAGATTTACACACTTGAAGTTACATTACAGCTTGATCTTTTAATTTGGTTTGTTTGTTTAGTAACTGAGTAATATTTTAGTGTCTGAATATTTGAAAAGGGTGTTAAAGAGATCCTTACAGTTTTCCTGAGCCTATGGTAAAGTCTTCAAGTAGCATTTTTAAAAATATTTGTTGGCTAACACAGAAGTTAGCATTGACAAAAAGGCAATGTTTGTTTTGTTTTTACATGGACATTTAGATGACTTGTTTTATGATCCTTACACATTTTGTTCGGGAGGATGAAACATGAAACACAAACAAACATTAAAAAATAAACTGGTATTAGGGAAGCAGAAATGCCAAAATTCTAACTCCAGCATTTAGGACTCATTCCTGAATCCTGAAGGTCTCTATCCTTTTTTCTCCATTGACAGTCAGTCAATGACTATCTCTGAATCGCTGGGAAGCAAGGGATCTTGGGAAGAGCAGTTTGAAAACCTAATCTCATTCAAAATATGAAGCATGTGCTAGTAGCTGCTTTTTCTAGGAGGAGAAAACAGCAGCTATCAATTTTATTACAGCACACAAGTGACAGAAAGAACGGGTCATAAGAAAAGGTGGTGTACCGCAGACGCTTTTTTTTTTTTTTTTTACAATACGCTGCGTGCAGACAGCATTTCATTAACACTTGCGTATGTCTGTGTGTATGTGTGCAATCAGGCGTGCGCGTGTGTTACTCTGGGCGTGCTTTCAACCGTTGTGTGTGTGCTCCGGGTGCATCGAGATACATGATGCACCTGTGTTAAACAAATGACCCCCCACGCCTGTGTGGATTTCTCCCAGGTGTGGCTGATGCATGGATCATGTGGTGCCGAGTGCTCAGGGCCACATTGGCTCAATCGTCCTGGGATCGCCTCTGAATGTGGCCCCGAATTTGCATTGAGTGAAGGAACGGTTCACCTCCTCAGCACAGCCTCGGACGCATCTGAGGTGCAAGAGGGGGGAGGAGGGAGGGGGAGTGTGCTAGACCAACCCCCTGCAGGCAGAATCAGGTGTTATCTGTCTGACTGGGGACACCACCATCAATCTCTCCTGTCCACTCTCCTTTGCCCAGAATCAAATCAGCACAGGGTAATACATCTGCGCTGATGACATGCAGACAAGATAAGCAATAGAGTGTGCCAAAATGTTGCCATGTTTGCTCGATGAGCGGAGAGAGGAGTGATAATGTATTTATCACTATATGCAACTGGTTTAAGCCTTTCAACTATCAAAGGGATGCTGTGATAAAAGGAGACGCTGTGGTTCTTTCTCCTCAACTTTTGCTTTCTCATCACTGCTCCGTTGCTACAGTGCAGTGTGTATAGAGCCAGAGCAGCAACAATCCAGGTGCAAAGTTGTTAAGAGATTTTATGCAGCGGAATAAAATGCACAGTCTGTAGTAATATGTCGCCCTCATTACCAAAGCTTTGTTCAATAAAAATAAAAAAAAGTTCATCCTTGTAGATTCAGTCCAGGCTTTGACAATAAACGTGGCAGAAACTGACAAACTCAGAGACTGGGTCACGTTCAAGAACACAACGCTGTGTTATTGGTCGAGCCTGCACCAAAAAAAACCTCTTACACGCTCATGTCCCATCCTTCAACACACATTACCTGCACTCCTCTTCAATATTCAATTTTATGGCCCATTTTATTTTCCATTTACATGCTCCCACTTTTCATATCAACAGAGAGGAAAATATTTCCTTCAACAACTGCACCGACAATACACATGTACTGCAACCTTCAAGGCCAGTGCCTCAAAAGACATCTGCACTCAATGCATCTGTGTAAGCGTGCAGAGGATCTGACAAAAGACTATCTGACTCCGGGTTTTTCTTCGCTGTAAATCGTCGAGAGAAAAAAAAAAAAAATGGAATCCAAAACATCGCTTCATGATTCAACCCTTGAGCTTTTTCTATAATTAATCTGTAATGATACAAATAGAAAGTCTTTTATCTCGCCGTTATTTGGACAACTTTTTTCTGACATCAATCACAAGTCTGCTTCACTTCCCTGGCTCATTCAAAATTCAGCAGTTATGCTTTTAACCGATTCAGAGAGACAAAATAGCAGCACTCTACCTGCTGCTCTCTCCACTGGTTACCTGATAGGTTAAGAATTGATCAGAAGATTTCAACGATTACTTTTTACAAGCGTAGGGAGGTCTGGCCCTGAGCTACGCTGCCGACCTGAAAGCCCCCGTGTGACCTAGACTCCAGCCTCCGATCCTCCCTCTGCCTGGTGCACATGTTTCTCTACTGACGACTGAAGACGACCAGGCTCTTTGCTAATTAAACTGAGAAAGGGGGCCTGCTTCAAGATCTTAATTTTGAGGGTTCAGAAAATGTCTTTTGTTTGAAGGTTTCTCTGTCTGCGTCATACAATAAAAGACCACTTTCTTGTAATTAATCTGTCTTGCAAAGGCTGATCAGGCCTCGAGCCAACAGGCGGCGAGGGGGGGTTTCAGAAGCGACACAGTGCAGGAAGAGTCCGACCAAAACATACAGAGGGGAGCAGGAGGGAAAGAGGGAGGTGAAAAACCTCTGTTGACACCTGGTCTGTATGATAATGTGATCTGTGTATGATGGCTCAGAGTTTGAAAGGCACTTTGTCCAATTAGAAGTGTGCAGCAAATTTCCACCTGCCCCTGACAGAGATGAAGTGGCTCTTTCAGAAGACACTGTGGCACCGAGCCAGTGAAGAGAGCCCAAACACCACAAGTGGAGCAAGCAGAAATTAATGAGCATCACAAGCCACACTTGTTTAACACAGGATGACATCCGATGAATATTCCCTCAGTTAAACTCTTTCATACTATATTTCATTTGGCCAAACTCACCCACAACCTCAACAAAGGCTGAATAAAAATATTTCATATCCCATTCAAAAAAAACACGAAACTGCTAAAAGTTTTTGACACTGAAAGCAACAGGGATCAGTGTGAGATAGGAAAAAGCGCAACTTCTTGATGGGTTTGCGGCTGACTGTATAAGGACCGTCTGAACAATATGCCACTATCAACACCAACCAAAGACCTCCATCTTCCTATTTCTGTATGTCTATTTCTGTCTGTCACATAAAAATAGGCTTTTAACAACCCAGCATGGTGTTAATTATTGCCTCTTAAGCACTGCATTAGTAAAATAAAGCTGCAAATATTGATTGATCAGACAGATGATATTTGTCACAGTGAATGAGAGCGGGATTCGTGTATCATACATGGTGAAGAGTGGCCGTCTTTCAATCACTGTCAGAAAGCAGCGCGGCGACATCGCTGCATTGACAGAGCCCCATCGTGCCACACTCTTCGTACGCCTCCTGAAGCAATCAATCCACAGACACGCGCAAGAACCAAATATTCATTAGTGACTTATTCATATTCAAAAGCTGCCTTTTGAAAGTAACAAAAGAGCAGAATAGTCTTTGACAGGCACATTACAATGATTCTGTGACATACTGCGTGAGGCATGAACAATTGTGATCATCTTCTATTATTTTACGTGTAAAGACTTGTGTTCATTATTGTTGTTTGCCGCGTGAGGAAAATCTGCATGAACAACTCGATTATTTAACCAAGATGATAGTGTTACCATTCACCAGAAACACACAAAATGCTAAAATATGAAACAAATACAAATGGTCTCTTTGATTTCACAAATATTCCACATTGAGATTTGCTTAATGTGGCGCAAAGGTCGGTAAAAATGTGTGTTTGGAGAATGCACCGACTCGTATGAGACGTTTCAGCAGGATCAAGCTAACAGTTTCACACAGAGTGATTCAACATGATTAATACTTATGGGTATTGTTTAACTACTCCAGCCCACTGGCCCTCTGTAACTGGGAAAAGAAAAAAAAAAAAAAAAGATAGAGATGGGCTGCGACGTTAATAATTAGTTGCTTCTGCGCTCAAAAAAATTCTGTCCAACCTCACCAGATTTTAATCAAAGGCTGAAAATAGTAGCTGATTGTAATCGGCACTCAGAAGTCACCAGGGGTGTTTGAAGAGCCCGTCAAGCCTGAGAGTGGAGCTAATTCGATTAAGTGGTGGCAGTACCTGGAGGGGACGGATCTGTATCTCTCCCTTTTTTATTTATGAGATTAAGTTGCGCTTGTTATTCCAATATAAATAATCAAGCCAACAGAAATGACACTGATTTTCAAGTTGCTTTATCTCTCATGTCTCCCAAAAAAAGTTTTTTGTTTATTTCAGGTGACAAATAAACTTTGTTAAGTGATACTCTCAGCGGTTCTGATGTGGTAGGAACGACAGCCGAGAACGCGACGTGCGTGCTTTGCCTTCCTCTATATTGTTACCTTACCCCATGTGACAGAGTCGAGGAAAATCAAAGCTAATGCACATAGAAAAAAAAACATGAAACTCTGTTTTTGTTTCAATTTATGAAATTTTGTAGATGTATTTTTTTAATGAAAAACAGAAACTTCACATAGAGTGAAATAATGACTTACAAAAGTCAGAACACACATTCCCCAGACTAATGTGTTTGAAACAAGAGCAATAGCTTTCACCTTCTCTAGTCTAGACTACTCTTGTTATATCTAACACATCACGAGAATATGTAGATGTTGTTGAATTACATTTAACCAGAGGAAAAGGCATGTGGATTCTTCTGCCTTGCTGCTGCTGCTCCTCATCTATGCGAGACGAGCTACAATATGCAACAGATATTTCCATTTTCATCCTTCATCTAATACCGCGTCCCACCACTCAGCACAGTCCTTAAAACCGAGCTGCCACGAGGGCCGTTTAACCTACGGAAAGCAAGATAAATAACGGTTAAGAGGCTCTCGAGGTGTGCTGTTTGAATAACATGCTTTGGATTTTACAACGTTACCTCTTCCTGTTTTTAAAGCACGCACATGCACATAACGTCTGGGAGAACCTCCATCGCCCGGGAGATCATCCTGATTTTTTCTCTCAAGTGTTCAACACATGTCAGTGCTCTGCAGCGTGCAGGGAGCAGAGAGAGAACGCTGTGGTAAAGAAAATATATATATATATTTCCTCTGAGTGTGCAGACAACGCTGTTAGGTTCACATGACTTGACGTTCGTGACATGAACGTATGGTTATGTCTCCGGAATCATTGTGTTCAAAGGCGAGGGGATGATAGTTTGAAAGATACTGCTGGTCAAAGTTCCTGACTGAGCGCTGGGATCTGCAGCGTGAGGGGTTTTTTACCTACCTGCTCGGGAGCTTTGCACCCTCCACACTTGGTGGAGATGTGAAAGGCCTGGCCCTGGATGACACATAAAAATTCCTCCGAGTGATCTTTTAGACCCCTCTCACCACCTCCTTCCCTCCAGGCCTGTGCTAAGGGGGCCCCGTGTCATATCAGAGAGGCACAGAGCAGCACGGAGCCAAGCCGCACCACCAGTACTCGGGTCACACTGTGCCACATTAAATTTAGATTCCTTTAACGCCCTCCAATAATGCATCTGGAGTATTTCCGGTCATTACTATTCAGACTTTTTCAATCTAAGATACAAACTTCTGTAAATGGGCCATAGATCTGAGCTATCATTCACCACTGGAGATTTCACATCAAATCTGGTGTCTGTCACCAGCTGAAACTTCCTCGCCAGCCCCAGTTAAGCCACTGGTGATTCAAACTCCAAAATAAAACTGTCCCGCAAGGCAGAAACTTTCGTATTTGGTCTAAGTTAAAGTTTGACATTTCAAAACTTCTTTTTTTTTTTTTTAATTAATATAGCCTGTTAGGACTCACACTGCACTGCGTGAAACATACAGCCGATGAATCTGATAATTAATTATGGAAACATGCAGCTACACCAGAACATTTGCATTTCTGTGACGGTATTAGTTTAGCGTTTGTCAAATTCTTTGACGTTTTGCTCTGTAGCAATAAATAGTTTTGTAATAGCACCAATTAACGACTTGTACAACCACTGCGCTTTAAACTAAAATCCAGGACTGATTGGAAGCACATGGACTCGAATCACTGCAACCTTTAGTAAATTAAGTTTTCTGCATCATAAATACAACTGAGGAAAATCCAACTGGACATGGATTGTGTACTGTATACATTACAGCTTGGTTTACATTGAAACTGCTGGCCCAGAGGTCAAGTGTAAACTGCAAACAGCCAGCAACGTCCTGTCAGTGTGTGAATGTTCACTGGCAGGGAAGGACCAACAGCGCATCTACAAAGCAGCTTCCTACAATAAAATCCACAGGAGTCTGTCCAGGTAGTTTCCCCTCCCACCAAACGCAGCATTCCACTCAACGTCAGGATGAGTTACTGTGTCGTTTGCAAACACCTCACATGACACATACAGAAGATTTAATGCTTCAATGTGAACAACAAATAAATAAATAAATATTCCCTAGTGTGCATGCTATACTGCACCACTGCATCAAACTCAACTGAAGTAGTTCGACCCGCCTGACCAAAAGAAGGGGCGGTCGCCTCTCAGCCTCTCACTCTGGCCAGAGCAGCTTGAAAACATTCAAACATCGGCCATTTATAACATAAAATGTACCAAAAATATTGACTTTACAAGGTCTCATAAAATGCCTTTAAGTTTGATGGGTTTTCCCACAAAGCGGGATGTTAGGGCTAAATTTAAAATAAGGAGGGTCATTTCATTTAAATATCTGAATATGAGAAAATTTAAGAAGTTAAACTGAGTATTTTATAGGACAACTAAGACATTTTAGGAAGTTTCTATGAAGAGAACTGAAGATGGCACTTAGGAAAAAAATAAAAACATCCACACACAGCATGGTACCAGCTAAGAGCTTTCGAAACTTTACAGGAAAATAAGTGGATTATGTGGTTATATGAATAACCGTATTTTTCACATACAATAACAGCCACACCAAGGGAAATGAGGAAAGAAAAAGAGACTTGATGATTTCATTACAACATCTCTTCAATTTAAGACGAAGATATTCCAGCATTTTTAGATATTTATTTCCCATTTCAATCTGACGACGAGAAAAAAAAAAGTGCCTCCCACCTGTCAGGACATAATCTCAATCAGTGCTCATTTAACTACTAATCCTCATGTTCTGTTGACATTCACAGGTACATCCTCCTTAGATAAGCACAGTGCCGCTCGAATGTAATTTGACCTTTGAGGCTCATAAGAACAGAATCTTTTTTTTTTGTGGTGCCAAAGTCTAAACTCAGAGCAGATGTGAGTGCAGCAGCTGAGCGTACAGGTGAAGAAATACTCTTTATCTTTGCAGTTTAACTGACTGATGTTTTGTGCCATCGGAGGTAAGAGATTAAATACTGACCTTTCACTTTGCACAGGTTGATTGAGAACATTTAACAATGTTACCAGTGTGACAGGTGCAGTACCAACAAAAAAATTCGGGATACTATCGCTATACATTTGAAACTGAAAACACAGTTGATGTTATAAGCAGCCGGCCAGAAAAAAAAAAGAGACACTTAATGGAGTTCCTCTCCCAGATCTGTCTGGGCTGAGGGCTAAACTACAGTATAAGCCTACACCTGTATCCTCCTGCTCTCCAGCGGTCAGGGAGCCCTAATTCTTGAGAATGCCACAGCCTCAATAATGTCGCCGTCCACTCCAGTCGCATGCAAGCCCCATGCCAGCAACTGGATTTCTGAGACTGTGTAAAGCCTCCGCATCCCTGCAGCTCACCCGTCTTGTGTTAACAACAGTGAAATAAATACTGCCACTCCAGCCGAGAGCTCTCATTTCAGCGCCCCAAAATAAAAACTGCTGGATCAAAGTCTAGTTAAATGTTCATTAAGAGAAGACTGAATGTTTTTACACTCTGCCTTTTTAGTTTGGATCAGCTACTGAAAGTGCAGCGTCAGGTGGAATTTGTTTCCAATGACGAATTAACATTTAAAACTGGTTACTAATTTGTATTAAATGAAAATGTTTTTTAAAAAAAGCATGATGGGACAATCTACAATATGACTAAATGGTGTGACATAATGGAATAAAAGCTTTTAGATAAGATCTAGATAGGGAACAAACTAATATTCAGGACGCACTCTAAGATACAACATCACACCTCACCTGCTCTGACTTGCACTATTTTAAAAAACAACTTTATGTTACTGGCAGTAACCCAGTAACCATATTTTGTGCATTTGTGTCACATAACAAAACAAGTGTGGTGTCAGTCAGTGAAATCGTCCACTACAGGACTATGACACACACACACACACACAGCTCTGACACTCAAACAAAGTCATGTTAACAGAGGATCCAGGACAGTGGTGCTCTTATCAGATCTGCGGCTTCAGAGCTTCCCTGTGTAGCTGCAGGTTTCCAGCCTCTGCAGAGACCATCACCTTACATAACCAAACCATTAATATTGATTGTTTCCAAATTTGCGAACTGAGGGATCTTGCAATATGAAAATAACACCCTTTCTTCTTTCCAGTAATGATATCCACAGCCCTCCAAGGCCTGTTCTCTGACCCACTCAAGTCTTACCAGCACAGCTTTTTGCTGAAGTCAGCTTTTTTCTACTTAAAAGGTATTAGCACTCAGGGTTAAAACAGTAAACGCTCTGCATGCAGGATAAGAAATGTGCATCCTCAGAAAGTCTAATACGGATGCAGTTCAGAGGGAGAACTGGTGGCTGCCACCTTTCAGACGCTGCTTGGCTCAAACACCAGTCAGAGTACAGATCTGTAATCCTACACAATGTTTCAGTCACACCAGCCTTAAACTATAAACCTTTTTTAATGTTTTTATACATTTGAACAACACTGCGTCATCACAATAAACCAGCTGAACTTATGTCTTAATAGAACACTTGAAGTTTGACATAAACGCTTTATCTAATAAAGCAATTAAGCCATAGTTTCCTTATGAAAGCAAACTTTTCTTCTGCTCTCTCCTGCGTAGTGGATGTTTGGAATATTTCTACATTATTACATTTATAAATAATCTGCTATCGGAGCCTCATAAGTTTCATTGTAAAACAAATACAGGCCAGACTTTGCAGCATTTATAATGCCTTGTGAACACACTCTTACGTGTCAGACGGCAGATTAGATTTCATTGACTGCCAGAAACTGTATATCAAAGGTACAGGTGACAACTTAATGATTGTGAAAGATAAAAGTCAAATGAGCCTCATGACCTCAGTCTTTTGAAAAACGAGCAGCCATCTCCTCTCTATAATAAAACACACTAGGTGAAAGCCTGTCGTGTATATTTAAATTTGAGGGCCCACATTGAAAATGAGAGAATAATTTAACTCAGGGATTTAATCATAACCAATTTCAGACACATCCTGGCAAGCAGTGAGTTTTTCAAAAAGTTCTCAAAACTTTTCTTCAAGCCCTCCTCATATAACACACTCGAACAATCATTCTTATTCTGAAAAAGGTCAAAATAAAGTTTGACTGCTAGGAAACTCCTCTGGATCTGCAGAGGTTGTCCCACAGAACATGTTTTTTTTTCACCCATTCAGCATTACATAACAGACCAAAGGCGTTCTTTTTCCTGTCTTTCTCTTTCCCAGACGCACTTTAATCCTGTGCATAAAAGGGTGGGGTGAATATGGGTCAGCAGGTTAGGAGTGTCTCAAAGTCAGACTTGTGAAAAAAGAAATCAATCTACGAAGCCTCCCAACTACCTGTCTTTGCCCCGCGATTACATAAGTGCTCGGGCTGTGCCTGCCAACCCACAAAGTCACACAGTTTTCCCTTCACTGGTGTATAAATACCCGCTCAAGTGCAATGATTTCTGTTTAATTGAAGCACCGTGGTTGATCGTGGGGAGTGGGTGAACTCTTTGGATAAAAGTGGAGGGAGAAAGAAAAAAAAGATCCGCGGTGGTGATTTCTGCTTCTCAGTTGCGCGTCTGTTTATGGCTAAACCTGTTACATAACCAGCTTACATTCCACATTCACCATATCACACTCTAAATATACCCTTGCGCACAGGAAGAGTGCGCACAACACACACAGACTAAATAATAAAGAGAAAAGAGAAGCCGGATTGCAACGAAACAATTGTCACATCTCAACGCCTGCTCGCCCCCTCTCGTAGACGCCAACTCTGCTTGTCAAGAATCAGCAGAGAAAACCACTATTTGTTTGAACTTGGATGAGCCCGGTTAGCCTGAGCTGGAGAGAGACAGCCGAGAGAAGGGGGTGTGGTTAAATACTGTCTGTACTGTACAACATGGACGGGACGTGGTGGATAAATCATGTTAAAAAAAAAAAAAAACATAGAAAGAAAGCAAGAAAAAAAAAAGAAATGAACTCGACCCGAGCAGCAACGCAGACAGACTTTAGACGGGGACTAATTGGCAGCACAGGGTCGTGCTTGTTTTCATTGTCTGATCATGTGAAGGTTTTAGTTGCATAAAAAAAACGCCTGTGCAGCGCCTTCATGCTCGCAACAGTGTTGGAGAGCTGACGCTAAACAAATTCCAGCTGCTGGGGCGTCTTTTTTCTCTGTCTTGCACACAGGAATAGCCTAAATCTGTTAGCTGGAGATGTTTAAAAAAAAAAAAAAAAAAAAAATCCAGCCAGACGGCGCTGTGTGTGTGTGTGTGCGTGTGTGTGCTGTATCGGGAATAGTGTGAGAGGACATGTCCCTACAAAGGAGAGAATGTGGACTGATCGATAAACTAGCCCCACACACAGTTTCTAAAAGTTCACTTTTGCCACTCTTGACAATATCTCGTGTGAGCGGCCAGGTTGGCCTGTGTCTGGGCACCGGACACACACACACATAAAAAAAAAAAGCTCCTGTTGGTCGATGTGAAGTCGCGGGGGTAATTGATTTATCTCGCAATCAGAGTAAATGTGACATCTGTGACCGTATCACCCCCCTATGATTCGAGCTGTCAGTGGAGCCTGAACACCAGCAACACACACCGAGGCACTTATCAACACGCGAACGGCAGAGAAAAGCCGCGGTGGTGGTGGTACTAAATAATAAGAATAAAAAAAGCCATGTCACTGTGGTTGGGTGAATTTTAGACAGTGTGCAGTTATTTATAGGGGAGCGATTTAATTCATTTTTTTTAAGTTTAATTAAAAAAATACTCCTCGATCGGTTCTGATTTGTCACACAGTAAAAAGCGAAACGCGGTCCCTTTACCTCTGTTGGTGCTGGAGCAGGTCTGCCTTCGAACCGGGGCTGGATGGTCCGCTTTCCGGAGCGTCTCCAGGTTTACCGGGGTTTCCCTGACCGGGGTAGCCGGCTCCGAGGCGCTGTTGCCCGGGTCGCTCGCTGGATCTGGAGGGGACTCCATGTTGAATTTCAGGTTTACTGTTGAACTACTGCTAATACTTCAAACTAATTCTATGCGATCTGTGAGCTCCGACACTACGCCTTGCTATCTAATTTAGACTAGAAGTAAGAAATGAGAAATGCGAGTGTGTCTAGGGGTGGGTGTGTAGGTCTGATTGTCCACTAGCAGCGCTAGTGAGAGCTCCAGTCATGCAAACTGAAAAGGGAGAGGTTGTCAATAGCCGAAGAATAGATGTAGGCCTGAAAGTAATCCATGCTCATCGACCCTGCGCGGTTTTTTACATGGAAATGACAACATTTTATTACTGTCTGACCTCGCCCGGCACTTCCACGCGCCCGTGTCTCATGTTAAGGTGCAAGCTGGGCACAAATAGTGACGCTACCACCTATAGGCTGCTGCTGAATGTGAAACTGAAAACTGGTCAAATGCTCAAAATACATCATGACATGCAATTGCATCAGTGCCCGATCCAAACTATTTCATTAAGCCATTAAACTGACTATAATGAATTCATATGAAAGCACTGGTTTACTAGGGGGGTTGTTATTTTGGCTTCAATCACAAATCCCTCCCAGCTAAATATGGCCACTTTCATCATCATCACCATCAGCAGCAGCAGCAGTGTATTTTTAATATCGTGTATCATCACCAATAACACGTGTGTTGGTTAAGTTTGCGGCGATGAGCTGCGGTGTTTAACAGGAAATGATGTGTTGTGAATTCCTTCACTGTGGCTGCTGCGGCTCCCCCACCGTAACACTTCTGCAACGATACAAAGATTTCAAACAAGGAGTCAAAGCGCCCGTCATTATTTTCATCATCATCACTACCATCACCATCACCATCATCATCATCATCAGCCTGTGGGAGGAGCGGGCTGCATTAGTGAGCAGTCTGCTGAAGCTGATGAAAGGACCCTTCCCCTTCTCTCCCTCTCAGTGTAACCTGTGCTGTGCGTGTGTGCGCGCTCCGCCTGATAAAAGTGACTATTGACAGCAGTTTGCAAGAGAAAACGCTCCACGACACGGTGGCACGTACACGAGCCGGCGAAACCAGACGTCACTCCGGCGACTGGCATCCACGCACCGCTTGTTGCGCAGCAATTACAAACACCATGCTTTCTGCATGTGATGAGCGGGCAAGCTGCGAGGCGGAACCCCGCCTCTTCAGAGCGGTGCACGTGGACTTTGACATGGTCCTGCCCTCTCTCTCTCTCTCTCTCTCTCTCTCTCTCTCTCAGCAGGCCCTGTGCTGCTGCTGCTGCTGCTGCTGCTGCTGCTGCTGCTGCTGCTAGACAGGGCAACCAGGAAATACAAAGAAAGCTGACTGTGCTTAATAACAGAAGCGCCTCGAACACAACACTCTGGATATTTTGGTTTTTATGTAAATAAAAAAAATACATAAAGCCACAATATACATTGTATTATAGTGGAGGGCAATGGAATAGCACTATCCACATTACAAACACCATGACTGTTTCATTTCTTGACCATTACATTTGACTAAACCCAGAATGCCTGTCAGTAACATCAACTAATTTCACTTTTTGGATGTCAAAAACATGTTTGGTTAAGTTTACAACATATTTTTCACTGGCCACGTATTTGACCCAAGTGTGATAATGAATTAGAGTTTATTGAGCCACATCCCCTTTCTCAATGAATATTCACCTAATAGTATTAATGATGTCAAAAATTAAAATTAAAAATAAACCACCACACGCTTAAATTACACTTACTGACGTTTTATTGAGCGAATTAGCTCAGTTTGCTCAATAAAACTTCAGTAGGCTAAGTGTAATTTCAGTGTGCGGTATTTATTTCTGATTTTTGATTCTTGATTCATACACCCACCCACCAGCACCTGAGTCTTATTCTGGCTGTGCAGGGGGAATTTAATTAACAGTATTGATGATGGATTTAAAACATACTGTAAATCAAGACAATATCATCTGAGTGCATCTACACGTGGTACATTTACTGTATACAACATTGTGTAAACTGACAGCTGAAAGTCATCTACCCTCAGTGAAGTGCTGCATTACTGTTGTTTCCTCATTGCACAAACTTAGATCCCAGGCAATGATGTTAAAAGCTGTTTTGATGTCTGCTAGTCTGTGGAAATAATCACTTGTAAGTGCAGCCTAATGGGCGATGACTTTTTGTATATTTGTTTGTTGTTAAGCTTGATGATCACTTCATTAGATCATTTGCATGAAAGTAAATAGTTGCCAAACTTTGCAGGGGATGCAGAGTGAATTCAGTCTACTAACTGAAAATGCAATTATGAACATGACTGAGGTGCCAAGAATGTGTCAAATCAAGCAAGATATTCGACCCATGTGATTCTCATGAATACATCATGTTTAGGCTGGATCGGTCCGAGCCAGGAATAATCTTCCTCGTGTTTTCGCTGCATGTAACTCACCAACAAGAGCTATGATATAACTTTTGGAGCAGAGCTGCGCTGAAGGCCGACTTTTTGACACAAAGCCAGCAGGAATCTCTCACTGCCAAGTGAAGAGAGGCCAAGTTCCATTCCTTCTGCTCAGCTTCAGCTCCTCCAAATTTCCCTGACCTCCTGACCCACTGCAATTTGACCGCATGAACCCTACGCTAACATTCCGCGCCTGTTGCATGTTCAGCGTCGGAGCTGAGAAACTTGAACTTGTGGCGGACATGAGAGCGCTCAGCGTTAACGAATGTTTGCATAACTGTTATGAAAAGAGCTCAGACACGCATGCACGCCCTCACCTGTAATTAAAATGTACATTGTACACAGGTACATGAGAACATTCTTTACATGGGTGTGCATGCGTTTAAAGGGATAGTTCACCCAAAATTAAAATTTCACTCATTATCTACTAACCGCCATGTCGACTAAGGGCTGGGAGAATTTTCAGAGTCCTCCGTGCCTTCTCTGAGTTACGGGGGGGGTCAGCGCAGCAGTATTTGTCCATATAATGGTTGTGAATGGTGCTCACTTTTCTTCGTCCAAAAAGACACACCAAAAAACATCCAAATACCTCCATACTGCTCGTCTGTAATGTCCCTCTTGTATTGAAGGCCCGACATGAGAAATTGTTCCGCCGGTCACAGGAAGAGCAGTGAACTGAGACACTGGGAGCTTCCGCTACAAACAAGCTTAAAACATTGACTTATTTAATTTTTTTCGGAACAATTTCTCATGTCGGGGCTTCAGGGACATTACAGACGAGCAGTATGGAGGTATTTGGATGTTTTTTGGTGTGTCTTTTTGGACGAAGAAAAGTGAGCACCATTCGCAACCATTATATGGACAAATACTGCTGCGCGGACCCCCCGTAACTTAGAGAAGGCACGGAGGACTCCGAAAATTCTCCCAGCCCTTAGTCGACATGAGGGTGAGTAGATGAGTGAAATTTGAATTTTGGGTGAACTATCCCTTTAACATGAGGATAGGAAAGATTTTTTTTCTTTTTTTTATCTTTATTTTGTACCTATAGCACAATCTGAATACACAAACAAATCCAACACAAACGCACACTCAGACCAGCACACTGCTCTGTGTTTAAACCAAAGGGATGCAAGGACAAGTTCGATGCTGCTGGTTTAATTTTTTGCGTTAAAATGAATTATGCTGCTGTCACGTTGCTGAGCAGGGGAAGGATGTGGCGGATGTGAAGCGAGTAGAGTAAGCATGCCTGCCTGTGTTTAAAAATGATTGATTAAGCTGACACCGGCTCAGGGGTGCAACACCGCTCTATTTTTCTCCCTCATTATGTAAGGCTATATTTCAAATCAGGAGTGCACTGGAGGAAGACACCAGAGACACCAGACAGGACACCCTTCAAATAAAAAGTTTATCAGACAACAGCCAAGGAGACTGATGAGTTTCCCCTCTAATCTTGTCTTGGGAGTGGCGATACGGAGGAAGGAAAAATGTGTTTGTCAAAGGACGGTGTGATCTTTAGACAAAACACACAGGAAAATACGTTTGACCAGTTTGGTCACAAGCTCAATCGTCACAATGCTTGTGGCTTTTATTTTGGAAAAATATTTGCTTTAAAAATAAACTCCCAGAGTAAGCAAGGTTGCATGTTATTTTAACAATATAATATATAAATGGAACATAATATTTTTAATATTATGTTTTTCTCCAGAAAAGGAGTTGCAGTTTATGAAATAAAATTAATGACTTGAGATTAGATGAAAATATTTTGCTCACTATTCAAAACAGCTGAGTGTGAAATTTGTGCGAAATGAACTTCCCTCTGCTTCTCATTTTCCACAAGTTGTCGGTTTAAACAGCAAAGACAAAATCTGAACTCTCAGACTTGACGCGTTTGTTTCATGCGGACATGGTGACATATCTTTGCTGCCTTACAAATCGGACATCAGAACCCCGAGCCCGGCAAACACGCGGTTCTTTTGCATGCGCATGCACTGCAGACTGCCAGAGCGTAATGAAAGAGACATATTAATGGCCTTTCACTTATTCATGCGTCGGAAATGAAGAGGCACAGTCACATTTTGAAACAGTTGACAGAATAAAGAGCCAACATTGGGGAAATGATTGTATTTATGATTTCACTCTGACACATGAGGGTATCAAGAGAGAGACTGAGTGACACATTTCTGACAGTTCAAAGTGTTAAATGATGTGATGTATGGCAACATGCGCGAGCATGGAGGGGCACCCGTTCTTATACATTTCTTGCTTTAAGAATCACTGCCTCACGGGTGTAAACCTGGGAGCAGACTGAAGACACACTTCTTTCAGCAGATGTCTCCAGCACTGTATATTGAATTGTACATATACACATACCTAGGCTACATACACAACTTGCCTGCTTACTGGATGGCTTTACATTTGGGATTTAACATATGCCTCCACAGTGTTGCTTCACTGAGTCTAGTCTGTGTGCTACCGATAGCACCACCTAGCAGCAGCTTGACCACAGTAAATCACTGTGTCCACACTCAGCCTCAGGCTGATAATGGAGCGGAACTTGTCAGCATGCAAAAAGGAGTGCATGATGAGTGCAATTAAAATCGATTCCATATTTATTTACTACTTCTGTTTTTTCAGGGTCATTTTATAAAGAAAACAGATGTGTTGATGGTGCCTCTGCTCGGCCTTTTCCACATCAAAAGCAGCAATGACATTGAGATTCACACTGATTATTGGTAACATTCGTCCAATTACGGCAGCTGAGTAATTTTCAGTGCTGTTTGCAAGCGATAGGCCAAATAAGGACATCGCTAAGGCAACAGACAATTGATATAATGAACTGGTGTAACTGCCTGCTGTAGTGTCTTGGCTACAAAAGCATGAAATAAATACAGCTCGAGTTGTCACACTGCACTCATCCATGCTCAGTGATAGGATTGTTCGAGAGTTATTCCTTCATGCAGTCTATAGTGGACACATTACACCAAATAAATTATCCAAGAAACTGTGAAGAAAGTAGGAGGTCCTACAGCAGCTAAGAAGTAAAGATTGGCAGGTGAGGGTAAATTCCTCTCTGTCAGAGCAAGAATTGACTCATGGCGTGTGCGTAAAGTTCACATGACTGGGGACCGGGATGATTTTCGCAGTTAAAAGTCGGGAGGTGAAAAATGGCGTGGTTATTTGTGCCTGACAGAAGTTAAGAGCTTTTCCCTGAGGCCCGTTGCCTCCCTGCTGACCGCAAGGCAGCCTCCCTCCTCCTCCTCCTCCTCCAGCATCCACTCACCTTGTGAGATCACACACCTCTACACCGGCTGCTGGGACGGCACATCCCACAAACTTCACAGCAACAACTGTATACCAATTGTGCATTTAGCATAGGGGGGTTTCCTTTGTGTTTTTGCGCATCACCACGTCTGTTTTTGTTTGTGTACTCGAATCGAGAGGTTGAATTCCATGGCAGAGCAGAGAGGCAGGTACAGTACATCAAGTGCAAGGTCAAGGTTTTGCGCTTGTGTAATTAGTAGTGTAATTGCTGCCTGCTTCTAAGGCTTATCATAGACTCCTGTGTGGCACAAACAGGTCTCACAGGAGGAGATCAAAGCAGCGTCTTGGGAAAGGAGCATCTCAATTAGACTTTACGTTTGAAAAAGATTCAGAAAAGACAAAGCAACCGTTGGTGCAGGACGGAATATTTCACCGCTGTACGGCACGCACGCATGTTGATGACAGTAGCCCCGCGAGGCGAGTTCACCTACCGTCACCAAGGAGCGGAGGTTCATCCGTGATTACCACTCTACAACATACAGTACTGGAAAGTGTTGTATACTCACCCCAAGTTATTAGGACACAGATGCTGAGAAGGGGAATGTTTAGCTCCGATCTGTTTAGCGACTTCTTTGATTTGGCGTCTTTAACATGTTGACAGAAACATTACGCTAAATATAATATGTGGATTTGACATTACAGCGAACATTATTTTGACTCTCTAGTCAACAAAGCAGCATGGTCGCCAGCCTATACTGCTGAATGTGATCATGAAAACAAGACAGCAGCAAAACTGCCTGCCTGATCCTATCTGACAAAACCTCGCCCAGCCAACGTTACTGTGCGGTCTCTGATGTTGGGCGGCTGCTAATTTAGCCTTTAGCTCCATGGTACCGTAAATCACAACACTCAGGAAGACAAATGCCAGAACACATGTTGCCAGACTGTGTCTTTGAGCAGAAGATTCCTTTAATTGGGTGTGCAGGGACCGGGTCCAATCCCCAGCACTCTCCTCCTCTTCCTCCTTCCTCACTCTCCCTCTCTCTTTGCCTCTCTCAACATACTAACAAAAGGCAGACAGATGAAAAAGACAGCGCCAACCCATCCCTACTTTGTGCCATTATAGAACAGACACACCAGGGGTAAAGAGGTACGATGCTCAACATCAAGGAGAGCTTTATATAACTCTCTTTTTATTCGCCTTGTTTCATGTTTATTTTACTTCTTCAAGCTATCATGTCTGATTGACACTGCTCCCTGTCATAACAACCATTATTCATCGAACCAGCTTATGGAATACAGTGATAGCTTCTGGATATATTTGTCTGAGTTTAGGAAAATGTGTAAAGAATCAAAAATGCTCTCCAAAGTGTGTTCGGTGTCATCTCATCATCAGTGTTATGATTCCACCCTTCCCCTTCCTCCGCTCACGCACACTCTGAACTTCAGCAGAGGGAATAGAGATCATAAAGAATAGATATTCAAAGGCTTTAACACAAAAAGACTTTCCTCAAAGCCTGCCTCTCTCTGGATCCGCTGGGCTAGGGAGGGTGAAATGTCCACACAGAGAAATCAGAGGGCTCAAGTCAAAAGAAGTCATTTTATTTCTGTTAAAATTTATTGTTCACAATTTAGATATCATTAGCTTTTGAGCAGCAAATGTTTATTTCATGATTTGCTGGCAGACCCGAAAGTGTGTACACATGTAAAATTAACAGTTTTGCCAACACTGAAGTTCATATGCTTAAACCCCCTAGTTACCATGAAAAAAAATCATTAAAAAAAAAAACTTATACAAGCGTAGGACTCCAATTCCCTCACTAGTTGTAAGACCAACTAATAAAGCACAGTCAAAGGTTGCAGACCAAGCTGAAAACACTTCAGATGGTATCTAGTCACCACAAACCTTTAATACACCCTAGGACCCAAGTTTAATTATCAAATGTGTTTTTTCTCTGAGCCATGCCTTCGCCAAAGTTGAAGGATTTGTGAAAAAAACATAATTAATATCCTATGTTTCTTAACTAAAAGTACGGATTAAAATCCGTACAATTATTTGTTCAGTGTGTGTGGCGTTTTGATTGACACCAAGTGTCAGCCCGTACAGATTACAGGCTGTAAAATTGAAGTGGAGCTGTGATACTGCTGCAGGTAAAAGGAAGTCAAAAAGCAAATCAGATATCACACGGAAGACAGATGAAGCTGTTCTGAAAAAACTGAAATAAAAAAAAAAACACAGCTGTCTTATATTGTCACTTTCTCCCAGCAATACCTGGAACTGGAATAATACATTACGTTTGCTACTGCATGAGAAAAAAGGGCCTGACAGACAGTCCTACACACAGTGAGGGTATTGATGGATGATTAAACACAATTATTGTTAAATACTGAGTGATTAAAAACATTTCAAATACCAACTTTAAGAGCAAATATGGGACCAGACATAAAAGCTAGCAAAGTTTTGCTCTTAAAGCATGTATAAATAAAGATGGTTACAGATTGGGTTCAAAGTCAGTGTTTATATTGAACTTTTGCAATATTTTACTAATTCTAGACTTCTGTTTGCTTTGTTAGCACAGCTGATAGTGTGGTGTAGTTTAGGGTATGTCTGTGGGTCTCCCAGATTAGAAGATTTATGTCTTTTTGGAGCACAAATTAAACAATTCCAAGTACTATGTTGTATTGGGTTTGTCTATTGGTATTGGAACTGTTTCTTGTTTGTTATTTTGGGGGGGTATTTTTTATTACCAAAACACAGTACAGACAGACAGAAAAGAGAGCATTAAAGGGCCACAGGTCAGAATCAAACCCATGGCCACTGCAGTTGGGACAAAGCCTATACATGTACTGTACATGGCACACGCTCTAGCCTGATAAACGACTGGGGCGCCCTGTGTTGAAACCATTTTATATAGTATATAATTTTTATATAATTTCTGGAGTCACTCACATTGTTAGCAAAAATTGATCTGTGAATGATATGTACTGAGTGAACTAGTCAGTGCTCTCTGGTGGACAAATGATGGAATATCTGTCGCCTCACAGCAAGAAGGATCTGGGTTTGAACCCACTTCTGTGTGGAGTTTGAATGTTCTCTCCAGGTACTCGGGTATCTTTCCCCCCCCTACAGCTACTGGATGTTTGTCATTTCTGTCCTCTAATTTCTTGTTAATTACTGGTTCATGTACAGTTTACATGCTGATGCCAGTAGATCCAGAGGAAGCCAATATTGGTCGGGCTGGTTTAGGTTTAAATGATGTATATCCTTTTAATAATAATAATGGCTTGGATTTATATAGCACTTTTAATGGCACCCAAAGCGCTTTACAGTAACCATTATTCATCCATACCACATAAGCTACGTATGTAGCCACAGACTGATGGAAGCATGGCTGCCAATTCGCGCCAAAGGGCCTCTCCGACCACCACCAAACATTCATACACATTCACTTGGGGCAAGGTGGGTAAGGTGTCTTGCCCAAGGACACTACAACAGCGACTGGGAAAGAGCGGGATTCAGACTGCCAACCCTCTGATCATTGGACACCTTGCTCTACCGCCTGAGCCACTGCCTTATGTATTTTTATCAATACATACTGTAAAGGGAAGTTTCACCACAGCTCCAGTAATCCGCCATGGAAACAACAGTTTCTTAGTTTAAAACTATGATCGAAACATGACAATATTTGAGCTGAGTTCAAGGGTTCAGTGGAAGATGCTGAATGATGGTGAATGTTGCTGAATACAGACCTCATTTCATGACTTCATCTTCAATGAATAAATAAAAATAGTGAGTTATTCTGTAATTAATTAATGAATGCTTCCAAATTTTACATTTTACATCACATGCAGTGTGATGAGTATTAGTTTATCCTCATTTTCTCGTACAATGTTCCGATGACAAAACTTACGATACATTTCTCCATCTGTAGAACAGACTGTTATCTCTCCTCTACATAAAGAGCAATGAGACGCTTTAAAGTCAGATCACCGGAGACGTTCATACAGCAACGTTCCTTTTTTGTGCAAATTTTATCCAATGCAGTGTTTCATATAGATTGGCTGTATCTGGCTATTATTTGATACATTACATGAGGTCAGTATTGGTGCCAACAGCAATCCAGTGTATCAGGTCAGTGCATCACTAATTACAGTAAGTAAAGCGAACCAAATGAAACACTCAAAATTAATCCTAGAAGAACTGACGTTAATCAGATTACAATATTAGTTTTGAACATGCAACTGTGCCGATAAGAAATTTCAATAAATACTTCAGTTTCCTACGCAGATTAGATTTTTAAGGTAACCTTTTCTGAACCTAAGGCGTGCATGTTGCGCTGTAAACCCGGAGCACTGCAAAAAAAACTCCTGTATCCTCCAATCATCTGACATGTGATTCACATCATCTCTGTTTGTTTAGGCAAGGCCCTGCATAGCAGTGGGGAGCGATGGGCCATGAGCTGCACAGCACCACTCTAATGAGCAGAGCTGGACACAGACAAAGAGAGTCTGGACTCTGTTGAGCATCTCTGCCCATTATCTGGCTCTGGTCCAATACACAGAAATTAATCCCTGTTCCTTTTTAGCGACTATGGTTTCAAGTGTATTACTCTGTCTACAAAGGCTGCACAGACTTAAAATGAATACGCCTTAAATCAATATGATGTTTGGTGTGTAAAACTGTTGTAATCTGCAGTGTGTACTACTTTAAGTACATTAATTTCACAACAGATAAAAGAGATGAAACCATTAATTAAAAAAAAACTAATTTCCTTGATGGATCAGACGACTGAGATTCATATGCATTCCACATCATCAGAGACTGAGGAAAAACACCTCAAGTATAGAAAATTATTTGCTATTAATTTCAAGACTTGATCATTAAAACAACAGCAACAGCCTTGATAAACACTACATCAGTACACTACACATTAAATATATAGACAATATCAGGCTCATGGTACAATGCCACACTGACTGTCTGCTGCAGAATGTTTTTCCTGCATGCAGCACATCCCTAATGAAGGAATGCACCCATAAATTAGTTTGTTGACACATTTACAGGCTTCATAGATTAATCACAGTGTTTTCATTCGCTTGAAAATGTCTTTCTTTAGGTTGAAGTGTGACCAAACTTAAAAGTTTTTGAAACTATGTTTTGGAAACAGTGTGGGTTGCTTAAAAACAACCTAAAATTCACCACTACTAAAATAGACAGCCTGTAAAGAAAATTACATAGAGACAACAGCCAAAGCTGTCGTTTTCCCCAAGGTTTTCTAAAGCTCGAATTGTTCACAGTAATGTTTGTCTTCAACAACAAAACAAGTCTCTTCTCTTTTTCCTAGGTGGGTTTTTTTCCCCAGTCAGACCC
This sequence comes from Trachurus japonicus, assembly GCF_045865225.1. Classification (NCBI taxonomy): domain Eukaryota; kingdom Metazoa; phylum Chordata; class Actinopteri; order Carangiformes; family Carangidae; genus Trachurus; species Trachurus japonicus. Next base: position 14,382,798 of record NC_140912.1, read on the forward strand.
CATAGTGAGCAGCAGGCACCTTTTATTGATCAACACAAAGTCCCAAATAAATGAGCGCAGAATGAGAGCCATGCTCCAGGGAGTTCAGGGGAGCTGGAGCTCCATAGGTTCCCATCAATTTTAATCACTCCACTAATGAAGAGGCTCCTCTCTGTTGGGTGTCCATAACTCACGATGCCAGAGCCACCTCCACTACCTCAATCAAATCATTTCTACACAGCCCGCTTCTCTTCACATCTCTAATGACCTTTTCAAAATAAACAATGCCTGCATTAGCGAGGCTGAAAAATTGTAAGATATGAATAGAAAAGTTAAGTGTTTTACAAAAAGAACGGGCGCAGGAAAAAAGTTAATCAAGCTCACTTCAACCTCGGCACTGAGACACTGAGCATTTTTGTAATGAATTCACATTGCGTAAATCACGATGTTACAATATATTACAATGTGACCTAGGATAAGATGGTGATAGATAAAAATAAGATGTTTGATTGGCACTAACGAGAATTAATTAAACACATTATAATTACTTGCAAAACATTTGTTAGTCACAACAGAAAAAACATATTAATTTATTATGCTCATTTGCTTTAGGTTGAAATTAAGTTCCCATAATGCACTGTAGCTCTAAATAATGAACCAAATGCGATAAGACTTTGTCGATTACCATTTTATTACTGAATGTGTTTTGTATACCCACAGTTTTTTTCTTCGTAAAATGCCAAGTTCAAAACAAGATTTCACCTGGGCACACACTGTGTACTGACAGATTAAATATAATATGCTGTTTGTTTCATCTGCATGCTGCTGCAAATTCTTTTTGTCTCCCATGTGTCAATAAATACAACTTGAAGCCCATAAATATAAACTTGAGAGATCTGGGCCTTCCTGGGGAGAAGCTCCTCGTGTCCTGATGGTGTGTAATCTCTACCTCTCATCCGTTTTTTTTCCCTTTACTTTTTTTTACCCTCCGAGTATTTCAGAAGTTATTGAAACTCCAGAACTCTGTGAACTAGTGTTTCATGTACACACAAATACACACACGCCCGCCGCACTCATATTTTACTTCTCGTGACGTCCAGAATCTTTCTCCAGCATCTGCTCCGCTCACTGTAGGTAAGGGAAAAAATCCATCACCTTCCCCCTGGGTTTGCATAAGCCTCTCAAAGAGGTGAGTCACTGCCATTGGGCTATTTGTTGCCACGTTCTGGGATTTGCCCTGTCTTTTCAAATTTTGATATCTGAACTCTCTGATGTGGTTGGTGAAAGCTCACACGTTTTGGACCCTGGGTGACAAGAGGTATTAAGTATTTGCATTACAAGGTGCTCTCCTCATGTAACATGTAATATGATACATCTCTGTTGTAGCAATTTTGCAGCTTAAACACACTGGGATTTTTTTTATTTTATATTGGTAACCAAATTTTACACTGTGTGACTTTAATACCTACTAAGCAGGACAAAGTCATACAACATGAAAGAAAGTCATTATTTGCCATTCATCCAATTCTACTGTGGCACTCAGCACAATGATGTGTACACTATTATGTGGAGACATTTAGAAGAAGAAGAAAAAAACTACATAAAACACACACTTTAACTGGAGTATTCTCAAGGTGGTCCCTCAACTGGAACACATTAAATTCACTGTGATTAACAGCTTGCTCCGTGAGCCTATGGTGAACATTGATGTTTGATCTTTCATTTGTGATGTAGCACATGGGGCACTCTTTGTGTGTTGTTGTTGTAGCCTGTGGGCACACTGTGCTGTGTGCGCAGGCAGGGGCAGTGGGCCAAGTGGACAGAGACATTGCTCTCGTCTCTGCAGCTGGCCTGACCTGCTCATACATCCACATTAAGGACGGATGTGCCCGGCTCCGGTGTAACTCTAAAGAGTATTATTGGACTACTCCTGACACATTGTTGCACTGGAGAAAAAAAGTGGATGAAAGAAGAAGTAAATAAAAATAACTTTGCAGTTTTCAAAAGGTTCTTTGAAACCCTCTCATAAGTCATTTCTGGCTCTCACAACTGCAGATGTGTTAAATACTTTTGACAGACAAGGATGAAATATTTCTCTGTGTTAAACAAAAATTAAAGATTAAGATAATGACTACGGGCTGATGAATGAGTTTGTATGGCAGGCATGTCTATGTAAAGATTGTTGGTTATTATCGATCAAACTAAACAACCTGATGGAGATGACTGAAAGTCACCTTGATATAATTCTGGCTATCAATCACTGGGAGTGCACTCTTAGTCATGGTTGGCAGTGCCATTAGCATCACCATGGCATTGTTTGGTGAAGACGACGGGGCTGTTCCGCCGTGATTAACACAATGAAGAATCATATCCTCCTGTCCCGCTGCAGCGTCTATTGTTTCCCATTTAGCTCGCTAATCTCCTCTGGATGCTTCATCTCTGCAGTGCAACTATCCCAAAATGTCTCAAATGTCACTCCAGAAGTGTTTGTGTGTGAGATATAGTGCACTTGCCTCTGCGTTTGTATTTTTAAGCCTTGCATTGTCAGGGAGTTGTATCACAATGAGGAAATCTACCATGGATAATTAGCTGAGAATAAGGTGTGGAGAAGCCAGGAGAGGTTTTTTTTTTATTTAACAGATCTCTTAAGCATTTCTTTTTCCCTTTGCAAACAACAGTGAATGTTCAAAAGGCACTTACATTATCTGAAATTAGCCTGGACCGGGACTGCTGCCCAGAGCAACCACCTTGAATTTCTGCTTCATCTGAACAATTACAGTACCAGACCCGAGACATCCTCGCTGCTATTTACAACGCAGCATACTGTACAACAACACATTGGATTCTACTCATCATTACCTTTATTGTTCACCTCCATCCAATTATTAGCTGTTTTTGCTGCGAGGGCTCACAACAGAAGCACAGAGAAGCAACTCGCTCAACACCTGGTCTGGGATCAGGGAGCAGAGCGCTCTTGCCCTCTAGTCTCACATGGACCGCGTTGGAAGGTGAGCTCCGGGCTTTCTAAAGGTTCTGTGTGGTTGGGAGACATATGGCTTAGCCTGGTGTTATGTAACCCTCAACCCCTCACCATCTGCCTGGAGGCCCAGGTGTGCAGAGCCTGCCAGCCTCCGACTTGAATCCAACACCACTGGAGCTCTGTCATTCATGGCTTTTTAATCTCGCCACCATCCCTTCCCTTGTTCCAATTACCAGACATGCACGTGTACAAATAAGCCGCGCTAATAACTGTGGAAGCCCTTCCCAATTTGGCTGAACCGGAGGAAAGGGAAGTCGGACCCCGAGTAGCTTCTACGGTGGATGTGGGAGGGAAGGTGTGCGTGTGTGGAGGTGGGGGGGGGGGGGAGAATAGTCGTGGCTGCCGTTTGTTGACAGGAGGGCCCAGCGCACAGAGCAGGCTGGGAGTTATTGGAAAATAAATCATAAATCATCTCACCTCAGTGACAAGCGAAGGCCCTTGCAGAGCACTTCTCCTGTGTGGCCGGTCGGACTTCATCTGATGGCCTGCTCCTGTAATGCTCATGCTAATACAGCCCTAACGAGTATGCACACACCACACAGAGGATGGATCATTAAGGAGAAGGACTGAGACATGCAGGAGGAAGGAAAACTTGAGTCCTGCTAACTGGGAAAAAAAAGAAAGAAAAAAAACTTTGACCTCTCTATGAGCACCACTAAGAGTTCATCCCACGAACTCACTCTATTCCCCAGGCTTGCTTCTACCCAGAGGTGATTTAGCCGGCAACTCATCCTTTCAGAATATTGAGGGGAAAATCTATAGTGGGACTCGGAAAAACAGTGGGTGGCTTTATATCCAAAGCAATGACAGGCTTGTAGTCAGAGTGCAAATGCTGCAAAACCAACAAATGTATTTGCCTTTACAAATACACTGCATCCAGTCAGGTGATCGAGCTTTAGTAAATATGGAGGGGTGTCCCAACAGCGTGGTCTGCAGATTTATCTGTAGAGAGAGGAGTACAAAGATGAGCCCCCATGAGGATTCAGGGAGAGATGGCTTGTGTTTGATCACCCATCAGGTGTCAGCGATGTTTCGGCTGTTAAAAACACAGGAGAGGCTGCCGCTCTTGTTTGTGCCAAGCACATCTCTTCAAAGAGCCTCGGAAGCTCTGTAGCTCCTCATTTAAATGGAAAAGTTTCTTTCAGCTGATAGCGAGCGCTGGTGGATCTCCTGTTGACACAGGACATTTTTTCCTGTGAAAACACATCACTGTTGTTTTTCTGCCTCGTGGTGAGGAGGTGATTAATGACCAATTTTGAGATTCTATCAAAGCGACTGTGCTGCTCTGCAAATCCGCCCTAATTACTACACGTTGTTACAAGCGTAGGAGAAGGAGAATATCACATGAATGCCGAGACCACAGGAGACAATGACTTTTATATTTTACATTTATATCTAAAATACCTTAAATGATGCTGAATCATTCCTAGATAATAATTTAAGTTTTGTTTGTTTTTTGCGGTGGTTTTCCACCAACTCTGTCAAAATCCAGACTAAGCTCGCTCTCTGTGTGCACTTGATCAACTCTAATTGCCACAGCTCACCCCTCCAATAAACAGAAAGTTGAAAGTTAAAGTAAAAAAAAAAAAAAAAAGAAGGAAAAATGAAATGTATTCCCGCATACTATGATATGGTAAATGTTAGCGCCTGCTGCATCGCACTCCATATCACTTCGCTCCATATGAAAAATAGTTTGCTATTTTGGAACCCCCTGGCAGCCATAGTGGATCACCACAGACCCAGAGCTCATTTATCTTTTGTCAGAGATGAAGCCAAACTAACGCCATCTCCTGAAGCTGCTAAAGAATGAGGAGGGACGTAGGGAGGGTAAAAATAAACCCGCAGCCCAGGTAGCTACACAAAGAAGTCACTCTACAAGTAATGGGTGGCTTCTGAAAGTGGAACTCTGTTTAGAACTGTCTCGTCGCTTGGAAATAATAGTGTTTAGTGTTCAAGTATATATTCAGTTGGCTTTGTTTTATCGGACCAATTAAATTTCTGTTTCTGTTAGGTCCCATTTGAAAGCACCTCCGTGTAGCATGAGGTTAGGAGGCAAAATAATATGCGTGTCATAACAAAGTGCTGCCAGACCAGCCTCGGTCTACTCACCATCAAATTAATCATCTGAAAGAAAACACACCACTAACACTGGTGTATGGAGCCACTAATGCTCAACAGTTAAATCATTTAATGTTCTGTACATGAAAAAGGGTTGCTGTTTAAGTCTAGAATCTTTAAATTATTATTACATGCTTATAAATATTTAATTATAAGTAAGTACATGTGTATGATTAAATATTTGAAGTAAAATGTAGAAACAGAGATGGCCATACTGTACTGTTTCATCTAGATTATCATTATTTTCAATTTCATGAAACATTTAATCCAGTGATCCTTCATGCCCTCTAAATAATTCTATGTAATCTATAGATTCTAGCTATTTATGACTTCTTTTTTATTATCTCCACTAACAGAGACACCATTGCTCTAATAACCACAGCAAAACCAGGCTTTCTGACAACTTCTTTTTCCTCCAGTCTGTAACCTGTTTCTCAGCAGTACAACAATATTGATTCATTACATGGCCCAACATAACTTTAGCTGAATATGGCAACAGTCGGAGCATCCACACTAACAGATAACACAATAAATTTGTGGCTATTGAACACATTTCCACGATGACAACCCCCGAAACGCACCTTTGCCCCCTCCCTCTTCCTGACTGGGTCAATCATCATCCCCTTGAGTGCTGCAGGTACAAGCAGCACACCTGCACAGCACAGTCAACACACAGACAGCCCGGCACCAGAAAAACTGTGTTTACATGCAGAGAGCAACCTGGCTATTGGCCATACTCGGCTAAAAATCTTACTTGGCTTTAGCTGTTTACACAAACCTTTGATACCCTGCAAACGTATATTCCTGTTGCCATGAATAAGCCAGTTAAAAGAATATTCCTTTACACCTGTGCTGCCCCAGATAGAACAGTCTGCCAGCAAAAAGATGTAGCCGCCAGCAACAGCCTCCCTCTTTGACTCAGCTCTAGTAGATTTCTTCTATTACAGGAAAAAAGAAACGATGATCCTTGTGGTTATAGTAAAAACTCCTCACCGCGGAAAATACTGATACACACCGAGTTTCCATAGATGATAAAGTGTATGTTAGGTGAAATGTTTCACTGACTCTTTCGTGTCTGGGTAAGACTTTAAACCATTTTACTCAAATCGACGGATGAGCTTAACCAGGTTATTTCAACACAACCATGATGAGTCTGTACATAAAATGATGTTTCAGTCAATGTAAACCTATCCTACAGTATGTTTGTTCTTTAAAGGAACATTCACAGCAATGCTGCTGTTTTTTGTGATCATCTCTTCAGGGGCCTCATTGCTCAAACAGCGAGGGGTTTGTATCTTGCACACACACAGACACACACACACAAATGGGTTGTCAGGTCTCAATTTCTTCCTGCTCACACTACAAGTTATAAGCATAAATGGGATGGCTTCCATACGATAACAGCTATCTGGGAAATGTCAAATGGCTTTGGATGAGAAAACGGGAACAAAAACACTGTGTGACAGAGTAAGTCTCCCGTCCCACAGGTTCACGGGGCCATATGATTAGGTATCCTGTGCATCTTTTTTAGCTATCTGCAAGGATTGAAGAGATCTGTGGCTCAATAAACTGCAGCCGTAGAATAGTGTATATATATATCTCTGACAAGGCAATGATAGATCAGTGTGTGTCTAGTAAGAATGAGCCATCTGTGGGTCCTGGTGCCAGACTGCTTTGCAGACAATATGACAGTCCTCAGGTATATCTCTCAGCATGGTGCAGGATGATAGTGTAGTGGGGCTGGTGTGATACACTGCTTGGTTACTGTTACAGATGAATGACCCTGATGCGTCTGACTCTCCCGTCCGTCTCCGCCCCTGTCTCTATCTGTGTACCTCAGAGAAGTTCCACTGCGGAGGCAGGCGGGCAGACAAATGCACCCAGAACCAATACACAGCCAGTGGGCTTGTCATTGGGAGAACACACCATGACTAAAAAAGGCCCAGCTGTGATTGCCTCTCCATGCATGATGTGGTCTGATGATGGCTCATCCCTGGCCTGGAGATGAGAACCCGATGAACTGTCAGCAGCCAAACAGCTTTAAATGAGAAATCGACAGACAAGAGCTGCATATAGGGAACATAATGGACGCATTGGGATGCTTGGACATCTCCTTGCAGGTGGTAATATGATGACTTCTCTATCTCTCCCTTGAACATGCGACATAATGCTTATTTACCACCGAGAATATATCCAGATAGAGCCTTGTAACCTCTCTACTTAAATACAACAAGCGGCTATATTTCCACAGCAGAGTCTCTCAATAATTATAAAACTGCTGAAACAGACTGTACGCATTGTTTCATGTTGCACAGCCATTATCAAAGAAATGTATTATTCTTTCTCGCTGTAACAGATTTCATCACATCTGCAGTGCTCGGGAGCCATTTGACTTTGATCTCAACGTGTCTTTTTAATCAAGTTCCAAAAAAGACGTCTTCATTGTTGCAGGCTCTGGCCAGACAGCACTGGGAGACATATGCTAAGTTTATCTTCAGCAAATAGATCAGCAGTGCTTTAATATTTTTGCTCTATAATGGTCTTCTTTCCCATTGCACTAGGCCCATTTGGCATTATTTGCTGCTGGGCATGACTTCTTAATAGAATCGGAATTCCAATTTGACTCTCCCGCTTAGCAGCCTTAATTTGAAGACAGGCTGTCCACAGCCTTGGAAAGTGGAAAGCAGTAATTTGAGCGGACCCCCACCTCCCCCTACCCCCAGCATCACCACTGCTGCATAAAGCATAATTCCTGGTAACATTTTTTTTTTCCCTGCCCTCCTTCATCTTTTTTCTTTTAAGGCTAAAAATGAAATAACAGTATTTTTTATTGTTTTCCCATCATTCAGTAACATTATACTGTGCTGTCTTGTGATATTCAACTGATCTCTGTATGAAGGGAAGTTCATCCGTTTGCTTGCCTCCCCCCTGCAGCGTGGTCAAGGTACAGGGTCAGCAACAGAACAGCGGGGCCGGGGGGTGGGGGGCGTGGGGGTTGGTGGAGATTCTCATGTTTGCTCAAGGACACCTCAAAAGGATGGATGCGTTGTGTCACATCGGGCCTGAACTCAGACCTTCTGGAAGAAGCGCCGTCTTTTACCAAATCGCAAAACATCCAACTTCAGAGTTTTGAGATTCACTGTTTTGATTTCACCAGCACAAAGAAATCCAATAAGACTGTACAGCTGTATTAGCAGGGGCATCAATAATAAAATATTAGCTTTAAGGCAACAGACACAAAGAGGCTGCTAATTGAGTGTATAATTACCAGAACATGAAGGGAGGGAAAGTGGCTCATCAGAGCACTAACAAGCATGTGACCAGCATCTTCTAGAGAAGCTCTTTGAGGAATCGCTGCTTACACTTGCTTCCTGAATCCTGGTGGAGCATGTGAAGAAGGATCGCACTCAAAATCGGATCTAAATTCACAGTTCATGTGCAGTGAAAACAGCATTTGGATAAGAGATAACAAATTCAATGTTACTGTTTGGAAACAGGTTAATACCAAGCATCAGAGTCTGTTTTTTGCACTAATTGGTAAAGATGAGTTACTGTATGAATCAAACACATATGTTTACACATAATTAACCAAGTCAATAGAGTCTATTATTGTGATTGCACGTTCTGTTGTGAATGTGAAAAATGAGGCAGCCCAGTATGTGTAATGTGGATGGATAAAGAGAGCGAGAGAGGAGAGATGAAGAGAGAGATGGCAGCCCAGTCTGCTGGCACTCAGACCCAGCTGGGTTATGGGGAGGCAGTGGCTGCCTAATGAGCCTCTCTTACCCTAGAGAGCTCACCCCTCTCCTCCCCCTTGAGTCCCTAATATAAGGATGAAGGACTGCACACACCATCACTATCACATGTGTTGCTTTTCCAACAGACAGCAGGGGAGCTGATGAAAACACAATATTCGTCTGTGAAACGGTCACCAGCTCACCAGTTAGCGGCACGCTCGCACCGTCTTAAACCGCAGGAGAAACGCTGATACTGATAAACACAAATACACACACGCACGCACACGACTGAGACATTTTTTAATCACCTCTCTGTTTTCTTCAGTGTCAGCTTTCGGCGGGACTGTGTTCATGAAACACGCTCAAGGGATCTGTTTTGTAATAAAAGCCCCATAATGTTGTCACTAATGACCACCAACACTACTGTGGCAAAGGTGGATGCTGCTTTGTGTTTAACAACACTGTGAGCACATTTTCCTTGGCGGTTTTTAAAATTCATGGCTCGTCCATGAAGTCTGTCTAGCTTTCTTTGGCTTGTAAAAACCCTGCTTAATGGCCTTTGCTTTGTAAGGCCAAAGCCATAGTTCAACCTCTGCAGAGGAATACTCCCCAGACAGTTGTAAATTCCAATAAAAGGTTCATGCCAAAGTGAGCGTGAGTGAGTTATTCTGTTAAGGAGGGTGGTGGGCAGAACTCCAGTGGGCCCTCTTTCCATTACCACGGCTCCCCAGTGCCTAATGGTCAAGGCCTGTCTCCACTGGGTAAATGTTTACCCTACAATAAGAAAAGAAGAGGCTCACCACAAACAGGAATACAGAGGCCGGCATGGGCAGAGAGATAATGAGCTACTATCAGCCTCCCTGCCTCCCTGCCTCTGCCATGGCCCTGGCTCATTAGAGCTTGGGTGATGGGCAGGAGAGTTGAATGCACTCAGTCAAGTGGTTCTTCACTCTTACACAGACAAAAAACAAACTTCATATTCAAAACGAGAGCGAGAGAAAGAATCAACAGTGAAAATATTTGAACAATCTATTCAAACACCTTGTGGATTGTACTGGAGGCAGGCGGCCAGAGAGCAGTTGTTGAGAATGGGCAATGAAGATATGGCGAAGACTCCCAGGCAGTTCAGTGGGTTTTTTGTCATGGGCTGCCAAAATGGCTTTGATTTACTGAGGGACCTATTGATAATTAATTGTATCATCTGTTTCCTCCTCCACTCAAGCCAAGAAAAGCGAACCCCAACTCTTCATCAGAGGCCTGGGCACAATTCATACCACCAGAGCGGGCGATTGGATCGAATCTGGCTGTGCGAGCTCTCGGCAGATGGCGGCTAAAACTAAACACCTTTCACTCTCAGCCCTGAAGAGAAAACAGACTCGGGAGCCCAGAACTTTGCCAAGGTATGGAGGAAACAATTAATAGTCAACTTATAAATCTACCACTCCAGATCGTGGTTAGCTAATTAAACTGACTGTAAGGAGGGGAGCTTCCTCCTGCCTGGTACCTCCATTAAACCGTAATGGCCTGACGGTGCAAACTCTTGATTTCATCATTCCTTCAGTGGGCCAGTTAAATATGGTATTACAGGTTTAGGCCGTCACCCACACTTGTAATTGTCCGTGGCTTTAATAGTTCCTGTCTGCCCCCGCTGTTTCACACAAACACAGATCTCCCACACATCCGTGGAGTGGATGCTGTCTACAGCAAAGCTACAGTACATGGCCGTATATGGAACATACTTTTAGCTCAATAATTCATAATCTTGGAGGGATGCTGAATAATTGAAGTGAACTTGGAGGCCTTTCAGCTCAGCGGAGCTTTTGCATGTAGCTGATGGATCTGTGGGATTCAATGCACATTACAGGGGGAGAGGGGAAATATAGTGCTAAGCTGTGTTTCTGTTTTCACTGCACATTCATTGATCAATTATTCAGCCGGGCCCTCTGACTGTGACCTACAGTTCTGAGAGGAGGCCTGAGTCTTCTCAGCCTAAGACGGGTCTGTGACAGCATTTGCTGCTCTTATTGTGCTGCATTTCATGCTCCAGCCGGCATGCTCTTATACAGTGTATCTCATAAAACACACTCAAAACTTCCCTCTGAAATGTGCTCTCATGTTGTTCAGCTGCGGTGGCCACAGCTTCAAATATTACAGTAACTGTCTTTCATCTTCTTAAATGAGTCAAAGAGGCGAGGCTGCTTATGAAATGAGCAGCATGGCCACTTCAGGCAACTCTGTTCCTTTTCCTTGTTCTCCTCTAGTCTGGGGAAAGAGGTGAAAAAAAGAGAGGAGAGGGGAGGGGGGTGCTTTTAGAGAGCTGGGGGGTCCCCCAACTGAGCGTAGCTTTATCACACAGGCCTTCTCATGAGTGCTGGATCTTTTAATCAAAGACATTATTTCACAGCAAAACCAGCCTTGCAGCCAACATGACTGGGAGTGTCTAATTAACACAACAGAAAAACACTGTGCTTGTGCAAAGTCCCTCAAAACAGCGACCTCCATCACAGCATCTGAGATAGCCTTACATTCCCCAGGAGTGCTGTTTTTCACAGTCTGATGAATTTATCCACTGTGGCTATTTTAGCACGTTGAGCAAAAACTCTGAGCTTTCCATGCGCACAACAAATATTGCATCGAGGGTTAGTTCGAAGCGAATCGGTCATGGGCTCATTTCAATAATACAAAAAAAAAATGTACACCGTAAGACTTGAGGAACGGTGCGACACGCTCTAACTTATTTGAAAAGTGCAGCAAAGAGAAGGCGCTGGACAGAAGTGGAGATTGTTTGTTATGCAGAATCAGCCCTCTGGGATTAAAGCTACATTGTTCAAAGCTCAAATAAAGTAAGTGTACCTATTGAGGCCAAAAGACATCCACACTGAATCAGAATAGCCTGATATACAACCGTTTAGAGGTCAAGCTGAGCTTTGTCTGCTATGATTTATGATCCACTTGCTCACCTACAGCTGTAGGGGAGAATACATGTCATATAACATTGCTTTGTTAGAAAAACACAGTTTGATACCGTTTTGATAGATGGATTTGAAGTTACCCGGGCTTTCTGACACGAACTGAGTGTGTTTTAGACAGAGGTGTTTAATCTTCATCCTGACTGGTAGGCTCCTCACGTCCCCTGAGCTCCTTGTTTTCCTGTATTGATTAAAATCTGCCCTATCCACCTTCCTGGTGTAAGAACTCCTTCAAAGAAGGCTCAGTGGGATTATTCACTGAGAAAAACTTACCCCAGTCTTTGTTCTGTCGGTTGCTCTACCTTGTTCAATGCAAGTCTGTCGGCCAATATTGGCACAGAAAGAACTTGATCATGAACAGGCAGGTTTGTAGCAAGCTGCGTATGGTTTTCATACAGTGTAGGTAATTTATTATAACGCTGCCTCACAGATCTTATTGGGAGGACGTACACAAAGCAAAAAGAGAAAGTCACATGTGACCTTCGTGCAGCCTGGACGGCTTCTCTTTTATTTCAGTTTGACCCTTGAAGCTGCGGTCTGCACACAGCAAATGAAGCAGGGATTGAAACAAGGGATTAGTTTGGAAATGAGCCCTGCCCTATCTCTAAACACGGACTGGCTGAGGACTGGGTAGCTTACCTCTTATCTTTTTTCATTGTTGCCGGAGCTCGGGAAATAATTTGAACACACACATTCCCGGGGTCTGTGTCTGTGGGTATGTTCTACAAAGGTATGATGGCAACAACCACTTAATTCGTGATTAGGGCTTTATTCAAAGGCGTGTTTATTCTCCCAGGAATTCATTAGATCCAGAAGCTGCTTCATTTTTTTCCCCCTTTCCTGCGACTCATTCCCCCAGTGAGGTGATTTAATACTAGTCTCTAGGTGATAAAAAACTGAAGAGCATGACCACAAATACACTGAATACATTAGCTCTTTTTTTTCTCCCAAACACAAGAAAGGTTATTCTATCATGCAAATTACCCAGCGCACCAACACATTTCTCTTGCGTCTCATTCCACAGACATCAAATTATTTTAGGTTTAGTGCCAGGTGACTTACCTGTAGTGTTTTAATGTTGCCAGAGGCAAAAAAAACAAAAACAATAATGATGTTGTTGTGGCGGCTAAAAACTATTTGAAAAACATTCGGTGCCATGAACTTTTCAGTGACGATTAATGAAGCACCAGCGCAAAAGTAAACACTTTAAAATGAATAAAAGTCCCGATTCTCAGTTTATAAGATGTGATACAGTTTCCCAGTTGCAGTAAAAAGATAAGTTCACTTCAAAAAATATAATTTCTTTTAACTTGTTTACTGCAACTTTTTGACTCATAACATTACACGGTTTGTTTATTGAAGTCCAAATTTAAATAGAAATCATAAACCTATGATTTTATTCATTATTTCTTTCCAAAAAGCTGTTTTATTTAGTGATTCTTATATCTAAGAAACATTGGTTTCAACTCTGTGAGCACAGAAGTCAAGTAAAATACTTCAAGGCTTTGTTCTTACTTTTTTTTTTTTATTGCTTTGACTGGCAAGTGACACAAATTAGTCAAAAGCTAGACAGAAAAAACTGAACTTGCTAAATTGTTTATAGGAGGTTGGATGCTGAGAAAAAACTGAGGAGAGTCTCACTGTAGCACTGTCCTGTATGATTGTGTCAGTGGTTAATAGAACCTCATTGCTCAATATGAAAAGCATCAATATTTTAGTAGTTGATACATAGTTAATCAGTCACCAGGTCAAGAGTTTAGTAATAAACACATAAACTGATTTTATAGTACATTTGTCATCTTTAAAAACAAAATAAATCAATTAACAGTGACAGTTACTTTGAGAGCATGCCATCCACCTTTAAACACACTTTGTTTAACACTGGTATACTGATATATGGGTCCTTAATAGAGCTTCCTAAAGCGTATTCATATGTATCATTTGATGTTAAAGCCTTTTTACTGAAGATCCCATTGCAACATAAAAGTTAAAAGGATCTTGAACAAGCAGCTGTACAGCAAGTAGCTTTTATCTTATATAATACATATCCTTGTACGACTACTGTATATCCATGTGGAATCTATTTCTGCATAAAAATTCACATGAATCCAAGACGAGCATATGGGAATGTAATTATTTCTCAGATAATGAAAAGCAGTGAATTTCTGAGGTGTAATTGCAAAGAGAAAGGCTCCCACTAGAGGGAGGCCAGAATGTTTGGGACATGGGGGGAACTTTCATCAGTTGATTAAAAAAAAAAACGTCCTCTTCCCCTTTCTTCCTTTTGATGAAAATTATTAACTTGAACTCTATGTGTGGACAAGCAATTCTGAAATCATTTTCAATTTCACTCGAGTTGTCACCAGATGTGTCATGTTAGATCAAAGGTTTATAATGACACACACATCATCCATTTATTTTTGTTGTGGGTTCACTTGATATAAACATCACATGGTCTACATGTGTACACATTCTGTTATGTTTTTTTCTCTAAAATGGGGCCTGCAGTAGGTGACAAACAGGTAAAGGGAATTTGAGTCTAATCTCAATAACACAGGAGCAATGAAAACAGAGGCTGGTGTTATTTAGAAGAAAAATAAAGACTGGTCTTAAAATGTAATGCTAGTTTGCACCTGTACAGTATTAGAGCCTCTATGTTGGATGATATGTGTGCTGTGAAAGCTATGTTTCCAGACGGCTTTGAGCTGAGCTGCAGTGCACCATCTGTAGCGGCCGAGGGGACAACTGTTGCTCATTAAATTAGCCAGTTCCATCATCCTGATGCATCAGAGGAAGATCTGGGATCTCTGTGACCTTTCTCTCCGCCACAACCAAGCTCTTTCCTTCACTAATATAGATGCAAACTCAAGTAGGTCAAACACCAGGTATAAATCTTCCTTGGCAAGCCGCTGCGGCGTTTGCCAGGTATGCACTGCAGGCTGGCGTGACGGACTGTGAGTGGAGGTGTGGCTCAAGCATGAAGTGGGCACGCTGTTGCTGCTGCCAGCAGGCTGGGACCAGCTTGCCGCTGGCCGAAGGGTTTGCCTCCTACATGGGGACCAGTTGGCTGCTACAATGTGTTTCTCAAAACAGATATTTGTTATCAGAATTGAGCTGACAGTGCATTTATATGAGCATCGATTCCCAGTGTCGCTGTAGAGGCTTCAGTGAGAACTACCTTCCAACTAAATCTCCTAAAAAAGAAAGAATATCTTCATCTGTAGAGTAGCGGCAGGAGGAGTAAGGTCAAGGTTATAACTGAGAAGCTTTTTAGAGACAGACCACCATATGAGTAACTGGCATGGCCATTAAGACTTTTTACAAGTTATGCAGTCTATTAATTTAACACTACAGCAATCAATTGTGGCCTTTGGAGTTTTACTGCAGACAGAGAGATCCTGCCCTCACAGGGTGATAATATAACCACGAGTCCATAAAATAATTGTAATGGACAGTGCTGCGGGAAAAAAAATTAAATGCCCAGAGGAGGAGAATTTCTTGTATCATTCAGAACAGGGAATGAGGGTTATCTGCCACATTAACCCTTTCTAAAAAAAAAAAAAAAAAAAGGTTTATTGCATTTTCAACCAACTTTTCACACACCAATTTGCTAATTGTATGCTGATTTAGGCACCAGCTGACAGACAGGCTAATGATTTTTTTTTATGACATCAGCTAATTAAAAATGATAAATGGCACATTGATTTAGATGTACTGGTCTACAGCCAGTGTACTGTAAATGGAGTAGAAGACAATGATGCACTGTGACATTTGAAATTCAAGTCTCAGCAGGTATGATTATTCTCTATATTCTGTTTTCCACTCCCTGTTCAGACTGATTTCCTTCTATGACCACAACAACACTCACAATGACGAAATAACAAATGAACAGGACTGGCAGCACACACGTAGAGTTGAAAGGGACACAGAGCAATTTTTCTAGGGAAAGTATTCTAAAAGAAAACTGTGTTTCTGTCTATTCCTTGTTGTTTTGTGTCACTCTTGTTGAGAAACCTGCATTAGTGATGCCTCCGAGTGGGCTGTGCTCACTGGCCTTCCTTGTGCACACACATTCTATGTGGTCTTACATTTCCAAACCTCCCTGGGAAAACTCACACCTGTGGCAAATCCATTCTCTCCTCTCCTCTATTCCACTTACATAAGGGGCACAACAGGGCCTTCAGTGCTATATGGTAATGCTTGTTGAAAAGTAGTGAAACATCCTCACTTTGAACTTGCAGGATTTCCTCAGTCACTGAGGACATTGTGTCTTAGCCATACATTAAACACTCATGTTTCTGAGCCATGAGCTTGTGAAATACACCTCAATTTTTATATATTTTGTACTTTTCTATAAAAAATTTCATGTATATTCACATCGTATTGTTTTATTGAATTTCAATTAGGCTACAACACACCTTTCACATGAGTTGGTTTACCGTGAAAATGGTGCAGTGAATAAAGGATTACTACTACTGCATGCAACAGGAAGTGTTAAATGTATGGAATTACAAAGATGTGTGAGCCCGGTGTGTGTTTCTTAAATGAGCCACCAAGATCTGCAAGCAACAGAAGCTTGAACTAGGTAATGTAGAGGGAGATACTGGTTAGCATATTGGTTATTAATTGCAAATGGTCTTCAATTACAAAATTAGTTCAAAAGGATAACGATATTGCCTGCAAATCCAAGACTGATGACTGGAGGTAACTGCCTGTTTTGGTGCTGAAGCCAATTTAATACTAGTATCATGACAGCCTGCAGATACTGTGCAATTTTGGTGAAATAGGCTTTCATATCTTTGTTTTTTGTGTTTTTTTAACATATTCAATTATATATGGAATACTATAATTGTCCTCATTTATGTTTCATTTGTGAAACTCTCATGATAGGAAATACACAAGGGTTTGTTGGTTTACTGTAATTTATGTACTGGAAAAGTAATAAATATTAATTAAAAATACACAAGTGGAGCCAATACAATTATAAATTCTACGATGAACACTCCACAAGTTATTAGTCTAACAAAGAAACTAAAAATGTAACTGCTTTACCTTCTTGCAACAGTAGCTGAATCGTTCAGAGAGTGTCATTCCCTCTTGTGGCCTATAATACACACAGTGCTTTATTAAGACTACAAACAAAAAATTGATTTATTTTGTGCTAATTACTTTATTCAATCAATCAAAATAAGCATGTTCCACAATAGGTATTTTCAAGCAAAGTGCAAATAGCAAATGGAGACTGAAATGCAAAAGAAAGACTTCAAACCAGAGACTGATTTTTTTTTCTTTTTTAGGACATATACTAATCATATACAGTCCTGTAGTTTAATATAAAACAAATATGTGTCTGCATTTCTGATCTCCTGAGGGCAAATTTATTTTGGAGGGATATAACTGTGCTTGATGAGGTTATTCAGTTATATGTAGCCTATGTGTTAATGCTGCCTTGATAATTTGACCAACAGGAATAAGCTTCATGTTATTTGTGTGTGTGTGTGTGTGGGGGGGGGGATTCTACACTAATCAGGGAATATATCACTCAAATGCAATGTTGTTGTTTTTTTAAAATGGTGCTGTGTTTTTATATCCATGCTGCTGTATGAACTATTCCATAAAAAGCTCTAATTTCAAAATGATATGGATAAATATTGCACAAAGACGGGCATCCTTGTGGCCTGGAGGCTAAGGTGCCACAACATCCCTGTTTCACGTCTGGCCAGGGACCTTGGATGCCTGTCATTCCACATCTCTCTCTCTCCCATCACTTCCTGTCATCTCTTGACTAGGCCTAGATCTAATAGAGAACATTTTACTGGGGTTGTTTTTATGTTTTGTAATTGATTTTTCTTGAGGTTCTTATTACTATTCTTATTCATTTTTATATCAAGAGCTCTTGATATGTAAGGTTCTTGGTGTATTACAGTATACTTTGCATATGTCGCATCCATCATTTACATTTAATTTCTGTTGTATTCTATGTAGTGTTAATTAAACAATATATAATTGATAACAACAAAATTTTACATACTTCCTCGTTGCAGTTTAAAGATGGTTGTATGTACCTAAAGTAAAGGAAGCATGTCCAGTAGTTTCCAGAAGATGTAAAAATCTGCCAAATGTATTCCTACACTTTACCCATATTCACACTAATAAATTTGAACATTTATATGTTCAATTAACAACATTTTCTTTTGTTGAAGTTTGTTAACTACCTTCTAAATGGAACAGCGACACAAATAAAACATGTCTGGAGGAGTGCACCCTGAGTTTCAGAGGTTGAGGAGAGTTAGCAGAGGTTGCTGTGCTTAGCCAGTATAAAAAATGGAGGCCTGTATCGAGTTTGTAGGCCTGCAGCTCCAGGCAACGGTGATAAATCCACCTGTGAGAGAGCTTGTATCAGACAGGCCCAGGCCACTGGCAGATAAATCGACTGGCCCGTGCCCTGACTGGGAGACGCACCCCTGTGGGCTTCCCTGCCGCTGAGAGTTATATTTCCAGCTCTGTCCCTCGTAGGTTGGAGCAGCGCTTCAGGATACAAGCAAGCTAAATGAAACACTAATGCACCAAGTTTCCCATCAGAAATTTCCATAATTCATTTCCACACATTTCCTTGAGAGCACACTGTGGGATTTGAGGGAGGGGCTGGGAATCTAAACGTAGCAGCTGTGTGAAAAGAGGTGTCTGATCAACAGCTCAGTGGCTGGGGCCTAATGCTGAAAGCCAGCCACCTGACCTTACAGGTGTATTCCCTATCTTTCTAACAAGGAGGGGTTTTTTATGATAGCTCAAGCAGAGTTAGTTTAGTCAAAATGTGCTCTGCCTCCTCCCCCTACATCTTTGGATTTAGAGTTTATACAGCTGAGAAAATCTATTATTTTATGTTTCGCATTTCAAAGAAATCCCCTTTCTCAGCCATTTCATTTTCATCAATAAATAAGCCAGATTCTGCTCTTTCATTCAGCGCTTGAGTCTATGTTGAATGATTTGAGGGGCTTAAATCTGCTTCAGCAGTTCTCTTTGTGTTCCTGGTTAAATGTTTTCCTCCAGTTTGTTTTTGTTGCTGTTAAACTACTTACTAAAACCATTTGTTCTCTGGAAAAATAATTCTCTCTTGGATCGCAGTGCAATGAAGATATTACTTTTGATGTTGTTCTTTAAGACCAAAGGCTGTTTGTGTCTGTTGGTATATTGAACCAAAGCCTGTCCAATATCACACTCACGCTCAGAAAGTTCAGAAAATATCTCATAAAAGGACATTTTTCAAGCTTCAGCTTAAGAAGAGTAGTCGTCACTAACTCTTTGTTCGTGGATTATTGTATTTCTATCCAGCATCCAGTCAGAGATAACGTTAAATAATGATTAATGTGAATGACCCTCTTCAGGCTTCCAAAGAGAATGCAAAATGAAAATAACTAATAATTTGTTCCATAACAATAATATTTAAGATGGGCGCAAAATCCTCCAAGAATAATGGAGCAGTAATGAGGCTTTGCAAGCATTGTTGGATGGAGAACAAATGGCTCGTACCAACAGTGTTTAGAACACAGAAATAGTCTGAACACCAGGTGCTGTAGAACAATATTCCCTGCAGTGTGATGAATTGGTTGACTAAAGAGGGTATTCATCCAAAAGCACCAGAGTCTGCAATATGTGATTGCTAAATCTGACAAAGTCTAAGAGAAATGGCAACCTCTTACAACTTGCAATACATCAGCCTTATTCTAAAAGATTGTAATGACATCAAATCCCACATTGTCAAGACAAAGCAAAACAATATCTTCAATCGTCATATCAAATCTAATCAGTTATCATGACTGTCATCATAAATGTTCAGTAATGTGCAGTTCTGGTGATGGGATGCCACTAAAATGCCTCTTCTTTTCTTTCTGCAACACTGTGTCAAAGCCACAAAGTAACACAAGGCTTTAGTGGTAAAATTAAGATAAGTTTACTCTTGTGTTCTATTGTCTGGAAAACAATCCTAATAGTCTGTTTTTTTCCCGGCTTGGTAAAGACCAAGGAACAAAAAAAAAGAAAAAAAGAAAAAAAAAAAAAAAAAGCAGCAATCCTCCAGGGGAGCGTTTGCCCGAGGTAAGACACAGGTGGATGGAGCCCAGAGCAGGGTCACAGTAAAGATTTATACTATGTACAAAGTAAAGAACAGAAGAAAAATGGCTGTTCATGTAGCGTCTCAGTGAAGCGAGTGAAACAGCTGTTCACGGAGTGAGGAAGTGGTCAGGTAAGACAGGCCTGGAAATAATAATCACAGGCCCATCTGCTGACCTGGGACTGCATGGCCCCCGGGCTCCCAGCACAGGCCCTCCGTATGGAGCACAGCACAGCCCTCGCCCCAGGAAACCTGGCCATGCCGCACTAGGCTGCTGACACTGCCACATGCTCTCTTTCTGTGGCCGGGCGAGCCTACAAGCCTGTGTGTGCTCTCTCTATGTGATGCACTCAAGTTAAGGTGCCACTGCGGCTGCTATCCATAACCAACTGACTGCTATTCTATGTAGCGTACTCTCGGATCCTATTTATACTGTATTGTGTACCTCAGGGAGGATGTTTAAACATAAAGGAACAAAAGATGCCAAACAAACCCCTGTAATGGCTGATGATAAATTGTTGTTTTACCGTAAGTTCCATTTAAAGAAAGGGGTTCATTAGATATGGGGACAAAGTTTCAGAACAAAATGACCAACAACAGGGGCCAGTCTCGTTCCAACTGCCAAACCAGTTAATTCTGATCATTAATTTAGTGACTAATAGCACTGTAAGATGGCATTTTAATGTAACGTTGGATTAAAACACATTTATCATATTAGAGAGCATATCAGTGATTTCCTAGCTGTGCATCCTTGATGGTTTCTCCGGGAACAAATCAATATTGTGCTGTAATTGAGCGATGAGGAGGGTGAGAAGTGTGAACAGCCTAATCATAATTAAAGAGCGGGGCTGCTGAACATGAGGGTGAACTAAGGCTCTGAAAGATAAACAGTGTCAGCAAGAGACGCTGCACCACAAGGCAAGCTTTGTTACAACTTTTCTCGTTGTTGTCTGAACTTACATCAGAGGCAGAATTAAAAAGATCCGGGATGCAATCACCTGCCATGTAAACTCTGAAGAAAAAGACAGTTCTGAAGTAAAGGGTAAGTTAAGGCTGCATCTGTGACAAACACTCACATTGACTGGGTATTTGTAATGGGTGAAGACATGGAATCAAAAGGATAACGGCATCTCCTGTTATTCTCTAGCGTTGTGCACGCAGAATATTAAGACTAATAATCACAATTAGTCCCAATATTCGCTTCACAGTCTGAAATGCTATGCAGATAAACTTCAAAACCACTTAAAGGAAGCAGATTCTTCCTCAAAATCCACCTGCTCACACCTAATCACTCTCTCTGCCTTTTTCACTCCCTCACACAAAACGCGCACACACATCACACACACACATTCTTTGCTCTATGACATGCCGTCAAAGCACGCAACACAAAAGCACCTTTAATGTATTGGAAGAAAAGTGGTAAACAGATTTGCATCACTACCCCACATTATCTGCTGACACCCTGAAATGATTTGTTTTATGCACATTTGGCCTTGAAGTTTGCAAGCAGGTTGTCAGTGATGATAGAATTGAGGTAAATGGTGTAGACTGAGAAAACAACAACTTTGCTGAGGTTCCCACTTTGAGTTGGAAGGCAAACTGCTTAACGCAAAAGGCAATTTTAATTGTATCGATTCAGCCATACAAATGTAGAATTCTCTTCAAAAGTGTGCAAGTCAGCAGAGTTTCTGTCTTCTAATGCAGCCAAAAGGAGCTAGTTTATTTTGTAAAGCCCCTCAACCCAAGTAGACAGCACACAATCACAGGATGGGGTTTTAGTTTCGCATGATCCAACACAATACTAAAAAGTTATTTGACAGAAGAGAAGTGCAGATTGTTCACAGCCCTGTTTAAATATGATCAGCATTGCAAAATGCAAACAGCAAGATAAATACAAATTTTTTGCACTTGCATTTTTATGTCATTTGTCAGGTGGGGAATAGCAAAGTGGCCTTTGTTGCTCCTTTAATAGCTGAAAAGCAACTCTTTTGTTATAGAACGAATGGAGACGCTTCGAAGATGTGCCATCGGAAAATAAACCTTGGCAGAAAAAAAAAAACATGCAAAAAATAAACTGGACACATAGCCTGAGTTTAAGGTGACAACTCCTTGTGTGTTACAGAAAATAAGATTTCTAGTTTTCTGGTGTAAATCATTATATTTCTCATGAGCTGTCTGACACTGACTTGCACACCTAAGCGGTGCCTTTTTTTAAAAATATATTCCATATAATGTGTCAGCAGGTTATTTTGACCTGTGAATAGTTTATTGTTCAGATACAATCAGGGTAAATGAATGCCCTGAGCCACGTGACTGTCTGGCAATTGACTTATAAACAACTAATCAGCAAACACTCAGCAGGAGTCACAGAGTAATCACACGTTAATAACTGCTCTTACATTTCAACAATTGTCTATTTGACCAATTTCTGTGTGTAGGTTATTCAGTGGCTTCTATATCCTGAAATGTTCAGTCTATAGTCGCAGCAGCTACTGAGATACAGTACCAGCCAAATTCAGCTGTGCAAAAAAAATCATGTGATGACAAGTGAGAATTGAAACTTCATTTAAAATTTCCATGATGGCAAAAATGGCCTAATGACCAATGACGTGATGAGAATTTAGCAGTTTGAAAAAAATATCTTTGCTTGTACAAATGCAAATGAGCACAGTGGCTATAAAATGTAGTTATTTATTAATGATCATATTAAACTCTGTGAAAATGAACCACTATTAATGCTAAGTGCATGGGAACTTCAAAATCCATGAACAAATCTGCTATTTGACTAAGAGACTGTAGTTAACTGTGATGCTTCATAAGCATTTGTCTTAATATTTATTGTATTTATTCAATAGCTTCCCGGAAAAGCTGTGGAAAGGATCCAAATGTTAGTGTCACACGGGGATGTGTATTTACACTGTACTCTATTATACAGATTGAATTCACTTTGGATCATTTTTACATGTACTCTCTTGTTGTATGAGCCGTGGATATTTATATAATTATGCTTCATTGTTAATTATGGGTATTCATGGGGCAACTCAATTACCGAGTGGTGGTGAAGGCTCTGATCCCAGTTCGACTTGCAGCTTCTACCCTCTCTCTACATTTCCAATCTCTCATTTCTCTGCTGCTGTCAAATTCAAGTGCATGGCAAAGTGGTCTCCGGCTTTTCAAACCCCCAATCTCTGTGCTCGCACACTTGCTGGTGCCTGTGTTTTTTAAGGGCACACTTCATGCGTATAGCCTGGAAATGTTTGTGTCTTTGTTTACACATACAGGCTATGACCATATGAGGCTGCCTTTGGTTGACGTGCAGTAGATGACAGGGCCGGTCTGATGGGGATGGTCATTTCCCAGGTAGATCTGGGCACACCGTGAGGGATGGGTTCTGTGTGGCTGTCACAAGACATTACCACACGGCGCATACCGCTCCACGCACACACACCACAAGCCCATGAAGATGATCACATCTGATACACAGATGACATTCTATCCCTGCTGTGACAACACGAGCTCATTTTTATGCTGTGACATCCGTTGCTGTGTGGGTGTTATTCAAGTCAAATCTATCATTTTAATGGAGAAGTAGTCAGACCTGAGGATTATTTGAGGGATAAATATATCATCGCCTGTTCGTTCGGTATCGACCGAATGTCATTGTGCCATGAGTGACTCTTTCAAGACGAATGCCTTAAGGTACCATAAAACATACATAGATGCAATAGGCCCCATATCATAACAACAGCACACGAACAAGAGCAGAAAGCTGTACTAGCATTTGCATAGGCTCTGATAACAGGCTCTTTAACATAGCCGCAGAGGGATAATGAACAGGGTAATTATGTTATCCTTAGTGACTACAAAGAAACAATAGACCCATCAATTAAAAATCCTCAGGACTACCCTTGTTTAGGACCATGAGTGTAATGTAACAAAGTGAATTGTCCGACGTGATTTTAACTTTTTGTAAATGTCTTCAGCACAGTAGATCTGATGAAAGTCCAATTTGCCAGTAACCAGTGCACGGGGGCACAATGGAGTATTCCAGCATATTGCTCAAACCACGGCCTCTGAAAGCACCACTAATTGCATCTGGGATTTGGTTATCCAATCCCACAGTGCATTGCAGCCAGGCGAGGAGCAGGGGGGTGAATTAGAGGCTGGCGGGGTGAAGCTTCTGCTTGCTGAAGCCTTGACAGTGCTTTGTACTGAATGATTGTTCTCCAGACAGCTGATGGAGGTAACGGCGCACGCAGAGTTGTTTGAAAGCCCAAAAGGATATGCGGCTGCATCATCAAAGTCCAGCAAGTCTTCCATGTGTCAGGGAGAGATTAAGCTCTTCCAGAGAGGGCAACGCCTCTGATCACTCTATTCAATCGATGGGATTTGAATAAAGGAATAAAAGATCAGGCATTGTGTATCTGGGTGCTGTGCAACCGCTGGATAGGATTAAGGCATGTTGGAGCTGTAACAGTGACAGACGCCATCAATCACAAGTTCCCAACACAGTTAGATAAAGTTGATATTAGCCCTAAATAGGACACATCTGTTTGTTGCTGCACACTCTCTGACTTTAATTAATTCTCAAGTCATTTTATTTTTAGGCACGGGTTTTTATTTGTTGCTGCTCCTGTACATGTGCACAAAAATGTAAATTGCATCCTTCCTTTGCTCACAGTGAGGGGCTCACATACACTGTGATGCTGCAAATTAAGCGCACACACACAAGTTCAGATGCACGGCAGAGCACACATGGACACACACGCACACAAACACAAACAATATGAAAGTCACTGTGCAAACAAACTTTGGTCTGGTGGTCCGCTTCAGCCTCATTTTCCAGGCTGAGTTCTTTATCATCACCCAGCGTCTCCTCCACAGGCTGTGTCAGATAATAGCTTCCTTTCTCCACTTTTCAAGAGAGAATGAGTCTATTCCCTGGAAACTGAGTTCAAGGGCAGGTTTGTGTAACCCAGAGAGACAGAATCTTGCCAAGACCTTGGCTTCAGATCCTGGAAATGGCCTAGTACGGGTAATGCGTGATTTGAACATGTACACCGCGATGACCAGGAGCCCAAACTCTCCCACATCAGACTGAGGTGTGTTGTTGATCCAGTTCAGATACTTGGCCCGTCCTTGCCATTTTAACCTCCGAGTCGACCCCGCTGCTAATTGTTCCGTCTGTCAGCCACTTGCATCAGAAAAAGCAGAGAAAAGTTGAGTGATCCTCTGACTTGGGCTGTTTTTTTCTTCCCCCCCCTTCACCATTATCTAGCCCTATCCGCTCCTCTTTTCACCCATCATGTCCCACAGTGGGGCATAATTACTAGAATGCTTTGCCTGGCCATGCTTTCCTATTATTAGCCTAGCATTTAAAGCCCTCTCCCTGGTCAGATGGTCAATGCTTGAGGGCAATGTGTCACACTACATGGGCACAAAATGTAGCCAAACAATGCCTATTGAGGACCAGGTGCCATTGCAGTAATACCATTTGGCTACCGCTCACTATTGTGGTGCTCTGTGCTTGTTGATACAGTACATTAATTGCTAGTGGTTTCAAGCAACCATCTTAATTAATGCACCCGTGGACAAGGTGTGTGCACTCAACTGTCCATAGAAGCTATTGTGACAGTTTCTCAGGATTAGCTTGTTGGCATCATTGAATGACTCATACAAAGACACAATGACAGAGAGGAGAAAATGTGACTGCAGCCCACATAAAAGAATACGCGGTAACATAGTTGTAGCATCATTACGGTGGCTCCTCATCATTATGCTGCATGAGAGAAATGGCCTTTTTTGCAAAGATATTCTTGGCAATCAAACTGGCCTCTTTAATGATGTTTTGGAGCTTCGTGTTCACTGGAAAGAATGAATTTGATTGGTATTTTTGACATTCAGTCTTTCTTTCATTTTTAAATGGGTCCTTTATTTTCAACGTAGTATGACATAAAGCATCAAAGTGTGCTGCACTTTATGCTGTGACAGAACAATTGTTCCTCTCTTTGTATCCAGTTCAAATGAGAAGCCAGTAATCCCAAAACAGTAATACAGGGAACTAACGAAGCATGCCCATTTGTTTGTTGCCAACAAGTGAAAAATTGTACTGTATGTACAAGGGTCACCGAAAATCTGTTGATTTCATATTTTAGTCTGCATTATGACAGACAAAAATGACAAAAAAAATGTGAAAAATACTAATCAAAACATTCAAAAGAATGAAATACGATAGTTAATACAAAAATACAAAATGCAGACCTAATGTTTGAAGAAACTAGACTATGAGCTACTGATCAATTCATTGCTTATCATGTGGCCACAACCATTATTTTAACTTAACATAACCAGCAACCTCAAGGGCCAGTGTTTTAAAAAGCACCGCAATTCATTAATTGGTTTGTTATTTGACGATGACGCCGGCTTGTGACTGTAGATTTATGGAACCCTCCCAATTCTAGAGGTGGAGGCAGAGGTGGGGTGAGGGCCTCTGTAGGTCCAGGTCAGCCCTCCTGCAGCAGCAGCCAGCCTCCTGGATAAGAGGAGCAGACCCCAGTCTCTTTACTTACAGTCCGCTGGAGCAAGAGGTCGACACACACCTGAACCCTCCTCTGCACACAGTGGGCCGCGGGCCGCAGCAATGCACAGGACGGCCGACCTGCTTCGACCTCTCCTCTGCTCTGGGCCCCTTGGGACCATCGCCAATAAGCTCAGGGACCACTTGCAACCTCTCTGTTAGCAGACTCTGCCCCCTCAGCATCTTAGCCAGCACTGTTAAAAAAAAAAAAAAACCAACACACGCCCACTCAGGCACGCTCACTGTACAATGTACACATAAACAAAGAGACACACTCAAACATTATACAGGCATCACATACTGCCTCGTGCAAACACAATCTGTCACACACACAGCCATGTAGCGCATCTCCCTCTCTGCCTCTGTGTCTCTCTCATTCACTGAGACTCCTCTCTCCACTGTCTGTCTCATGTGGAGCCAGGTGGGCGCTCCGCATTAAACTGGTGAATATCTCCATCTTGTGGACAATGCTTGTTGTCTGTTCAGGCACTGGTCAGACAGGGTCACTGATTCTCTTCATGCTGTCAACAAATACTTCCCATTTTACTCCTCACACAGAAGGACACACAAGTACATGCGGCAGGTAAATGCATCTTATACGGAAGCAGTCAATTATGTTAAAATGGGCATGTAAGCCAAATGTTGTAAACAAGTTATGTTCATGTGTGAAATAATCTGTCCGCATCCACAGCCTCCCAGGGTCAAAGAGCCGGCAGGGTGACTTTATCTTGAATGTCACTTTGTTTTTGGTTGGTTAGACAGTACCCTCTCTTGGATTGGCTTCTCGGATGAAGGCACAGGTGAGGCCCACAGAGGAGCAGCCTGCTCTCTCCACAGCGTTTCCTCTGCTAAAACAGCCCTACATTTTAATATGCAACATCTGTGCCGGGAGAGCCTTCCAAAATGGCTGCTCCTTGGAGGATGACGGTAGAGTCTGCTCAAACTTGGGGTTGGGGCATTTGGTACTGCAAGGTTCTGCACAGATGTTAGCATTCACAATGTCACTCTGTCCTTTGCTTCAGTACCCAGAGAGGTCTATTTTAAGGGGCGGGTGGTGTGTTTTCTTCCTTAGCTCCCCGAGATCACTTTATCTGTAACTGTCAATGGAACAATTCTACATAGACTTGTTCAGCTGAACTGGGACTGCTGTCTCTGATCAGCAAGGTATGAAGGAGCTTTCTGCCTGTTAATTTATCATTTGGTCTGGTCCTCCTCCTGCGTAGTAGCTGTCCTACAAAGATGGGCTTCTTCTATGTACGGGTAGTCACAAAATACTATGGCGTTACATTACAGTGTAATATCAGGCAATCACATTAACAGTCTTCAAAGAAATAAAGAAAATAGTAAAGGATGCCAAGACGAAGCCGATGTTGTCTCTCTAGTCATTTCTGTTGTATTCGTAGAGGAACATTAGCTCAGTCACACAGAGCTGTGTTTGTGCTGTGCTTTCACAAAGAATTGAGAATATTTTCTGAACAGAGATGCCATGACCTAAAGGCTGCTTGTCAGTCGGATTATTCAACTGATTCTCAAACAAGACTCTAGACAAGGCTGCGGAGAATCAGGGAGGGAAAGAAGAGACCAAAAGAGAGAAAAAGCAAAAGCAAGGAGAGGGACATGTAGGGCGCCTAATGCATCACTTACACAAAGAAGATGTTCATATTTAATGCTCATCATTAAGGCAGGGTTTGCGCATGGAAGACGCTTCTGCTATTTTCCCACACCCCTTGAGCCAAGTCCTTGTGACAGCCCTCCACTGCATCCCGGCAAATTATCCGCATGAGCTGCGGCGAACAAAAACAGCCCAGTGCGGGGGAAGTGAGGCCCAGCCTCAGCTCCACTCCTGTGATGGTAAGACACGTCACTTTGCATCAGCTCCAGCCCTCCAAACCACATCATCTGCAAGTGAGGAGAACAAGACCACTCCATGGGGAGAGGACAGTTGAAGAAAACAAGGCAGATAAGAAGAGAGGAGAGGAGAGGAGAGGAGAGGAGAGGAGAGGAGAGGAGAGGAGAGGAGAGGAGAGGAGAGGAGAGGAGAGGAGAAGAGAAGAGAAGAGAAGAGAAGAGAAGAGAAGAGAAGAGAAGAGAAGAGAAGAGAAGAGAAGAGAAGAGAAGAGAAGAGAAGAGAAGAGAAGAGCTCTAGGTGAAGTCAATGACAAGTAATCAGTGGAATTGAAACATTATTAACCAAGAGAGGCATGATACTGATTTCTATAAAATGTTTTGGCCAAATGATTTCTCACAGCCTCAGGCTTGAAACGGCATGACAAATGAATCATTTAGAATTGCTAAGTGAAAACTGTATTCCCCTGAGCACAAATGTACTATAGGTGTTAAAATAAAAATGCACACACACACACACACACACACACACACGTGCAGTGCATCGCGTCTCGTATTTAATTTATACAATTTTATTGTATCCTTATACTACAAACAGGAAAAATCTACAAACAAGTCGGGTATCCCGTAGGATTGGCCCCTGCTGGTTCCAGCCAGTGGTTGGTGCTGAGCAGACCAGAGTTAAACAGAGCCAGGGCACTCTCTGCTGGACACTGCTAAACTTGCAGGACCTATAATCTATTGAAGGCAGACACTGTGGGTTTTCTGCTACACTGAGTACTACTTGATTTTAGATGTTTAGAAAAGTACAGATGCCTCTGGCCTCTTTCTCAAGGATATATCCCGGCAGCCAAGGAGACTTGAGAAAAATTGAGTTACACCAAAATAAACCTGTCTTCCAAGATGCATGTGCTCCAAGCCTAAATTGGCCTATTTAAAGGCATAACCATAGACAGCCTTTGAATAATATTGACTTGCAAAGTATGCTGAGGTCAAGGACAGGAAGCTAGACCATGCTAGTTGGCACAAGAGTGATGGAAAGTAAACCAAATACATTTAGGATCCATGCAAAGTAAAAAGTCAAGTACCCTACTATTTTTTACAAATAATGAATGATTGAATTTCTGCTGTGAAGGAAAACAAGCTTACAGGGGAAACAAAAAAACATTAATTATGAATTTGTGGTAGTATTTTGTAGTAAAATTCAATTAATATTTAAATAATTTGGTTACTTCCCATGTTTAAGAATTAATTACATTTTTATATTTAAAGCATATTTTAAAAAATTTTTACAGTACATTTCGGCATCATAAATCTATTACTTTCATTGTGTGGTGGTGCTATATTTACAAGCTCTTAAAATCACAAGAATTACAAGCTTTGGAGAAGGATGAAAATATTACAGCAAATTCAAAAACCCTGATGTGTGTGCAATTTTCTGTTTTATGTGGTTGTGCTTGTCTTTTGTGATGGTAAATCTGATTTCATGTGCATGTATTTGACAGTTTTTGAGTAATCAAGAGCTCATAATCTTTCACAGAGAATTAACAAAAGAAAACTAAACTAAATAAAATGATGTAAACAAGGATAATAAATGATAATGAAAAAAGGTAACATGGTAAAATTATTTCAAAAATAAGCTGACAAGTACGTATGGAAGTGAATCCTGATTTCTACGCTGCAATTTTCTCATGAACCAACAGAATATAATATATAATAAAACATGTTTAGCGTCCAATAATCTCTCAGTATTTTATTCCTTGAGAACCTAATGATAATCCTGCACTGGTCCAGTATTTATTGAACACACACAGAGTATGTGCAGGATGTCTTTCTGAATCATTGCTCTCTTGCTGCAAACCACTCTGTACAGCCGAGCACACTATCCATATTCATGTGATTTTTGCCGGAAGGCATTGGTGTCTACTAAAAATAGCATGGTGAGAGAAAAGGTCTCACACTGTGTATCCTAACATTCATGAGCCCAGTCCCAGTGATTGGTTGTAAACAAGTGTCTCTTTACTGAGAACATACTTCATGTTGTTGAGTAAACACTTGTACATAATTGCCGTGGGCCAGAATAAAGAGATATTCAAGGTGCATGGTGTAAATCAACAGTCATGCATTCCTTGTTTTTCCCTTTGTTTACACACCTCAGTAGAGAGACCTATGGGTGGTTGGTATGTTTGTGGCCAGGGGCTATGCTGCTACATGTCCATTACTGCCAGTGTGTGTTTTGTGCCTTTGTACAACATGTGAGAGCCAAAAAGCAGATGTGCCTGAATATAGACTTGGTATAGTGCAGAAGTCAAATTAGCAAGTCTGCCTGAGGACAACATGAAAGTGTCTTCAAATATTTTAGAGGGCAGCAAGAGTACATTTAAAATCCCATCACATGTGCTTTGTGCACCAGTTTTTAACAAAGACAAATTTGGTTTGGTTCAGACTGAGATGAGATTGTATCACCAGCAGAGGGCGGCAGCCATCAGCTGCTGTAGAGGTGCAAACTACCTGCTCACAATATTATAGTAACAAATGGCATTGCCAAAAAGCACTGCCATCCACGAAACACCATCATTAATTCAACAGATATTTCCTCACATTAAGTCCCCCCCCCCCCAAAAAAAAAAAAAAAAAAAAGGAAACATGTTGTTTCAAAAATAAATCCAACATAGTTGATGGTACTTTTTCTCATCAAAAGGCCTAAAAATCTGCTTCAGCTTCTTGATCAGTCAGATGCAGTCAAACATAACTAACCAGTGAGCTAAGATAGGTGCGGTTGAATGACAGAACATTCAAAGCTAAACTGTAGGTACTTTACTATTTTGAGCCAAATGCTTTCCATGCAGATATTCTTGGAACAAAAGGAAGTATGTTACAGCGCATGCAGGTCCACACTAATGTGCCAAAGATGCAGGTCATTTCCGTTTTCAAGAGGCCATGGAGCCTGGGGCAATAGTGTGACTTCACAAAAACCGGACATGGAAACTGTGACTGTGCTAACCTGGGAGAATACTTGGGTGTGGGTATGTTTCACTTGAAAAGGACCAATCAGACGCGAGGAGGCCCAGATACTCATTAATATCATTGTTAATGTGTGCCTGAGACAACACAGAGTACAAACGTGGTAAAAGGAAAATTATATCTCACTCACAAAAGGCCAACTGCAGAAGTTTAACCCCACTTGGCCTCACCGGGAGGACTTACGATACAACCTGATCTCTAGTTCATGCAGCTGAAGTATCACTGATGCTCGTGATGTCATCGAGTTCAAATTTCATTTGTCCCCTCTGAAACCAGCTGCAGGTGATTGACCTTTAATTGACACCTGCCTTGGGGACAGCCTATTTTGTGTGCTACTTGATGTTGTAATGTAATTACACACACTTGCTTCCATACCATACTGCAGTTAACATACACAGTGCAGTGCAGCCCTCACACTGCTTGAAAGGATAATAAGCATAAACCAGACTACAAGTGTGTAGCCACATTCACATTAGCAACAAGGAGGCTGTAATAACTACTCACCATAGAAAGTGCTTTGATCAATACCAATGGCGGCACACCTAAGTGTAAAGTTCATAATGTACTGTACATGGTGGAGCTTTTCAGACATGTCAGCCTAAGTGCTAGGTTGAAAAATTGGTTCTGTTTTCGTCAGTCTCGGCTGGGAAAGTTTACTTTGTCAACCTCAATTACACTGGGAGTACAACCAGGCCACAGCAGATATTTTGACTTGTCATAGCAGAAAACGCACAGGTGTTATTAGTATTATTAATGATGCCTCAATTCTACAGTGACAGTGAACCACCATGCACAACAGCAGGACTGTGAGAATGAAGTTTTAGATGTATTATTTACACTTGTGCTTTTCTTACTGTGACTTGTCAAAATGCTTTTGGGGAAAAAAGGCCCAAATTAACAGCAACCCAACAAGTCTACGATAATTTGATCCACTTCTCACATTCACCTGAACATGTCCAAGAGGTAACAACTTATATTGAACTTTCACTGCCAAGGATCATTATTTTATATCTTATCTATCTAGTAGGCTATCATCACACTAACACCTCAATACAATGATGCACTGAATGTGTGATCCATTTAAAATATTTCAACAGTAATCTCAAGACCACCTGCCTTGTCTCAGCTACTAAAATGACCTTTCATCACACCTTGAAGTCCTGGGTGGACACAGTGCAGACACAGCTCTGCATGTGCAATCACAGACCACGTACAAACACACACTCTTCACCCTCTTTCTGCACTGTAGCCCTGACATGTGTACCAACACATGCAGCCTCACATGGTGCAAAACATGTGCCCTGCTGAGATCTGAGCTTTGTGGCCTTTGAAACTCTCCCTTTCAACTTGCTGCATGAGGCAAAGGATGCCCAGCTGCTGAAAACACACAGTATAGTGACTCTCTTTGAGAAACTAGCAGCAATAATTCACCAATTGAATCAATTAAGGTTCTGATCAGAGTGGCAAATTAGTGATTCACTAAGCCTCCAGCAGATTAGGATGCCTGCATTCCTAATCAAAACACTATTTTTTCCATTGTGCATTGTGAGAGTGGGGCAGAACACAAATGAAGCGAATAATTATCCAACACTTCACAGATAAAGTGCTGAGAGAGAGACGATGTGGTATGGAGACTTTGTTGTACTGAGCCTGTCTACAGTCACAGATGTATTTTGGTTCTGAGTCAGCTCACTGTCACAAAGTAGTGAATATATATGCTATGACAATAAGGCATCAGAGTCACAATGAGAATATTACCAACTAACCAAAATCCCTCAAAGACTTATGAGGGGAAAAAAATAGGTGACCTTTTGATTATAATTAGGCTAGGTTTGTGTATGTGGTGTCAGTGTAATGTAATTCTATGTATTGGTCAGTTCTTGATATCACCGTAACAGCTATTATAAAACATTGTTAAACAAAGGGCACAGTTTGTTTAACATGTAGGCTAGGCTCTGACCTCTTAACTCATCTCTTACAGCATGGCAGAGACACTATTGTGTGGATTCTGCTGCCAATGTGGGTCAAGAGGAGAATAATAAACACTGTTTTATGTGTGAACTGGGCAGTAGCAATCATATTCCCAACAAAACCGTCAATGCAGGGAATCTTGTGGTAATGGTGATAAAGCCACAGAGAAGGATAAGGACAGCAGGTGAGCAGGGTGGACAGGTGGTTAGCCAGTACCACGAGGTCCAAGTAGATAGCAGCAGCATTTGCTTGGAAAAACGTCAACAGCACTGCACACAGCACTGACCGGACATACTTTTAAAGTAGCATGGAGAGTTTAACGCTTACTTTGGTCAGGTGAAGTGGTGATGTCCAGGTCCTCAGCCAGGAAAAGCCGCCATATTTCCAGGTCCATGTAATTAAATCTCCGGCTTGGTCTTTGAAAAGTGAAACGGTGACATTTTTGAAAAAGAATATTTCCGGAAACGTCGACAATAAGGTCCGAAAATATCGGCGTAGTCGTCCAAAATGTACTTAGACATGTTTGCAAGGAGCCTAGTTGCGTTTGCTAACAACATAGACAGCAGTGTTTCTGTTTTGTTTTTTCAATTTTTGTAGGCTAGCACAAAAACTAGAAACTAGCAGCAACTAGCAGTGTCTAAGCCTACACGATATATATATTTTTGTATTTCAAGATGGTCACCATGACAAAATAAGCAGCCTGTTCCCGCTTCGTGGTCGGGACCCCGACCAATCATCGTTCATGACCCTGAGCTCATTGGTCACCAGGGAAGCCTGACAACAAAACTGTCAGTCATCATGGCTAACGAAGCGCTGTGTGATGCTAGCGGACTTTTGCGCGGGCACAAAAAAGAAAGAAAAAACCGCTTGTGGACCCGAAGAAGACATGGACCATCTGTCCTTGAGTAGGCCTACTTGAGGTGAGTTACCTGAATGTGTGTCGTAGTGTTGCCAGTGCCACCACCCATCCCGATTTTCTCAGTTCTCTCTCTTTTTTTAATCAGCTGTCCCGGGAAAAAAAACAATCTCTCTCGGGACCCGTTTTTTTTTGGGGGGGGGGTCGAACAAACCGGGTCTAAGTGTTTGCAATTACAGTGTTTTCAATGTTTCTGGGAGTTTTTTGACCAGTTTTCTGATTGTAAAGGTTGACTTGCTTGGGATATTTCAGTCATTTTCATGTCAACGCAAGACTTGCTATGGCACCGATAAGTTCACCCAGTTTTTCAATTGTGTTAATACAATAAATTGAACACTGTGTACAAAATACATAGGCCTTTGTCGCCTTTGTGTCGCCTTTTGACCCCTGTCACCCCACCTCCGTCGACATTTGGGCGAGTGTCCCTTATTTTCACAACTCAAAGGTGGCAACCCTGGGGGGGTTCACTCTTTTTTTTATGTCAATGTTCTTCTAGTTTAGGTCAACAACGCAGTTGTGCCAAGGCCATTGGTGATCCTCTTTCACAGCCAAATTTACAGGGGGAAACAAATGAATTCAGACTGCCTTTTCTGCCTGTCATGAAACGTATCCCCCTTATGGTGGACTGGTGAAGTCTGACCAGTGACCACCGAGTCGTTTATTCTGTGTATTACTCAGACCATTTTAAGTAACCTTGGTGAATATGAGCAAGTTTCCTCTTTCGCAGCCAAAGTTACAGGGGGGAAACAAATTATTTCAGACTGTCTTTTCTGCTTGCCATGAAACGTATCCCCCCTTATGGTGAACTGGTGAAGTCTGACCACCAAGTCATTTATTCTGTGTATTAGGCTACTCAGACCATTTTAAGTAAGAATATGAGCAAGTTTCCTCTTTCGCAGCCAAAGTTACAGGGGGGAAACAAATTATTTCAGACTGTCTTTTCCGCTTGCCATGAAACATATCCCCCCTTCCCCCTGTAACTTTGGCTGTGGAGGTGGAGATGAGGTGAAGAAACCATTTTACGATACTGTATGTCTGCTGTGCTGTTTCCTACGCAAAACTCGCAAAACGCTCTCTTGGGCTGGCTGGATTTTCTGTTCAGGCTGCCGTACAAACATGGTGGCGCGATATGGCAACACTCTCTAAAGCAAGACCCTTGCTATATGTAGGCCTATATACTATAAAAGAATAATTCTAAGGCTACAAAAACCAAACAAATTTTATTTTATAACAATTATACACTTATACAAATATATTCATGGGTAGTATATTCATATTTTGCCAATAAACTAGACCTTTAATATTGTCCACACCTTGAACATCTGTATTATCTGTTTGTTTTGTTGTTATTGTCTGTTTGTTTGTAGCTTGTTTCAATTCTGCTTTAGTCTTTGAAGTTGGTCTGATGTCTGGTAAATTTGAAATTAACTGATAATGAAATGGTCTACCTACATAAAACTGTGTATACATTTGCAGGTTTTGATCATTGAGAGGGAATCCATTCTTTAGTAAATGAACAGAGCTGATAAAATGTCATTCTTTCATGGCTGACACCACCTCTCCCTCTCATTAGTCTGGGCTACCCACACTTTCACCTCTCCTCCAGCTTCCACAAAGCACTGAGTACATAAAAAGGGCCTTGTTTAGTTAGACAAACTGCACAGTGTGTGCATCCCAGACTTTGTAGATTAGATCACAGAATGACGGGGGCTGCACAGTTTTAACAGCGCTTGTCGGCCCCTTAGATTATTTTTGATATAGCAGTCTTTCTCCTCTGTGTGAAAAGCAAAACTCAATCCATAGTCTGTCAACAACGTCATGGCAAAGACATCTAAGGTGGTTTTAGCAACAGAGGAAATGGTACTGCTATTAGTACCATTCAAATTAATATAGAGGTGAACATTTCAAAATGTCAAACCTATCTTGAAAAAGAAAGCATTACTTAAGTTTCATGTCGCAGTACAGAGGATTAAGTGTTAAAAGGTGCTACCATTCTTTTAGTCCCTTGGGGCAAGACATAATTCTGGCACTTTGACTGGAATACATGTCTGGAGATGTCTAATTGAAACAGAGCTTGGATTTTGATAGCAAAGCTGCACCCAAAGGATTTCATTTTTATAACCCAGCCCAAGACACCTGTGTCTGTGCACTATTAACATCAACAACTGCAGTAACTCCTTGCTTACAAGCAAGCAATGAGAAATTTATTAAGGCAGTATCAGCGCTTCAAAAGCAGCCAATTCTTCCCACATCTGACTTATTGCAGCTGTGGTCTCTGACTCTGACTACCATGGAGAATGAGGCTTATGCTAACTTGAAAGTGCAGTCTCGGAGCTTGAAGTGTGAATGTTTCATGGTTAAAGCCATTCGTCTCTAAGGCAAAGTCTTCCCTCAGTGCCATGGGTTGTGAAGCACTAGTGCAAAATGACACTGCAGTTTACCCTGGTGTGTATCCGTTGGTTTCTCAGTAAACCAAACAAAAAAGACCCATCACCTGGCTCCCATGTTTACCCACTGTTAAATAGCATGACTAGAGGCTGTGAACTATTCGTTATCTATCGTCTCTGATGCACTGTTATATTTACAGCCCCTTAGTTAATCATATGACAACACTGTATGTCCAAGTACCAGGAGAACATTATTTTTAATGTCTGTGGGCTTCAAATTACACAATATGATGTCATGTCATGTGTATCATGTGAAAATCTGATACAGCTGAACAGTTAAGGTTATATCATTAAAAGCACACTAAAGTAAAAGACATGTTTTTCTTCTTCAAGTAAACCAATTTTCAGTAAACACATTTAAACATTAATAAATCAACGCAAGGTTAGTATTACCTGCAGTGCGGCTGGAAGAAGTGAGAAAGAGGATTTCTCTTTTTATTGAGTAGTTTTTAGACACTACAGTGCTGTGGAATCATAATTAAACTTAACTTGATTTGTTTCTTAAAAATGAAAGCCCAAGAGCCCATTCTTCATCCAAATTATTACAATTTATCCCTCTCCCTGCTTTATCGTAATAAAAATGGCAATTCAATAAATTTGGTGTTTATGGAACTACCATGACATTGGATTTCTCCCCTCAAATAAGATAATTAAGCTGACAAAAGATATAGGGTTTGACCATAAATTTACTCTCCCCAATAAACAATTGGCTCTACAGTCCACAACTTTTATAACATCTCAAAGTCAAGGACAAACAAAGTCGAGGGAATTGGGACTGTAAAGTTCCTCTGTGGGTTGGATGTTGGTTGTGTAAGTAGATCATAGGAAGTAGGACACTAGAAATGACACAGACAGACCTAGATGTGTCTCATTGCCTCTCCCTCTCAGGGAACCTGATCAAGCACCAGACTGTATATTGACTGGGCAGACTAAGCATACTGGCTAACAACCACAACAGCACAATGCAAATGAAGTACAGTGGACACAGGAAGTTTTGGTTTAAAATTAGATACCAACAACTTGAAATTAAGTGTATTCATTTGTATAATCAGAAAAAAGTGAAAACATAATAAAATCTTCAGAAGAGATTAATTTAATTCCTGGTTAATTATGAGTTATATAATTAGACAATTGACTGATGTCTTTCCTTTGAATTGTGCAGTAAGCTCGTGTCAAACTCTGTCATATATATATTTTAAATGTGTCCATGTACATGGACAAATAATTATTTGCAGATGTAGGTTTGTCTCTGAACAGCAAGTAATATTCCCACCACATAATCCACTGCCTCCCACTTCATTTCAGATGCAGAGGAAGGATGTATTGACAGCTGGCTTCGGATACAAGCAGCAGCATGACTGAAGCTGAGATGCATCTGAATCAAACAGACAGGGACAGCCTCCATCAACCTATGTGTTGAAATAAAAGCATCTCACACATGAAAGGCAGGATCTCCATGGTTTCCCCTGGAGCTGGGCCTCGTTGCCATGGGAGTGGAAGGCGCAATTGGAAGAGGAAAAACACAGAAAGACAGGCAAGAAGACAGTGTCATCTTTCCATGTACCTAATCATGCACAGTTTATTCTCAGCTTTTAAATACGTTTTTGTTATTATTTTAAAGTAACTGGAAAAGCTCCAGTAGCCTACATAATGTGATCTAGTCAATTTTAAAGTCTAAAATTAGCTTAAATCAAACAAATCCAGCTATTCCTGTGTCACCCCCGCCCCCCGTCCCCCTACCTGTCACATGACCTGTACGTGGCAGACTGTTTGCCTAACTGTGTAATGGCTATTCAGCCAATATTGTGCAAGCGCTGTCCTGATTGTCCTAATGCAATTTACCATCTCATCAGCATGTGCCTGTTCCCGAGTGTGATCCGACAAATCACATGGGGCAACTGAGAAATGAACACACAAACCAGTGTGTTACACAAGGCGCCATGACGAGTTAATTTTAGCTTTTCTTCTTACCCCTGTCAGTATTGCCGGTAAGTGAGCATTCATGCTTGTGAGTAATTGCTTTCCAGAGCCAGACAAGCATGGTGTTCAGAAAGGCTTCATGTGGAGTCTCAGCACCTACGAAACAGAGCAGGGTCAAACGGGTTCAAACACCTTGGTTCTGTTTATATAAGTGATCAGATGTGAGGAAGTCCAACCTCCAGTATGTTTGGTTGTTATGTACCAAACAGGTCACGGTTGGACTCAGCTCCATGCTGTGCCTGAGGTGATTGAGTGGGTGGTGTAACACAGGGCAGGTGCACAGTCCCAGTGATGAGTCTGCTACGTGCAGATACAGCATGGTTCGTTCTCGGTCTTATCGTAAACTGTGAATGTCTATACAGATAACAATATATTGGGCAGCCGCAGGAAGTTGATTTTGTGCCATTGTTAAAATGACGTTATAACTGACAATTGACACTGACGAGAATGAATGACCTGAACTGTCAGCTGGACATTTGGAAATGTCAATAGAGAGGAATACATTCAGGCTGATTAAATATTCTGAGTTATGTCAGTTATGCCAACCACCTCAAGTCACAAGTATTATGTAATTAAATATTTTCAGCAAAGGTTTTTATAAACAAATTAAATTCATGTTCACATTACAATTACAATCTCTTACCGTAATTAAATACTGCAGACTCCAGTGAGGGTGAAGCATCATCAGGCTGTGTGTGTGCGTGTGTGTGTGTGTGACAGTCTGTTTCAGTCAGATCTGGTTTCATCTTGTGTCGTGATGTGTCCTCGCACAAACTAATGACGCAGTTAAAATACATCGTATAGCCTGCCCATTACTTCCACTAATCTGGTGCCAAGCTCAACACTGAGGTCAGTGTTTACCGGTCTGAAGAGTGGGTCGTAAACAGTGACATCATAGACCTGACATGACAATTGCCCACAGCAACAGTGCTAACATCATGGAAGATTTTGACCCCTTTTAATTAGGTAATTTGATGACAGCTAACTGAAGGTCAGATATGGTGTTTGAAAGGGTTTACCTCTCTTTTATGAAGTCGTATAAATTATGGATCAAAGATTGTGATGTACAGACTTGTTTGTTGTCTTTGTAAATAATTGTAAATAAGCAGTCAAAATTCAACCTTTGCCCTTACTTGTCTATGGGTATCAGACGTCAGAATTCCTTGTCCTGACAACATCGTGGCAGTGACACAATGAGCCCATTCTTGCAAGATATATAATGGATTGCTGTGGGAGGCAGATAACAAGAAATAGAGGCCCACCTGCTTTTGTCACTAGAAGGTGGAGTAATGAACGTACTGATGACCACATTGGCCAAACATGTCAACAGTGCCATTGTAATGTGTATTTTATATTTTTTGGCACAATATAAGAGCCTGGTAAAACAGAACAAAAGATAAGAGCCCTGGTTTGGACAGCCGTTTACGTAGGAAGGTTTATAAAAAAGAACACAAGTGAGATATGGTAGGGGAAGTGGATAGTTTATTTTCTTGGTAAGAAAACATCATCTTTCCATTTGAAGAAACTTCATTGAAAAGTGTTTGATGCAAACAGAGAGCTTAATATGGGAGAGTGGGGACTTATAATACTGAAGTGTACTTGATCATTTTGAAATGTAGATGTCAGTTCCAGCTCATTACTTTGATATTGTAAATAAGCATTAGCTGGGCAAAGGCATCCTGGTGAATGAAGGTAACCAGGCAACTGTTTTCAGTCACTTGAGATTAAGCCGGTGCACTTCCCCTTTGGTGCGTTTACATTCATGATGCACAGCTCTTAGTGAGGCAGATGTTTCCTACAGATAATATGAAATGACTTCTAGTAATCGGTTCTACTGTAAACACAAAACACAGCAAAACAGCCCTCTGTGTTTCTATTTTTTTTATATAGTGTAGGCTACCCTAGAAACGTTTCACTGTGTGTCAAACCTGTCTATTTATTTCTAACCTGTGTTTTTATAATGATTTTATGAGTCAGACTCTCTTCTCCCCCCTAGTGCAGCATGAGGTCAACTATAAAGCTTTGGTTTAAGAAAGCAGTGGTTTTCCAAGAAGTGAATATGAATTGTTGTTGTTATTTGATGTTTTTATTCAGTGTCCATTGTTAAAGTAGAAGCATTTTGGTATGGGCGGCACCAGCATGGATCAAGGTCCTAATGCAGCTGTAACCAGTGTGCTCCATAAAACCATCGCTTCTGCTCTTTTCAATGAAGATAGATTAGTGGAAATCCCTTTGAATCCTATCAGTGGTTGACCAGCAAAGGGGAATCACAGGTAATTCGCATTTATTACAGGGCATTTCACCGCTGAGTCAACACTCAATACAAAAGTGTCCAACAGTATCAGCCTCCTTGCAGGATCTGAAAACACATCCTGTGTGCAGAGTGGTATTGTTGGTGAATGTAGGTTGTCTATGTGGGATTTTTATAGGTTTCTTTGTCAGAAATGAGATGTTGCTCTGTATTACTGTAACGCAAAAAGCCTGTGTATTAAGCTTCATATTGTAGAGACACAAAAGCCTTATTTACATCAAAACAATTGAGAGGGGATTGCAGGTTCTTTGTGGTCGCGCTGAATCTGTAGTTCAAACTGAAAGTGGATCATGAGCTATATTTGTCCAGAGGCTTTTCTCAGTGCCACAATGCAAACTGTAAAATCTAGTAAAATATTTGCATAATAAAGCATGCGTCATTACAGACATTGAGCTTTAAAACCAATCTCCCAGCAGGTTATATTACAGTGTTGGAAGCTATAGCTATTTATATGTTATTTGTGAATGTTTCCCATCTCCTCATATTACTGTATGTTGTTTTGGCATATACTGTGTATAACCAGCAGTTGTCCCCTTTCAGAGCTTTTCTGAGCCCTGAGAAACCTATTAATCTTTAACTAGGAGCTATAGTGGCAGTCAGTGCTTTTAAGCCTGATCTTTATTGCAGAAAGCAGCCGGATATACTTGCCCGGAGTCTACATTAAGAGCTGCTGCTCTGTTCACTTGTGTAAACATACTGCAAAGAGAGATGCTGTCTTTTGTCTTGAAAATAAATAGTGGCATGCTCTGTAGTTGTCTGAAAAGAGGCCTGTTTAAGATAATACTTTGTATTATAAGCAGTGCAGTTGTTGTTTTTATTTTGCCTTTTAGCCACCTAAATTAATGTTTTCAGTCAGAGCTGTGGCGTGTATTAAGATCAAATGTTTTGTAAGAGCAAAAAGCACTATTTTTTCATCATTATCAAAAACGGAAAGAAAAAAAAACATACTGAAATAAAATAGTTTTCACAATGGAAAAAGTAGAAAATGTGCTCAGCTTTAGTTGATATTTGTGACAGTAATAGTCGGTAGCGTATCTGTGTATCGGTTGTGTATCATAGTGGAGAAAAACGGATAGAGCCTCTATTGTACATTGACTGAAATTATGCATACTCAACATGTGAAAACTCCCCTCTAAGGTTTCTGGTTTCTAGTGATATTTTTAATCATTGGAAAGGTCAGGAAGAAAACAACAGGCTTAGGAGAAATATGAGATGGTGCTTGTCTCACGCCAGCTGATGTTGCAACCGCATTAACATGTCAATGAATGAAAAGGAAAATCATGTATTTAACGTTTCATTGATGGGAAATAACATGGTAAGGATTAGCTTTTTGTTGGTGGTGCATTTGTTTTTCTGTTCCTAATGAAATCTTGGAGTCTTATTTTGTCAGGAGAGTCTAGAGAGTCTTATTTTGAAATATGAAAGACAAACAACCTTATTGTTTTCCATAATTTAATCATTATAAAATTCAGTTTTTATAATACAAAAATGAAAATAAATAATTTAACTCATAAATAAGCTGCTGAGGAAGTACTTGGGTTTATAATGGCACAATACTAGAAAGAGGCAAATCACAGTCACCAAGGAGATAGTCTCTTTTCAGGGTGGACATTTTGTTCACCACTTTAAAGCGAAGGGACCGCTGGCTGAGGTCTTCCTCTGAGATACCATCAAAGAAGAAATCCTCATTGAAGATGGGATTACGGCTCTTTCTGATGACTGTGCTGCGTTGCTTCTGGATTTTTCCAGGAACAAGAGAGAGGCTGATGCTGCAGTTGATAATCTTAGGATCTACGGAGAGAGGATACAGGCCCTCAGCACTGATCAGTCGAACCCGTAGTCTTTGGTTATCCAGACAGTACTCTGCTGAGAGTCTCAGGCTGCCATCTTTCCCTATGGGTACCATTCTTTCCTTCATCACCCTCTCTCTGTGCAGAGTCAAGTCCATGGGGAAGATGGTGGGCGGTGCCAGGCTGTAGTTGCTGGGCAGGCCTTCAGCTAACCCCTCTGATGCCCTCCTCATGACATTGGGGCTGTTGTCCGTGGAGCTGCCTTCATCCGTGGATAGGGAATTGTTCCTGGACACCATGGCCTTCCTCATGTTACGTGACAACAGCAGTTCATGACTCAGTGCTTTAAAGAGGGAAGACTTGGCCGGGCACCTGGTCAGCAGTGGTGAGCTGAAAGGAGAGGATTCAGTAGAGGAAGTCGTATCACTGTCCAGAGCGGTCTGCCAGTTCAGGGTGTAGCATCTCGGTGAAAGCCTTGACGTTAGGGTGTTAAGACTGAAAGAGGAAGGAGAGGAGGAGGGCGAGGTGGCGGGGGAGGCTCTGGAGCACATGCTAGAACGACTCCTAGGCAGCAGCGGAGAGGAGCCAGGATCAGAGTGGAATAGTGACTCCTTCCTCCTGGTGTGGGGGCTCTCCAGTAAGGTGCAAAAGCCATAGCAGGTCTGGGTTTTGGCCAGGTGTGGAAGGGACAGTGCAGCCTGACTCTGAGGATCTGCATTGGTGGTCTCCTCATCACTGCAGCCATCACAGGGGCTCTCGTCCACACTCTCCACCTGAATGATGTGTGGGTTGAGAGGCTCATGGTGCGTTATTTCTATTTCAGGACTAGCCCTCTCGCAGGGAGACGCCTTCATGATGCGAGCGGCTCGGCCCTGCTCTGTGTTCTTCGTCTCATGCAGGGATGGGATCGTTGGGGGGATGCAGAACTCTGGGATGTTGTCAGGGGTGATGACGTTTGGACAGAGAGAAATCCTTTTGGTTTTGTCAACTCTTTCTCCGAACATGATATCGCTAATTTTGAAGCTGAGCTCAGCTGATGGGATGGGCAGGTTAGATCTCTCCACTGACACACGGATCTTCTCCACCACCCACATGGGTGCTTTGGTAGAAATGCAGAAACTCTGGAAAATCAAAAGAATATATTTGTGAAGTGTCCTTAAAACACAAAAAGACTATAAGAAAAAAAATGAGCCATCAAATCTAAAATGACCAACTTTGCATGAAGACTTTCTTACCTTATGTTTTGAAGATATGGCTAATCCACAAAGTGTTCTTGAACAGGTTTGGACGGGTTGCTCCAGCTAAAAGTTCAGGGTCTTGTCACAAATCCCTGTGCCTCTCTCGACAGCAGATGGAGGTTCTCTCTTGTCAAGAGCAGCACATCTGTGGCTGTCTAAGAGACGCAGGCAGTTTAAATGAAGCAGGAAACCAGTGACTCTAACACACACCCCCTATGCCGCTTGAACAGGATCCTCCCTCTCTCCTTGGCCACTGGTTCCCATGGGAATATCCAAACCACAACAGAGATCAGCAGCCCTGTAGTAGCCGTTGTACCATTTGGCAAGATAAGTTCGCTGCCTTGAAAGTGAACAGGTGTTTTTAAACAAGCGGTAGGCTGTTAGCTCGCATGTTTACCTTTCCATTTATTGATATTCGATGTACGACCTTGTTCCATTAAGATAAACTAAGTGATTTGATAAGATAAAAATTCTGCACTATTTTGAGAGCATTTGTGCCATTTAAATTTAAGTCGCAATGGTTCAAGGGATAAAGCTGGCAAAGTTTCACCAAGGACATCAGGTGTTCCAGTGAAAACAGTGATCAATAACTTTGCCATTTAAGTCCTTGTGGTATTGAAATAAATATGGCTAGTCTGGTGGCCACCCTCATTTTTAAACATGGAGAAATATTATATATATATATATATATATAAATTATTGCTGCATCACATTTTTCATCACAACAAAACCCTGTCCATGTGATTTGGCTTGATAT
Organism: Trachurus japonicus; assembly: GCF_045865225.1. Lineage (NCBI taxonomy): Eukaryota > Metazoa > Chordata > Actinopteri > Carangiformes > Carangidae > Trachurus > Trachurus japonicus. The sequence goes on from NC_140912.1 coordinate 14,427,607, forward strand.
TTGGTACCCTTTCAGTTGTTATTATCTTAAAAATTACCTTTTTCCCATCAGCCAACACTTTACCACAGTAAAAGAACAGCTGTGTTGCTATCAGAGATGTGCTTTCTGAAAAATCAACAACAATGTTTAAACAGACACAGAAAACAGTGATTTATTTTCAGCCATACTAACCACTGCTCCCTAGGTCTGCAACCTATACTGAAACGTCCTAATGTCAGTGCTACCCTCTTGTGGTGGGACACAATGCAGCTGTGTTATGAATGAGTCATGCTTGACAGAGAGGTGATGTTATGGTAGACCTGCATTTGAGAGCTCCAACCTATCAGTTATTGCAGTCATCCCAAAAGCCTTTGTCTAAACGCACTGTCAAATTGTGATAAACCTGTATCAACTGCACTCTTTCTAATGTTTGGGTACTTTACTATAATAATATAAGGACAGTCATCTTGACAGTTGTGTCCATTAGCTTTCTAGTCTGAAAGGGGGGTGATGGGAGAAAAAATGCTCCACTTGGCACAGGACAAGGTTCAAGTGGAGTAACTTAGTTACAACGGGTTACCAGGCACTAAAGGACAGAATGATGTCAGTGCTAACAATATACCAGGAAAGTGTCCTAAATGGGGTACTTCTCAGAAATGTTTTCCAAAACGTACACATCACATCAGGCATTCAAGCGTGGCTCTCAAACTTCTTGGCCTTCTGCAAACCAAAGTGCAAGAATTTGATGAGTTTGGGGTAAATTTGAACAAAACTCTATTTCTTTGAAAATATCATCCAACCTGATATGCAAAGACAAGCACAACATGCCTGCTGTCTCTACATGTATCTGCTTTGTGTGCACAGGATACCTTCAAGAATCATAATCACGAATGGAGATTTGCATTATTAAGCACATGGTGCATACTAATTGCCAAGATAAAAGGGTTTTAGAGCTCCAAATTTCAACAGTTTTTTAGGAAATAGCTCAGCATCCTCTGTGATTTTGAGGAAGAGAAGTGTGAATTAAGCAAGATTATTTTTGAGCATCCATGCAGAAACACATGACCATTCCCCTTGAAATAATTGCATGTATGAAATATTAATAATACACATTAATATATTGCAGGGGGTAGACATTATAACACTTTACATCCTGTTACAGTGGCTAAACCTGTCCACGAAAGGATGTTTGTGTATCTCCATTAGGGGGCAGTATCTGTTTAGAAAACAACAGTACACCCATTGAGGGAGCTGCTAGTCTGATTGATACATTAAATACACTCTAATTGTTACACAGATATGCAAAGCTGCAACCAAGCATTTCGTAAAGTAACAAATCTGAACTGGTCTTCGGCTCTTTCAAGGTGCCATTCATCAGAGATTTTACTGCATAGTGATTCTACATCATCCTCCATGTGGCAGTGACGTGACCCCTGTGTGAAAATGGGAGCATAACCCTTGTGTCAGAGTGGGACAGAGCGCAGCACAGCAGAGAGGACTTGTCCTCCTCCCTTGCTAATGCTTGTGTGCTGCTGACACGCTTTTGGCAGGTGCACTTCACTGCACAAATTCAAAGCATTTTTCAAAATAAAAGGCAACTCGGTCGTTCAAATTTTTCGTGCGTTCAGTCCCCCCCCCACCCACCCATCCATCCCCAATGCGCGCATGATGCATTTAACATGTTTGTCAGGACTATTTTATCTCTCAGGGACGTTTATTTGAATCAATACTCCCGATCTATCCTGCTGGGGGGGCTACATCTTTATGAGCATCAGGCACCGTGGGTGAATGTGTGACGCTGCTTCCTTTTTTTTTTTTTCGGCGCATAGATATGTGGTCGTGTTTTTTTTTTTCTCCCTCTTCCCCTCTCCCTTCTCTTCCCATCTCTCTCCACTGTACGATAAACGAGGAGGGGCTTGATGCCGTGGAGGAGGCAGGCAGGCAGGCAGGCAGGCAGGCAGAGAGAGCTGAGCCGAGCTGACCCGCTTGCGGTGTGTGTGTGCGTGTTTGTGTGAGTGTGTGTGCGCGCGCGCGTGTCGCCTCGCCTACATCCAAGTCAGCCCGAATGCATTAACGAGCGACAAGACATCAGGTAGGATTTCGCCTTCGTTTATTTCCCTTAGATTTTTTTTTTTCTTTTTTTGCCGTGTCTCTTAAAAAAAAATCCCCGGCGCTGATGTTGAAGGTGCTGTTCCTCCCAAACGGGCTCACTACAGGGAGGCAGGCGGACCCGCTCGATGTTCAGGCTGAGCACAAGCGCTGAAAACATTTCATATTAAGCGGCTGCAGACGACCTTTTCACATGATCTGTGTGATGTTACCCACTCCATCGTCTCCTTGTTCTTCTGTGGATTTAACATCAGTCGATCTGCTTCAGCTGGTGCCTTATTATAAGCCTGTCAAGTCTTATTTCCTCGCCTTAAATCAGACGGAGTGCTCTGACATTGACAGATAAGAGGTAAAAAAAAAAAAAAAAAGATTAATATTTCATTGACCTATTTGTTTGCTGCATGTTGAATATTTGGCTTTGTCGAGTTTTGTGTCTTGAAGTAGGTTAGATAGGCAACTAACACAGAACCGAGAATCAGCATCAGTGCTGCTCTGCAAAGAAATGTGCTGTAGAGTAACTTGGACTTGACCTGAATGTTATCTGGATCTGCTCAACATCAAAGCTGACATTGACAATGTGAGACTGAAGTGGGCATGCTTGGGATGTAACCAGCGATGATATACAGTAGGCTGACAGGGTATGTGGGCAGAGCAGGCAGAGGACAGTTGGTAATGGTCAGTTTGCTCAAGTTTCATAAGACTGCAAAAGCTTGCAAGCCCAGTCATCTTTTGCCCCATGTGGTAAAATAAAAAAAAATTAAGAATCATCTACTTCATTGATCCCTGTTGGAAAATTCCTTCTCTCTATCTGACACTTGCCTGCTTGCAGAGATAATGAGTGCACACACTCACCTGTCTTTGGTGCTGCAGCTTTCTCTAAGACACCAGCAGAGAGGCTGTGCACCCTCTGGCTGACTTAAAGACGTATCTGCTGAACCACAGGGGCGCCCATACGGAGGCTTGCGTGCTACACTTGTGGATATATATGTATACAGTATATATATATATATTATGAGCTGTGACACACACAGATTCAGGCCAGTAAACGTTGCTCTAGTGCAGTTATGGTGAGGTGAAGGGGCTGCACAGTTAACTCCCTACATATCTTTCTGTGGTTGGTTTTCCATATATTGCATTAGTGTGTGGAACAAACGCGTGAGCATCGGGCTGACTCGGCATGACAAACCACATTAGCTACCATGTTAGCCTGTTTTGACATACTCATTTACTAAAGATGCTTTTGGCTGCTACAACCAACTGTTTGACAGATTTCACCCCACCCTTTACAGTGTAAACAGCTGGCCATTCACTCTGAGAGGCATCTTGGATAGCAAGGGTCAGTTCAAGGATACTCATGGTGTGAGGGAGATTTCCAACAGTATGGATGAGTGACGTGTTTTACCTGAGTGATGCAACTAGAAATGTGAAGCTGAGATTGTGGATATCTTTACCATCCCTGACACACCAGAGGCTTCATTCCAAGCAGGGAGTACTCTCGCACTAAAAATGTACTCCCTGATGGTACCAGTTAGTACAGGATTAAAGCGTCCTACAAATGCACAATAGGAGGTGCTACATGAGTTCTTCTGAAGAGTTTTTAAAGCACAGCTGATGAAAGATAGACTTTCTTCCATGTTACTAGATGATTTGTGTTGTACAGTGAGTTTCTATCATTTATACACAGGTTCTCTTGGCTGATTTTGATGTATGAAAAGTAAAAGCTTGATGGTTTATCCCGGGTCAAATCCATTCAAGTGATTAAAGCTATTGTATGTTGACAGTTGGAGGTCAGAGATACAGGTTTCTGTGCATCACCGAATCACCTTTCAAATTTCCCAAAGCCATGCAGTTTGTCGAGAATGTTAACACTTTACCCGAATGCAAGCATGTTTTGTTTTAAGACCATTTGGTGTATTTTTGGTTTTGTGTCGGATATGAATCATATATATGATATAATATATCAGATATATCTGAATTATTTTTTTTAAATCAATAAATGTAAGTAATAGGATCACGTGTGCCTCCCTTATATTGTGTTGAAAAAAGATTTGTTGAATCAATGGCAGACTGTCAAAATGTGCCAATAGAGAATAATCTAGATTTCATCCAGCTGGAAAGGCTTTATGAATCATAAATACCTTTTCCATATCATGGAATTGAGCTGGATTGTTTGTAGGATTAATGTATTTACATTTAGACTCGCCATAAATAATAGAGCGGGTCAGTCTATGGGCGTCTGTTTGTTTTTGTGACAATGCTTGCAGTAGTAAGAGCAAATAACGTTCACATATCTCATTTTGTGAAAATACTGGTAAACCTGTTGGTTCACAATATGAGCTCATGTTCAATACAAAAGTGATCCGAGCATCTACAATGAGTACCGTATACTTTCTCATAACACAGAGCAGAGATATAATTAGATCACAGCACCACCAATGTCACAAGCTCACATGCAGCATGCATCTGCCAGAGGCCACTGATAAAGGCACACTGTTCCATCAAACAACACACTAGATGCTATTCATAAGTCCCAAGGTCGTAAAAGCAACTTTAGGCAATTTGTAAGATTGTGTTAAAAGAAGTCAGAAAAGTTTTCAACTTGAAACATGAAAAGTGGTACAAACACACAGATATCGTCAACACTCTGAACTTCTTCCTCGGAGCTTCTAAAATATTAAACACTGCTATTTCACTTTACAGCAGTAATTAAAACCTAGCTCTCTTTAAATGGTGCCTTTTTTCCCACTTATTGCCAGCTATTGGAGAGGCCATTATCACTGCGATAGTGTATTATGGGAAGCTGCTGGGGGTCTCTGCTACAGCAACTTGAGTTCACACTTTCAGCTCAGCATCTTAATTCACTAGGAAGCACAACTCTTGGACGTGATCTTGAAATGCGCCGTAGTACGCAATCCACACACAGCTCCAGAAATAACTACAACAAAGTCGTGCATTCCCAAGCACATGTTTTGACCCCACGAAGTGTTGCAAAAAAGTAATTGTTAAAGACAAAGCCTCAACTGTGTTTCCATGCTGCTCATTAGAAAGTGATTTTCCTCTCAGCTGTTACAGTTGCTCCGTCATCAAGAACACATTCCTGGTCGGAATTCCCCAGGAAATGTTCAGTTGGAGGGTGGGAAGTTAAGGTTTTGAGAGTCACTGGAGAGTGTGATTGTTGAACCATATTTAATGCATGAGTGTGTAGGAGGTGGAAAGTAAAACACACCCCATGCTGTCACTGTGACCCAGCCTTTTGTGTTTTGTGTTTACCAGTGAAATAGATCTCTCCCACGTATTTTTTCGGCGCTGTCTCTGTGATCGCAGCCTCTTTAGGGGGCTGGCTCGCCTCCAGACCTGTTTCAAGAGAACAAGAGGTAGAAGCAGAAGCTGGCTGCCATTCCTTCCCTCCTGAACCAGCACATGAATCTGAAATCATAGTTACCTGTAGTTTTCTCCCCCCAACAGATGAACATGGCAGGCTGTTGATCCATGAGAGCTACAATGCAGATGGACCCTAGCGAATACATTCTCCGTATTTTCACAGATTCAAAGTACGGTTGATCTCACTTGTAATTAAAAATTTAGTGAGATCAGGTTCAGTTGACTGCATACATATTAATACAGTATGTTTAGTAGAAGTACATCCACAGGTCACCCAGTTGTTGATCCTGTAACATGTGGCAATTTGATATAATACATTTTCATTTTACTGTTTTTCAACCTCCGGAATTCTTCATAGTATGTAAAGCAACATAAAAATATAATATATTGTTTATTTCAATGAATACATACAGTACATTTTTTCATACTGATAGGTGATCTGAGCAGGTATGCAACACATGCCATTGTTTATGAATGTGATGGTGGAGAATATAAGGCTGACAAACAGTGAGCTGTGGTTGTACTACAGTATATTGAACACAGGCCTTACAAAGCAGGCAGCGGTGGCTGATACAGTGGATTTACTGTACATGTGCTCTAAACTGATGCGGCTCTGCCAGCGGTGCGTAAGCACACTCAAGAAGTAGGTCAGTAGATGCCGGCGTGGTGTGTTGCAGGTCAGAGGCAGTGGCACAGCCCGTGGCACTTCTCATCAGTGGGTCAAATGAGATGCCAGTTTGACGTAGCAGACGACAGGTTTGACTTCACTGTCAGGCACACACAGTACATTCCTCCAAATTCAGCTTGTGGCATAAAAGAAAAAAATGTGTGATCTGCAGGTTCCTGAACACCAGTTGTCAGCTTAAGTCAATGGCTGTCGTTCTGGCTGTCTGGCTGCTTTTATGTGCTTGCAAATTAGTTTCAATTTGTTTTGTACATGGTTGTTGTTAATTTAATGAATAGTCTCTTACCTACTCTTTTTATGTCTGTGTGTTTTGGCTGAATTTAGCACAGTGAGCATCTGACAAAAGCACTAAAGCTGATATTTTCACTGGTTTGCTGCTGTGCATTGCAAGTAGCGTAAATTCCTCTTAATATTCAGTTTTACTTGTCAACTGTCATTGAAATAGGTGTGCAATTAACGGTCCTTAATTTTGTGAGGTAAGGTGTTAACTGCTGCGAATACTCACTGCATCTTTGTAAAGTAACACATTTCTATTTTCATTTTCAGCAGAAAAACACAAGGAATGTGATCAGGAACGTGACCTACTCCGTCTGAGGCAAAGTGATTATCAGAGGCAAAGATCATGTGATACCTGTGCTCATGTGATACACAGCCTCCCTCTGGAAATAAGGGAGAGTAGCTGAACTAATTCTGTCTCTGATGCATCTGTGTCCCTGCACAACAAGTCTGAGTAAATACATTTATGAATTATTTAGTGCTGTCAAATTTAACACGTTAATTTTGACGAGAAATTTAAAACATTTAACGCGTTAAAAAAATTTAAAAAATTACGCAATTAACGTTGTTTTTTTTATTTCGGTGGCGGCTGACTCATAACCCTTGATGACATGTGCAGGCAAACCAGGCAAACCAATGTACAAGCTGTTGTGCTGTTATTCGTCACTTTAAGTCTTAATATTTTAGTAATTAACCGTTAAGTTGACCAATATGCGGTTAGTTTATCCAAATGATGCCTGTTTGCAAGTTCGCTCCGACGTTTTTGGAGAAATGAAGCTCCACCTGTGGGAGCAGCGACCGGGACCAGCGAGTCATATCGTCTCCTGAGGTGCTCGGCCGGTTAACCTGCGTTGTCATCCCGGGGTGAGAAAGACGATGAACCGATCAGTCTACATTAAATTTAATGTACAGAGGGAAATTCAGTGCGATGTGCTTGTTTTTTGCCAGGGTGGTAGGAGAAAAAGTAAAAAAAATATACAGTATATGTTGGCCTAGCGCAGCAGGGGTCTGGAGTGGTCAGGTCTTGATGGTTTTGATACACATGTAGGCCTGGGTTTTGTTATTATTTCTGTTGGAGGATATGGTGACTTTTTGTACTTCTCAGGAGAGAACCTGTGTTCAGAGTTTAAAGAAAGTACCGTAGATGACCATTTAGTAGCCCGGGCGTTTAATATGCTAAATCGACTTGGAGCCCAGGCGTTTATAAGAACCAGGCGCGTATTTGCAACAGGCTACAATTTATTTTTGCAATGAGCAGCACCAGACCATCATGCAAAGAACAAGGATTTCACCGTAGGACCACTGGAACAAAACTACTTTTTCCCCCGACGCATCTTTATTGACATCAGACAATAAATACAAAGACAGTTTGTCTGTGTTACCGCGACACAGGGAGCTGATCAGAGCAGTGTTATGAATGATAACGGAAGGGGGGGTCGATCGCGGTAATTTCAACACTGTACATTAGCGCATTTATCTATATCCCTATATCCCTCAGTCTAGCGCGCCTGTGTTTGTGTGTGTGTGCCTGCATGCGAGAGAGAGAGCGAGAGGAGGGGCTGACTGACAGAAGAGGTGAGAGCCGGTGCTGTTAAAAAAAAAAACTTTTGTTTTCTGTGCAAGACTATGGTAAACACTTAATCGCCCGGGCGTTTAATTGAACCGGCGTTTATTCTGCCAAATGAGCTCGGACCCCGGCGGCTGTTAGAGCACAGGCGCGTATTTGCACGCGGGCGATTATTTGGTCATCTACGGTAATTAAATTTGGATACAAGAGGAACTGGTGTACGCCATTCTGCTTGAGTCAATATTTTCCAGATAATGCAAACTGCTGCTTTTGGGTTTTGATGGTTACAGAATCCATAGAGCTCAGTTTATCACCTGGTTGTCTTTGTTCAGTTAAAATGGCTGCTTGTGCTCAGTGAATAGTCACCTTGTTGTACCTTGTTATAACCTGCCCAGCTTCTTTCTGCTCTTTTGTGACCGTTTGTGTTTGGAGCAATTAACTGACAAAAACTGGCTCTTTGTTGAGAGGCGTGTTTGAAGTTACACACAAAAAAGATCCAGCACTAAATGTTGTGCATTCACTGTCTCTTCTGAATTGCTACATCCTGATCCATGATAAGAACTATAATCACTCCAGCCCATACGTTAGATTGTACTTGTTGAGAGCTTTGTATCACACTGTTATGTTTGTGTTGTGCTTTTGGGAGGGATTTTTTTGTGGCCAGTATCACAAAGAAAACACATTAGAGGCGTTCTCTGGAAGGCTCTGTTGGTTTTTCCCCTCTTCATCAGCATGCAGGGAGTGTTTTTCATTGGCAGGGGGTCTCACAGGAGCGCTGCAGGTTCCAGAGGTCAATGACAGTGGGGCAGAGATCCTAGTGTTCGAGCCACTCGCCATTGATCTGCATCAATGATACATCACAGCCAAATGCAGCTGAGTAGTAGGGGTCCTGAACCGTGGTACAGTTAAGACATTATTCACTGGATGACACAATTTATTTTTTAACACAATTGTTTAACTCCCTGACAACAATCAAGGCGTAACATTTGAAGTATGTCGGTGTAAATTGTCTTTGAATCGAGATGTCAGGAGGTTGTGACACTTACAGGATTTCTGGACAGTGAGAGCAAAAGGCTAGCTGCACTGGGACAGAGGCGAGATGGAAGACGGAGTAAACAAAATGATATTGCTGTTGAATGGGACAGTTGATCTTGTGTTAGGGGAAAATGACAAGGCAGTAGTTTCACATCAAGGTTAATTGAGGGCCGTCAGGTCTTTTGTGTGTACAGCAGCTGTCAGCCTGTTTTCGTAACTGTCCGGGGGAAGAGGACTCTCCTGTCTGAAGAGCAGCACTGAAATTACTGCTCTCCTCTGCTCTGATCCTCTGCAGACTGTGAGGGTTGCTGACCGAGCGAGATCTCTCTGTCTCTCTCTGTCTCTCTCTCTCTTCCTCTCTTCCTCCCCTGGCTCAGGGCTGTGTCATGTCAGCACCTTGAGTCTCAAAGAAGAAGTGCTCTGACACATTCTCGTCGAAATGATTCCATATTGGCCTGGCAGAAGTGCATTTAGCAGCTGGAAGCTGTGCTGTATAAGTGATTGTGTTACTTTAGCCGTGTATATTCGACTCATCAGCAGTGCGGTGACCTTGTGTTAAGGGCAGAGGGATTCTCTGGTTACCCTCAGTGTAAGGCAATATCTAGGATTACATTCGTTGCTCTGTTTTTGGAGATGGAATGATAAAGTTGACTCAGGAGTCCATGGCATGATTTGTTGCAATACTCTTCATAAACCTATTCTTACAGTCAACATTTTGAATCTGCCTTGGGATGGGTAAATGGTACCTGCAGCTAACGCACTCCAGACAAACCTTCTGTGTTTGGCCATGATGTACTGTACAGTAGGCCTGTTCATGACGGCAGAAATCCCTCATTGATCTGTAGTCATGCAAATGCATTGACTGAAATTAAAAGTCCAGTGTTGTTACAGTATGTGCTCGCAAAACCTTTCCTGTAATAACCAGTGAGTATGAGCTCATTCTCAAAGCCACACTAATGAATATTTTTATATTAAAGGGATAGTTCACCCTAGAATGATATTTCGCTCATTATCTACTCACCCTCATGTTGACTAAGGGCTGGAAGAAGTCTCAGAGTCCTCCGTCCCTTCTCTGAGTTACAGGGGGTCTTAGCGTAGCAGTGCATTTCAAGGCAACGGTTGTAAAGGGACACCAGAGCTCTTCGTAAAAAAACACACACAAAAAAACATCCAAATACCTCCATGATGCTCGTATGTAATGTCCGTCTTGTGCTGAAGCCCCAAATTGCGTAATTGTCCCGAAAAAAATTAAATAAGTCCACATTCCAAGCATGTTTGTAGCATTAGCTCTGTGTCTGTTGTCCGCTCTTCCGCTGCCAGCGCGCATGCGCAAGGTTCGCACTGAGACCGACTCGAGTCTCAGTCTGGTTGCGCATGCGCGCTGGCAGCGGAAGACCGGACAACAGACACAGAGCTAATGCTACAAACATGCTTGGAATGTGGACTTATTTAATTTTTTTCGGGACAATTACGCAATTTGGGGCTTCAGCACAAGACGGACATTACATACGAGCATCATGGAGGTATTTGGATGTTTTTTTGTGTGTGTTTTTTTACGAAGAGCTCTGGTGTCCCTTTACAACCGTTGCCTTGAAATGCACTGCTACGCTAAGACCCCCTGTAACTCAGAGAAGGGACGGAGGACTCTGAGACTTCTTCCAGCCCTTAGTCAACATGAGGGTGAGTAGATAATGAGCGAAATATCATTCTAGGGTGAACTATCCCTTTAACACGATATCAGAATGTGGAAATGCTCTTGATGCTAAAATCCAAATAGTTTCTAGCTTTTTAATGAAGCCTGCCCAGCACCAAATGGCAGACAAGCAGTTGGTGACTAGGTGGTGGAAATAGGTTTTTAAAAAAGTGCAGCAATTAGCTGCTCAGGACCCACATTTATTCTCACATATATACACAGATCAGGTATAACATTATGACTGCTGACAGGTGAAGTGAATAACACTGAATAACACTTTATCATGGCACCTGTTAGTGGATGGGATATATTAGGCACCAAGTGAACATTTACATAGAAGCAGGAAAAATGGGCAGATTTGGCAAGGGCCAAATTGTGATGGCTCGACGACTGGGTCAGAGCATCTCAAAACCTGCAGCCTCTTGCAAGGTGTTCCTGGTCTGCAGTGGTCGGATTATATCAAAAGAGGTTTCAAGGAAGGAACAGTGGTGAACCGGCTACGGTACGGTTTGATCCAACAGATGAGCTACAAGTACTGTTGCTCATGTTGCTGAAGAAGGTGATGCTGCTTCTGATAGAAAGGTGTCAGAATACACAGTGCATCACAGTTTGTTGCGTATTTGGCAGTAAAAGAGGGACCAACACAATATTAGGCAGGTGGTCATAATGTTATCCCTGATCGATAGAGGGGGTGGGGAGCAAAACAGAGCCAAAAGAGAAAAAGATAGGATTTAAAATTGCCATATGCCAGAATTAAAAAAAAAAAAAAATAATGCTATAATGGAAATCTATCTCTCCTTGAAGTGTTAATAAGCAGTTGTTTTATAACAGGTTGGCTGTCAAAACTGAATTAGATGTGTTAACAGCTTGTGTCTCAAATCCTAAGTAGCACCAAAAAAATGTTATTTTGTTCACTTGTTCACATATTGTCTGTATTTAGATTACCTTACTTAGTTAATAATCATATTGGTTTTGTGTCACTCACATATTTCATCAGCGCATGTCAGATGATGCTCAGCCCTACTGAGCAATTACTGAATTATTTCAGGGTGCAGCTGGACTACAATGCAGCCTAAAGCTCTGGAAATACTCACAATCAGATAAATAAAGCTTTTACTGTAAACTGCAGCTCATAAGTACATCTAACATCTGTTCATCTTGCTGTATAACATTTACATTCACCTGCCCTCATAAATATGTTGACGCAACCTTAGTTGTTATGCTGATCCTCTGGGTCGAGTGCGACATAAATTCTAAATGGCCGCTGTGGGAATAGGTTCACCTGGCCTGATGGTACAAAATCATTAGCGGAGGAGGAGATTTTAATTCAAGTCAGGCAATAATTATACAAAATCCCGATGTTTCATACTGTAACCTTGTTTGTAGGTACGCTGTTGTTCTTGGAGCCGAACAAGGGCTGAATATAAATGTTGACTTTCTCCCGAACATGCTTGGTCTGGCAAATCAGAACCGATGAGCTGATTGAGTTTGTGCTCAATTTCCTGTAACTGTGTCAGCAGCTACTGAAGTCAGGGAGGAATCAACATCCTCCTAAAGCTATAATCTATCCCAGTATGCTTTTTACCATTCATGCATCTTCGCTTGTTAGTGCCACTGCTTGACATCTAATTCTGGATAATATGCTGAGAAGCTGGATCAAACCTTTATTTCTCCTGACCATCTCCTAGATCTAGTGAGATTGTGTGCATTTATTACACTGGGAGTAAGCATAACATTGTATAGTTCTAACCAAAAGCTCCTGTAAAGTAAAAAAAAACAAAAAAAAAACAGGCAGGATCACATCATCTAATCACTACAATGGAAGAACAACAGAGACTCCAGGCTATAGGAGCTGTTAGCACGGTCAACAAAAATAACATATCATATATATGTGTACATTACCTAGTTGATTATTTCCCTTCCATTGTACATGTGGTCTCTAATTTCTTTCCTGCGGCTATTGTATTGTGACACTTCAGCCTGCTTATGAACAGCACAACAGTTATTCACTGGAATAATCATGTTATTTATAGAAGCATTGTTGAATTTAATCGACGGCCCTGAATGGCGTTGTCAAAGTCAGTGAACCATCCAAACACGCCATTATTGTTTTGATGATGCCATCCCTGCCCGTTCAATACAGCACAACATGAATGGACAGTGTTTTATTAAGATGAGACATCAGCTTCAAAATGCTCTAAACAGAGCAACTATTATGTTCCAAACTCTGTGCGTGTGCTTGCATGTTGTCCCCGAGAGCCTCCCCAGCATTCACACTGTAAAAAGTGCTCCTTTTTCACTTTGTGAAAGCATAATATATGGCCTGCTATTAACTGAATGAATATTAATTAGATAAAGCGTTGACTACTCTGACAAGGTAATGGCTGTAGTTGCTTTGATTCCAAACCCTTAATATGCTTTGGTGTATGAACAGCAAATAGAAGCAGCTATGTGCCACCATATCTATCTGACAAGGAATATTATGGCCCGGGTGAAATTAGGGTATTTTTATGCTTATTAAAGGTTTATCATAAAGTTTAGACTTACAGTATGCCAAAATACAGCACTTTGCAGCACAGAGTTAGAGTTTTTCAAATTTGGCCACACTCTTCAGAGAGGAGATTGAACTTTTTCGGCGTTGACTGCAGTGGTTGAAGTGCTGCTGGTGCCCCCAGTGAATTTGTTAACATCCGCATGAAATACTGAAGCATTTGTCATATTTCCGTCAATGCAGTTGGAGAGATGCAGGTGAAGAGGACGCTGCTGATTTGGATTACTTTGCAGTCACACAGTACCCGATTCTGTGGCATACAGTAAGAGGACGGCTAACAGGCCTAGCACACATGGATCAAAGTATTTTTCTTTCTCTATTATGTTCATTCTGTGAATGCAAAAAAGTGTTTTTTGTAATTAGTGCAGACCTCCATATTGTCTGTGTTTTCACTTGAGTAGCAATTATGAAAAATCTGCATTAATGAATGGGAATGATCATGTGTGAGATATTGCCTACTCACCATCACCACCATTAACCATTAGTTATTAATAGAAGGCTCTCATACAATAATACTACTTACTTTCATTAAGAAAACATCAAAAATGCATTCCCATAGTCATAGTGAGATGTGAACAGATAGCCAGGGGTTCTCACAGTGTGCTGTTGAAAATATTTCTAAAAGAACATATAATGTGCAAAAAAAACAGACAAACAATGACAATCAACATTACAAGGGACAAGAGAAGTTGATTTTTTCTGAAGTTCTAATATTGGAGAATTGTTGAAGTTGCAGCCGTGTTTTTTTTCCCCGCTCAATCTAAGATGCTGTATAGAACTTAAAAATGATACGGTGTTAATTTCCTGCCACCATTGCCATCTGTTGGGTCCACTATGTGGCAGCTGTTTGCTTCTCTCTCCATCGGGTCTTCAGTTTCCTCAGACAGGAGATTGATGGACCTGTAGCCAATGGAGGGTAACTGCCCACCCACAGTGGACATGCTACCCCTCCCGAGTTATACCCATGAGATACACCCTCTTCCTACAGTCTGGGCCGCATAGTGTCCTATAACATAGCCAGGTGTGTGCGCCAGCCTGAGGTCAAGGGTTGGTCTGATACTAATGAGCAGGACTGAGGATCCTGTCTTTGAAAACGGCACAAAGTGGCTGATGTGCAGTTCGGTGCCTCTGGTAATTCTTCATTTCCTCTCATTTGTTTCTGCTGCGCTTCATTCATTATCCATGCTTTCTGCCTTTTTCATAATCCAAAATCAAATACAGTGCTGCCACATGTGGGATTATTGATGCTGTTATTTAATGACTGTCAAGACCCCTTTGCATTTATTTATGATCTACGGTCTGCGTGAGGAGCTCATACTTGGAAACATGCACTATATTTACAGTCTGATTTGATTTCTCTGTGCCTGGGAAAAGGCTGTCATAAATTATAGGAATCGCATGGAGTGAGGCACTGTGAAGCTTTAGAAAATTCCCGACTGGGGAGGAGGGACTTATAGAGACAGTGAAGGAGACTGTGTTGTGAAAGGGCAATCTGTGTGCAACTTCAGTGGGAGACAGCATCTTCGACACATGGTACGACCTCAGAGGCATTGCTTCAAATGTAGTTCGTCATGTAAGGCAGCTTGCTCCGCTCTCTGTTAGCATCAGTCTGCAAACACTTCTCATTCAAGCCACTTGTTGTGCAGATAAGGGATTTTGCAAGATTGCTGAGGGTATTTTGGGAGGAATTGCTCGGTGTCGAGATTTTGGGATTTATTCAATACCGCCAGTCTTTTAGCAAGTGAAACTATCTTTAATTCAAACCAACAGCGCTAATGATGTGCTGCCAATATCTTCTGCGCACACACCAGGCCTGCGCATCCTGGATGTCTCAATGAGATGAATCTGTCTGCCTCCCTTTTGGTGCAGAACCGTGGGACTAATTGAATTACACATCCCCCTCCTTAGCTTCCCGGTCCCATGGGAGTGCACAACTAATCATTTGGAATCTCTGTTTTTCAGAACTGGGGAGGGGCGGCTGCATCGATGCCTCTCGTATGAGCAGCCAACTGTATTAGCCTTTGCTATACAGAGGCTACCACTTTTCCATAGCATTGCCATAGCAACCCTAGGATTAGATGTCATCACTCCAGAAGGTTCTTAACCTATTGACCTATAAAGGCTGTTGTGGCGCCACAGCTGGTGCACAGATGCATCCCACGAAGTTGCGCTGCTCACTAATGAAAGGAAAGTCCAATTTAGGAAGTTGGTTGATGAGTTTTCCCCCTTGAGTCCAATATTTAAATTTTATAAAGTATAACAGTGCTTGTGACCTCACTCCACATGTTTTACTAGACTTTCATGGCGTTTAAATGGTTGTGCTTCGTCGGAGTCTGTGTTTTGGATGGTGTGAATATATTTCATTTTATCTTCTGAGGATATTATAAACCCAAATGTTCTTGGGAAATAATTAGGATAATGGACCTTTTTCTGCCCCATGGTGTGAGGGAGAGGTGTGCGCTAATGCCCAACATTGTTAAATGTCAAACCTGCCAGGAGTCCTAAGCTCACAGCTTAATATTGTGACAAAGGATATAATGAAGATTAACACCGAACCCAATTAAGCCCAGTTTACTTAACTAGTCTGGCTGATATATAAAGTGTTTTCTCCTACATCCGCAGTGCAATTTATAGCAAGTATTATGGAACTGATGAATTGTGTACAGAGAAGAAAAACAACACAACAAATTAAAACATTGAGTGCAGGGAGAATTAATGCGCTGAAATAATAATTGATTTTTGTATAATATATGACTTGTGATTATCCAGTCACTGGAGGTCATACTTTACCTGCCTTTTCTGTTTATTCTAAATAGATTTTCCATTGCTTTACTTTCCGTCATGATATTCAGGACATGAAAATCAGTCACAAGCTTAGAAAATCAGATGCTAATAGCGTTTCATACAGCATGAGTCTGGATCTAAATGCTTAACTGCTCCAGCGAAGAAAGAATGCTGGATGTTAGAGAGAAAGTTGTTCCCCTTTCTTTGCCCTTTGTCAGACATCAGTAAAGCATTGGCGAAATGCAGGACATCGGGTGTCCCTATCATTTGCTATTATGAATTCCTCCGTCTGTCTGCGGTGCTCCCGTTGTCGCGCTTTCATAAATCAGATTTACTGCTACATCTGTAGTGCCCATGCTAATGAAGTAACACCCAGTGCAGAGACACAGCATTGATTTCATTTCCTGCCTCTCTGGCTGCTCCCTGGGTAGCTAGATGGAGATTACATGACGATGTCATATAAAAGGGGAGATTAAAGAATCTGTACCCAACTGGAGTGTCACAGCTGTGTGCTCAGCCTCACAATTAGATGCAGACGTTTAAGACGGAGCCACAGAGATGGCGCTCAGTCAGTGCCATGGACTTCTTGTCTTCTCCTACAGATCTTTGGAGCATAACTTTTTGCCTTGTTAACCGGGGCAGGATGCGGAGGTTGTCAGGTTCTCCCACACATCTCTGCCAATGAGTCGGATGATACTACCCCTGTCAGATCTGTGTTGAGGCAACGATGAAATGGATGGGTTGTCCAGTTATTATAGGCCAGAGGAGGGCACATTTCATTGCCTGCCTGCATGCTTGCCTGCCTCCATACCCGTGTGCTCACCGAGTGCCTGCAGTCTGCCTGTCTGTCTGTGTCTCCTATCAGTGGTAGAAGGACACAGTGTAAACATGAAGGATTTGTGCCATTTCACACAAATTACATTCTTTAACCTTCAACATGACTGTAAAAGCACATTTTGTTAGGTCCTTATCTCATAAGGGCTGAAAAGTCTCATGTTTACTGCATTGCCATGCTTTCTTCAATCGCATTATTACATATATAAACTAGCCTGCAACATGAAAACTGTTCAAAACACAGTTACAAAAAGACAGTGTGTCCTTCAGTGAGTGCAGTGTGGGACAGAGATGTGCTCAATTAATGGATTATTTAATTTGTTGATTAAAGGAATTTAATCACCAACTGTTTTTAAAAATCAACAACCTGTCTAAGTAATTTATATATTATCTGCTTCCAGTTTGCCAAAAAGATTTGCTGCTCTTCTGTTTTTCATAACACTCTAAATGAAATGGTTTCAGATGTTGGTTGAAAGCAACAAAGATTTTGAAGACACAGTGTTTACTGTCTGGGAAAATATTGACTCCAGTTAATATTTTCTCATTCTGGAATTTTATTGAATACGTGATTCATTAATTAATCAAGAAAAGATTGATGAACTTCCTCACAACTCTATCATATAGTGAAATTGTGTCCCTCCACCTCCTTTATCAATGGTATTTAAAGATGCCTTATCTGCTCCCGAGAGAGTATAGTGAGCCATGCATTAGTGTGCCATGATGGCTTTATTCATTTTAGAGCACATTCTTAACTATCAGTATATTGTGTTGCCTGTCAGACTGTTACATGAAAAACTACAACACAGAGAGACAAATATGCATTCTCTTATGTGTGGTTTCATCAGCTGAAACTGAAAATGTATTATAATTCTGTTTCCCCTGAGGGGTAATACTGTTAATGTGTTTAGGACTAAATGGATATAATTCTTGACATGTTTCATTTGATGTGCCTAGTCCAACATTTCTGTGGCACACAGTGGGCATGACATGTAAAGCATCAACGTCCCATCTGATTCACGAATCATGAAAAAAGTGTACACCAAAAACAACTGAGTAGGAGAAAAAAAAAGTCTGCGCTCTCATGCCTCTAGCATATTACAGGCTTCTGGTAACAGGCATCACTGAGAGATGCCATTATTACTGCCTGGCAATCATGTGCTGCTGAATTTGTCTGATGCACTGTTTACACTTTCAACCTTTAACCCACTAAACTGTTTTAAATACAGTATATTTCAGTAGTCACAGTAAATATTGTTGGTCTGAGTCTGTCTCCCAACTCACTATACAGCTGGAAACTTTGAATCCTTTCGTTTGTTCAAATTAAAACTCAAACCCTAGAATTAATGCCTCTCTTCTAAAAGCCCAATTTAATTGTTGTGCCTCTGCTGTGCCTCACAAACTCAGATTCCCCAGAACTTAATTTTAAAGGACTTTAAAATATGTCAAATCCGAAATTCTTCCTAGCTAATGTGTCGTCATCTTTTAGGCATTGCACAGCACCCTAGTACTCTGACAGCAATAACATAATTTACTGCATGCACTAGATCAGAGTGATAGTGCACCTTATGAACTTCCCCCAAGTACAAGGCACAGCCTGTGGCACGTATGAATTTTCATTACAGCCAAATCATTACAATACAGCCGTTGTCCACTACTCCCCTTTTTGTTCCTGCAACTCCAGCACATTTAATGCCACACAAATTTTGTTTAAAAAAAAAGAAAAGAAATAATAATACTTTGGGCAAAGGAGCCAGTTAAATCTACATGGAGCCAAGTTCTATTAATTACTAACTTTATTGATCCCCATGGGGAAGAACGTGGCAACATAAAAGTTGATAATGCCCAGATGTTCTTCAGATTAGATCAAGAGCCGAGCAGTTGCTAAGTTTCCTAATGAGAATGTTAACTGGAATGAGGATAAATATTTTGTACAGGATAAGAAGCCGAGGTTCTAGTGTTAGCGCCTCTTTGATTTCTTCTTTTTGCGTTTGATGTCCCAATACTTTGCTTTCACCTGGTGTAGTTTTTACTTGGAATTCAAGCCCACTCTGTCTCTCAGTGGAAGATAATTGCCATGTTTTGATCTGTATTACCACCACATTTCTCTATAAATGATAAACTGCCAAAAGCTGTCAATGAAAATAACATGTATTTTTTTCAAAAGGGCCGTTCATGACCGTTTGTGAAGGTGTCGTGTTTGTGTACGTAGATAATGAAGTGTTATCATAGCAACTCAAAAAGCAGAAATAATAAGCATTCACTTTATTAGCTTAGCTGATTGGAAGAGTGTGTTAGCATTAATGAGTTGCGTACTATGGTGGCAGAATTCATTGAGGCAATTAGTGAATCTGCAGAAGGCATGACACTCCATGGGAAATTGCTGAGCTACACACTTGGTAGGTCACCCATAACTGACAGCAATCAGCAATAGGCAGCCCCAAGAATGACCTCTGGTACACTGTGTGACAGTTAGCCACATGAGAATGTTAAATTAACCATTATGCTCATACGCGGAGTGCCGCATGAAACGATATTATGAATTGTAAAGTCAGTTCTGTTCGTATGAGCATGGTGGGAAAATGTGCTACGACCGTGATTG
This sequence comes from Trachurus japonicus, assembly GCF_045865225.1. NCBI lineage: Eukaryota > Metazoa > Chordata > Actinopteri > Carangiformes > Carangidae > Trachurus > Trachurus japonicus. Next base: position 14,447,100 of record NC_140912.1, read on the forward strand.
AGCAATTAAGTTGCCATAACCAGAAATGTTGACGACTTCAGCACAGCATTTAACACGATCATCCCCCAGCGCTTATAAGCAAACTGGCACCTCTGGACTTCAACAACCGCCCTCTGCAATGAGATCCTTGACTTCCTGTCTGATAGGCCCCAGCTTGTGCGTGTGGGGAAGAACGCCTCCTTGGTCATCACTCTGAGCACCGGCACCCATTAGGGTTGTGTCTTGAGTCTGGTGCTCTAAACAACGATGACCCATGACTGCGTCGCCAGGTCCACCACTAACCACATCATTAAGTATGCAGATGGTGGGGCCTGATCAGGAACGACGACGATCTGGCCTACAGGGAGGAGGTTGAGCAGGACTGCTGCGGGAAAAACAATGTCGTCCTGAATGTCAACAAAACAAAGGAGATCATCGAAATCAGACCCATCACACACACAAACCAACAACACAGGTGTGGAGGTGGTGGAGAGCACCAGGTTCCTGGTGGTGCAAATAACAGACTCTCTGGTTAAGAGAGCACAGAAGCATCAGCACTTCCTCCACTGGATGAGAAGAGCTCATCTCCCCACGCCCGTCCTCACCACCTTCTACAGGACCACAATAGAGAACATCATGAAGCTGCATCTCTGTCTGGTGTGGCAGCTGCACAGCTGCAGACTGGACAGACCTAAAGAGGGTGGGGGTGAGGACTGCAGAGAAAATCATAGGGTCTCCTCTTCCCTCCATCCAGGACTTTGGGCTCAGACGCTGTCTCACAAGGGCGAACAACATCATCAGGGACAACATGCATCCCCAGCATGGAATGTTCACTCTGTTCGCCGCAGCCTTCAGACCTGAACGACCAGGTTCTGCAACAGCTTCATTCCCCAGGCCATAAGATACTGAACTCAAACCCCCTTTTAATGCAAACCGCACTTTTATTCTTTTATTCCATTTATTTATTCTTATTCCTACCTGATAGTTCGACTCTATTTTTATCTAGTATTTCAATCAATTCAGTCAAATCAGCGGCAGATGATGAGACTTTTGTGATACTTATGGACGCATTCAGTTATCTGAGGTATTTTGGACCCCTGCAAGCTGTGCAAATCCTTTGTAAAAAATTAACATTTACCATTTACCATAACTTTAGCATACTACTGTATAAGAATGCTAACATGCAATATAAGGTCAAACCCTTGGGATTGTCATTTGCAATTATTTTGGTTTGAACAACTAAAATTTTGGTTTCGACAACTAAAATTGTGACCTGCTGATAAGGTAGTCCAAGACAGAAAAAGCCAGGGGACCACAAAAGCCATTCAAAACAGTGTTTAGATGCCAGTCAGTGCAGAATGTGGACTGACCAACTGACTTTTGCTACTGTATCTTGCAGAACCCCCCCCCCAAAAAAAAAAACACTGGGATATACTCTCTCAAAGAAAAGCTATTATATTGTAGAAAACTTCTGTTACATTTTATAATACTGCCTTTTCTCTGTATTCTATATTTTTTGTATTGCATGAAAGGCTCACAGTCAAAATGGCTCTAAATTGGCTCTCAGGCAGAAATGATAAGGATGTGTCTCATACAACTGAATTTCTTTGGTTGAGTAGCATTGGTCAGTGAAAGCTAACTGAAGTGTGAGAACAGCATGAGGCTTCAAGTAATTTTGAGGCGCTGCAGTGTCTTACAGATGAGCCTGTTCTCCTGTGGTCAGGATGTGAAAGACGAAACTGAGATTAGCATAACAAATGTGGCAGGTAGATGCATTTCTAAGATAATGTGAATTCGGTGTAGATGCAGCTTTGACAATCAAGGAAGCACTGTGCTATTATAAATATGATACAAAATGTAATTTCTTTGCAGGTGTGGTAGGAACGGCCTTTGTTACCCACTGTGTAAGACTTGAGTGATAGTGTGTTTTTCAAGAACCTTTTTTATTCCATGTGGACATGTGTTATTTACCGATCACTGACTGAACTTCAGGTAAACCAGCACAGCTTCTTTTTTTTCCCCTAATGGGCCTCGCTTTCAATAACCTTCAGATGCAATGTCACATGCTGGCTCTGGACTCAGTTTTGTGTTACAGTACATACATTAGGCGTACCGACACACAATCCCCAAAGGGAGATTGTTTTTGTTCCACTTGGTGAAATCCTGTCCCTCTTTTAGAGGGTAAAGGAGAATAAACTTGCAGAACTGTGAGAGATAGTGAGTGGTGTAATTGAAGGGATACAACAAGCCCCGACCACACAGTGGTGTGTTGATTCTTTGCAAATGGTAAGAAATGTTTTCTTTGTTTATCTGCATCGATCAAACTCCTTTTTTCCCCGAGCGCCCCCTCAGTAAATGCCCTGTGTATCCGTTTAACCAATGAGAATCCCAATTTACTGTATTGTATTATGTTGCATTAGTGTTGCATGGATATTTTACGTCACACTTTGAACCATTGAAATGTATTTTTTCAGTTTGAGAACAGAGCTGTTCACACTGATGCTGTGTCCTTCACGTGATGCTCCGTCTTTGACAGGCACGTTACAGACTTAGATTGTAGGAAGGAAAATAACTTTTTCTGCTATTTTCTTATTTTTATATTTTTTTAACTAATGTCCAGATTCCTAGAGGCCTGGAATTTATTTATGGATCTTTTAAATAAATTCATAGAAATCTTTTGGGATTACTTAGTTTGATGTTAAAGGCTATATACTGTATGTGAGCCAGTGCATTACAATGGTGTACGTACCCCCTCAGTGCCGTTTGTTTACTGTCACGTTTGCAAAGCTGCCATGCACACAAACTTGTGAGCGACTAGTGGTGCCTGAAGCTTTGCAGACTTCATCCTCTTGATTTGGTATGTTGAAGTGTTTTTGCTGAAGCATAATGCATACACTTTTGATTCAGTTTAATGGAACTACTCCATGAATATTAATTTGGCTACAGGGCTCTCCGGCATTAATTATACAAATATAAGAATAAACTCCAAATCTGAGACAATTTAGCCTGAAAGAAATCACTTTTTTCTGGAGCAAAATAATGAATTTTTCACTGTCAGCTGTTTTCAGCAAATTTACGCCTCAGCCATTTGTCATGTTCCATGACTACAATACATCTAAACTTTGCATATTGTTGCCAGATTTGCATATCATGGTGTTAATAGAATGATTTATTCTCATTGTCCTTTAAGACTATTGTATGCACACTGGCTGCCGTGATTTGTAAGCTTGTGACTAGCAAAATGTTCATTACTTTGTGTTTGTACAGTGGCGTTTAGTCAACATACACCAGTGTGTGTATACTTTAATAGTCTATTCATCATAATGTAGAGCTACGTCGGGAAGCAAGAAGCAGATATATTACAACAGCCACTCCATCAAACACGGAACTTCTTAATACTGTTGATGGCGCAGCAGCCTGGCAGGATCTCTTTGGACTGGGAATTTATCAAACATGGAGATAATGCATTATATAGACAGTGATGTGCATCCTCACATGACTGAAGCACTGCGTGCACAGAACTTACTTTTACTCCTTATGTTAAACCATCTCCTTCTTGTATGATAACATATTTGTGTCTGCAGATGCTGCAGATTTACCTCCTTACAGTGTGAAGAGTTGGTTACATCTTAATATCATTGCTGTGGAAGTTTGCCAGAGTGTCTGTGAATAATTATCGGTAGACCAATGGACTGCATTGCACAGCCAAAATCATTATTTCCAAGTTAAATGAACCAATGAGATAATACCGTGTAATTACCGTGCAGATGCCGTTAGAATGTGATTGTACTACAGACCTAAGGTGGGTGCATATTGATTTATACATTTCTCACCTGTTTGCAGGAGGCACAGCACTGAATCAGCTCTGTGGTGTGTAGTGTTCATATCACGGGATGAAGGTCGATCGTATTTACTTGAAGGGAAGTGTGGGCTTCCTTAAGCACAAATTCCACTTAGGCATGTATATTTATGCCGTGTCTGGCATCATTTCCTTGGCATTTTGACAACTTTTCTCTGAGCTGCCCCTTAAACCTGCTTCACCCTCGAGTAAATTGCAATTTCCTGTTCTCATCCATTACCCTAACGATTTCTCTGGCCAATGAGCCTTCTAGCTATGCTGGGTTTGAGCCTGATGATGTTCCTGGCATTCAGCTGCCAGTGAGTGTCGGCGAGTGCAGTGTGCTTTTCTGCACCCACATTAGATGTTGTGCATCCAACAGTCTTTAAGCTCATTACAGTAATCAGGTTAAAGAGAAGGGAACTAGGGAGCACTTGGCCTGTGGTGTGTTTCCCCTGGAGTTCCCCGGTGAGACAGTGAACCTCTCACACAGACTCCGGCTGAGCTGCTGGGACCCCGGCTCTGCAGACGCCTCCTCCTAATGATCGGCTCCCGCTGCTTCTGTTTGTATGAAACCCTCACTGGGTTATTCAACTGCACCCATGCTGTCATAATGACCAGCTTGTAATTGTAAAGAACATTTAATATACAGCCATTCTTTTCGAGGTTTCTGATCCATTTATTGCGGGTCACACTATCATATTAAGTGAATAGCAAAGCAAGTTCTCTGCAATTAACTGTGTTATGGCACAGATAAGGCATACACAATGAGGCGCGGATGGAAAAACAATTTTATCTTCCCAAAACACAGAGAAACAGCACAACTGCGACTGTATTTACAAATGAAGCTTGACTGCGTGCGCACGGGAGTGGAGGTGTTTTGTTGCTTTCGCTTTTGCAGCTTATATTTTGCTGAATTACAAAAGCTGTGATTCAGCAGTAATAATAGTCTTGCACATCGCTCCTCCTGTTTATGCCTCGGTTTTATTCAGCATTTTCAGTTTTTGTAGTGAAATCAACTGAAACCCCCGAACGCTTACTGTTGAGTCTTTTTTATCTAGCCTCTACAGAAAGCGCAAAACAAGTTCAGGAAAAGTGCACTCCAGCTCATCTGTAGTAGTAACAGCTTGTCTCTTTGAGTGTGGAGCCATTGAAAACACTTCAGTGACCATCTCAAGAACCACTAATGAAAGTCAGAATATTCTCTCATTCGTCGGTTTCTTTTGCAGACTCCACTCTACGGAACCCCACACCCCCCCCTTTTTTTTCTTCTTCTTTGGAGCTGACAGAAGCCACCTGACCTGGGAATTGCCCAAAAAACTCGGTTGCTATGGCAACCAGCAGATGTGGAGCATGAAATAGTGAGGCTGCGGGTCCTTAACCAAGCATGGCAGCATCCCCCTTTACATGATCTGCTCCGTATAGTGTAGTGCGGCTTCTCCATCTCGTTGAAGCTCCAGCTGCAAGTTGTGTCCAGAGGTGTGCAGCTGTGTTTCCCCTCTGTCCGCTTGACACTGAGCTGACAGCATGCACAAAAAGAATTTCAAGTAGTCAGCATGAGTCTCTCAGTTGACCCTGTTGCACAATATGCGAGGGATAGCCATGCTGTGTGTGTGTGTGTGTGTGTTGAGCGGGGGGGGTTAGTTGACCAGATGTTTATGAGGCGGATTTAAGCCAGAGATGTTTGTTCCTAGTAATCAGAAACACTTGGATGTGTAAGGGTTGGAATCCAGGGAGACACCCGAAGAAACTAGAATAAGGAAATGATGCGATGGCAGAAAGCCTGCATGCCAAGGTATGACTCCCTGTACCATAACGTTTTATCTCATGTGAGGCTGTACTGTATGTTTCACATGTCATAACCAGACTCCAGGGGTGGAAAGTAACTTAGCACAAGAGCTGTTGTTACTGCAATTGCATAATTATGCCACTTATTTTCAGAAACCAAGAATTTTACTCTAAATGAAGTAAATATTCAACAAGGCATTTCTCTCATCTACGTTTGGAAAGATAAGAATAACAGAGCAGACTAGGCTTCTGCTCTTACAGCAGAATCATGTTTACTTTGAACTTTTACTCCTGCCCCCTTTAAATATTTGAGAAAGCTTTACAGATGTTCACCACTTCAGAGAACTTCACTGTGAACTGTTATTATTGAATTCAGAAACCTGGAATCTGCACTTTTCTCAAAGTGAATTTTTTTTTCTAAGCACCAATAAGAAATGTCTTTATTCTATACAGCACCTCTCCTCGCCTTGAGATTGTAGCAGTAGAATATACCAGAGCTAAACTGACCTCTTGTGAACATACATGCCTTTGAAACACTTTTCAGAAAAGTCTCCCCAATTTGCCAGCAGGCCTCCTGCGCACAGCCTCCACTTGAAGAACTTTCTGAAGTGTACAGTATTTGTCAGAGGGAAAGTTGTTGTATACGCCTTCCCCTGCCAATTTAAACATTTGATTCTCCAGTGCTTTTATTCCTCGCTGAGAGGAAAACAAAGCTGCAAGGAGTCGCACAATGATACTGCGCTTGGAATGTACTCCCATGTTAACAGAATAATGGAGTTTTTCATTTGCCTTTGCCTCACAATCTGCTTTGAACTTTTACTGTCCACTCTAGTTGTTGAACGGCCATTTATCAGATCTGTGGAAAGTTGTTTGGTTAATTGAGGGGAAGAGTATACGGTTCTTGCGTAAGTGCTTTCTCTTTACATTGTGTGTCTGCCTGTCTTTGTCACACGTACGTCTCCTCCGCCTCACAGCGGGGATCAATCCGCCAGCTGATGATTCTCACATCTTTCATTGCTGCTCTCGTCTGCACAACCTTCAACAAAGCAGCGAAACTGAAGTGACACCTTAACAGAAAAGTATTTAAATTTTTCAGACACGCTCTATCAAAGTAAATCATAGTCAACTCCCTCAATCTCTTTTGCTGCTGAACACTTCCCATGTTCTTGTGACACGATAGCTTGACAGGCCTTTTGGATGAAGCTGGGATTGTACAGTCGTGTACACACACACACACAGCCCAACAGAAAGCAGCCCTTAACACAGTCAAAGCGCTCTCTCTTTGACCTTGTCTGCTTGACATTTAAAAGCTGCAAGCCTCGAGTCGCTGCAGAGTGTATACCTCACATCCAAATGACCCTGGAAGCAGTTGCAGACGTGGGCCGGAGGGCAGAGTGGACGTGGCTGCTCTTGCTGCTGCTGTCCAGCCTTATATGTCCAGGAAAAGGTGGGCACAGCAGCAGCCATGGCAACTGTGGGCAGAGTCGTTGATCTGGAAACAATGGGCCAACAACATGGCCTCTCCCTGAACCTCCTCTCATGCAACAACATGGTTTCACTCACCATAAACAGGGGATTTTATTGTCACAAAGACCACTTTGATACTGTTGTACATCACAAAGTTGGTAAGTGTCTCTTTTAACAGTGCTCTACTAAACTCACTGAGAGCAAAGAAAATGACCCGAGATACAGCGCAGGAGAAACTAAAAGGAACTAAACTGATATGTGTTCTTAGTTAAATGTTTGGTTCTGCTTAAAGAGCTAGAACGGTGAATCTCCTCCTTTTTTATACGATGCCTGTCTTCCTTTACAGCATGCCAGACTATAATAAAATGTTGATAGAGTCCTCTGGGACATCACACTCTGGAGTGAAGCCAATGCATGTTCCGTTCCACTGCTCTTGATACTGTAATCAGCATGCAAGTGGTAGTAGGCCGTCACAAGAATGAGAGAGAGGCTCGGTGCTGGGGAGGGCGGCGCAGACAGGAGATTTGAGTCACCTGATTTACAGGACGTGACACTCTCGGCAGAATGCACTGATTGTGGGGAGCCAGAGGTGTGGGAGTATGATCTGACACTCTATGCCCTCTGCAGGATGATCACTTTTGTTGTTATTTTTCCTTCTTTTTTTGTTGCCTCCATGTTTTGACATGTTTTGTTTCATAATGAAGTGATGCTTGGCAGACAGCTTTTTTCAGGCTGCTCCCTTTTTTTTTTGTAAGGAGAGGCTGCCTCACTGTGATGTGCTTTTATGGCGCAGGGAGAGTAAGATTGGCACTGAGATGATGGGAACACTGGTTAGCATCTTAACTGTGACCTTCTGTAATTCTGACGCAGTCGTTTCACGCGCCGGCTCTGCCTTGTGCGTCTATATTCTTACACTAATTACTGTCACATCTGTGGAGTCTTTTCTCGCTACTCCTTCATCTCCCTCTGCCTGTCTGTCTGCATTTGATAAAACTAGATCTCAGTTCTGTCACAGTGTATTGCCTGCCACATACTGTAGTC